>NC_062974.1:17947727-19261372 GCF_023078275.1 Leguminivora glycinivorella | reverse complement strand
TTCAAATACTCCAGAATATCAAGCTAGGTTAGGTTTGGTACATTACGCCATGCGATGAATCCATAAAACTATATGTTAACAAAGTAAATAAAATGAACAGTAAATCATTGTTTTAAAACTGCTTTCGTTTCTAACTGGATGCATCCCGCAGGAATAACGATAAATTATTAATTTTCTATAAAGCAGAAACGATTGCCATGGATGTTTTTAAGCTTAATGATGAATTAGAGATCATGGAAGTAATTAATATAATTATATACGTAATTATTTTAATTATAAGCTGAATCCAGATCCAATTTTTTTTGTATTTAATAAGATGGAAGGCTAACTAGCAGACAGGTCGCTTGATGGTAAGGGATCACTCCCGCCTATAGACACCCAAAACACCAGAAGGATTGGAGGTGCGCTGCCAGCCTTAGAGCTTCACTGAAAAGCGACTGGCAAATATCAAATGACATTTTGCACATAAGTTCAAAAAAACAATTGAAAATGGTACATGATAACTAAATATGTGTAACATATTTTACACGTCTAATACGTGTATGTGTAATGCAATAAAATTATATTATTTTACCTTTTTTCCTACATCTGCAATTTCGCATGGATGTATTTATTGGCTGTGGTTACGGATAGACGCCTCAGTAAAACGGATGTATTAGTGAACAACACTAAATTACCCTGCATTAGCTTATGTATGTTAAACAAAAATATTGGCCTACTGTTTAATGTTATATGCTGTACTGTACAATGGGAGTGATATTAATTGTGTCGCTTAACTTCAAACTCGGGTAAATCCATTCTGCTTTTTTTGTATAATCATCCTTAAAACCGAATCGATTTACGCGAGTTTGAAGTTAAACGACACAATTGTATGTTAAAAGTTCGTCTAAAAAGTTAATGAAGCAATAATAGACTATATTTATGTCGTTTTGTGAGTTTAAATTATTTTATTTCGGTAACAGCAGCTTTGATTTGACGAAACCCCTGTAAAAAGTGACCTTTTCAACACGGATCCGTTTTATCCGAAATATCCGGATATCCGGATCCGGCAAATCTTAAGATCCGAAATATCCGGATCCGAAAAATCGGCGGATCTTGCAAACCCTAGTTGCTCAGAAGGCGAATAAATCGAAAACGAAAATCAAACCGTAAATTTTGGGAGGATCCCGCATGGGACTACCTCCTGGCAGAAAGTGATTATAATATTTTGTGCTCTTTCGCAAACGTATTGAATGTAACCCAAAATAGTACATTTCGTTATAAGTGCGAGAAGTATGTCATAACTTCACGAGTCCCGAGACATTTTCAAATTTCGTGACGAGTGACTGTGTTGGACGCTTGCGTATTTCTTCTATAAATTATCAATTCCTGATGTAATTTTCGCGTAACGGGATACAAATGCGTGTAAAGTGGGTAGATTAGATTGTCTACCTCATAAACAATCGCGGCGATATCGCAGCTTGCTCGCCGCGATATATTATGCGATAAAATAATCGCCGCGATGCCGCGACGACCCGCGGCGAGGCGGCCGCGATCTCGCATCGCCTAAAAATCGCCGAAAAGAATCGCTAGTGTGAACAGGCAGGTGATAAATATATTGTTTTGACAAAAAAAAACCTGGCAGAGAAGGCAATTTAATCACAGTTTTGCTGTTCTACTAGGGTGGGTCACTTGCACTACCGAAAATGGAGGGTTAACCTGAAGTTTACCCACCACTTTACATGGAATTTGACAGTTGACAGCCCACTAACCTTGGGTTAAGAGGGTGGTGCAAGTGACCCTAGCATGATCAGAAGATGAGCCATTGTGCAATTGAAGAGTGACCCAGGGTATCGTATACTTAGCAAAATAGGTGAAAAAAGTGGATTCACGGATTATAACGGCGTTTTGGTATTTACAAATGGTAACAATTCAGTTGCTAACCTGGTGTACAGCCAGTAATGATTGTTGGTGCCATTTCTGGTGCGCAAGAAATCTTCATCAACTGGTTCCCGCAGGTCCACTAGATGGGGAACTCCTTCGCCATCAGGCATCCAGATATATCGGCTCTCGCCCTCGACATAGTGGCTGTTATCCCCTGGCATCAGAGGAATTGCGGTTCCAGCGCATACTAGAAAGAAGATGATGATCAAAAGTAATATTTTTTTTAAATTATTGATCGGCGATTGACCCTAGTCACACCTGATGGAAAGTGAAGACAGAGTCTATGCTTATTACAAAATCGAAACCTAAGCTAAGGCTTCCGTGCTCGCAGTATACTGCCAAAGACGCAGTCAGCATGTCTTCGTCGCATTGTAAAATGGTGTCGAGGAAGCTGCTAGATTTTTCTAGACGCCTTTGAGTCTCTTCAGCAGATGTTTGAATGGATTCAGAGGTCATGGTCCTTAATGACCAATGGTCTTATTGAGAAATATATTGTAAACACTCGGAAACAATGTTACTGTTTTAATTTAATTAATTTAATCCTGTTTTAATAAATATTTTTCAGTACAGATGGTCGTTTTTTTACGCACTAGTTCGAGAAGTGGTTCATTATATGCCAGGTCGAAACTTCGGAGGCTCATCTGTACTGAAAAACGTCGTACGATACTCGTGCGAAAAGGAAATTCGCAACTCGTGTCGATTTAAAACACTCCCTTCGGTCGTGTTTTAATTTATCGCCACTCGTTTCGAACTTCCTTTTTTACGCACTTGTATCGTAATGTACTATTTCGTAAAATCTCCGTAAAAATTAGGTAAGCCCCTTAAATTTACTAGCCGTAGTTACGATAACTAACGTTATATTTAATTTTTGGCGTCGTTTAGTAAAATGTATTCGTACTTAATGGATATTTTAGTAAACAATGTAAGTTAATACTAACATGCTATAAAAGCGGCAAGTACCACCAACAGCTTCATGATTATTTAACAGTTAAATGCACACTTCAGTATGGCGTTTTAGTTAAGTACTGCTATTTATATAAAATACGGGTATTTATCGTAGCATATCATAATCCTTATTAATTGTATCTCTATGATAATTAATTTTAGATCTAAATCTAATCTTCGTCTAAGCCTACGACTACTCTTCCTTACAAGATTATATCATATTTAGGTTAGAGCAACATTGAAAAATAATGGACTTGGAAAAGGCGTATGATAGAGTGATGAGGAATGAATTGTGGTTGGTAGTGTCCATGTATGGAGTAGGCAGTCAACTCGTTCAAGCACTGAAATCTCTTTATGAGGATTCCAGTGCTTGCGTGAGAATAAACGGGTCATACACTGAGTGGTTTAGCATCGAAAAGGGTGTTAGACAGGGATGTGTAGCGTCGCCGTGGCTGTTTAATTTATTCATGGATAGTTGTTTGCAAGATCTGAAAGATTATGATTGTGGGTTGAGAATGGAAGGGTTACTGGTCAAATGTCTCCTATATGCCGATGACCTAGTATTACTTGCGTCGTCGGCCGAGGAGTTACAACTGATGGTAACAAGAGTGAATGCATCCTTCGAGAGGAAAGGAATGAGAATGAATGTCAGTAAGACGAAAGTAATGGTATTTGAAAGAGATGAGATTATGACAGATTGCGAAATTGAGATCGATAATGAAAGTTTGGAACAAGTGAAAGAGTTTGTGTATTTGGGAACGTTGTTTACAAGGGACGGTAAACATGGAAAAGATATTGAAAGGAGAGTGAATGCTGGGAATAGAGTGAATGGAGCACTAAACGCTTTTATGGGCAGCCAGAAAGTGTCGCAAAAAGCACGTCTGGCAGTGCATAGAGGAGTTTTGGTGCCTACACTTATGTATGGTAGTGAAAGTTGGGTGTGGGAGAAAAGACTTCAAAGTCAAGTGAATGCCGTGGAAATGAGAGCGTTAAGAAGCATGGCTGGTGTAAAGTTGAGTGATAGGATCAGAAATAGCGTGATAAGAGAGAAGTGTGGAGTGGATGTAGATGTGGTGACAAAGATTGAGATGGGTATGTTAAGGTGGTTTGGGCATGTAGAGAGGATGGATGAGAGGAGATTGACGAAGAAAGTATATGAAAAAGGAGTAGAAGGGTCAGTTGGTAGTGGAAGACCTAGGCGAACTTTTCTTGATCAAATCGGGGAAATATTGCAAAAAGGCCAGGTCAGAAGTACTCGAAACCGACGAGCGTGTATGAGAAACGTTATGAAAGTGTGTGAAGCGAAAGTGGTTTGTCAGGATCGTAGTAAATGGAAATCCGTGATCTCTGCCTACCCCTCTGGGAAACAGGCGTGATTGTATGTATGTATGTATGAAAAATAATGGTGTAATCGTGTAAAGCTGCGTCCATTTACGCGGAATCGCTTTATTTCCGCATGTATCCATTACTGACGAATTGACGCGAGTCGAAGTCGCGTGAGCCTGTGCAGAGTCCGTGCTTGTACAGTTGGATAGTTCGGACAAAAAAAAATACAACAACGATGAAATTCATGAAATCAACCATGAACTAAATTGCATTTTAATAGAAATTGTTCGTGCAACGGTCAAAATATTCAAAATTTCTCTATACAAATTATCCGTTACCCCGCGTCCACTAAGGCGCGCCGAGTCGTGTCGAAACTCGTAGCCGAAGAAATTCGCCTGATGAGCGATGCGGCCAGTGGATTCGAATCGACGCGCCTCGGCTCGTCGTCAATGAACTCAGTTTCATAGAAAATACACGAGGAGAATTATTGGGATTCGACTCGACGCAGCTCGACGAGCCTAGTGGACGCTAGCCTTAAAAGCGTCATTCAGGCGGTTGAAGGATGAACATGAACATGCAATATTCGATATATTTTTTAACAAGTTGTAAAATTGAGAAAAATAACCCCTGAAAAATGTTATTTAAATATATATTGTAAAAGTATAGTTAACTAATGGGTTGTTACCTAATAAAGCTTATCAAGATAACGCCCTGGACGGTTTTTTAGAGTTTGACCGCAACCAGTCCGATTCGAACATGAAATATTTGATTTAGTTGCTAGATGGAACGGATATGTCAGTGTCTAACGTCGACATGACGTTTCGCGAATTATCTGATAGAGAAATCAGTAATCAGTAATCAGGATATTTATTGCTTTCATAGGTTATACAGGTGGTGGTACATTATATTTGGTCAGCTATGAAACCCTGTAGGGCACTGCAATTTTTACTTAAATCTAACTTAACTAAACTTAAAAAAGATGGGGGTATTAGGCCCATTGCTGTTGGTTCAACTTTTAGGCGTTTAACATCCAAAATTTCTGTGCGACATATACTTACAAAATTACAAAAAGAATTCGAACCTGTACAACTCGGCTTTGGGACTAGGGGTGGGTGTGAAGCGGCAGTACACGCTCTCCGCACCTGCCTTATCAATGACCAGTGTGAGGTAGTGCTTAAACTGGATGTCAAAAATGCATTTAACTCGCTCAACAGGGACGCCCTGCTTGCAGAAGTCAATAACCACACTCCAGAACTTTACAACTATTTATTAAATTGCTACGCAAATCCCTCAAAATTGATATACAAAACCCATGAACTCTCCTCTGAAGTAGGCTGCCAGCAGGGCGACCCTCTCGGACCAGCCGTTTTTAGCCTAGCCATAAATCCTATTATTCAAAATCTAAATTCAAAATTTAACGTATGGTACTTAGATGACGGTACCCTAGGAGGTGATGCTAATACGGTATTGGCTGACCTATTGGAAATAAAAAATAAATTTCAACGAATTGGACTTGAATTAAATTCTGATAAATGCGAATTATATCTCACCAGTTTTAATCCCGACACCATTCAAAAATTTCAGGCAATTACGCCTAACATTAAATTTGTCAACAAGGACTCACTAAACCTCCTAGGGTCACCCATCTTCGAAGAAGCTATTCCTAACATCATTACAAACGCGACTTCCAAATTCAAAAACTGCGCCGATCGCTTACTCGAGATAAATTCTCATTCCGCTCTGACTATTTTAAAATTCTGCCTATTTGTACCTAAATTTACCTATTTGCTTCGCTGCTGCCCTTTTTGGAAGCATCAAAATTTATTATCACCTATTGACGACCTCATTAGATCCTCCTTAGAGTCAATTTTAAACATTCAGCTCAGCGAGCATTCCTGGAACCAGGCGTCCCTTCCCATCAGATTCGGCGGGTTGGGTACGCGCAAAATTTCTAGTGTTGCTTTGCCGGCGTTTCTATCATCCGTCTACGGCACTTCCGCCCTCGTGGGTAAAATATTAAGGGCTTGCCCTTTAAACTACGAGACGGCGTGCCTGACGGACGCTAGAAACGCTTGGCTGACGGCTTGTCCGAGCCAAAATTTACCTGAAAAATTACACATCCAACGTTGCTGGGACGACACTATTTGTAAAATTACTTTTGACGAACTCCTTTCCAGTCCCAGTACCACTGCCACAACGCGGGCGCGGCTGTTCGCAGCCGCAGAAAAGGAATCCGGTCAGTGGCTGCACGCTTACCCCTCCCCTCCCAGTGGTACCTACCTTGAGCCTGATACCCTGCGCCTAGCCGTGAGTCTCAGGCTCGGAGTAAAGGTCTGCACCCCTCATAGGTGCCCCTGCGGCACAACCGTCGACGAGCTTGGACACCATGGCCTTTCTTGTCAACTGAGTGCCGGTCGCCTCTCCAGACACTCTGCCCTGAATGACATTATACGCCGGTCTCTTGCTACCGTCAACGCGCCGGCCATCCTTGAACCAAACGGCGTTTCGAGGGACGATGGCAAGAGACCGGACGGTATGACCCTAGTTCCTTGGAAGATGGGACGGGTGCTAGTCTGGGACGCCACATGCGTCGATACACTGGCACCTTCCCATCTTCCAAGAACCTCAAACAGGGCTGGGGCAGCTGCGGAGGCGGCTGAAATAAAAAAGATGACAAAATATCGGGGTCTCGGACACCAATACCATTTTAGGGCAGTTGGCGTCGAGACCCTAGGGCCATGGGGTCCAAGCGCCCGTGAGGTTTTTAAAGAGCTGAGCGCAAAGCTCAAAGAAACTACCGGTGACCAGAGAGCTGGCAGCTTTCTCTCGCAACGCATTAGCATTGCTATTCAGCGAGGGAATGCTGCCAGCATCTTTGGCACCATGCCGCGGGGGCCATATTTAGACGTATTTTAGTTTATTTTTAGTTTAGTTTAGTTTTTAATTTAATTTTAAGTTGTTTTTTATTGTTATTTTTAGAGTTAGATATGTATTATTTATTTGTTACTTAAGTTTTATGTCTAATAAAAATTATCTAATCCAAAAAAAAAAAAAAAAAAAAAAACTTAACTATTATGGCTTAAGACTAATAAATGCATAAGACTATACAAAACATATTATCATTTATAGTAAGACCGTAACAAGTAGGTATTTTATAATAATATAGTCTCACAATTACTATAGGTATTTAAATACTATTATATCTACATCAAAAAGAAACATACTTGAAACAAGCATTGACATATCGGTTACGTGTCGCGTTGACATCGATCCACGTCAAAATTGTTATGGTGCTTCCATACTGGCTGTTACAAAGGTTACCATAACAAAAACGTTGAATACTGCAGAGCATCGTTATTCAAATATTGTGCAGCTTCATTTCAGGTATTTCGTTGCTGGGTACACCGACCGAGCTCTACTTATACGGGACGTCGTACGTTTTCTTCCTTACCGGAGCCTGTCTGATGTCAGTCGTCATCTCCTTTACTTTCATGCCAGTACTACACGATTTGCAAATAACATCCGCTTATGAGGTATGCATTATTAGACGAACTTCAACTTTTGTGAGACATATTCAATTTTTTTTTTTTAACAAAAAAGACAATGTACACAAGCATATTATTAAAGTTTCGCCAAACTGTAAAACAGTTTGTAGGCGATACGCTCCAGCTTATCTAAAAAAATAAAAATAAAAAATAAAATTGAAATATACGGATGTACTCGTAACTTCGCGTTCGGCGACATGCTTTGAGTTATTTGGAGACCCGTCGTCAAAAACCGAAAACATTTGGTTTTCCGCGGTTTTAGGGAAATGTCATTTCTAAATACGACCGATAGAATAGGGAATCCATCGGTATTGATCGCCCACTTCCTTCTACAATAAGTCGTAGTTAAGATTTATTGTGAACACAAAATCGAGCATTTTAAATATTAAAAAATCGGTCTCTTGGATACGATGTCTATGGAATATGGAAAGTTAGATTTATTTTAATTACAGTTTTATAAAAAAATGTGTCCGTTTTTGTTTCAGTACTTAGAACTCCGTTACGACAAGCGAGTTCGATTATTTGGTTCTATCATATTTAGTTTCTATTTGGTGAGTAACACTAAAACTTAAAAACCTCAATTAATTATTGATATTTAAGATAAAATTAGAGATTTTTTAACTCGTTTTTTTATATTTCAGATGGCATGGTTACCCATTGTGATATATGTGCCAGCCTTAGCATTTAATCAAGGTAAGTTCTTTATGTACAGTAAACCAATTGGAACCCTAGGCCACTGTAGAACTATGATATAGTAACGTTATAAATCAGATTGTAAGAAATCTCTTACTGCTTGTCATTTTGACATGATTCCAATTGGTTGACTGTACTTACCTATATACTTAATAATATTTTGAAAAGGCTCACCTTTCTGTGTGTAGAGTATGTTTCGTTTTGTATTTGCCTTTAGCTTCGTGTCTATAATTTAACACATGAATAAATCATTCTTAGACCAAACTAGTCATGGTTGTTTTTTATTTTAAACTAATATTACATGGCGCAGTCGGTAGGATACAATATAATATCTTTGACGATCGGTCTGGCCTAGCGCGTAGTGACTCTGCCTGCTACGTCGCGGTCCCGGGTTTGAATGCCGGTAAGGGCATTTATTTGTGTGATGAGCACAGATATTTGTTCCTGAGTCATGGATGTTTTCTATGTATGTAAGTATTTGCATATTATAGAGTATGTAAACCAACGAAAACCATTTACTGAAGCCTGTTAATATTTAAGTTACACAGAGCAACTTTTACTATGGGACCAACACCCAAAACGCGAAATAAAAATTTACTCTCCCATAGGAAATACTTACTATAAAATAAAACTACCTATGAAACTGTCAGAAGATATTTTCGTGATTTTGGGGTTGATCCCATAGTAAAAGTTTCTCAGTATCACCTGGACATTTACGGGTTACAGTAAATGGTTTTCGTTAGTTTACATACTGTATATATCGTTGTTTGAGTACCTGCAACACAAGCCTTCTTGAGCTTACCGTGAAACTTAGTCAATCTGTGTAGGAATGTCCTATAGTATATTTATATTTATATGTATTAATATCTGACCGTACTTAGATACAAATACAATACAATACAAATATTCTTTATTGTTCACCAATATAACAAGATTACATCACATAACTTTAATTAACTATGGTAGACAACAGGATTAGATACTGCTCTATTATTATTATTTTTTTTTTTTTTAATAAGAATGCAGTTAGAGTTGTATTTATTTGAGCGATTAAAAAAAAGGTCTGTCCGTTTCATTTCAGTAACTGGTGTCAATATTCATATCGTCACTCCTATCGTCTGCTTTGTGTGCATATTCTACACATCCTTGGTAAGAACTTTGTTATTTATTGTTTTTAGAGGACGCCGTTTTAGCTCTAGATGCGATATAGACTGGATATACCAGTGTAAAAAGTCATCTTATCTAGATCTTATTTTGACATATCTTTATGTTCGAATCGTACTGTTTTTTTTTTCAGGGAGGTTTAAAAGCCGTCGTTTGGACGGATGTGATACAAACTATAATTATGACCGGCGCAATGATATTGGTCATCATCAAAGGGACTATCATTGTTGGCGGCTTTGGCGAAGTATGGCGACGAAATTGGAATACAGGAAGGATAGAAATGCCCTCGTAAATATTTATTTTGCTCGTAATTAAAAGTTATTAATTAGTTACTGGTCTAGTTATTTCGATTATACTTCATTTTTTTTAGCATTAGAGAGAACGTAAAAGAACGAAGCACGAGGTCTTTTATGAGGCACTTTTGTCACAACTGTCAGTATCTTAAACAGACATTTTAAGTCATCAACTGTCAGTATCTTAAGCGGGCACATAAGAAATACTCTATTGTTTTCTACACTAAAATTTTAAAAGTGAATTTGATACTTATTTATAAATAATACTTACAATTATACATTTAATTTGAAAGTATTTGTTTTAGTCCGTATTATTTGAAATTTCCTAATTTAGTTCTGGAAAGGTTGCATATTAAAAAACCTAAAGACACAGACATTTGAAACTATCGGTTCATTGTATGAGCTGTCAATGTTGTCAATAGTATTTATTTATTTATACCTACATATTAGGTACGTTATTAAATTTTGGTTTATTAACGTATAGAATTTCATGATATGAATATTCTATTTTGTGTTGTGTGTTTGGTGGCATTCGACTGTGATTACTGCAATGAATCTGAGGTCCAAGTGGCTTGCACACCGTCATATAGTCCTCTGAACGTTAGTTTCTTGAATAAATAAATAAATAAATAATCACTCCAATTTTGCTTAGCAAATGATCAAATGATGCTGTTGATATACCTACGGGTACAATTTAAAAAAAAACTCTAAAAATAACTAATACTGCCCTGTTATGTTCTGTTTCTGGTTAAAATTGTTAACATCTAATATTTGTCCTAAGAAGATAGGTTGACGACGACTGCTTCTTTGTTTACCAAATTTCTAATTAAATTTCAAATTTCTAAAAAAAACGAGATATAGATGTAAAAAAAGCTAGTCATAGTTTATCATGATTTTAACGTATTATTATTTACTAAAACAGAACTAGTTCGCGTATTAAATTACACTCGACTGTGACTCGACTTATCGAGGACGGCTTTATCTCCGTGCCATTAGAGAAAACTGGTTACTTAAAATAAGAAATTTAAGTAAACTAAGCATTTTTTAGAAGGTCACAGTTTAACAGAATCCAAGCTTCGTTGTCGTGGCTGACCAAAATAACTTCTAACCTTATGCAAACTTTTTGATAGCATACATCATTTAAGTAAGTACACTACTTTTTTCAGGATTCACTTCGATTTGACAGATCGACACACAATTTGGTCAGTCTCCATTGGATCCATGTTTTATTGGACCGGCAACATAGCGGTCAATCAGTCTATGATGCAGAGATTTCTGTCCCTGCCGGATTTGAAATCGTCAAAAAGGTACCTAAGTCGAATCGACTCAGGGGACAGGGGGGTATACTTTGTGAGACCTCAATTGGAGGTGTTGAATATTATCTTCTAGATTTCAAATATGTTGCGATCTTCAATTTTTTTTAAATCAACGACAAATACTTACAAGTACTTATATTACCTACGCCTTTATTAATAGGTATAAAAACTTAAAAACTATGTAAGTATATCGATTAAAATCGATAATGGGTAATGTTTTTCTGTGATTGCATGTTTTCAAAACAATAATATCTTATAAATAAATCGTTACGATTTAATCTTATCAAATCAGGGGGTATAATGTATATTGCGCTATGTTGGGCGTTCAGTGCATTTCAATATAACACTTCCAATACTTCTTTCTCTTTTTTCTTCTCCTTTCATTTACTGGTAACAGTAGTAACATAATTACGAAATATTATCGTTAAATATTTGACCACCAGGCTGACGTACTTGATAGTAACATTAGTAACCCTGCCTGCAAAGCCGAATGTTCTGGCTTCGAATCCCGGTCACTTTCTGGACCATTTGTTTGTGTGATTAACACATATTTTGTTCCCGAGTCAGAGATGTTTTCTATGTATAATTATGACATTATCCGTCGGTCCCTTGCAACCATCAATGTGCCTGCTCTCCTTGAGCCGACTGGCATAATCAGAGATGATGGCAAGAGGCCTGATGGAGTGTCCTTGGTCCCTTGGAGTATGGGACGAATGTTAGTGTGGGATGCTACCTGCGTAGACACATTGGCACCGTCTCACCTCCAACGGACCAAGATAAAAGCGGGCGCAGCGGCAGAAAGTGCCGCTGCCGAAATTTTGAAACGTAATAAATACAAAAGTCTTGGCAAAGAATACCTTTTTGTACCCTTTGGTGTAGAAACTCTAGGTCCATGGGGCCCCAGCGCGAACAAGTTGTTCACAGAAATCGCGAAGCCTCTGGTTGAGGTAACTGGTGACCGAAGAGCTGGCGACTTCCTCGCACAACGTATCAGCATTGCGATACAGCGAGGAAATATCGCCAGTATCCTTGGTACAATGCCTCAAGGGCCTATTTTAGACATTAGCTAGCTTTTAAGTTTAGTCTTAGTTTCTTATATAATTATGTAAATATATTCATGTAAATAAAGGGTATTATATATTATATATGTCGTTGTGTGCGTATCCGCAACACAAGCATGTTTGAGCTTACCGTGGGATAGTAAATATCTCTAAGAATTCTATAATATTTATAACCTAATTTTTCAGGGCAGTCTGGGGTTTCCTATTCGGGATTGCCCTGATAGTGCTGACCTGTGCCTTCAGCGGAATGCTAGCTTACGCTAGATACTACGGCTGTGATCCTCTGGACTCCAAGCTGGCTCTGGCCAAGGATCAGATCTTACCGCTGTTGGTGATGGATGTGTTGGGAGAATGGAATGGCTTGCCGGGGATCTTTGTGGCTGGAGTGTTTAGTGCTGCACTCAGGTTGGTTAGCTCTTTTTCTTTAATTCATACTTAATGAGGAGCCTGGCTACGTAGAAACAATGCCAACATTATTAATAGTCCGCAGTGGACAAAATCTTCCTTTGTCTCAATTTACACATGGATTAATGTGGGATGTTTCAGTAATTCATTGGTTGTGTTTAGTAGTAAACGTATGGGGGCATTTTCGCGAGAACAATCACCACATATATATTTTTTCTAAGGTAGGTAAATTTTATGTTTTTCCAGAACATATCAGAATCACGAGCCCTTTCAATCTAGAACAAAAAATAAGGGACAAAAAAACTGGTCCCAAAATTTTGTAACCGCTGTACAAAGTGTTTGAAAAATGGTAACGAAGTGGAAAAATTAATTTTGTGACGCTTTTTTTAACCTAATAGGATCTAAAGGGCTCGTAATTCTTAGTAGGGAAAACATTAAACTTACCTATTTTAGAAAAAAAAGTTTTTGAATCTTTTTTCGCGAAAATGCCCATGGACACACGGTGTCTATTATAGGATGCTCCACGGGTTAAACATAAAGGATAACTCTCGTTGGGCTGATCCTACACCGGGCCGAGTCCAAAGAGAAAGATAAGAATTGGCGGGCCCTATATAATCTGTGAGTCTTCTCTTTCTACCTATTAATAAACCAATGAAAATCTTAATCGCTTCCATTGTTTCAGTTCCCTGTCAACTGGGCTTAATTCCATGTCTGCGGTGGTCCTAGAGGACTTTTGGAAGCCGTTTTTCAGGCCGCTGTCACATAAAGAAACACAAATACTAATGCGTGCAGCTGTTGTTATCATTGGATGCGTATGTGTAGGTATGAAAAAGAAACCAATTTAAATTATGCGATTGATTTCTTGACTTGTTCTGTCTAGAATATATCGCATAGAAATCCAGGCCCTGGGTTCAAGTCTCAATCAAGGCAGTGCTTTCCATTTTTTAAATGTATCTCTGTGACCGGAAGTGCCGTGCTGCCCTTGGACTTTATAGACTGCCATTGAAAAAGACGCGTCGCACTTCCGATCTCTGTCGGCGCACCTACCTCTTAAAAAGCGCTGCAAAAATCATCAGGGCCCGTAGCCGAATGTCATTTCTACGACGCGAAACGAAACGAAACGCCACGAAAGGTAGTCTGGCCTTGTCGCGCTAATACGCAAGAGCAATAGAGATAGATATCTACGAGCGTTTCGTTTCGTGAGCGTTTGTGCCATTCGGCTACGCACCCTGTTAAGATGCTGCGGCAAAAAATGATTATGTGCACGATAAGTTTGATGTTTAACTTTACATTCCAATTGAAGGAGCTATCAATATAATTGTCTAAGCTTAATAATGATTCAGTTTATTTTCCTGTAGGTACGTAATGTTGCATTTAATGATTTGTTAATTAAATTGAAATGACTGTGTATAAAGCCTTGCGGGACCTACCACCGTTGGTTAAGTTGTAGTTTAAG
This sequence comes from Leguminivora glycinivorella, assembly GCF_023078275.1. NCBI lineage: Eukaryota > Metazoa > Arthropoda > Insecta > Lepidoptera > Tortricidae > Leguminivora > Leguminivora glycinivorella. The sequence continues at coordinate 19,247,245 of NC_062974.1, read as the reverse complement.
GACATACCCGGGTCCTATTAGGTAGTTTAAGGACATAATATTAACTCACCCTCAGTATATGACTATACAATGTGTTTTTATGAAATTGTTGAAACTTTAACTAAGCGTATCTCAGAAACTACTAGGGCTACAAGGACACTTTTTATATTATTTTATTGATAATTTATTATTCTTAAAATTTTTCATAATGACTTTAGCCCTTAAAAAAGTTTTTGGTGGTAAAATATGAAGAAAACCAAAAAAAATCCTAAAATTTCATGGTTTTTCAAGTATTTAATAATGACCCCATCGGCATTCGAGGTGGAAAACTCGGATTTGACATCACTATTTCATCGCTAACAATATGTATAAAAAATTAGAACTACCTCATTTGATGCAAGGCTGAATGTACGATTTCAATGGATAAGTGTGTAGTTGTGTGGCAATAGTTTTCTAATTCGGCCTTTTTTCTAGGTCTAGTGTTTATTGTCGAGAAGTTGGGGTCCGTTCTGCAATTGTCAATGAGCTTATCATCTGCATCAATGGGCCCTCTAACTGGTGTATTCCTCATGGGCCTATTCTTACCGTTTATTGATTCTACGGTAAGTAATAAAGTCCTTTGCTAGTTTATGATAGCTATACTAAAATAATATGAACTTAATTAGCCACAATGTACTCTATAGTTCCTTTATCTATTATTTGATTTTAGTTTTTCTTGGAAAAAGAGTCGATAGGACCTAAAATAATTAATAAATATTGGGGACACGACACCTTCCACAGATCAACTTAGCCCCCAAACTAAGCAAAGCTTGTACTATGGGTGCTAAGCGACGATATACATACTTAAATAGATAAATGCATACATAGAAAACATCCATGACTCAGGAACAAATATCTGTGCTCATCACACAAATAAATGCCCATACCGGGATTCGAACCCAGTACCGCGGCTTAGCAGGCAAAATATGGATACAGTGTCTGAAATAAAGTCATCATCCTCCTTGCGTTATCCCGGCATTTGCCACGGCTCATGGGAGCCTGGGGTCCGCTTTGACAACTAATCCCAAGATTTGGCGTAGGCACTAGTTTTTACGAAAGCAACTGCCATCTGACCTTCCAACCCGAAGGGTAAACTAAACCTTATTGGAATTAGTCCGGTTTCCTCACGATGTTTTCCTTCACCGAAAAGCGACTGGCAAATATCAAATGACATTTCGCACATAAATGTGTTTAGTGTCTGAAATAAAGCGATTTATTATATTTTGCAGAGCGCCTTAAGCGGGGGTGTAATCGGTCTGCTTACTTCTTGGTGGGTGGCGGCGCACGCGCAACTTGCGCAGGCGCACGGCTCGCTGCGCTTTGAGGAGAAACCGCGGTTTCTGCACAACTGTACTTACACGTTCCCTGAGAAAATCGCGCAGGAGGCGACTGAGGAGTAAGTGTATAGTGTATAGACTGATAGAGCATATAAGCGTTGTTGTTGTTGAATGTCCTAAGGCACCCCATAGGTGCACAGGGCCTCCCCAAGATCCTTCCACGCCTTTCTATCTTGAGCCACCGCCGGCACCGCCTTGGCCTCGTTCCAGCTCAGTCTATATCAGTATAATCCCTCAGCTCGTTCTCTACGCTCCGCCTCCAAGTGTGTACGGGACGTTTGCGGGCTCGCTTTCCTCCTTGAGGCCGCGACTCAAACGCGATACTGCCGCTATTGGTAGCTCCTCTTATAAGCGGAACTGACGATTTGTTAGCTGTTCGTCCAATACGCAGTTCGTCCAAATGATTTTTCAATAAGCATTTCGTCCAACACGCATTTGGTCAAACATGCATGTCGTCCAATAGCATTTCGTCCAAATGGTATTTCAATTAGCATTTCGTCCAACACGCTTTTGGTCAAACATGCATGTCGTCCAATAGCATTTCGGCCAAACCATGAGGCATATGAAAAATTCATTTAGTGTTATCATTCATTGAGAGTTGTTTTAAGTACTTACTCTTAATTTTCACCCCATATTTTTTTGAATACTGTTGCGATGACAGGTAAATTACAACTGCCAACCTTTGTTTAAAAAATGGTATATATAAAATACTTAGTTTTTTTTACAATTTAAAAATAATAATGAAACATTCATAACGCCTAGAGATATCAACATTTTGCAAATTTTAATTATAAAACTTCCGTGAGACTCAAACATATTTAAAAATATTTTAAGCGGGTTACTCACGTGTTAAGTCGATATAGCGTTCGACATGTTTCGATTCATTTTCGTGGATATTTCTCAAGAGTAGCGACCCCGCCTTTACATGTCGAGAGCGCGACGCATACTGGAAGAAAGATCCTCGAAAATGGATCGAAACATGTCGAACGCTATATTGACTTAACACGTGAGTAACCCGCTTAAAATATTTTAAATTATTTTGCAAATTGTTAAAACATACTTGCGAGTTAGCGTCGTAATTTAAAGTAAGGTATGATTTTCTGAAGAGGACCATTGCGGCTACTTTCCCGCACTAGTGCGTAACGTATAACTTAAGTGCCTTCACGTAAAAAGAGGTCCTTTTAAGTTTGTATTTTCACTTATTTCCAGCGATGTCGCCTACTTGTACAGGATATCATACTTTTGGTACACTGCATTCGGTTGCATCGTGACCATAGTTGTGGCATGTCTAATCAACCTGTGGCCGCAGAAGAAAAAGGAAAAACACTTCAACGAGCTGCGGCTTTACGCACCTTTCATAAGAAAATGGATAGCAAGCAAATACCAGGTAAGTCATTTATCTGCCTTACAAAACGAACTGAACTTTAAGTCGAGAGAAAGGGACACAGCTATACCAGTTATACACCGTGTTTCACTTAACACTAAAAACCTGAAAACAGTTTGTTCAGAATCGATAGTAGAATCGATTGAGGTATATCTTGATGGGGGTAATATTTTTATTTAAATTAGTATTATTAGTTATTATTTGTGCCGTTTGTATATCCGAGGTCTTTATAGAGAGAGTACGTCGTAGACGTCGCATCGGACCGATAGATGGCGCCATCGTTCGTTGTAAGTCGCTCCGGCGTCACACCGCCGCGATGTTGGTAGTCCCGTTTTCCCCACCTGCAACATAAGGCTCCTCGCGCCCCGACCCGCCACCAGCCACCCTCATTGTTGAAGTTGCTCCGCCGGGGACCACGTGCTCCGGGGACCACGTGCTTCGCGACGGCGTGCTGCGCGACCTGCGGGCTGCGGCGGCGGAGGGCGCGGTGAAGGAATACCGCGCTCCAAGGAGGTTTGAATTTCTCCGACGAATGGGTGAGCAGCTTCATATTATTTTAGAAAGAACATGTTCGGTTTCCGATTCGGTGCGGAGGACGGCGGACACGTGTCGGCGCCGAAACTTACTGTAGCGCTGCGATAGCGCCACTGACCGCGGCAGTGTTGTCCGCCACGTCGGCGCCGCCGAAGTTGCGTAGAAGTTGCTTCCTCGTTAACGACCTCTGCGGTGCCGCTGAACAACGTTGTGGCCGCCGCATAGGCGTCGCGTGCGACGCTGTAAGTATGTCTGCTGCTGCCCCGACGCGAGCGCCGCGCCGTTAGTGATCAGTCCGCGATCCTGCTGTAACTGTCCACCAGTATCGCTGGCCGCCACGCTTATTCTGGCGCCTTGATGGTGATGTAGAGCGTTCATCTGCCGTGACAACGCCGCGAGCCTGCCGAAGCTGTCCACCAGTATTGCTGGCCGCCACGCTTATGCTGGCGCCTCAGTGTTGATGCGGAGCGTAATACTGTTAACCGCTGCACAGGCGTCGCAATCCTTCTGCTGCGTCTGCCGTGACAACGCCGCAAGCTACTTGAAGTTTTCCACCGGTATCGTCGGCCGCCACGCTGATGCTGGCGCCTTGATGTCGCCTCGATCGCACGAGGTAAGATTGCAGACGCGGCGACCTTCATCGCGCCACCGAGCGCAATACTGCGGCTGCCGCGAAGGCGTCGCTAATTTTCCTGCCGCGTTTGCCGTGACGACGCCGCGAACTCTGTCGATGCTGTTCACCGATGTAGCTGACTGCCACGCTGGCGCCGGTGCCTCCCGCGCTGACGGCGGCGACCTCGAGAGGGCCACCGAGCACGATACTGCGTGACGCGACAGGGTCATCGAAGACGCCTTTCGAGCTGATGACGGTCGTCTCAATCTCACCGCCGAACGTAACACCGTCTGCTGCAGTAACAAGCTGGTAAGATTGCTGATGTGCTCCCTTGGTGTCGCTGGCCGCCACGCCGACGTCGGCGGCTGCCGTCGCGCCTAAGATGTCACGCTCACCGCGCACACTGCTTTCCGCTACAATGGTGCCACGACCACGACTATCCAGGCCCCGTCTGCTACGGTATCGTTGCAGACTCTGTTGCTGACCGTGACCAGGCTGATACTACCCTCCAATGTGACGCTGGGCGCCGCTATCAGCTGACATCCCGTACACTATGGTATCCACTCTTCTCTTTCCAGTCTATTTTGACCAAGGACTCCTCCGCCGCCGAAGTGAGAACAGATAAATTCTAAAGATGCTACGTCCTAACGTGGCTTGGCCACCCATAGTTGAACGAGGTAAGACGTCAATAACCGGACGAGGAGCCGCACTGCTGCGAGGGTGTCCTGACGATGTTCGCGAGCTATCTAATCGGAGAGGCGCCTCGCGAGACGACCCTGTGATTCCTGTACATCGCTCATTGTGTAAAAAACCGGCCAAGTGCGAGTCGGACTCGCCCACCGAGGGTTCCGTACAAACTTTCAATGGTTAAAATAACCATACCTACTACTCATACTCATATTCATTTATTCATTCAACGCCATTTTACACGTCAAGATTTGATTTAAAAAAATAATATTCATACAACAATAATACTTAGAGAATAAATAGACAGAAGATTGAAATTACAAAAAGTTAGGCAATATTCACATAAAAAATGCACAAAAATATTTTTCTAATTAGGTAATAAAAAAATTGTCATAAGTGTAGAACGGGTGCTCGACCAGCCAATTTTTTAAGCGATAGGTACTTAAAGTTCGACACACTAGGCGCTTCAACCACATATTGCGGCAATTTATTATAGACGGCAGGGTCCATCACATGTGTTAATTTGACCGTAAATTGGATTTCGCCAATTTACGGTCGATACCTACTAACTTTCCGGCATTTCGAATGTTGTACTTGGAACACATGTTGTTAGTTTTGTCACAGAATATATGTATAATAGTACAAGTACAGAAGGCTCACTCCTTTGATGTTCACAAAATGACGCTATTCTAAATTCTTACCTACATTAACAAACGGACCGCACGCGAGCAGCCAACATTGAATTTTTCCCCTCACTAGCTCGGAAACACGTGTTTTGTCCTTTAATACCAGCGGGTAAAAACGCATTTTATCCACTAGTGCTTTAAAATTGATAAAAGTAGGTGAATCTAGTAATAAAGAACATTTACCACCTGTGGAACTACTGGAAGCAGTGATAAAAGAAAATCTTGCAGTACAAAAGGCGGAATCATGCGTTAAGGCATTCTCTACTATGTTGATCTTTCTTTTATGCGGGGACTTCGCCCCCGAGCCCTCCTTTATATGCTCTTAAGGGTCTCAAGAAAACCCTATCCCAACTTATTTTAAATACTACGTTGATCTTTCTTTTATGCGGGGGGCTTCGCCCCCGAGCCCCCCTTATTCATGCTCTTCAGGGTCACAAGAAAACCCTATCCCAACTTACTTTAAATACTACGTTGATGTTTATTTTATGCGGAGGGCTTCGCCCCCCGAGCCCCCCTTTATTTCCTCTTAAGGGTCTCAAGAAAACCCTATCCCAACTTATTTTAAATACTATGTTGATCTTTTTTTTGTGGGGAGCTTCGCCCCCGAGCCCCTCTTTACTTGCTCTTAAGGGTCACAAGAAAACCCTATCCCAACTTATTTTAAATACTACGTTGATCTTTCTTTTTTGCGGGGGCTTCGATCGCCCCTGAGCCCCCCTTTATTTGCTCTTAAGGGTCTCAAGAAAACCCTATCCCAACTTATTTTAAATACTACGTTGATCTTTTTAGTAGTTCCAGTTCATATCTTCCGGCTCCATCATCAGACCTTGAAACCTAATCGTAGTCAAAGTTCATTACAAGACTTTTCTAAGAAACCCAAAAACTACTATGATACGATGTTCTATCATGTAGTTCCAGTTCATATCTTCCGGCTCCATCATCAGACCTTGAAACCTAATCGTAGTCAAAGTTCATTACAAGACTTTTCTAAGAAACGCAAAAACAGCTATGATACGATGTTACATCATGTAGTTCCAGTTCATATCTTCCGGCTTCATCATCAGACCTTGAAACCTTATCGTAGTCAAAGTTCATTTCAAGACTTTTCTAAGAAACCCAAAAACTGCTATGATACGATGTTCCATCATGTAGTTCCAGTTCATATCTTCCGGCTCCATCATCAGACCTTGAAACCTAATCGTAGTCAAAGTTCATTACAAGACTTTTCTAAGAAACCCAAAAACAGCTATGATACGATGTTCCATCATGTAGTTCCAGTTCATATCTTCCGGCTCCATCATCAGATCAGTTCAACAGTACCATATTATTGTACTGTCATCAGAACTACATACAGCTGCCAATTTATCATTACGCTACGATCCTTGGAAGATGGTTAAATTAGCCTCCGTAGATTCCATTACATAGTTAGTTACATACACGACGACCTAATAAAAGCGTGTTAATATTAATATTAGCGCCATCTAGCTGAGCCCTTCTTCTGTGTGGTACTGAGGTAAGTACGTTTTATTCTTAGACTTTATCTGTCTATACGGAGTTATATATGTCTTTGACTAGAAGTATAGGTACTCTAATGAGTATTATTGTATTTAGCGCCGTCTCTCGGCAAAATTTACTAAGTAATTTACGCGACTTGAGACTTGTGCGAACCTTTAGGCATGGAAAGTCACATGAAAAGTTGTCGAAACTAATAATAGATGGCGCTGCATTTAAATTTCTTGACTGATAACTCTAATACTAAATTGAATATACTCTAAGGTAGAGCAGAGTCTAATACCTCCGCTTTACAAAAGACCGCAATCAAGTAGCACTAGACTTTACTCATTGTTGTGTTCCTGCCGGTGAGTAAGGCAGCCAGAGCTCAACGAGGGTGCGGTACTCCTTCCTTCCTTCCCCCTCCTTCCTTCGGTCCTTTGAGTCGTCGGCACCCAGGCCCCTTCTAAGTACAGGTTTGTACAAGTTTCTAATGAGTCGAGTCGGCAACGCACATGTGCCACTCCTTGAGTGGCAGGCGTCCATATGTAACAGTCACCGCTTTCCATCAGGCGGACCGTATGCATGTTTGCCACCTACGTGGTACAAAAAAACTCTCGACGAATTCACCTTAAACATTAAAAACTAAATCAAAATCGATTGATTCGTTCGGGAGCTATGATGCCAGACAGACATGTCAAGCGTCAAACCTATTATTATTATAATATTTTTGCGTTGGTGGTTAAAAACAAGAAACCTCCTTCAAAACTATAATAAAACACAACTTTCTATGAAAATCGGTAAAGTGCGAGTCGGATTTCGACATTTCCATACAAAAAGGTCATGAGCGCCTGACGACATGTGATAGCAACGTACACTAGATTTGTACTTTAAAGATTTTGCGTATATTTTGGAAACTATGAGAGATAGAGCAAATAGACTTCAGATTTTGGTTGTCGGTGGCACAATTTTTTTGTTTTCGTATATATACACCATTTTTTGGACCTATTAGGGCAATATTATGGTCAGTGCAGTTCTAAACAGTCGTAAGCGCCTCTTTTTTAGTAGGAACTTAAGTCATTTTGGCAAATGCTTAAAATTTTTAACAATTTCTAAACAGAAATGAATTTCTTTCTACCTGTCCATGGCGCTCACAAAATTTCAAAACATTTAGTAAGTACTTGCAGCGGCAGTGAGTGAAAAATCTCAATTTGAGTTTTTTTCTCTTAAGTCCGACTTACGCTTGACTGTAGATTTCTAATAGGTTTTCCTGTAATCTACAGGTAGAGGGCTATCTCGTGTATTTTTTTGAAAATTTTACGCTAAGTAGTTTCGGAGATAAGGGGGGGGAATGGTCATTTTTTGCTTATTTTCTTAAATTACTTCTAAATTACCAAAATAAAAACTATAAAAAAAATATATTTGAGATGCTTATAAAATGCTCTTTCATTTGATATGTAGCACAATATAGTTCTAATAACTTTGATTTTTAATTTTCAATTTTACCCCCCAAAAGTGGCCCCTATGATTAAATTTCGTTTAATTTCATTTAATTATATTACATGTCCGTCTTTGGGCCACTTGTTTACATACGTGTGCCAAATTTCAAGTAAATCGGTCTAGTAGTTTCGGAGAAATCGGCTGTGACAGAGGGACAGACAGACACGCGAGTGATCCTATAAGGGTTCCGTTTTTCCTCTTTGAGGTACGGAACCCTAAAAAATTTTTCAATTTTTTTACTGCGAAAAACACGCGCTGCTTTCGGGTCTGTTACTTGGTCGCTACTGATCGGGCACGGCGAGCGCCCGCGCTTATATCAGTGCAAATACTAGGAAGGCTGGCGACCGCGAGTCGTCTTGTAATGGATGTCTATAGGGGTTGGTCTGTGCCGGGCGGACACCAAAACCGATCGGTAATCTGGCTGCGGGGGTGCCAAGTACACGAGGATTTCCCGGAGGCTTGTGGCGCCCCCTGTCCATTCGAGAGATGAGCTTATTCGCCGAGCCTCTAATAAACAAATTGGGAAAAATAAACCCGCTTCGCCTTAGTGAACTTGAGATTCCAGCTCAAAGCGAATGGGGCCAGGAACTCAGGAGGACTTCAGTAGTTATCATCTGGCTCGACTATACTGAATTAATAGTGCTTGATTCGATCGTAGACCCTGATTTCATCAATTTCACAACTTTCGTAGTCTACAGAGGAAGGTTGCACCGCTGCAGTTTCCAGCATTACCTCGTACAGCTGCCGATAGCTGTAGGCCAATCGCTCCTGTTTTGCTTGCATCTGCAGCCCGATAAGACCTTCGATAATCGTAACATTGTACGAAGTAAAGCTCTTCTGATGGAAAAAAATCTTCAACAGGCGGTGGCGCTGGCGACTGAAGTGACATGCAGCCGGATTAAGGTTCGCATAGCACTATATGCTATGCACAGTTCGGTTGTATGTTATGTTATGCTGTACGATGGCAGGACTACATCTCTTCTGTTACGAGTAACTACGACAGTAACTGCTGACTCCAACAGACTGTCGTACGAGGTCAGTATGCACCCCCTGGGAGCCAAGTGATCTTCGATGACCTCGCCTTCTTCTGCTTCGCCCGTCATCGTACCTCTTCGTCTGCGAGAGCCCTGCATTACGCCGTACAACGGTACGTATTAAGCCTCCGCCACACATAAAGCGCATTCCGCTTCGCTAACGCTACGCTCGCTTCCCGCGCGCGTTGCGCTCGCAATCCGCGCTCGTTAGTTCCCGCTAGCGCCCACTGGGCGCAACGCCAGCGTTTGTGCGGTGCACCGCCATTATTGCGCTCCGCCTACGCTCTCAAAGCGCGCATGTGTGGCGGTGTTTTAATTCACCCCTTGACCTGCTACCACGACGTGTTCAGCAACCACCAGCGATGCGACACGGACGTCACCTCTCAGTCTACGCTGTCGACCTTCATTGCACGAAGTAGAAATCCGTCGCATCGGGTTTTGGATTAGGTAATGGATTACCCTAAGTGTCAATGACTGACTTGAAGAAATCGACTGATACCTCCGTCCAATGTAGTAGCAATTGACAGCGCTCGTAACTTTCATCTTCTATGCTAGTTTTACCGAGCGATCAGTATCCTCAAATGCCCTCACTAAAAAGAGTTCAGAGTTCAGGAGTCTCGCTTGCAACCGCGCTCGCTTGACGCGAAATAGTCTGATCGAAAATACCAATATTGTAACAAATAGCCCTTGGGCGCGTGAGTGATGACCTTTTTCTGTGTTTGATATGGACGTAAGACGTTGGACTTTAAATAGTCATATCAAAGCTAATATTGAAATTTTGATAATTTTTACGAAGGGTTGACAAAAGCAGTATCAATTACGTTACCCTGCTACAGTACAGATAGTTACACTACTTTTACAGTTAATTTCCACACTTTGTGTCTGAAATTGGGTTTATAACCTGATAAAATAACGTCTCTGTTAATAATAATAGTGTATCTAAAGTTTTTGTATCTTGTTCAAGTCAGCCTCGCCTACATCTTTTTTGGTTTTGATCTGCGATGTATAATGTCATTTCTCTAACTATTCGCTGACTAAAGCTAAACGTCATCACGAAAATCTCTTTAGGCGTTTCTGGCACCGAGATATTCGCGGATCGAAGGCGATTTCGACTGATACATCTGTCAAATCGGTTCAACAACTGATTCACTTCTTCTTCTATGCTATGCCAATAGGGCTACCAAAGGCTCGCGCGCCAGCTGACTCGCCACCAGGAGATAATAAACAGGTCTCTATAAAGACCTCGGATATACAAACGGCACAAATAATATAAAAATTTTACCTTCCAATAAAATTATTATTATTTTGCCTGGTATATCCGAGGTCTGAGTGATGCCTTCCTGGTAGGCTTAATATACCATCGGCACTTCTCCTCAACAATGAGGGTGGCTGGTGGCGGGTCGGGGCGCGAGGAGCCTTATGTTGCAGGTGGGGAAAACGGGACTACCAACATCGCGGCGGTGTGACGCCGGAGCGACTTACAACGAACGATGGCGCCATCTATCGGTCCGATGCGACGTCTACGACGTACTCTCTCTATAAAGACCTCGGATATACCAGGCAAAATAATAATAATTTTATTGGAAGGTAAAATTTTTATATTTTTTACGTGCCCATTCTATTGTACTTGTGATACAACATTGTGTATATCGCATTGCTAGAGGTTGTTTACCTTTTTCAGTATTTAAGGGTATTAATACTGGCTGGTTACTTGGACGATTATTTTTTCCGCTACTAGTTTGACGTTGTTTGTCAGTTTAATCTTAATGTTTATCATAAGTCATAACAAATTGAAGTCGTACCTAATTACAACCTTGTCATTTTGAATATTGGGTTTAAATTTGCTTACTGCGATTACCTGTCCAATTTGAAGTTTACTGTGATAAAGCTTTAAAGTGTTTTACAGTGACATCTTAGCTGACTATTGGTAAACCTTATGTCGTTGCAGTAACGTAGGTACACAAATAAATAGTCTTATGGTTATGATGGTAGTTAGCAATTATTTTATTGAGTGTAGAGCTAAAAGTCAAGTAGAGCTGTACAGAAAATTAAAAATTCAATAAAAAAATTGAGTGTAGAGCTAACGATCAGATTAAAAGATGAATATTCTAGATGAGTTTAAAAAAATAAAAATCAGTTGGGGTGTCTGAGGTTTTGAGTGATACCGGAAACACGTTGTATAGCTCCGTCCCTTTCTCTCAACTTAAACGGCTTTAGTACTTTATGGTAACCCACTTAGCTGCTTCTGTCGAAAAGAAAAAAAAATCCTATACATACCTCAAACTGTACCGAGCTTAATAGGAAAACCTAGTTGTGTTGATATTTGACGGTCAAGATTTGCATAAGAAACGAGTTTTTTCATGTAGTTTTCAGAATACGAATCTGTCGATCTATACGATATAAGAAAACGGAGTTGTGTTGATATTTGACGGTCAAGATTTGCCTCAGAAACGAGCGTTTTTATGATACGAGTCTGTGGATCTATACGATCATAGCTCTATTCTTCCTGTCATTTCAATGCTTTATATGCTATAATCTTGGTCACTGACAATTTTATACATATAAAAGAAGAATGAATTGTACACACTCGTAAAACATGTATTTATTTACTGTAACTAAAGAACGCAATAGCTTTTGTTATCTCAGTATCAAATAAGGAACAAGGAACAATCGATTCCACTTCCGAGTTCAATGATATAGCAAATAACGCTAGTACAACTCTAGGATTTTAAATTAATTTAGAATTCGAAGTTTCTGTTTACCCTCCATTTTCGTAAGTGGCCCTAATAATAGTTTATTTATTTAAATTTAAATAGTTAAATTGATATTGTACCTAGTATAAATACATTGAATTGTGTAACGTGCGATGGAAGTTGAATATTGCTAACGAGAGTCTGTTAAATCGCGATTACTACTACTACTACTACTAAAGACTCGAGTTTGCAATATTCTTTCGCCCCGAGTTACACACAATGTTTTTCATAACACTTGAAATATAAAAATATATAAAAAAAGGTTAAATACGGTCCTAGAAATTTTATAACTCCCTAGGAAGATTTTTCTATAACTCTTGCTCCGCATGTGTGCAATGCGTGGAGTGTGATGAAATAGTACATTACGATACAAGTGCGTTAAAAAGGAAGTTCGAAACGAGTGGCGATAAATTTTAAATCGACACGAGTTACGAATTTCCTCTTTGTACGTGTATCGTATGACGTTTTTCAGTACAGATGGCCCTCCGCAGTTTCGACCTGACAAAAAATGTACTTCTCGCACTAGGTACTGAAAATGGTACTGAAATGAACCCTTATAGTTTCGCCATGTCCGTCCGTCCGTCCGTCCGTCCGCGGATAATCTCAGTGACCATTAGCACTAGAAAGTTGAAATTTGGTACCAATATGTATATCAATCACGCCGACAAAGTGCAAAAATAAAAAGTAAAAAAAAATGTTGAATTAGGCCCCCGCTACACGTAAAGTGGGGAGTGATTTTTTTTTTCATTTCTACCACAACGTGTGATATATTGTTGGATAGGTATTTAAAAATGAATAGGGGTTTACTAAAATCGTTTTTTTGATAATATTAATATTTTCGGAAATAATCGCTCATAAAAAAGGAAAAAAAAGTGATTCCCCTCTCTAACTTTTGAACCAAAAGTTTAAAAAATATATAAAAAAAATCACAGAAGTAGAACTTTATAAATACTTTCTAGGAAAATTGTTTTGAACTTGATAGGTTCAGTAGTTTTTGAGAAAAATACGGGAAACTACGGAACCCTACACTGAGCGTGGCCCGACATGCTCTTGGCCGGTTTTTGTCAATTACTAGTAGATCCTTTTCGCTAAACTACGTCCTTATCAAGTAGTGATTGGAAACAGTGTCAATAGCCGCCAGTCGAATATACCTAATAGCCTTGTATAGTTATTATTACATTTTACACCTTCCTGGTGCAGAAGCGATTAGATAATTATGTTATGTAGTGAATGGAAGTAATATTTATTTATTTATAACACTTAAATAAAAATTTGGTGCAATAAATATTATAAACTAGGCAATAAAAAAAAAACTAAAAATCTAAGTCTAAAGAGGGCCCCTGAGGCATAGTGCCCAAGATGCTGGCAGCATTTCCTCGCTGAATCGCAATACTTATACGTTGAGCGAGGAAGCTGCCAGCTCTTTTGTCCCCCGTAGTCTCAGTCAGCCGCTTCGCCAAGTCCTTGTATAAAATCTGGGCGCCCGGGCCCCACGGACCGAGGGTCTCGACGCCAAAAGCAACAAAGTTGTAATTGGCGTCGAGACCTCCGTATTTACGTCTTTTATGCGTCTCTGCAGCCTCTGCAGCCGCGCCCGCTTTCTTTGTGGTACCGTGAAGATGAGACGGGGCCAGTGTCCACACAGGTTGCATCCCACACCAGCACTCGTCCCATCCTCCACGGTATCAGCGACATTCCGTCGGCTCTCTTACCATCATCCCGTGCTATACCGTTCGGCTCTAATATTGCGGGCACGTTTACAGAGGTAAGAGACCGTCGGATAATGTCGTTAAGCGCGGCGTGACGCGACAAACGCCCCGCACTTCGCTGGCAAGAAAGGCCGTGGCGCCCCAGCTGGTCCACTTCGCTCCCGCAGTGGCATTTGTGGGAAGCACAAATTACAGCCCCCGCCCTCAGCCCGACCGCCACTCGGAGGGTATTCCCATCGAGGTATGTACCAGAATTCGGCGAAGGATAAGCGTTAAGCCAATGGCCGGCCTCCCTACAACCGGCTGCGAGCAACCGAGCGCGTTCAGCTCCTTCGCTGTTATCTAAACAGGAGGTATAAATTGTTTTACACAAAACATTATCCCAGCTCCTCTGTGATTTGGGATTATGTGGAAGGTCGTGGCCCGGGCAAGCTGATAGCCAGGCATTTCTAGCATCACCCAAGTCTGAGATCTCGTAGTTTATGGGTAAAACCCTTAAGATTTTTCCTACGAGATCAGCAGAGCTGTGGGCAGATGATAGAAATGCCGGCAGTGACACGCTACAGGTTTTGCGCAACCCCAGTCCACCGTACCGTACGGGTAAAGACGCTTGTACCCATGATTGATCAGAAAGCTTTAGGTTCAGAATCTGCTCTAGGTTAGTCCGGATCATGGTATCTATAGGTAGCAGTAAATTTTGATGTTTCCAAAGCGGGCTGCAACGAAGCACGTATACTAATTTTGGGATGAAAAGGCAGAATTTTAGAATAATTAAGGCTGAATCAGGGCTGATTTCTAGAAGGCGATCGGCGTGATTTTGAAATTTTGATACAGTCTTTATTGATGAAAGATGGAAAATAATTTTCAAAAATTGGAGTGCCTAGGAGGCTAAGGGAATCTTTTGTGACAGTGGCAATGTTAGGTGTTATAGAATTGAATTTTGCAGTTACGTCCGAGTGTATCAAAGAGCATTGAATCACTACGTTTTAAGAGTCGGCACTCTCGAACAACCCTCGAACCGATTTATGCAGGCGTTTTTTCGACGGTCGTGAGGTCATGTCACTGCTACCAACACAAAGAAAAAATCGCTAGGGCTCGACCAACCCAGTCCCTAATATTTATCGATATCGATAAATTTGCGATATTTTGCAGTATGGCGACTTAACAGTAAATTTATAGTATTTATACATATTTAAAAAAATGTCTGGGATGGCTGTCAGAGGCGTATTTCAAGGATTTGGCGTTGGCATCCTGAGCCAGTCAGGATTACCGCCCCGTTAAGTGACGATAAAGTATGAAATTTAAGAAACGCTGCTTCGCTATTCTAAAAAGAGCCTGCCGCCTTTAATACGCCCCTGTATAAAATGAATAAAACAAAAGCAAAATATACAATCACTTTTCTTTTACATGAAGTAATTTTTCAACTACTTTACAGCACTTCTCAGTTGAACTAATTTTGAGGCGTTTGCAGAAAATTCCTATGATTTACTGTGCCTGACGTTCATATTTGGCACTGCCTCCTAATTAAGAGTTTTGTTATAAGCCAGTATTTGTTGCTTCAATCTTCGTGTTTCTTGCATGTTTACCAAGGAAAGTTAATATTTACTGCAAAAAGCCTTGAAAACCTTTGCCCAACATTATCTTCATACAGGAGATGGATAAATATGCCGATTCTTCGTTACCTGTTAAAATTACCCATAATCGTCATCTGAAATAAAGAGATTATCGATAAGTTGGTCACACTCTATTGGTATTTTAGGTTATTTGTTTGTTTACGAAAAAACTTATTTACAGAATGTTTTCGCTTAAATCGTAGACTGTACATGATAAGTACTACTTTGAATTGATTAAATGAGTAGGTAATTGTTAGCAACTCGAAACGAAAATATAATAAAATACTAGTTACCGACCTGCATATATCCAGTGCAAAGCTAGGCAAAAACAAGCCACCATCACAAATTTCACACTTTCTTATTTGTTTGCCCGAAATTTCAATAATAACTTTAGTTATTTTATTATTTACTTAACTTACAAAATTCAAACAAGTTACGAAAGATTTGACGTTGACGACTTGACGTTTTGAAAAAAAAAAACACGTAGGTCAGGCCATAGACTAAGGAAATATGAAACTCTATTATCTATGTATTTTTGCTACCAAAATATAATGGACTTTAGTACTATTAATAATAGATGTCATTTTGATTTGATAGCATTTTTTTTGTGTCGTAATGTTGGGAATCATTGCTTGATGATATTATCATACTATGGAGTGACGACGGGCTGCGAGTGTATTACAGATGGATCGTGAATATATAATTCACATTTATTACTGTTCAATTCTAACCCTATGGACTCAAATTTAGACTTAAGAAGAGAGAGATCAGAAAGCACTGATTCCAAGCTGCCTCCTAAAGTCCCGTCGTCTAGATACCACACGTTGAAATCTGAGGATAAATTTTGAATAATGGGGTTGATTGCTAAACAAAAAATTGCCGGACCTAAGGGATCTCCCTGCTGGCATCCAACTTCTGAAGAAATTTCATGGTTACGATACATTAATTTGGAAGGATCAGCATAACAATGAAGGAGGTAATTATAAAGCTCTGGGATGTTATTCCTGATTTCCGTCAGCAGCGTGTCTCTATTTACAGAGTTGAAAGCGTTTTTGATACCAATTTTTAATAAAACTTGGCACTGGCTGTTCTTGAGGAAAGTACGAAGTGCGTGGACAGCGGCCTCGCAGCCGCCTTTAGTACCACAACCTAACTGAACTGGTTCAAACCTGCGCTGCAATTTGGAAATTATGTGTCTACCAGAAATTTTGGATGCGAGACGCCTAATCGTTGAACCAACTGCGATCGGCCTCACGCCACCGTCTTTTTTAGTTAAGGCAATTAGATTGCCTCCGTAAAGTATGGGCACAATGTCGGCATGTACACGACCACTTAACATAAGATTTATTATACTAGTTAAGGATCCTATGAGTTTTCTGCCGGCATCACCAACACAGTGCGCTGTGAGATCTTTAAGATGTTGAGGTGAGATCCCATCAAGACCTGCAGCTGAGCCTGTTTTGAAGCTAAAAATTGCCTCGACTATGTCCTTGTCTTCGACTTGAAGACATTCTTCGATCGCAGTTGGTGGGTCCAAGAAAAATGGAGCCTGGGGGCAGTGGGGTGCTTAGAACGCAACGCTGCGAGAGTCTCGGGTGTATCCGGCGATAATATGTCACTAGAAAATAAAATACGAGCAGCGCCTTTCAAATCTCCTTCCGCAATCTTGTTTTCTACTGTTTTTCCTAAGTTAAAAGCAGAGGGCTTTTGGCCTAATTTATCTGTAAGTAAGTAAGTAAGTAAGATCTTTATTGCAAACCATGGTATTTACATAGATGTTACAAATTGTGGATAGTTACAAATGGACCCCGGTGGGGTGTAGCAATTTTTCTTATAACTAGTTTCTATAATAAGTATACAGAATTACACACTAACTTAAGGAGCTTTTATGATAAAAGCCATAGTATAGTAGGTATGTATTAAAGTTAAGTGTACATCTGTAGTCTCTAGCGGTAATTCCAGGGGCTTAAAACAATTATTTTTAATTTTTTGTGTTAACGAAAGCTGTCTGTCCTCAGACGTGACATGTAGCGTGTTGTAAACAGACGTGCTGGTTTTATTACAGTGGCTTACGAGTTGGGATTTAAAGTTTATTCACAGTGATATTGATAAATATACGTAAAACAGTGTGCTACAGTGATAGGCAGTGAAAATAACAATATAAACAATGTCGATAGGGAAAATGAGCGAGTTCGATGTGACGAACGGATCGTGGTCGTCATATGTGGATCGTTTGGAGATGTTTTTCCTTGTGAACTCTATAAAAGACGATTTAAAATTGCCAACTATGATTGCTGTGATGGGAAATGGGGCGTATGAACTACTTGTGAACCTGGCAAGCCCTAAAAAGCCGTCGACGATTACTTACCAAGAAGCTATAGAGTTGTTACGTAATCATTTACAACCAAGGCCATCAGTTTTGGCTGAAAGATATCGGTTTAGACAACGTCGACAAAAAACCGGCGAAAATATTGCTACTTACGTGGCGGAATTGAAAAAACTGGCTAGAGAGTGCAAGTTCGAGTCGGCCCTTAATGATAACCTTCGCGACCAATTTGTATGTGGGTTGCGGAGCGATATCATACGTCAGCGATTATTTGCGGAAGATACACTAACGTATACAAACGCGATAAGGATTGCGACTTCCTTGGAGGCAGCGGAAAGAGACTCTGCAGCGGTAGAACCATCACCGGGCACCGGGGCGAGCGGCGCGGGGCAGACGGTAGCTGCGGTACATGCTTTGGCGCCAGGAGCGCGCGGGAACCAGGCGCGCGGACCGCGAGCCGCAGGCGGCTCGCGCGGCAGGAACTTTGGCAGCACGGCGCGGGGAAGCGGTGCTAGATCGTACACGGTCACCGAGAACGGCGGTCATGGCGCAGGCACCGCTTATACTTCAGCAGGCGGCCGGGACTGTAAAGGCTGCGGGTCGACAGCACACGACTACACCAATTGTCGATTCCGAGAGTACATCTGCAGTTTGTGCCGTCGTAGGGGACATTTGCGACGGGTATGCCCGGGCCGTAGTGAGGGTGGTCGCGGTGGAAGTGCCCCGTCAGGAAGACTTCATTATGGCCAAGCGGAGGGAACGGAAAGTTCGGACCGGGAGGAGGCGACCGCCGAGGACTTTCACCATTTGTGTTTGAGTGACTATGGACCGGTGAGTGTACCTATTACCATTGACGATCATATTTTGCTACAAATGGAAGTAGATACGGGCTCGGCAGTATCATGTATAAGTAGCAAAATCTATAAGAAACTTTTAAGTCACTATCCTCTCGAAAACGGCTGGTTGACACTTAAGTGTTAATATCTGGGCAACCGAGCTTCGCTCGGTTCTGTTTCGTATCCTTGACATGTGTCGCCATCTAGTTCAAAAATGAATAGTACCTACATCGAGCGAAAGAATTCTCAGCCTTAACAACACAACTACTCCACTCGAGATGGCGCGCATTTCGCCACAAAAACTCAAATAGTGTATTTTCTATTCGTTTTAGCCTTGACCTGTGTCGCCATCTAGTGTTTGCAATAAATAGTACTTACATCGACCGAAAGAATTCTGTCTTAACAGTACAACTACTGCACACGAGATGGCGCGCGAAGAAAAACGCATGAAAACTCGAAAATTCGCGTTTTCCGGGACCTAAGGATAAGTTAGACCGATTTTTCACCCCCAAAAACCCCCACATAACAAATTTCTGCGAAATCGTTAGAGCGGTTTCCGAGATCGTCAGTGTAAATAAATAAATATATAAATAAATAAATATACAAGAATTGCTCGTTTAAAAGTATAAGATAATGGAACAAAGATCAAGCCGATAGGAGTAATTAAACCGAAGGTTAGTTATGATAAACGAGAAAAATATTTAGAATTGTTTGTTATCGATGGGGGCACCACTCCATTGTTAGGGAGACAGTGGTTGGCGGAGTTAAAGATTAAAATACCTGAGTTCAGTGATTGTAATAATGTAAAAGTTGTTGACCTTGGAATGTCTAATGAAATCAACAATTTACTTTGCAGGTATAAAGAACTGTTTAGCGGCGGGCTCGGGCGGTATAAGGGCGGGCAGGCAACGTTGCGCGTGCGCGAGGGCGCGGCGCCGGTGTTCCACCGCGCGCGGCCGCTGGCGTACGCGCTGCGCGAGCGCGTCGACGCCGAGCTGGACGCCATGCTGCGGGACGGCGTCATCGAGGCCGTGGACTGCTCCGACTGGGCCTCACCGCTGGTGCCGGTAAATAAAGCTGACGGGTCTTTGAGAATATGCGCCGACTATAAATCTACACTGAATCCTGTTTTACTAATTGATCGATATCCATTGATGGTGAGCCTTAGCGGAGCGTGTTATTTTTCTAAAATAGACTTATCTCAAGCCTATAACCAGATCGAGCTAGATGAGTCAAGAAAATATACCGTTATAAACACGCACCGTGGTTTGTATAGGTATAACCGTCTAGTGTACGGGTTATCGTCTAGTCCGGGAATATTCCAACGTATAATGTGTAATTTGCTGAAAGGTATTCCTAATGTGGAAATATTTCTAGATGACGTGATTATTGGGGGCAAAACAAAACAGGAACACTTGCAGGCCTTAGAGGCTGTGTTCAGTAGGTTACATGAGGCCGGTTTAAAATTAAAAAGTAGCAAGTGCGTATTCTTAGTCGACGAAGTCCAATATCTCGGGTACATAATAAGTAAGGACGGTATAAAGACGGATCCAGCTAAAGTCGAGGCTATACTTCGGGTACCGAGGCCAAATAATGTCACAGAGCTCCGTTCCTTCTTAGGTATTATTAATTTCTATGGGAAATTTATTAAGAATATGAGTGAAAGGTTAGTTCCGTTATACAAACTTCTAAAAAAGGAAAAGCCATGGGTTTGGTCTTCTAACTGTGAGCGATCTTTTAAGGAAATTAAAACAATACTAGCGAGTGCGGAAGTACTCGCTCATTATGATCCCAAGAAACAGCTGTTTGTTACCTGCGACGCGAGCTCGCGCGGCGTGGCCGGCGTGCTGACGCAGCCGGGCCCGGACGGCCGCGAGCGGCCAGTTGCCTACGCTTCGCGCACTCTTAATGACGCCGAGCGGAACTATTCACAAATACATCGCGAGGCACTAGCTATTATATTTTGTATGAATAAATTCCACCAGTACTTATATGGACGGCATTTCACTTTACGTACTGACCATAAACCGCTTGTGTCAATTTTTGGACCTAATACCGGTATACCGACTATGGTAGCTAGTCGGATGCAGCGATGGGCGATTATTTTATCGGCCTACTCGTTTGATATAGAATATGTGCGAACGGACAATAATGGCGCCATGGCGCAGATGGTTTTTCAAGGTTACCCGTTAGTAACAAGGGTCAAGACAAGTTATCGGCACCGGAACAAACTTATTTGCATTTTGTTCAACAAGCACTTCTGCTGGATTATAATGAAATTAAACGAGAAACGGAAACATTAGGGACGGCTGGCCTGAGTCATGTGAGATTTCGAATTTACAACCATACTTTAATAGGAAAAATGAGTTATACGAGGAGTTAGGGTGTGTGATGTGGGGCCCTAAACTGGTAGTACCGGAAAAGTGTAAGGATAAAATATTAACTATGACTACATGGGCCCTATAGGGGGTAAAACTTATTTAGTCGTAGTGGATGCGATGTCTAAATGGATAGAAGTTTTTAACGTCACTACTACAACAGCGGGAGGGTTAATAGATCGGCTGTGCGAATTATTCAGCAGGTTTGGTATACCTAAACAAATAGTTAGTGATAACGGCAAGCAATTTACTTCAAAGGAACTCGAGGATTTTACAAAGTAATGCGGTATAGAACATATATTTACAGCTCCTTATCATCCAGCGTCAAACGGATTAGCGGAAAACTCGGTTAGGACCTTGAAACGCGTTATCCGTAAAGCTTTGCAAGAAAACCAAAATGTAGAGAGGGCATTATGGGCTTTCCTTATACATTACCGGAATGTGGAATACTCTACTACTGGCGAATCCCCGGCTACGCTCCTTTTAGGTAGGCGCTTACGCACGCGCTTAGACGCAATTAAACCGGACAGGGAGGGTCGCGTGCGGCACGCGCAGCAGCGGCAGCAGGAGGCGGCGGGAGGAGTGAGTAGGAGGGTGGACATCGAGGACGAGGTCTGGTATAGGAAGTACCTGAAGGGGGAAAAATGGTATTCGGGTCGAATAGTCGATGTTTTAGGACCGAGTAATTATAAAGTATTAGGTGATGATGGTGAAACTGTACACAGGCATATCGATCAATTACGGAAACGGTCAGTTGATGGTAGGTTATCTATCGCAGCTACCACGGCAGCGATAGAACCATCCGTCACACTGGGCGCGAATTCTCAAGGGCATCGCTCAGTAGTGGTGGAGACACCGGCAACACCGGAGAGGGTCCAGGCGGAGACGTCGGCGGCCTCCGCGGACGAGTCGCGCGGCACGGAAGAGGCGCACACCGCCAGCTCTGGCAGCGCCTCTCCGGCATCACCGGAGTGGCGCCTTGGTTCGCCTCACGCTTCTACACCCGCCCAGGCTCGCCCAATCCGTCAATGTCGGATTAATAAACCTAATTATAAGATTTAGAGTGTAAAACCTGTTAAACCCTTTAACCACCTACTGCTTCAGGACCTTGTGATATAAATCCTATTTTTCGCCGTTACAATGTTATGGTAGGTATAATTAGTCAGGAACGTCCTAAAATGGCGTTCGTTCTCACTTAACTCAATAGATGGCGGTTAGAGGGTTCCTTAAAATATTTGTGCATAAATTTAGCGTAGAGGAGTGTAATGTAGGTAGACTTAAGTTGGAGAAATATGAGATGTGGGTACTAAGGTTGTTCGCAAATAAATGGCGTAAAAACAGACGTGCTGGTTTTATTACATAAACAAAAGTAAGGAGATTGCTCCATGTATCTAGATTATTTACTGTCACACATTGGTCTATCAACTGAGACAGGCGATTGGCAACGCATATCCTTGCACCGCGAGGAATTCTTTTAATAACTGGAAAGTTATTTTTGAGGTAGCTGAGGTGGAGGTATAGATGGCTTGGGTGCGTTGAGTTGGCATTACAGAGCGATGGAATTGAGCTTGAGTTTGGTGCTGCAATTTGTGATAGGCAATTCCTATGTTTTTTTGTTAGGTGGATATTGATATTGGATAGTGAATTGTACGTCAGAAACAAAATATGCCTATTTCTAGAAACATCGTTGCTGCGTATACTATCTATTAAATATTTGTTGTGGTACCTATTAAATATTACTGACTCAACTAAAACTAAACTACCATCTAGTATAAAAAAGATGGAAGCTCGAAAACATAAATATCGAACTCGGAACAGATGATGATGATTGATACCACGCATCAAACAGATAAAAATGAAAATTGCGTAAAGGTTAGTACCTTTATATTTTAGTAGTGTTACACCCAGATTAAAATGCAACCATGAATTTTAAACCTCTGCAAAATTGGGTATATTTTCGTAGATGATTCCCTGAAGAAAAGAATTATACTCATTAAATGACGATATGTTTGTATTTGTGAAGGTACTTATACATGTTTCGTCAAATTAAACCAAATTACATGTTAGTGGAATGAAATGGAAAATAGTAGTGAGCTCAATTATTTTTAAACAAGGAAAAAAATCAGGAACCAATCGTTACCTAATAAACAACCCTCAAATTTGACAGCTCGGGTTTGTTTACACTTTTTTCAACAGCCAAAAGTACAACGTATAGATCCATAGGGTCCCAGCGCGGACAAGTTTTTCACTGAAATCATGTAGCGTCTGGTTGAGGCAGGTGATCGGGGAGCTGGCGACTTCCTCACACAACGTATCAGCATTGCGATACAGCGAGGAAATGTCGCCAGCATCCTTGGTACAATACCTCAAGGGCCTATTTTAGATATTAGCTAGCTCTTAAGTTTAGTCTCACTTTCTTATATAACTATGTAAATATGTCCATGTAAATAAAGAGCTTTAAATATGTGAAGTACATTCATATTTTATATTCATATCAAATAATAGAGAATTAATTTATGTACCTTGTTTATTCATCGTCATGAAATATGTTATGTTATTTGATATTATTGTTTTTTTTTTCAGATTAAACTGAACAACGGTGATGTCGAACTACCTACACAACAGATAACATTCGAAAAATAAAACTAATAAATAAAAATATACTTTACCAAATAATAGGAACTTTATTTATCGATAAATTGTACAAAATATGAAATAAAGATAAACATCAAATAAAGATCTTGTGTTCAGAAAATCTTCAATCAAAAACAATTTTATCAAACGTTAAAAAACGTATTTACAAAATTGTGTTTTATTTATATTATTAGTACGGGTAACTTCTTCCGGTGTCTACTCTGAAGATGCCAGATCTGTAAAAAAAATATATGCTACTTAGCACACTAATAGGAAATAGTTATTTGGTTTACAAGGGGGCAAAGTTGTTGTTTAACCGCACGTGCCAATATGGATACCCGAGCAAGCGAAAGATGCCAATATTGAAACGCGAGCGTAGCGAGGAATCGTAGCGAGGACGAAATGAAATGAAATGAAATGAAATGAAATATTTATTTTTCTTAAGCGTTGCGAGGGTTTCAAGGCACAAAGGTTAAACAAATTTTGCCACCGAGTGAAACACAAAATTTTTCACCACACCAACACGAACAAAATACTGACTATAAAACATCAAACTAAATCAAATTCATAAATCTATTCAATATTTATGATACAAAATCATCATTTATATGTAAATACTACCAGCCAGCTTAAGACATCAAGTTAAAATTTGTATGAAATGACTTTGCATTCTTGTGGATAAAATGCAATTTTGCTATCTGTTTTCGAATAACAAAGTAAGCCTTTACCGGTTGGTGTGGTGAAAATATTTTTTTGCATAAATACATAATTACTACATTAGGTAGACCTTTCTGTTTTTTAGTAGAAGCTGTATTTGTCAAGATAGAATTTGGTCTACTAAGTTGCACGAAATCATTAGATCAACGGCTGTGTGTCATTGCTTCTATATTATTGCATTTCGTCGTTCGGTACTTAATTAGCCACTGACTTTAATGCACGAGGATGCAGTAAGCCAATTCCGTCTAGGTATTTATTTCTAACTAACCTGTCGCTCTTTGTCTCCAAGTAATTTGAATCCGTACGATAACTAAGAAACGGCATGTCCCGAAAATCATTATAAAGCATAGGCATGGTACTCACTGTTGTTTATTAACATCAGCATTGCCCATGGACTGAACAGGGCCGGAACACCTGCCTGCAGTAGCATCTCTCTGGACGGCGCATTCGTTGGCCAACAGATGGTCGTACTTGACCGTGGCGACCATGTACTCCCAGGCCCTGGAGTGCGAGCAGCTGTTGACCCAGCAGCCTTGCATGCTGGACCCGCCGTTCGGGTAGTGGTCGGAGAGGACTCACAGGCTGGAGTAGCCTAACAAGGCGGTGTTGGTGTGGATCTCCTTAATGTGCGTAATAAATCTATGATACTTACTGTTGTTTATTAACATCAGCATTGCCCATGGACTGAGCAGGGCCGGAACACCTGCCTCTGCTAGCATCTCTCTGGGTAGCGCACTCGTTGGCCAACAGATGGTCGTAATTGATCGTGGCGACCATGTACTCCCAGGCCCTGGAGTGCGAGCAGCTGTTGACCCAGCAGCCTTGCATGCTGGACCCCCCGTTCGGGTAGTGGTCGGAGAGGACTCACAGGCTGGAGTAGCCTAACAAGGCGGTGTTGGTGTGGATCTCCTTAATGTGCGTAATAAATCTATGATACTTACTGTTGTTTATTAACATCAGCATTGCCCATGGACTGAGCAGGGCCGGAACACCTGCCTCTGCTAGCATCTCTCTGGGTAGCGCACTCGTTGGCCAACAGATGGTCGTACTTGATCGTGGCGACCATGTACTCCCAGGCCCTGGAGTGCGAGCAGCTGTTGATCCAGCAGCCTGGCATGCGAGAGCCGCCGTTCGGGTAGTGGTCGGAGTGGCCGCAAGGGCTGGAGTAGCCTAATAAGGCGGTGTTGGTGTGGATAACCTCGACGTACTGGGCGTCGGTTGAGGCGATGCGGTTGCTGTCGCTACCCCATAGGGGACCGGCCGGGTCCAAGGCTGAAAAAGGAAACAAACATTAGTCAGAGATGGGCTAAAAAGTGAGCAAGACTAAATCTATGTTAGCTTTTACAGAAGCCCGCAGCCAAATAACACTAGACCCTACTCATAGGGTTGTGTTCCTGCCGGTGAGTAAGGCTGCCAGAGCTCAACGAGGGTGCGGTGTGCTGGTGACGGGAGGACTTACGGAACTAACTTGTTCCGTCTATTGTCCTTTCGTCGTCGGCAACCCGAACCCTCCTTGGAACTTGTACACTGCTTTTGCTGTGTTAAGTACACAGCAAAAGGGAATGTACAAGTTTCTAATGGGGTGGCAACGCGCATGTGACACTGTTTGAGTTCCAGGCGTCCATAGGTTACGGTGACCGCTTTACATCAGGTGGGCCGTACGTAGTATATAAAAAAAAAAGCATGAAACTATGGCCTACCGAGAGTTATGTAAATTATACAAAGTTGACCTGCGATAACTTATTGTATGTAAAAGTATAGTTTGCGCTACAAGAGAAATTTTTAATCGTAAGTAAATTCTGACCTCCTTGAAGGGCGTTCTAAATATATTCTGTCGAACAAGTTTGTCAGTAAATAAGAACTAAGAAAACTATAGAACCTTTTCTCTCTAGCACCCTGAAAAGGATGCGTTTTCTAACTAACAGACTAGGACACTGGTGTGGTGTGAGAAGAAACAAGTGACATTTCTATGAATGTCATGTGGAATAAAAATATGTGTTCGTAACGTAATTGAAAAGATTTATTTGACGCGATCCCAATTATTTTAAAATAATACTAATAATATTTGCCAGTAAAAAATAATACCAGTAACATCAATCAGTGAGGACACTCGATAAAAGAAAAAATACCCAGTGATATAAAGATAATATACTCGCAATAATTCCGTTAGTTACTCTGCAGCTCCAAGGCTAGTCATTCAATAAATGAAACAACGCGGAAAACCACCCGACGTAGTTTAGTAAGTGTCAAAAATTGAGAATATGTATTTATATATTGTAAATATATAATAAATGCATGTGTTTAAATATTCATAAATTCAAAATATTCACGTGTTCATAGAAACAGTAAAAGTATCTCGTCAAAAATCACCTGTGATTCTCCTAACTTGGCCTCCCAGCTCTCGGCCAGCGTTGCCCATCAAATGCCCTCCCAGACTGAAGCCAACCAAGTGCACTTTATCCAGCGAGAGCCCGAAGCCCTGGTTCAGCCAGCGGATGAAGTGGCCCAGTCCACGACCTACTGCGGCAATTCCCTTCTTGGCTGTGATGTAGTTGCGGTTGGCAAGGCGGGTCCAGTGTAGGACGATGACGTTCACGTCACCGGATTGGAGGAAAGCTGGAAGAGAAAAGGTAAGTTTAAAACCGTTTCGTGTGAGACTCTTCTTTAGCTGGATTTCCACCGCATGCCAAGCGGACTCATGAATTACTTCATACTATGTTCATTGCTGGCAAAGCGCTAATGTAATTTTAGTTGCCAGGCAATCTGTGGTGAAAGTAAAACGGAGTCCCTAATGTCCGTTCCGCTCGCGGTGGAGTGGAGAGTGTCCTTAACAGTGGTTCAAAACTGTCTTTTAAATAGCTTGATTATTTACTCT
The DNA here is from genome assembly GCF_023078275.1 of Leguminivora glycinivorella. Classification (NCBI taxonomy): domain Eukaryota; kingdom Metazoa; phylum Arthropoda; class Insecta; order Lepidoptera; family Tortricidae; genus Leguminivora; species Leguminivora glycinivorella. Next base: position 19,220,120 of record NC_062974.1, on the reverse strand, counting down.
TATTTTCACACATTACACCACATTACACACATTACACTTGCATGGCTTGTGGTCGCGTTTGCCGCTCCCGTATTGGCTTACACAGCCATGAAAAACGCTGCCGTTCTACTACTTGACAAGACACTGTTTTAATAGTCTGTAATAGACTTACAGGCTCATGATGATGATGATGATGATCACTCTTATACATATATCGCATTTAAAACTACTGAACAGATTTTCATGCGGTTTTTACCTATCAATATAATGATTTTTTCGGAGGGTTTAAGTCTAAAATTACAAGACTTCGTATGATCAGGTGATGTTGCAGAAATATAAAAAATATGAAAAGAAAAGAAATAATAGTTAATAAATAAGTATACCTTCAGTGAGATGTCTGTTCATATCATTTCCGCCATCACCATTCCACCCATGAGCTAGGAAGACGGTGTCCTTTCTCAAATCAAAATTAGACACCATTACGCTGTTTATGTTTCCATCCAGAAGCAACTGAGCCGTATGTGGATTTTCTCTGGAAAAATACAATTAGTAATTAATACTGTGAATATATACTTTGAACGAACCTTGGCTGACACAACTTCAAATAAATAATAAATAAATAAAATAATCTTTATTGCAACATCTTAATACTACTTCAACCTCTTAGCCCCTTTTTTATTGTCACCTACCAATGCCATTTGACCGGCAATCGTTAAGTCCTTCGTCATTGCTCAAACCTGCAATCTGGAACACTGGTCCAGCTGATCTTACCTGGGTACGTAGCCGAATGGCACAAACGTTCACGAAACGAAACGCTCGTAGATATCTGTCTCTATCGCTCTTGCGTACTGGCGCGACAGAGCCAGACTGACTACCTTTCGCGGCGTTTCGTTTTCGTTTCGCGTCGCAGAAATGCCATTCGGCTACGGCACCTGAGCAACGGAGGCCTACTAGATATGTGCAAATTTTTCCATGCCTTTCCTCAGCGCTCAAACGCGTTACAGTTACAGTCGATTTCATAAATATGTGTACATTTCTTCACCTTAACTCGTTGCTATAAGGTGAAGAAATATACACATATTTATGAACTCGACTGTACGTATATCGATATTTACTCGTACCTGTAAGAAGTTACCTTAACAGGCACCGGAGTTTCAATTTTCATTGAGTAGTCGCCAGTAAAAATGTGCTAACCTATTCTAACCAAAAATTTTACCAAGCAGAAACGAAAAAAAAGAAGAAAGTAATATTTTACCGTGTATAGAGCCAGTAGCCATTGTTGTTCGGGTCTCGCGCATAATCCTGGATGAAGGCTTCGTCAACAGGTTCTAGTGTGTCGACAAGGTGGAGAATGTTGTCTCCATCGCCCGGAAACATTAAGTATCTGTCCCCATCCTGGTAACCCTCGCTAGGGTCTTTGATGACGCTCGCAGCCGTAACTGGAATAAAATTTATCGCTTTTATAGTTATTTGTTATACAAGGGGGCAAAGTTGTATTTTAACGCCGAGTGTGGAATTGAAAAACGAGCAAGTGAAAGGATTCTATAGTTGAACCACGAGCGAAGCGAGTTTAGGTCCTTAGGTAAAATACTTTGCACCCGACACGCGAGGAAACTACAACTCAAAAAATGCGTTTTTCACTGCTTTCAGTAGTTCCACAGGTGGTAAAATCATCTTTATTACTAGATTCACCTACTTTTATCAATTTTAAAGCAGTTAATTTGACTGTATTCAAGGTCAAATTACTTTACCCACTAGTGGATAAAATGCGTTTTTGCTCGCTGGTATTAAAGGACAAAACACGTGTTTCCGAGCTAGTGAGGGGAAAAATTGTTTACTTCCGGCAATTTGTATTTAGGTTTAGGTACTTTGGACACGTGGTCAGGTGGGAGCCGGATTATATTAAAAAGCGCATTATGGTTGGTATGGTGGATGGAGGACAGGTCACTTATATAGGTACAGACTCAAAGGGTATAGCCGGGTAACCATAGTGAAACTGCCCTAAGCGAAAAAACTGATTTCCTTTTACTGGATTGTATACCTATGTATATGTAGTGCTGTCACCAAATATCAGGCCTCAAATGTATTAGATTAAAAAAAAATGCAAAAAAAGGAAAAACATTTTTATTTTATTTTAGCCAATTAAAGTACTTATCCGATTTCTTTGTAATTTGGATATGTTGTATATACAATTAAGGTCAATTTCTAAAAAAAAAAATTATTGCGTTATGTCATGAAAAAAAAGAAAAAAAATTGAGTTGAAAATTAAAAAAAAAGAAAATAATACTTGCGAGATAGCGACAGTTACCAAATTTACATATTTTATGTACAATTTAATAATGTTTAACATATCTTTTTTTCAAATATAAAAATCGGGATTAACAGTGTGAAAAAATCGGATTTGTGACATCCCATACATTGTTTTCATCCAAAATAACTTGTACGTGATTCCACTAGAACGTTTTATTCCCAACGTATTTTGAATTTAGAACGAATACAATCAGTTATAGTAATTATAACTACCTGCTATAGCGACGGACATCAGGACAAACCACTTCATTTTCACGAAAGCTGATAGAAACTATGATTAAACTAGTTTGGGCCCATTGTTTTATAATTCCAGAAGTACCTACGTCGTTAATCGGATTATCTATTGAGTAATCAATTTTGATTAGGTGATACGACACAAATGCTATTGCCTCTGTATAGATTTGTGCAGTAGGATGCCGGCTAAGTTCGAATAATTATAATTTACAATATACTATTGTTTAATCCTATACATTTATATTTTTAAATACAAAGAAAAGTGGGAAAATTCTCACCTAAGACAGGACTGGAACTTGCAACCTTCTGGATTGTCGGTCCAGCTGCTCTAACCAACTAAGTCACGGAGGCCTGCTGGACGTGTGCAAATTTGTCTCTATACCTTTCCTCAATTCTTAAACGCCTTAGTGCGTTTTCACATTATCCGATCCGATATCGGATGTAGGGTTTTCAAAGGAAAAAATCAAAGATGGCGGCTCAATTATATGGAATATCGGTCCTACATCCGATACCGGATCGGATAATGTGAAAACGCACTTAGGATCACTTGCACGACGAGAGCGAGTTAGTAACCCGGGCTAACCCACCATTTTAGATGGAATTTGACAGTTGACAGCCCATTAAACTTGAGTTAAGCGGGTGGCGCAAGTGGCACCTAGAGTGGCGTATAGCAACATTTACCTATAAGAATATATTCCATTTGTAATAAAAAACGTTGACCTTCTTCTTCATTGAGCGCTATTCACGACGCTACTGATTGCCAGTCGCTTTTTGGTAAAGGAAATATCGTGAGGAAACCGTACCCCTATAAGGGGTATTATAGTTACTCTTCGGATTGGAAGGTCAGATGGTAGTCGCTTTCGTAAAACGCCAGGCAGGTTGTAGATATACTTAGCCTAATTCGTTGTCTGCATTATACCGTATATTTTTATAAGGATTAAGTTAGGTTTATAATGTTCTACTAGCTAGTTCAGCATTTTTCAAATCGCCAGGTCAACAAGTCTGCCGTGGCTGAACATTTATTAGAGTCAGGACCTAACTGGTTCGAACTGCATGACCCTAAGTCCTTTCCACAGAACGCCATTTCTACAGTAGAAAAGTGCGTGAAGTCATTGAAATCAAAAAACATCGCAATTTCAATCGGATCAAGGTTTTAGGATCTCATCCACATGTCAATCAATCCTGTCATTAATATGTGTAAGCGGAAAATAATGTATCGCCAGTCGTTAAATCGAATATCGTCAGTGTTGTGTGTCGACAGAGTAACATCCCTAGTGCGCAAACAGTTCAAGTTGATAATCAAAACCAAGTGCGGGTAGTTCGAAAAACTCGCGCGGCTGTCAGAAGGTGTTGATGTCATTTCAAGCCAGTCTTCTCCAAGACCACGGGGACAACGCCGTCCCTGAAACGTTGGAGGTCAGTTTAATAAGTAGTCATACGCGATTAAGTCCCGATTTTAAAAAATAATTATGTGTAATAATCGTGAAAGTTTAAATCAGTGTTTTAAGTATCATCATGTAGTATTTATATGTAGCTTTATTAAAAATATATTGAACTTGGACGTAATTTTACTTCGTTATAAAACTTATATACTTAAAGACGTTGTTTATCTAAGTTTATCAGATTGTTTTTTGTTTTTTTACCCACTTTAGTTACTTAAGATAAAGAAAACATTCACCTAATGACGTATTTCTGATGATAATGATGACTATACTTCGTTTCTTTTAAGATTAGAATTATCTGTCAAACGGGTAAACAAAGAAGCAGTGGTCGTAGACCTTCCTTCTTCGATTTCGGCCGATATCACTGATTTCTTGGAACTTATGTACATAGTATTATAAGTTATAAGTTCCAAGAAATCAGTGGTATCGGCCGAAATCGAAGAAGGAAGGTCTACGACCACTGCTTCTTTGTTTACCCGTTTGACAGATAATTCTAATCTTAAAAGAAACGAAGTATAAGTTAGGTCTACATAATTATTGCGAAGTGAATATTTTATTCTTGTATACGAAATTTTCATGTAGATTTTATAACTATTCAGCAATACTGTTCTTGCTTGGCTTCTCTTGCTTTCTTAATTCTTATATTTTGGCTGACTGATCTTGACTTTTTCTATAGAAGAGTATTTTTTTGTGAGTTCGAGGCTGGTATATAGTGACAAAAAAGAGTAAAATAAAAAAAAGTAGCAACATCTTTTAATAGCAAATCAATCTACCGATACTACGATATCGTCACTTTTTGATTTGTAGGTACCTGCTATATTTTGTCAGGCTGTACTATAAGCAGGCTAAGGTGGTGAATACCTATAGATTTCTCGAGAAAGGTCTTGACATTCTCATCATCAAATATATACAGCTTTATAGAGCTAAACAGCGTGTGAGCTTGATTGTGAGATTACAGCGTGAAAGATGTTACGATAAGTTTCTTGACTACCTATATCCATTTCCATAATTACGTTTGGAGATTTCTGCTAACGGTTATTGTGGAGGAAAGGGTAGCATGGTATACATGTAGTTAGTCCGTTTTCACATTATCCGATCCGATAACGGATGTCGGAAGGATTTCAATGGAAAAAAATCCAAAATGGCGCCTGTAATGTATAGGATATCGGTCCGACATCTCATATCGGATCGGATAATGTAAAAACGCACAGGGTTTCCGTGAGACATGTACTTCTATAATTGATACCACGACTTGCCGTTAATATACAGGGTGTGTATTCCATACGGGCGAATATCTTAATGACGATTAGTATCGGATCTAAGGAGCCCAACTACATGATTTTTTTTTGAATAGATGAGATATTTTTTTCATACATAATAATTCAGCACGCAATGTATTATGTTCACATCAATTAGCGTACCTACCTAAACGTCATTACGACATGACGTTTATGTCATGTCAAATTAATTGGATGGTGTACATTGCTGCTTGGCCAGATTTCAAAAATTAATTACTCTTAATTAATAAAATTTTTTAACAAAATGATTATCCTATACGATTCGTACCATCGGATACTATAACTGAGTACATTATTCGCCCGTATGGAATCCACACGCTGTATAGCATATAGCACGTACAGTCACGAACACAATCAGTCAGCGACAGTGTGAAATCATACAAACTTCTACGCACGGAGGTCAATTATCTCTGCCGATAACTGTACATAGGTAGTAGTATAGTAGTGGTAATTGTAATGATAGAATAGGTATTTAAACTCTAACATTGTCATTTTAATAAAGAGAGTCGGAATGATCAAACTTGATGTCGATGTAAGGATAATCTGCAAGTGTTGTTATTCCATATTTTCCAGATCTGTAAATAATTAGCATAAAAATTATTAATACTTATCGAATGAAGGAATAATCCGTTTTACATGCAAATAAAAATATGAATAATGAATACTTAAGCCAAGTAGTCTAAGATGTTGCTGATCTACTTATATTTTTACATTTTTATACATCATAATCAACAAAAACAAACCTAATAGACGCGTGCAAGCGACGACGTAAGAAGATGGTACGATAGGAAAAAAAAAGCTTTTCAATTTTAACGAGTGATTAAGTTTATTGTGAAAATTATAACAAACCCATACAACTATGTTGCCTTATTGTAATATCACACTAATAACTTTAATAAATAAATCCTTCTAATGCCTCTATTTAGGTCAGATAACTTGCTTAAATCTTGAAAAAAATGTTTCTTACAAAATTAATTTATTTAAGGTAATCATGAATAAGGTAATCACTTACTGTATCTTCCGAATAAAACTGTTACCCATCAGCCCTTCCGCCCCAGAACACCGATTGCGAAAAGCCTGCCATATATTAGAGCATTGGCGAGCTACAAACTTATTGTGCTCAATACTGGCCGCCATGTATTTGTAGGATCTAAAATGATGGCAAGCCAAATCGAAAAAGTAACAGCCGGGCATGAAAGAACCTCCATTGGGGTAGTGATCGGAGTGGCCTAAGGGTTTGGGGTACCCAGCCATGAACGCATTCGTGTGGATGGCTTCAACGTAGTGTGCATCTATTTGCGATAGACGGCGCCTGTCAAAATACCATAGGGGACCGGCTGGGTCGAGGCCTGTACAAAGAGTAGGTAAATAATTTTATTGATAAAATTTCAACTAAAATGATTATTTTTATGTGAAGTGTAAGTGTAAAAGGCCTTAGTGGACGCTCGGCTCTGAGCGGAGCATAATATGGCCGTAAATATTTCATAATGATCATTGCTTACAATATAGTAAAATAGTTATTTGTTTTACAAGGGGGTAAAGTTTGTTGTTTAACCGCACGTGCCAAAATTTATACCCTAGCCAAGCGAAAGATTCCAATATAGAACTGCGAGCGTAACGAGTGGTGCAGAATGTGGAATCTTGAGCGTTGCGAGGGTCTCAAGGCACGTAGCTTAGGTTAAACAAATTTTGCCACCGAGTGAAACACTTTTTCACCACAACAACACCACAAACAATTTTTCACCACAACACTACGAAAATATTTTAACTGTAAAACATCGAACTAAATCAAATCCATCCATTTCTGTAACATTTATGAACCAAAATCATTATTTATACGTGAATTCCAACAGTCAGCATCCAAATTACTTTGCACTCTATTGGATAAAATGCGATTTTGCTATCTGTTTTCGAATAGAAAGAGTGAAAATTTCATTACCTGTTATTCTCTGTGCCGCCCCTTTAAGCTCTCTCCCTGCATTGCCAACTAAATGAGCACCCAGACTATGACCCACTAGATGGATATTTTGCAAGGACATATAAAAGGTCTGATGTAGCCAGTAAATGAAGTCCCCATACATTCGGCCTACTTTCGGCACTGACTCCTTTGCTGTGATGTATCCCAGCTTGGACAGTCCACTCCAATCTAGGACTATGACGTTAACGTCAGCGTCTTCAAGAAATGCTAGAAAAGACAAATAATAATAGTAGGTGGGTGTTTTTCAAAATAAATCTCGAAAATCGAATTTCACCAGATCTGGACGTGTTTGGGCTCATTCTTCTCAGAATCACGAGCTGATTCGATCCCGACGATAAAAAAATGTGTTTGATGATGAAGAAAAAGTATTGTACTTATACCACAGAATATACACCGTGTTTCACTTAACACTAAAAACCTGAAAACAGTTTGTTCAGAATCGAGAGTAGAATCGATTGCGCTATATCTTGATGGGGGTAATATTTTTATTTAAATTTGTATTATTAGTTATTTTTTACGTGCCTATTCTATTGTACTCGTAAGACAACATTGTGTATATCGCATTGCTAGAGGTTGTTTACCTTTTTCAGTATTTAGGGGTATTAATATTGGCTGGTTACTTGGACGATTATTTTTTCGCTACGAGTTTGACGTTGTTTGTCAGTTTAATCTTAATGTTTATCATAAGTCATAACAAATAGAACTCGTACCTAATTACAACCTTGTCATTTTAAACATTGGGTTTAAATTTGCTTACTGCGATTACCTGTCCAATTTGAAGTTTACTGTGACAAAGCTTTAAAGTGTTTTACAGTGACATCTTAGCTGTCTATTGGTAAACCTTATGTCGTTGCAGTAACGTGCACAAATAAATAGTTTTGTGGTTTATGGTGGAAGTTAGCAATTATTTTATTGAGTGTAGAGCTAAAAGTCAAGTAGAGCTGTACAAAAAATTAAAAATTCAATAAAAAAAAGTAACCATCAGATTAAAAGATGAATACTCTAGATGAGTTTAAAAAAATAAAAATCAGTTGGGGTGTCTGAGGTTTTGAGTGTTACCGGAAACACGGTGTATAATAGTACAAGTACAGAAGGCTCACTCCTTTGATGTTTACAAAATGCCGCCATTCTAAATTCTTACCTACATTAACAGTCGGACCGCACGCGAGCAGCCGACACTGAATTCTATTGTGCCGCGTGAAGGCCGTCACCACTGAATGGGCCGCGAACTCGCGGCCGCCGGTATGTAATACTAATTGTAACGCAGCGATAGAATCGCGGAGTGAGTCGCCCCTGCTTATACAATAATGATATAATCAAGCTTTTCACTCTCGTACCGTACTATTAGGCCACTCAGCAAGCTTGATATATTGAAAAGAAAATACTAAACCTAAACATCTAAATAATTCCTAAAGTTAGAACTTTAAATGTATTTTTAACCGACTTCAAAAAAGGAGGAGGTTCTCAATTCGACTGTTTTTTTTTGTTTTTTTTTATTTTTTTTTATTTTTTGTATGTATGTTACTCGATATCTCCGAGAATCGTGGACCGATTTCCAAAATTTTTTTTTTGATCGAACGGGTATAACCCCGAGATGGTCCCATTGGCACCAAGTCGGGGTCTGATGATGGAATCTTGGAGAAATCGAGGGAACCCTTCAAATGTTATAGGCACATGTAATATTGTTTGTGTATTTTTCAAAGGTACACCAGTATTTGCGCCTGGTGGTAATAATTTTATGTGGCTGAGCTGATGATGGAAGGTCAACTCCTCAACGGTTAGGAGTTAAAGGACAATTCTTTCACTACTGTACATATATTCGGACTGATACATATAATATCACTAGGAACCACTAAAAATCAACAAATAAATTAACTTTTTAACAAAAAAATAAAACCGCCTTCAAAAAAAGCGTGTTACAAAACACGGAGAAACTAAAAAGCCAAAAATAATAAACCTTCGAATTCAGATTTCTTATCGGATTGCAATAATCTAAACATCCAAATTATAAACAAATCAATTATTTTTGGAGTCGGGGCCAGCCTGCGTATGGTTGGGTGGGGCAAACAGGAAATAGCAAGGCGACGAACAGGTCTGGTACCGACTACAAAAATAATTGATTTGTTTATAATTTGGATGTTTAGATTATTGCAATCCGATAAGAAATCTGAATTCGAAGGTTTATTATTTTTGGCTTTTTAGTTTCTCCGTGTTTTGTAACACGCTTTTTTTGAAGGCGGTTTTATTTTTTTGTTAAAAAGTTATTGTACCAACCTTTAGTAAGAAGTTTATTCAATTCGGTGTGACCGTCACTTAACCACCCGTGAGCCGTGAAGACGGTAGGTTTCTTTGGGTCGAAGTTTGAATTTTTCACACTCACTTTATTTCCCATTATTAGGTCCTGTTCTTCTTTTGGATTCTTCCTGTTAATAGTTATTTATTTTATAGGAGTTTTGCATTTTTTTTAACCAATAGAAAGAAATTATTAACATACATATATAAAAAAAAATGCTTCTTTCTCATCAGATTTTGAAGCATGATTCTGAACCATGTACTTTAAGTAAGTAGCTACTTAAAATAACCGTCATTGTTTTAATACTTATACCCTTTTTGTGGTTTGAGTGATATATTAAAAAAAACTTCCGCTGTTTGCTAGATCTCTAAAAGATCAGATTAACTTCCGCTAAACAGTAAAAATACTAAAAATAGGTACAGTCACGGACTTTAATTGTTGATCCACTTCTAGCTTAAAAAAAAGTTAGGTTAAAAAAAACTTTTAAAATATCGCGTACCTACCTCGTGTACAACCAATACTTGTTATTGGTTGGCCAGCAAGTGTAGTTGCGTATTGCATAATAATCGACTGGTTCCCAGGAATCGATTTTGTATATTTTACCATTGCCCCCGGGAAAATAGAAGATCCTGTCACGATAGTGATAACCCTTCCAATGTTGAAACCTTATATTTATGTTGTTTGTTCCAAAATGTCTATCAATTCGTTTCCGTACTACATTATCACCATTCCTGTGACCTCCACAATTGTCCCACCTTACATTTTCCTTGCTTCGTTCAGATGGGGGTATAAATGAGGTAACATCTCTGTCCATTGGATCCCAGGTATCTATTTTATGTATTTTACCATCTCCCCCAGGGAAATAGAAGATCCTGTCACCAGGTCTGTAACCTTCCCAGTTTTCAAACGATACATCTTTGTTGTTTCTTGCGGATGCAGCTGTAACCGTGATGTTGTGATATGCTATTTATAATCATATTCTTAAACAAATTGCTCACAAAAATGAGGAGTGTGCTGCCTTGGTTGGATTAGGGAGGATGGGTATGGGATATTTATGTTTGTGTGTGTTTTGTTTGTTTGTTTGTTTATTTGTGGGATGGGGATGGGTGTGGGAAAGTATATGTAGTCTATACATATAGTTTGCTTTTCTTCTTAGTAGATCACCTTTTTGTTTCCTCTCTGCACCATTTGTATTGAATCTCTGTTTGGCCCTACGGTTGACTGGTAGTGAATGCCTTTTGGCATTAAATCCGACAATTGTACATTTTTGTGTATTTTTGTGCAAAAAAGTTTAAATAAATATATTTGTAAAGGAAGGTTTACCTAACAGCTAAAAGTGCCAAGGATTATGGTCTTTTTTTGACGGATCGTGTCGTTTCTTTCCCATCCCCTAGTGAGAGGAGGGAAGACTTGGCTTTACCCACTAAATCTACTCTGGCGTCTCACCTGATTGCCTGATCTGTCATGCTTGATATGATTAACTAATGATAGTCTAGAAGTCTACTTTTATATATGTATATAACAAAGTAATCTCCAATCATTTTTATATTAAAGGAAAAAATGGAAAAATTTACGCTTCCGGCGGGACTTGAACCCGCACCATTTTTGCAATCCGTGCAATGCTCTTACCAATTGAGCTACGGAAGCCACGCCGGACTTCGCAAATCTTTCCATGCCTTTCCTTTTGCACACACGTCTTGGGGTGACGTCTAGCGCCATCTACCGACAGACTATTACATCTTGTAACGGCACTGGAGTCTCAAGTTATATTGAGAATTCACCAGTAACAATGTGCTAACCCATACTAAATGAATTTTTTTTTAAGCAGAAACGTCTGCTAACGATTCTAAACATTTTTTATATTAAAAGAAAAAAAAAAAAAAAAAAAGTAATCTCCAATACCTATGGTAAATCCGCTCACCTGATAAAATTACGAATAAAAGAACAGGTGAGATCATTTCCTTAATATTGGAAGGTGTGATTTTTGTACTTATAATGCGTATTATGTGTGGATAATTTGATTACTTACCTTATAATTAAACAATCACTTAAATTAAGATTGCCTAATAGCAGTTAATTACTTTTTCTCAAACATGGTACGAAATGTTGTAATTACGTTCGTTACTACAGACTTCAAAGTATCACGTTGCAGGCGCCGCGACTTTAAAGAACTGTAAAGGAATTTTACACAAAGATTTTTTCGTCTTTGGATTTTTTTTTCCTAGGTGTGAGGAACGAAATGTTTTTATGCTCTACGGCGGTTTAAAAGGAGTCATAGCTGTTTAACATTTTTTTTAGTAAAAAAATATTTAGTCATGCAAGCTTTTTATCAATTTCATTACATGTTTCAGAAAAGCACTATATTGTACATGCATTGCCGTGAAATGAAAGGGACTTACCGGCTTCGTATTCCTATCTGGGCAACCCTTTACTTCCCTTCCCTTCCAGTAGGCCCAGAGATCGCAATTTTTTTACAATAATGACTGGGATTGACCGATATAAGAAAAAAAAGGATAATAACAGTATGTATTATTTTATTTGATGACGAATTTTTCGATTAAGCATAAAGTTTTAATGTCACGACGGTAAATTGACGAATACCTACTTATTATGCTCTATTTATTCCCGCTGTTACCTACAGTTTTCTTCAAAAAGGCCAGTTAGCTCCTGTAAACACATGGTAGATTCCGCTTCTGTAACAAAAATAAAATAATATTAATATTAGTTAAAATTATATTCCTTTTGTCCAGGAGTGAATCTTTCCTGAATAGACATAAATCTTAACAGACAACAGAATTTAAAACAATCTTACACATTTTTTTTTGACGCGAATTTTTATCCCTTACTCATGATGACGTGGACTGGTATATATAATATAACTTGATACTTCACGTGCGAGGAAATGAAGTTAGGGATTATATACGTACCCTCGTTTATTCCAATCTCCATTGCCCATATGAAACGAAGCACCAAAGCATGTGCTCAACTCAGCTTCCCAGATATTTGGACATTGCCTTCCAACTAGGTGGTTGTGGTACACGGTAGCGGCAAAAAGTTCAGTAGCGCGTCCATGGGAACAAGTGCTGACCCAGCAACCAGGCTGAGGATTTTTGCCACCGTTAGGGTAAAAATTTGCATCGCCAATAGGATCCTTGATGCCAAGAAGATCGCCGTCAGTATGGATCGTTTCCACATAAACGCCGTCACGGTTGTTCAATGCGTTGCTATTTCCGCGCCAGCCAGGAAGAGCTGGATCCAGACCTAGAAGTTCATAAAACAATTATAGAAAAAAGTAGAATAATAATGAAAGATTTGCCAGTTTATAAAAGGTCAACTCTCACCTGTAACTCTTACTGGCCATCCCCGTGCCGTTCGTCCAGCATTTCCAACAACATGTGCACCTAAACTGAACCCGACCAAGTGCACATTGTTCCAAGCACCTCCAGCGGTGTTCCTCAGCCAAACGATGAAGTTGCCAAGGGACTGACCGACGCTCGGAACGCCAGCCGCAGCTGTGGTGTACAGCTGGTTGGCTAGAGCACCCCAGTCAACCACTATAACGTTGCAGTTGGTGACAGCTAAGAAGGCGGCTGTTATTTGAGGGTTCATAGGACTCCATCCATTGTTGTTCCATCCATGCACGATGACTTTCAAAGGGAGAGCGCCGTTGTAACTTGAGGCCCAGATTGTATTAGCGTTGCCGTGCACAATCACTTGAGGGTTATTGGGGTTTGACCTAAAAATAAAGGTAAAAAATAGCTAGTTAACTTTAAAATCATTATGAAATTGGGTGGGACATATTGCCAGGCAGAGGTGATGACAGGTGGACCAATATGTTGACAAATGCGTGGCCGTTTCAGATGAAAGTACCGCCTGGCGTCTATTGAAGGTTAAAATCGCAGGTTGCAGGACACTCCTGGATAAGACTAGCTCATGATCAGGACAAAATGGCGTACACCAAAGAAATCTGATGGATAGCACGGTGACTGGAGACTAAAATAATGACGAAAATATGTATTCCTTAATACCTGGTGAAGAGCCAATAAGCGTTGTTAGCTCCATTCCTGGTTCTCAAAAGCTCTTCGTCTACAGGCTCATGCAGGTCTACAAGCGCGGGCGTGCCTTCACCATCCGGCATCCAGATGTAGCGACTCTCGCCATCCACATAGTGGCTATTGTCTCCCGGCACCGGTGGGATGGCAGTCCCGGAGCACACTGAGAAAGAAGGTTCTAGTAGCATTTGTTTACAATACTTACAGAATTGTATCGAGTAGATAAGATAACATCCATTATCCTTTACATTTGCTTATATGTAAATAATGGTATTTTATGAAAGCGTTGTATAAGAAGGGTCCAAAAGGGGAGTGGCGTGGATAGTTACTGGATGAGCTGAAGACGCCGCATAATATCGTAGCGCTTAGCGCTATTATGAGGAATATACCACACATAGGCAACGTCAACGTGCCTAAAGTAGCGGCTCTGATTGTCAAGGTTAGCTAAGGGCCAGTTCCATCACAGTTAAGAAACATCAACGACGCTCAGCAGAAGTCTTTGGAAATTCTGATACCTACAGTAAATCATCATCCTCCTCCTTGCGCTATGCCGGCATCCGCCGCAGCTCATGGGAGCCTGGGGTCCGCTTTTGACAACTAATCCCAAGATTTGGCGTAGGCACTAGTTTTTAGGGTTTCGTAGTCAACTAGGAACCCTTATAGTTTCGCCATGTCTGTCTGATAATCCCAGTAACCGTTAGCACTAGAAAGCTGAAATTTGGTACCAATATGTATATCAATCACGCCAACAAAGTGCAAAAATAAAAAATGGAAAAAAATGTTTTATTAGGGTACCCCTACATGTAAAGTGGGGGCGGATTTTTTTTTTCATTTTAACCCCGACGTGTGATATATTGTTGGATAGGTATTTAAAAATGAATAAGGGTTTACTAAGATCGTTTTTTGATAATATTAATATTTTCGGAAATAATCGCTCCTAAAGGAAAAAAAAGTGCGTCCCCCCCCCTCTAACTTTTGAACCATATGTTTAAAAAATATGAAAAAAATCACAAAAGTAGAACTTTATAAAGACTTTCTAGGAAAATTGTTTTGAACTTGATAGGTTCAGTAGTTTTTGAGAAAAATACGGAAAACTACGGAACCCTACACTGAGCGTGGCCCGACACGCTCTTGGCCGGTTTTTTACGGAAGCGATTGCCATCTGACCTTACCCGAAGGGTAACTGGGCCTTATTGGAATTAGTCCGGTTTCGTCACACTGTTGTCCTTCACCTAAAAGCGACCGGCAAATATCAAATGACATTTTGCACATAAGTTCCGAAAAACTCATTGGTACGAACCAGGGTTCGAACCCGCGACCTCCGGATTGAAAGTCGCATGCTCTTTCCGCTGGGCCACCGGCGCTTATCTACCCGCGATACCTACAGTATATGCGAACGCTAAATTCAGTAACAGACGCGAGACGGTTTGGTGCAACGGCTGGTGGAATTATGTGCATGTGCGTGATGAATGAATGAATGAATGAATGAGACTTTATTCGAAACACATTTACAACAACATCAAAGTAGGCTTAAATCTAGGAAAATGAATGAAGTTACAGTGCTGAGGGTGGTTTCGGAAAAGGATAACACTCAGCATTTGTCGCGGCACATTGATAGTGTTACGACGCTGATTTTCAGTGTACCCAGTGACACTTAGAACAAACACATAACAACACAAAACGTAAATAGCAGAGAAAAACAGAAACAGTATGACTTATGATGCTGATGTGCAGAAACACACACACACAAAAGCAGATAACATTGAAAGAGTAAAATTCATTGATAATATTAACTTACATGCAACTATGCCAAGAATTACCACCAGCAACTTCATTGTCCGGTCGTGAATGCAAAATTAATCTTTCTTCGATTTATATGTTATCGCATAAATCCTTTTTATCATATTTTGTTCTGCAATTAGGTGTAATAATAAATGTATTTACCGATTTATCAAAAAGTAGCTAAGCATAGATTTTAGAGTTCTGTGGCCAGTATCTTCCTATTTTGTGCATTCTTGTCACATTTTGACATCTATCAATGACTACTGTGAGACTATGCTCCCACAACTGCGCATCAGCGCCGTTAAGAAAACCTTTTCTGAGTAACAATACGGAAATGTTTTTTTTTTAATTGGCAATAACTCTGAAACTAGACGAAATCTAGAAAAGTTTATATGACATTTTAGTCTTAAAATGTGACCAAGAATATGCCGTTAAAGTTATATGGGTTCCTTGCGAGCACCTTGTATGTTCGCAATTTCACGGATGACTCTCCTATAGTAGGTAATAGGTACCTATATTATTGGTACATATATTCTATAAGTATAGCAAAAATGCATTACTGGAGGCTTTTATATGACAGGCCCTCACAAATCTATACAAGCGTTTAATAAAACCAAAATTGTAGGGTGTTAAATGTTGGGATGTATTCTCCGCCTGATGCGTTCGTCTCAACTGAAATAAATACAATTGACAGCGTTATTACATTTATTACTTATTGAATTTGCCCGCGTTAGAAAGAGACAAAAAGTAGTCTACGTCACTCTCCATCCCTTCAATTATCCCACCCCCATCTTCAACCACTTAAAAAATCACGACAATTTTTCACTCCGTTTTGCCGTGAAAGACGGACAAATAAACAGACACACGCACTTTCCCATTTATAATATTATAGTATATAGTATAGTATGGATGGGTACTGCTACGGAATCCTAGCCCAAAAACAAAATTGCAGCTAAGGGGTCACGTAAGATAATAATGATTTATCGAATTAAAATGCATTAATTATGATAATCCTCCTATCTTTGTGAGATAAAAGAAATAATAAAAAGAAAGAAATAGGACTTGACTACGGAGTTGCATATTGGCAATAACCATGAAGCTGGTGGTGGTATTATCCGCCCTCGTAGCGCGTTAGTATTATTTTAATTTGTTTGTGTCAAAATCGACTAACAATAGTTATTTGTTATACAAGGGAGCAAAGTTGTATTTTAACCGAGTGTGGAATTGCAACACGAACTAGCGAATGGATTCTAGGGTTGAACTACGAGCGAAGCGAGTGGTTCGAAAATAGAATCCTGAGCGAAGCGAGTAGTTCAAAAATAGAATCCTGAGCGTAGAGAGTGTTGCAATACACACGAGGTAAAATAACTTTGCATCCCGTGTGTAACACATAACTTTTCACCTCACTAAAGCCGGTCGGTTTGACGACCGGTCTGGCGCAGTCGGTAGTGACCCTGCCTGCTGCGCCGCGGTCCCGGGTTCGAATCCCGGTAAGGGCATTTATTTGTGTGATGAGCACAGATATTTGTTCCTGAGTCATGGATGTTTTCTATGTATATAAAGTATTTATATATTATATATATCGTTGTCTGAGTACCCACAACACAAGCCTTCTTGAGCTTACCGTGGGCCTCAGTCAATCTGTGTAAGAATGTCCTATAATATTTATTTATTATTATTTATTATAGCGAGGAAACACGCAATATAAACAAAATTAAAATTTTGAAAAAACCCCCGACCGCGATATAGTGGACCGATTTTAATGAAACATGGCTAAGAACACTCCCGACTAACTCAGCTTCAAAATCGGTTCATCACACACACACACACACACACACACACACACACACACACACACACACACACACACACACACACACACACACACACAGACAGACAGACAGACAGACAAACTGACAGACAGACAAACTGACAGACAGACAGACAGACATACACACAGACAGACACGTCAAACTTATAACACCCCTTCGTTTTTGCGTCGGGGGTTAAAAAACAACTGGAACATAATTGCACAGAAATAAGTCAACTTGCGTTTATTACAATTTCCACTATGCACCCACCGACACCACAAAAGTTTCAAATTAAGAATCAAGAAGAAAAATCTATTTGGGTGCGTTCCGTTTCACGCGTTTTGAGATTGCAATGTTACTTAAGGTGCGTTCTGAATAAGTACAGTGGAAAAGTCAAAAATACAATTTTTTTGTACGATTTCAAGTGTTTTATGGTAAAATCATGTTATAAAATTGTTTGAATTTAGTGTTTTTAGTCGGATACAATTCGATATGAAATTATTTTTACGTTCACATCACATGATTTGTTAAGACAATTTAAGCACAGGGAGAAAATTGTCCCGTCTGGGACATGCCTTTGACACGTTCGGATTTCAAATATTCTTTGCACTCTTGTGGATAAAATGCGATTTTGCTATCTGTTTTTAAAGAATAAAAAAGTCCTTTCCGTTGTGTGTGTGTGTTTCCTTATCACATATTGAATTCGCATGTAGAATTTTGTTTATTTACTATAAAGTTTATTAAACTAATTATAATAGCTTTTCTTATTCTTTCATTCAGTGTGCGCTGGAAGCGCTATTCCCGTTGTGCCAGGGGATAACAGCCACTACGTCGAGGGTGAGAGCCGCTACATCTGGATGCCTGATGGCGAAGGAGTGCCCCATCTAGTGGACCTGCAAGAACCAGTTGATGAAGATTTCTTGCGCACCAGAAACGGCGCCAACAATCAATACTGGCTGTACACCAGGTCTGATTTTTTATGAACACCTTTATTTTAAATGTTATTCTCAAAGGTATAGAAAATTACCATTAAAACATAATTTATATTTTCAGACGGAATCCCACCAACCCGCAAGTGATTGTCAATGGCAATGCTAACACCATTTGGTCTTCCAACTACGCGGCGAGCCGCCCGCTGAAGGTTATCGTCCACGGCTGGAACAGTGATGGAAACAGCGCCATCAATCCCACAATCCGAGATGCCTTCTTGGCCGTTTCCGATTGCAACGTCATCGTTGTGGACTGGCGTGCTCTGGCCAACGGTCTCTACGCCACCGCCGCCTCTGGCGTTCCCGGTGTTGGACAACACCTTGGAAATTTCCTGGTGTGGCTGATCAATACCGCTGGAGGAAACTGGAACAATGTCCACTTGGTCGGATTCAGTTTGGGAGCTCACGTCGTCGCTAACGCTGGTCGCCAAGCGGGCGGGCGGCCTGTCCGAGTTACTGGTATGCTATTATGCTAGTTATTTCCAGCTCAGCTCCGATATATTTGATGGCGATTGTACATTACGTTGAATTTTGTCTGTTTTCTACTGAAGAACTCGAGTGTGTTTCAGTGTAGTTACTGTAGTTGTTACCTACTACAACAAGCAAACAATATAGTTATTTCCTATACCCTAATTGATGTTACACGATACTGTACAATCATTTTTTCTACAGGTCTTGACCCTGCTGGTCCTCTGTGGAGTGGAAACGGTAACGCCATAAGCGGCAACGCTGGCACCTACGTCGAATGTATCCACACTGACGGCGGTCTCCTCGGCATCTTCAATCCTAGCGGCAACGCTGACTTCTACCCCAACGGTGGCAGGAACCCTCAGCCCGGCTGCTCACTCAGCACTTGCTCCCACAGCCGTGCCTACGACCTGTTCGCCTCCACTGTTCACAGTAGCCATCTGAACGGCCGTCTGTGCGGCAACATCAACCAAGCTCAGAACAACCAGTGTTCGGGAAGCACGTTGCAAATGGGCAACGGTAATCTTTCGAAACGAGGGTAAGTGTCTTTATTTTTTTGATAAAATACTTGCTCGTAAATTCGTTGTACTAAAAACATAGTTAAAAATAAATTAATTGCATGGGCAAGCTGTATTCGCCGCTACAGAAAGCGTGTGGACCGATTCCAGTAGAATCGTCTTTTTCAAAGCGACCAAAGGAAAGTATACCGAAGGTGGGAGGAAACCGACCCTCGTGTGTCTGACGTGCGGCTGCCGGATGCTACTGCCATGTCTGATTTCTGGCGTAGCATCTGGCCCCGTAGCCGAATGGCATTTCTCCGACGCCAAACGAAAGCGATACGCCGCTGGCTCTGTCGCGCCAATACGCAAGCGCGATAGAGATAGATATCTACTAGCGCTTCGTTTCGTGAGCGTTTCGTGAGCGATTGTGCCATTCGGCTAGCCACCCTGGTCGGTGCCCGTTGAGCACACGGAGGGCGAGTGGATGACCGTTGTCGAACGTGAGTGCGAGAACATCGAGCCTCACCATCAGCCCCGACGACGTAAGTTGTGCTACCCTCACGGCCCAGAACTGGAAAAGTCCTGGACCGGACGGATTGCACAACTTCTGGCTAAAATGGTTTCGATGCTCGCACTCGCGGTTGGCAACGCAATTTCAACAAGCCCTCGATCTTGGTTCTCTCCTACCTTCCCTCCCACCACAACTGGTGTTACTTTCCTGCTCTATAAGTCCGGTAGTACCACGGAAGCAAAAAACTACAGACCCATTACGTGCTTGCCTACACTTTACAAGCTCCTTACATCCATTTTGAGAGCAAAAATTAACGTGCATATTGTCGCTAACAACATTCTGGCCCCTGCTCAAAATGGATGTAGGGCTGGGTCCCGTGGTACTAAAGAGCTCCTCCTCATAGACATGACCATCTGCCAACAAGTTACGCGGAACAAGGGGGCCATCTCAGCCGCTTGGATTGACTATAAGAAGGCCTATGATTCGGTGCCTCACTCATGGCTGAGGCGGATATTGGAGCTGTATAAACTTGATGCAGCTCTAATATCCTTCCTGGCCGCATGTATGAGGCAGTGGACCACAGTCCTTCGTCAACCAGGAGGTAGGGATGGCCCCCCTGGTCCGCAGGACTTCATAAGGATTGAGCGAGGAATATTCCAGGGTGATAGTCTGAGTCCTTTATGGTTCTGCCTAGCTCTGAATCCCCTCAGCACCCTGAGGGGAGAGAGAGAGGATTCTGGGCTAGGTTGCCGGCTTCGGAGAGAGGGTGAAGTCATCTCTCACCTTCTGTACATGGACATGGACGATCTCAAACTATTTGCACCGAACACCCAAGACCTGATGGTGCTATTGAAAACCACAGAAGTTTTCAGTACCGCCATAGAATGGAGTTTGGTGTCGATAAGTGTGCAGTTATGCATATACAGCGCGGGAGGTTGTAAATTCAGAAAATTTACAACTTTCTGAGACGATGTTATTCAGATCTATCTCTGAATCAGAAACCTATAAGTACCTTGGTATGTCACAGTCGTTGGGTATTGAGGATGTTGGTATTAGACGGTCGGTGAAGGAACGCTTTTTCAGTCGGCTGACAAAAGTCCTTAACGGGCTCTAAGACAACATTGGAGTGAGACACAGCGATGGGACTTTTCATTCGCACGTATGGCTGACGCTCACCGCTGTCGCGCTTAGACCAATGTCGTGGCTGGGCCGTAACAGTCTTTTGTCAGGAGGCAACAAAGTGCGCGCCTTTAACGCCTGGGCCTTTACTCACATACTCCTTTTGGCATACTAAGGTGGACAGACCGAGCTGGACGCCCTGGATCGGAGGGTCCGGTCACTGCTTACCACACACCGTATGTTACACCCGCGCTCGTCTGTTATGAGATTGTACATCCCACGGAAGTGCGGAGGTCGAGGCTTCCTAAATGCCAAAAATCTCCATAACCGTGAGGTGTACAATCTCAGGAATTACTTCCTTAACAACGAGTGTGGGATGCATCGTGATGTGGTGGCAGTGGACGGAAACCTCACGCCGCTCTCCTTGACGAAAGAGAACTGGCGCAAACCTGTGGTACTAAGTACTGCGGACCGCAGGGCGGTATGGGAGAGCAAGCAGCTACACGGGCGGTTCTACAAGGCCCTCACGGGACACGATGTAGATCTGCTCGCATCGGTGAACTGGTTACGATTCGGGGACCTCTTCGGAGAAACCGAGGGTTTTGCCTGTGCAATTGCGGACGAAGTAATGATGACGAACAACTACCGGAAATATATCCTGAAGGACGGTACGGTCGACATTTGTCGCTCATGCCGCCGTCCCGGAGAATCACTCAGGCATATCATTTCCGGTTGTTCTCATCTTGCTAACGGTGAGTACTTGCACAGACATAATCTCGTAGCCCGGATCATTCACCAACAGCTTGCTCTTCAATACGGCCTTGTGGAGCGCGAAGTACCGTACTACAAATACTTACCTGCGCCAGTTCTTGAAAATGGTCGTGCCACGCTCTATTGGGATCGATCTATTATCACTGACAGGACTATTGTAGCCAATAAGCCTGACATTGTGATAATGGATCGACCGCAACGCCGGGCCGTGCTCGTTGACATCACCATCCCCCATGATGAGAATCTCGCGAAAGCCGAGAAGGACAAGTCCAGTAAGTACCTAGACGTGGCTCACGAGATAACCGCCATGTGGGATGTTGATTCAACGATCATTGTCCCTATAGTCGTTTCAGCGAACGGTCTCATAGCGAAGAGTCTCGACCAACATCTTAAGAGACTCTCGCTAGGTGGCTGGATCAAGGGCCAGATGCAGAAGGCGGTGATCTTGGACACGGCGCGTATAGTCCGACGGTTCCTCTCTCTGCAGCCCTAACCACCGGCAGCTTGGGCCCTGCCCCGCTGCTGGCGGCACCCTAGGTTTTTTATAATGTGTTTATATATTTTGTATTGTTTTGTATGTGGAAAAGTATTTTACTTTTATAATCATATTATAAAATAGCCTAATCTAAGAAGGAAAGCAAATAAAGAGAATTAAATAAATTATAAACTTAAAAATAGTTACTATAAATTGAATTGGTTGTTCTTTATTTCAATGATTTCATAAATAATATTTTTATTGAAATACAAGGGCCAATTTCGACTGGCGAGTACCTAAATGCACAAAGTTAAAATTACCCGCCCTTTTATTATGTATTCGCGGTTTCATTTGTTTTCGTTTATATACACTGGAGTGCTGAGCGGTCGACTCCCGGCCGATTTCAAAAGTCCCCGAGTGCTGAGCGGTCGACTCCCGGCCGATTTGAAATGTCCGCAAGTGCCATGGCGCCGGGAGTCGACCGAATGGTCCACGAATGGTCATTGCGTATTTGGCGGGAAAATTAAACGTTTGCGCGCGCACCTAAGCTACAAAAACTTTAACAATAGATAGCGGAAAACACAATAATTAATTGTCGCATCAAAAATAATTACCTGTAATATAAATATTATTAGAAAATCCTTATTTTAAAAGCGCCAGGCACAGGGCCTTTGCTAAAAATTTGATGTTAAACAAATTGTGTTTTTATGTGTGTATTTCTATACAAAATTGTATACGGATTTAAATATAATGTGCCTGGGTAAGTACTAAACAGTTTACAATAGTTTAATCGTAAATTTGATTGTTTTTACTTATTGATTTGGCATTTTATTTCAAATAATCGAGTGATGAATAGGTTTGGCCCGAGGAATTGGGCGTTTATTTAGATATATCTAGTACTAATAACCTAAAAAAACACTTTAATCGTTAGGTTAACTATTTGATAACCAATGTTTATAATCTTTATACTGAAAACTCGATAATTTTTCATCACCGAGACACAATATTCAAGGTCACGACCGTGGCCATTTTATTCAATTTTCGATGTGGATAAAATGTGCGTAATAATTTAGACGAATTTTGTCCCATTAGTATGTCGTTTTCTATTAAAATATGTCACTACTAAGACATTGTTATTTAATGTAGCTTTGAAATCCCCAAAATTTTAATTAAACCACTTTAAGAACTTGGTATTATGAAAGAATGTACGAAGGTCATCTATCGACTTTAGCTTTCGCATGCCTTATTTTGAACTCATCTATTTTTGAAAATCGGAACTTTTGTTACTTAAGCCTGTGATAATACATATATCTTAAGACGCTCTACAATACGAGTATATAATTTCAAACATATAATTGATAAATAATAACGAAACAAGATTTCAAAGTTACCTCAGTTTTTTTACGAGACGGATTTCATACCCAATTTTAATACGCTTGTAATATGTAAAATCTCAATGCAAAAGTGTAATTTTATTACCTTTTCTGATGTATATCCATGTATATGTTTGTAAAAAAAGTGTTTTTCTTAAGAGTAGTGCTTTTTCTGTATTTTTTAGTCTGTTTTATACAAGAATCCGGATTATTTTTCCTTGGTTTAGGTTAAAATGAGGATTTGCTAATTACTTACATATCGACAGCAAATGTTTGTCAGTGTAATTAAAAGCCTATTTTATGCACATATTAGCGTCAAACTTTTTATATACAACTTTCATACAAAAATAAGAAACAATCATTAAATTTGTATCTCCCGCCAATATCTCGCTGATCACCGTTCAGACCAACTTCAGACCCTCTGGCACTTGAGCATTTTCGCGCAAAATGGCGCCGCCACCTGACAGCTATTTGACGTATCCGTGCTGCCACCCGAAGGGATAATAGGTTTGGCGGTATTATGTATCTAGTTAGTGCGTTTCATTAGGTTTTTTTTAATCACTCTATTTTCTCTGTTACAGAAATGGACTATACGGATTGTCGACCGGCGCCAATTGGCCATTCTGAGGATCTTGATTTACATATTAAATAATAAATATTTTTTCAATAACAGCATCTTTGTTATAAAAGTAATATTTTAATGTATTTCTTTTCATATTGATATACAGGGTACCTAGGGTAATATTTAAGTATCATATCCAGCTGATACAGTAGGTACCCAAAACACAAAAAATACTTTAATTTTACCCAAAACTATCCTCCATAAATTATGTATCCCAAGCGCACTGCAGTGAAATCATTTTTACATAATTATGTTTCACATGAATCAATCATCTTTATCACACTGTTGTTAATATTACTTACACTGCATTAATATTTGACATTTAAATATATTTAATATACATCGTGTGCCCCCAATACATATATAATTAGCCAAAAATGTTTTAAAGATCTTCGCAACAACAGTGTGATAAAGATGATTGATTCATGTGAAACATAATTAACATGCAATTATTACAGTTATCGAATATTTATGATAACTCATTGATAAAACCCCTGCAGAGGATTTTGCATATCAACCGAAGTAGCTAAGCTGAGAAGCTTCTAGTGGTTTTCGTTTCCGTTGTAGCATGTTGTAAGCAAAATATTATTGATACAAGTTTTATCAACTACATATTAATTATCATTATCAGTTAATTATTTTGTGGGTTTCAGTATCTGTCACGGCTAGTATCTAAATATCGCCGCTGGCTTAAGCGAGCAAGTCATGATCATATCTTATTTTGCCAGTTGAGCAGAACAACTGATTACGTACATCCTTATTAGGTCAGGTATGCAGTACCTATATCTGCCTCTATAATGACAGAACGGTTTCGAACTACGTCCGATCCGAATCCGTGAAAATAAGATCCGTCGTATTTACATTTAAATAGTTCTACGGCTATGACGGATCTTATTATCACGGATTCGGATCGGGCTATTTTCGGATGTAGCGCGAATCCGCTCTTACTCTAAATTTCTCTAAAATTTCCTTAACTTTCCACAAAACCAGAGAACAAAAAAAGGAAATAAGTTTACTTTCAAATGAAATGTATTTACAGATACCAATGATCATCGTTGCATTTCTTTAACCTTGGGCAAACGGCTGAACGGCGTTAGTGTTGAAAGTGTAGATTCCAGATTGGCTGAAACAATAACAGAAGGAAATTAAAATATTGCCAATAGCCACTTTGAGACCATTCTCAAAATGTCTGCGATCTAACTGTCGAGCGCGATCCATACAAAATGGATGAAAAGAGACATGGCAATATATGCCATCGAAGACATTAGAGAATTGCCCATAGGGGGACTCACTTATGATAATTGAACTACCAATGAGATTTATAAAAATGAATTTTCCATGACACAGATGACCGAAAACAGAGTAAATAACCGAGAAGTAGATATTGCTAAGACATTTTTAAAAGGAGATAGTAAAATAGAAATCCTACCTGGTTTTGACAGCAGTGCCGCCAAAAGTAACATCTCTTGCGCCAGAGCAGATATTAGCAATAGCTTGTTCGTAGCTATCGCAAGCCGTGCCGACAAACTGGTTGTTAGTGTTCGAGTTCAACTCCGCGGCAAGAGATTCAGCATAGAACGCATATGCGTAAATGTGGCTGCATGAGGCGTCGGTGCCGCAGCCGTTCTGGTAGACTCCGCCGTTGGGGTAAAAGTCGATGGTACCCAGAGGATAATCGTAACCCAGGATTCCGGAGGTGGCGTGGAGAACCTCGACTGCGGTAGCGTCGGTAGCCTTTAGGATATCGGGATGGTGGGTCCAGCCGTAGAAGGAGGGATCGATCGCTGGAAAACGAAGTTAAACAATGTTTACGTAGGTATTTTTATACAATTGCAACATTATAATTGTACTTTAACTCAAACCAATCCTGTTTGCCCAATTGGACCAAAGCATTATCCATACTAATATTATAAATGGGAAAGTGTGTGTGTCTGTTTGTTTGTCCGCTTTTCACGGCAAAACGGAGCGACGAATTGTCGTGATTTTTTTAAGTGAGGATAGTTGAAGGGATGGAGAGTGACATAGGCTACTTTTTGTCTCTTTCTAACGCGAGTGAAGCCGCGGGCAAAAGCTAGTAAGTACATATTTTTGATTGGTCATTTAATTTCTCCAAATTAATGTATATAACGTGAAAATACTGGTGTTCAAATGTGCGTTGTTTTCTTAATATTTTATTTAAAATGTCACGATTTCACGATTGACTAGAAAATTATTAAAGAAATTCAAGCTTGATGAGGATGACAATATAATAGTAACCCAATAAGTAACTCGAGTTAAATAGGCTTAAGTGCGTATTCAAATTATCCGATCCAATATCGGATGTAGGCAATAAACGCTGTAACGTTACTTGATCAATTACTAACTACTATCAAAAAAACACGTAGTTCCTTACCAACAATATGCCCAACATTTCCAGTGATATGTCTCGCGGTGATACCAGCAAGATGTCCTCCTAGTCCGACGCCAACGATGGTGACCATATCAGCGGAGTAGCCAAAGTTGACAATGAGGACGTTGATGATTTCGGCAATCATCTCTCCGGCTTGCGGCGCGTTGGCGAGGCCCAGCGAGTAGAGGAATGAGGCGCGGCTCCAGTCGACGGCGATCACGTTCACATCAGCGGCGGTGAGCAAACCTGAAATCGCGGAGCGTCTGGTTGACCGAGGGGCTGGTGATTTCACGTATCAACAAGGAAATGTGGCTAGCATTCATGATGTCAGAGGGGAGTCGATAAGCACATGTGAAATTCGGACAATAAAACTTCGGCGTAAAACAATGGACTTTTTTTTAATAAAGACCAAATAAAATTAGACCCTGATATTTAATTTTTGCGTTGAGCTGGCGCTGCTGGCTTAGCGGTAAGAACTTGCAACATTCGATCCGGAGGTCGCGGGTTCGAACCCCGGTTTGTACCAATGAGTTTTTCGGAACTTACTTATGTGCGAAATATCATTTGATATTTGCCAGTCTCTTTTCGGTGAAGGAAAACATCGTGAGGAAACCGGACTAATTCCAATAAGGCCTAGTTACCCTTCGGTTTGGAAGGTCAGATGGCAATAGCTTTCGTAAAACTAGTGCCTACGCCAAATCTTGGGATTAGTTGTCAAAGCGGACCCCAGGCTCCCATGAGCTGTGGCAAATGTCGGGATACTAGCATTATCCATTAGGATGATGGATGATTTTTGCGTTGAGCTGATGAAAAAAAATCCCAAAAATCTGAATGGAAATGCAAATAGTCTTCTGGCGGTGTAAAGAATATTGCTACTGCTATGAGCCCAAAAACTTCGGGATTTGTAAGAATATGTTTCTCAGTATTCTTCCTGGTACTAACCTCCAACCACAAAAGCGTTAAAGTTTCCTCCGACTCCTTCGCCATCGCTATGAATTGTAAGGAAGGTGCGGCGCGCAGGGGAGAACGTGGACGTCAGGAAAGAATTTACCGACGGGGTGACAGGTTGGCTCACGGATGGATTTGATCTGCAAAAATTGGAAGTATAATTTCAATTTCAATTTAAATGGTTTATTTGCAGTAAATAAGTTTCATTTAAGAGGAATTCAATTGTAAACCGGCAATAACTCCAGTGGTGAACGGTGCGTCTTTTTCTAAGGTGAGCACTGAGCATCCTAAGTATCAAACAAAATGTCGCACGGTACGGCCCGGCCCCGCCTCGGACTAATGTGAGTCATCCCATTATATTTCAGTAACATACATTTTAATTACCAACTTGAATAATAATTACATAGTTCTTACGCAACTATGGGAACAATAGTTATTTGTTATACAAGGGGGCAAAGTTGTATTTTAACGCCGAGTGTGGAATTGAAAAACGAGCAAGTGAAAGGATTCTATAGTTGAAGGTTCGAGAATAGAATCCTGAACTTGCGAGTTTTTCAACACACGAGAAGTAAAATACATTTGCACCCGAGTGTAACACAAAACTTTTCGCCTCACTATAGCGAGGAAACTACAATGCAAAAAAATGCGTTTATCACTGCTTCCAGTAGTTCCACAGGTGGTAAATCATCTTTTTTAGTAGATTCACCTACTTTTATCAATTTTAAAGCAGTTAATTTGATTATATTCAAGGTCAAATTACTTTACCCACTAGTGGATAAAATGCGTTTTTACCCGCTGGTATTAAAGGACAAAACACGTGTTTCCGAGCTAGTGAGGGGAAAATCAAATTATTTTTAACAAATATTTTGATTTGTGTTTTTTTAAGTAGTCACACTACTATATATAAATTAAAAATCGAAATAAGATGTCATATATTAAAGAAAAAATGACGAGCACCACCAGTGGTGAAGGCCGGATTCGAACCGGCGTCTTTAGCAAACCTGGCTAACGCCATGAACCCCTAGGCCACCTCGCCACAGCGGAAGCCGTCGAAATTTCTCTTATATATGTCATCTTTGTAAGACTAGGCGTCTTTGACCAACTCTAAGGGCAAGCAGTAGGTGCTTGCACCTCCTATGCGAAACCTTTACAGGTTTACGATA
Organism: Leguminivora glycinivorella; assembly: GCF_023078275.1. NCBI lineage: Eukaryota > Metazoa > Arthropoda > Insecta > Lepidoptera > Tortricidae > Leguminivora > Leguminivora glycinivorella. The sequence continues at coordinate 19,191,613 of NC_062974.1, read as the reverse complement.
TAGCAACCAATATACCGATAACCGATATAGCAATAGGTTTACTATATCGTAAACCTGTAAAGGTTTCGTATAGGAGGTGCATGCACCTACTGCTTGCCCTTAGAGTTGGTCAAAGACGCCTAGTCTTACAAAGATGACATATATAAGAGAAATTTCGACGGCTTCCGCTGTGGCGAGGTGGCCTAGGGGTTCATGGCGTTAGCCCGGTTTGCTAAAGACGCCGGTTCGAATCCGGCCTTCACCACTGGTGGTGCTCGTCATTTTTTCTTTAATATATGACATCTTATTTCGATTTTTAATTTACATAGTTCTTGTTTTGAAATTTTACATCGTCTTCCTACGCACCTGGTGTACAGATGGAATTCAACATCCAAAGGTCCCAAGTTGAATCCGTGAGCTGAAAAAGAAAACGCAGTGGAATTAAATAAAGAAATATTAGCAGATAAAAGTTTATATTATAATAAGCCCAAACCTCCCACAAATTTTATTAAAAAAGTGAGTTGCGCCTATTTTAAGATCGTTCGTTTTTCTATCTTTTCAATGTGAATTTTTAAAGAAACAATTGTTTTATAATGGTGTAACAATCGACATAATCTTAGTAAGTCACATTTCCTACATCAATACATCAGTAGTAACGCCACAACAGATGACTCGTTCACTCGTATGCCATAATTGCCATATTATGTCATATGCAACTGCAGCCTAACTACAGTCGTGGAGTTGATGTTGTATAGTCATTGGGCCCCTTAAAACAATATACATATATGTTTAGGGTTAGGATGGTTAAAGTTCCGTACCTATAATAATACAGTCATTGATGTTTTAATATTAGTAATTAAGTAGGTAGCCACTGTAATAAACTATTTCAATGTCTTTAAATTTTAAGCCGATAAGATTAATCTTTATAATAAATATATAGATAAGAAGAATTAATATTGAACGTAAGAGATAAATTAATTCTTTTTAAATCGTTGCAAATATGTAATTATATCTAAAAAATATACGCGTCATTACCATTACATTTTAACATGTTTAGTTGTTTAATAAATAACATGAAAGTAGGCTAAAAGGTGGAGTACAAAGGATTAAAAACAAACTACAATTAAACTGAATTATTTAAGAATTCAATATTAATATATCCATATTATGTTTTTAAATATAAACATATAGATTTTTCCTTTTTTGTTCCACGTTGGCCAGAGTCGATCACTGTTGATTTTTTCATTGCGATTGATGTCTGCATTTATAAATTGCGTATTTAAGAATTGTCTTCTATACCATGTACAGTATAACAAACAAAAGGGAACATTGATAATGAAATGCCCCAAAATTGCTACTTGGTGTGTTCCTTGTACTCCCTTAGGTTTCTTCAGGTTAAACGAAGGTTTCGGGTTCGAAACCACGAGTCATTATATATTTTTTCTCTTCATTTTAATGTAGGAAAAAATCAAACGTTGGTGTAATCACAAAAATTAACATAATTGTTTCCCTACCTGCCACCGCAGCACACAAAACCAACGCGCACTTGATGTACATGTTTAGCCGAAAATATCGGTATCACTCCAAAATCGACAGGTTTTAACGTCTATTTATCAACAAATTCTAAAAACATATAATCCCATTGATAAATATTGATATACAGCCATAAACCCGCCGGAAGTGGTGACGGCTTTCCTAGTGCTACTGTTTATGATAAATATATTAATCAGGAAAATATATATTAATTCATTATTTCCGGCTTTAGGCATTATATCTTACTAGATTTATTGTTATGTAGATTTTTGTTACCTTAGTTAACGCATTCATTATCATCACGACACGTTATCCAGTAAGGCGACCGAGTTTAGCCGCATAGTACTATTTATATTGAAACTGTGAGAGTTTTATATATTGATTTAGACTAACACGATTTGCACTCATAATTTTAGAACAAAACGGGACTTAATCGCGTTTCTATTTGTGTACGTGTTTGCGGGGATTGACGAAGCTGAGATTGTGCAGAACGAGATTGTACACAAGTAATGACTGTGCATAAAATCGAATGAGGTGAAATACTATTGAGTCGAATTCAGATTGTGTAGGATTGCGAATAGGAAGAAAGTATACTGTACACAAATAATGACTGTGCACAATAGCGCATGAGGCGAAATACCTATTGTGTGGAATTCGAATTGTGTAGAATTGCGAATAGGAAGAAACTATACTGTATACAAATAATGACTGTGCACAATAACGAATGAGGTGAAATACCTATTGCGTCGAATTCGGATTGCGTAGAATTGAGAATAGGAAGAAACTATTCTGTACACAAATAATGGCTGTGCACAGTAGCGAATGAGGCGAAATACCTATTGTGTGGAACTTAGATTGTGCAGAATTGCGAACAGGAAGAATCGCTATTGTACACAAATAATGACTGCACATAATAGCGCATGAGGTCAAAAACTACTGTGTGCAATTCAGAATGTGCAGAATTGCGAACAGCAAGAATCGCCACTGTCCACAAGTAATAACTGTGCACAATAGCGAATGAGGTGAAATACTAATTGCGTAGAATTCAGATTGTCCAGAATTGCGAACAGGAAGAAGTGACATTGGCAAGAACGTCGCATAATCCTTTGATAATGGTTAGCCTTAATGTAATTCGGATTATACAATCGGGCTGCGATATCTACCTGCATATTATTGTCTTCGCTACTGGCGCGTAGCACAGGTATGTAAATTTCACATTTAGAACTTGTTTAGAACTATCGTACTGATCCATGGCTGGAGGGACGGTGGCGTCGCCTCACCTTTCATCACCAACCTTGTACCCGGTATTAATAAATAGGTTTAAATGAAAGACATGGTTCTAGTGGCCTAGGATTCAAATTGGTTGACTGTCCTGAGCATATCGGCCACATGATTTGTGGTTGCAAAGTATGTTTGTTTCCAAGTATGCATTTCGAATTTTCTACTGAGTGCTTATGGCGCCACCTGGCCATCCGATTCCATATGGTGGAAAAGTATGGTTCGATCCCCCAACCGAATCAACTCAGTCAATTGCGAGCTACGAAGAGAGATGGCGCTGCCATTCAAATATTTATTCCATAGAACGTTTAAATCCTACTAGTTTTTTAAATACTATCTGCCGACTAAAATATTTGTAGCTTTTTTATTTTAATACTACATACATTATCCATCTACTTACCAGTGTCTAATTTCGTTCGTTAGCTTTTCTCACCGCTGAGGACGTAAATGTAATCGTAGTGGACTGGAGCGCCGGTTCCAGTGGCCTATTCGCGCCTGCCGTTGACAACACGATCGCCTCAGGTAAGCCTCGAGTTTTCTAATATTGCAGTCTATTCTATCGGTTCTTTGATAGTAGAGTTAGTTAAAAAGTGAAATTAGTTAAAAAATCCATATATGGATTCCATACAGTTATTGTATCTCTAGTACGTACTGTGAGCTGCAAAAATGAATGGCGAATTTATCAATGAATTCATTGATGATTTCTCCATTAGCAGTTAGCACCTAAATAATCTTTTAGGACTTAAAGATACAGGAACATGATTATACGATTTCAGCCAATCTCAGAACAACAGTAGGATCATAGGACATTTCCTATAATATAATGCTATTAAAACGGAATTTACACCACATCTATCTGTATTTTGTATCATTTTTCACCTGAGACGTGCGAGACTTATATTCTGTTTCGTTTCACCTCATCCAGAAAATTTTATTTCAATCGAAATTTAGCAAAATACCATTCAACGATGATTGGAGTATGTTTCCAACTTCAGGTCGCGCTGTCGATGCGTTCATCAACTGGCTCAACCAGGAGACCTTCTCTAGCCCTGTGCAGTACCATATTGTGGGACACGGGATGGGCGGACACCAGGCTGGCATCGTTGGCAGGACTTTGGGAGGAAATGTTGCCTATGTTAGCTGGTGAGTGAGATCATGGATAGGTAACATCCGTTTGTAGCAGACACTCCGAATTGTGATAAACTGTCAATTCATTATTTAAAACGTAAATACAATTTTTGCTGTATTGAAAAATCATCACCAAATACTAATGAGTAGCCAATCATAAACTATGGGTCAAAACTCAAAACCCAACATCACGATAGGTAGTATTTTAGGGTTTGATATAATTTCTATGGGAAAGGAATAGTACATTACATCAGAGGCCGGGAAAATGAGGATTTCCGGCCAAGTGGGTATATACGGCCGAACGAGCGAGCGTGCGAGCGAGGCCGGATAGGGATACGAGGCCGGGAATCCGTTTTCACGCCGAGGCATGTATAGTGCTTTTCTCAAACATACAATGAAATAAAAAAAAAAATGCTCTAAAGGACAATATTTTTTAAAAAAAAGTTACTTTGCAGGCCTAGGCTTGAAAAATAATATGAAATCCCTTTACAGTCCTCTCGAGTTGTTGCGCCCAAAAAGCGATACTTCCCAGCCCATTTTAAGGAACGTAAAGACAATATTTCATTGCATGTTTGAGAAAATTATTTTTTCGCTATTTTGTTACGAAGGCCACGTTTTTATGGCTCTTCAATAAGACTGTTTCTGATATGTTTGCAGTCTACATTGCAGATGACTGTATCGGTACTTCCTCAGTATGACCTATTTATTCACTGCGAAAAAATATTACAGGTCACATAAAAACAGCCTGTATATTTATCCTTCCACGTAAATATTAGTAATCTAGTCGTTCTTTGCCAGATTTGGATCCATCTCTCCTCGGCTGGGTAAACCACCCCGACAGCTTCCAAGAAACTGATGCTATCTACACAGAAGTCATTCACACCAACTGCGGCCTCAACGGATACGTATCCAACTTAGCCCAAGTTGACTTCTACCCAAACGGAGGCGAATCTATGCCTGGCTGCAACTCCCATGCTTGCGACCATGACAGAGCTATCCACTACTTCGCAGAGTCCATTGTCAGTGGGGGTTTCACTGGGAGACAGTGTATTAACTACATGGCTGCAGTTTTGCAACAGTGCAACTTGTTGCCTCTTCGGCTACAGATGGGTGGTTTGCGACCAAAAATTGGGTAAGGCTTGAATTTATCTATATTTTTCAAGTGTCTGAAAAGGATGGAACCACCGAAGTACGGAGCCTCTGCCAGTATTTGCTAATCTTCACCCGTTTTAAAATATAATGTAAAATATGATTTATCATATGAATAAAGGTAGATAGGCGTTTACAATTTAGAATTATTAAAAATTTCATTACGTACGTTCCATGTAGGTATACAATGTACTGAGGTGAATATTATATTAATTTTTATTTTTTCAGATCTTCGGGTATGTATCTACTTGAAACGAATGCTGCTCCTCCATTTTCCCTTGGATAAAACCAACATGACATGCTACCAATAACTTTGTCAAACCGAATATAAATAAAATCGAAATCTATAAAAATATTTTATTAGTAAACCATTAACTTAAAAGTAATAAATAGGAAACCTTGCTCAGTTCGGAAGCTCGTTCCTTGTGCAAAAAGCGAACATAAAAAATGCTGATTTGTACTTAGTATTAAAATAGGACTGAATTGTCGATATGCATTCTTAAAGATACGCGACCGATCTTTTGTTTTTATGTAAGCAAGATCGGTTATTTATATGGATATCACAGTTGGTTAGGATGTTTTAGGTTCTTGGGAGCTCTTCTTTGAGACGCAGCTTCAACGGGACTAGTTTCTTCTGGTTTCTGAGTAGTGGTGGTGGTAGTGGTGGTAATTCTGGTGGCGTTCAGTTTGTTGGGTAGGTCGAGGATGCTGCTAAGGAAGGCGACGCCTTGCTCGGCGGTCTGGTATACTCCTAGTAGAAAAGTTTCGGCATCGAAACCGCCGTTTTCTTCGGTATTCTCTTCGGTATTTTCTTCGGTGGTTCTGGAAATGAAATAAATTTCAAAGTAAATAATTTCTACAATCTTGGCTGTTATTAGGTGCAACTTTGACTATTTTTGTTTACTTTCTCTTTAATTTAACGCGTAGCGTCTATTATTAACTACAGTTAGTTGCGAAGAAATAGACGCTCGCAAAAAAAGTTTCGTACTTACACATTGACATCACTACTTAGGGAATTAACTTTTATAGATAAATTGTTGTTGAATAATACGAAAAACTTTGAGTAGGAGCGCCAATATCACAAACAGACTTGGCCAAATATCTAAAATCTTACTCTTCAGTCTCAGCAGGCGGGTCTTCCATTTCCATTCCTCCTGCAGAAGACTTGAAGCAGCCGATGGGGAACTCCAACTGAGTTTCTCCTAACAGACGAGGTTCCAGTTCTAAGCAGCCTCGCAGACCGTCAGCCGTAGGCGCCAGGTCACTGAACTTCGCGCAAACTTGGGCGAATTTTCCGAACACTTCCAAGCATATTGGAGCAGGGTTAGCTCCTGAAAAATAATCATATAAGTATGTTTTAATTGTTGGCTAGCCTAGCTAGCTAGATTGAGGGTGGTTTTAGTCGAGCATTTTATACGGTTTAGGCCCATGACTACATATTCCCAATCCTACAGATTCTCTAATCTAGAGAGTCCCAATTTAACAGATAACCAATTATACAGATTCCCAATTCAACAGATAACCAATTACACAGGTTCCCAATTTAATAGATAACCAATTATACAAATTCCCACTTCCACAGATTCTCTATAATACAGATTCCCAATTTAACAGATAACCAATTATACAGGTTCCCAATTCTATATATTCTTTATTCCACAGTTTCTTATCTCTACAGTTTCCCAATTATACAAATTCCTAACTGCACAGATTCTTTAGTTTATTTATTATCTATTATAAAACAGAGCCGCTTTCTTTGTAGTCAGATGAAAAACTTTGGTTAAATTTTTAAACTCTACAGATTAGCATCCTTCAAAATGACAGCCAGTAATTATATTCATCTAAACTAAAGAAACAGTTTTTATCTAATTTGATACAACATACTCAAATAACATATCATATTTTTATGATGCTATTATAATATTTAACAATATTGTAGAAATATATGTATTAAGTAAGAGTAAAATTGAAAAAAATAGTATACATATTTTCAAATATGGCCGTACTAATAGTACATATAATCTGTAGAATTGGGAATCTGTAGGACTGGAAATCTATTGTACTGGGAATCTGTAGAATTGGGAGTTTGTGCAAATGGGAGTCTGTATAATTACGAATATGTTGAATTGAAATTTTGTAGAATACCAATTATTTTGAATTGTGAATGTGTAGAATCAAGATTCTGTAAAATTTAAATTATGTAAAATTGGGAATCTGTAGAATTGTGAATATGTAGAATCAAGATTCTGTAAAATTTAAATTATGTAGAATTGGGAGTCTGTAGAGATAGAAATCTGTAATACAAATCTGTAGAACTGGGCCTAAACCTTTTATACGAGCGTACCTGTATGAGCGTGTACGCGTATATCTCACAATTTCCGGGGATACTAAATCGCGTATAAAGAAAGCCAAATGCAGAAAAGAGACATTTACGCGCGTAGAAATACGCTATTCTTAAACCCCCCTAAATAATAAGGATGGATAACGATGTCTCATATTTACCTTGAATTTTCGAGCTGTGGATAAGATTTTTGCCGTAGGAAACGTTGACTGAAAACCCTTCCTCTGGAGACACGTACTTCATGTGGACACATCCTGAAATTGAGAAACGATTAAAGTTAGTGCTTGAAAGTTAATGACTTCGCTTTTTATATACCTAGCTATAAAAAAGTTGCCACTGGTTACCGAGGTGGAATAATTGTGTACTTTCTAGACTTAATTACATTAGGCAGTGAGTACTTTCTAAGCTTTATTCTCTAGTGTCTAAATAAAGCTGTAAATGAGGAATCCAAATACCCAGACGAGCGATCTTTTTTAAAGGCTTGTAAAAAGGATATGTTATAATCACCTACCATGACTTTGACCCCACGAGACCACATTTACATGCAATTGTGGCTCTTTTTGAGTAAAATGTAGAAATACTTTATTTCTACTCGTAATAATTGTCATTTCAAGGAACCGTTAATTATCTGCATTACTTTAATCAGCTTACACGCGTAATGCCAGATAGTATATTGTCGGATTATTGGTATCAATGGACGTAATTAAAATAAAAACAGAAACCGGCTACGCCGGCTGTTAACATTAAAAAACTGCTTGCAGTAAAGACACTCTTCACTTAGGTTTAGTTTCCCTTCCGTTTTGAAAGTTCCTGAGGAAGTAGGTTCTAAAAACTGGTCTGCAATCTTAGCACTAACTGGCATAGTAACCTTTAAGGCTTCACTATAAAGCAGATAAAGAAAACAGGAAATAAACTACAACTTTTACCTCTTCGTGCTTAAAACAGCCTAACCGATTTGGTGGATATTTAGCATGGAGTTAGCTGGCTTAAAAACTAAGGTGACAATCGTAGCTTTACCATAACGAAACGTGTGTGCGTGTGGATTGAGTGAGCACCTTCCGAAAATAAAAATAAAATATGCTGATCATTTAGTAAAAGTTCTAAAACAATTGTAAAACGAATCTCTGAATTTGTAAAAAGATAAATCAAAAGATACAGTCATTAACATGTGCTCACTCAGTTCTTACAAACTACCAACGAAAACAGTGAATGTATTCATTTAACGTATAATATTTATATACTAACATTTAGTAAAAAATATGCCAACTTACCTCTATACATTTTAGATCACCTAGTGACGTATTTAATTTTTTATGCTCACTCAATCCTCACACTTTTGAAAAGCCGAATTTTGATGAAAAACATAAGATTTAGACCGCTATTATATGTGTATAGTTTAGTAAAAGTGAAATGGGAATTTGTAAAATACAAAACGAACCACTAACGTGTCAGGTTTTTTTATAATAAATTTTTGTAAGTTCAGTCCACACGTTTTGAGAAAGTTAAAAATGTAAATATCTTAAGATTTGTAGCACCACAGACACTCGAAAGTACTTCAACATTTAGTAAAAATTTTTACTAAATATCCACCATCTAATATTTTATATCCGTTGTCTGGTTTTAAAGATATTCAGGCATAACTTTTCTCATACAAATGTATCATGTAGGGTGACCACCCACATTATGTCGGCTCCTGATTTCTGGTTTCTTACTAGTGAAGTATTATATTCTTTGTTTCTTACCAATTATCATTCATGTCCTTTTTAATACATGAATGTCGATATGGTTATTATCCTGACGTCGATAAAAAATACACAATACACATCATCACTAGGCCAAGAACATAACCTAAAAACAGTTTGCAGATGGAGAATGAATATGGTATTAGTTTAATATAAACTATTATCAAAATTGAACGAAACTCTCCAATCTCCATATGACAATGGGAAGGCGGGAAAAATCAGGAGCCGACATAGTGTGGTCACCCTACATGATACATTTGTATGAGAAAAGTTATGTCTGAATATCTTTAAAACCAGACAACGAATATAAAATATTAGATGGTGGATATTTAGTAAAAATTTTTACTAAATGTTGAAGTACTTTCGAGTGTCTGTGGTGCTACAAATCTTAAGATATTTACATTTTTAACTTTCTCAAAACGTGTGGACTGAGTGAGCACTTACAAAAATTTATTATAAAAAAACCTGACACGTTAGTGGTTCGTTTTGTATTTTACAAATTCCCATTATACTTTTACTAAACTATACACATATAATAGCGGTCTAAATCTTATGTTGTTCATCAAAATTCGGCTTTGAGGATTGAGGATTGAGTGAGCATAAGAAACTATTTGTAAAAAATTAAATACGTCACTAGGTGATCTAAAATTTATAGAGGTAAGTTGGCATACTTTTTAGGGTTCCGTACCAAAAAGGTACAACAGGAACCCTTATGGTGCGACTCTGTCCGTCTGTCTGTCCATCTGTCACATTCCTAAATATCTCGAGAACTACTAATGCTATCAACTTGAAATTTGGAGTAGTTGTGAACATTGTGAATCTCTACAAATAGAAGGTATAATTTTTTTTTATTTATTAATTTTAATTGTAGAAAATGGCCAAAATAAAAGGGGGGCAAACTGTAAATTTCAAGTTACTAGGTCAAGTGGGGTATCGTTAGAAAGAGCTTGAATTGAACGTAAATAAACTATTTTTTATAATTTTTTTGTTGTAGAAAAAAAAAAGAATTTTGAAGGAAAATGTAAAAAAATACCGTTCCCCCCCCTTATCTCCGAAGTTTACCAACGAAAAATTATGAAAATTTTAGGAAACATTGGTTTTATGCTAAATATTACAGGAAAAATATAATCGAGTTTGTATCTTGAAAACTTTTTTTTTTATTCACAAAAAACTTTTCAGATTTTTACTTTTAATTTACCCACCTTTGCGGATTTATACACCGTGTTTCACTTAACACTAAAAACCTGAAAACCGTTTGTTCAGAATCGAGAGTAGAGTCGATTGAGCTATATCTTGATGGGGGTAATATTTTTTGTTTCAATTTGTATTATTAGTTAATTTTTACGTGCCCATTCTACTAATTCGTAATACAACATTGTGCATATCACATTGCTAGAGGTTGTATACCTTTTTCAGTATTTAGAGGTATTAATAATGGCTGGTTATGTGGACAATTATTATTTCCGCTACGAATTTGACGTTGTGTGTCAGTTTACTTTTAATGTTTATCATAAATCATAACAAATTGAACTCGTACCTAATTACAACCTTGTCATTTTGAATGTTAGGTTTAAATTTGCTTACTGCGATTACCTGTCTAATTTGAAGTTTACTGTGACAAAGCTTTAAAGTGCTTTACAGTGACATAGCTGTCTATTGTTAAACCTTATGTCGTTGCAGTAACGTACACAAATAAATAGTTTGAAGGTTTATGATGGTAGCTAGCAATTATTTTATTGAGTGTAGAGTTAAAAGTCGAGTAGAGCTGTACAGAAAATGAAAAATTCAATTTAAAAAAATAATAATCATCAGATTAAAAAATGAACACTCTAGATACGTTTGAAAAAATAAAAATCAGTTGGGGTGTCTGTGGTTTTGAGTGATACCGGAAACACGGTGTATAGTACTTCAAATTAATACGAGCTGTTACTTAAATCATCTTCTTTCCAATAAAGTAAAAATTGTTTAAATCGGTTAACATTATAAGGAATAATCCCTGAAAAACCAACATACTATGGTCGCGCAAATTAGTTAGCAAATTCACCGAGAGATGGCGTTATACACAATAATGTTCATTAGTACCTATACTTTTGTCTTCTAGTCAAGTCGTTAGAGTTATGTGAAAACATGAGATTATTTTAACTGGGGAGTTTGAAAGTTTGTACGGAACCCTCGGTGGGCGAGTCCGACTCGCACTTGACCGGTTTTTTTACTAAATGTTAGTACATATACACCGTGTTTCCGGTATCACTCAAAACCTCAGACACCCCAACTGATTTTTATTTTTTTAAACGTATCTAGAATGTTCATTTTTTAATCGGATAATTATTATTTGTTTAAATTGAATTTTTAATTTTCTGTGTAGCTCTACTCGGCTTTTAACTCTACACTCAATAAAATAATTGCTAGCTACCATCATAAGCCTTCAAACTGTTTAATTGTGTACGTTACTGCAACGACACAAGGTTTACCAATAGAAAGCTATGGCAATGTAAAGCACTTTAACCTGTCTCACAGTAAACTTCAAATTGGACAGGTGACTCAGTAAGCAAATTTAAACCTAAAATTCAAAATGACAAGGTTGTAATTAGGTATGAGTTCAGTTTGTTATGACTTATGATAAACTTTAAATTTAAACTGACGCACAACGTCTATTTCGTAGCAGAAAAAAAATCGTCCAAGTAACCAGCCAGTATTAATACCCTTAAATACAGAAAAAGGTATACAACCTCTAACAATATGATATGCATAATATTGTATTACGAATTTGTAGAATGGGCACGTAAACAATAACTAATAATACAAATTAAAACAAAAAATATTACCCCCATCAAGATATACCTCAATCGATTCTACTCTCGATTCTGAACAAACGGTTTTCAGGTTTTTAGTGTTAAGTGAAACACGGTATATAAATATTATATGTTAAATGAATACATTCACTGTTTTCGTTGGTAGTTTGTGCGAGTGCGAAAAAGAGGAAGTTCGAAACGAGTGGCGATAAATTAAAACACGACCGAAGGGAGTGTTTTAAATCGACACGAGTTACGAATTCCCTTTTCGCACGTGTATCGAACGACGTTTTTCAGTACAGATGAACCTCCGAAGTTTCGACCTGACATATAATGAACCACTTCTCGCACTAGTGCGTAAAAAAAACACCATCTGTACTGAAAAAAAAAATTTAAGGTAGGTAAATTTTATGTTTTTCCTACTCAGAATCACGAGCTCTTTTGATCTAGGACAAAAAATAAGAGACAAAGAAATGGTCCCAAAATTTTCTATTATTTTGCATACTTTCCACTTTGTAACCACTGTACAAAGTATTAGAAAATTGGTGACGAAGTGGAAAAAATAAATTTGACACGCTTTTTCCGCCTAGTAGGATGAAAACGGCTCGTAATTCTGAGTAGGAAAAACATTGAAATTTACCTATTTTAGAAAAAAAGTTTTGAATCTTTCGCGAAAATGCCCTAATGCGACAGTGATTGTTGCATTTCTGCGCACTTCGGCAAATTAGCTACGCGCTCTGGCCCTAGCCACAGTGCAATAGGGCTGACGACTACATTAAAAAAATGGCATTCTGTTGAGTCCGTCAGTTAGATCGTCCAAAAATACTGAACACATATTTTTCGCTTTTTTTAATTAATGAAAAAATACAAAGATACAGAGCATCAAAGATCCGGAGTGGGGCTTGTGACGTCTCTTCTAAGTAAAAATTGTACCTAGGCATGACGTCACGCGAAACTTCAATGCACTGTACCGTCGTTATTTTTCGTTTACGAGAAAAAAGAAAAAATACGTGTCTAAAATTCTTTGATAATCTAACTGACGGACTAATTAGTTTTTAGGGTTCCGTAGTCAACTAGGAACCCTTATAGTTTCGCCATGTCTGTCTGTCCGTCCGTCCGTCCGTCCGTCCGTCCGTCCGTCCGTCCGTCCGTCCGTCCGTCCGTCCGTCCGTCCGCGGATAATCTCAGTAACCGTTAGCACTAGAAAGCTGAAATTTGGTACCAATACGTATATCAATCACGCCAACAAAGTGCAAAAATAAAAAATGGAAAAATATGTTTTATTAGGGTACCCCCCCTACATGTAAAGTGGGGGCTGATATTTTTTTTCGTTCCAACCCCAACGTGTGATATATTGTTGGATAGGTATTTAAAAATGAATAAGGGTTTACTAAGATCATTTTTTGATAATATTAATATTTTCGGAAATAATCGCTCCTAAATGAAAAAAAAGTGCGTCCCCCCCCCTCTAACTTTTGAACCATATGTTTAAAAAATATGAAAAAAATCACAAAAGTAGAACTTTATAAAGACTTTCTAGGAAAATTGTTTTGAACTTGATAGGTTCAGTAGTTTTTGAGAAAAATACGGAAAACTACGGAACCCTAGACTGAGCGTGGTCCGACACGCTCTTGGCCGGTTTTTTTTAGTCGTCTCGCCTATTGTGGACGCTCTATTTTTTACTTCGCTCCTCTTTGTATGTCTGTATAGTTCTTCTGTATTGGCGCGACAGAGACGGCTGCGTATCTTTCGCCACGGAATGTCGCAGCAGGCAGAAGGTAGTTAAAATATAATAAGGTTCCTTACCCGGTCCTCCCAAGTCCACGAGAGTCATGTTGAAGTCTACGCAGCAGACGCACGCGGGTCCCTTGCACATGCAGTTGCGGTTCTGCTGCTGTTGTTGCTCATTGCGGACTTCCGGAGTGTCGATCAGCCTTTTTGCTACATCTTTGTCTATGAAATCTGTTAACAAAGTGAACATGGATCTTAAATAAATTTTTACGTTAATAATCTAATGACTTCAGTAATGAGTTCACGGAAGTTTTCGAACTTTTGCTATTAAAGTCAAAACAGGGGCGGCTCACTCCGCGATTCTATCGCCGCGCTACAAGTACATGCTGGCGGCCGCGAGTTCGCGGCCTAATCAGGGGTGGCGCGCGTTCTCACGGAACGCACGTTCGCACTTTCTATTGTTGCTTTACGTCGCGAGTCTTTTTTTAAGGTTCATGTGCGATGTCCGCGTGTGGAATGGCTAATAATGCTTAGTTAAATAGACATCATGAATAAAATAGGACAATCTAACACAGATCTACTATTGATTAAGTCCTACAGAAAAGTTCAATAAGGCTTGTAATTTTGGGACTTAAACAAATATATATAAATAGCATATATACTTAGAAAGTACCCAAAACTTGAATATAATAATATAAAAAATGTTCTGAGTATTAATTCATTTTAATCCATAGGCAACCCTATCGTCCGACGCTGCGCACGTGCGGCTCGTTTCTTTGTTAGAATTTTGTAGGCATTTAAAAAGGCGGCATTTCGTGAACATCAAAGCAGTGGGCCTTCTGTACTTGTACTATTATATATTCTGTGGTCAAAACTCGAAGCTTAAATATGCGGATTGATGTGTCCACGCGTAGTATATGGTCTGTATTAGTACCTACTGTCTCTAAATACTGCTGCGAGATAAAATTTACCTGGACCTTTTATTTTATTTCAGCTTTTACTACAAACGCATTAAATTTAAAAAAAACATATCGTAATTAAATAAATAATAAATAGCAAGACTTTGGTACCTACTAAAACATGTCAGAATATTTCAAATAAAAATGCTGTGTGTAAATAAAAATAGTAAAACAGAAGAAATTTTCAGCTCAAAGATTGTATTCACGTAGCATGACTCAAAGTACCTATCAATAGAATAAATAACACCCATGAATGACAAACTATTTCTCAATTATGTACAATCCGCAGTTTTGACACGTCCAAAATTACTTGTATATTTATTTAGTGGCTACTTTCCCGCATGCAGTTTCTACTTTCACTCGCGGTTGGGTTTCGTTTTGCCTATTATGAAGGTTGAAAGCCCGGGCCATTGTTTTTTGTGCGTGTTGTGATGTTGGTCATGATGTTAGTTGTGTAACAACTGTAACGATTGGTATAACTTTTACTGGCTGACTAAAAATGTGAATAACGTTAACATTACTGTCTGCATGTTATGTGATATATTAGGATTACTGCATTAGAACCAAGAATATGTAATAGTTACGTTGAATACATTAGCTATATAAATAAGTATATTTGATGGGTATTATTACTTTTGATAACCGGACTGTATTTTATATTCTAGAATCTTTTCGATTACTTAAGTCAACTTAAACTTTTGATACTTTATCTTGAGAAACTTAATGTTGTTATAAAAACTCTGTATCGTTATTTATGGCATTATACCTTATATCCAATGTGGGTACGATCTCGATTACCTTAATACATTAGGTACTTAAGTAAAATCTTTTGTATGTCTTTCCCATCACGGAACAATGGTATTCCGGACCTTTGGGAGGCGTGCGCGGGGCCGAAGCCAACGCGTAGAGGCCCTTTCGACACTTTAATGAAATGTAAGGGGTACACCGAGCGGATGTTGCCCTTGCCCATATCATGGGACACACGCAGAGGCAACACCCGCCAGGGTGTAAGGACTATTTGAGAGTTAATGGAATCTAAAATGAACTGGTCTATTTTGATGAAAGTGATGAACTAAATACTGGGCTATGGATAAAAAACCGGACGCCTGCCTAATAAAACGGTATCCAATTTTATTTCCGGCAGACGGTGACTCGTCCCCACAAGATGGGCCCCCACAAAAAGCGACATCCAAGATGGCTCAAGGGCAACACCGGTGTGAGAACTCAAGGGTGTCGAGAGGTGTACACCGCTTTCTGCCCAGTGGCTGTCTTATTATTATGACAGTAATCACTAGACTTACCTTTTTATTTTGTACGTCGGTATTTCCTTCTCGATCAGTATTAAGTCTAGTGAATCTAATCGTGAATCATTCAAAACTCTTATGGCAGTAAGTAATGTTTATAAAGCATG
Organism: Leguminivora glycinivorella; assembly: GCF_023078275.1. Taxonomy (NCBI): domain Eukaryota; kingdom Metazoa; phylum Arthropoda; class Insecta; order Lepidoptera; family Tortricidae; genus Leguminivora; species Leguminivora glycinivorella. The sequence goes on along the minus strand of NC_062974.1, from coordinate 19,175,570 downwards.
AAAGTTAACGCTGCAGAGCATGCTTTCTCATTTATGGATACCATGCGTAACATAACGGCAGTTGATGGTATAATAGGTGTTATGAGCATGTTTAGCTATCATTAATAAAGTCCATATTCACTAACAAAATAATAAAATAACAATAGAATAGGTAAGGAATGTAAGGATGCCATAAACATCGATTTGAAAATATACATTATAAAATTATTTATATACCTAACACTGAAGTAATCTAAACTTCTTTATGTTGTAATGTTAGAAAAATGCTAGAAGTAATTAACATTAGCCAATATTCGTGTTCAATAAAAATAGAAGTAGGTAATGAATTACCAAACTTTAGTGGTTCATTTAACGTTACATGTTTACACAAATGTTGATATGGTTAAAAACATTTATAGTCATGTATATTGTACATACAATAAAGCAAAGTCATCAAACCATTATTCAATAGTACAAACTCCGTTAAACTATGTGCATACAAAATCTCACTTCACGCTTTCTCATTAAGCATCTACTTAGTTAACTCATCGTATCGATTCTGACGACGCGTCGCGAACGCCAAGTACTTACTAATCAAACAAAGTACTCACCTAAAATGCTCGCCGAGTGTGCCACTACGGCTATCGCTAGCACCAGCGCGAGAGCAACTTTGACCGACATATCGATATCGACTAATGTACCTAATCAGGAATTATGAATACAATTTTTCGAATGTTGCGCGCGGTAAGTAGGCAGGCTTCGTGAGCGGTAGGATAGGAAGAGGCGGTCGTCGCCGACGCCGAGCGAACACTGCTTTCCTCCGATCTCGCTCCAGCCCGTTTCACCTCACAATAGAAGGTGAAATTTAAATAAAGCATAAAGCAATATATAATGACATGCACCGGTGAGATGCATCGAGAAAGCGGTCGGATTATGCCTCGTTTACGTAAATGTTTGGGTTGGTTGCCCACGAGTAGGTAACTTTAGAATTGCGTAATGTTCATGTAAATTATTCTATTGGGGTGTTATTGTGTTTTGATTAACTTTTTATCTTCGGTTATAAAATAACGTTATACATATACTTAACTGTGTACCTATATAGATATAATTATAATTACATTAGGTTAAGCAGTAATTTTGGCCCTCAGTGGACATACATATCTAAAGTTAAGGGCAAGTATAAGGCCTGATTTTCAGGTTGAAACATTTATCGACTGACCAAAATATTTAAAATCAATGTAGCTTACCTACTAGTAATTCCCAACTTTCCTACCTACTGTAAATATTCTCAGATGAAACTTTATAAAGTATGGTTGTTAGAGAAATTTGCGATTATATTTCATACCAACATTTACTCATTCTTTCTCTCAATGATTAATTCCTCCCAGCTTTCACCTGGCCCCTTAATTAGCCACGTAGCGACCATTAGTTTGAAAAAGGCTGATTGTTTCCAAGCTGCATGCCGCTGCACGTCCAGTGCAGTACGGCCCACTGCCCCACATCGAGGTCAATGTCCGATCACTGGCCACATATAGCCTAGCCACCTGTGATCATGTGATGTGATAGCAGAGTGCAGTCTTCAATGTCTCGTATCAGTGGAGGTCACAGAAATGAAACTTGATGAAATAGAAAATTGTTGCATTCTATACGATGTTTTAAATATAAAGACTTAAAGATCTGAACATGATCACGGATTGAAGTTATGAGCTAATTTTATTTCTCATCGGCACGCAATCGGTTTTCTTTTCTTAGCAAACACAATATATTTAATCTGAGATTTTCCAATCATCAATTTTCCAACTCCTACTTTCCTAATACATCTGAATGCTACTTTTTTGAGGCGCTTATTGAATTTACCTAAGAGTTGATTTCGAAATGGGCAGTAGGTGGGACTGAATATAGTTTACAAATTATCTTCATGCCGCCAAGGCTTTTAGTCCATTTCATAGTCAAACCTCATTCCGGTAGACTTAATGTTACATGTGCTGTTGAGTAACTTGAGTATGATTGTTTTTTTTAAATATTTTTTTTACCATCATTTAACAACATGTATATTTTTCACATGAGATCTTTAAATAAAGTTCAATTTTTCGAAGAAAGAGGTACCTACTTCATTACTTCAAGCATAAATTAATTCTTCTACCAATATTTATTTAGCACATCCTGTAATATTTTACAGAAGTATTAGCATGACACTTTGTATGTAATAGTTAGCAGTATACTAACAATTTCTCCAAGTCAGTGGAATTGGTAGAACAAATAAAAACAAGTCTCGGCCGATCCTGACTACTTTCTCTCGTAGAAAGTGACCGCCGCGCTGGGCGCCAGTCCTATACCTATACGCGTGGTTATGGTAAAGACGTTGTATAACAAGATCCGGATAGAGGTCATTGTTACGGCTATTATTGTTTTGGAAATTTACCTCGTTCCTGTATATTTCATATAAAAAATAGGCATAATCATATTACCCGCACGAATACTCCTCATAGGCTTCATATAAAACTTTGAAAGATCAAATTAAGCAACCAACGCTGCTACTATTACCTAGTTAGATTCGTCAAATTAAAATAATTATTTACTTTTAATAATTATGTACAGTGGTCACACTCCTTGACTGTTGAGCCATTTAGGGTTCTAGCTAAATTTAACTTTCATTGAATAACCAAATTAGTTAGAGCTCTAAATGGCTTAAGAACCGCGGAGCGTGACGGTACCTACACTCTTAATGTAAGCGAACTTTCGTTTTGTTCGTGGAGCTTCTAGAAATTACGATAAAACTATCCCTTTGGCTCGACTTGATCTGCTGTTTCGCTCTCACACAAGAGATATATGTACTCGTATAGTAGGTATACTTACCTAATCTATAATTATATTATAAAACCAGGTGGTCTATCGTTAAGGCCGAGGGCCTTTTTGATGTAAAAGTTAGCTATCGTATAGAAACTATATTGACGTACAAGTAGGTAATGTTACAATGAACATTTATGAATGTTTAAGACGCTACAAGAGCGAAAACGCTAAAATGGAAAGGAGCCCCCTTTTCAATTTGGTAATTCTAGTTTAATACACTAATGTTATTAACTAGATTTATCGAAAAAAAAATTGTCCATTAAGAACAACTCATTTAAAAGATATTGCGAAAAAATCTTTAAAATCGAGGTTCCGCTCTCGACTGTTTCTACCTTCCAAACTTAATTAATCGGAACTAAATTTGAGAATCTGTGAATAACAATAAAATAATCTGTGTGGGACCGTTTAGTTTTTTTGGCTAATTGTTACCAATCTTGAGTATTACACCTTTTTTGCGCCATAATGAAAAAGGCCGTTTTTGGAAATTATTGATTGGCTCTAGCGTCTTTTAAAATAATAATAGCAAAAAAGTCGAAACGGTCCTACACAGATAATAATAATCTGTGTTGAAAAAATCATTGCTCTATCTTCAAAAACCAGGGAGGAAATAGTCGAGAGCGTTTGTATAGAGAATTGACCCCTCCTGTATCGTCTTAAGCGTTGTTATTGTATAGTAAGTGGTGTACCTTTTTAGGTGTTTGCAGCAACATGCCTTAACATACTATGAAATTTGTTCTCTTTTGAGGAACCACCACTCAATATCATGTGTTGCCGAATTATTGCAATAAAAGTAAATCGCCTTAAATTGGCAATACATTACCAGCAACATTGTACACTATGTTTAGTTTCCTGCAACGATAAAAAATTGAACAGGCAAAGCGTTACTACAAATTTCATAGTTTCTTCAGTAGAAGCAACAAAAACAAGAATAATTGATTATTACACTTTAAATCAGGTTGAAACGCGAATTGATAGACAGGATTGGCAAATTAATAGTGATGGATATTTTTTGACATACTCCGAGAGCTATGGCCTGTAAAAGGCATTAATAAGAACCTAAAATATCTAGACTGTTGAGTTTAAGAAAATAGATGTCTGATGCATGGGGAAGTCAATTTCAACATCAATTTAAAGGATTAAACATAGTAATTGTGTATCTGGACTTTATTTATAACGTGTGATACTATACAGCACGAACACGGATGATTTTACTAATTTTGTTGCGGTACAAATTCACGAAAAAAAATGTACTTTTTTGTACTTACGTTTAAAAAAATGTACCTTTATGGTTTCGGAGTTTTGACATAGGGGTCGTGGTCGTGCTAGGTAGGTACTCCCTGGCACGACCACACTATATTTAATGATTTTTTTAAATTTCTGTTGTGTTACAAATTCACGAAAAAAAATGTACTTTTTTGTACTTACCTTTTTTTTTAAAAACCCGCATGGTTTCGGAGTTTCGACATGGGTTGTGGTCGTGCTAGGATAGGTACTACCTGGCACGACCACACTAAGTTTTTGAAGTAATTTACAAAGTACAATTTCTAAGCATTTGTTTAACATTCATTTGACCATCAAATTAAACATAAATATAGTGTGGTCGTGCCAGGAAGTACTTATCTAGCACGACCACAACCCATGTCAAAACTCCGAAACCATGCGGGTATTTTCTTTAAAAAGGTAAGTACAAAAAAGTACATTTTTTTCGTGAATTTGGACTGCAACAGAAATTTAAAAACTCATTAAATATAGTGTGGTCGTGCCAGGGAGTACCTACCTAGCACGACCACGGCCCCTATGTCGAAACTCCAAAACCATAAAGGTACATTTTTTTTAAACGTAGGTACAAAAAAGTACATTTTTTTTCGTGAATTTGTACCGCAACAGAATTAATAAAATCATCCGTGGTCGTGCTGTATAGTATATAGTATCACACTTTATAACCACGTCACCTTAAGATTTTTTCCACTTTATTCCTCGAGAATGCATCTCTCGACTGCACTCTAAGTGCGTTTTCACATTATTCGATTCGGTATCGGACGTCGGAAGGATTTCGAAAGCAAAAATTTAAGATGGCGGCTTGAATGTATGGGATATCAGTCTAACATCCGATATCGGATCGGATAATGTGAAAACGCACTAAGGCAGAAACACCATAAACTTTAACTTCCGTTTATCACAGTAAGTACCTAAATGGAGTCAGTACACAAAGCATGCCATAAGATTTCCAATCCAGTAAACTATAAAAAACATTGGAAACGTCATGTAATTTACGCAAGGAGTTAAGAATTACGCGAACATAATTATTGAAGATAGCAACAAACAAAAATTAAACGTTTTTGTACGCAGCCAATGCGTAGCCGCTGTCGGCATTGCGTTGCGTGAATTCATCATCGTCCAGCCAACGTTTTTTTCCCGTTTCCTTACAGTTAGCTGTAATAGTAATTATATTGTATAAATGAAATATGAAATTGATTAGCCATAGATAAATTATATCATGGTCAACTACGAAACGTGGAAAATATTTCGATTAGTAGAAATTGCCCCCAGTCGAAATTGATCCAATGCAATTTACTTGAATTTATAACCAATCGGTATCAACACTTGATGATGATAGCATGTGAGACATACACCATGACCATACGCAACATATTAGATTAGAGATCATTGATTCCACAATAAAAACCATTGCGTTTGAACCATTTCACCGTGTACGACATATGCCGGGCGTCCATCTCTTTTCCTGCATTGAATCACGTCAACATTGACTTGACACTAAATTCTACATACGCAACCAAGTGAGTCTTCATCATCGCCTATCCCATTCTATTAATTGGAGAGTGAAAGGGAGGCACGATTGCCAGTTTTCCTTTCTCGGTGGGTGTTATACGTCACTGCACATTTCTCTGAGCCCGAGTAGAAGGCGGTAATATCAAATCAGTGCTGGTGTTAAGCCGGTGTCTTCTGCGTTCTTAGACACTATTGTGATTTTCGATATTATTAATTAATCGTGGACGTTGATAGTGGACTGGCGGCTTTTTTTATTTAATTGGATTTGATACTTTACATTAATCGAGGTATTTTTTTATTCAGGTAAGTTTAATTTGTGTTAATTAACTTTGTTTTGATATTTGTTGACGCGAGCAGTAGTTTCTATTTTAACCTGTTTATAAATAAAATTAAGTAAGTCATTGTAAAAGTCAAGATCAAATTCTTTTGTAGGTACCTATTATAAAAAAAACTAATCTATGAGTATTTAAATGTGTTTTTGGGCGATAAAATATTACCTCGTTTCTTTCGTATAATGAAAGACTTCAACGCGCAATAGGGCATGTAAACTTATACAGGTTCTAATTTCTGCATATTTACGGACCTATTAAAAAATTTAAATATAAAAAAAAATATTTACGGTATTTCCCAATTGTTTTTTGTTCTATAAATACTTAAGTATATAAAAGCATATAAATTATATTCGTAAAAATAAAAAAATCAAAGTTTTACTTGTATCTACTTGAAGCACTACCTCCTACACTATAACTATAATTTTCACCTATATCTGTACTTAATAATCAATGATTCAGCAATTCTTTAGTTTGTACATTTGATCACGTCTCTGATTCTACCCATGATGCTGAGCAAGATCCACTAGGTTTCCCAAAATGTCCTAGGTTGATTGTATGAAACTTTCCTTTTTTGTTACCGAAAATGTATAGAAATCTGGTAACAAAAAAGGAAGGTTTCATACAAACTACATAGGACATTTTGGGAAACCTAGTGTATCTTGCTCAGCATCATGGACTCTATCAGCCTACCAATTTTTATCCAAATCGGAGACGTGATCCAAATGTACAAACTAAACGGGAATTGCTCGATTAATTGATTATCCATATTATTAGTAACACTGAAATAAATAAAGATATATTAGGTATATTATGTTTCTACTATTTTGATACCAAATCATACATCATAATCGGCTTTTCTAAAGTTTTCTACAAAATAAAAGAAAATGTTGTCAAACTGGAAATGCGTCACTAACGTGTTAATGACCGTAAAGTTCGTGAAAGCGCAATCTAGGTCGCGTCCCGGAGTTACTTTTGTTGCATCAGATCCTCATAATCAATGACGCATTCGGCTTTCTATGAACTGTTTAGAACTTCACAAGATAAAAAAGTGTAATACATACTTCTACTAAATCGAGTATACAGAGTGGGGCCTGTAACAAAGGCGAAGAATTGAACTCTAGGCTATTCTCCTTATACTGATCAGCATTTGTTCGGCGACTTTTAAAAATAACTTGTATTTTGATTTTTATCACCCTTGAAAGTTTTTTCTAAGAGGTAATGTATTGCGAATTCTGTTAAGTCTAAAGTGTGACAGACAACGTCAATGACAACAATAATGGCGTACATTGAAGCTAATATTTATTTTGTATGAAAAATTAAAAATTTAAAGACTTCATAATTTTTAAAAGTTTTTTTTTTTTAGAGCTGGAAAAAATTATATTTAATCATCATTGGCCTTTACACTCCTCCTTGGCCTTTACTCATATTAAGCGTTTGTTAACTCAAATTTAACTTATTGGTATACTCTTGGGTCGACTCGTTCGTTTTTCGTCACGTTCCTAAATTTGTCTGATTCTGCTTTCGTCAGCCATTCTTCATTCGTCAACTTAGTCTGCAGTCATTATCGTCTTTGACCATAATGAGTTGTTGGCTTTTTTCTTATTTCGACTCAATCGTTTTTCGTCATTTCGTATTTGGTCATATTTTAAGTTGGTACCTACCGACCTAAGAATACGAAAAAACACGAAAAACATAGATTTAACAGCGAACATGCCAAAAGAAGATTATGACGAGTACAGAACGAAACGAATTAAGATAAAGATGAACAACGAAATTGACCGTAGTTGAGAAAGACCATCGATGATCGTGACGAATAAAGAATGGCTGACGAAAGCAGAATCGGACAAATTTAGGAACGTGAGGAAAAACGAACGTGTCGACCCAAGAGTATACCAACTTATTTAGGAGCCTAATAGTTATAATATACTGTCATTATCACCCTTTTCTAACTTCGTATTTATTAAAGGGATAAGTTCCCTAGTGTAACATAAAGTAGGTAAATAGTTTTACTACTTACTACTACTATTTCACATCAAATTAAATTGACACTAGTAGGTTTTCCATGCAATGACTCTGGCGAAATGTCTTACTTTTCAAAACGGTTTATTGATTTTATAATTTCAAACACTAATTAACTCTACGTTATAATATTTGGCTAAGGTAGGTACTTTTTTATTGTTATCATTTAAGTACATTATTTTGGGAAAGTCTGAAATAAAAGTAAAATTGATAATCTAATACCACGTGTTTAATGTTTAATGTTTATCTTACTTTAATTTTATTGTATAAATCTATATTTCCTTCCTTTGTAACATACGAGCACAGAATATAGTGTCTTACAGCTATGTTTTATTATTTGAATATTTAATTTAGCCTGGCAGCTTGAACATGTCATGCACACTTAAAAGTCTTTGCTGCGGTGGCGTCGTTGATCGGGTCGCCACCTTCCCGAATAAAGGTTGAGGGAGGCGATGGCTGAGATACGCGTCATACTCGTGAACGGGTGCCGTCTGTGAAGACCGGTCTGTTTAAGCTTACTGGGGCTGTTATAACTTAGTAACTTTAATTCAAATTTTTATTAAATTAGGACACTTTGTTCGGTTGTCGTTTGTTTCCTTTCTTTTAGTGAATATTTTAAATATATGATTTTGACTCATGGAGACCATATACATCTCTAAGGAGAATTAGATATACATTTTATTTTTAGTTGTGACATTTAGAGTCATTTGCACCTCTAAAGTAATTTAAGACTTTTTTTTGTATTTGTACTTTTTATATTAAAATTTAGTGTAGTTCTTGGTTGTAATTCGACATTTAGAGACCTTCTACATCTCTAATTAATTGTATAGAGTTAACTTTAGTTAGAACTTAGAATTAGTATATAATAGTATCAATTGTAATTTCAACTCAATTTTAAATATTTTTTAAATACCAATGTAACATGTGACGTGTAAAAGTGCCCCTGTGGCCTATTTGCTGAATAAATTATTTTGATTTTGATTTTGATTTTGCCTAATTTAAGAATTGATTGCAGTTGAAAATGGCTTAATTAAAATGACTTATTCATTTATGTTTCGATATTAGATGAAGATTGTAACTATACATAATACATGTAAGAAAATTTATATCTATACCAACGATTATCTACTGCAAATCACTACATACCTATCTGTTTTACCTGCTTGTAAGATTTTGATGCGGTTTTTAATGAATATATAGAATGATTCAAGAGGTAAGTTTATCTGTAGGTATAATACCCGTGCGAAGCCAACGGGTCGCTAGTCAAGTAATAAAAAAATATCTTAAACAATATAAATAAACAGCTGAAAACTACGTCTACATAAAATGTAATGACTTAATCAAAGTCTTAAAAGTTAATGACTTAATTAATTTAATTATTCTTTTCAGACAGGGACTGAGTCTTCACAATGAGGCTCTCCCTGGTGTTCGAGCTTCTCCTCATATTTGTGCTCTTGGCTTTCGCCGCATCTAAGAGTATAAGTAAGTATAAATACTCATAGAATTTAATACATTTTTAATGATTAAAACTTTTTAAATTTACCAGACTTACTCGTTTCATCCCAGACATTTCTATTTGAATAATTGATGGTTTAATTATTAAGATTACTGATATAAAGTAATCATACAGTAAATTAGTTAACTACTAAATAAATTGATAATTTTATCGCATGTCTTACGTACTACCTGCGTTTAGCAGTAACTCAGTAAGCGTATGAACTAGCACTTAATATTAATCAGTGTGTAAATCGCACGCCTTATGAGTGATAAACGCAATGGTTAGGTACGCTTTAAAGTCAACGTGCATGCATTCCAGTATGTATTATTAATTAGCGTTGTATGTGCCTAGTAAACACGCGAGGCGGCTCAAAAACTGGAATAATGACAAATATTTTAATCAAGTGTTAAAATTCTAGTTTCATAAATTTTAGAAATTCGAAAGCAAAATACGGTTATAATTGGTTAACACGTGAAATCTAAAAGAGATTGCGTTATAATAACGCATAACCGCGAGGTTATTGCATATCATGAGGAAATTTCATCAATCATTTGAATACTGAAGGAAATAAAAAAAGTAACTACCTGAAGACTACGCGTTAAATACCTACCACATGCTAAAAACTTTTTCAAAGACTTGGGAAGCAAATTGACAACGTTATTTTTGGTTTTACAGAAAAGCAGAAGAACAACAATAAGAATGTCCGCATCGCAAGCGACGAGAAACAGGACGACGCAAGCAATAACATCAACAAGTACTGCAAATGCTCGGAGTCTTACTGCAACTGCTGCAGAGACTTCCAGCTGCCGGTTGTTAATTTAGATGGGCCAGGTAATATCGCTAAATATTCAGTTTATTTAAATACTAGATTTTGCCCGCGGCTTCGCTCGCGTTAAATTCGAAAATTGCGGAATGCTCCGTACAAATTTCCACCCCCATTTTATGGAAGTGGGGGGTTAGAAAGAGACAAAAAGTAGCCTATGTCACTCTCCATCCCTTCAACTATCTCCACCTAAAAAATCACAATTCGTCGCTCCGTTTTGCAGTGAAAGACGGACAAACAAACAGACATATCTCCAATCGGCTTGACCCCTTGGCGCTGCGTAGAGATGTGGCCTCGCTCTGCATTTTCTATCGCATGTATAACGGGGAGTGCTCCGAGGAATTGTTCGGATTAATCCCTACCGCTTCTTTCCGCCATCGCCCTACGCGACAACATTTCCATCGCCATCATTTAGATGGCTGGCAGTCCTCAACTGTGCGTTTCTCCAGAAACTTCCTGCCCCGCACAGCTAAACTGTGGAATGAATTGTCGCCTGCGGTATTTCCGGACCGATACGACCTTCAAATCTTCAAGAAAAGAGCGTACACCCATCTTAAAGGCCGGCAACGCACCTCCAACACCTCTGGTGTTTCGGGTGTCCATGGGCGGCGGTGATCGCTTACCATCAGGCGACCTGTCTGCTCGTTTGCCTCCTATCCCATAAAAAAAAACCGGCCAAGAGCGTGTCGGGCCACGCTCAGTGTAGGGTTCCGTAGTTTTCCGTATTTTTCTCAAAAACTACTGAACCTATCAAGTTCAAAACAATTTTCCTAGAAAGTCTTTATAAAGTTCTACTTTTGTGATTTTTTTCATATTTTTTAAACATATGGTTCAAAAGTTAGAGGGGGGGGGACGCACTTTTTTTTCTTTAGGAGCGATTATTTCCGAAAATATTAATATTATCAAAAAACGATCTTAGTAAACCCTTATTCATTTTTAAATACCTATCCAACAATATATCACACGTTGGGTTTAGAATGAAAAAAAATATCAGCCCCCACTTTACATGTAGGGGGGTACCCTAATAAAACATTTTTTTTCATTTTTTATTTTTGCACTTTGTCGGCGTGATTTAAATACATATTGGTACCAAATTTCAGCTTTCTAGTGCTAACGGTTACTGAGATTATCCGCGGACGGACGGACGGACGGACGGACGGACGGACGGACGGACGGACGGACGGACGGACAGACAGACATGGCGAAACTATAAGGGTTCCTAGTTGACTACGGAACCCTAAAAAGACATAGTATGGATGGGTAAACGCACTAGCAATAGTGAAGTCAACTAACTATGGAATATAGTTTCCATTGTGGTGTGGGCGACGGACTGGCAACCTGTGGCTGCAATGTTATAATTACGTTTTCTTTCAACCTCTTTATTGTCAAGAGTTGCGCTGAACCTTGTGCAGTTTGTCATGTCGCTTGTCCCTTATAAAAGCTGACAGATTCTTTCGCCCCTCGGCCAAGCTAATAAATTTATTAGGCTTGTATTTTTTTTAAGGATGGTGTGGCTATAAAGTTACGCTACAACCCCTAACAGTTTAGTATTTTTTTACTAGCGCACTCTCGCTTAAGTTGCAATTGAGCTTGCTGGAAAGACAATAGATAATGTACTTACGACTATTTTATCTAAAAAATATTATGTTCTCCAATAAAGTGGTGTATATAAACCAAATTAAGTACAAGTATTTTTTCAGTACAGATGGTGTTTTTTTTACGCACTAGTGCGAGAAGTGGTTCATTATATGGCAGGTCGAAACTTCGGAGGTCCATCTGTACCGAAAAACGTCGTTCGATACACGTGCGAAAAGGGAATTCGTAACTCGTGTCGATTTAAAACACTCCCTTCGGTCGTGTTTTAATTTATCGCCACTCGTTTCGAACTTCCTCTTTTTCGCACTTGTATCGAAATGTTTCTCTTTTGGTTAATGAAATATTCTTATAGATATAGTAAATGTAAATGTTTGTGTCGCGTGACGTTAAAATCTGATATATGTAGAGTACGGGAGAGCTGAAATTCTGCATAGTATAATAATATAAATATCCCTGGCACAGCCACCACAAGTTCTTCTACACAGTTTCTGGGAGAAAACTTTAAGAATTAATGATATTTTAAAATTGTGTTCTAATGTCCGATCCTGTTCTATGGTTGATTGCAAAAAAATTGGCACTTAATGAATATATTTCGTTTCACAGTACTAATTGTAAATTTATTATATTTACAGGTTGTGCATCTTTAATGTATCTTAATGGCAACAAAATGGCGGTTTCACTGAGCTTCGGAAAGAAGGTCATCACCAACCGGACTCTTTCTGGTAGGTAACCGCATTTTACACGTCACACGCGTATCAAAGTAATTTAAAGAAAATATAATGCATACCTATACCTCTATGGGTCAACAAAAACAAACTAACTAAAATCACATAAGTAATATTTTGATAAGTAAAGTCTGTCAAACCGTTTACCTCACTATAAAAAAGAGTCAAATTAATAATAAGGCGCAAATGTTTTGTCGTCCCATAAAAAATAATTTCGCGCCTAGAAACAAATTTGATTGCCCGCCGATGAAGGTTCATTCCCGCCTTTCTTATTTTAGTGCTATTCACGAAGACGCGTTCTATTTCTATTTTAATTGAATCCTTAAGTACCTACCTACCATAGCTGGGCATTAACTCGTTAATCCGTTAATCGTTAATTAACGCAGTTAACATTTCGATTAACGGATTAACTTTTAAGTTAACTTGAAAAAATGTTAACGGACTCGTTAACTTCCGTTAAATTTCTCCGAGTCCGTTAATCGTTAATCTAGTAGGGCACAGGCGCCATCTGCGCTGCGAAAAACACGTTCTGAGCGCTACTATAAAAGCCCGAAGTACGGCAAATCCTATGATTTGCCGGTAAATCCTAGGTTTACCGATGTCGATTGCTAAAAGTCCGAAATATTACCTAAAAAAGTATTCTTCACGTGGATTTGCTTTTACTAACTTTGATTCGATGAATCCTAAGCTTTACCATGGCGACTGTTGTAGTGATAGGGCAGCAAATTCGAGGCCTATTTACGACCACATTCGCTTCCCTAGCCTCTACCGCCCAAAGTGCCACAACAGTCCCGTCACCGCCAGCATCTCTCCTGACACAGCTCTTGGCAGTAGCTCAGGCGATCACTGCCTTCCACGTGCAGCCTAGAGTTCAATAGGCTAGCTGTACTTCGGCCTTTTACAGCAATATAATACGTCATAGTGGATACTGATGCAACTAAATATTTAAAGAAAAGTTTATTTTTTTCATGTGTTAACGGATTAACGATTAACTTTAACTTACGTTAAATTTGTCGAAATGTATCGCTTTAACGATTAACGAAGTTAACTTTTTTAGTAACGGATTAGCGATTAACGAAGTTAACTTTTTGATTAACGGTGCCCAGCTATGCTACCTACATACCTATGTTTGCGGAAGAGAAATAGGTAATTTTGCCTAGGTATCTAAATTTCGGAGCAACTTAGGTTCGCAAAGATAAATTATTCAATGATATTGGTTGGTTAACAGGTACCAAGCCGACTCCAGTATGTATGCCACTGCCAGGGGGCATTTCAAAATTCTGCGGAAGAGTTTACAATATTGCCCGAGCTGGTGAAGAATTCAGGGCCTGTTTAGGTCTGGAACTACAATCAAAGAGTACCGTAGAAGCAGCTGTGAGGGTTTCCTGCTTTAAGTTCGGCCCTAGAGGGGTGACGTCAGAGGCGGCTGACCCGCTTCCGTTACTTCCTCAGGATGAGAAGGCTGATGATGACGACGACGATGATGATGATGATGATGACGATGATGCGTTTGGACTTGTTGGAGACGATGACGATGACGACGACGATGATGATGGTAAGCATCGAAGTATTCTTACGGTTTTAGGCAATAAAATATGAATTACTATAAACTTATTATCTAATACTAATATGGATAATTGTTATTAAGGAACTATCCGAATAACTTATAACGTTTAATACGTGTATAGCGAACTGAATTTAATTATAAATAAACAGAATTGAGAGGTATCCGCTTTTGTCTACCTTAATAGGCTTATAATTAATTAACTTACTATTTTGTGAACTAAGCAAATACCATACAAGCAATTTACGCAAGATAGCATAAGCGGCTTGATGTAAATAGCCTTTTTAACCGCCGCCCCAAATCTCAAGCAAGGTGGTTCTCAATTCGTCTGTATGTTTTAATTATTTTTAATGTTTGTTCCACAATATCTCCCTTGTTACTGGACCGATTTTGAAAAAAAATTTTTTGGTTAAATGTATTGCATACAGATTGGTCCCATTTTTATCAGAACCCTGTTCTGATGATGGGATCCTGGAGAAATCGAGGAAACTCCTCAAATCTGAAAGGTATACATATGGTGATTTTTGGGTTTTTATAAGAACTGCATGCATTTACGTACGGAACAGTGACATTTGGTGCAGTGGAACTGCTGATGATGGTCAGAACGGAACTCCTCAAATCTGAACGGAACACTTATAGTGACTTTGGTATTTTTATAAGAACAGCATGCACTTACGTCCAGAACAGTGACATTTGGTGCAGTGGCACTGCTGATGAAGACCAAAACGGAACTCCTTAAATCTGAACGGCACGCTTATAATGACTTTGGTATTTTTATAGGAACAAAATACATTTAAGTTCATAACAGTCACATTTTATTTGTTAGGAGATTTGTTCTCTTTGTTATGCTTACATATTGAGTTTTCAAATTTTGTCAAGCTCGATTTCTTATAATCGGATATCGGATTCATGCGGAATTGAGGAAACTCTTCAAACCTTAACGTTATCGTCATATTCATTTGTGTTTCCATCAAATAATCAAAGATTTACATTAAAAGCAGTTTTAAAAAATACTTACACATTTCTACATAATCCAACATTCGGAAGTACCTTTCACCAGAACCACAAAAGCGGCGGTTTTTTTTCTTAAAAATTATTATAATAGTTATGCATAGCGTAATCAACTCATAATTTGTAGATTACAGTCATATTTTTATTTAGACTGTCTACGTTTTTTGATATCATTCATCGCAGTTCATATGAAATATGAAAGAGCCTTATTTTTGTCATTTCCAGGTCTCGAGGCTGTTAATGACGTAGATGGTGCAGACTACACTGGCTTCAGCCTTCTAGGCGACGACTTATTGGGCGATCTGTTTGGAGGTTCGTCAGGAGGCAAAAAGACGAAAAATAAGAATAAGATTAAGAAACAAGCCCCTACTTCAACGACCACTTCAACTACCACTCGGCGACCTCGACCGTCTCGAAGACCAACCAGAAGGCCAACGAGAACTGCCACACCCCGGCCTTCTGCCACAACGACCGTTCGGACGACTACTGTGAGGGTGCGACCTTCTAGCAGAAGGCCTACTCGCAAACCAGCGAGGCGTCCGCCCCGTCCATCTAGACGGCCGCCTACTACGCCTGTAGAAGTTCTGCCGATTACTGAACCATCTTCAACTGTTTCGTCAACAGAAACGACACCTACCATTAAAGTAACTACTGCAGGACTTCCATCAACAGCAAATATTCCATTAGTTAGCCCTGAGAAGGAACAAACATTCGAACCCGTGGTAATAGTGACACAAAAACCATCATTCCAGTCCACATTACCTGATCTAGCTTCTAAAGATGACACCCAGTTTGGCGATCCTGGTCTGGAAATGTCGTTAGCTCAACTAACTGGACAGTTATCTGTAATGCCTGTAACTCCTATATTACCTACTAGTGCCAAGGTATCGAGTATGATTACTACCAATAGGGAACAAACAAATTACGAAAAAATCGAAACTATCACACCTAAAACATCGTCTACTGCTGCTTTTAAACCATCTTCTGAGGCTGATACTATCAACGATGATTTAGTGCAAATAGTTCACGACTTAGATTCTCATTCAGAAGAAAGTACTTCAGAGAAACCGGTTTCATCAGCCGACGAAAGTCGATCTCAAAATGGCCAAGCAATTCCAGAAAATTTATATGAAAATTTTAAATTTGTTAAAAAAAACAAAGGGGGCGGTTTTAACTACAGGGACTTAGATGTTATCGGATTATCTGATATCGGTGAGACTGTTGGGAAGGAAATTGGTCTATTGGGTAAGCAAAACAGAGGGACCGATTTTGACTACAAGGACTTAGATGTTATTGGATTATCAGAAATTGGCGAGACCGTCGGAAAGGAAATTGGTTTATTTGGAAAAAATAAAAAACAAAACCGCGATAATAAGGAAAAAGAAAATCAGAAAGTAAAAGATGGCAAAAAAGGTAACAAAGATTACGATGATATTTTTGGATTAGATGAATTGAGTCATACATTAGGCTTTTCTGGAAACGATAACCAAAAAAAGAAAAAGCCAAGAGGAAGACAAAACAAAATGATGCGAGGTAATTGGGATCTAGTATGACGTTAAAGATAACAATTAGCTCTAAGTAGGAACCTAATCTTTAAGGTTATTTATTTCTATTAAATTATTGATTCGCTGTAAATAGCATTATAACATGTAAGTAATTATTTATGTTGACTGATTTGAAAATAAAGAACATGTTGTGTAATAATGTGTGGTTTATTATTTTTAATTTGACTTTATGGCAGGATTAAGGATCATATTTTGTACTTATTATAATAAGTACAAAAAACTAGTTCTGATATTTAAAAAGATATATTTTTTTTAATTACAATTATTTTTCATAAAGTAAATCATCTCTATGCATGAAGTAAATCCCGAAAGACGTGTTTGGTCAATATGAGCTAATGACACAGTCATCCTTTAATATTAACAACTGTAAATTAAGTTACAAAATAGGGAGCCTTTTAAGCTTAAATTCTTTATGAGGTGAGTAACACGAACTCAATACCTACTGTACCTATATGTATATCAAATATATAAAAAACATGTGGCAATGCGTTTGACGGATAGTATATTAAACAAGGTACTTAATTATATTTAAAATAACACTCACACACACGAACTTAATAATTATATTTAAAATAACAATTAAACACTATGTTTTAAATATTTAATACGCGATTAAGTCCCGTTTGCAATTTTAAATATGTGTAAAAATCGTGAAAGTTTAAATAAGGTACTTAATTGTATCCTCATACGTACCTACATCAGAACTGGATTAAGCTTATAACCATTTACCAGTGTTTACTGGGAAAAATAAAATCCCATTAGTTAGTTACCACTTTGAAAAAGAAGGTTTTCTTTATTCATTGCCACCAACATTTTGTTAAGTACCTAATAAATACGTAGATATGTACGTTGTGCGTGCTCGCGATATTTATATCAAAAATTTGGTCATAAATCTGTCACCTCGCATTTTTTTAGGTTACCGAAACGTAATTAATTATACATATACCTGAAATCCTTAACTTGTCAATTTATCTTAAATTTTACTTGCAATTTCGAAACCTAAAGAAGAATTTGAGGAAAATACAAAACAAGCTCCAAAACATTGTACACTCAAGTTTCCATAAATATTCTTAATGACATCCAACTTTCTCCTGTTCCGGCATTAAATATTTAAAACTTGTTTCTTGTGCTTGTAGACTGTGCATTTAAAATGAGTATTGGTTCTTAGTCACACACATCACTTAAATACTTTGAGGTGTCTCGCTTCACATATAATTTAAACCCGTAAGCCTGCCAGGACACTCATTTATAGAAAGTGAAATTGGCAGGCCGCATAGTAAAGCAAAGCCATGATAAAATTAAATCTACTTACATTTATATATATTTATAGTAGTATATTTCAATCAGGACAATGTAAGTACTTCACTAAGTTAAACTTTTTAGTACTTAACACCGATTATCTGCTTCATTTAATTTTATAATATTTTCAGGCGAAATTATTTACACTAATGATAAAAGCTACGATGTAATACATTTTCAAATTCCAAAAACCATTTGGAAACAGGCATTAAATCCTACGCCAGTTTTAAGGCAACAAGCGACTATCGTGCTACCCATACATGTAGAAGATGACGATTTAAACGAAGTGGAAGAAGACGAAGAATATTTAGAAGTAGTAACTGAATCAAATATAGTGCAAGATGCAGTCAGTGAATCAGTAGTACAAGATGAAATAGTAAATGTAACTCCTGCTGTTTTATCCAATATGACAGAGGCGCCTATACTTGACGAAGAAATTTCAACGACAGTGATGCCAGATAAAGTAAACGGCTCCGTATTTCGATTTCCTTGTTCATGTGTCCGGGGGCAATGTGGGTGCTGTACAGGAACTATAATGGAAAGATTTAGGATGAACGCTTGTGGTAATATTAGCTTTGTACCGGAAGATTTTGTATTTGATGTCAGAATGAGTGTTAATAACAGGACTGTCCTTAGGCGAAGAGTTTCAGGTACCAAAATACATACTTATTACATACATGTATAACAAAGTCCTGTGAGTAGGTATTATATTATACTTAT
This sequence comes from Leguminivora glycinivorella, assembly GCF_023078275.1. NCBI lineage: Eukaryota > Metazoa > Arthropoda > Insecta > Lepidoptera > Tortricidae > Leguminivora > Leguminivora glycinivorella. The sequence continues at coordinate 19,156,799 of NC_062974.1, read as the reverse complement.
CTTTTTTCAGCTGACAACCCACCCCCAATCTGCTTCAATCCTGGAAGAGCGCCTTTCGTCCGTATCTGCGCTGAAATCTCTAATATTAGAATCCGTAACAATAATGCGTTTGCTTGTTTGGATATCACTGCGGATATTGCAGGATTTCAAATATACTCCGCTTCCTTTAGATGTTTTGGGTAATGTATACCAAATTAATGATTTAACCGTTTTTTTTTTATCTAGGGTTTTATACAGAAATCGACACAACGTAGTGCGCACTCAGTGGAATCACAATTTGCTAATGTCACGATTTTGACATTTATTGATTGAGGCGTTGTGTTTACTACTGTTACCTTATTTATTACAGATTAGGCACAAGAGGTCTTCAAACTGGATTAAATCCAAAGCCAATATCATCAGGGCCTGCTCCTGTAAGTCTTTTTGGTAGTAATGATGATGATGATGACCGCGACGGCTTCCTTTCCAATGTCGCTGGGGGCATCTTTGGCGGAGGAGACGAAGGGGGTCTATTTGGTGGGGGCGGAGGCATCTTTGGAGGTGGATCCGATGATGATGACGACGGAGGGCCGTTTGATGGCATAGGAGATGCCGTTGGAGATTTATTTGATGGACGAAAATTCCCGTAATTGTTCGAACATTAGAAATAAATATTTACTTATTTATTTTTAATTTAAGAACCTATTTATTATAAATAAATATGTTTTAGTACCTACAAAGTATATTATAAATGAATACCTACAAGCAATTTCAGTTTTTTATTTATGTTTCCGCTACGAGTCCTTATGTACCTAAACTAGAGTGAAAATTGGTCACTACCGTCAACTAGTATTTTCAGAAAACTTTTATAAAAATGTTCGAGTTTTGGAGATGTCATTTTGTCTTTAATTTTCACTATAGTGTAGGTAACTAAATATAATAGTTTTTATATATTCATGAAAAAACTATAAATGTTAACAGCTTTGCTTCTGACAACTAACTAGATCTAGAATAATATACCTACGTGTTAAGTATATTTAAACTTATTGGAGATATTTTCTCGCCACTAACCGGTTCAAATATGCAGGCGAATTCAAGCGTGGATTATTACTTCGCGCGCCGTTCGCGCCGCCTCGCGTCGAAAGCTTTCTGCCATGGAGACCCTCATTGTGTTTTTAGTGTCATTTGTTTTGTTTGTATCACCAGCGTACGGAAACGGTAACTATTTTTTTTAATGCACCACAATTTTTAATCACCAAAAACACGCGACAGCATTTAGATTTTGCTTACAAAATACAAGTAAGAAATGGGTTCAAAAAGTTCGCGGTTTTATTGTAAATGCTTAATGATTTAGTAAAGAAATATACTACATAGAGTAGGTAATATACTCTGACTCTGTAACTGTGTCTCTTTTGTTTCCTTTATGTACAATAAAGCTTATACATACATACATACATACATAATATAACTACTTATGCAATTAGATTTTACTATCTTGTTGTAATATTATCTGTTTAAGTTTATGCCTTATCATCATTGCATTATCAGTTACAGTCAAAGGAAAAACAAACCTAACAAAAACTTCTCCACAATCCCAAGATTTAGAAGATCTGGAAGTTCCCGATAGCGCCTTAATATTCCTAGAACGGGTAAAATCTAAACAATTGGCAAGAGTATCGTTTCGATCCAGGCAGAGTTCAGAAGTTCAAAACACAACATCTACACCAGATGAGGAAGACGATGAACCCTCAAGGAGATGTACCTGTTCATTTGGAGTGTGCAAGTGTTGTACGGGAGCCGTGTTGGATTTGTTTAATCAGAAAGCTTGTATGAAGATCACTTATCATCCTGGGGATTTCGCTTTCGACGTAGCCATGTCTATGAACGACAGAGTACTTTATGAAAACTCCATGTCAGGTAAATTATTTTTTTGAAGGTATACCCTATCCTTATGTGTATTAAACTTTTTCCGTATTTTCTATTTTCAAAAATAATAAAATATTATGTTAGGCCCACTTGCACCAACAACTTAACTCCGGGTTAGTAGGATGTCATCTGTCAGATTCCATATAAAATAAAATACAATACTTACTCTTCATTGCACACCTCACATAGTTTACAAATTGGTGTGTTAACACTCCAATTTCGTTGGTGCAAGTGGCCCTTACTGACTTATCAAAACCTACCTATCTATTTTTGTAGCTAGAAAAAAATGTTTGTAAAGGAGACTTCCGCGATTAAAATTCGCGACTTCGATTCGATTTGGTTTTGACACGACCAGATAATATCAAAACAATTAAAAATGTAATCAAAGTAATATGCCAAAAAGTAATTGCTTTTTAAGCTCGGCCATTAATTTTACAATATTTTACTTATCTATTGCAGGAAAGAACCCGAAACCGGTATGTATAAATCCGCCACGACTAAATAACCTGAAAGTATGCGCAAAATTCTACAATATATTTTTCCCTGGAAGAAACTTTCACTTTTGTCTGGCAATGACGGGTCAATGGCGGCAGTTCGAGCTCTTTAACATGGCATTTGATTGTTTAAGGTGAGTAGAGTTGAAAACAACAAAAAATTATCCGTTAAGGCGTTAACTAAAGCGATATACGATTAAGTGTGGTACAAAATGTGTTATTTTTATAGCAAGGTCGATTTAACCCTCTATTGAATTTAACATTAGTAACACTCGCTACGCTTATAACTCACTTCTTAATTTAGCATAGGTGTATTTATTGTACCTACACGTAGAAAGTTCAAATTAGGGTTAGAGCGGCCTAGATACGCAATACCACGAATATATATAGGTATAATAGTACATATAAATACATACACATAAATATTAATATTTTTTTTTTCAGAATGGGTGCAAACGGCTTGGCGATGGTGAAGCCGGAAGAAAATGGAGGGCTCCCGATACCCAACCCTGGAGGGGGGGTAGACGCTGTCGTCGATTCCGGCGATGACGACATTGAAGAATACGACGAGAACAACGTCAAGTCACTGTTTGATATATTTGATGATGATGATCGAAAATAGTGGTCGTCTAGGCAATGTTTGTACCTACCGACGTTATTAAATCAAAAGAGGGTGTTTCAAGATAAATGTCACATTTTCATAGAAGTCTGATATTAAATATGACATTGCCACACTTTGCTATTGTAATCCAGTGTAAACTTGGTATAGGTACTTAATTAATACCGTACAACTAATTACAGATATAACTGTATGATCTTATATTTATTTTTAAATAATAAATATTATATTAAATTATTTTAAATATTTTTCTGACATATTTAAGTCCTAATAAATTATTTATCTCTTTTTATAAATGTTTTATTAAACCTATCCATTGAAGTACCTACATATCGTCACTACTTTGAAAAAATCTCGTATCTCACGCTGCTCCTCAAAGTTAAAACGCAGTAAGTCCATATGCATTCCATACATACTTACTACAATTTTCTTTTCATTGACAGACGAAGATACAAGTTTTTTTAAAAGTAGTGACGATATGTAGGTATCTAGGTATCGTACCTAAATGTAAATCGTACGTGCTTTTCATCCTTTATTTGAATTGTATTATATTTCTTGTATTGGCATTAAAATCAATATAAAGTTGTAAATATCTACCTAAGTATCTATGTAAAGCTTAATCAGTAAATTTCACACTAAGTACTAACAAAGAGTGATTGAAGCATTCATGTAAGTATAATATTTACGAGGTTGATTTTCACGGGAAAATTCTGACCGATATCGATACAACTCCAAAGTGGACCTCAAGTTGCTAGTGACTATTTTATTGAGTTTTATTTAAATTGAATTACGTCCAAATTTTAAATTAAAAAATTGCATTAAATACTGTGTAATAAAGTTTCAATTAAAACATTTCAGGCTAAAATTGAAATCACTGGAAGACACGATCATATAATGACTATATATTATGAGAGAGCATCAGCGTGCATTTAAAGACAGCTCTTTGCGATCGGCCGTGGACGTTTTCACTAGAAAGTACCGCAAGGCGCACGCCGCACCGCGCATACTAAACGCAAATCGAACCCTAGCCGATATTACACATGTGTCTAGTTATGTGAATGGTGTCCCTTGAGGCGGTTATAACTAAAAGAGGTTATAAGTTCTAGTGAAATGAGAACGGAGGTAGTGATTTTGATTTTGGCGGGAATCGCGAATTTGTCTGCCGGTGAGTAGGAAATTTTCGCATCAGTTTATTTAGGTATTTTAATAACTTGTTTTGCATACAAAGTACCTAATTATTGGAGATAATGTCTCGCAACTAAATTGTAAAATTCTCTAGATACTTTATGCATTAAATTGATGTGATACAAATACACAAGCTACAAGTAACAAATTGTTCTACTTATTTCTCTTATATGTTTGTCCAGTGCGTGGTGCGTGGTGCGTGCATAAATTTTTAATCAAAAGCCAAATTTTAAATTAGGTGGTCAATTTATATAAAATTTAATATTATTAATTATTATGTTTGTTGTATTTTATCAAGGTGTGCAATAAAGAGTATTGTATTGTATTGTATTGTAATTATGTAATAAGTATAGGTATGTAGGTACATGCCTGTGTTTTTTCAATAAAAGTTCTGTCGAAATAGAAAATAACTTGAACTGTAAAATTATTTTTGGAATCTTACCTTAGGTATTGTGTTTTGACATTTTCTAGCATCGTCATCATGGAAGCAGAAGAAAATTGGGAAACATTTCTTTTCCAATGATGCCATGGATGTGACGGATTTTTCAGTCTATTACGATCTAGATACGAACAAGGTTAGTGAAAGTAATTTAGTTTCATTATTATTGTTATAAAAATTACGTTACATTAAATAATGACTTGATGCCGTGCCGGCCCGGCGTATTTTATGGATGGATTGGATTCAAGAATGCCGCGCGTTTTTTGTTTTTTAGAAAAGCATATTTTTTAATTTGTACATTTTGGATTCCATAGAGAATTCTGTCTATGATGTAGGTATTCAGCCAGTACTTTTTGAAAAAAAAAGTCCACATTATGTACATTATTTCTCTCTATCTGACTATGATTAATTTAAATAAGGAGGTCAAGGTTTAGAAAGGTTGTGAAAGAATAAAACTGTTTTCAGACCATAACGAGGATGATGCCTCGGCCCTGGTACAAGCCTGGCTGGATGCTGCGACTCCCGTTCACAGGAGGACCCTGTTCGTGTAAGGACCTTCGATGTACATGCTGTACTGGAATCAGGATACAGAGCCTCAATTTTGACAGAAGAAGTGAGTTGTACCCAATTTTCATTGAATACCTATTTAATTTTCTATTTTTGCGTTTTTTCGAAAAGGTGATGTACCTATGCCGTAGTGGTCATTGTAGAACTTAGTTTACATAGCTCTAAACGTTTGCTTAACCGGCCTAATTTTCTTTTTGAGAGAATATTTGGATTCCACAGTCATTTACTAAAATATTAGTTGTCATTTCAATTACTGAAATGTTTATTTTGTTTATCTACAGCCTGTGCAATACTTACCTTTGACCCGTCGGATTCTATGATCGAAATGGACGTACAAATGAACAACGCTACTATTTACAAGAATACATTCTCAGGTACGTACGTATAATATTACGTATTATTATTAAAAGTCACTATTATCTATTGGGGTCTCGTGATACAGCTATTACAAATAGCACAAACCTTCCTGGATAAAATTAGAGAAGTCCTCATCAGGTACCTACGTAAGTAGGTAAAAGTAGATAATGATCAAGATCATCATGATGATTGCACGATATCTAGACATAAAGACTGTTTTGAAATGACCTCTCAGGGCGCCATACCGCTTTATTTTAATGTAATGTAACAACTCTACATGTATCATGGTTCGCAATAAAGATATTCTATTCTCTATTCCATTGATCTGGATGATTGTTGATAACCCGTCTAAGGTAACTGTACCATATTACGGGAACTTAAGACGTTTCCTACTTTAAGTGAGGATTGAAACAAAAATGCGAGGTTTCTAGTGGTGTTAACTATTTTATTTTGAGGATAAGTCTTCTACGATTGATTTAAGACACTATTTTGCATCGTGACTTCTAATTTATAGAAATTACCGTTGTTTTACTAAACCCTTAGTTTGCCCATTATTCCGGGATACAATTTTGGTATGGCTTTAATTCCGGGAGTCGTTGTACATTATTACGGGATATCTTTAAAGTCCACTTTGTTGAAGCATAATGTAAAGAAACGAATTAAAAATATTGTTTATATAAATATATAATGCACATATCGTTTTGATAAATGCTTATACAGAGTGTATTTTTTATAATTGGCAATATTTTGGTGAGCTGGAATGGGAAGGGAAATATGATATTTTACGGTATAACGATTATATGATATAACGACAGGGTGTTATAAGTTTCACTGTCTGTCTGTCTAATGCATCGCTTTCGAATGGATGAACCGATTTTGATTAGTTTTTTTCGTTTGAAAGAGCTGAATTAATCGAGAGTGTTCTTCTTAGCCATGTTTGATGAAATCGGTTTAAATAGGTACTATTTTATATTTATATATGTCTATCCTATTATGTATTGTCCTCATGTAAATTTTAGCTTTCTAGTACTAATGATGATTGAGCTAAATCGTAGACGGACACACTGGCTGACGGACAAACCAATATGCGGTATAAAGATTTTTAGCTAACTAAGGAAGTTTAAAAACATAATATCCGGGTCTCTGTACCTTATTCTATGAGTTTATATATTTTAATATACTTTATATAAGTATACCGGAATAAGATACACTCATATAAAGTCGTGTACTTAATTACGGCAGTCAAAAAAAGGCTGTATTAAAACATAAACAAGATTTTTTTTCTTAGTATATTGGAAGATTATATAACAATTACACTCAAAACATTGAAATAAATAAACTTTGTGCTTTAATTTTATGAAATAAAACAAATTTAATATTGATGCCACAGTCTAATATTTCGCACGTATTACTCAATGAGTATACATTTCGTATTCAATTATGAGATTAAAATCTAAAAAATATATGTACCGTAATTATGTCACTATAATCTGTAATCTTTACTTAATGTATTTACATCAAATATATAAATATACTAAACCGTAAATAGTAATAGGAGACAAAAACATTACGGACTGTGTTTCCGTTATTCCGTGATACTCCCGCAATTATGTACACCTCGTCAAAATGGTGTACATTATTCCGGGAGCGGGCATTTTAATAAAAATATGTTTTAAATTAACTTGAAAAGATGATATAAATGTCTTTTAATAACTATAAGACAATTATGATACAAATTTAATATCAATAAACTTACCATCATCACAGCAAACCCTTACGAAGTTCCGCTGCCGCGTTAAGCTCACCGTCAAACACGCCCATAGAAACCACTGCGTGGTTGCGACTGACGTATTTGGAGGTACCTCATGGCTTCAAAAGATAAGATAAATATCCGAAAATCGACTTTTTCGGTTTTATTTGATCTATAGTTAATTAAATACTGCATTAACTTAAGATTTTACTGATAGTTTCCTTATTTTGCGACAAAAACCAAAGTATCCCGGAATAATGTACCACATTTTACTATCCCGGAATAGTGTACAGATACCTTATACCTATATGTACTCTAATCAGTTTCTCGTAATTAATACCTATACCTACCGAAGAAAACTGAACCATATTGTATATACATAAATTATTTTTTCAACTTGCAGCTGCGAACGCCCCACCATTCTGCATTCCCATACCAGTTCCGTACTTACCGCCTGGCCTGGTCGACATGTGTATACGCCTATTCGACATCACCCTCATAGACCAAGGGGTTCATGTTTGCATGGACATGGACACTCGTATAGACAAAGCCCCTGTCTTGGTAAGTATTGAACGTGGGTCAAATATAGTTGCATGAAATAATAGATTATTTTGTAATTTTTGCATGCTCAGTTGTGAGTAGAGTACACTGTACCACTGATTGTATGTTACCATCTATGCACCCACTGTATGCTGGCAAATAAATACTTTGTATCTTGTGGTGCGACGTGCTTATTTTGGAATATTCTGGACTACCAATTCGTAAAGAGCTTGTTACTCTTGTTTAGATATATTGCAATACCCTCACAGGGTGTGTTGAAACTATTCACATGTATACTTATTAAGACCTTTGTAACACACATTGCAAAATAAAAATGAAATGAAATGAAATGAAACTCCTTGCGCTCCTTTCGTCAGTTGCTTAATTAGGAGACGTCTTCTTCTTTACACTCTTTAGGTACAGAGTGGACGAGATCATTGTGTAATTTTTTGAGTGACTCGCACATCGATACTTCGCCATAAGTTGTAGCAAAACGTTAACCCCATTTTAAAGCCGTAACAGGCTTCAAGAGAGAGACGGAGAGGGGGAAAGCTAATTTTTTGTTTGCCCTTGCCGTCACCTTGATGCGATGCGATAGTCTGTTAACGCTCTTACAATTAGCTACTGAGAAATAATATTTAAAGGTACCTAATCAAGCTCAAGATTTTTTATAAAATTATTTGTTCATCATCAGATTCTCCACTTCGATTGCATGGACATGGGCCTGAAGGGAGTAATGTTGTCCAAACCTGGCAGTGCTACTACGATTAAACCAGTGACCTCCGACGGAACTAACTCTACTGCTGAACCTGAACAGATAGACAGTGATGTCTTTGATACCGTGACCGAAAGCTCGCCAACGACTGAAGCCCCGACTGTCAACTTTGTTAAATATATTTAAAATTTTATAAAGTCGTTTTATTCTAATCCAAAGAAAATAAGTGCCTAATTGAGATAATAGTAAATCAACGGCTAAACTTTTCATTGGCTGACTACGTGTACTACTACTAAACTTGTACCAAAGACCTATATAACTCCATCTAGACGGATAGTCTAAGAAAAAAACGTACCTCAGTACCATATAGATAAAGCAGTGGTGACCTAGATGGCGTTACACCTTTGGGGTAGGCTCAGCTAGATGGCGCTAATATTAAAATTTGACATTTTAAAACATATCAAGCTCAGAATATGGGCCAAATTGTCAAAACTGAGGTTCAAAAGTTTTAAGCCTGTGTGGAGAGATGGCAGTCTATGCACTGTGATTACACATTTTGCTTTGACAGTAACGCTCGATCCTCTTTGCTTGTACTAACTGGAAATTATTGCATAATATTATACCTAGTTGGTTTTTAGTGACAGATAAAGATGCTTTGAATTTATAAAATTCATGGAACCCGGATCCGTCCGATTGAGAGTTACCAAATTCCAGGCCCCGTAGCCGAATGGCATTTCTCCGACGCCAAACGAAAGCGATACGCCGCTGGCTCTGTCGCGCCAATACGCAAGCGCGATAGAGATAGATATCTACTAGCGCTTCGTTTCGTGAGCGTTTCGTGAGCGATTGTGCCATTCGGCTAGCCACCCAGGTCTGGTACGCCCGTCTATTAAATATAGCCTATAGATATTTGACAACTAAGTGTCATTTATGACAAAAGCTTAATTTTATAGTCTGTGGTTAATGTATTCCATTGCGCTCGCCGTCGGTAAAAATATCTAATTTCGGCTCGGAAAACTCTAATGTATTGATTTTCCCCGCCCGGTTTTATTGAAATTCATGGTAAATTATCTTCATCATTGTTTAGTTCATGAATTTATTGTAACATGGGTGACAGTGACGATTATTTCGATGGTGTTGGGTTAGTAAGAATTGCATGAGAATTTATGTTTCTGTATTCTTATTGGTTTTGTGTGTATTATTTAATATTGGTAATGTATCTATATTATTTTAGTTGTTAACAACGTGGCTGTTCATAGCAGACTTTTTATCATATCCATGAGTCCACTTACTTATAAGACCTGAGTTAACCTTCAATAACATTGGCTCTCTCATCTCATCAAAGTTGTACCTTTTTATGCTTTTTATTTCACGCAAAATATGTTATTCATCTCAGAACATTAACATCCATGGTAATTATTTCATTTATACACATTTTTCGTATTAGTTGCTATACATAATTCATAATATTTCAATTTATTATGGTACCTAATAAGTTAAAACTGCAGGTAAGAAACTATTAAACTTAAATACAACACATATTTATACTAAAGTAATAACAATAACCCTTTTTTCCAATAGGAACATGGAGTCCATGCCAGATGCACCTGAAGTCACATACAACTGGGTTGATGTCACTACTGATTTCTTCAAACACATACAAGGTAACAATCAGTGCTATTTTTAAATAGTATATATTTTGAAGAAGAAGAAGAATACATTTTACTCTTGAAGTGTTTTTCATGGGGCCAAGTTAAATTTAGCACTAAGTGAGGCTATGTATTATGTGGCCACATAAAACTCTTATTTATATCCAGCTACAGAATTAAGGCATGAGACCTCAGTGGTGCTCCCCACTACCCTTCCCCACTTCCCCCTTCCCCCAACTAGATGGTGTGTTCAAATTATGGCACCCATGCAATTAAAAGAAGTTAGTGAACTTTGGTTGTCCGCGTCTCCCCTTACGGCCTAGACCTTTATTCCATGTTAGTTTTTCTCGTAAGAACTATGCTAAGCATACTTTTTTCAGACGAGTTCCCAGTTTATATAATAAACTTTTATTCGATATTGATCCCTTTAATAATTCGTTATCTAGTTTAAAATTGCATGTGAGACATAAACTTTTTAAATAACTTTATTATAGTAAACAATATTCCTTGATGTCTGTATTTATCGATGCTTTTTGAATCGTAATTGTATGTGTTGCATTTCATTTTTGAACTACGTTGTATTTATTTTATTATACTATGTACTATGCTGTTTTATAACTACCTACTGTTTTAAGTTAACTTCATATCAGGGATGTAACGGATGTGGTTTTAACGGAACCGGAAGCGGAAGCGGAAGTTTTGAATTTAGTTTAACGGAAGCAGAAGCGGAACCGGAACCAGAAGCGGAAGTTATAGATGTTAAAAAAGAAATGAAAAAATACCACATAGGTATAACATAAACCAAAACTAATTAAATTACCTAGAACTTTTAGGTGTTTACTGTTCAGCCTGTAATCAGCAGTTTGTAATCAGCCTTTAGGCCCACTTAGGTTTTAAAAACGAAAAGAAAAGTTACCTGATATTTTATCTTAAGTATATCATTCATTACAATCCAAAAATTTAAATCACCTTGAACTTTAAGATTGTTTGTTGTTTAGGTAATCACTAAAAATCACATAAGAATCCTTTTAAACCTTTATTATGCCGTAAAAGGTTTTAGAAACGAAAAGAAAACTTACTCGTAGGTAGTATAATACAATCCAAAACTAACCAGTAAAAATTATATGTGTAATTGTTAGCACACAATTAAATTTTTAAATTAAATGGAGTGATTGTAAAAGAAGGAAACTGTATTTAATAAACAAATCTAAGGGGAGCTTCTAAGGGGATCGTAGATAAGCCCTGCACCACTGAATAGTTGTTCACTCGCTACTAACTAGGTGGACAGGACAAATATTGGCGCGCAATGGAATGAAGCGATTAATGTTTAGTATCGGAGCACGTGGCAAGCGGAGAGATGAGCGAATGATAGGTATAGACCTGTTGGTCTTTGATGTACGCCGCTCATGTCCCACCGTCGCGCTAGGTTCCGACATCCGTTATAACTTCCGTTTGAAAAATAACAGAACCGGAACAGAAGCGGATGTGTAAAACAAAACGGAAGTTCCGCAGTAACGGAAGCAGAAGCAGAACTCCGTTACATCCCTGCTTCATATGTATTTTATGAACCTCCAGGTCTGTTTGTATTACTTTCAGTTTTTTGTAGGTACTCTATGTACTACACCTATGTATGATGTATATTACGACTGTTTGTGTTCTAAAAAAAAAAAAAAACTGCACGAGGCCATGTCCTTGTCGATGACTAAAGAAGAAGTCTGCAATCCAAACTTAAATTTTCATTGTGACTCAGTTCTGCTATTTCTTTGGATCTCTCAGAGTATCTTTACATCATCCATCTTAGAAATATATCATATATTGATGGTGATAAAATTGATGTATACACTACGGAATGAATTTCTGTTCTAGATTTACAACTAGGTGAACTCTTACATGATGGGCACCTGTTTGGCTTGTTTGAAGCCATGTCGGCAATTGAAATGATGGATCCCAAGATGGATGCCGGGATGCTGTGTAACCGGGGCAATCCTAAACCACTCAACTTTCAGCAGGCCGTTCAGGTGATAATTAAAAAACATAATGAACCACATAGTATCTCTATTTCATCCTCTTGAGCAAAGAGTGATTCAACTATTACATGCGCTCTTTCTCTTATATAAAAGTATCAACTTACAGGTGTGTTTGTGTGATATTACATCACAGAGAACCTCCTATAGAGTAGCAGTCTTGTATATTTTGTTCGCGATACGAGTCACCAGTGCCAGGGGTGCGAGGAGCGGGCGGGGAATGTGTTAAGCGCGCTGTGATTGGCCGTTTCAAGGACGGCGGGCAGTCGCGCCAGGTGAAAGGGACTGTCCCTTTACTGACGCGTAAGTGGCCAATGTAAGTTGACCTATGCCGGCTCTGAATAAATTATAAATATGACTTTTATGTGGAATGTAATGACGTCTGTTTTTAAATTTGAGCTTCTTGTTACCTTTCCACACCATTTCACACTACAGGTGGACATCTTTAAGACATCAAAATACCCTTTTTCAATTTTTTTACTGCGAAAAACACGCGCTGCTTTCGGGTCTGTTACTTGGTCGCTACTGATCGGGCACGGCGAGCGCCCGCGCTTATATCAGTGCAAATACTAGGAAGGCTGGCGACCGCGAGTCGTCTTGTAATGGATGTCTATAGGGGTTGGTCTGTGTATTATATTGATGGCTTGGGCCATACCACTTAACATCTATAATGATTGTGTTAGCATGCAGATTGAATATGTAATATGAGCGATGCAATACGAGATTCAGTTATAAAGTGCCACTTAAGTATATGAGTTAAGGAACACAAGCCTCAATTTAACATTCTATTGATGTCAATTTGCATGTGCATTTTATGATTTCAGGCAGGGAAACTGAAGATAGATGACCTAGAGCCAAGTGAATTGATCGGTATAATAGATGCTACAATGGCCTGCATTGTGTCATGGTTGGAAGGCCACTCTCTGGCGCAGACTGTCTTCACCAACCTTTACTTGCATCAGCCCCATTCAATAAACAATAGGACATTGAAGGCTTATTGTATTGCGGTATATAAGCTGCTGGATTGTATAAGAGATTGTATTAACAAGTAAGTATATCTATGGGCAATCTACTAAGCTACCAACTTTGTAATTTTTTCATTGTTAGAGAATGGTTTTGTAGCATTAAGTTCGCCTTTTGCAACTGTTTATTTTTTACTTTGCAGTGAAGTGCAAATACCTAACATTTCTTCTAGTAAATTGTGTTACTATTGGACAACATACAATTATAAGATAAAAAATGCATCCATATTGTAGGCAAAAAAGGAATATAAACCTGAAGTAGAATTTTTTCATTGCTCTGATTTCATTGCGCAAATTGTGCCCTAATATGAAGCCTATAGGTATTTATTATTTAAATTTTCAGAGCCCAAGTGTTTGAAGAAGAGGACTTCCAACCAATGGGCTATGGTTATCGTTTGGGCTCGAACCCGCAGACTGGCAACACGTTTGACCCCAACCTGGAGGTGCAGGAGCAGAAATGTATTGCAATGCTTCGGGAACAAGAGGAGGAGCTAAATAAGAAGGCCAGGGCTTCTGGTGAAGAGGTAAGTCATTTCTCGCGAAAATAATCAATTCCTATATTATAAACTGGCCGACAACTTGTCATACCCAGAACCCAGATCAAACATATTCTAATCAAAAGTAAGACTCAGAATTTACTTATCATTAGAAGACTATTAAGAGACTCGATCGTGATCTGAAAGTACAGTTTTGGGAGTTCAATTTGGCAGAATAGCTAGGCAATTTTTTAGTAGTAACCATAGAGGAATCTCAATCAATCACGCCTCAATCACGCGTCTAATAGCGTATTTTATCAGTACTGCTACTTGTTAACAGATGTCGCCACGAACGAACAGTTTAATGCTCAACAATTTTTAGCTAAAATAACAATAATATTAATCAGTATTCTGTTTTCAATTCCTTCTGCTTGGAATATAAGTTGTAAACTGTTTTAATATTACATTTTTGTCAGACGAGACACTGTTGACACCTAGTGTCGAGTAGTGGTACTGATAATTTACGCTATTTGACGCGAGATTGAGGCGTGATTGACGCTAGATGTCACTATAAATAACTCTCATTTACTGATGTATGGAGTTACAACTCTTTCCTTACTTATTCCACTATGGTAGTAACCAAATCTTTGACCTAAATACGATTTTTTTGCCAACACCGAAACTTTCAATTTGATTGAGAATTGAGAACAGTTAAAATAATTTGAGTTTAACCAAACCAAAACCAAAAACCCAAACCAAATTAACAAATATAGGATATTATTTAATATAGAATATAGACATGATTGTACTGTATCATAGCGTAGCTTACTCTTAGTTGCATGATAGAAATAAATACTTAAGTAATTGTACCTTAAAATTATTTGCGACAATAAATGACTTTTTTTTTTAATTCCAAAAAATCGGCAAACTTGAGTAAAAGAGGCTATATTTTCCATTGCATTTCAAATTTTCCTTGGTAAATTCCCACAAAATTATTTAAAAAATCTTTCAGGACAATGTATGGGCCGCGTTAGCCGCCCGAATCCGCTTTACCAGAATGTTCTACCAAGCCCTCCTTCTCATCACCAAGAAGGACCCTCAGTCCGGCGCGGACTGCGTAGCCTTGCTTAATGGTTGCTCAGAGATGATGAAGGTCATCATCAAGACAGCCGGGCTTGGGACTCAACCTGTTGAAAATTGTAAGTTTAGATAGACTTCAAAGAAAAATTGTGTTTTAAGTCTCAGTCATTCGTCCAGTGGCGCCCTTTTCGGCGAGTTTGTGTTTTCTAATCTATTCATTTATTTACGTATAAATCTCTTATATCACTATTGTTGTCCTACTAGTTCCCCCATTTTCTCGTTATTTACTAAAAGGCAAATGGTGGCCACTTAAGTCTCCCACGCACTAAACACGCGCAGACTGTGATAAGTACGAACTTGATTTGTTGCTCGACGCATGCTATCGCATCTAATTCGCGGCAGTAAAATGTTCCTTTATACATCTTAATAAGTCTCATTTGTTGACGGCAAAAATAGAGGAGTAATTGTATATTTTTTCAGCGGACTCCCCAAACCCAATGGGGTTCGAACCGATGATAAACCAGCGGCTACTCCCGCCCACGTTTCCGCGCTACACCCGCATCAAGCCGCGGGCCGAGGCGCTAGCTTACTGCGACGAGCTCGTGTCGAGACTGCGGCGCGCATGGAAGATCACCTCCTGTACTAACTTCCACACGGCACTGGTATGTGGCACTTATGTTACATGCCACTCCGGCTACACCGCATCAATTAGAGACGCTAGCTTACTGCGACGAGCTCGTGTCGAGACTGCGGCGCGCATGGAAGATCACCTCCTGTACTAACTTCCATACGGCACTGGTATGTGGCACTTATGTTACATGCCACTCCGGCTACACCGCATCAATTAGAGACGCTAGCTTACTGCGACGAGCTCGTGTCGAGAGTTTAAGTAGTCACACTACTATATGTGACTTAAAACTTGAGAGCTTAAATAAGATGTTATATATGGGAAAAAAAAAAACAAATATTTTGATTTGTGTTTTTTTAATATATGACATGTTATTTCGATTCTTAGCCGCTAGTTATTATTTATCGTTTACGTAGAAAAACTGTAACGCAATAATAAACCAAACCTTTCATCCTACAGGACTTCTTTATGGAGTTCAGCCGTCAGCGCGCCTGCATTCTCTCCCGCTCGGCGCTCCAGCTACTCTACCTCAGCCCGTCTCCCGCCAGCACCGCTTCTATGGCCCAGAGCGCCATGAACGCCCCACCTGGCCAGCCAAGACCGCCGCACGCCTTCGTAGAGATACTTAGGGAATCTGTTCGAAGCTTCGTCAACCCGCCGGCTTTGACGCCCAAGTCACCTATACCTACACCACAGGTACTTAGTAATGTTAGATTGATAGAACATTCTAGCTCAGTCCGTCTCCCGCCAGCACCGCATCTATGGCCAAAGCGCCACGAAAGCTCCACCTGGCCAGCCAAGACCACCGCACGCCTTCGTAGAGATACTTAGGGAATCTGTTCGAAGCTTCGTCAACCCGCCGGCTTTGACGCCCAGGTCACCTATACCTACACCACAGGTACTTAGTAATGTTAGATTGATAGAACATTCTATTAATTACCTCTTCTATGGCTCAAAGCACCATGAATGCCCCACCTGGCCAGCCAAGACCGCCGCACGCCTTAGTAGAGATACTTAGGGAATCTGTTCGAAGCTTCTTCAACCCGCCGGCTTTGACGCCCAAGTCACCCATACCTACACCACAGGTACTTAGTAATGTTAGATTGATAGAACATTCTATTAACTACCTCTTCTATGGCTCAAAGCACCATGAATGCCCCACCTGGCCAGCCAAGACCGCTGCACGCCTTCGTAGAGATACTTAGGGAATCTGTTCGAAGCTTCGTCAACCCGCCGGCTTTGACGCCCAAGTCACCTATACCTACACCACAGGTACTTAGTAATGTTAGATTGATAGAACATTCTACCTCAGTCTAGCACCGCTTCTATCGCTCAAAGCGCCATGAACGCCCTACCTGGTCAGCCAAGACCGCCGCACGCCTTCGTAGAAATACTGAGGGAATGTGTTCGAAGCTGTGTCAACCCGCCGGCTTTGACGCCCATGTCACCTATACCTACACCACAGGTACTTAGTAATGTTAGATTGATAGAACATTCTATTAACTACCTCTTCTATGGCTCAAAGCACCATGAATGCCCCACCTGGCCAGCCAAGACCGCCGCACGCCTTAGTAGAGATACTTAGGGAATCTGTTCGAAGCTTCGTCAACCCGCCGGCTTTGACGCCCAAGTCACCCATACCTACACCACAGGTACTTAGTAATGTTAGATTGATAGAACATTCTATTAACTACCTCTTCTATGGCTCAAAGCACCATGAATGCCCCACCTGGCCAGCCAAGACCGCCGCACGCCTTCGTAGAGATACTTAGGGAATCTGTTCGAAGCTTCGTCAACCCGCCGGCTTTGACGCCCAAGTCACCTATACCTACACCTCAGGTAGTTAATACTAAGATGTATATAGCTTAGATTGCCAACGAAAACACTGTCTCTCTAATCTAATCCGCTTCATGAGACTGAGACTGATGTTACAAGAATAAGTTCAAAGCTTTTTCAAAAGTCTTCTATGTTAACCTGTTTGATTCAGGTTCAAACATTTTTCTTTATGTATAATTGGCGACCAATTTATTCACCCGTGTTTTTACAGGCACGCGAATTCGTAGAGAACTTCCTCGCTCGCTGCGTCCGACCGTTCGCGGTGTTACTGCAAGTCTGCGGACACAATCGCGCCCGCCAGCGAGACAAGTTGGCCCTCCTGTTGGATGAATTCGCAGCTCTGCAAGAAGAGGTTAGTTACAAATCATTTATTCAGCAAATAGGCCGCAGGGGCACTTACACACGTCAATATACATGTTGAACTGAAATTACAATTGATATTACTATCAATCAATCAATCAATCAATCAATCAATCAATCATTTATTTGCAAGAATACTTAATTGTAGTTACAGGTTGTTCTTGTAAGAATTTTCAGTCACAGTATTCTATCGTGGTTAAACGATGTGCAAATATTAAAGAAACAAAAAAAGCTACTAATACATAACATTAGGATTACATTAGAAAATTATCATTATTATTTATTACGGTACATTGAATATAATTTAATTTGAATTAGACATTGATTACCTACTTATTAATATTATAATGTTCAATATATTCCTTTACACTATAAAAGCATTGTTCTAACAGAAAACTTCTCATTTTCTTCCGAAAATCAGTTGTTTTTAAACATCTTATATCATTGGGAGCATTATTATACAGTAGAATACACATATTATATGCATTATTTTTGTATATAGCCGTGTTGCATCTTGGCTGATATATCAGGTTTTGATATTGAGATCTCTGTGTTCCTGAGAAGAACTCTGATCTCATTTTAAATATGTCTGGCCGATCTCTTACAAATAGGCATGCTTTTAAAATATACATACTAGCTAATGGCAATATTTTTAATTCCTTAAAAAGTGGTCGGCAACTGTCTATTACCCATGCGCCAAGTATTGCACGGATGCATTTTTTTTGTTGCAGTAGGGCTCTTTCGGCATCAACAGAATTACCCCAAAGTAGCAAACCATAATTGAGCACCGAGGACACATAGCCATGATAGGCTGTGAGCGCCGCTGCAGTATTCACAGTATCTTTAAGTTTTCTCAGAGCAAATACGAATCTATCTATTCTGCTGCAGACATAATCGATATGTTTTTTCCAATTAAGGTGCTGGTCAATATATAATCCCAAAAACTTAATATGTTCACAATTTGATATACAATGGCTATTATAATTAATATTTAATTGCAATGGATTACTGTTATATGAATGAAATTGAATAAAAAATGTCTTTTCTATATTTAAATTTAAATTATTACAGATTGTCCAATTATTTATGTCAGCTAATGTATCATTTATATTATTCTCGTATTCATGAATATTATCTCCCTTTATCAATATTGTAGTGTCATCAGCGAATAATATGCATTTGTGGGGAATAGTAAGAGGAAGGTCATTTATATAGACTAAAAATAAAAGGGGGCCCAAATTGCTCCCTTGAGGCACTCCAGTTTTAATTTCACGAAAATTTGATCGATATTTGACTTTGACATAATGATTTTTCATTTTTTGAATTTTAACAATTTCTGTACATTGTTTCCTATTCGATAAATAACTTTTAACCCATTCTAGTGCTACGCCTCTTATTCCATAACATTCAAGTTTCCCGAGGAGTTTATCGTGGTTTACGTAGTCAAAGGCTTTACTTAGATCCAGAAACAAAGAAACTACAGGTAATTTGCCATTTATACACTCGGATACATGCTTCACAAGCTCAAAACAGGCCAACTCAGTTGAAAGGCCTTTCCTAAAACCGAATTGCTCCGGTTTCAGCAAATTGTTTCTCTCTAAAAACCCTGTTAATCTCTCACATAAAGCTTTCTCAAAAACTTTTGAGATAACGGGAACAATTGTTATTGGCCTGTAGTTGTTAGGATCGCTGCGTTCGCCTTTCTTTAATAAAGGCTTAACAACAGATAATTTCAATTGGTCTGGAAAGATGCCCTGAGAAAACGATAAATTGATGATATGAGCTATAGGTTGACATACACAATTAGCAATTAATTTAAGGATTCTTGAGGTAATGTCGTCATAACCACAAGCCTTACTATTATTTAAAGTAATTATCAGTTTATAAACTTCATTTGAATCTACAGGATGTAAAAATATCGTGGAAGGATAATTGCTTATGTTGTCAATTCTATTTGCCTGATTACGATTCATAGCAGATTGTACTGAGGTAATGTCGATAAAATAATTATTAAATAAATTACAAATATCTAGAGGATCTTTGAATGTCTTATTGTTAAAATTCACATAATCAATTTCATTATAATTATAAGCACTAGACGAATTAGCGGAGATGACATCCCACGTAGCTTTACATTTATTTTTATGATTTGATATGTAGTTGTTATTATTAATTGTTTGTGACTTTGTAATGCATTTTCTCAATAATTTCCTATATATTTTAAATTTCATTCTGTTTCCCAATTTATTTGTTTTTTCTAATTTGTATCTGAGATATAACTTACGCTTTGTCTGACAGGACTTTCGTATACCTTTAGACAGCCACTTAATTTTTTTGTTCTGATTGTTTACCTTTACCTTGATGACTGGGAAGCAGAGATTATAAAATAAGCACAGAACTTCGTAAAACAAAGTGAAAGCCACTGACAGATTGTCAGAGGATAATACATCAGAGAATGATAAGGCAGACATACAATGAACAAATTTAGCGATATTTTCTTGATTTAAATCTCTTTTATAGTCGAACCAAGTCAGACATTTATTTTTCCCTTTTACATTAAAAGTAATCGTTTGTGCCATATCATGGTCAGATAAACACAGTCTATGTGTAAGTGCTTCAACTTTTTTAACATTACTGGCTATTTGATCTATACAAGTATTTATTCTGGTAGGCGAATTTATATGTAATGTTAAGTTGTAGTTTCTAATTGTTGTCTTAAGTTCTTTTGCAAAAGGACCATTTTTTAATATATCAATGTTCCAATCCCCACAAAGGACAATTTTTTTATTCTTATATTTAGTTGTCAATCGAGAGAGTAGAATATTAAGTTTATGAATAAAAATTCCAATGTGAGATTTGGTTTGTTCTGGGATTCTGTATATGGCAAAGACAATAACATTCAAACCGATAACTTCTATTCCGCAACACTCAAAGTAATAATTTGCAGCCAAATTTGATTCGATTTCAATTTTTTTAAACTGGAGTTCTTTGTGAACGAAAATAGCCGTTCCACCTCTACAAGTGTTTCTACAAAAGAATGCTCCTGGTTTAAAATTTTCTATTTTTACATTTTTTTCTGAGCCTTGCTTTATAAAAGTTTCACTTAGACATACAATGTCTACTTCCTGTGATTTATCGTAAAAGTCTTGTAATGCAATGTTTAACATGTCAATTTTACTATTTAGGCCTCCAATGTTTTGGTGCATAATCCTTAATTTACAGTCAGAAGTCGTGTTACTATACACTTCATTTTCAACTTTACTGACGAAAAAACTGAGATGACTCTTTCTGGTTACAGTAAGAAGAGCAATACTCCAAAGAGTGATCAATGTCTATATCATTTTTAATGACTTCTATCAATGTACTAATGTCTTGGAATATTGTATATAAGCCATATTTGTTGATGCGCCCTGATCTCAATTGGAACATTTCATGATCATATGTAAGGTTGCGGTTACTATCTAGAAGATAAACGTAACTATATTTTGAATTATCATTAAATAATATTTGATTAAACAATTCTATTCTCCAATTATACATATTGCTGTAAGAACCAATGTTAAATGTTGGGTAACATATTATAATATTTGTATGCGATAGTGTGTTTGTAATATTCCTTATGTACAACACCAAATTGTCGTAACACTGTGATTTTTTAAAATCCTCTTCACCTATAAATATAATGCAGAAATCTTCCTTAGTATAATCAGACAATTTATTTTCTAGTTTGGGTAGAAGATTTCGCACCCCAACATCAGGATAAAGATAATGACAAATACTGTAATTACCCAAAACCTTATTAGCAGTATCTAACATATTATTGTACTTATTTGCACTAATCATACAAATCTTATTGATTTTAATATTGCTATGAGACTCCGTCTTAAAATTATTGCTGGCAACACCTGGAGACAAACTTGTGACGTGATCGTGATCGTGATGCTCTGTGTCCATATTTTCTTTATGTCTTTTGTCGTCCTCTGTTGTCTGTGGTACGGATTCGCCTTCGATTGTAGCCAAATTATCCCCGTTTTCTAAATCTTTAACTAGTTCAGTGATGGAACGAGGATTAGCAAGAACTTGTAGCTCTTTGAGACTGTCATTTTGCCTGGTTGCGTTTGCATCTGGTGAGAAGACAATTGAAGACTTGTTTGAGTTCTTACGACGTTTTTTCTTCCCGGATTTACAAATTTGTTGGAGATTTGCGACTTGATTTTTTAAATTTTGTATTATATTATTAAGTGTTTTGTTTTCAGTAAGTAGGTTTTCTATTTCATTGTCTGAGATTGCCAACTTATCTTGCAGTTCCTCCACTTTTCTCTGTAACATTTCAATTTTTTCTCGTAGCCCTTCACCAATCTCTGGACAGCTTCTATTTATTTTGCTCCGGTCTTGAACTGAGTTTGGGGAAGAAGATATGTCAAGGTCATCATCGTCTGGTAGAGAATCGAAAGAATTCTTTGTGGATACCTGAATTTTTGTTTTTGGCTGTGAAACTTGTGAGCAACGATTATTCTCTGATCTAGGAGATGGCGATATGCTTATGTGTTTATTTTTCTTGGTAATTTCTAGTGTTTCCTTGGATTTGCAGCAATTTTGACATGTCCAGTTTTCTTTCAAGTCCTTGGTCATGCTTTTGAATTGTGCATCGGTGATTAATGTACATGAAACATCATACGTATTACCACATAAGCGGCACTTTAGAAACTGCCTCGTTTTGATGGTATTTTTACAGTTAGCACAATTAATCGGTATTTTCTTCGGTGGCATTGTATTATTTTAATATTCCGTAGCTAATATAAACAATATGATTTGATTACAATAACTATCCTCGTAAATGCCTTGTTGATAGTAGAATCGTTTCTGAACGCACCCAGTCAGTACGAGATGTCACGCGGAAGCGCGGAACGGAACGTCAGATGTCAAAATGTCAAAACAAACTCGCCAAATACCGCTTTTATCTCTTCTTAATTTAATTTGTGGTTCAGTTAATTTAAATTGTATATATGTGTGTGTGATGAAGTTCTGTGAATCCAAATCTTAATTCTTCAATTCTGTGAAATAGTGGCTCACCGGTGTATAGATTTATAGGATTTCCAATCAGCTGTATCTTGCTCCATTCTTTAGCACAGCAAAACGTATGTATATCAAAGTATTTCACCTTTTTTCATTTACTAAAGTTCTCTACCTCTACTAATAACTGTTTACGTTCACGCACACGCACACACTCACAATTTTAAGTTCTAACTAAAGTATCAGAGTAACAGATTTAAGAGTATTTTGAGTCGTTCAGAGACGCAAACTCACGAAGTCCATCTCAATTGAGTTCGCGGGGTCACATCAAATATCAAAATATCAAAATTCGAAAATTGCGGAACGCAACATCCATACAAACGTCCACCCCCCATTTTGGGGAAGTGGGGGGTTAGATAGAGACGAAAAGTAGCCTATGTTAATCTCCATCCCTTCAACTAAGTCCTCTTAAAAAAATCACGTCAATTCGTCGCTCCGTTTTGCCGTGGAAGACGAACAAACAGACACACACACTTTCCCATTTATAATATTAGTATCGATTTGACTTTCGTCACTGACTGACGTCATCACTGTCATAATTTAGGGATACCAGTCAATATATAAGTTACTACCAAATCTACTAATACTCAATTAAAGGTTTTTTTTTTAATTGCGCAAATCTTTGGTTTTATGGCTACATAATAATGACTTACCAATTCGTTACAAGGTATTAATACCCTTGCCTCGATATAATACAAAAATAATTTAAGAAGTTTATAAACTTAGTTATCATACAGGTAAAAATACTACCATTATAGTAATCTCTTTAACACTGGTCACACGTGCGAGAGGGACACCAGTCCCAACTTTGATCCTCTCATGTGGACACACTTTTGCTAGTCTGACAAGAATACCTTTCTGCACCGGTGATAAGTTCAATTTAGTATGGCAAAAAAAGTGTGAGCTCAGTCCCTATTGAAGGTCCATGCTTGGCTCTCGATGGGCCGCCCCGCACAATAGACGTGGCTTTTAAAGTGCTAAGATTTTTTAAATGCTACTCCATTACTTACAGGCAGAAAGCGTAGACGCAGTAGTGAGCGGTGCAGCCGGTACCGCGCCTCGAGCTTGTTTCGGCACATGGCTGTTATACCACGTGCTGCGAGTTATGATCGCCTACTTGCTGTCCGGGCTCGAGCTAGAGTTGTATAGCGTGCACGAGTACCATTACATATTCTGGTAAGTTTCATATGTGGTAGTGGGGGTTTTCGGGGGTGAAAAACCGATCCAGCCGGCGTATCATGCTTCCAATTTTATCACTTGTCCACGTGGATAAGACAACTGTCACTCTCACACTGACATACTTGCCAAAGCGTGACGGATGCTTTATCCACGTGGATAAGTGATAAAATTGGAATCATGATACGCCGGCAGCTTAGCCTTAGGTTAGGAGTTTTTTTTTGCGGTTTCTTTTTAATTATTAAACGCAAAATACGGACGAATAGAACTCAGTCGACCCAGGTACTGATGCTTAATAAGGGCAAATCAAGTCCTTGTCTAGACTTAGTCCTTTTCTCGTGTGTTTGCTAATAGTGTCCGTGGACACATTTCTGTCGACAAAACGGAACATACTCTCCTAGAGTTGAGCGTTTTTCAAAATAAATGTCGAATATCGAATTTCACCAGATCTGGATGTGTTTGGGCCATTGAAGTATAATGTACTACGTACATAGAACAGACGGCGCAAACAAAATCTGGGTAGCAAGCGCGGCAGTGCGGGGCGGGGGGAGGGCGGCTAAATAGTCATACGATGTCAACTCCGCAGAGGCGTCACTTTTGTTTATATTCTGCCTATTTAATTAAATACGTACGGGAACGTGCAAGTTAAATTTAATAATATCTGGGCAACCGAGCTTCGCTCGGTTCTGTTTCGTATCCTTGACATGTGTCGCCATCTAGTTCAAAAATGAATAGTACCTACATCGAGCGAAAGAATTCTCAGCCTTAACAACACAACTACTCCACACGAGATGGCGCGCATAGTGTATTTTCTATTCGTTTTAGCCTTGACCTGTGTCGCCATCTAGTGTTTGCAATAAATAGTACTTACATCGACCGAAAGAATTCTGTCTTAACAGTACAACTACTGCACACGAGATGGCGCGCGAAGAAAACGCATGAAAACTCGAAAATTCGCGTTTTCCGGGACCTAAGGATAAGTTAGACCGATTTTTCACCCCCAAAAACCCCCACATAACAAATTTCTGCGAAATCGTTAGAGCGGTTTCCGAGATCGTCAGTGTAAATAAATAAATATATAAATAAATAAATAAATAAATAAATAAATATACAAGAATTGCTCGTTTAAAAGTATAAGAATATTAATTCGTATTAAAATTGTCTGTTTATTTTTTGTTTATACAAAAAAATAGACAATTTTAAATAACGATTCAAAAAACCCTCTCATTCTGAGGCTTATATCCCCTGAGGTATGTACAGTTGTACCATCAGATATATCGAGGCGACCAGGGTGCTCACTGCTCAAACATCTGAGCTGGCCTCTATTGTCATGGCGTTAGAGGGCATGTTCAGATATTTTTGAGCACTGTGGTTGCGGTCCTGGGTTCGAATCCTGGTAAGGGCATTTATTTATGTGATGAACACAAATATTATTATTTGTTCCTGAGTCATGGATGTTTTCTATGCAATAAGCTAGTATTAAGTAGTAAATAGTAAATCATAATTATGTATCGTCTAAGTACCCAAAACACAAGCCTTCTTGATCGAGCTTACCGTGGGACTCAGTCAATCTGTGTACGGACGTCCTATACTATTATTTATTAATGGCGACTGTAGGTACTGTAGGTACACAATTAACTGGTTCAAGGGACCATGGAAACCTTTCGTAAAAAAAACAGCCATATAGTTATGTACAAATATTATTTTTATTTAATTACCCTTAAATAATATGTTTTGTTAGCTTTTGCCGCTTTGAAAAATAATTTATTGTCTGATCAGTTTTAGCTTCGTGTTTCATCCATTTTTCCCTGTCTTTAAGGCCCAGACGTGCAAAACCTATAATAAAAAAAGTAAATGTAAAGTAATATAAGTAAAAGTACTTAGGAAATAAACAATAAATCATATTTTACCTTTTTTCATCCATTAACTTAAGTAAGTTCTT
Organism: Leguminivora glycinivorella; assembly: GCF_023078275.1. NCBI lineage: Eukaryota > Metazoa > Arthropoda > Insecta > Lepidoptera > Tortricidae > Leguminivora > Leguminivora glycinivorella. Next base: position 19,130,962 of record NC_062974.1, on the reverse strand, counting down.
TATATGACTACGCGCCATACTGCGGAATTTCATTAGAACTGACCAAAAACATATGACAATATTCATATATTTTTGGTCAGGCTTTATATTATATTCCGCACATCGCCTTTTATTATCCAAGTATCCACACAATGCACACGTCACATCTCTCAATTTTTAGTCTTTGACAAGAGACGCAAAATGGCGTCCACTAAACAATTTGCTCTAATTAAAATTTAAAATGATTATACAGTTACTTACCTACGGAAAGTTACTCCTTTGCAATTCGACGTATTGCTTGAATTGTTAGTGCAATATCGCATCACACACGAGGGCATATTTAAATTATTTAACCAGTTTTTATCCTGTTTCATTTTAAAACATATTACGACCGCCGCGCTTCAGTACTCGTAGGCGACTGAGTGACGTGCGGCCGGCCGGCCGCAGTTGAACGGAACACGGTAGCGATGGGCGATGTCTTCTCTATACGTAGTAGTAATAGCTCAATGGTTTGGGCTCATTCTTCTCAGAATCACGAGCTGATTCGATCCAGACGATAAAAAACTGTGTCCCAAAATTTCCATACAAAATTCGACGTCACGCTCACGCTCGTAAGTTCATACTAAAATCGTGACGTAAATGAAAAAAAAAATGAGGACACATTCAAACACGTTCAGATCTAGTGAAGTTCGATATTTGAAATTTATTTTGGAAAACGCCCAGCTTTACATATCATTTGAAAGTGTCAAAAATCTGTTCCTTTCCAGGTACCTCTACGAGTTCCTATACGGCTGGTTAGTATCAGCCCTCGGTCGCGCCGAAGGATTGGCCGGCGAAGGCGCGCGGCGTGCGGACGCCAAGAAGGGCGCACGCAAGAAGAAGAGAACCCGGCCTTACGCCAGGGAAGCTCTCATGTGCCAGGTCATGCAGAACATGTGCGGGGGATATTATAAGGTAAATAACCACAAAATTAAAATTTTGAAAAACCCCCGACCGCGACATAGTGGAATATTTTCATGAAACATGGCTAAGAACACTCCCGACTAACTCAGCTTTCAAACAAAAAAGACTAAATCGAAATCGGTTCATCCGTTCGGGAGTTACGATTCCACAGACAGACACACACACACACACACACACAGACAGACAGACAAGCAGACAGACAGATAGACAGATAAGTCAAACTTACTCGTACTACACCCCGTCGTTTTTGCGTCGGGGGTTAATGAGTGTTTGACTTTCTGTGTGCTCCCACGATTCTGTTTAGGGTTGGTGCAAGCTAAAAGCGGCGAGGGCAAACAAAATGAAGGGAACTAAACCATATGTCCAGTATTCCCATTACCAGGAAATCGCTCATTTGACAAACCATACAGAATATTTTCGTCATTTTAATGTTCCTAAATGTTACGTGATAGAAGTTAAAAAAAGCCAATATGTTCACTGAACCGAGGTTTCTATAAAAACTTTACTTGCACTTAGCTTAATTGCAATAGTTAAATGCATTAGTTTTGGTGAGCGTCAGGACCCCTGGACCACTACAGATATTTGATGTTTAGTACATACTAAAATTTAGTACCTATTTGATACTATTTGGTACCTCAGTACATATATTTGGTACCTCCACTGATATCGAAAAATCGAGCGAATAAAGTGGCCAGGCATTCTGACGTCAGGATGTCTGGACCATTTTTGGTTTACATAGTTCTAGACAACACTACTAATTGATATCTTAGTCAATATTTACTACCTATTTGGTACCTGTCAATATATTTTTTTCAAATTTTTTTGGCGTACCAGAAAAAAGTTATGATGGAATTTAAAGTTGTGAGCCCAGCCGTGGCGTTGAAGTATGTAGCGCCTGTCAAAAGAATAGAGGCAAATCCTTCTGCCCTCCTGCGCGTCAACTTAAATAGGAATTTATTTTTAGGCACTCGCACATCATCTCTACTGACTAGTGGCATTAATATAGTCGAAATATAAAAGTAATTAGTGTAATTACACTAGTTTTCCATTTTCCTCCTGAGAGAACCTCCTACAGTCTCAATAACGTCTAATGTCATGTCATGTCCCTGAGAGACATCTCCTGGCGGAGAAATTTGTAAATCAGTTTACCCCTGACAGCCGGTCATTTTTGCGACTGTTCAGCAGCTGTAGAGCTGTATGGCAGATTTGGCGGCATTGTGGTTGTAGGTACTGATAGTAGATGATTGATTTGATGTTTTTATTTATTCTTAATTCATAATTGACACTAATCGATGCAAAAAGCAAATGTTACCGAAAGCAGTGGTTTATTTATATGATAAACCCCTATAACGGAGCTCGTGGACCATAAACTGGTCCACATCATCAAAATACATCCTATATACCAATATTACCAATGACGCTGTTAATTATAACAGTTTATGCTATTTCCACCCTAGAATTTGCCCAACTGTTGCCACGTGTTCAGGTCTCTCAGGAGGAAAATGGAAAACTAGTGTAATTACACTAATTACTTTTATATTTCGACTATATATTATTAATGCCACTAGTCAGTAGTAGAGATGATGTGCGAGTGCCTAAAACTAAATTCCTATTTAAGTTGACGCGCGCAGGAGGGCAGGCGGATTTGCCTCTATACTTTTGACAGGCGCTAAATACTTTAACGGCACGGCCGGGCTCACAACTTTAAATTCCGTCATAACTTTTTTCTGGTACGCCAAAAAAATTTAAAAAAAATATATTGACAGGTACCAAATAGGTAGTAAATATTGACTAAGATATCAATTAGTAGTGTTGTCTAGAACTATGGAAACCAAAAATGGTCCAGACATCCTGACGTCAGGATGTCTGGCCACTTTATTCGCTCGATTTTTCGATATCAGTGGAGGTACCAAATATATGTACTCAGGTACCAAATAGTATCAAATAGGTACTAAATTTTAGTATGTACTAAACATCAAATATCTGTAGTGGTCCAGGGGTCCTGACGCTCACTAGTTTTGGAAATCTTATGGAGGGTTTTATTTCTTTGAATGAGGGTTGGAGGGATTTTTAGTTGTACGTGAAGTATTTTAATAAATATTGGGGGACACCTTACACACATCAACCTAGCCCCAAACTAAGCAAAGCTTGTACTATGGGTGCTAGGTGACGATATACTTACTTATATAGATAAATACATACTTATATACATAGAAAACATCCATGACTCAGGAACAAATATCTGTGCTCATCACACAAATAAATGCCCTTACCGAGATTCGAACCCAGGACCGCGGCTTAGCAGGCAGGGTCACTACACGGTAGGCCAGACCGGTCGTCTAGTTTAGTTTAGTTAGTCTAGTATATGCGTTACATTTGTTATTATTGACATGTAATTCAAGATTCTTACCATATATTTACACCCAACTTTGTTTCAGGCTTTAGTAGCGTTCAAACTCCAAGGCAAGATCCGGCAGCCACAATCTCAGTTCGATAACGAAGCTGTCCGTTACAAGCACCGCTTCGCTCCATTGTCCGTACTGACCCCACCTCAAGTGCACTACCACGAGTTTACGGAGATGACGCAGCCGGCACAGTAAGTTACAAGTTTAGATCACATAATTATAAAATAAAACTATGGAAACGGATTAAATCGCGTATAATGAATTTAAAATACATCCCGACGTTTCGAACTCTTTACAGCGTTCATGGTCAACGGGTGACTGAGGAAAAATTACAATGTGCAAAAGCTATGTGGGTAGCTTTTGCAAATTGTAATTTTTCCTCAGTCCGCAAATATTAACGAATCATGACCACAAATAATATAGATTTCTAAGGCATGTTCACACACTATTAATAAAGCTAGTTATACAATATTCAAAAATTTTACCATTACTATGTTAAAAAATAATTAACCAATTAATCTACACAAAATTGACAAAGAACAAACTATAAAGAACTATACAGAATTATAGTTAAACCAGAATGAGTAGTTAGGTCAAAAAGTGTGTCCACGTGAGAGGGCATTGTTTGGGCTGGTGTCCCTCTCGCACTTACTGACAATGTCGAACATTATTCAGTGACGTCATCACTATCATAAATTGGGGATAGCAGTCAATTTTCAAAGTTACTACCAAATCTACTAATACCCAATGAAGGTATTTTTTAATTATACAAATCTTTGATTTATTGGCATCAAAATAATTACATTATAGTTATTTGCCAATTCTTTAAAATATATTGAAGCCCTAGTTTGAATATAACACTAAAATAATATAAGAAGTTATAAAGTCAGGTAATATACAGATAAAAATACTACTACTATGGTAACCTCATTAACACTGGCCACACGTGCGAGAGGGACACCAGCCCAAACAGTGCCCTCTCATGTGGACCGTTTTCGCTAGTCTGATACGATCACCTTTCTGTCTCAGTGATGTTCAATTTAGTATGGCAAAAAATGTGATTGCGCTGTCCCCTGTAAAGGTTTAGATAGACTTCAGTAGCGACCAATTGCATGTACTAATTTTCCATAGGAAGTCAATTCTTGGCGCCTACTAGCTACTTCAGGCAACCTCTGTACTCAGGACTTGGCCTGGTTTGAGGCCTGTTGGTGTTGGTATGGAACGTGAACCGCTGTATGTTCGTCAAGGATGCAGTTATAAGTTTCGCCCCATTTTTGACTGGTTGAGAATGCCTAAAGGCATTGAGTCTGTCAATTGTACTTATTTATGTGCAATAAAGTTTTAAATAAATAAGTGAGAGAAAGAGATATGCTGACCGGACCAAGTTTGCAGTCCATTCCGCCCATCTGTTAAGATGTTACGAGCAATTGAAATGTAAAAAAAAAGCTTCTACTATCCATTTCCAGATCAAGCAGGCAATTATGGTCGCGCGATAAATGATAAAACATCTGGCCGTCCCTATCGCACTTACTAATAGTGCGTTAGGGACGGCCTGATATTTTATCGTCTATCGCGCGATCATGCTACCCGTGCAACAGTAACAAGCGTAAAAAGTAGTATCTTTTTAAGTGCAATGATTTTAATGTTCATTAATTTCATTATTAATTTCTCTGTTTTGTTACAGATACGAGAATCCTGTGATATTATATTTAGGGGGATGCAAACATTTTCAGCAAGCTAGATCTCTTTTAGAAACTATCACAACTCCAGATCAAGAGGTAAGCTTCAAAGGTTATTTGATATTGTATGGTGCAGTGCTACTTTTACGACACCAGTTCCTATAATAGGAACATTACGGAAAAAATCAAATGTAATATACAGTAATTAAATTATAATCCCATTACGAATTGAACGGAATAAACGTAAACAAACCGCTGTCACTGTCAAAGTAACACGTGCAGCTCAAGTCAGGGGTTCTCAAAGTAAGGGCCTACAGAAAAACAAATAACCAGTTATTAACGATCTCTCTATTACACACTTAAAATCGTGAATCGATCGAACACGATGACTGTTATATTATGTTATGATCCCATGCAAGTCAAAATAAAAATCGGTCCAAAATTTACGAAGTTCTGTCATATCAGATACTTACAAAACCAATAATGAAATTTATAACCATCTTATTATGCACCATCGTATTTGAAGACGGTTTTAATTAGCCATTAAAATTCACTACCACCTAGTCTCGTACGTTGCTGAAAAATAATGTTTAGGGGCCCGACACTTGGTCGCCCAGGTACATTTCCACAGTGATACCAGTGCAATAAACAATTTATCTCAGACAAAAACGGCTTTTTAATTTCAATAAATATACCAAAACGTTTTGTGTTGAAATTTATTTTCGGTTAAACAGAGTCATTATTTGTGTAATGGAATATCTAAAGATTTTTAATAAACTTGTAAAATATCGGTAATTTTAATACCTCGAATGGTGCTAATTTCTTATAGCACCGGCCACACCTTTGTTTACAATAATTCCGGCTAATTCAAAATAGGAATATAGTTCAATTTTTGTTTTGTACGTTTACTAAAAACTTGTTTATATTTGTTACAGATAACGGATCTCCTAAAAGTAGCAAAAACAAATTTCGTAGTATTAAAACTGCTGGCCGGCGGGCACAAGCGAGACTCCACGACGCCGCCAGAGTTCGACTTCACTGTACATAGACATTTTCCTATTATCAAACTGGTGTAATAATTGTAATAAACAATACTTTGTAATATAGACGGTATCGAACAAGACTTGCCCAGTGTATATGACTACTTGTACCCTGAGTAGGCTGAGTAGGTACATAATGGCCGTGAAGATTGTGATTTTTTTTTTAAATATTGTATGACATTCTTACACAGATTGACTGAGGCCCACGGTAAGCTCAAGAAGGCTTGTGTTGTGGGTACTCAGCAACGATATATATAATATATAAATACTTATATACATAGAAAACATCCATGACTCAGGAACAAATATCTGTGCTCATCACACAAATAAATGCCTTTACCGGGATTCGAACCCGGGACCGCGGCGTAGCAGGCAGGGTCACTACCGACTGCGCCAGACCGGTCGTCAATTCGGTGTGATTGAATATCCTTTTGACCGGAAAAACACCTAAAAGTTGGTACATTACTTCAAAGTTGTTACTATTGCCTACAGGCCCAAGGACAACTATAGTAATAGCGGATGATATTGAAATAACCTTCGCACTTTTAAGTAAGGTTTACATTCGCCGGGCACTAGCGTTGTGTTTACGACAATGCGTTTAAAGTTCGTCCTTAATGTCTTTGTTTATCATGTTTGCCGTTTAAGTTTATTCTAAAAACTTTACGGTTTTAACTTTTCAATATTTAATTTTTTCGATATGTACCCACAGTTACTGGCACTAACATCGCATAAAAAGAGGGCTGCAAAAATATCTGTCTGACATGATGCCAACGTCCACTTATCATCGCACCGCTCGCCATCGACAGGGCGCTCATCCACATACCTTGCAACCTAAATAGGCGCACCATGCGGTTTCAGAGGAATTTCCTCCCGCGGACGTTCCGGCTGTGGAATGAGCTCCTTGCCGAGGTATTCCCGATGAACTACAGTATGGGGTTCTTCAAGAAAGGAGTGTACAAGTTTCTAATGGGTCGGCAACGCGCATGTGTCACCCTTGAATTGCAGGCCTCCATAGGTTACGGTGACCGCTTTCCATCAGGCGGACCGTATACCTGTTTGCCACTGACGTGGTATAAAAAAAATCTTATTTCTAGAGCCATAAGTGTGTCCGATATTTATGCTATGCAGCTTTTATTTTGTACGATGTTATGCCAGTGATTGTATTCCCTGTATGATAATAACTATCTCATTTCCAATCTGATATGAGGCCCGGTATAACGTGTCATCCATGAAGACGCTTGCTCTGCTTTATAATGTCATACTATTAAAGGTTACATTTGACAAATCTGCCCGTCATCGTTAATGACACGATATATTACAATATGCTAAGCCGGAGTTTTTTTAAAGTTTTATTATTCGTACGGAAGCAAAGGGTCTAATGTTATCTAAAATGCGGCTGCTTAGATCAAACCAAATATTTAACTGTAATATATTTTGATAGAATTATTTAAATATCTAAGGATTATAAAATTCTAAATATCACAAATCACAACTAATGACATGAAGAATAAAACTAATTTTGTATTTGCCTTTTTAATTTCTGAAAAAAATATGTTTTACTGGCAAAGGTAAAATATGGCACAATGGCAAAATATGTCAAGACACTCCCATATGTATGTAGTCATCATTGTCACCAATCATCATATACCTATAACTAAACGAATTTTTGCTATATAAAGTGCAATAAAATTCTTACAACTATTCATGGATTTTTTTATTTATGTACGTTGTCAATTAGGTATCAGATTCATACCAAGTTGGCAGCGATTTGACGGTGCAAATGTTATTTTAATGATTTCATAGATAAGTTACGCAACTATGGGAACAAATCAAATTATTTTAACAAATATTTTGATTTGTGTTTTTAAGTAGTCAGACTACTATAATTATCCAAATTAAAAATCGAAATCAGATGTCATGCCCTTAGAGTTGGTCAAAGACGCCTAGTCTTACAAAGATGGCATATGTATTTTTTTTATTATAAACTGGTCAGTGATTGACCTGGCATATAGAAGAGAAATTTCGACGGCTTCCGCTGTGACGGGGTGGCCTAGGGGTTCATGGCGTTAGCCCGGATTGCTAAACACGCCGGTTCGAATCCGGATTCCGCCACTGGTGGTGTCCGTATTTTTTTCTTTAACACTTTCGAAACCGGGCTCTACGCGGCGCTACGACATTTTCGCTACATACGGGGAAACCCATGTAATCGGCTACGCTTCTACGAGCGGTGTACCCGACAGTCGGGTTCTTGGTAGCGAAAGTGTTAATATATGACATCTTATTTCCATTTTCATAGAACTTTATCATAGATGTGCGGATTTGAATGACGATTAGTCAGAAGGTAACAAGGCAGGATAAAATGTCTGCAAGAAAACATACAATTACCAACAACTCATTATATTTATTGCGATAATATCAACATATATAATTATAATATTCATATACACGAAGAATAATGATATTTGATAGGTATTCTCGTTCACTCCTCGCCCTCTGCGTCAGAGTCCGCATCAGAGACGTCTGTGAGGCAGTCCTGTTCTATAGTTTTCACCTTCAGGAAGTCCGTTACTTGAGGTCCTGTGAAGTAGCAGATATTGTAAATCATATAACGGCCCATAGCGGAGATTACGCGCTCTTACCTATGTACGTCTTGACAATATGCTACTTGCCTTCTAGTCAAACCAGCTTCTTTTTAAGAACTGTCAAAACGAATTTGAACGACTTGCTAATATGGGATTTATATGAAATCGAATTGAGTGAAGTCACGGTCAACTCAGTTACCTACTTTATATATTTCTACCTGACTTATTAAATAGAAATTGGATTTAAAAATAATCTATGTCCATGTTTTTCTTATAATTATCTGATGCTTTATTTCGTACATGGTATAAAATATTTTATTTTAACTACAGTCAAGTTCCCTATAGAGGCATGTTCCGATATTTGTGAGAGCTTTGACATCTCCGATATATTTGATGGCGACTGTAATATTACTATTCCTACATACTATGCCTTAAATAGTGTTTTGAGAAGTTTTTACTATGAAATTGATGGAACAGATATTTTGCAGAGAGCCTAAAGCGAAAATTAAAAATCGACATTTCTAGAGATACAAGAGTGATACGGATAATAACGAAATTTCGATGATGTTTTGTGTTTTGCAGGTCATCCTCCCCTCCAGTCACCCTCCAGTTAACGATAGGCGGCGCGCTACGCAGAATTATGCATAATATTCCCTATCGGGGTTCAGTTACAATGTTATAGAGTCTGTAAGGGAAGTGAAGAGTCGTGAAGTTTATGGGTTCTACCATATTCTAAAACGTATAGTGATTCAATTCTCTTCATACCGAAAATGTAAAATATTGAACCTTCATAGTTAAACGGAAGTTTAAAAATGTTGCAGGCATAGTTTTGAAGTTCTCCGTCAAACATTTTGTTTAATATGTCAGTGTCAACGAATCTATTAAAACTATATTAAAACGATCCGTTACTAAAATAAAATTGTTCATTGAATAAATTTTGTCACTAATGTGCTGAAAAGTGTGTTGGTGTTACAATACGCTCCCCATCACGCGTAGCCATCAAAATACCTACGTCTACCACGAACACCGAAGCTCGCGAACTGCGGACAACTACGCGCTACTACTATTACAACTAAGCGGGCTACTACTATTATAACTAAGGGCCGGTTACACCAAACTGTCGGGAACCGTTAAAGCGTTGCTTAAATTTTATTGTATCGGAAGTTCATTTTTTTTATTGTTTTATTATAAATGGACTTACTCTTGGCCACAGACTAGCCAAAGGCAAAGACGTGGCCTACGATGGAGTGAGCTCGCCCAGAAGATGCCTGTTCACTCTTGATTTGAAGGTTGCCGGGTTATATGAGCTCGGAAATATAACCGTCGGCAAGGAATTCCACTCCTTGGCAGTGCGCATAAGAAAAGAAGAAGCAAAGCGCTTCGTGCGAATTCGCGGAATATCCATGGACGTCTGCTGCGTGATGATGATGTGTCTGTCAAATGTGGTTGATACAACTGACCCTAAACCCAGTAAAGAAAGATTCCCATACTTTGCGAACTCCGGTGTTTGCGATAGGCACTCGGACTTTGAAGACTGCAGCAGTTTACAGTTCACTGGTGAGTTTCATTTTCTATCTCGCTTGTGTGACGTGTTTGTGAGTAATTTTTATTTTATTTTTGGCTCCTGGAGTAATAAAGTAAAACACATTTCCAATATTGAGAGGCGTAGTGCTTACTGCGCGCTTTGAGACTTTACTAACTGGCGGTAGGTACTTATTCGCTCGATAAGCAATAACATCATCATCTTATCAGTCATTTATCGCCCACTGCTGAACACATGCATAGTATAGTGATGCAACTGCATACGAAGTAAGCTTAGAGTACCTACGCCCCTTCTCTACAGCTACTTAGATTCAGAAATGGAAGAAATGACCCGCAACCTTCCGAATGTCATCGACCCAACGATCTAGCCAACTGACGCCAGGTGCCGTAGCCAAATGACATTTCTGCCACGCGAAACGAAAACGAAACGCCGCGAAAGGTAGTCTGGCTAGCTCTGTCGCGCCAATACGCAAGAGCGATAAAGATAGATATCTACGAGCGTTTCGTTTCGTGAGCGTTTGTGCCATTCGGCTACGTACCCAGGCACTCTTGACAAAGTGACCAAAATGTGCTTTGGCTTAACTAAAAGGTCTAGGAGTGAAATGAAATGTTACCTTCAGTGTAAACGACGTTGGCAGCGAAGTCCTGTATAGGCGTGGGCGTCACGGCGCGGTTGACATTGGGAGCAGGGGTACCCGGTTCGGTTTCTTCGTCACTCTCTATTAAGATCTCTTCCTCTTCACACTCTTCGATCTATCAACAAAAAATAAGCTAGGTAATTAATATGAAGAATAGGTACTGCCCATCAGGTTATACTGTCTACAAGCTCTTTCATCGCTTTTAACTCAACCGTAATACAAACACGTCGCTTCTAACGTATTCCACTTAAAAAAATCACTTCCTTTCAGTCTGTCTCAGCAAATTACATATATCTAGTTACGATGATTCCAATAAATTTACTTTTCAATTGATCACAAAAGAGGGAATTAGAAAATGATTACACGACTATGATTGTTGTCTCCCACGAGATCAGTTTTGTTTTTGATTAACAAATTTAAACTCCACGAAATAAAATTATGGACTTATATAGACCGTGATTAAATATCGTGGTTGAATATCGGGACCTCAATGAAAATGGTAATCACGGTCTATATTTATACTGACCCGTATAATCCCGGTCAATATAAGTCTAATGAATCTAACCGTGAATCATTTAAAACTATGGAAACGGATTATATCGCGTATAATGAATAAACTCCACGGTTATATGCCACTCAAAAGTCTTACCTGTATATCAAAAGATTGCTGCTTCTTCCTAAACTCTAAAAGGGCTGAAGACGACGTGGGGGACCTGGAGCTCGCAGCAAACTTGATGCATCCAGGAGACGGAGACGGGGTTCCGTGGCTCGGTCCCCCTTCGTTCACCTGATACCCCACCTCGAGGTTCAGGGGCAAGTTCGGATTACCCGCGGACCGGCGTCTACGGAGCTGGCAGGAAGGTTCCGTTGATGATGGGTCTTCTGCCATGGTTCGAGTCTGAAATGGTATTTGTTCTTTTTGGAGGTTTGTTAATGACGAGCACTGGCTAAAATCCTAGAGGCCTTGAAGTGGCTAGACATGGCAAACAAAAAATTAATTTGGGAAATTTGATCCCTTTACGCTTTGCAATAAGAAGTTTTTTTTTAGGCTACATACCTACTTGTCATGTTTTATTAATAGATATCAGATTAGATATTAAATATGCCATAAATATGGCCATTCGTCAAACAAGAAACGCTAATTTGAAGTTTCCTTTTTGTGGATAATTGAATCGTCATTAATATGATCTTGACCTGAATTTGATTCATATATGTATATAGAATTATAGATAGATACCTACTACCTACCTTATATTTGTAAGAAATGTTTTATTATTCTTATATTTGTTATTCGTCCCAGGGCAATTTTAACAGTATTAAGCTCATTAGTCGTCATTGCTTAAGCAAATTAAAGGATAAGTTTATCAAGGGACCTACAGTGCTGGACAAAATTCTTCATACACCGACATATAAAATAAACTTTCTATCATAATTTCTTTACACTATTTGATATTATATGTAGTTTACATTTTTCAGGTTACAATCTAAGGATTAACGCGAAAATGTATTGGTATCGGTGGTGTAGGTAAACAATTACCCCCTTATTCATAAACGTACACTAAAGTTTTCAAGCCGATAAAGTTCGTTTGTCCCTTTCTATCACACTAATACGTCGGAAAGGGACAAACGAACTTTATCGGCTTGATAACTTTAGAGTACGTTTATGAATAACGACGTTAATCATTAAATAAATAAATATTGGGGGACACTTTACACATATCAACCTAGCCCCAAACTAAGCAAAGCTTGTACTAATGTGTGCCAGGCGACTATATACATAAAAAACACCCACGACTCGGGAACAAATATCTGTATTCATCATACAAATAAATGTCCATACCGGGATTTGAACCCAGGACCGCGGCTTAGCAGGCAGGGTCACTACCAACTACGCCGGACCGGTCGTCGTCATCATTACGTCCTTACGTTTTGTGTTTCTATCTTATTGACCTTGTAGTTAGGGACTGTCTAGTAGTAGCTAACTTAAGGCTGTCTAATTCACTTAAATTACCAAGGTCGTTATTGTTATATTATATCTTACAAAACAACAAATCGAATTATACAGCCAGCTGAGCTGACTAAAAAATTAACCTCCCATATCGCGGTTTTTGACGCAAAAATGACGGGGTGTTATAAGTTTGACATGTCTGTCTGTCTGTCTGTGTGTGTCTGGGTATGTATGTCTGTGGCCTCAGCTCCCGAACGGATGAACCGATTTTGTTTTTTGTTTGTTTGAAAGCTGAATTATTCGGGAGTATTAGCCATGTTTCATGAAAATCGGTCCACCATGTCGGGGTTTTTTTCAAAATTTTTATTTTGTGGTTAGGTTAGGTTATAGCTACCTTAATAAAAACTCAAACTTACTTATTTCTGAATTCTTGCAAGCAATCCGTCTTCAGTCGTCGTTACCTAACACTGACTTTTTAGCCTTCTTGACGTCGCGGACTTATTATCTGTGGGTGGACAATGCCAGTACTGCCTCTGACACTCGGGCTACCGAAGCCATACAACTTAATCTGCAGGGTTTTGTGCCAGCGAGGCAAAACCTTTTTTTATCCGACTTCTGCTGGAAGTTTGGAAATGTTTTTAACCGCCTTCCAAATCTCAAAGGAAGGGGTTATCAAGTCGTCTGTATGTTTTTTTTTATTTTTTTTTTAATGTTTGTTCCTCGATATCTCCGTCGTTACTGGACCGATTTAGAAAATTTTTTTTTTGATTGAATGTATATGCATACAGATTGGTCCCACTTTTCTCAGAACCCAGTTCTGATGATGGGATCCTGGAGAAATCGAGGGAACTCCTCAAATCTGAAAGGCATACCTACATATGGTGATTTTTGTGTTTTTAAAGGAACAGCATGCCTTTACGTACAGAACAGTGACATTTGGTGCAGTGGAACTCCTGATGATGGTCAGAATGGAACTCCTCAAATCTGAACGGCACACTTATAGTGACTTTGGTATTTTTATAAGAACAGCATGCACTTACGTCCAGAACAGTGATATTTGGTGCAGTGGAATTGCTGATGATGGTCAGAACGGAACTCCTCAAATCTGAACGGCACACTTATAGTGACTTTGGTATTTTTATAAGAACAGCATGCACTTACGTCCAGAACAGTGACATTTGGTGCAGTGGAACTGCTGATGAAGAGTGAGCCGCCCCTGGTTAGAGTTCCGTTCTGATAATCATTCTCATCTGTAAGTACTTCAGAATCATCCAGATTTCAAAATTGGTTCAGAAATGACGGAGATATCGAATAACAAACATTAAAAAATATACAGACGAATTGATAACATAATCCAACATTTGAAAGTATTTATCACCAGAACCCCAAAGGAAGGCGGTTTTTTTTTCTTAAAAATTATTAGATTATTATAACGATTCTGCGTTACCTGTTTAGTACTTATTAGTATATTTATCGTTGTCATTCTGCCTCTACGATGCATTTTCGCTACATATGGGGAAACCCATGTTATCGGCTATGGCCGTAGCTCAGCGGTGAATGTGTTATGGATGTTTACAGTAAGGTAATTTTGGTTGTGCCTCATAATTGTACAGGTGTAAGTATCTGGTTTTTTGCGTGGGTATTCATCTCACTTCACAAGTTACGTTACATTTAACACGAGTAGTGGCAAGTAAATATATGAACTTGCAAAACTATCCTTACCAGTGAGCAAAAGGCCAGCCGCACTAACCCTTGTATGCCACACTTATCCGCATTGACCTTAAAAAGTCTAAACGCCGATGGAAGTTTTAAATTAAGATTTTCAACTTTTTTGCGTAGCCATTCCTAGAAAGCAATGCCGTTGATTACAGTTAATTCTGATCGATTGTAGATACCGTAATGATACCAGCAGCCTGCTTTCAACCATTCGAGACGCCCGACCTGATTGGCAAAAACGTAAAGTCTATTTGATTAGTAGGTACCGTACTACGAGTACCTACCATTTTATTTTTAATACGATACCATTTCTCGATATAGCATCATTCATACAACATTAGACTTATATTGACGGGGATATATCTCCGTCAAAAGAACTATCTATAGATCGTGATTATTTTTTTGATTTCACGGAAAACTGAGCATATCGGGAGAGCATAAGTGAGAATATCGGGAGCTCAACAAGAATCAAAAAGGTTATCACGGTCTATACAGCGCGTAAACGTAATAAGGGCGATAAATGAAACCAGGCGTAATTCAATATTGTTATCATTAATTAAGAGGTGTTTTTGATTTACTTTTAATTTTCACCCCATAATGATTTTTGGAAAAAAATCTCAGCAGAAATGTACTGTAAACGTGGTTGCGATGACAATCAATGACAACTGTCAACGAGCGTTTAACGGGAGTGTATTTGCATTACGTTGCGGGCCGAATTAATTTGTATGGATAAAAAAATATTTGAATTTTAAGTAAAAGTTATCTAATTACATTTTATACGTCCAATACTCACCACCGTTAAGAGGTTCGCCCGTATTAGGTTTACACCCTGTATACCCAGTCAATACACCGTGTTTGTTTCACTTAACACTAAAAACCTGAAAACAGTTTGTTCAGAATCGAAAGTAGAATCGATTGAGCTATATCTTGATGGGGGTAATATTTTTATTTAAATTAGTATTATTAGTTATTTTTTACGTGCCCATTCTATTGTACTCGTAATACAACATTGTGTATATCGCATTGCTAGAGGTTGTTTACCTTTTTTCAGTATTTAGGGGTATTATGGTATTAATACTGGCTGGTTACTTGGACGATTATTTTTTCCGCTACTAGTTTGACGTTGTTTGTCAGTTTAATCTTAATGTTTATCATAAGTCATAACAAATTGAACTCGTACCTAATTACAACCTTGTCATTTTGAATATTGAGTTTATTTGCTTACTGCGATTACCTGTCCAATTTGAAGTTTACTGTGACAAAGATTTAAAGTGTTTTACAGTGACATCTTAGCTGTCTATTGGTAAACCTTATGTCGTTGCAGTAACGTACACAAATAAATAGTCTTATGGTTTATGATGGTAGTTAGCAATTATTTTATTGAGTGTAGAGCTAAAAGTCAAGTAGAGCTGTACAGAAAATTAAAAATTCAATTTAAAAAAAAGTAACGATCAGATTAAAAGATGAATACTCTAGATGAGTTTAAAAAAATAAAAATCAGTTGGGGTGTCTGAGGTTTTGAGTGATACCGGAAACACCGTGTATAAGTCTAATGATTATTTACCGTGAATCATTCAAAACTTTTAAACAACATTGAATCTTTTTAATACGGTTTCTTACGTTACGTTTCTTAGGTAGTATTCGATACGTACTTACCTACTTACAAAAATGTAAGCCTCAAGGTGCTCATTTTATTTGAAGGCCTTTGAATAGAAGTGGAGGTAAACAATCGAACCAACAGTTATTTCTCCCTGCCCTTTATAAGGTTTCATCGTTCCACTGAATTGTTATTTTAATCTACGTCTAAGCGCCAATTTTTACATGAAAATTGTGCCAGTAATTAAGTCATATTTGATTTAAGTACGTAAGTTTTTCTGGAAGAAAAATACGTTTCGTGCAAAACACATTCAAATTACTTATGCGTAAAAACAGTCTAATCGCTGCGACCTAGTTGTCCGGTTACGATCAAGTCTAGAGCTCTTGACGTGTCACTGCCAACCGGCCACCTTCCTTTGCAAGAAATTGTTAATTTATATACGAACCTTTTACATATTTTATTAACTGGATCAGTTTATGTAGGTCAGTTATTGCTGGTATTTTTATCCGTTTATTATGATGAGAAGAAAAGCGGTGATGTAAAAAAATGCATCATTTTGTCCCGGCGACTTCTTGTAGGTAATTATGTAGACATCGACATAGAAAGGCTTTATTTAATATCAATATCACAGTACAATGTTAAAATTAAAATAAGTGGAACAAACAGGTTGATATTAAATAGGGCCGCGACTCAGCATAATGTTGCAGTAAATTTTACTGCAACGCTGGTTTTCAGTCTGACCCTATAATAATTTACTAAACCTAAACTAGTTTAAATATGTGTGTTATGTATGTGTGTGATCATGTCTATAAACGGATTACTTTCCTACTATGGTCTTGATCTCAGAGCAAATAGGTACTTACTCGTATTTGTAAATAGCGTCTATATATAAAAAAATACAATTTTTTTAGACCTTGTAATAATAATTAAACACACATGATGTAAAACCAAACATTCAAACATAAACAAGACATTCTGAAATATACCTCGTTGTGCACAAAACCTCAAGAACTTAACTAGCACCATTCGTCACCACAAAAAAAAACCGGCCAAGAGCGTGTCGGGCCACGCTCAGTGTAGGGTTCCGTAGTTTTTCGTATTTTTCTCAAAAACTACTTAACCTATCAAGTTCAAAACAATTTTCCTAGAAAGTCTTTAGAAAGTTCTACTTTGGTGATTTTTTTCATATTTTTTAAACATATGGTTCAAAAGTTAGAGGGGGGGGGGACGCACTTTTTTTTCCTTTAAGAGCGATTATTTCAGAAACTATTAATATTATCAAAAAATGATCTTAGTAAACCCTTATTTATTTTTAAATACCTATCCAACAATATATCACACGCTGGGGTTGGAATGAAAAAAAAAATATCAGCCCCCACTTTGCATGTAGGGGGGGTACCCTAATAAAACATTTTTTCACATTTTTTATTTTTGCACTTTGTTGGCGTGATTGATATACATATTGGTACCAAATTTCAGCTTTCTAGTGCTTACGGTTACTGAGATTATCCGCGGACGGACGGACAGACAGACATGGCGAAACTATAAGGGTTCCTAGTTGACTACGGAACCCTAAAAATCTGCGAAAATCCTGCCGCCAAAAAAATGGTTGTGGACAAGTCTGTGTCGTAGTTATGCAGAGGAGCGATAGAGTTGCATGTGGTTCACTATGGAGGGTGAGCGATTAGCTACTTGTCTACGGCCCTAAATGTCTTTAGTCCCACACCACCCTTAGGCCGTTTTCACATTATCCGATCTGATATCGGATCTTCATTTATGTATTTAATAGATCATTATTACTAAAAAACGATATATAACGCAAAAATTGCAGATTTAATGCCGATGGCACTCTCCTACAACAGTTTTTGTCCGAGGCACCATCGAACTGCCGATATCGGCAGGACGCTTCCGATCATTTTTGGCATGCCGGACCCCCCGCCAGTTGTCGGCCGATAATATTTGTTTGTGTGCGTATATAATGTAGGTATACGTTTGTAGTAGTGTACGTGACAAAAATGGCGTCTATTAAACAGCTGTCAATGATCGAAATTCAAATTAGTTCACAATTTCCATTGAACAAAAAAAAACCGGTCAAGTGCGAGTCGGACTCGCTCACCGAGGGTTCCGTACAAACTTTCAATAGTTGAATCATCAAAATGTTATTCATAGAACTCTACAGATTTGACTAAATCCCTCAAGACTCAATTTCCCACATAACAAGTAATATTTTAATATACAATTTTATTGTTAGACAACGTCCAAATAAAATCAAGACTATTCGACTTCAATAGTTTACGACTTACGACATGTCGCAAGGACGCTCCTGAACCGACCTCATTATATCAGGAAAAACGCGATGTAGGAAATGAGCGTTCAACGTACAGCGACATCTATCGGCAAATTGAGTAAACTAATGCGCGCGAGCTAGTATGGAGGATGATTTTTATGGAATAATTGTTTATTGCGTGAACCGATTTTAACCATTTTTCCTCTATTTGAAAGCAGGTAATTTCATTGTTATTTTGTTAAAAAATACAGGTACAATAAACACCCGCAAGGGTGTTGAAATTGAAAATGTAAATCTGAAAGAATTTTTTTATAAATTAAAAAAAAAGTTTTAAAGATACGTGTACGATTTTATTTTTCCTGTAATGTTCATTATAATAGCCATGTTTGGTGAAAATTTCATAAATTTATGTTGGTAAACTTCGGAGATAAGGGGGGGGGGAACGGTATTTTTTTACATTTTCCTTCAAAAAACATTTTTTTTCCAAAACCAAAAAATTATAAAAAATAGTTTTGATGTGTACAGTTTGAGCTCTTTCTAACGATATCCCACTTGACCTAGTTACTTGAAATTTTCAGTTTGCCCCCCTTTCATTTTGGCCATTTTCTATCATTTATATTAATTAATTAAATAAAAAATCTTTCAACTTGTAGAGGTTCACAATGTTTATAACTATTCCAAATTTCATATCGATAGCATAAGTAATTCTCGAGATATTTAACAATGTGACAGACGGACAGACAGACGGACAGAGTCGCACCATAAGGGTTCCTGTTGTACCTTTTTGGTACGGAACCCTAAAAAGGCTGTAATGCTTCGGTCCGAATTGCGGATACTAGTTTTTTCATCTTTTAGTAGATATAGTTGATTGTAAAATTATTTATTTTGCCTGACACTCTCGAGTATTTTTATGCCCGTTATTTTAATTTTACAATATAATATTTGGAATATAGTGCTTATAATTATATAATATAAAACATTTTTTTAATATTTTTTTATACAAAATCATACTTCATTGATTTGGACCAAATGCGTTTTATCGGTCCTACGTCCGACACAATCGGAAGCGTTTATCGGATGTAGGATGTCGGTCCGACATCCGATATCGGATCGGATAATGTGAAAACGGCCTAATGGAGGACTATATGCAAAGGTGACCTAAATAAACGTTAGAACTAATTTTATTGAACCTCCGGAAACATGTCAACCCTGACATAGCGGATTAATGATTTCCATAATATGTATTTCCTCGCACCTATATATGTATAGTCCGACTCGATTTCCTTCGTGATCTATATAAAAGGGGTCATTGTGTTGTCAGTTCATTCAGTAACCGCTTCAGCTGCTTTGAAACACCACTACTCTGCTAAAATGAAGACCCTGTTGGTATTAGCTGCATTTATTGCAGTCACTTGTGCCAATGTAAGTTATAAATATGCTTATATATTATAGTTTTGTGCATAGATTTATGATATACTAGCTTTTGCCCGCGGCTTCGCTCGCGTTAAATTTGAAAATTGCGGAATGCTCCTTACAAATTTCTACCCCCAATTTTAGGGAAGTGGGGGGTTAGAAAGAGAGAAAAAGTAGCCTATGTCATTCTCCATCCCTTTAACGATCTCCAATTCAAAATTTACGTCAATTCGTCACTCCGTTTTGCCGTGAAAGACGGACAAACAAACAGACACACACACTTTCCCATTTATAATATTAGTATGGATAAAAAGTTTCAGAAAAACAGTGGTAATTAAAAAATACACTCTGTTAGATCAGCGACCGAAAATAAGACTTTGCCTCTGACATAGAAGGCATAGCTTTTCTCAATCATGTACCTACTCGACTCCTAGCTTTGAACTGGTGTCTCGCAATCTTGGCGAATTCTCTATGCGTTTCACTAGTTGTAAGGTACAAGGGGCTGAAGGGGCAATCCTGATCGAAACATCATTTCAATTAAGTAATCGATATTTTGTCAAAATTTTACAGTAAGTAGGTATTCACCAGTGCTATGTGTCCACTTCCTGTCATGTGCACAATACTTACTGTAAAATATGGACAGTGTATCGGTTTCTTTATTTATGTACAATCAACCATTTTGAACCCTAGGCCACTGTAGAACTATGTCATAGTAACGTTATATATCAGATTGTATGAAATCTCTTACTGCTTGTCATTTTGACATGGTTGTAGAGTGGCCTAGGGTTCCAATTGGTGGACTCAAAGAGGATCGAGTATTATAGAGAGTTACTGTCAAAGTAAAATGTGTAATCACAGTGCATAGACTGCCATCTCTCTATTACACAAGCTAAAAACTGTTGATATGTGTTAAAAGTTAAAATGTCAAATATTAATATTAGCGCCATCTAGCCGAGCGTCCCCCAAAGGTGTATCGTCATCTAGTTCACCGTACCTTTTTAGGGTTCCGTAGTCAACTAGGAACCCTTATAGTTTCGCCATGTCTGTCTGTCCGTCCGTCCGCGGATAATCTCAGTAACGGTTAGCACTAGAAAGCTGAAATTTGGTACCAATATGTACATCAATCACGCCGACAAAGTGAAAAAATAAAAAATGGAAAAAAATGTTTTATTAGGGTACCCCCCCTACATGTAAAGTGGGGGCTGATATTTTTTTTCATTCCAACCCCAACGTGTGATATATTCTTGGATAGGTATTTAAAAATGAATAAGGGTTTACTAAGATCATATTTTGATATTATTAATATTTTCGGAAATAATCGCTCCTAAAGGAAAAAAAAGTGCGTCCCCCCCCTCTAACTTTTGAACCATATGTTTAAAAAATATGAAAAAAATCACAAAAGTAGAACTTTATAAATACTTTCTAGGAAAATTGTTTTGAACTTGATAGGTCCAGTAGTTTTTGAGAAAAATACGCAAAACTACGGAACCCTACACTGAGCGTGGCCCGACACGCTCTTGGCCGGTTTTTTTCTGTATGGTTTTGAGGTACGTTTTTTTCTTAGACTTAATCTGTCTATACGGAATTACATAGGTATGTCTTTGGTTGACTGTACTTACCTTCCGAAAAGCCTTGTAGTATTTAAGATTAGCAGTTAAGTTCATAAATGCATGTATGTTTCTTAGAAATAAACAGATTAATTTTTTTTATTGTAGTTTTAGTAGTTTTCACCAAGTACTTTCGGAAACATTTTTTTATTCAAAACAGGGCGGTAACAAAATACATACAAACTATAAAGATATACAACACATATTTACTAGCGTATTTATATATTTTTTTGAGTTTGTCTAAATTAGTTTTTTTTTTGTAGAATGTGCATCTATCACAATCGCAAAAGGACAAAGTTCACCAGTATACCTTAGAATGCATGAAGCAATCCGGGGTCAAACCCGAAGTATTGGCCGAGGCGAAGAAGCAGAATTTCAAGGACGACGAAGCGCTGAAGAAGTTTATGCTTTGCTTCTTCCAAAAGTCCGGGATCATGGACCGGGATGGAAGGTTGAATGTGGACGTCGCTTTGTCGAAGTTGCCTCAAGGCGCTGATAAAGTAGGAGTTAAAAAGGCTCTGGAAGAGTGTAGGGCAAAGAAAGGCAGAGACTCCGCTGATACGGCTTTTGAAGTTTTCAAGTGTTATCATCGCGCTACGCCCACTCATGTTGTTTTTTAACAAATATAATGATCATGTTTACATTGTCTGTACATATAAAAAAATCGTATGACTAATTCTTTATCTCGTAGTTGATTCATGTTGTTGTATTTATTTGTAACTTGTCTCAGTTTTGTAGGATTAGTTTAGTTTATGCGTTATATGTTTCTATTTATCGATTGTTTGTAAATAAATAAATTGCATTAAAGCTCAGGTTTTATTTACGAATTCTAATAGTATTTAGAGGTAGGTATAAGATAGCATTTTCAAAAATTCACGTACCTAATACTTTGATTTGTGAAAATTTTTGTTAGTAGGTAGGTAGGTAGGTAGGTAGGTAGGTTAGGTAGGTAGGTTAGGAGTTAGACCGTCTTCTTCTTCTTCGGTCTTACTCTAGGTAAAGTACAGTTTATATGAGGAAACTTAATCCTAAAATGTATTAATCCTGAATTTAAAGTACTTACTTTTTACTTAAGAGATTAACATAAGTTAAGTGCGCCATAGTACAATAAGCATTTAACATAGACAAGGAAAAATTGATATCAGTGTCCGATCTTAATTTCAACTAGCTTTGCCGGTAAGTAACCTAACGACCAGCTCGACTAAATTATCCTCAACCCATGTAGGCTATATAAAAAGGATTTGAATAGATTACACCTCACTTGGCTTCAAAGGTCGCTGACAAACCAGGCATTTCCATCTACGACCAGTGTCTTTAAAATGCGTTACGTAACCGCCTTGTGCTTAATATTTGCCTTGGAGTGTGCTTGTGAAGTGGTAAGTGTTTTCTTTTATTTTTCTTGTGATTTGAAAAATGAAAAAAAAAAGGGGTCATATAAGTCGCCGTAGGCTCAGTCAACAGATTTTTGAAAGAAGTATAGTATATTTTTAGAATTAAATACGGTAGCTACTCGTACAAATTAATTTAATGGAAAATTATGGTAGCGCTATGGTAAATGTTTATACCTATTAGATATATATGTGTAAGAAGGTAGTTTTCTTTTAATAAAATAGAGATTTCTTTTAGTAGAATTAGTCTACATCTTTCCAAATCTTTCTTATTTTGTCATTCAAGCACGGCGGCTTTCTTCTTTCCCAAAATGAAATTTGTTCGTATAAAAGATTTATAATTATTATATAATTTGAGATAAAGAAAAACTCACAATGAGTAAGGTAGATGCATTTTAGGGGACCCTACCGTATTTTAAAAATTCGATCCTCCCATATTTTTTTCTTTTGTTTATTGTGGAACGAATTCAAGGTATAGTAATGTCTAATTTAGAGTAAAGTACATATTTTATTTGTGTTTATTAAAACTGAAAGCATGGACGACCTCTACTTAGATCAATAGGTACTTAAGCGGCGTCGCATTTCAGACTTTGAGCGCTCGAAGTATTCCACAGATTTAGGGCCGACTTTCACCGAGCGCTTAAATTTTATTGTATGGGAAGTTCCATTCTGCTGCGTGACGAGATTTAAGCGCTATTAGTTAACAATCCGTTATCTTCGTCCGTAAGAAAGAAAGAAAATTCGAAACAAAAAATAAAATAAAACAGGGTCAATATTCAAATTGCGGTAGCGAGTGTACGGACCCCTAAAATTTACCTAAAAATTCTGAATCGCTTTTAAGTGATCGATTTTACAATAAGCTTTTTAATTTCAGGTTATACAATTAGAACCAGAAAAGGCCGCAAAAGTAATTGAAAGTGCTATCAAATGTTCTAGCAAACACGGGCTTAATTTCGATGTACTGGAACGACTTAGAAGTAAAGAGAGAACAAAAGATGAGAAATTTCTAAAGTTTTTATATTGCACCCTTGATGACCTTAAAGTGGTGAAGAAAAATGGATATTTTATTGAAGAAGAAGCTCTGAAATTTGTACCGAAACAACATCAAGCAGTTCTAAAGAAGGCTCTAGAAGAATGCAATAAGAAACAAGGAAAGGATCGCATAGATGTGTTGTATAATGTTTCTAGATGTATGAGAGATGATAGCAATATACGCGTGACAATCTAAATTCTATGGTTAAGTGATGTCCTAAGTAGGGACTTGTTTAGTATTTTTATCGTAAGGAAAAATAGATGTAACTATAAGTTTTAGGATAGTATGTAATATAATATGAATAGATGATCTATAATCAAATAGATTTTAAGAATAATAAACTTCATAATAAATAATTCATTTCTATATTTTCAATATTTTAAATTAGGAACTAGTCTACAACTAAACATATAAAAGGCACAATCAATGGTTACACGAGACATTCTACTTTTCTAATCGAAGACCCGTTTTTTCCATATGGTAGATCCTTTTGGATCGCATACATAAACTAGGACAGTACACTTTCCCGAGATTACTACAAAATATCAACAACGAGTTTCCATAACTTCATTTTCGGAGTCTATATACTCGTATGTATCACTGTGCGCTGAAGACGACATTGATATGAAATCATCACTAATAGAATTACTTGATGTTACGCCAGTTAGAACTTCGGTGTCGTTTTCATCTTCTAAGTCTTCGCTCATAGACAATGCTTCACAGTTGCCAACACTATGTACTGAACTCTGTTTTTCACTGTTTACTGACATCTGCCTTCCACTATTACCTGATAGTCTATTATTATAAAGAGGAAAATCTGGATCATAGTCTGACTCGGATGAGGTAATGTTACGTACACTATAATGTCGGTTTCTGTAATTACACATGTCTCTTTTAACTAAATCATAATTTTCGTCGAGTGGGACGAAAAATGTCTTGATGTAGCCAGCTCCTTTGACAAATGTTTCCCCACGATACATTGTTACTATTCCACACTCTTCCAGGATCATTGCCGTTTCTTCTGTCACCTGTTGAATGAAACAGAATGAATTGGTTTTGAGAATTCGAAGTTATTTAAATATTTAATTATTTTTATCAGCCTTTTAATTTAGTTTACACCACTGTTAGGCAAGCCTCTCCACGCTTTTTCCATTTAACCTTGTAATTTGTACATGTCTGGATAAAATGCATCCAAGTCGATCCGTCATCTCTTTTTCGGTCTTCGGTTATTTATATTTACTTAATAATATTATTATTTTTATTTATTACCTGGATTTTACCAGTTAAACCAGTTGAATCCATCCGCGAAGCCATATTAACGGCATGTCCCCAAATATCATATAATGGTTTAATAGAACCAACTACTCCAGCTGCAACTTCTCCGTTAGAAATTCCTGAAACGATTTTGTTATTTAAGTAGTAATTTGAACCATAATGCCGGTAGGTGCCGCAATTTCTAAGCAGATTGACCAAAAGGTTTACAAATACATTAAAGTAGAGATTTAAAATTCTTACCAATGCGTAGATTTAGTCCTTCGAAACATTGGAATGATCCGCGATTAAAATTATGTAGTTGCATCATCATAGCAGCAGCAAATTCTACCATCGTGATTACTATCGCACGGTTGTAAGGAGTGTTTTGTCGGCGGTCATGATTAAATTCGGAATCTATTGATTCTCTTCTATTAGGGTCCAACCCGCAGGCGGCCATATACGTCCAACCAGCCATTTTAATCTTTTCCACTTTGTACACCGATGTGCCCGTCAGAAGAAGTCTGTCGAAATCTGATATTACTTCGTCCAGTATACTCAACATTAATTTATCGTCTGGGTTTTCTTCAATACCCAATTTGTAGTCTGTCAGAGACGCAAACATTACCGCCACATTGTCGTATTTTTCGTAGTACAGTTCGTCTATAGATCTATTTAAATCCAAGTATACTTGTACTGGAAGAACAAAATAAAATTAGTTACAAACTTATTGTATGATAATTTAACATTTAACAATATATATGTCACAACAGTCAATACAAACCTACGTGTGCCGGCAAAATGTTTTCTAAAAGCATATTGTTAACTTTCAACATAGTCTCAGCTTCTTGTTGTTCTTCTGTAAGCTGCAACTGCCACAAGTGATCTAATCTGTTTCTATATTCAGTGGTTCTATCAATGAAATACAGCGTGATCGTTATAAAGACAACGGATAGCGTATGAGACACACGGGGATCCAATCCCACATTAAACGTGGCATCTTCTGCGAAAAATGAGGTTTTTATTTCCCACACTACCCATAGGTAAAATATGGTCATTCCACCAGCAACGATCCATTTAAAAATAAAAAATACTCTGCTAAACAAAAAGTTTAGTAGTAAAGCTAAACCCCAACATTGTGTCACGTGCTGAAAGACAAACAGTACATTTAGAACATTTTATTGCAACACGCATATTACAAGCATTCTTGAAAAATATAACAAATATTACCCACGAAGAATAACAGTTCGACAAAACTGTGACTGCTTGAATGTCAGGATCATCGGTTTTAACTTCTATACATTCGATCACACTGACCATAGAAGTTGCCGCTAGTGAGATACTAATAAGCAAGTATATGGCCGTCCTTAGTTTAGCTGATCTGGTAATACTCTCTGATATGTCGTATATCCTCCGTAGGAAGCGATTTCGAGGTTGCTCCAATCCTTTATATTTGTGCCAGAAAAATTGAAACCAAGTTAGTGGTTGCATAATTACAAGGCCCACTATAAGAAAAAGAACGGCGACAAATGTGTACCAGAGAAAACAGCAATACCTGAAATACAATTATATTAACTAGTACATAATAATTAAGTACCTATTTAAGTAACCATCATAATCATTGAACATCGAATTATCAAGTTATCAACTATAAATACTTACCAGTCGGTAGTCAAAGCATTTATAAATGCTATCAGCAAAGATATGATGAGACAGCATGTGATGTAATACTTGAAAAGTGGGTCCGGTAATAACAAAAACGTCTTTTCAAGTTGATAGTTTTCGAACATCAACGTAAATCTGTTCAGCTTAGATTCCTTTTTGAAATGTTCCCTAAAATGTAAAGTTAATATTTGTATAGGATTTATAACATATTTATTGAGTATATACTGTGTTCTGTTTGTCTGTGTAGGTACTTACTTTCCATTGGTCATATCTTCGATTTCCTTTGCCATTTGAGCGTCGGCTGCTTTCAACATCTGCTGATATTCTACCAAATTTTCGTCCATAAAAGTTGTGGTTCTCCGATAATTTGATTGATTTTTATTTTCCGACCGCTACTGAAAATACAGTGTCGAGTTATTTTATTTCGCAAATTTTGTACCAAATAAGTAATTTAAGTTCAAACAATGTAGTAGGAGTAAGTAGTATGTAGTAAAACACCTTACTGCACAAAACAAATTACATAAAGGACCTACAGAGAATATTATAAGAGTGTACAAAGGCGAACCTAATCCTTTAAGGCCTACTTGCACCAACTACTCAGGGTTAGCGGGCTGTCATCTGTCAAATTCCATATAAAATGGTGGGTTAACCCCCGGGTTAACCCCCTATATTCGTTGGTGCACGTAGAGATGTTTGGTGATGATAAATTTTAGTTATACTTCAAAGGGCCGGGTAGAACAGGTAGGTATATGCATTAAGGAGTTTTATGTATTTGTTTATAGATGTTGACTTACTCGTTTTTTAATCATTTTGCTGAATCCAACTGATGCTCTACGGTACGGCTTATATTCTGTAATAGGCTGCAAATCAATTAATTCAAAAAAATCGAAATATTTGTAAACAATGAAAGTAAAATTGATATTTTTCTTGGACATCACATATGATTAGAAATTATTTATATTTAATATGATTGGTAGGTAAAATATATTTTTTTTTAAATAAGTTTACGAGTATAAAGAACTTACTCTGTCTGGCCTGGAGAGTAAAAATGTTTCTAATTTATTTTCTAAAATAAACGGATGGTTTTGAGATTCAAAATTTGGTTCGATTATATATTCTCTAGCGTAGTCTATCAATAATTCCAGGGTTTGCTTGGTCACGTGAACTTTTCTGAAATGTAAAACAATACCTAAAATGTAATACTTGCGTGATAGGTACACTCATATCAATATTAGTTGCTTAGGTAGACACTTCATATTATTATCACTGTGTCAAAACAGGTACATAACAAAACAAAAATTAAATTATATGACTGTACATTGTACAATACTGTACCATAAGTTATTAGCAGTCACCGCCTCCTTGGTATTCTGAATTTTTAGATACGATGTTTATACAGGACAAAATAGAGTTGTGAATGATATTTTACAAGTAGGTAGGTAGCCGCAAATCCTTACCCTGCTTTCCCTGTAGATTCCATCTTATTAGCTATAGTGGCATCTTTAGACCAGATATCGAATTGCCACTTTCTCATGCCTATCAGTCCACTTAGAATGCGTCCGGAATGTACTCCGATTCTCATGTCGATGTTCAATGACCGCTTCTCTCTGAAATCATTAATTTCAATAAGATCAGGGTGGCTAGCCGAATGGCACAATCGCTCACGAAACGCTCACGAAACGAGTCGGAGAAATGCCATTCGGCTACGGGACCAGGCCAGGCCCCGTAGCCGAATGGCATTTCTCCGACGCCAAACGAAAGCGATACGCCGCTGGCTCTGTCGCGCCAATACGCAAGCGCGATAGAGATAGATATCTACTAGCGCTTCGTTTCGTGAGCGTTTCGTGAGCGATTGTGCCATTCGGCTAGCCACCCTGGCAGGCAATCATGGTCGCGCGATAAAACATACCGGGTAATAGTACCTAAACAGTTCGTTTTATTTGGTGCAAGAGTAATTATATGATTTTTTTAAAAGGACGGTTTAACACACGTTTATCCTATTGCTATTGGCGACATGTTTGGAATCTACCGGCGATACTTCATCAGGCATACTCGTAACGTAACCCGTTGTTTTTCAATTTTTTAATTATGTATTACAAAAGTTTAACCCTCAAATGCATAGTAGTATATATGCATCACATATTTTTGACTCTATACGTCATGCATTTAAGTGTTAACTTGTATAATGTAAGAATTTCCTACAAGTGTTTGTCTTACCCCAGACAAACACTTGTGTCTCATATTATAAAATGGTTAGCGTTCTAATCTTATATATTTAAATTTGCTTGCAACTACTGGCTACATTGCAGTTTTAGGATTAAACAGTTATAAAAAAACCGGCCAAGTGCGAGTCGGACTCGCCCACCGAGGGTTCCGTACAAACTTTCTTTCAAACTACCTAGTAAAAATAATCTCATATTTTCATATAACTCTAATGACTTGACTAGAAGACAAAAGTATAGGTACTAATGAGTATTATTGTGTATAGCGCCATCTCCCGGTCAATTTGCTAACTAATTTGCGCGACCTGGTTTTTCAAGGATAATTCTTTATAATGTTAACCGATTTAAACAGTTTTTACTTTATTGGACAGAAGATGGTTTACGTAACATCTCTTATTAATTTGAAGTACGATGTGCATCCGCAAGGGTGGGTAAATTGAAAGTGAAAATCTGAAAAGTTTTTTGTGAATAAAAAAAAAAGTATTCAAAATACAAACACGATTATATTTTTCCTGTAATATTTAGCATAAAACCAATGTTTACTAAAATTTTCATAATTTTTCGTTGGTAAACTACGGAGATAAGGGGGGGGGGGGGGAACGGTATTTTTTTTTTAATTTTCCTTCAAAATTCATTTTTTTTCCACAACAAAAAAAATATAAAAAATAGCTTATTTACGTTCAATTTGAGCTCTTTCCAACGATACCCCACTTGACCTAGTAACTTGAAATTTACAGTTTGCCCCCCTTTCATTTTGGCCATTTTCTACAATTAAAATTAATATATTTAAAAAAAAAAAACATTCTATTTGTAGAGGTTTACAATGTTCACAACTATTCCAAATTTCAAGTTGATAGCACATTCCTAAATATCTCGAGAACTACTAATAGTTCTCGAGATATTTAGGAATGTGACAGACGGACAGACAGACGGACAGAGTCGCACCATAAGGGTTCCTGTTGTACCTTTTTGGTACGGAACCCTAAAAAGAACGAGTCATTATATTTTGACATCATAAATTAATAAACAACTCGGTATTGAACTTGAACCTTAGTAGGAAGATAATTTCCTAATCTTATCAGAATAAGATTTACTTTCTTTTTAGATAGATAAAAACTTATTTTGCTTGAAAGAGAAACGCATTAGGCGTCACGAGCAAGCCTCCAACCCCGCTCACCTGGGGGAGCATTAAATAAGTATACCAGCTGCCACGTGTGTGGACACGGGATCCTCTCGAATTGGGATATACAGCCACGAACGCAAGTGTCGTCCGGAAAGAGGCCTTCATCCTTAAATGCCGCTCAAGAATTTTGTACCTTTTCAGTGTGATGTAACGTCAATCAAAATATTTTCTCCCAGTTAAACTTGCGTTCACAGGGCTATTGTGACCTAATAACATACAATTTAAATGTACCTACCTTAGTGACTTTATGGTCAAATCTCATCTCAAAAATCACTCTAAATTGACTAAAATTTTAGCAAAGAAACTGTTTTTTCCACCCACGTATATATTACTACACGCAATAATTTCAAGTTATGGCTCTTTTACTTGCTCAAATTGAGGTCAAAGTATTATATGTATAAAAATCAACAGTTTCTTCATAAGACTTATATTGACCGGGATATAGACCGTGATTAATTTTTTGATTTTTGTCGAGCTCCCGATATTTCGACGCAGTTGCATGCATCATGATCGCGCGCTGTCTATACAACTTTAACATCCACCCGCCTTCGTCAGTTTTCCGTGATCATGATGCATGCAACTGCGTCGAAATATCGGGAGCTCGACAAAAATCAAAAAGGTAATCACGGTCTATATCCCGGTCAATATAAGTCTAATGAAAATAACCGTGAATCATTCAAAACTCTTATAGTTTCTTCATAATTTAAGTTGAAGTATTTTTCCAAGGCGTAAGGCCTTATAAATCATCTGTCACAGATGTAAAGGCGGTGTATTATATTAGATATATGTAGATGTCAATTTCTATTACATACCGAACGTCCTTAATAATATGGATCATGTCGAGGCCCAAGTCCACACAGTTCTTGGCGTGCAGGGTAGTGGGTTTCGGGATGCCACTAACGCAGTAGTAGCAGTCGCCTAAGAACTTTATGCGCAGCACATCAAACTCCTGAAAAATAATCATTTTGATTATATTATTTTTTTATTATACTCAATTTCAAACTTAACTTCAGCATAAACATCTTAAAAAATAATAGGGCGAGAATTGATAATTAAGGTTCGTTACGTACAATAGGTGCAATAATGTTCATTCCCATTAATAAAATTCATTAGCAGAAGTAGCTTATAATAAATAATACACCGATAAAGTCAAAGTAGTAATCAATAATCCTACAATCAAAATATATTTTATCTGCATCCTTAAAATTATATATACTTATACAATTAATGTTGTGGTTGCATCGAAAGTAACGTAACGATATTGGTAACAGATGCTGTAGTTAATTATTTACATTAAAATTAAGAACAACACTGAGAATCAAAGACAATATTTTAATATTAGTCGTGAAAACTGTTTTGCTTCTAAATTAAGTGTCAGTTGCAGACATTGTTGACGAATCTCGAATGTTACTTGTACGATGCGACAGTCGCCTTCGACTAATTTTTAGATGCTTATTCTTTAAACGTATTTTTGATTATGCGATTTAAAAAATACTTAATCTAATTTTTATATTTAACCTTTAACCTTAATATTTAACCTGAATGTCATACAGACATCATGTCCTATATCTTTTACGTCGTAGGAAGAGATTAAAGGAAATATAGCTGTTATATTTATTATAGCTGTCATGTCATATATTTGGGTACTTGAGAGGGACGCCACAAGCCTTTGGTAATTCTGTCATGTCATATAGGTATACTTAAAATTGTTGACCCTTGCCACTGTGACCGAATGGCTGAGTGGTTCGAGGCATCCATGGCTATAAAGGAGAACGCTGGTTTGAATCCAGCTTTGGACACTTGGCAATTTTTTCTTTGTACTTATATGACATTTATTTCAGTTTATTTTATGACTTGCTATAAGCGGTTTTTGGTTGGATTTTTATTTTGTTTTACCTCAGACGCCTCATCGAACCTGCCGAACAACTCATTCAGCAGTTCCACCATCCGCATGGGCGATAGAGTGGTTGATATCATGGTGTAATTCACGACGTCCGCGTAAAGAATGCTCACGTTGTCGTGCTCTTCTACGTACAGTTGGCTGGAATTTTACAACAATTCATTGTTAATCTATGTCAAAGACATATGTAACTCCGTATAGACAGCTACAGTCCAAGAAAAAAACGTACCTCAGGACCATATAGGAAAAGGTACAGAGGCCTAGATGGTGTTACACCTTTGGGGGACGCTCGGCTGGATGGCGCTAATATTAATATTTGACATTTTAACACATTAGACTTATATTGACCGGGATATAGACCGTGATTACCTTTTTGATTTTTGTCGAGCTCCCTATGAAAATAATCGTGAATCATTCATAACTCTTATTTTAACACATATCAAGCTACGAATATGGACCAAATTGTCAAAACTGAGGTTCAAAAGTTTTAAGCCGTGTCGAGAGATGGCAGTCTATGCACTGTGATTACGCATTTTACTTTGACATGAACTCTCTAATAATACTTGATCTATGTATAATAATTCGCCTTATTACATTACGGATTTTTTTCAGCCGCTTTCAATCGTTAAACCGCCGAATTTTATTACGGCCTTGTTTATGATAACCACACCTACTCTTGGCCACTGTCTAGCCAAAGGCAAATACGTGGCCTACGATGGAGTGAGCTCGCCCAGAAGATGCCTGTTCACTCTTGATTTAAAGGTTGCCGGTTTATATGAGATTCAGATGATACGATCTGATTCCGGCCTATTACTAGAGAATTAAAAATTCAATTTAAAAAAAAGTAACCATCAGATTAAATGATGAATACTCTAGATGAGTTTAAAAAAATAAAAATCAGTTGGGGTGTCTGAGGTTTTGAGTGATACCGGAAACACGTTGTATATCCCTTCGGGTGGCAGCACGGATACGTCAAATAGCTGTCAGGTGGCGGCGCCATTTTGCGCGAAAATGCTCAAGTGCCAGAGGGTCTGAAGTTGGTCTGAATAGTGATCAGCAAGATATTGGCGGGAGATACAAATTTAATGATTGTTTCTTATTTTTGCATGAAAGTTGTATATAAAAAGTTTGACGCTATAATGTGCATAAAATAGGCTTTTAATTACACTGACAAACATTTGCTGTCGATATGTAAGTAATTAGCAAATCCTCATTTTAACCTAAACCAAGGAAAAATAATCCGGATTCTTGTATAAAACAGACTAAAAAATACAGAAAAAGCACTACTCTTAAGAAAAACACTTTTTTTACAAACATATACATGGATATACATCAGAAAAGGTAATAAAATTACACTTTTGCATTGAGATTTTACATATTACAAGCGTATTAAAATTGGGTATGAAATCCGTCTCGTAAAAAAACTGAGGTAACTTTGAAATCTTGTTTCGTTATTATTTATCAATTATATGTTTGAAATTATATACTCGTTTTGTAGAGCGTCTTAAGATATATGTATTATCACAGGCTTAAGTAACAAAAGTTCCGATTTTCAAAAATAGATGAGTTCAAAATAAGGCATGCGAAAGCTAAAGTAGATAGATGACCTTCGTACATTCTTTCATAATACCAAGTTCTTAAAGTGGTTTAATTAAAATTTTGGGGATTTCAAAGCTACATTAAATAACAATGTCTTAGTAGTGACATATTTTAATAGAAAACGACATACAAATGGGACAAAATTCGTCTAAATTATTACGCACATTTTATCCACATCGAAAATTGAATAAAATGGCCATGGTCGTGACCTTGAATATTGTGTCTCGGTGATGAAAAATTATCGAGTTTTCAGTATAAAGATTATAAACTTTGGTTATCAAATAGTTAACCTAACGATTAAAGTGTTTTTTTAGGTTATTAGTACTAGATATATCTAAATAAACGCCCAATTCCTCGGGCCAAACCTATTCATCACTCGATTATTTGAAATAAAATGCCAAATCAATAAGTAAAAACAATCAAATTTACGATTAAATTATTGTAAACTGTTTAGTACTTACCCAGGCACATTATATTTAAATCCGTATACAATTTTGTATAGAAATACACACATAAAAACACAATTTGTTTAACATCAAATTTTTAGCAAAGGCACTGTTGCCTGGCGCTTTTAAAATAAGGATTTTCTAATAATATTTATATTACAGGTAATTACTTTTGATGCGACAATTAATTATTGTGTTTTCCGCTATCTATTGTTAAAGTTTTTGTAGCTTAGGTGCGCGCGCAAACGTTTAATTTTCCCGCCAAATACGCAATGACCATTCGGTCGACTCCCGGCGCCATGGCACTTGCGGACATTTCAAATCGGCCGGGAGTCGACCGCTCAGCACTCGGGGACTTTTGAAATCGGCCGGGAGTCGACCGCTCAGCACTCCAGTGTTTAAGTGTTCTGTGCTGCGGCATAGACATAACGTAATTTTCTCGAGAGCATCTACATATCACTTTTCGACGTTTCATACGATAATTTATAGCGTTACGAGAAAAAGTGTAAGGTATTCTAAAACTTGAAACTCTTTACCTGTTGAGTCATTTTACATAAAGGATAATCTAGGGATTTAGCTTATCGTATTGACCAGTTATGACTAATTATGAAAAGGTACTTTGCTTATTTTGCGCAGACATCGTTCATAGAAATCATCATCAATGTGTTCGATAGGACTTTTTAAATGATTAAACTTATGAATCATATTATAACCTAACTGTTAAATCCTCAGATCGTCTGATAAAACAAAAAGTTAATTAATATTATCGTTTATAGTATTTTATGCAACTGGTGGTTAAAAGAGGTCAAAAAAGGTGAGTGGCGTGGGTAACAATTTGAGGCGAAGCCGAAAATTGTTAATAAAGACGCCACGAGCATTTTTTGACTCAGTTAAACACCGTTGCATACAATACTTTTTCTACGACCAAGCACTTATTTTGAAAGAAAATTATAAATCAACAAATACCTACTTTCAGTCATCTTAGTTATCTAGTGGACCGCCTACCATTTTGAATATGCAGTTTGAGTGCAAACATGAAAATAAAACTGTCTATGGTATGGTTCTTTGAAGCCTGGCCACTAAGACGAATCGAGCCGAGTTGAATCGAGTTCTCATACATTTGAATGCGATTCGACGCGTCGCCAATGAACGCAGCAGAAAACGAAGGAGTCTCGACTCTGCGAATTGGTTTGTTAAGTTGGTAGCAATGTATTTACTGAACTGTAATGGCCGCTGTACACATATGGCCAACGGTTCCACCAGCCCTTTGTGAAACCCCTTGGCCAAGATAAGAGCCGCTGTTTACACATTGGCGAACCAATCACTTGGCATTGGCTCTTCATGAAAGATGGACGTGGATTAGAAAAATCTAGGAAATTCTAGGTCATAGACGTTGTCAGAAAAATTTGATTAAAAAATAATAACCCCGTAGTAAAATTAAATTATTTGAAATATTAACAATTTTCTGCATATTCTGATAAGAACATTTATCTTTTTTAGGAAATACATTAAACATTTGCAAGGTTATTTTATTTCCTAAAATCTACACTATTATTGGCATAGATAAACTTATTATTTTCGTAAATATTTCACTACTGTCCTCTCTGACGGCTGACGACCAACTGAATGAAGCGCCAACGTGTAAACGCAGTTGGCCATTGGCGCCAAGATCCTTTGATGTGTGGACAAAAAACCGACACCAATCGGTTGGCCGGCAAGCGCAAGCGCCAACTGCCAACTTACGGCCAAGTAGCCCTCTACACACTTGGCCAAGGGGTTTGGTGGAACCGTTGGCCATGTGTGTACAGGGGCCATAACAGCTAGATAGCAACGCAACAGCAACTAGATAGACTTGTCCTGACATCTTTTATGTAGGGTTTTTAAGTTCTATGCACGACCTTGTAACTCACGAATAACAGTACGGGAGTAGAAAAAATTACTTAATATATTACACAACCGTAAGTTTTTGCGAATAAACTATTTATCTTTTATCTCGGAGGAGATTATAGAAAGGACATTATAAATATATTGAAAAGATAGGAATTGGAATTGTTTTCTTCCTTAATTAATTTTTTTTTGCGAAGTTTTTCTGAATATCTTTGATTATTTATACGGGTATTAAGATATTAATGTTTTGCACAATGTTATGTCCTGCACGTTCGTCTTATGCAAATTTATTTTAATTTGTGTCCTTTTACTTTGTGAGTCCCGTTTCGTTTTTAATCTTACAAATAAGTTTAGTACCCAAATTTAATGCTTTTAAGCAAAACAATCCATACTAATATGGGCAAGTGTGTGTCTGTTTGTTTGTCCGTTTTTCACGGCAAAACGGAGCGACGAATTTTTTAAGTGGAGACAGTTGAAGGGATGGAGAGTGACATAGGCTAGTTTTTGTCTCTTTCTAACGCGAGCGAAGCCGCGGGCAAAAGCTATTATAAAATATTCTTACTTGAATGATCTCATAGCGTAGCTTAGCGTATGAGACTGTATCCCAAGAAACATGGCACGAATATCTTGTCGAACTCTCGACACTATGTGCTCCGGAATGATGCTCAACATGAGCCGCTCCTGGAAATGTTTAAAAGAAAATTGTTAATGAAGTTGGAAAAACAATGTGTTACATTTTACTCTAGGCCTTGGCTTAGTCACACGGGACTTAATTGAATTAGGAAATGTTAAATGAATGCGATGTTCCATGCCTAAAGGACCCTTACTCCTTAAGTTTCATCTTGTTTATTAAACATGTAAAATCGGGTAACTCACGTAAAATTGTCGAAGGTAGCTCGACATGTTTCGCTCCGTAACGAGAAGCATTTTCATTGAGCACGCGCGATGCCGATGGTATCTCGACGCAGACACCCCGAGCACGACACGCTGTCGAGTTACCCGATTTTACATGTTTATTATGTCAGTGTCTCGCGGTAGTTTTATTATTCAAATTTCATCTTGTTGTTTGAACCAAAGAACACGTATGCGCTAAGTATTTTAACCAAAAAACTTGTTGAACGAACATGAAAACTGGTTGTTTTTTCTGTCACTGTGGCCCTAAG
Source organism: Leguminivora glycinivorella (assembly GCF_023078275.1). Lineage (NCBI taxonomy): Eukaryota > Metazoa > Arthropoda > Insecta > Lepidoptera > Tortricidae > Leguminivora > Leguminivora glycinivorella. The sequence goes on along the minus strand of NC_062974.1, from coordinate 19,093,829 downwards.
GACGAAATTCTACTGGAATTTTAGATAAAATAGTACATTACGATACAAGTGCGTAAAAAGGAAGTTCGAAACGAGTGGCGATAAATTAAAACACGACCGAAGGGAGTGTTTTAAATCGACACGAGCTACAAATTTCCTTTTCGCACGTGTATCGTACGACGTTTTTCAGTACAGATGACCCTCCGAAGTTTCAACCTGGCATATAATGACCCACTTCTCGCACTAGTGCGTAAAAAAAAACACCATCTGTACTGAAAACTACCTTATTTCTATTACAAGCATAAGGCCACATCATAGTGCTTGAACTCATGTATTCATTACTTTCCCAGCTTACATAATTAGCTATTACCTATGTCAACAGGCATGTGAAGCAAAGTTCAGCATCGTCGCGCCAAATCAACCGACGACAATAACGATACATTTGTCCTCTAGTGTATATTGTCTTTACTTAAACTATTACAATAGGGATGACGACTACAAGAAAAAAGGCATTCTGTTTAGTCCGTCAGTTAATTCGTCCAAAAATACTGAAACATATTTTTCGCTTTTTCTAGTTAATGAATACATGACGTCACTTCTAAGAAAAAACTGTACCTAGGCGTGACGTCACGCGAAACTTCAACGCACTGTACCGTCGTCATTTTTCGTTTACGAGAAAAAAAATACGTGTCTAAAATTCTTTGATAATCTAAATGACGGACTAATTAGTTTTTTTTAGTCGTCTAGCCTATAGCACTTTCATACTCACTTCCTGATCTTTGACGAACTTCAGCCGCAGCGTACTCTCAACGCAAGCCCTCCGATCCAGGAACGACCTCCTCGTCACTATCTCGTTCATCAGTCTGAAGTACACACCCATCAGGTTCACGCCGATAAGGTATAGCGTATCTGAAGCCACCTAGAACAGGGGAATCCCAGTGTAAATAGGCTATCTAAGTAATAGCTAATGGGTGTTGATTACCGGAGTGGAATTTAATCAATTCATATCAATTGTTTTTTTTAACAAATACGTCAACGTCAACAGAGGATAAACTTTCTAATAAATTTATCAGGAGCTATTTTAAGGGTTCCGTAGTGAACTATGAACCCTTATAGTTTCGCCTTGTCTGTCCGTCCCTCCGTCCGTCCGTCCGCGGATAATCTCAGTGACCATTAGCGATAGATATTTAAAAATGAATATAGGTTTACGCAAAGAATTTTTTGATATTGTTAATATTTTCGGAAATAATTTTTTGATATTGTTAATATTTCGGAAATATTTTTTTTTATTTTTAGTAAAAAAAAAAATGTGTACCCCTCTAACTTTTAAACCATTAGTTTAAAAAATATGACAAAAAAATCACAAAAGTAGAACTTTATAAAGACTTTCTAGGAAAATTCTTTTGAACTTGATAGGTTGAACATGCAGTTTTTGAAAAAAAATACGGGAAACTACGGAACCCTACACTGAGCGTGGCCCGACACGCTCTTGGCCGGTTTTGTATTTAGTGAAGAAAGTGTTAAATTGATTTGTTTTAGTTCAGTGAGCATAAGTATATCTCACCATGATGTAAAAATGGATAAATATTTCGCTCGCAAAGTCATCGTGTTTTGATATTTTCTTCCTTTTATTGTGTATGTTTTTCACAATAACTTATTGTTGTGTTTGTTCTCACTCCACTTTTTGTTTTCCTATTTCCTATTAACACGTTCGCGGACGCGTATTCTATAGCATACGTTTTTGTACTCCTTCTGGTGACGCGTATGCTATAGAATACGTTATTTGGTTTGAATTTCTGCGTCTGTTTGCTTAGTAATCTGCTTGTTCACAGTATAATATTATTGACCAACATTTCCTCTACCATTCACTAGAATCATAGTATGCATACTGCAACATTACATAGTTTTATCGCAGTTAAAAAATATGCTGTGGCGTCACAGATCGAGTTCACCTTTTTGTGACGCGTATGCTATAGAATACCTCTTTGTATGGAAATTTGCGCAGTAGCCCCGCGAGTGTCACCGGGAGTTGGCCCGTGAAATGTGGCCAAATTTCGAGCGCAAACGCAATTTTACGGATTGTTTAAAAAATCATAAGTAATTATTTTTACAGTTTATATATATTTTTGTGTTGCGGTTTGGTTAACAAACAAGTCGACTGTCGTTTTATAATAATACACCGTGATTTTGGTTACGATAAATTAAGAAAAGCGAGGCATGTTTACACCTATTATTTGAGTAATTTCCTTCGTACTTAGTCATTGCTTTGCTCATATAATTGTGAATAAACCCTGTTTCTGGTCGATACTGACTGTTTACGTTAAATTATATCTTTTTGAGTGAATTTTGTTGGTGTTTAACTACTTGAACATGGTTTAGATGCTTGTAAAATAGCATATAAAGCTGGGCGAATCATCGCGTAGTGAGAGGTAGTGGATAAGTTCTACCCAGAAATCATCGCACCAAACGAAGGCCTTTAGCACCTATACAACAGCAGGTTTGAACAAACATTATTCTAGTCTCAATGACGAAACGGGTGACTACAGTTCTGACGAAAGTTAGGTACTCCAAAAGTGTCTGTAGGTACACATTTAGATACACATTTAGACAATTCTTCTTGTACCAAAAAACTCTGTATTCGTGAACAAGCTTTATACTTTTATTTGTGGGCATCATCCCCGCAGCCAGAAACACTAAATGTTTTATTTGATATGATTCTACAGAATGAATCTGCTGTATCACCATCTATGGATCGTATGCTATAGCATACGATGTCATATAAGATCGCATTTTGACTCAGTATTGTGTCACGGTACGCTATAGCATCGTATGCTATAGCATACGGTGTCACACAAGATCACATTTTACCTCTGTATTTTGTCAGGTATGCTATAGCATCCGAATGCTATAGCGTTCCTCGTCACATAATAACCCTAATATAAGCTGTCTAAGGACAGGTATGCTATAGCAGTCGGAAAATTCCCATACAAAATATTGGTGTCCCAGAGGGGTGACTGAGCGTCCGCGAACGTGTTAAGAAATACAGCATTGGAGACTTGGAGAGATTTCATTGCAAAATATCGTCCCATTAATGCAAATACCGACTAAGTGACTTTTTGACGAAATCGAGTTTTTAGCACCTATAGAATAAGGTTTTCAAGGGCTACAATATGTTAAAACCCATGTGTTGATACGACGCTGCATTCAAAAGATAGCTTTCGCATAAAGTTACTTAATAGTCAATTTGTTGCATTATAAACTGCCAGAATGTGATATGAATATTTAATATAAACTTTTATGCTTTATCCGCCAAGTAGAACCTTTTAATGGTGTATAGTGTTTTTTTGCATTTTAACATTTTGTTAAAGTAGCCATCTTATGTTCTACAAAAAAGTTTAATGTGTACATATTTGATTTTTGCAAATAAAACTATCAACAAAATTCTTTATTTTAAGTCAGGCTAAATACACCAAATGTCTTTAAGATGTTTTTCCAGAAGATGTTTGTTTACAAACATCAGCAATGTCATTCTACCAAAAAGTTGTATAGGGACTATAATTGGTTTTGCATGTGATGTGACAAAGGAAAGGATAACGGTCTATTACTGCAAATACCGACTATGTGTAGATAGGCGATTTTGAGATAATGCGGTTTTAAAGTTTGAAGGTACGTTTTATATAAAAACATGAAGAAATGTACGTTATGTGTATGGCATTTTAAAACCTATATTTTTTTGTTTACTACTTTGTCGTATATATATTCAGAATGTATTTAGTTGGCGATCAAATACGATTTAATGAAACAGTCGAATACCTACTTAGTTGGTTTTTCCTGTAGAAATAAATGTTTGCATATTTCTCTTCTTTATACATATAAACCATTGTTTGTCTTAAATTAAGCTTCGTTTTTCATATGATGTTCTCGTGATTAGCAAAAAGTGCGTTGAGAACCTCCTCCTTTTTTTGAAATCGATTAAAAATACAATAATACAAACGGTTTAAGCTGAAGGAATCGAATTTAGTGTAATTTTATGTTTCATAACTTCGATGACCGTTACTAATTATAGTGTTATATTTAAATCAAATCTTTTTTGCCACTTCACCGACTGGTAAAGGCTCTCTTAGTTCTTCGAAAACGGACGAGAGAGTTGCATTTTATCCACAAAATCTTGTGGATTGCATTAGTGCAAAGTTATTTCATACTAATTTTAATTTGGTAACCTAAGCTGGTTGGCAAATAACCTGAAATATCCCGGGTAATAATTGTAAGTTAGCCAGTAAGCTAATATAGTCAGTAGTTTTTAAGAATATAGTACGCTCGAAATAGGCAACTGTTGATAGGTACTGTATTTCCTGTATATCATACCATCTTATGTACTCAGTTAATTATGAATAAACTTTACTTTACTTTACTTACTGGTATACCTACGGTACGAGTAGACTTCAGGTGTCACAACTGTGTACCACTTCACCAACTGCAGTATTAACGTCGTGGCTTGCGTGGGCGACGGTCGCGCGATGGTCGCGCGACGGCGATGCGATGCATACGAAATCAAACCTTATCGATATGGAAGTAGACGATGCGATGAGACGCGACGGCGACGGTCGCGCGTAGTCGCCCACGCAAGACACGGCGTAAGTGATTAAAACCACCCATGGTACTCTTTAGGTATGAAATCTCTGTCACAAAGGCTGCATAAAGCCTTGAGGACACTTAAAAGGTGGAGTCGAGCAGCGTCGAATTGAGCCCTGCATACATTTACAATGAACGATGAATCCGATTCGACGCGTCGCTAATGGACGTAGTTTCATAAGAAATGCAGAAGGCGAATTAATGAGATTCGACTCGGCGAGCTTAGTGGGCACCAGGCTTAAGTCATGTCGAGATCTAGATTTAGCACAAGGCAAGGAAATCAACGCCACAAATTGAACTCCAGTTCAATAGAACCACCTCAAACCTCTTAACGTATCATACCATATATCTATCTTGGTCTAAAGCTCGATAAACAACTAGCTATCTCTGCGTTCAAGAAAATGGACTTACGCAGACTTTTTGACAAAGGTATCATAATTAAATAGTACCATGAGTGCTTCCAATCACTTAATACCTAGTTAGTCTAGCATTGTCAGCCGTGATACGGATGTGTTTGTATCGAATTCCACCAGCGATGAAGATGTTTTTTAATAACTTTTTATCACTCTTGCGCAGTAAGTGTGCAATCGCACGCAGGCGTATTAGAAGTAAAAGAAAAAACTTTTGTTTAAAGTGTTTAAATTTGTATTTTGGACTACCATAAATACTTTTTTATCTTTTTATTGCAAGTGTGATGAAAAACACTGCGTGTAACTGGGGGCGTAGGAATATTGCAAACATGATTGCTTTAAATCGCCCCAGAAACCTATGTAATTACCGTTACACATTACTATATCTTACTTATTACCTCATCTACGCCTACATTTTAGTGACTTTGGCGTAAATGATTACTACAAAACTTTAAATAAACTATTACTTCAGGTTATTGAGCGTACAAAAACTATTTACCTATATTAAATGTAACAGTGTAGATAGTGAAATTTTGGACATAAATTATGGCGGACTTCAGATTGCCGCGACAGTGAACTAGTATGTAGTAAGTACCTATGCATATTATGCTATTACCCAAAAACGCATTAACCGATTTGTAAAATTCTTTTTGTTATTTCAAGAGAATGCTATTGTGTTACTTCTTGTTAAATTTTACTGAAATCGGTTAAAGTATTTTGTGAAAAATCTCCTAAAACCGATTGAAGAGGATTTTTTCAAAAAAATTTTTTTTGAGAATAACCCTTCAAAACCTCAAATAAAGTATTATTAATGGTTAGTAATGTTAAAAAACTTTTTGTTACAAATGTACCACTTTAATTAACAATGATAAGTGAAGTTTTGTAACATAAAATTAGAGCAGCTATATTTCCTGCAGCTAAAACCGCCTATGTCATTGAGAATATTTAATATATTTTGAAATAAGTTCAAAACTTTTGTATATTTTTCCTTTTTTTGCAAATCATAAGTAAAGTGTATGAAAAGCAAAGCTTAATCAAAGGGAAACACTGCTTTATATGTATTAATAAGAGAAATATACAAATTTTTATTTCTACAGGAAAAACCAACTAAGTTTGCTACTATTTTTTTTAAATCGTAGTTTTATCGGCAATCAAATACAGCCTGGATATTTTTTACGATTAAGTATTAAACAAGACAATACGGGCTGTAGAATGCTGTATACAAATAGTAATTTTTTTCATGTTTTCATATGAAATCGTACCTTCAAACATTAAAATCGCATTATCTCAAAATCACTTTTTTGCACATAGTCGGTATTTGCAGTAATGGGACGATATACTATAATCACGCACGGTGTAGATTTCAACAAAGATAACTATTTACCTTGGATAGTTTACTATTTGCATTGCTTGCTTAGTGAAATCACTTGTCCGCGAAAATGGAAACTAGGCGACGATTGCGGGTCGGCCGGTATATAGGATATGGACTCTGATGAGAAATGATGATGATGAGAATGGGCTTAGCGATGACAGGTTTGTCAAAGTTTGTATGAAGTGACAGCTATCTCAATCCCAATCTCGCGTCTCACTAAAGTTTGGGGGATTAGTCCGTTTTCACATTATCCGATCCGATATCGGATGTCGGAAGGATTTCAATGGAAAAAATCCAAGATGGCGCCTGTAATGTATGGGATATCGGTCCGACATCCGATATCAGATCGGATAATGTGAAAACGCACTTAGCCAAGGTAACGATCACGGACAAACGCTGGATGAAAATGAAAGTCATGAGAAGTCAGTGAAACTTACGGACGATTAAAAATATGCTAAAAATTGATTATACGTATAATAATATTTTGTTTCGTTGGTTGTTATCGATTTATGATTGATCGTGGTTTATAAAAAAACTTTGTATATATATGTTTTATCGGATTAATCAAGAAAATGAAGTAAATCTGTGTTTGTTCTTTTACCAAAATATTTGTGACTAAAAACAAAAGCTATATTCAGAATATTCAGATGAAAACATAAACTTACAAGTTGTTCACATGCTGCTACTTTAGTATAGTCTCCACGAAAGTTCATCTAGAAAACATTGTTTGATGAGTTCCGCTTAAAATAATTAAGTATGAAAGGTTCTCTGCATTAAAAAAAAATACAACATCTGAATGTATACCTTTAAGACAACCATCGAGAAAATAGAAAAAATAATTCTCATGATGTAAACTAATATTTACCTATTTATATATTACCTATTTAGTTTCTAGATGAGATTAAAGATTGAATGGATGAAAATTGCACGACACTTACCCAATTGAAATATTTGTATATTTTTGAGAAGGTTTTCAAACAAGCTAAGCAATATTTTCCGGTTTACATTAAAGTAATTTGTAAGGTACAACGGAGCAAATCTCGACTGGGGGACAAATGTAACTGGTCCATTTTTTCCATGTTTTACAATGTTTGCATTATTAAATAGAGTGTCCACCGGTTATATATGGTAGGCGTGTTCAGTATCCAACATGTAGAACTCAACATCATGGAAAAAAATTGGATTAGTTACAATTGCTCCCCATTCGAGATTTGCCCCGCTATACCTTTGAATTTTGAATTGATGTCACGTAAGGAAACGAGGAACAAACAATCTAAAATGTTTTTTCCCCTCACTACCTCGGAAACACGTGTTTTGTCCTTTAATACCAGCGGGTAAAAACGCATTTTATCCACTAGTGGGTAAAGTAATTTGACCTTGAATAAAGTCAAATTAACTGCTTTAAAATTGATAAAAGTAGGTGAATCTAGTAATAAAGATGATTTACCATCAGATTCTGTGGAACTACTGGAAGCAGTGTTAAACGCATTTTTTGCGTTGTAGTCTCCTCGCTATAGTGAGGGGAAAAGTTTTGTGTTACACTCGGGTACAAATGTATTTTACTTCACGTGTGTTAAAAAAAAATTTCCACACTCGGCGTTAAAATACAACTTTGCTCCCTTGTATAACAAATAACTATTATTTTTTACATTAACAATTCTGTACACTTTTATAGTGCACCTTTATACTAAGTACTCGTACTTCATAAAACAAAACAATGCCATATAATGATAATAAACTTACCACGACTTCTATCCGTGGATCCTCAATATAAGTGACAAACGCGAAGATAAGAACGTATATCACGCTGACTAGAACTCCAAGGAATATGGCAAGGAAATTGTTCCTCATTGGCAGAAATATGTATATCGAGAGTAGTGCCATTGTGGAGTAGGCGGGTCGTAGTGACATTCCTTCGTAGTGGCTGAATAATGGTACTGCGATGTCTGTGGAATTAAAAAGTTACAGTTAAAGTGCATTAAAATGCACATGGTTAAAAATATGGGGCTATAAAATGAGACTTATTTTACCGAAACGTTACGTGGTTCAAATGAAATGAACAGAGTTTCTGGTTGTTCATGGGCTTCATGGCATATGTTACTTATTTCAATTTTCTAATTGTCGATACACGTTGGTTGACTTTCGTAGCAAAGAAATTAGTTTCAAAGTAGTAGTACCCTCTTTTCAAACAAAGGTTTACAGGTTGTCAATGGAACTAAATATCTCTATGTTCAAGCAGAGATACAGTACAGTTTATCAAAATAGCGATCGATATTAATAATAATAATAATAAATTGCATTTATTTCGAACAAAAGTCCATATTTTGTTAGTAATACATTAACACTTAGATCTAGGGTTAGTAAAGAGACATAAAATTAAAATTAATATAAATTTACACACATTGGGGCATGTAGCTGCACCCAATGCCTCAGCAACGGTGAGTCCCACCGGTCAGCCAGCGTGCACAGGATGACATTCGAGCTGGCGCGCCACCTCCTCAACATTGAGCTACACCGCTTCCTCATGATCGCGTGGAAGCCATCGATCCGTCCCTCCGCGAACATACCCGAGGCGCTACAGTACCGCGGCAGCCCGAAAACCACCCTGTACGCGTTGTTATATTGCACCCTCAGAGCGCTGTATGCCCGCTGCGTATAGCTAACCCATAGACTGCACGTGTAGAAGGACTGGCAATATGCTTTAAAAAGCGTAGCCTTAACTGTCTTAGTGCATCGTGCAAATCTACGGGCCAGCATATTGCAACGCACAGCCAGCGCTCTGCGTTCCCTGTCAATGTCCATATTGTCGCACGTGTCATCAGAGACCCAGTGGCCCAAATATTTAAAATGCTTTACTAGCGCTAAAGGAGTGCCACAAAGTGTTACAGGGGGCACTTTGTACGTTTTATTACCCGCTTTAAATAGCATCAACTCACTTTTGCTCGCATTGTATTTGAGCCCATGGGCCTCCGCGTACGTCTCGCATATGCGCAACAGGCTAAGCAAACCACCCACCGAGGGGCTGAGCAGCACCATGTCATCCGCATAGCTTATGTTATTAATGCGTACGCCGTCTATGGAGCATCCAACGCTGGCACTGCTAAGCCCCTCCAGTAGTTGGTTCATATATAGGTTGAACAGGCGGGGCGAACTTAACCCCCCCTGCCTCACCCCACATTTCATCCTATATGTCCCCGAATATGCTCCAGCCCACCTTACACTGTTATCTTGGTTATCGTACCAGTATTTAAGCAGCGAGGTAATTTCGTCCGGTACATCAGTTTCATGTTTTAACTTATGCCACAACACGTCATAAGATACGAGATCGAATGCTTTTGACAGGTCCAAGTAACAGGCATAGACAGGCGTTTTTCGGGCCGTGTAGTACTGGACAGTCTGCTTCAGACATAGTATTGCAGATTCGGTAGATAGGCCCGGTCTAAAGCCGAACTGAGTGTCATGCAGGCGGATGTGTTTATCCAGCTGTTCGTCGAGCAGACTGTCCAGAACCTTAGCGATAACATTGGCTAACGAGATAGGCCTGTAGTTGGACATGTCAGAAACATCGCCCGTTTTGTTCTTAACTACTGGGACAACTACAGTATGCATAAGCTCATCCGGCAGGTAACTATGATTTACACAAAGATTGAAAAACAATGCTAGAACTCTAGGTAGGTGTACACCCGCGTACTTCAAATGCTCTATGCTAAGACTGTCCTTCCCAGGAGACTTTCCTCGCACCATCTTATTAATAACTGAGGCTACCTGTTTAGCAGAGAAACTTACAATATTGGCTAGCGGATATTTCTCAGCATCGCACATGTGAGACGCGGGCGACAACGGTGATTCTACCTTAAAGTGGCGCTGAAACGCATTGGCTATATCACTCGGCTCATGCAGGCCCGCTACACTCACAGGCAGGGCCGCCCTAGGATTTAATTTATTCGTTGACTTCCAGAATTTACCAAACTTTTTACTTGAATGTTGTTGCGCAATAATGTCCATTCGTATCTGATCTTGATTATTTTGACAATATTTTAGCTTAGATTTGAACATTCTTTTAGATTCATACATTCTAGTATACACGTCCCCTGAAACCGGTTTGCCGCACGATAACCACATAAGATAACATAGCCGGGCCTGCCTGTGAGCACAGCTGACGTGCTTATTCCAGCCGGGTAAGTACCTATGTTTCTTAGTTTTAGGCGAATTATAACAGAGTTTCGCTCCCTCCGCAAGTATACATGTTATATTTAAGTACATATTATCCAAAAGTGACCTATGATGTTGATCAAGACACATTTTATCTGCACAGCTAGTAAACACGGAAGGAAAATTAATTTCTCTAAATTTTGTATTACAATACTCATGAAACCGTTCTATCTGTTTATTATCTCTTTCACCCCAAACTACTTCGTTACAAGCAACAGGAGATATTATAATTTTAGGCACAATGTTCGTGATATTACATTCAATTAACAAAGGCAAGTGATCAGACCAATAAACATCCTTATCTAACACGTAGGTATTCACAACTGCTTGCCGCGCCGCACTGGTCACTATGCAGTGATCCAGCCATCGTCGGCAACCATGCGCGTCACTTATAAAAGTGTAGGTATTAGCCGGTAACAAATCTATATCTACGCACGACCAATTCTGTTCATAACTAAAGTTCATTAGTTCAGAGTAAAACTGCTCACCTGGATGCGAATTAAAATCCCCAAGTATAAACACAGTTTCCACACCACTACTTTCAATTATCGCACTAATTTCACTGAGACAATCTATGAACTCCGTTAAATTGTCGGCCGAGGCAGTTGGCATGTAGGCTGATATGATTAACAACGCCCGGTCGCTAAGTGCGACTTTGATCGCCGCGAGTCGCGCACTATTACAAACTATTACCGATACACTTGGGAATATTGTTTTGTTCCATAGAAGGGCCACTCCTCCATATGGCCTGCCCCTCAGGACTCCGGTCGATGTGTCGACTGCCGAGACGCCAGTGTATCCGAAGTTTGAGCTTATACTTCCCAAGTATGGTATATCGTGCGGCAGAAGCCACGTTTCCTGCAGAGCAATTATATCAGCCTTGGAACAGAGCTTTCTCACACATTCAATAGATCGCATAATACTTTTACAGTTAAAACTTACTAGTTTCGTGATACTGGCCATAATTATTAATATTATTATTATTAGATTTATTTATATTTAGATTTATATTGCTGTCATCAAACATAATATGCATTAAGTTCCGCGTCACTATGAAATGTATGCAATTGTTATGTAACTAAAAGGATTAGTTAATTTATCTTTTTTATCCTTTATCTACATATTATCTTTATCAGGTAGACAGTTGAAAAATTACAATGAAATGTCAGTGTTACACTCATTAATTTTGCAATTTGAGTGTCATATGTCGGAGACGGTACCTATAGATTGATAAAGTGTTAAACCGCTGGGAATTTGCGCGAGAACAATCACCAAAAAAATGTTTTCTAAGGTAGGTAAATTTTATGTTTTTCCTACTCAGAATCATGAGCCCTTTCGATCTAGGAGAAAAAACATGAAACAAAAAAATGGTACTTACCTACCAAAATTTTCTATTATTTTGCATACTTTCCACTTTGTAACCGCTGTACAAAGTGTTTGAAAAATGGTAACGAAGTGGAAAAAATAATTTTGGGACGCTTTTTCCGCACAGTAGGATGAAAAGCATTAAATTTACCTATTTTAGAAAAAAATAAATAATCTTTTTTCGCGAAAATGCCCCGCAACATTTTTTATTTATTACTTCGTGTAGCCTTAATTCTTTGTGATATTTCCTGCAATACCTAATTATACATGCAACTTTCCTTTAAATCCTTTCTTAAATATTTTTGCACCAAACGATGAATCAACAAACCGGGATAAACAGTTTTACCTTAAGCGCAGAAACAAAACAAAAGAGTTTTTGTATTTCTGCGGAATATATGAGACCTAGCGAGGGTGCGTCTCTATGATTAATGGTTTAGCGTTATTGGAAACGCCACAAATAAGCGTAGATGGAGATAAAAAGGAATTTTCGGGCGAGCTCTTCTCGCATAGTTTCCTCACTTCCTCATATCAAGTATACTTATCGTGAAACACTGCGTTATCAGTGATCGGACTCTTGGCATCATTTCTAACCTCATAAGTTTTGAAATAAATGCCATATATATAGAAAGAAGAAGTGACAAAGCCGACATAGGCCTCCAAGTGTCCTGGTGCAAGCTCTTTCGCGCCAATGCGCAAGAGCGATAGAGATATAATTATATCTACGAGCGTTTCGTTTCGTGAGCGTTTGTGCCACTCGGCTACGTAAGTACAATCAACCAATTGGAACCCTAGGCCACTGCAGAACTATATCATAGTGACGTTATAAATCAGATTGTTAGAAATCTCTTACTGCTTGTCATTTTGACATGGTTGTAGAGTGGGTTCCAATTGGTTGACTATACCCTGAGCTGGATTCGAACCGGCGTCCTCCGTTTACCATACGGATGCCTTGGTCACTTTTTCTTTGTATATGACGTTTATTTCAGTTTATAGTATAATAGTAATAGTGTGACAGTTTAGATAACCTAACCACAAAATTAAAATTTTTAAAAAACCCCCGACCGCGACCTAGTGGACCGATTTTCATGAAACATAGCTAAGAACACTCCCGATTAACACAGCTTTCAAATAAAAAAAAAAACTAAATCTTAATCGGTTCATCCGTTCAGGAGCTACGATGCCACAGACAGACACACACACAGATAGACAAACAGACAGACAGACAGACAGACAGACACGTCAAACTTATAACACCCCGTCGTTTTTGCTTCGGGGGTTAAAAATACAAATTAAAATATTTTTATGAACATAATTTAATTTGTTCTTAGAGTACCATAAGGTTCATTATTTCGAATACGTCAACCAAATGACGCCCAATTCTCCAATCTCTGGTTATCAGTGGCTAAAGCAACGCCATAATGACCAATTCACGATTGATTTCTGCTTTCATCTGTATCAAGACTTAAAATGTTTTATAATGGATACAATTAATCACATTCCTTACCGCTGAACACGAGGTCAAGTGTAATGACGAACGTCACAAAAATGGGAATCCAGAACCACTTTTGCTTCAGTGGGTTGTAGAAACATTTGCACAGAAACAGCATGGGCACCGCAATCCGTAATATGTACATGGCAAATGATAAATACGTCGATTTCCATAACACCTGCTAAACAAACAATAATTATATTACATATTAGGCCAGTAAAATAAGAATTATATTTCCCGACTTCCTTCTTCGCAATTAGGTTAACTATTTGTAGCTGGTATCCCACGCTATAGCCTTACACGGATCTTAAGAGGGTAAATTAAAACATTAATGTGGCAACACTACCATTACCACCATCCGACATCACCGGTTCACCGCCCTCATTCTGTTTTTTCCGTGCATAGCCTTAACACGTAGTATCGAATATTCAAACGTGCCTCAAGATGGCGCCTAAGAAGAGGAAAAGTGATTTGGATTATTCTGAAGAAGAGATACGAGAAAAAATCAGAAGATTAGAACAGCAACTTTCGAGGAAAAAGATCGACGTCGAGTTATTTCTACATCGTCATCAGACGACGACGATGAATATGGTTAGTATTATCTACCCTCAATGTATATTTTTCTTTGCACGTCGACGTACGTCAAGTTTTACGTAAAAATGTTCTTTTATGATGCGAGACATCTGCACGGGGTGTCTTCTTCATACAATATAAGAACGTTAATTGCCCGAAGCACACATAAATGACGAGATGTGATGCGTTCGTCCTGTATGGGGTCGATACCTTCACGACAAAATCTCTTCGATAAGATATGCTGTGTTATGTTGCGAGGCATCTGTATGGGATGTCTTCTTCATACATTATAAGCACGCTTTGTCCAAATGGGACTAAGTAATGCTAGATTTACCTAAATGGGCATTCGCATATCGTTACAGAACAAGTCTGTACTCGTTCGGCTGGAGAGGCGCGCACCGGCGCGGCGATACCGTCGGCGGGGCCGAGCGGCGAGTCAGCGGAGCCTGTGCCGGGGCCGAGCGGCGTGTCGTCGCGGCCCGCGGGGAGGCCCGGCGGCGAGTCGGCGGAACCCGTGGCGGGCCCGAGCGGCGTGTCAATACATCGCGCGCGCGGACGCCGGCCCTACAGCATCGAGCCCCTCGCCGGCACCAGCGACGGCCGCAGCTCCTGAGGTTCCTTGTGCACCAGAGGTCGCTGACCTCGCGCTAAACGAAGACGTTCTTTTATTGCTGGGTGACGCGCCTGAACCGGAGGTTGATTTTGGTAAACCCGTACATAAGGATATCGCCTCCAGGTGGCAGGAAATCCTTATTAAGGGCCTCCCGAAAGAAGTAACTGAGAATTTGCTCAAGGAATACTTGATTCCACAAAACTGTGACTTTCTAGTCCCTCCTATTCTTAACCCAGAGGCTAAAGTAGCTTTATCTGACTTTATGGTAAAAAGAGATGCCGCATTATCGGCAAAACAGAAACAAATAGGTATTGCTCTAGCTGCCTTGTCCCAAGTGGTTGAATTAGTAATAAATAAGGAAACTTCGACACAGAAAATACTTAAACCATTGGGCGACGCTTGTCGTGTTCTTTGCGATAGTCATTTTTGTGAAACTAAGACCCGTCGTGGGTTCGTAACTGCAGCCATTAACGCTGATGTTAAAGATATTATTACCGAAAGTCCTCGAGACAAATTTTTATTCGGTAGCAATATAACTGAGCAATTAAAATCGGCTAAATGTATTAAAGAATCAGGATCTGTTTTAAAGCAAAGCAAAAATGAAAAATCTCAAAAGTTCAATGTTAATAACTTCATTAAACGTAAAAACTATAACAATACACAGTATAGCAGCCGTTTAAACTGGAAGACAACGCCTCGAAGAGCCCCCAACAGACAGGAGCACCGGAGACCTTCGACGCGTCGTCCGGCGACGAGAGCGAGCTTTCAACGGAGGGAGAAGTCGGAGCGGTCGCCGAGCCGGAGCAGGCGGGCCAGGAGGCGCTAGTACCCGAGGTAAGCTACTGCGGGCGGCTCAAGCATTACGTTGCTAACTGGTCCCAAGTCACCGATGATCCTTTGATCATATCTTGGTTAGAAGGTTACAAAATACCTCTTACTACTACACCTATCGATACCTGCAAGCCAGTTGTGTACCCTAAATCGTCCCAGGAACACTCTGATTTTACTAAAGCCATTAATTCATGCTATAGAGAAATGTTCACATCGTTCGGATGAATTTCTATCGAGTATATTTTTGATTCCAAAGCCTAACGGCGATAAAAGATTTATTTTAAACTTAAAACGTTTAAATAAACATATCACTACGAGTCATTTCAAAATGGAAGATTATAGGACGGCTGCGAAACTAATTACAAAAAATTGCTATATGGCAAATATAGATATGAAAGATGCTTATTGTTTTGGTACCAGTTCATCGTGATTTTAAAAAATATCTGAGATTCAAATATAACGGTACATTGTATCAATTTAATGTTGTTCCTTTCGGAATTGTATCGTAGCACGTATGTTCACAAAGTTACTGAAACCTGTTATGGAGTACTTACGGGCTCATAATTTCGTTTCAGTAATTTATTTGGACGACATTTTTTGCATTGGACGAACTTACAGTGAATGTTACGAAAACGTAACACACACAATTTCACTTCTAGAAAATTTGGGTTTTCTAATAAACTTCCAAAAAAGTTGCCTTGAACCTCATAGAGAATGCAAGTTTTTAGGTTTCATGTTCAATTCAAGATACATGACAATGTCACTAAGTACCTAAAGATAAAATTAATAAAGCTTTATTAAACTTTTCGCACCTGAAAAAATGCAGGCTCAGAGAATTAGCGAAATTTATAGGACTGCTCACCTCTGAATGTCCAGCCATTCAATATGGGTGGCTACATACAAACAATTTAGAGCGGTGCAAATATCTTTGTTTGCTAGATAATCCTGACTATGACCAAAAAATATCCATACCTCGGTATTTAAATTCAGATATACGAGTATCTTGGTGGTTACAAAATATTCATCATGGTTACAATCTATTGCGTTGCAATGAATTAAAAAAAAAAAAAATATATATATATATATATATATATATATATATTCTCTGACGCATCTGGAACTGGTTGGGGTGTTTTTTGTAGTGGTCAGGAAGCATCAGGTTTTTGGAAAACAGACGAGATCAATTTGCATATTAACGTACTTGAGTTAAAGGCAGCTTTTTTCGGATTAAAGGTCTTCGCTGAAAATATGTCAGATTGCGAGATCTTGTTGCGAATAGATAATGTCACTGCAATATCGTGTATTAACAGGATGGGTAGTATACAATACCCACAACTCAACCAAATATCCAGGGAGATATGGAAATGGTGTGAAATGCGTAGAATAATGATTTATGTATCTTACATAAAAACTAAACATAATCATGAAGCAGATTTTTTGTAGTTCGGCGTATGAAAATATTGTAACCCATTTTGGAAAAACACATGTTGACCTTTTTGCCAGTCGGTCGAATGCGAAGTGACAAACTTACATTTCATGGAAAAACGACCCTAATGCCTGGGTGGTCGACGCTTTCACTGTCTCCTGGTCGAGTTTGTTCTTCTACGCGTTTCCACCATTTTCAATGATTTTAAAAATGTTGCAAAAAATTATATCAGATAAAGCGGAAGGTATTGTCGTTGTACCATTTTGGCCTACCCAACCCTGGTTTCCGCTCATGCAAAAGTTAATCATTTCAGAAACATTATATTTTGGACCAAACATAAACCTTCTGACGTCTTCTTTCAGATCTGCACACAGTCTGCACAAGACTCTTATCCTGGTTGCCGTCAAATTATCCGGCAGGCGTTACTGAAACAACAGATGTCCCCTAATGCTATAAAAATTATGATTGCGTCCTTAGCGGATAACACTTATAGACAATACGATTGCTGTATACGGGCTTGGGTAGATTATTGTAATTTAAAAACATGCGATTATTTTGATTGCTCAGTTATTACTATAATAGATTTTTTAAGCCTGACCTTTGAAAAAGGTGCAAAATATAGTACGATTAATTCATATAAATCAGCCTTAGGACTTATTCTAGGCCCAATAATTAATGATGAAAAAATCAAGCGATTCATGCGAGGTGTATTCAGATTACGACCTACTGCCCCAAAGTATTCTTTAACGTGGAATCCAAATATTGTTTTATCTTATTTAGCCGACAAATGGCCAAACGAAGATCTTGATTTGCAAAATCTGTCCATGAAAACTTCCACTTTATTAGCATTAGTGACCGCGCACCGTGTCCAGACTTTGTCTTTAATAAAACTAGATAACATACAAGTCTACGATGATTTGGAAATTATCATAAAAATCCCTGATATCATAAAAACATCGAAAGCAAATGCTTTACAACCTGTGCTCAAACTCCCTTTCTTCAATGAAAGGCCTGAGATTTGTCCGGGGCGAGCACTTGTATGTTATATAGAAAAAACAAAGTTATTGCGTCAACATAATCAAAAAATTTTATTTATCAGTCATAAGAAACCACATGGAAAAATTTCGTCTCAAAGACTTAGCCATTGGATAAAGGACACCTTACATAACAGTGGTATAGACACTACGTTGTTCAGTGCCCACAGTACGCGGCACGCGGCCACTTCTGCTGCAAAGAAACTTGGAGTTAATATAGAAACAATTAGAAAAACTGCGGGTTGGAGTGAATCGTCGTCAGTTTTTGCAAAATTCTATAATAAAGAAATAATTGATGATCCTAATCAATTTGCAAAGTACATATTATCTGGTAATGGTGAATAAATAAAAATAAGTAATTTGTTCATTACTTGTACTCAATGTGATGTGATGTGATGATTGAAGGATATTTGAGAAATATAAGTCTTTTTTCTCCACGTAATTTTTTTTTGTTACATCCTCTCAACATCCTACAAATAGTTAACCTAATTGCGAAGAAGGAAGTCGGGAAATATAATTAGTGATTAAACGAACTTACCTGTAAGTGAAGTTCGATCACAATTATATGACCGACTTCCTTCGAAGCAATTAGTAATGACCCTCCTCATTCTAGTACGTTACAACAGTGTACTTTTATACCCAACCCCTACACAAAAAAAAAAAAAAAAAAAGAATGAGGGCGGTGAACCGGTGATGTCGGATGGTGGTAATGGTAGTGTTGCCACATTAATGTTTTAATTTACCCTCTTAAGATCCGTGTAAGGCTATAGCGTGGGATACCAGCTACAAATAGTTAACCTAATTGCTTCGAAGGAAGTCGGTCATATAATTGTGATCGAACTTCACTTACAGGTAAGTTCGTTTAATCACTAATTATCTCAGATCAACCGAGGTCAACATTTGTGATCTGCGGCTTTCTTATTTGGGCTATTTCTTTTTCAAAGTTGTCCACCCCAGTTTTTTTGTAAAGTGGATATTTTTACGCGATTTATACTCAGACGCAAGGTCTTTCGATCCTGATATGAGAAAAAAAAATCCCAAGATTTCATACCTTCCATTCCATTACTCCATACAAAATGTATGAAAAAATGGTAACTTTTTTTCCCCTTTAAAACAGCTCGCGATTCTGAGTGGAAACCACATCAAAAATTCCAAATCCATTAAAAAGTGGGGTTGACACCTTTGAAAAAAAATGGCCCATTTGCTGGCCAAGGTGTGCATACCATATTTTTGTTAGACGGAGCCGGGAAATTCGACGCTTTGCGGCTGGACAACAGAAGAAGTATTTTTCAATATGTATAACATCAACATGGAGCGCTCTATCATTAAATTGATTTTTAAGCTTTATATACTGAATTTTTTTACGTATCAGCATGGTAAGCAAAACTGTTATCATACCGAGTAGATATTAAAAACATATCTACATATTACAACGCACAATAATTTTCTTGAATGGCACTGTTCCGACTTTAATAGCCACTTCAGATTTTCTCTAATAGGTACATGCGTCAGATTATTTCTTCGGCCTATTTCAACTATGTATTTATTCACTTACCTCTGAGTACGTACTAATAATTACTAAACCGATATGTGTCGTTGAGAAAAACACTAACAACGATATGTAAATGTAGATGAGCGACTCCCTTAATTTGTCGTCATATTTTCTATATAGTCCTTCTAAGTCTTTTTGGTCGAATTGATCCTGTAACAAGACAAATAGTACCTATGTTATATTTATTCATACAATGTCCGTCTATCTATATTATATTCATGGTGTCTGTTTATTTATTTATTAATTTATTATATATTTATTTTTTTATTTAATCAAAAAGTAACACAGCATTACAGTTTACAATAAGGCATTGTTTATATTTTAAGGGTGAATCCAGATAAGTGTCTGTGAGTTATGAGTTGCGTAATGTCAACTATTTCAAATGTGCTTCGTCGGCAGAAAATTTATATAGCGTTCCCTTGTAGGTAAAAAAACGTTTTGTATGAAATGGCGGCAGGTATGGGCAACCGAAATCTAAATTACGTGGTCCTAAATGTAATGGTGTATGATTTCTATGAAAAATCGCGAACCTAACGACAATTCACCTAGAAACTAAAAAAGGAGACTTACTTACGTAATTTCAGACCTTTAAAACCATTGAAATGGGTAGATACAGTGTTACCAAAGAGGATTGAGTATTATAGAGAGTTACTGTCAAAGTAAAATGTGTAATCACAGTGCATAGACTGCCATCTCTTGACACAGGCTTAAAACTTTTGAACCTCAGTTTTGACAATTTGGTCCATATTCTTAGCTTGATATGTGTTAAAATGTCAAATATTAACATTAGCGCCATCTATCTGAGCGTACCCCAAAGGTGTAATGCCATCTAGGTCACCGTAGCTTTTTCTGTATGGTACTGAGATGGTACTGAGGTACGTTTTTTTCTTAGACTTTATCTGTCTATACGGAGTTATATATGTCTTTGGTGTTACTAATGTCTATTAAGACGTAGAGGTAAATAAAGAGCCAAGCTCATACGACTTTGAACAGGATTTGGTATTTGCGGACCGATACGACCTTCAAATCTTCAAGAAAAGAGCGTACACCCATCTTAAAGGCCGGCAACGCACCTCCAACACCTCTGGTGTTTCGGGTGTCCATGGGCGGCGGTGATCGCTTACCATCAGGCGACCTGTCTGCTCGTTTGCCTCCTATCCCATAAAAAAAAAAAAAAAAAAAAAAAAAAAAAAAAAAAAAAAAAAAAAGATATTATAAGACATTAAACATTTTGGAGATGAAAAGCAAACATAGGTGGAACTTTGCTCAGCTAGACCAGATTAAGGCCCAATTAACTGTGGCTTTAATTGTTCAAACGGTGATAAAAAGTATAACTAAGTGTGTGTGTTTAACGAGAGTAAGTAATTTAAAGCATAAATACGTAAATAATGCGATGCGGAAGTTACAGTTGGCCATCTCTTAAAGTTGTAACTGCATTGAAATAAATTACATATATCAAACCAGACTTTACTGCATTATCAAACTGAAGTTGATAAAAAAGATGATATTGATATGATTTATTACTCTCACGCCTTGTCGTGCCTTCTTGTATTTTATAAATCATTAAATGTCGCTTTAAGTATGATCATATACATTAGTTATAGTAATCACATAATTATGTTATTTAGATCAAAGTCTGGTGTAAATGGTAAACTGAAAGAACAAGAGCTAAACATTGCCTCGAGAGACATCTCAACCGTTTGGTATTAAACTAGGTTTGTATTTTGCATTCCATAACAAACATGAGTGCACAATATTGTCTTCAGTTAGCGTGATAGTTACTCAGAGAGGGTAGTTTTTGCACATTTGTAATTTTTCTCAATCCCCCGTTGACTACGAACGAACGCTGTAAAGAGTTCGAAAAGTCGGGATGTAGAATTGTAGATATAAATTCATTATACACGATATAATCCATTTTCATGGTTTAATTTCATTATGAGTCCAGTTACAGTTTTTAATATTTTACCATAAAAGCAATTTTAAGTGTAGAGAAAGGCTGATTTTATAAGTACATGATTGAAATTAAGAAAATGAGAGAGAGAACAATTAAAGCACTTCATCTTTGTCAGTACTTGTAATCGTCGTCCGATAAGAAACATAAGAAGGCACTTCCTTCTTAAGAACTTTCGTAATATTGATTATTACGACTATTACATTTACCTAGCTACTTATTGTATTGATTTCTGAGACCGATTTTTGATTTTTGAACGCACGAATTCGCCGTTTCAAAGTCTGTGGAAAACGTCGAAATGCTATGTTTGAAAAAGGACGGCGGGTAATTTTAAATCTAGTATATCTAGTGGTGATGACCACTCGTTTCCGATTTTGTTAGAAGAATTTAAACCTTTAGTAGTGGAATATTATTGAACGAAATTCACAGAATCGTAAGCGATATTCAAAAATCAGACCTCTCGGCTCGGAACAGAACAGAACAGTCTTCGAGAAAATAGGTCTTTACGTACAAACCTATTATTGTTCTTATTGTTCAATTGCTTTAATTTATAATAAAACGTTTGTAAAGGGTAACAGTATTATAGCTTCAGCATAATTATGCAGTAAATTGGATACATACCCTCAAGTACTTCCAGTTCCACTGCTTGCCGCCAACCTGCTCAGCCTCCTGTACTCTGAACTCGTGTAATGATGACAACACGCTGGTCGCTCGACCATTGTTCATGGAATATCTGGCTAGCAGCTCTAGTGCCCCCACTTGTAGCACCACGGAACCTGTGGTTCGCGACATGGAACTTTCACCCTGGGGGAAAGAATATTGTGATAAGAATGCTGGAAATACATATTCAGTCAAAATAACGAGTCTAATCTGCTGATTAGTTAAATGCTACTACAACGTCCAATTTTTACGACGGTGGCAAACAGGTATACGACCCGCCTGATGGCGAAATTAAAACTACTTACTAGATTTAAGATTGATCATTCTTTGTTTAGGATTTTTTATGAATTCAGTTGTAAATATGTTTAAAATCTATGCATCTGTGACATCTAAAGCATAATATATCATTCAAATATCGAGCTTTTCTCTCGTACTTTCCCGGAGCTAATTATATTGATCTCATTGTGCGTTTTAGCTGTTTTTTTTATCCTAGGTGTTCAAATAAATCTTGACCAAGAGCATACCTAAATGAGCCATTTTCCGCTGATGTTAGATTTAGGTGCCTGTAGATTTACGCGAATTGCCGTATGCAATTAGCCAATCAATTGCCATGTATAGACAATGTAATCGGATAACAAACTTAATTCGGTGCGCATTTTTTGTGTGATACTATACAGCCACGATCACGGATGAGTTTATTAATTATGTTGCGGTACAAATTCACAAAAAAAAATGTACTTATTTGTACTTAACACCGCTTTACTTATTTGTACTTAGCTCCACTTTTTAACCGCCTTCCAAATCTCAAAGGAAGGGGTTATCAAGTCGTCTGTATGTTTTTTTTTTAATGTTTGTTCCTCGATATCTCCGTCGTTACAAGACCGATTTTGAAATTTTTTTTTTGATTGAATGTATATGCATACAGATTGGTCCCATTTTTATCAGAACCCAGTTCTGATGATGGGATCCTGGAGAAATCGAGGGAACTCCTCAAATCTGAAAGGCATACATAATTATGGTGATTTTTGTGTTTTTATAAGAACAGTGTGCATTTACGTACGGAACAGTGACATTTGGTGCAGTGGAACTGCTGATGATGGTCAGAACGGAACTCCTCAAACCTGAACGGCACACTTCTAGTGACTTTGGTATTTTTATAAGAACAGCATGCACTTACGTCCAGAACAGTGATATTTGGTGCAGTGGAATTGCTGATAATGGTCAGAACAGAACTCCTCAAATCTGAACGGCACACTTATAGTGACTTTGGTATTTTTATAAGAACAGCATGCACTTACGTCCAGAACAGTGACATTTGGTGCAGTGGAACTGCTGATGAAGAGTGAGCCGCCCCTGGTTAGAGTTCCGTTCTGATAATCATTCTCATCTGTAAGTACAT
Organism: Leguminivora glycinivorella; assembly: GCF_023078275.1. NCBI lineage: Eukaryota > Metazoa > Arthropoda > Insecta > Lepidoptera > Tortricidae > Leguminivora > Leguminivora glycinivorella. The sequence goes on along the minus strand of NC_062974.1, from coordinate 19,070,331 downwards.
CAGAATCATTCAGATTTCAAAATTGGTTCAGAAATGACGGAGATATCGAATAACAAACATTAAAAAATATACAGCCGAATTGATAACATAATCCAACATTTGAAAGTATTTATCACCAGAACCCCAAAGGAAGGCGGTTTTTTTTTCTTAAAAATTATTATTTTACCACTTTGTCGGCGTGATTGATATACATATCGATACCAAATTTCAGCTTTCTAGTGCCAACGGTCACTGAGATTATCCGCGGACGGACGGATGGATGGACGGACAAACAGATATGGTGAAACTATAAGGGTTCCTAGTTGACTACGGAACCCTAAAAAGGCGCGAAATTCAAAGTTTCTATGGGACGAAAACCAAATATATATTATGCATTTTTTACCGCTAGTTTTAGTGACCGAAAATTTGGTATTGGTAAAAGTGTACATTTTGATTTTGTAGTGGTGGTAAGGCGTTCTACCACTAATACCACTGGCAGCGCGTAGTTTTTTCTGCCTGAGGCTTTTATAACCAATCCTCGTCATGTTTGTCTACACCCGTTTTAAGATCACGGCGCCACTCTGGTCTCATCTCAGCCTTAGATTCCCAAATTTGAGGTTGAATATTAAAGTAGATCAGGTCCCTCTTGCAGCAATCCTTAAATCTAAGTTTAGGGCGTCCAACCGGCCTCTTGGCATTTGCAACTTGAGAGCATGACTTGACGCGGGAGTCTGGCTGGTATGATCTATTCTATGTATATGACCAAGTCAAGTGAGCCTTCTTTGCTTATCATAAAAGCTAAGAAAAATGCTTCATTATAATTATATGGAAAGCTATATAGGTAGGTACGTAGTAATATAGAAAGGAAGTACAGAATCAATATATTTTTTGGAGACATTCTTCCATATCTCAATGTAGACAAAATCAGCCAAAATTAGCAAACCTAGTTGTATGAATGCTAGGTGATGGTATAGGTAAATATAAATATCTTAGAACAAATTAAATTATCCTCATAGAAAATAATTTAATTTGTATTTTTAGTAGACACATACTATTTTAACATCCTTCATCAACATCGTTATCATCCGTCATCATACTATTTTTTTATCCGTCGCGATAACGGAGGACGCTGGTTCGAATCCAACTTTGGACACTTGGAGGCCTTGGTCATTTTTTCTTTGTATATGACATTTATTTCAGTTTAAATATAAATTTACTTCAATAAATAGATATTTATATACTCGGAAACTAATATTAAACTATGTACAACCTAATAGGAATCTGAATAAATTTATTTATTAACATGAATTTACAGTTAAAAAAGAATAGTATCCCACAAAAAATTCTGTGACGTGGTTTTGGTGTAAAGTACTGACTAAATCTTCCTAGTTTTAATTACCTACATATATCTGTGGACAACCAAAACTGTTAATAACTTGACAGTCACAATTGCCTTAAGCTTTGTACTTTTTTGCCTTGTACTTTTTTTCAATTGTGCAATAAATTTTAAATAAATAAAAGACATACTCTGTTTACAAACCATGTATTATAAATTTTTCCCTTTATACAGTTTCACCGTTTGTCAAGTGGTGCGAGTAAAACAACGGTTAATTTAAAGGACATTCTTACACAGATTGACTGAGGCCCACGGTAAGCTCAAGAAGGCTTGTGTTGTGGGTATTAGGCGTCTATACTTTAGTGAACCAGCAGCGTTATTGAGTTATTCATTTATTTAAATTAAAAAAGTAGATCCTTATATAGTTTTTTTTTACCCAGTGGTTGACTGGTAGAGAATTTCTGAAGGCATTAAGTCCACCAGCTTATGCGCAATAAATAAATATAATATACAGTAATGTGTTTAGAATATTTACATTACTTAAAATGCTCTAAATAACTGATGTCGTTCCTCTGCAGTACAAAGAGCATCACAGCACAGAGTTCATAAAATTAACCATCGCACTAACATAAAATAATGATTACAATCAAACTAATTTACTCCTTCACGTAAACTGTGATTATGATGTGAAGAATTGTGATGTTAAGTCGGGCTCGGGTCAAATTAAGGGCTTTACACTATGGGCTTAGTAAACTACGGTACTTTCGTATTAGATAACTACATTGTTACTCGTACTTCTAAAAAAAAAACGTGACATTTCAAGCTAGCCCGAAAAGTCCCCAAATTTGCCCGAAAATCGGAAGTAACTCCCATGTCACCAAGGAGGGCCAAAAGTCACCAAAATGGTGACTTTTGGGACCGTCTGGCAACACTGATCCACCAGTTGAAGATGGTAAACGTACAGGTATCTAAAATTATCTAATCAGCAATTACAGATCAGTTATGTGCCGATTGATTTCGTTTTGTGAATGAATCTAGTTTGATATCAAAGTCTAATAGTAGTTATTGTAGTTAACGAAATAAAAATTCCAACTTGGAACGTAAGTGATACCCATAGATTTATAATAATGACAGGCCATGTCCTATTAAATATTTTTTAAATCATGCTATGCAAGAAAAGCAATAAATAGATGAAAATCAATAACAATATGTTGTTTACTATCTAGTACTTAAACCATATCATATTATTCATAATGAAACCAACTGGTTTGATACTTCAGGATTTTATTTGTGTTTTATCATATCACGATTAAATATTCTGAACCTGAAAATTAACTTCAAAATTGAAATAAGTTAAATTTCGATAACTACGAGTACGATATTAAAATTCACGTTCATTTTCAAAAGTGTACAATAACATTGCAGAAAAATAAACATGTTTTGTTTGCTTAGGTGTCCTTATCAAAACAATACGGAGGCAAAGTCTACGAAAACCAATTTATACAATTTAATTTAATTAGGTATTAAAATTAAGCGATGAGGTTCAAAACGTACCATTGTCAGAAGATTTTAAGTATCATTATCACTCTCACGGACTAAGAACAAACACTTTTTCAGCACTTTGTAACGTCTGACTGCTTGAGGGTTCTGTCAGCGTGGAAAGAGCCGCGGTGAATGGGCCGCTCGCTAATGATATCAATGATTAAGCGCCACTTATACAGATATTACCTGATAATTATTGATAATTTAATACGCCCTTTATTTAAAAAAAAAATCACCTTAATTACCTACTGAAAAGTTATGAACGGATACGCTGTGGCTAAATACGATTAACTAGCAACACACGTTACATTTGCAATGATTTCTGGATTATAATAGAATTTTTTAGTTTATCATAGGTTTGCAATGAAAATATGACTTTGAGTTGCGGTAGCGGCCGATTACGAAACCGGTATTATTAGTTATTTAGATAAGGGGAATATGAATTTTGGTTTTGATAATACATATGACATTCTTTATTAATTAATCTCACTTTCGGACTACATACGACAGATTTGGATTAATTATGTAAATTGTACATTTTCAAATGCATTTAATAGTTCGTACATATATCGTCGGTTACAGCATTTTTTTTGTATAGCTACTAAATTATTAACCCAAACAATATGACAATTCGTGGATTATAATACAAGTCTAATATCGTTCGAGAAATGGGCCCCTGTCCAAGGCGCTCAAAATACTAGGTGGGCCATTTTTTTCAAAGTTGTCCACCCCACTTTTTTTTTGGATTTGGAATTTTTTATGTGGTTTCCACTCAGAATCGCGAGCTCTTTCAATACTAATAGGAGAAAAAAAGTGTCCCAAGGTTTTTTCCCACTCCATTACCATTTTTTCATACATTTTATATGGCGGTAACGGAATGGAAGGTTCGAAAAAATGTATGGAAATTTTGGGACATTTTTTTTCTCCTATCAGGATTGAAAGACCTCGCGATTCTGAGTATGAATCGCGTAAAAAATACCCATGTTACAAAAAAAGTGGGGTGGACAACTTTGAACAAAATGGCCCAGGTTCTAGATATTACTTCTAAATAGCTACATATCGTCACTACTTTAAAAAAAACTTGTATCTTCGTCTGTAAATGAAAGGAAAATTGTAGTAAGTATGTATGGAATGCATATAGACTTACTGCGTTCTAACTTTGAGGAACAGCGTGAGATACGAGATTGTTTAAAAGTAGTGACGATATTTTACTATTAGTTAGTAACATTGGGTGGTGTTGTACCCTTGTTAGCAAATAAGTTCGTTTCCCCCAAAAGTAAACGAAAACTTCGTACAGAGCTTCATTTGCCCGTGAGTGTGCCCGTGAGAATCATTGACGTCTTCACACATTATAGTGTCCCTTCTAATTGCCTCTGCCACTTATTTTCTTGGTTACCTTTTTAGTATTGTTTGCATGAAATTTGTAAGGTCGCAGTGCAAGTACCTAATCACTGGAATGTCTGGAATAACGCTTACTTGTGAAGGTGGCAGTAGACGATAAGACGACATATTGAAAGCGTGAGAACGAATTTCGAGGCCGAAACTATTGATGATGTATCACGAACTTTTGTTTTTAGGGTTCCGTACCAAAAAGGTACAAAAGGAACCCTTATGGTGCAACTCTGTGCGTCTGTCACATTAAGTATAAGAAGTATGTATAAGAAGATGATAGGCGTAATTTTGCGCTTTCTGTCAACCTAGTTTTTAAAATAAATTTTATTAAATTCGATTGACTATCCGAGTCAATCATGTCACTGTACAATTCTATGGCGTCAATCAACTTCTTGACGCTGTCTTCATCGCTCGTTATTTCAGGCAATAAAGACACCGCCGTTTTAAGGTTAAACTTTTCCATGGTGTTTTTGCTTTCAATGCCCTGTGCCGTACAAAATTCTTGTAACTGTACGTACAAGTTTTCTATTCGAATACAAATTTCTTTAATAGGAATTATGTCACTACCCTTAATAAGATTTTTTGATATATCTGCATCTAATGTCTCTGAACACTTTAGGTATTGTGTATACAATTGAGTAGCTTTTAACAAGGTATTTTGCAACACATTAGGAGTTCTTTTAATTTTTGCTAATTTTTGTGTATTGTCTTTAAGTTTTTTTAAACTGTCGAAGACACTAGAAAGTTCTTCCACCATTACATACTATAACTAGGACACATTGCACTATGTAGCATACTGTTTTTTTTCTTACGTGAATTTAACACTCACTATTACGACACCGTTGTTTAACACTGCTCCTGCATTTCCTCCTGCACTAGACGTCGTCGTCTGCTGGCCGCTTATCCCTTCTAAACGATCTTCTGAACATGACGTGATGGTTGATTTCTCGTTGAATCCACTTCTTGTGGCACTTATGGTATATTTTATATATTCCGTAAAGTAACGTCAGCAAAACAATGAATAATATAATGGCTAGGATGATGTTGGTGGTGGAGGCATGAAATTTCAATTGTAGCAAGTCGACATTGTTGCTGCCCCCTGCTGCAGTTTGAGCGATTATCACTTCTTCTTTTTTCTCAGTGGAAGTTGAAGAACCCATTTGGAATTTTCGTTGCACTGGTGTTATTAGACACTAAAACTTTTCCTGCTAATGGTTGGACTGCGATTATGCAAATTATCGGCTGGAATACTGTCTGTTCTAGTAAGGCCGCAAACAGTCTCGGTTTCGAATCACTCGCGACGCACATATTTGGTCTGATCACTGACTTATTAGGCAAACACGCGCGGCGCGTGGCGACTGGCCAAGGGTCGCCATGTACGGTTGGCGGAATAACAATAAAATACGGAGCTCGATTACATGTGTTTATTGTTCAAACTCAACTTACAGACTACTCAATACATGGATGATACATGACATATATATCTATAGATACACATACACCACATAAATATCTCGGGAACTACTAATGCTATCAACTTGAAATGTGGATTAGTTGTAAACATTGTGAACCTTTACAAATAGAAAGTATTTTTATTAAAATTTATATAAATTTTAATTGTAGAAAATGGCCAAAATGAGCAAACTGTAAATTTCAAGTTACTAGGTAGGTCAAGTGGGGTATCGTTAGAAAGAGCGCAAATTGAACGTAAACAAACTATTTTTTATATTTTTTTGTTGTGGAAAAAGAAAGAATTTTGAAGGAAAAAAAAAAACCGTTCCCACCCCTTATCTCCGAAGTTTATACGGAACCCTCGGTGAGCGAGTCCGACTCGCAGGTTTTTTTTAATAGCTTTTGCCCGTGGCTTCGCTCGCGTTATTTCGAAAATTGCGGAATGCTCATACAAAATTCCAACCCCCATTTTAGGGAAGTGAGGGGTGAGGAAAGAGACAAAAGTAGCCTATGTCACTCTCCATCCCTTCAACTATCTAAAAAATCACGTCAACTCGTCGCTCCGTTTTGCCGTGAAAGACGGACAAACAAATAATAAATAAATAAATATTGGGGACACCTTACACAGATCAACTTAGCCCCAAACTAAGCTTGGGGCTAAGTTGAGGGTAAACTAAACTGAAAGCTTGTACTATGGGTGCTAAGCGACGATATACCTACATACTTAAATAGATAAATACATTCTTACATATATACAGAGAAAACATCCATGACTCAGGAACAAATATCTGTGCTTATCACACAAATAAATGCCCTTACCGGAATTCGAACCCAGGACCGCGGCTTAGCAGGCAGGGTCACTACCAACTACGCCAGACAGGTCGTCAACAGAAACACACTTTCCCATTTGTTGCCCGCGACTTCGTTCGCGTAGATTTTTTATTTCAAAATGAATGTATTTCTCGATATGGATACATGTTATGTATTTATAATAAAACTTGATCCCCATACAAAGCAAACTTTAGCTTTAACTTTAACTATCTTTTGAAATGCATGTGACAGTTCTTAATCTGCGCGTTCTTGACATTTTGAAGTGCGGTAATACTGGTTCGGTTAGTTTATTCAAATTGATAGTTTTATAATTATGACGAGGGTTCCAAAAGAAAAAGACACTTCTACTTCAGAGAATCTTAATATAAGAGTTTTTAATGATTGATTAATATGAACATAAATTATCATAAAGTAGGCTCGATCGATCCTCCATCTCTGTGAGAATACTGATGGTATCTATCTAAAGGCGAGCCTGCACTTTCCTGATTATGCAAATGTACATGATAAAATGCTCATACTTGAAAGCTGTTTGTGGCGCCTATATCAGGGTATTAACTGAACAGAACAGATACAGAGATACAGAGGTTTTGGATACATTACCTGTCTCACCTACTTGCAGTTAATTAGATACAAATCCCATTTACATAATTCGTCCCTTAGTATGACGCTTCACTGTTAATGTCAAAAGTTAAGCCACTTTATTCCAATGAAATGAAACTTGTGGAAACTACAACGTTCCGTTTTAGTTAACTCTATATTAAAGTTTCCACTTCTGTGCAGCACGAAGATAACGGGTAATACTAAATCTAAATAATAGTAATTCATTTTCTAGGACACGAATATAGTGGTCGCCTTATGTTTCAATTAACACTTGTTTTACAAACTCCATCTAGTGAGGAGACACTGAAACCTAAAGGACTCGTGTGTGGTTGTGTGGTGTGGTTTAAAGTTTAGGAAAATTCCAATAGATGGCAGTGTTATGCTCAGTTAGAGGAAAATGTAAATATGGATTGGATAGCAGTTCGTTTTGATTGAAGTTACAAGGAGGGCACTTCTGAGTCTCTTTGTGCTTGTTAAGTGGCGTAATCCACTCCGTGTGTCAACTGTAACCTTTCCCTGACTAAGTAGTAGTAATAAATCTTCTTTTGTCATAATAAATTAATGAATTGATGACACGTGACCAATATTATGCAAGAATGTTGAGCTTTTCGTAGTTAACGTCATGTTATTAAGATGTAATGGTTTGAAATTTGAGCAATACAAACAGTTAAACCGTTTTGATGCAAATGTAAAATAAATATGCATTTCCATGTTTATTAATGAATATGTCCGTATCACGTGACACGGCGGAGGTAACAATGATGCATTTGATCGCCGCTACGTAAATTTAACGAATTTATAGATAAGATTTTTTAAAGAAGTATCTTGTTGCATTTTTATTTAGACGTGACTATTAATAACAATCGTTTGAAATATTTTAGACAAGGCAACATGATTAAGAATCATTTCAATGGTTTGTTTGGTATGTTCTGATTTGTTTTGCCGATTATTTATATTTTTCATGGGGTTTGCTTATTATCAAAAATATTTAAGCAACATACAAATAAAACTAGAAATGTACCTATGATTCTGATAACGAAAAGAAAAATCATTGTTTTTTAATATGATTTTATGACAAAAACCGGTCAAGTGCGAGTTGTACTCGCGTTGCAAGTTGCAAGGGTTCCGTACACTAAAAGAAGGGCTTAAGCGCCTCCTTTTTAGTAGGAACTCCAGTCATTTTTGCGAATAGTCGATATTTTGAACAAAACGAAACAGAAATGAGTTTATATGTAATATTCAAACGCGCTCATACAATTTAAAGAGATTTGGTAACTCCTTGCAGCGGCAGTGAGTGAAATTCGTAATTTGAGTGTATTTTTTTGAAAATTTTACGCTTAGTAGTTTCGGAGATAAGGGGGGGGGGGGAAGGGAAATGTTTATTTTTTGCTTTTTTTAATGATTTTTAGTGACGCAATTTAAGAAAATTCTTAAATTGCGTCACTAAAAAACATTAAAAAAAATGTTTGAAATACTTATCGGTTCGGTAGTTTCGGAGAAAATTGGCTGTGACAACGGACAGACAGACACACGAGTGCTATAAGGAGTGCGAGTCGGACTCGCTCACCGAGGGTTCCGTACAAACTTTCAATTGTTGAATCATCAAAATGTTATTCATAGAACTCTACAGATTTGACTAAATCCCTCAAGACTCAATTTCCCACATAACATGTAATATTTTAATATACAATTTTATTGTTAGACAACGTCCAAATAAAATCAAGACTATTCGACTTCAATAGTTTACGACTTACGACATGTCGCAAGGACGCTCCTGAACCGACCTCATTATACATATCAGGAAAAACGCGATGTAGGAAATGAGCGTTCAACGTACAGCGACATCTATCGGCAAATTGAGTAAACTAATGCGCGCGAGCTAGTATGGAGGATGATTTTTATGGAATAATTGTTTATTGCGTGAACCGATTTTAACCATTTTGCCTCTATTTGAAAGCAGGTAATTTCATTGTTATTTTGTTAAAAAATACAGGTACAATAAACACCCGCAAGGGTGTTGAAATTGAAAATGTAAATCTGAAAGGTTTTTTATAAATTAAAAAAAAGTTATGAAATAAAACTATGGAAACGGATTAAATCGCGTATAATGAATTTAAAATACATCCCGACGTTTCGAACTCTTTACAGCGTTCGTGGTCAACGGGTGACTGAGGAAAAATTAAAATGTGCAAAAGCTACCCACTTACAAGAAATATTAACGAACCATGACCACAAATAATATAGATTTCTAAGGCAGGTTCACACACTATTAATAAAGCTAGTTATACAATATTCAAAAAATTTTTACCATTAATCTGTTAAAAAATAATTAACCAATTAATCTACACAAAATTGACAAAGAAACAAACTGCAAATGTCCAACACCATACAACACTAATGCCTCACAGCCTTCGTCGTGCTTGATTCATGAGTAACTATCGCGGTAACCGAAGACAATATTAAAAAAAAGTTTTCAAGATACGTGTACGATTTTATTTTTACTGTAATATTCATTATAATAGCCATGTTTGGTGAAAATTTCATAAATTTATGTTGGTAAACTTCGGAGATAAGGGGGGGAACGGTATTTTTTTTTACATTTTCCTTCAAAAAACATTTTTTTTCCACAACCAAAAAATTATAAAAAATATTTTTGATATGTACAGTTTGAGTTCTTTCTAACGATACCCCACTTGACCTAGTTACTTGAAATTTTCAGTTTGCCCCCCTTTCATTTTGGCCATTTTCTATCATTTATATTAATTAATTAAAAAAAAAAAATCTTTCAACTTGTAGAGGTTCACAATGTTTATAACTATTCCAAATTTCATATCGATAGCGTAAGTAGTTCTCGAGATATTTAACAATGTGACAGACGGACAGACAGACGGACAGAGTCGCACCATAAGGGTTCCTGTTGTACCTTTTTGGTACGGAACCCTAAAAATACATTGGCTATCATTTGGTTTAATCTTTTAAGAACAATTAAAACATTACGATAAAAGTGCGGAAAAGAGGAAATTCGAAACGAATGGCCATGAGTTAAAACACGATACGACCGAAGGGAGTACCAATTCCTCTTCGCACATGTGTCGTAGGTAATACTTTTTCAGTACACTCGAGTTCATAAATATGTGTAGGTACATTTTTTTACCTTATTGCACAGAGTGAAGAAATGTACACATATTTATGAACTCGACTGTACATGAGGTCCTGTGAAGTTTCGACCTGAAAAGAAATAGAATAGAAAATATTTATTTGGCATACAGATACATAATAAAAACAAGTATGTAATACTTAATAACTAGTACACCAAATAGGATGCCACTCAGCGAATACCGTGTCTTATAGACGCGGCACTGGTTTTCAGGGCACCCAGAAAATTAATAACTAGGTCTTATAACTAAACAGAACGTATGATCACTTATACAGAAACTATGTTAGAGAAAATGTGTGTGTGTGTGTGTGTTAACCTACTGACAGAACATATTATTTATAAATGTCAATGTAAATAAATGCAAATGTGGCCGCTTAGTGTTAATCATTTAAGTTGAGATTCAAGTAGATGCTGTTTAAGATTGTGCTTGAAAGAGGTAATGGATTTAATGGATTGTATGATTTAATGGATTGTAAGAGGTAATGGATTTAATGGATTGGATGTAGGTACTACTTTGCGCACTAGTGCAGGAAATAATAACATATTTTTTAGTGGAAATTGTACCATCGATATTTGAAATCTTTTTGTATCTATGTCGAAACTTCGAAGGGCCATGTTCTGAAAAACTTCGTACACGTGCGTAGAGGAAATTTGAAACTCGTGTCGATTTTAAACACAACACACGAACTTCCTCTTTGCCGTACATGTATCATAATATAATATGTATAAGTATTGTAAATTCTAGTATAGGTATACTAGGTGTAGTATATAGGTGTATATAGGTGTGTATTTAATACTAGCCAATAGAATTAAATGGTATTTCCCACGCATCTTGAGGCGTTAGTTTAGTTGTAGTCGTAAAAAAAGGAATAGTTTAGTTTATGATCGGACCGATTTAGTCTTGTTCCGGTCAAATACTATAAAATTTACACACCTGCCGTACGCCGCCGCACGTATGCACGTTATTCCCATGTACCATATAAACTAAGTCAGTCTTAAAATTTAACTAAAAATAACGTTTAGGTAAACACCATGTTGTAATGAAAAACATAGTAAGTACTTAGACCTACGTACATACGTAACTAGAAGATTTTGTGATTTCAATACCATCTTTTGTCACAAAATCTGTAAATGCTTCAATTGACTATCAAACTTTAAATCATTGCTGAAAAAAACAGCCTTACAGGTAATTCGATTACTGCGGTAAACGCCAAGCGTTTCCTAGGAGCTCCAGAAATAAAATGAAAAACCGGTCAAGTGCGAGTCGGACTCGCTCACCGAGGGTTCCGTAAGCTTCTGAACTTTTTGTCACAAAATCTATAAATGATTTGATCATCAAACCCCCAAATCATTGCTGAAAAAAACCAGCTTTACAGGTAATTCAATTACGCGGTAAACCCTAAGCGTTTCTGGGAGCTCCAGAAACAGCTTTTGACAGCGTGGCTTCGGAGCTTATGCGAAAATTTATGGAAAATTGCATGGAACATGCGTTGCGCCCGTAGCCCGTAGGGTGCGCGGGCACTGGGGGTGTATTCTGTACACACGACGCTCGCCGTGGACCAGTCACCGCCGAGTGCGCGTCTAGAACGGTCGTGTCACAGTCTTCCCTCCACTTCACTCGCGCCCGCTCCCGATATCATAAACGAAAGATAATTAACAAAGCTACATTACGTGTGTTCTGTGCCCCGAACTGGATTTGGACGTGACTGTGCCATTATTAAAAGGCATTTTTCGTTGATTTATTCGGTTTTCAGTTGTAGTGGCTGTCGTGTTTTTTCGCTGAATGGACGTTAACTGAAAAAAACTCATTTGTACATGAATAAAAGGTATGTTCATTTAATTAAATTTAACTAGCATGTTGATATTACATCACGTTTTATCACATTAAAACACGAATCTCATTTATTTTAATAAGGAAAACATTTCGGAAAAATTGGTGGAAATATGTGTAAATGCCTAAAATAGGGATAAGTAGGTAGTTATACGAGTATTGAGTTCTGACAATAATTATGTCACAATAAGTCGAATGAAACAAAAACTTGTTATAATTGTCACAAATTGCTAACGATCGATAAAAAGGCACTTAAAAGTTTTTGTTTGTCTTATCACTCCGGCTACTTGAAGAGATTACTCGACTCCAATGTTTATGTTGGACTTCCGAGTAAAGTTTGCTCAAGACTTTTTAACTAGTTACCTGCCCACTTGTGTTCTTAGACGACTATACAAATAAATTACAAATCTGAATTGACCGCCTTGAAACGCGATACATTTATGGCCCACGTATTATTATTCAAATAAAGGGCTATGAATTGTGATTTTCCAACAAAAAAGGCAGCGGTCGGGCGTTATGATTTGTATTCGTTAGCCATCGCGAATCGTGTGACGGTTAAAATATTTATTGAGCATGTTTCTCATGTAAGATGAGACTGGCAGTGCCGGTGGGCGAGCGTTGTCCCTTCAAACACGCATGGAATTTCCACTAAACGAAACCTCGAAAAATTTTCCAGACCGTTTTCTGAATGTTTCAAGATATTCCCAGAGGTCGCCGGACTTGCTCCTCTGGAAGATTTGGAATAATTTGGTTTCCCAGGTATAGAAAAGTGTAATCGTGTGTTGTTTTCAGTTTGATTTGTTTACTGTCTAATTATTGTCAAACTTAAAAAAGTACACTTTGTATTAGCCATTGTTAGCCAATGTGGCCGGGTTTTTAATTTGGAACAATTGGATTACTTGTGTTTAGGTATCTCAAATCTCAATATCCACTATAGTAGCCATATAAATGATACAATATGCGAACGATAAAAGTTCGCTGTAGTATTTCACCATTTTTCGGAAATTTTCGAATGCGAAAATCGTGCGCTCGTATGTGGCTCGTATTTTAAAAAATGGGCCTTTTAATTGTAAAAAATATTTCTTTCTGCAAACCGAGAAAGTACATACACACTAAATATTTGCTTCAGAAATATGGCCACTACCAATTGGGACGAAATTCCGTCTGTCGGCAAAATTGCACAACTTCAGAGATTACTAGATGTTTAAACATGCGTGTGCCGTGATCCATGCTCGTCCAATCTATCCTTACACTACGCCGGCCGGTCCAATTTCACAAGGGTTTTCGGGCAAAAAATCTTAGGAAGTTCTATTAAGCGTACCATTGATGCATGGCTAATTTAAAACTAACAAGCACCTATTTGTGATGTTACTGCGAGTTAAACTAAAAAATAAGGTTTCATATCAAATAAGGTTGACGTAGCTAAATTATATTAGCCGGTTTACAAAATGTTAATTGCTTTAGAAATAACGACTTCCGTTGTAGAATTAGCCGAAGTGACTGAGCCATCACGGCTTGTTTATTAAAATTAATCTGGGAAATGAGGATAAACACCGTTCAGACATCGTCTTTGAGTAATGAGAGTTGATTCGTTATTTTCCTTTTACCATTTATATAACGAAAATTTATGTTATATTTATTTTATCCAATAGGTGAGGTTTCTAGTGGAACGAGTAGTTAATGAAAGGTCAGAAGTGAATTGAAGTAGTCGTCGAGAGTTGATTTAATATTGTCGACGTGACCAAGTCCTGGCCTGTAACCTCTCCGTTTGTTCAAATTTGAACAGCGGTTAGATTAAGAGGGGTCACACTACTAAAACGAGAATTAATTTGATATTGAATTAACTTTCGAATACACGGGTGAACAATATTGAACTTTTATGATTGTGTTATGTAGATTTATATGTACGAGTATTAATTATTCTCTCTCATCTAGTTACAGTCAACGAAGTCGGTTTCCATTAGAGAAGAGTCCTTATTATGTGCATATAAAGTATATATGAGCCATTTTCTAAAGGAATCCTTAAGCAAAAGACGCATAGAATCCTTTCTTGATGGAAAGCTACATATTTTAACGTACGCATAATAAAAGTTCGGAAAAAGCACGCCTGCAAAGCACTTCCTTTTTACCATCTGGTTCTAGTTCCCTATTACGAAATTCTAACTTTTTACGAACAGATGCCATTTCTCTTTGCAAAAACAATTTCTACTAAAGCTTCGAAGTGGATTTCGCTATGTCGCTCTCTTTCCTTATTCTGATTACTTGTATTTGCGTTGTACCAATTATGTTTTTATTCACCATGTCCGATTAATCCATAACAATCAAGTAGAATGAATCTAAGTTTTCTTTGGATAGTTTGATGCTGGGAAATTATGGCACTAAATTAGATATTCTAGTTATCCTGACTAGCCCCTCTAGCACAACTTGCCTTGTCGCGCGCGAGTCCATACTTGAAGTCGCGCTTGATGTATGGACTCGCGCGCGACAAGGCAAGTTGTGCTAAAGGGACTGGACGTAGTTATATTTGATAATACTTATTTTTTGTTCTATCGATATACATAGTTTTTTCCAAAATAAAGATAATACTTTTCTGTAAGTAGCTATTCTTTCGTGTACTTACATAGGTAGTATATAAAAAAATCTATTTAAAATCCTATAAAAAACTTGCTGCCCCTCTTGATATAAAACACTCCATGCCGCAGGCTAAATGAGTACTTAACATTTAAACTACTTTAGGTATGCAAAATTCCCACAATCCAAGAGCCTATTCGAACATTTTTCACTTGATTTATATACGGCCATATTTTATAAACGACGCTAAACCTATACTTCTACTTGATTTACTGTTTGATTCGGATGATCTAAGTAAGGCAGGCATGGAGGTCTCTCGGGCTGTGTTTACGCGGTACTATTACTACCAATTAGTGGGTCTGAGGCGGTTTTCTTTGATAGCCGCCGGTTGTAAACAGAAAATTGATCTGGCCGTCCGCTTCGGCCCGGATCGGCGTATGTGTATCACCTTTCATTTGATCAATTCTACTCAATCTGCCGTAAAAATCTGGTGGTTAAAGCCAAATTAACATATATTCACTCTCAGTCTTTTTAAGTTAATCAAGTTATGTTCGTGTTGTATTGTGTACAATGCAAAGATGCTTGCTTATTATTGACGACCGGTCTGGCTCAGTCGGTAGTGACCCTGCCTGTTGAGTCGCGGTCCTGGGTTCGAATCCCGGTAAGGGCATTTATTTGATGTGTGATGAGCACAGATATTTGTTCCTGAGTCATGGATGTTTTCTAATGTATATAAGTATGTATTTATCTATTTAAGTATGTATATCGTCGCTTAGCACCCATAGTACAAGGCTATGCTTAGTTTGGGGCTAAGTTGATCTGTGTAAGTTGTCCCCAATATTTATTTATTTATTTATTTATACTTTGAGGAATTGCAAGAACACCCAAACACAATTACAAGGCTAAGCGTATTGTACTCGTAATATCCAGTATTATCTTCACCGTTAGTCTTTTTAGTAATCATCATCATCCTCATCCTTTCGTTATCCCGGCATTTGCCGCGGCTCATGGGAGCCTGGGGTCCGCTGTAACAACTAATCTCAAGATTTGGCGTAGGCACACTAGTTTTATGAAAGCGACTGCCATCTCACCTTCAAACCCGAAGGGTAAACTAAACCTTATTGGAATTAGTCTGGTTTCCTCACGATGTTTTCCTTCACCGAAAAGCGACAGGCAAATATCAAATGACATTTCGCACATAAGTTCCTAAAAACTCATTGGTACGAGTCGGGGTTCGAATGCGCGACCTCCGGATTGAAAGTCGCATGCTCTTACCGCTAAGCCACCAGCGCCACCAGTCTTTTTAGTACCTAATGTTCGTTTTAAAAATATGTTCAATACAAATTATTATTGCTTAAAGTTTGAGGAGCTAAAACGCTAAACCATTCTCGTATAAGGCTGTGCGTTAACATATTTTACAATCAAATCCCCTATAAATGATTCCCAGCCTTCAAATTTATAGATACCTGCCTCAGTACTTCTATAATTCAACGTTCGTTATTGGGCTATATAATGGCTGACAAGCCTGCCGGCCTAGTCAAAGTGACAATCGTTGACGCTACGAGACGATCAAACCGCAGTCTAGCTCTTTCGCACCACTATAGAAGAGCGATAGGGAGGGCTAGCTACAGAGCGTAGGTGTCGGACATTGGCTAGATACCCTAATGTAGGCTGAGGCGAGAAGCTAATCCTCTGTTTGTCTCGAGGCTAAAATCGGTGGTTAAAATAAATAGCGCAATATATTTCGGTAAACTGCCTTCGTTTCCAATTATTTCGATTTTTAATGGCCTGTCAGGAGCGACGATTGGTTTTGGTTCGTCTGTTATTATGAACCAATAAACCATTATGCTCGGCTAAATGCTTACGCAAACTTGTGCGACTATCGTTAATTGTTTTCTTTCGGCCGTTGGCTATTTAAACTTCCAATCAAATACTACACAGACTTTAGCAGCAGAAATAAGAGGGTTTTTCAAACTCGTATTTTATGTCTGCCTTTGAACAAAAGACGTTTTACCAGTTCGTTATAGACATGGGTATATTTTATGATGTCAGGCTAAGCTAACTACGCATATGTCAATTGCTTGAGAAGTAGTCCTATAAAAAATAAAACATCGAACTAACGGTGAATGCTTAGTTCTCTATCTACGTTTAAAACTGGATGGACTATGAAATTGTGACGAATTTGTTACAAGTTCATAGTTCTACATTTTTCACCGCGCAGTAGCTCAATTTTTTCACCGCGCAACGAATCTACCGCCACGAAAAAAGGGGCTTGTTCGACATTAACATGTTACTTACAATGTAACGCTAATGATTTTCAAAAGCCAGCTGTCAACTCGCTGGAATGGAAAATTAGTAGGCGTTTCGAAGATTAAGGCAGATGCAGAGTTGCGTGACCGCAGACTATTAAACGCAGCTGTAAAAGTTGCGCACGCACTCCTAGATCCACTGCTTTAATCAATCATTAATGCGCTAATTGTCAATCGATAATCGATTTGAAGGTTAAGGCTTGTGTCAACAAATTAAGTTATTATCTATGCTGTATTTTATTTTAATACAAACTGGGGTAATACAAAATCAAAAACTGTAACAAAAGACCAGCATATTTAAGTATAAGATATCGATATATCTATAATAAGTACATTCGTTTCAATATCAGATTCGATTCCTTCAATTAATAACGTATTAACGTACATAAGTAAATCTTACCTACCAATATTACATACAATATAAAGAAATATATTGCAAGAACTTACCTACTTATAACCTAACCGCAAAGGCTTAGAATTTTGAAAAAAGTCCCGACATTGTCCACTGATTTTCATGAAACATAGCTAAGAACACTCCCCACTTACTTAGCTTTCTAACAAAAAAAAAAAAACGAAATCTAAATCGGTTCATCCGTTCGGGAACCGCGATGTCACAGACAGACACACGCAGACAGACAGACAGACAGACGCGTTTGACCTGTATGTGACTTAAATATGTGTACACAGCGCGAGAACTTTAAAGTGTTAGACAGACAAACAGATAGACAGACACATCAAACTTATAACACCACGTCGATTTACGTCGGGGGTTAAAAACAGTTTCGAAGTATCTGCACGCGCTTCTTTCAAATACAATTGCCCTCATCGTCGGTTTTGAATTACAGCGGTGTGAAAAGTCCACAATTTTATTCCATTATCCGGTCTCAGCGGTTGACCTAACGCAGTTCCCGTGTAATCCGGGCTTCGCCAAGAGACGTTAAAAGTTCGGAACAAGAACTTTCTTACATTCATAAACATTTTACTTTGCGAGCGCGGTTAGGGAGACACTTGATATTTTACACTTAAAACTGAAACGCGCTGATGGCTTAATATCTTATATCTTCGCACATTCGTAGGTCGCACACTTTATCATCGTTAAGACAGTGTCGCCCTTGCGGACGTAAAGGGATTACTACTGAATACAAAACGATTCGCTACGAAAAGTTTATGTCTTGCCGCGGGTCGGCAATACAGAGTGGGTCGTTACTGAATCTTCATCCCGGACTTTATAGCGCTCTCAATTGTAGAAATGGTCGAGTAAACAATAACCTGATTGTGAGCTCAATAAAATATAATGTGGAATAACTGACCTTAGATACTGATTATCCGGCTTTATAGCGAAACTCAAATAGAATTTTGTAAGACTTATATTGACCGGGATGTAGACCGTGATTACCTTTTTGATTTTTGTCGAGCTCCCGATATTTCGACGCAGTTGCATGCATCATGATCACGGAAAACTGACGAAGGCGGGTGGATGTCAAAGTTGCGTAGACAGCGCGCGATCTACCCTCCTTCGCGCGCGTCGGCTGCGTTCACTTTCAGCATTACTACTGGATACTGGTTCTATATCCCGGTCAATATAAGTCTAATGAAAATAACCGTGAATCATTCAAAACTCTTAGAATTTTGTAAATTTAAAAACATTTAACGTCGTTTAGTTATTTTCCTTGCCAACATTACTTTGAGGATTATTGAACAGTCTCCATCCGAGGATGTTATAAAAATAAGTCAAACGAAGCCCTTGTCATAACCCGCTGACACGATTTTAAGCAGCCAGGTAAACGAAGGGTTCTCCCTATAAAATTAGCACGCCGTCCACGTGTAGAGATATGGACTTCATGAATATATCATTGGTGTACTTTGCCGTTTCGTTCGTCGCTTCACTGCGTAAATTCCAAAATCGCATGTAGTTCTAGTCGGATTTTGAATTGCCTATAGGCAATTGTTTTAATTATTGAAAATGAATTAACCTGTTAAATAAGTTTCAAGCGAAAATTAAAACGAGTAACAGCATAATAAATATCGAATGTTAATGTACTTGTCATAATAAAAACATGCCAATTCTGAATTAATAAATAATTAATAATCATCTATATGAGTTCCGAGAATTTAATTAATAATAAAATTTTACCAACTTTAAAAATGGAGGAGATTATCGATTTCCCTGCATCAACTTCTATTCTGTATTATAATTTAACTATATTCTTAACTCTGAATAGGCTAGTTTCCTATACTTAAAATAAAATATTTTATGCAGTGCACGAAATCAAGCACCACATAATTAGAAGAAAAATATGGACAGTAGTTATGTTTAAACATAATTTCTATTTTGTAAGTCAAAGAGAAACATATAAAGTAAATGAATTGACCGTGAAGTCATTCCTTAGTATTTTATAGTAATTCCATATTAGCAAATCGTTTTGACACTTCTTAAAAAGAAGCTGATTTGACTAGCCTAGCAAAACAGTTTTCTCAATGTTCGGTTAGAATAATGACTACCATGAAAAATTAAATGAAGTCCTCGAGATAAAAAGAACATTATAATTTGCACCGGGGAAGTTATTGTTTGTTGTGATTGTGACATAAGTATTATTTCGAAAACATGTTATAATATTAACTTTGTATAAGTAACAATACCGTCCAATCTATGACCATTTTGGAAGCCATCACTGGCCAATTACCCCAAAAATCGTTATTGTATTTTTTCCGAACACAATTGAATCGGCAAATGTGACGTCTTCAACTACACGGTACCACATTGTCTATCGTCCATAAGGCTGTTTTCAATTTGAAGTTATATGGAAATGGTGTCTTGTAGACTATCGACAATAAGTGCCCTTTTGGTAGAAAATGGCACAAACATCGGCCCTAGAGGGCCTGAAACGACCGGCGATACATCAGGGTTAAGGGTGTGCGATCGATATTCAATATCCGGACGAAATTCGCCTCTTCCGAACCGGAAATACCGGCTACAGACTACTGTCCGGATTTACCGATACTTGCTTGGTTAAACTAACCGCTCGTGTTTTGGCAAATATGAAAGCAATAATCCGGACGGTTGCTTATTGGAAATTGGGATGGTAAAAATACGTGCGTGTGTATGGTGTTGCACGTCATATTGTAATCTTATACGGATTTAGACCACATAGTTCTTAAGTATCTTAAGTTTCTGTAAATGAGGCTTAGACTAGGTATTGAGATAAGGGGTTGTTTAAAACACCTAACCGAAGTATGTACCTATGTGTATTCCGCATAACACCACGCGCACGTTGTGTATTGATCTAATTTACAACGTGTTTAGTGGGTGTTTCTGGCAAGTATTAAAATAACCATCTAAATAAGCTTTTTGGTTTGTTTCAGGTAATAAATGATCTTCACACTTTTATGCAGATTGCTTACTTCTGTGGCATAAAGGTACCGCTGGATCTATAAAATATTAATAAATTCAACAAAATAATACTTATAGTAAAATGCAGTAAGTATATTTTAGTTGTTATAAAAAAAAACGGGGGCTTGTCCGTTACTACTGCCGTTTATAGTGACGAAACTTTTCACTTAGATATCCCATTGAAAAATGTCTTCTTCTTCACGAATAATATAAACATTCTCACGTCAACATGAACACATTTTTATGTAAGAGCAAATTTATTCATTCACGGCTTCCAATTGCAACAAAAAGTTGTGTCAAATCGATTCAAACTACAAATAGGAAGCTCGTTGCTTGTAAACGGTCTTGTTTAGCGAATTACAGTATATTTGTCCAACATTATAACGCGAGAAAAACATTAGATAACTTTAGCTGGACGCAATCCCATAAAACGTTACGATCTCTCTAGCACGCACTCGACTTGGCCATAACACTACACTAAACGCTTCGCTCACTCAAGGGGCTGCTGTCATTGTTTATTCGTATGGTGCTTACAAGATGATTCGTCATAATGTGAACGATGTGATGGGAACGATGTGAGACAACCTGACGGGAATTTACTCATCGTTAAATACTTCAATCACATTACTTATCATTATTTCCTGGAGTTGATTAAAAAATACTTTCAACTCGGGAATAACACGTTTGAGCGTACGTTTTCGGTACATTGTTAAAGTTAACCTAGCCCCGACAAACTAACAATGTTCATCAAAACTGTTCCAATTGCTGTTTCCACGTTTTTGTTGTTCGACCGCGGTTTCATTGTGGCTTAACTGTTTTAATTAAAACTAAAAATGCTACAAATATACTGCCCCATTGTTAAAAACCCAGATTGTCTTGTACAATTGTACCACAGCCGGTATGCCAGGTTAGTTTGCGGTACACGATAAGTACTCGAGCAGGTAATTAACAGTTCGTGTTTTAAGATTACCGAGAACCGAGAACGTCGGCTGAATCAGTGCCGCGCGATTTCGTTATCTACATAAACGATCTTGAATGCAGAGCGTCTTATAGAAATGTTCTTATCCCGCCCGCGTTTCCTCACATATCACCTGCTAATTTATGTAGCATCGCGGCAGAGTTATGGGGACGGCATTATCTAGAGATACGGGTTGGCACCGCGGCTCGGGGAAGGTTCGATGTCCTTCGATCGCATCTCGCTCGGCCACGCCACCGGCCCCGCGTCCGCAGGTGTACGCGATGCACCTGTCCCGCCGACTTACCATAAAATGCGATTCAACCTTCCTCGCGTGAAACAAACCTCCGTCTCGTTCCAACCCCTAAGCCCGACAGGGACGCAGGTACAATCACGACCCGCATTAACTCAATGTACGGACAGAATGCGGCCGAACGGAATATCAGTTTTTACCGCCGCAAAAACTATCGGAATTTCTAGTCTGGGTTAGGTACGGAGCCGTAATCACTCGCCCGGGACTTACTTTTAAAACAATATCTTCCCTTTTATGTGAAGCAGGTGTAATTTATTGGGATATTCTAGCTCCTTTGTTCCTTTTGAGTTTTGATTTTTCAATTGCCCTCGCCTCGGCGGATTGATCGCAGCGAGACTTTTTGTTTTTCTTCTGTCTACTGTCTTGAGGATCCGCGGTGTTTGCTTGTGAGTTTAGATTGGATTTTGCTTTCTCTTTTTAACATTCTTTTATCAGAACGAGCCGGAACAAACTCGATGTTGTTATGGTTCGATCTCGGTCGAACGGTTAACCTTTCAGTGTTACAAATAAAAAATCAATTACAAATAACAACAAAGAGAACAAGATGAAAAACCATGACGTGGCATCAGTTGTAGCATTGTTGAAGAATTAATAGGCGCAGTCTAACAGCGGTATCACAACACGAAATCAAGAAGGGAGCGTGCTCGCTATATACTATCTACTGTTCAAAAATTAACGGTACGCATAGTGGGTATTTATTTACCACTTTAAACTTCTAGATTCGTTCATCAGTGCAGCGCCAAACATAATCTACTTAACTCTTATCAGTTCTTTTTTTGGAAATATGTAGTATGAGCGTCAATTATAATGTTTTATCAAGGGCTTGTCTTTAGCTTTACGTGGCTTTACCTACTTTATATGATGCCCTAAAGTTTGTCTTCATATCGAGTGGGGACAACATTGTACTTAACGATGAACTTATGAAATACGGAATATTCTATTGTCAGAGAGTAAAGTATGTAGGTACGTCCTAATTGAAGTCGTGGAAACAATCAGGTTAATTTTTGTCATGAGTAAGTGAATAGAATCCATAATTACCACTAAAATGTGAAATCAAATATTCGGCAGACAAGCGAATGCACTTTTAGCTTTGATTAAAATCGTGTAAGCGTATATCTGGCTACAAAATGCAATGCAAAGCATATGCAAAAACCAGTTCGGTTAATCATGATTTTTTGTCCCCGTCCATCAGAAAGTATGCAGCGAGCAGGTGCAGCCTGACATGGTACAAATAAGTATTCGTTTTAATTAAACAAAAAAAAAGTTGGCACAGGAGCTATGGTCGTTCAGCCACGCATGCCAGAGTTGCTAGACTAGAAAAAATATTATCTCTCGTGTCACACGAACTAGTGTAGTCACGCGCGTGGTCGCGATTCGAAAATACGAAAAATAAAGTAATAACTAATTTAGCTCTTGTGTTCTGAAATTAGGCAGCAATTGTGGAAAAGGCGATAATCTTGTGCACTATAAATTTTATGCTCGTTGTTACTGCAAACTTAAAATTTCGTGAATAGTGGTAGCATTCGTTAGTGTTACCGCAGCGAATTATTTATGGCAACAATTATATCTAGATATTATGATGGGATTGGTAGAGAATTTACCGCCACGGAACACGCTAACAATAGGCCGGCCTGTGTCGGCGCATACTATCTCCGCTGAACTGCATTCGTTTTGCTCTTACCGCGTTCCGACGGTCTAGACGTAATATTTCTAATAGAAACAATAATATAAAGCTATCTCCGTACTTAGAGATAATCTTAAACTGATTTGGCCGCAGCGAAACCTTTTATACCACATATTATTCCTTTTATAGTTGCTTGGAATCCAATTTATGGAACAAATGCATTTAAGAAACGGCACATGCCTATACAGTAGATACACAATCCAATTTCGTTTAAGCAAACTTTCAAATTCAAACTCAACTTTGCCTTTTGCCTGTAACGCTTGAAACCCTAATCGTTGTAACTGAAACTCGTTTGGCCGGGAGAACAAATCAAATAAAACCTTTTACTTTGAAGGCAAATATGTGAGTTTATTAAAACAAAACATCAGCCGCACTCATTTCCAATTCCAGCACGATTGTAGGCGCCCCGCGCCGCGCACTCGGCACGCCTCCGAGGGCCGCGCGCGGTAGGTGTATTTAATGTGAATTATTCCTAACTGACAGAACGTCTACGCGACACTCACAAAAACAACAAGAATAAAAGAACTTTCAAATAAAGTGAACGCCTTGTTTCGTGAGGAATATTAAAATGGCTCAGCGGTCGCGGCGGGCGCGCCTGACTCGGAATTTGCTTGACTCACTCCCGATTAAAAAGAAGCGATTTTTGACAGGATGACTGCCGTTTCGTGATTCTGTGCGTTAATGTTGGTTATTAAAATATGAGCGGAAATTCAAAATGCGTGATAGGAAGGGCGCGGCGCAGCCTGTGCATATAAATTAGGTGTGCATTTAAAAACAAATAAACTGGCAGTTAAATGATCATAATAGTGCGCTATTGTAATTTATGGGCTTATTAAGACAGTGTAAATGCTTGGATAAGTGGGACGTTGGACAAAATATTGCTGAACAAGTTCCATTCCGTCTGAAGGAGTCTCGATAAATTTCTCAAGCCCACGTTTGCTGGGAGCGTAATTATCTCGAATTAAGCGAGTCATTACAGGAGCGGCGGCTAACGAAGTCCTGACGCAGTACTGGGCATCAATCAGCACTTTAACTTCAAACACTAGGTACTCGTAGGCCAGTAGTTCTCAAAAAGTTTGTAGTTTGTGTTTTGTGGAAAAAGTTAAATCATTTGTCTTTTCCTATTTTGTTACCAAGATTTATTTGATGAATTGAATTTTTATTTCGTCATTAAGGTTCTCTAGTATATAATTATGTTGTCTTAATTATACCAATTATCCTGTATAAATCTTATGAAAGTCGATTTATATTACTAAATGTTGGTAACAAAATAGGATCAATTAAAATTTGCTGACGTACAAAGTTTGTGAGAACTGCTCAGGCACGGATGGCTAAAATAAAATTAACAACATTTTTTATAGTTTCTTTTTGTAAATATGAGGACATTTATTCCATAGCTACTTACTTACCGATTGTTATTTATACAAGCAGGCGTCTAGAGGACAAACAGTGACATATTCCAATACACCTAAAATAAAATAAAAACTATCAATCTTTCGTAAACCAGCCACCAGACCAGACAGGAGATAAGATTAAAGAAAACATAAGATTAAATAAAAAATACATTAAATCTTTTAAGGGCGAACAAAATGAAAATACAAGTTATTTTTAAAAGTCACTGAGTCAGTTTTAGGAGTATAGCTTATTGCATAATAGGCGAGACGACTAAAAAAAAACGAATTAGTCCGTCAGATTATCAAAGAGTTTTAGACACATAATTATATTTTCTTTTTTCTCGTAAACGAAAAACGACGACGGTACAGTGCGTTGAAGTTTCGCGTGACGTCACGCCTAGGTACAATTTTTACTTAGAAGTGACGTCAAAACCCCCCACTCCGGCACTTTGATGCTAAACTTTATATCTTTGTATTTTTTCGTTAATTAAAAAAAGCGAAAAATATGTGTTCAGTATTTTGGGACGATTTAACTGACAGACTAAACAGAATGCCATTTTTTTATGTAGTCGTCATCCCTATTGATTGCTCCTGTTACAGGTCCTGGTATAGAGTCCAGGTACTGTCAAACTATTTAGTTGCGGCCTGGTGCCAGCCGAGACGCCTCATAACCGGAAGGTTCAGTTTCGCCCCCGAACACCGCAATCATTAAGACGAAAGGAGTACCCCGAAACCGGCTTTTCATACAAATGTCCTCATTTTCCTCTCTGGAAATCGATATTATCCATACTAATATTATAAATGAGAAAGTGTATGTGTCTGTTTGTCCGTCTTTCACGGCAAAACGGAGCGACGAATTGACGTGTTTTTTAAGTGGAGATGGTTGAAGGGATGGAGAGTGACATTGGCAACTTTTTGTCTCTTTCTAACGCGAGCGAAACCGCGGGAAAAAGCTAGTTGGTAATATTTTTAAATAATTTGATGTGTTTTAATCGTGGTCCGTTTGCCCTTACATTTCATATTTTTAATATAGGGCTGTTCAATTTACTAAGCGGATATTTAAAAATGACATTTTCTTCTGCATAGTATAACATCTTATACAGCTGAATGTTATTAAAACGACAAAAAATGTAATAGATAATATGAAAAAGACTTAATTAAGTACATCGGTAAAAAATTCGGACTTTTATACGGATACGACGCATAAGTGCCTGCACATCACTTCTTGTTACTTTTTGGCAAGTTGCAGACCACATTTGTTTGAATTCATCAAGTAATATATATTCTCGGCCATTCTTTGGTAAGTATGTCTCAGCAATGGTCCAGCACCGCTTGATAGGGCAGAGCTCTGGACAATTAGGTGATAAGCTTCTTTTTGAACAAATTCTATGTTTTTTGGCTTTAGTAGCTCAACTGTCTGACAAGCATAGTGTGTCCTTGCTAAATCAGGCCAAAACAAAGGAGAGATATAATGCATCGGATAGATGACAAAAAGTCGTACTAACTATCTTTGTACGGCTTTTAAACATTGATCACAATTGTAACTTAAAAACATGAAAATAGGGACATATCAACCGGCGACCTTCAATTCAAGAGTGAACAGGCATCTTCTGGGTGAGCTCACTCTATCGTAGGCCACGTCTTTGCCTTTGGCTAGTCTGTGGCCAAGAGTAAGCCCATTTGCTTATAATAAAAAAAATCTATGAATAAAACACCCCGAATTGTGTAAAAATATTGTCCATAATGTCAATATTGAGGAAAGAAAATGAGGACCACATTTGTATGGAGAATCGATCGTCCCCTCTTCTCTGTCAGCGCTGCCGTTAACAGAAGACAGTTTTGGTGGCTTCATTTGTACTCTTACTTAATGATCATCGCTGTACATTTCAGATAACGCACTAATTTTGTGCGTGCTAGTAAATACTTTTTATGGCGGTCAATGGTGATGGGCGTTGGTAATTGCTATTAGGTTTAATACGCTCGTGTTTTGTAAGACTTGCAACGATATACTTATTAAGGTCGTTCACTCTCTGATTGCGTTTTGTTAAGGTATTACACACTATTGGGCATATATCTACGAGTACTTTCAAATAATATTAGACATCACGCATAAAAATTTGTAATCAATGTGTGTAATGACTTATTTAATAAAACGAGTGTTTCTAGTAAAGATGGTAAACAACTTTTAACAGAGCTTGTTTTGTACAAGAAATATTCCAAAGCGCCGAAAACGTGTACCTATTTTTTTTTTAAAGAAACTAATGCCATTGCTAGAAATGTTATCAAGTTAAATCCAAGTTAAATCTTGCTGAACTATTCCGAAATATTAGTAAATCTGTTTTATACCGAATGCAATAATTTACGAACTATTCCTGAAATCAATTCGCGTGACTATTTTGAGGCGTTTGAACATTTCTAAAGAAACAATACAGACTGGCCAACCGCTTGTAACCAGTCCCGCCCACCGTACTAACTTGTTTATGTTTCCAATAAGCACGCATTAAGAGCACAGCGCGTGTGGTTGACACCTTGCGCCGTCACTAATCCAGTTCAGTCGGTCTAAATTTAGACTCGAGATGAACCTCTGTGGACCGACCAGTCTAGCTTTGCGGTTAGATTCTGTGCACACCTGGAATCGCGTTTTGCAAGCAATTTTGTACCTACTCTGTATATACAGGGTGGGGCCTGTAACAAAAGCAAAAAATTAAACTGTAGGCTGTACTCCTTAAACTGACCAACATTTGTTTAGCGACTTTACAAAATCATGAAGTCTCTAATTTTCTAACTTTTCATACAAAATAAATATTAGCTTCAATGGACGCCATTATTGTTGTCATTGACGTTGTCAGTCACACTTTACACTTAACAGAATTCGCAATACATTATTACCTCTTAGAAAAAACTTTCAAGGGTGATAAAAATCAAAATACAAGTTATTTTTAAAAGTCGCTGAACAAATGTTGATCAGTATAAGGAGAATAGCCTACAGTTTAATTTTTTGCTTTTGTTACAGGCCCCACTCTGTATAACCACGCCACGCGCACACTCTTCTTTAACATATGTCAGTTAGTTGATAAATTGATAATAGATATAAACTTATAAAGTATTTGGTACTAATCGAAAATTAATGTCCTGCAGCGCTGCAGATTTCCAGAAATTCATATTCACTGAGCAAAATACTTTAGTAAGCAAGTAGCAAGATCCTTTAATTTCAGACGTATGAAATACTTACATAGTAGTTGTCATGTAGCCCTTTTATTCGCGGCGAGATATGTTGAGGGCGGAAATGTTATTTGTTAATGTAATAAGTAGGCGGTAGACTTCATGTTATCAGCAATACGTTTCCCAAGATGTTTACATAAACACAGCCATCTGTTCCTGCCTATAAAGTCGTCACGTATTGTGATCTGAGCAACGACGACGTAATTTTTCCCGCCCTCGACAAAGACATCTGACACATTTATCTTTCTTAGCATTAACGTGCTAAAATCGCGTCGCGCTCCTGTCGCCATAAATCATTATCATCAAACAGTCCCCGTCGCCCGACGTCGGCTTTCATCGGACGTTTTCAATCTGACTTCCTTTATCATTACAATAAAGTAATTCACTCGCCTTCCATTCAGTCACTTTTCGGTAAACATTCTTCGAAATTGGCAATAAATTCCCATCTAAAATATCGGCCTTTCGAACGCAACCTTTCGTAACAATAGACCGAGTTGAGATGTAGTTTTATGAAGATGTTCACTTGGACGTTTTGTTAGGTGTAACAATAGTTTTATTTAGCCGTGAGCCCACACTGCCCACGCCTGCGTTAATGGCCAGGATTGTATGAAGAAGTAAAAATGAATGGCTGCGCTTATAAAAGGCTAATAATAAGTTCTCATGCGGCTGCTATCGGGCCATTGTTGGGATTTTTTTCTCCCGGGGCATCGTTGGGCCGATGTATCTTTATAATGGGGTAGGTGTCAATCGTGGCCGGGCCGGGCAGGTGTAGGCCGTGGATAAAAATGCTCATAATTTCAGTCCGCAGCTGCCCGTCAAGCGAGCGTCGGCTCCAACCGCTTCGTCCTTTTTGAACCGGATTCCATTGTACGTCATAGTAATTATTATTAATTTGGGATGGTCAAGGTGCGTGCCCGACGCAAAGGTTAATTGTAAAAGATTCTACATTTAATTTAATTAACCGTGCGGTGTAATTTAACGTTAACTGGTCTCATGGGACTTCTACTAAATAATAAGTTGTGAAGTATTTTAGTGAGAGTGGTTTTACAAGTGTTTTCAAGGGTAAGTAGATGTTATATATAGTCTTTGATATTATTTATGGTTTTATAATGTTTAATTAATCACCCAAAAAGTATTTTCTAAACGGTAAAGTCAGGACCAAACGTAAAACTTTTTAAAGTTTACAGACCAAAGGTGCAAACGATGAAAGTCACATTGTTTATCAGCGACCCCAAAGGTTATCGCTTTATCTTGTTTGATCGCATGCATTGCGTGTCGACAACTTTTACTAATACAATATGCGGGAATGCAACCAAAACAAATTACAATTATTATTTATCATTGAATACCTAATTCACAACCAATATTTTTGTCTAATATTTCTAATACTCAATGTGTATATGAATAGGTTAGTACATCGGTACCTGCGTATTCGATTTGACGAACTAAATAATTACATAAATATGCTCTTTACTTTCTCTCTGTATGTACCAACATTATTAAAGCTTGAATACCTGATTCACAAGCACAATTTCTAATATTGTTTAGTTGTACTAATATGTACAACACCGATGTAAGTACTTATTTTGTAGCCCATGTTCGATTTGCCAAACTAAATAATTATTATCTTTGCTTTCTCTATGCCTGTTATAATAACAGTAATTAATTGATAATGTTTTCATTTCGTGACATGGAACGTTAAGTTCATATTAAATAATTGGCCCGTATAGTTACTATTTGTACTAAGTACGAAGCAATAATTATTGAACGAACTGTATCCCAATGAAATAAAGCTTACTATTGGAAATAAAGCTTATAATGAGGCGATGATCGTACTAGGCGTGTGTAAATCCTTATATATAATTTATATTTAAATATAATGTATAGGGAACTTAATAATATTAATTCAGTTCTTACCTTTAAATCAAGGGTGCAAAGGAATCTTCTGGGCGAGCTCACTCCATCTTAGGCCATGTCTTTGCTTTTAGCTAGTCTGTGGCCAAGAGTAAGCCCATTTATAATAATAAAAAATAAAAAATAAGCGTATACTGCATCGGTGTCGGTACCTATCTCCTGGTATATTCGTATAGTCATAAAATGCATGCTTTCATTTTAATACTATTATTATCTGCTTATAGGTATATGCCCATGTAATGTAAACATGTTTATATATTTACTTTAATAATGGCACAAGCTTTACATAGATACATAAAAATAAATTCTATTAATAATCAAATTGGAAATTACGTTTTAGAGCTTCACAACCATTGAGGTGAAATTGGTTGGTGAAAACATTAATACCCCGTAGCGTTTATTATACATTTATATTTTGAATATGTTTGAATAATACATTTACTTAAATATATCTTACACTAAAGAAATAGTGATCAAGTCCACTAGTGGCTGAGCCGGGAATCGAACCCAGGTTGTTAACTTACACTTGTCTTACGTGGCTAACCTCCTTACCACTATACCACCCGACCATAGTAAGTAGTGGTAATGAGTAATGACGTTAGCCGTGTAATTTGTAGACCCTGGTTCGCCTTGGTCGTTTTTTGCTTCATATATAAGTAGTAGTGCGACTACTTGAAAAAAAAGCATTAAATAATTTGATTTGTTCCTTGTATATTTGAATAGTTAAGAAAAATCCCGCGCGGCACGCGGCCCGGCCCACTGCTAATCTCCTCTGAATAAAACATAAGATGCTCGATAACGTACTATTAGGGTTAAGGCACATTTAATACGGCTTTCCATTACCGTGCAATATGGGGCGAGCCTCCGCCTCCGCTCTGTAATCTTGAACACGCTTCTAATATTCCAAGCTTCTAGCACTTAATTAAATAATAATAAAAATGTACACCTACTAAAATGCATACTAATACATATTATAAATGCGAGCATAGCTGTTTGTTTGTCTTTATGCTTATGCTGCTGAAGCGATTTAGGTAAAGTTTGATACAGAGATACTTTGAGTCTTAGGAAAGGATAAGTTAGCTCTTAAGACTATCATTATTTAATTTATTTAGCCTACGCGTAAGTACCTATAGCATGTATGTATAATCTTTATAGCATGTATGTAATTATGTAAATAGGTTAAGATATACAATTTAAGATTGTTTAAAAAAATGAGCGCATCTTGCCATTAAACGTAACAGTTTGGCAAGTTTTTTTAATGTACAAAATTAGTTTAAGTTGTTTTTTTCAAAATAAATTAAAAAAAAAGAAAAAAAAAACATACCACAATTCCTCCCCAAGATTGAGAAAATTGAGACAGCGATCTGATAATTGAATACAACACAAACAGCTTATATAGCTCAAATTGAACTTTTGCCTTTATTTTTTATCAGGCGCTACCCAAAACTCTAATTCCAGAAGAAGTCGGTGGGAAAAGCGAGTACGTTTATACATTAACAAAAAGGGGAAATTATAATACGCATTATATTTCACGGCATTTGCTATGTAATCGCTGACGGCAATATCGGATTCTGATGGGATTAACGTTAACGCAAATCCCGTAAATGTACGTTCAGTCTCAGCTAGTTAAGGATGATTATATTGATTTTGGAGCTTTACGCTCTTGTAATGTTTAAGATAATATTGGATAAGTAGACATACACACAGTATCTATTTGTACAGTCAAGGCAATAATATAGATCTGAACAAAGTGCCTGTATTGCTCATAGTTAAGGTTGTGAATATATAATTATTTTTGGGACGTCGTCCGTATATATATTTAAAAATTTGACTGTACCTACTTAAACTTGTACTTTGTTATCAAGTCTATGAGAATAATTAATACATTCAGTAATAAATAGAAATGGTGTAGTATTTAGTTCTAATTATGCCTTAACACAAATAGCGTTTTGTCGCATTGTTGAGATTAGTAGATAGAAAATAGATTGTCTTGAGACTCTGAGTATGTTAAGCTTGTTCTAATTCTAATTGTCATTTTAATCCCTTCTTTATATTGTGATATTTATCCAAACCTAAGTTTTTACCTCGTATGCTTGTTTTAATAGGTAACTTTTTGGGGAATGGTTGCACTTTCTCCATACAATAAATGTCACATTCGTAACGATTATATTATTCAGCAACGTATTCTAAAAAGCCTAAAACTCATGGCAGACAGGTACCTGGGCATTTTTTCAAAGATGTTAGTGTTGTTTGTGATGACAATGAAGTTTAAAATTTCAATAAAAATATTGCTTTTGTGTTAATTACAGAAACTTTAAGCAATAATATACATTCAGAACATTAATAAAGTCGGTTTTTAGACAAATAATATTTTTAATTGTCGTGACAAAACTGACATCGACTTAATTTTTCTGTCATTAATTTTGGATCCCAATTTCTGAAAATGCCCACCTACTAAATCTGTAACTAAATGAGAAATTAAGTCATTCGACGGTCCAGTACAATTTTATCTGTTCTGATTATGCGAAACGGCCATAAACAACGTGATATCCGAAGCATTTCATTGTACTAATAGCCTGTGTTGCGCGTTTATCTAAAGAATTATGCATTAGTGTTCGGAACGAGACGTTAAATATTAATATATGTGAGGCGTCGCACAATCTCATCCTATCAATTAAACCCGCCCACGTATCTCGTAAACCTTGGTAAACTGTAGCCTATCCCCGATCAATTTGTTTTATCTATGGATAGCTGTTATCGCCGAATAAAATATTTACAGCACAATAAAAGGCGTCCAGGGAATAAAGCTAATAACAATGATAATGGAAATTGGTGGAGCCGCAGCTTGTACAAACCTAGATGACAAGTATGTGACCACAGACCAGGCACCACTTTTCCATTACGATATTATAATATGACTGATTTCGTAATCAGCTGGTGCTGGACACCAAATTTACGTAAACGTATTAAGTTGTTCCAATAAACAGCGGTACCATTTATATTGACTGAAGTTCGAGATCGAGTAGAGTAGCTATATTTGTCTCTTTAATTATGCTCCATGAGAGTATACAGGATGACATACGGTTATTTAGACCCTGCGTTAAACTTTCCGTCTATATTTTTTTCTATATCTATGGATACTGTGATATTTGTTGGTAGCATTGTCCTGTTGTTTGTGGTTACCGCGACTTCGAATACAGATGTCGTTCTGAGAATGTGTGGTGTCAGTAAACTGTGTATGTTGTGTAATATTTGTTCACAACATCGAAGCCACGCGCGCTTATTAAATATACCAACAAAGCTAGAATTTCCTCAGTATTGTTAACTTTGATCAATGCTTACTTTTAGATTCTTGACAAATATACCTTCTCCGTGCCGTCGTGGATAAAAATAACTACGAGTATAACAAAATACAATTATTACAGTTATTACGAAATGACTGTCGTAACTTTTTGTTAGTTTGTGTTTGTAACCTATAAGTATTACTATACTATTAAAACTAAACGTGAATAGATAATATACGCTTTCTATAATTTTTATTAGTTCTTAGTTTAACTGGAAGATATCCCTCTTAAGGATAAGTTCGCCTCTGTACTTCCTTCTTTCTTTTATATCTGATGTTTGTCTGTTTTATTTTGGCGTTAATAGTAAAGTGTTTATTTAAGTATTTTATTAGAAAATGATAAGTTATTAGATACATTAGGATAGGCACGCCAACATAACGTATTGTTGTACATATTGCCATTAGTTTGGCCGCTTTTAGCAACGCTCAGCTGCGCAAATGTCACTCGAAATCATTAGATGACAGCTTACAGCCGCCCTGTGAATCCTGTGATACATTGTCTCATCACGTTACATTTCACAATATTATTAACTTGGGAAAACACTGTAACCAAACAGGCATTATGAAAAACTTGGTGTATAAATACAATACCTGTACTTCATTCATGATGTGTCCATGCACTTTTGGGCCTAAGTATACATTGATTTACTAGATAGTTTAATTCAAAGTTTTATACTTCGTGAGTGGCAAACATGCTTACGGCTCTACTGTCAGTAAGCAGTCTCCGTAGTTTATGGACGCCGTAATTGCGACCCATATATCTGCACTCTCGTTGAATAGTGTTCAAAATTTTATTTTTCAAAAGTACGTATTGATACTGAAGTAAAAAATGTTCCATACGGCATAATATCTATTTAAATTGTGTAATCAACATATGAATGTAGTTTGCATCCTAAACTATCTTTATCTATAATGTACGCAAAGCCAAACGTTGTATTATATCTATTTCTTTCCACTATTGGTATTCTCCGCGCGAAGCACAAGTTGCAGCGAGTGGGTATCGCCGTTGGTCCCCAGTGGGAGCGAAACTTAGTTGCGCTGGGAAATGAAACGGCAAAGCATTTTTGTATGTTGATATTTTTCCGCTATAGCTCAAAGGATCGCCTCGGCCTTGTAGAATGAGAGGCAATTGAATGAAAATAAATATTATTATTATTATTATTTATTTATTCTATATTAAAAATCTTACATTTGTTCATACACCAGAGTGCCATGAAACCCTATCAGGTTTGTGTTGACACTCGAAAACTTAAGTCTTAATTGAAAAATTGTAATAATATTCACTGGGGAGTGTTTTGATATTGAATAGGCTATGGATATATACAGCGTGTGTATTCCATACGGGCGAATATTTGAATAACGATTAGTATTGGACCTAAGGAGCTTAACTACATGGTTTTTTTATTGAATAGATGAGATTTTTTTTTCATACATAATAATTCAGCACGCAATGTATTACGTCCACATCAATTAGCGTACCTACTTAAACGTCATTACGACATGACGTTTATGTCATGTCAAGTTAATATGGACGGCGTACATTGCTGCTTGGTCAGATTTAAAAAAATAATTACTCTTAATTAAAAACACTTTTTAATTAAATGATTATCCTATATGATTCGTATGATTAGATACTATAACTGGATACATTATTCACCCGTATGGAATCCACACGCTGTATAATCTATACCCGTGTAATATTTTTTGCGTAGATTCTATAACAAGAGTTTCGGAAGCGCTAAAGGTAAACTGAGAATAAGGTTCAGCAGTTTGTATTTCCAGTACATATTTGTTTTGGCAAAATATGTGTAGTGGTTGAATGAATCATGAAAGTAAGGACTTAAAATTTGGTTGTCGACCACGAACTAGAAGAAACTGTTTTTTCAAGAGGAACTGCGCTTCAAAAAGTCATTCATCTATCACATCAGCGGACGTGTCATCACCGTTCATGGCAAATTTTCGAACTGTTAGCGGTCTACAACTACAACCACCAACATTACGCTGCACTTAGCCAACAGTAGATACAAGTTACTGGAACTCTTACGTTGGCGACGTAAGAGTTCCAGTAACTACTCATAGATGAAGGACACTCAAATTGTTCTTTCTGCTACCTCCCGTGTTCGTCGTCTGCCAAGAACAAGAAGAAATACACCGGGTCCTGAAAGAATGACATGAAACGAAACTATCAACAGAAAAATAACCCAGTATCCCAAGAATGCTCAGCAGAGCAGCGGAACCCTCTTCGCAGATATTATATACCCTGTCTCTTCATATCACCAAGAATGGCGTGAGGCAGCATAGCCGGTCGAAGAAAGTAGTACGGTTAATAAAAAATAAAAAAATACTAGACTAAAATCGTGTTATATTGCCTCAGTTTTATCTTACAGCGAAAGCAGTTATTAGAGTGAAAATATATACTGAATTTTCAGTGTAATTTATTTAGTTACCATATAGTTAAGTGTTGTGGCAATCGACAAGTATTTACTACACTCAGGAGACTGCTTGGAAGAATTACGAGAAAGAGGGATAATATGGGTTCGTCGGAGTTACAGAAAACTCAACGACAACGGCTTCGGATACAAACAATCAATCTCAACATTAAAAAAAACCGGGAAACAGTTTAACCGCAGTCGCTATCCCTTCGTATATATTTACACACATATCTATCCATCTTCCCTACACTGGGCACGATGCTAGTATTCGGTCTGGTTCTTCTACTCCCGTCGATCCCCATCCTGACTGCAAACGCCCCACACTCCCCACCCGTATTATTGGCTCACCGGTGTCTCGGGCAGGAGGGTCAGCCGGACATGCCAGGGCGGCAGACGACGGGCGGAATACACGAGTAGGCCCGAAGGCGCGTCCTGAATCGGTACAGGCTTGCCAGGACGGAGGTTGTTAGCACACCCAGCATACGCCTCTGACCGGCGGCCTGTATCGTGCCGGTACGTGCATTTGAGCAAGCTCGAGGAGCCTCCCGTCCCTCCCTCTCTGTTAGGACCAGCGCCTCTGCGTCCTTGCAGCAGTAACTGCTGGCTGGTGTAGTCACAGTACAGTACAGTACAGTACAGTACAGTACATATTTGTTTTGGCAAAATACTATACTTGCCAACTTTTATCTGGCCTTGGGTCCAAGTCCAAGCTGAATTATTGAACATGCAGCGCTTGTATCACGCGATCCGCCGGACGGATGCACTCCCACCATTCGTTCTATCACAGCGACTGATAATTAAATCCAAGCGACAAAAGTAACTAACATGGGATCCGAACAGCTTAGGGCTGATACAATCGGACTGTAACCTAACTTCAACTTGTATAGGAACTGCACGCAAACAACGCTGCAGTTTGTGTGATACGTTAGATTTAATTCATAACCAGAGATTTCGTTTTTGTGCGTCATCTCATACTAAAAGCACAGCTAAAAGTCATCAAATGTCGCAAACCGGTGCAATCTCTGCTCACACTCGTAGCACGTCAACTACTAGATGCGTTTTTGTTTTTGAACAAGGGTATACTAACGCGCCAGACACGTGACTTTTAACTCTAGTTCACTACTTTGACTAGTCTAAATGTATATTATTTAATACATATATCAAACTTATAGTCAAGCCCTCTCGAACCGCGACCACACGGTCGAGGGCAGTCCGCGTCACGACACCGTGGGCGTGTAGCCACACGGGGTGGCCCACAATTCACTAAATGTGCTTTGTTTGCTCAGTTCCTGCAGAACCCGGTTGACAGATTAATTCTGTAAAGCGTTGCTATTGAATAATATATTGTTTACGTGAATATATTGCACTCAGGTATTGAAACGTTATTTTAATATTGCTTTTGTAGTAACACCTGTTTTGAATAAGACCATCACACAAGTATTTAGCTTATTAAAGTAGATGTTTTAAAGGGGCTTGAACGGGGTAGACCCAGATGGAGAAGGCGAAACATTTTTGACACCATTCTTAATAACTGGGCGGAACAAGCAAATCAGGGGCTCCCAAGATCCAAAGAAAATACCTTTGCCCACTCAAATTGGCTAGGTAGGTACTAGGAAATAAAAGCAAAGAAACTGGTTCTCACAGTCGATTTCTAAGCTACTAAAAATTTCAAATGGCTTAATCCCTTATAAATACAGCACAATGTGCGGCTAAACCGTTTATGAAACCGATCACACCGGCTCTAATGCTGAGAGGCAGTTATCGGCTGTATGTCTTAGGAAATTGTATGTAAATACGTGGACACCTGCTGAATATATTTGTATAAGCATCAGTCCACAAGACGCGTTTGAGGCTCGGCCGAGTGCACTCCACTATGTAAACCTATTAATATGGACACACCAGCATTATGCCTTGATGTGTTATGTAAATTGCTAACTTGACAACTTATAGGGACTTTAGGCGATTGTCATTAAAATAAACCCGCCCACAGTTGATTCTCTACTTTGATAGGCGCTTATAGTATTTCATTCGTCGTAAACTGAAAGAAGTTTTCTATTATCAATCAATCAAAACCCACGTTGTATAATAATCACTAAGCTTAAATAAGTACACTATTAAAGCACGCGTTAAAAAGTAGAAAAATCGACAAATGGTATACTTTAATGGGGATAAAGTAGGTAAGTAGTTTTCTTGTAACCAGTAACAAATGCGAAACTTCCTTCCATATCTATTGGGTTGGTAAGAAAGTAATGAGCGATCGATTGAATTCCACATAAAATTTTTGAGAGAGTTCTAGAATCTTCTATGGTCGAAAGTATATAAAGGGCGAGTCGCACAGTTTCTCGTCAGTCATTCACTAGCTGTCGCCGAGCTAATATAAGGAAGAAAATGGACGAATTAAAAGTGCATGTAAGGCATTGCTTACTATATGAATTTCAGTCTGCGACTTTTCATTATCAGATCAACCTAAGTCTGGTCGACCGGTGAAGATTGATGTAGCCAAATTAAAAACCTTAATTGAAGGAGATCCGAGGCTAACGAGTCGTACTCTTGCTACCGAGTTAGGCTGCTCTCATGTCACCATAGAAAAACATTTACACGAGTTGGGAAAAAACTACAAATACAGTGTTTGGATACCGCACGAACTTGATAGAGATCAACTAAATCGCCGTGCCGATATCTGCATACAACTTCTGTCTTTTCGCCGCACATTCAACTGGTTGGACCATCTTATCACTGGAGATGAAAAATGGGTCTTATATATAAATCACACACGCAAACGTCCGTGGCTAGCTCCAAACGAAAAAGGAATAGAGGCACCAAAAACAGAGCCTCACCCGAAAAAAGTTATGCTGTCCGTTTGGTGGGATATTCATGGTATTATTCACTGGGAACTCCTACCAAGTGGAATGACTGTTACCGCATCAGTATACTGTAATCAGCTTGAAAATTTAAACCGAAAAATATGTCAGAATCGTCCACAGCATGCTAAAGTTTTTTTCTTACACGACAATGCTCGCCCACACATTGCAAAAGTGACTCGGCTAAAGCTATTAGAGCTAGGTTAGAAAGTCATACCTCATCCACCGTACTCTCCAGACTTGGCACCTAAGGATTACGCATTGTTCAGATCGCTAAACAATGCCTTGAATGAAAAAAAGTTCGATGATCAAGCCCATCTACGACAGTACATAGCTGAGTTTTTTGAATCTAAACCTAAGAACTTCTTCGCCGATGCTATTCATTCTTTACCAAAACGATGGAGACAAGTAGTAGATAACGAAGGCCGTTATATTTTTGATAAATGATTAAAATAATAAATTAAATAAAAATTACAATATTAGTTATGATTCGCTCATTACTTTCTTACCAACCCAATACTTAGCACGTTTTATTTAAAATGCCGTAATGTCTATGTTTACCAGCCTTGTTTGCATGCTCTAAATTAGGATTGAAACCATTTCTAGCATGCAACTCCACCGATATCGCAGCCACTAGCCTCACGCGTAATTAAACAAGCCCAGTCTGTACAAGAACCAGTGTCGTGTATTTTCAGCTACTATACAAAAACCCTCTACGAAACTAGCTATTACAATCATTAACCGGATAAGAAGCCCACAATCTCGTTAAGTAAGTCCATTTTTGATAGACGTAATAACGTGTGATACTATACAGCACGACCACGGATGATTTTATTAATTCTGATGCGGTACAAATTCACGAAAAAAAATGTACTTTTTTGTACTGACGTTTAAAAAAAATGTACCCTTATGATTTTGGAGTTTCGACATAGGGCCCGTGGTCGTGCTAGGTAGGTACTCCCTGGCACGACCACACTATATTTAATGAGATTTTAAATTTCTGTTGCAGTACAAATTCACGAAAATAAATGTACTTTTTTGTACTTACCTTTTAAAAAAAAATGCCCTCGTGGTTTCGGAGTTTTGACATGGGGTGTGGTCGTGCTAGATAGGTGGTACTTCCTGGCACGACCACACTATATTTATGTTTAATTTGATGGTGAAATGAATACTAAACAAGTGTTTTGAAATTGTACTATGTAAATTACTTCAAAAACTTAGTGCGGTCGTGCCAGGGAGTACCTATCTAGCACGACCACAACCCATGTCGAAACTCCGAAACCATGAGGGTACTTTTTATAAAAAGGTAAGTACAGAAAAGTACATTTTTTTTCGTAAATTTGTACTACTACAGAAATTAAAAAAATCATTAAATATAGTGTGGTCGTGCCAGGAAGTACCACCTATCTAGCACGACCACACCCCATGTCAAAACTCCGAAACCACGAGGGCATTTTTTTTTTAAAAGGTAAGTACAAAAAAGTACATTTATTTTCGTGAATTTGTACTGCAACAGAAATTTAAAATCTCATTAAATATAGTGTGGTCGTGCCAGGGAGTACCTACCTAGCACGACCACGGGCCCTATGTCGAAACTCCAAAATCATAAGGGTACATTTTTTTTAAACGTCAGTACAAAAAAGTACATTTTTTTTCGTGAATTTGTACCGCATCAGAATTAATAAAATCATCCGTGGTCGTGCTGTATAGTATCACACGTAATAACGATATTGACAAGTTTTTTATCGGTCGCCTCCATCTACGGCACTCGCCACTGCGATTATCGTACGTACAACTAAAAAAAATATATATGTCGGAGCGTATGCCCGAGGTATAAGAATCAAAATCTTTATCATATTTTTAGAGTACAAGAAAAAAGTTTTAAGTTATCGTTGCTGTCAGTAACACTAATCTGGCATCTTTCGGAATGCCCGTGCGTTTCGAAATCGTCACCAGACGAATTATTAGCCGTTAATGCAGTGTCGTAACATTTTAGTGGTTTACAACCGAGTCATTAAGGACTAAAGCTCAAATTACGTTTACTAAATCCTATTATACGGCTGTTTTATTCTTATCTGAGCTATGAAACATAAATGAATCCAGGGGTTACTGTTACACCTTTCAGCTAACCATTTTATACCTACTATAAACATCAGAGATCTGTGTAAGTGGGCTGATGTGGGAGGAAATAGTAAATAATATATTATAAAGCTTTCCATTAAATAAATCATCAATGATTAAATTATTTTATTAAGTCTTATTTTCCATATTACAAATGAAATTAAACAACTATTACGTATAAATTTACTGCGTGTATGTAAACTACTGTTAATCTGGCATTACTGCTAATAAAATTCATCATTTTATAGCCGAATGTGTGTTCATAAAATAATAC
Organism: Leguminivora glycinivorella; assembly: GCF_023078275.1. Lineage (NCBI taxonomy): Eukaryota > Metazoa > Arthropoda > Insecta > Lepidoptera > Tortricidae > Leguminivora > Leguminivora glycinivorella. The sequence continues at coordinate 19,029,427 of NC_062974.1, read as the reverse complement.
CCGATCATCTCATTTATAAAGCCAATCTGTCATAAATCGAACCGTCGGCTCTCAACTCACCGCCACATACCAAATTCGAGTGACGGGAGATACAATTTGTTACCGGTATCAGTGAACCGACAAAATGACCGGGATTACCGTTACCAGATTCAGTTGATGACCAGATAGAAATCTATTAATAACATTCGTCCAGTGCGGACGGACAGATCTATAAATGATGAGTTTCATTTCAGATAAGATCATATCGGATATCTTGGATGATTGATGGACTCGGCTCGATATTACTTAGGAATTCTATTACCTATCCGCTGTATTGTTTTCTAATACATTATATTTTTGCCTTATTAGCATTTTTCCTCTTGTTCAGATGTTTTTAAATACTTTCTCTTTGACCAGCAGTTTGTTCCTGCAACTGGAATCATTTTGATATTTATGTCCTGCATTTAAAAGTCCATGTCCACTTTTCTAGAGATTTGACTGAAAAAACTGTACTTGAGTGTAAGCCAGTTTAAACTCATTTGCTAAAGAATCATAATATTTTGCATAATAGCATAATGCATATTATGATTGTTTAGATTACTCTACTTGTACAGATTACTCTAATTACTCTAAAAACACATTACCATCAAGTAAAAGTTATAAGAATATTTTTACATAGGTACATTATTATGACAAATGACTCAGACAAGAGTGACGCTGCTTTTTTTCCGTAGCAAAGTCATGAGGTATTAATTCTAAACCAACATTTAACGTTCGTCAGTCCAGGTGGGTATAAGAATGGCACGAATAAACAAAAGGCTGTAATGCAAGAGATCCGATGTTTCTGCCAAGTCATTGCGATGTATAATGTATCACATTCTTTATTATAACTTCCTGTGACGAATAATTTATTTTGAGTTTAGTGTCTATTGTAGGTATCTTATTTTGTTCATGGCATACCAAACTATCGTCATAATTATCAAGCTGTAAAAATCAAATTAAGTTAAAGAAAAATTCCATACAAAATAGTTGCCATGTTTAAGCATTTTATTTACCTCATAAAATACGTAGAAAGTGGCACCATTCTTTAGTCGCACTATGTAGTTACTTGTGTAAATATCAGATCATAATTTTAGAACTTGTCAGATTTGAATTGTCTGTTTTGTATAATTAGCTTTACTCTATATAATTTTGATAATAACTAGGTAAGGGCGCTAAAGCGGACGGTAGATATATTTATCTATCCAATAAACCACAGTTTCTTGTAATTCTGCCGTTGTAATAACTCTCATTTGGATAATAGCTGTTAATTAATTAAAACTCTCGAATATTCCTTCCTAATGATCGACCAAAATGGCTTACAAGCATGTAGGCCATTAATAGATAGGGATAAAAATCGGTTTTTGAGAGAAAGGAAAAATAAAATGGAGGTGTATCAAGACTTGGGACCACACACTCGCTCGCCGCGACATCTCTTGTTAGTGTAATGATATGCACATTTATTTTGAACATTGTATTTACTGTTGAGATTTACATGTCGGTGTAACATCTAGATTTTTGTTCTATACTTAAACCGATAGACGAGTTTTTATGCTTGAAAGCAACTCTTGAATGTAAAACCATGAATGTTTATCAGACTTTCTTACTTTTGTATTACGTGCATGAGTTACGCTACTCGTCTTAGCATTGTTTGTGTAAATCACTATTTAAAATTTACGTTCAAACTAGCAGTCTTTAGCTGATACACACGTTAAGTTAAACAATAATAATTTGTAGGTACATAAATCGCCAGCCGCGGGCCCCGCGGATCGGAACGCTCGGTCAGCGTATCCGTTCACTAATCTGCATATTAGATGTACCGACAACTTAACATGTACGCCCGTCAAAACAACACCGCATTGAAATCTGCCCTTTATGAATTATGTTAATAAGTATCAACCATCTGGAATAATTAAGTGCTCGAACAGCAAACCGTACTTGTCCAACGTTCTCGCTTTGTTCGTGTTCTCTTCATTACAAACAGTACCAAAGCGTACTCGTATTTATAAATAAAGATACGTATTGTAATTTATGTCTAAACATTATTCAGTCGTTAAAAGATATTATCTCGTTTTGATTCTAAAAGGTTCTATTGTGTAAGGTTGACAAGTCAAAGTAGCTTATTTATTAGTGTGATCGATTTAAGCTAGCGCCCTAACAATGTTTGCAAATATAAAGTCTCAATTCTATCAGCCTTTCCTAGAAGCAATAATAGCGACTATAATTTCTCTTTATGGGCTATGATGGATGGGTTTACCGTTCCAGGTAAACGGATGCTTATTATTAACTTTTTTTGTAGTAAAGTGAAAAAGCTACCTAAATATAAACAGTTCTATTATTATGAATACAATGGACGTCCAGAGAGCTGGCGGACCGAATTTCAATCAGTCACGGCAGTTTAACACTCTTAATCGGTACTTTTATTTTGTGAATCCATTGTCATTGACTATTTCGCCTCATTAATAGGCAGTGAAGCAGAAGGTAGAGAGCACGAGACCTCTTGTTTAATTCAATACCAAGGCGCCTATAAATAACCATCCATTATTTCATTACTTTTATATGCACCACTAGTTCGATTAACAAATGTCCCAAATATATTTTCTAAATGACTACACAGAGCCTAAACTTTACCAATAGCTTATAGAACTTATGAGTTTTGGCACCAACTCGTATAAACAACTAAAATATTATTTCTTACGAACGTTAACGTGTACATATATAATTAAATTGACTCCAACAACTTTTCGGTTCAACTTCGAATTATGTACACTCGAAACAAAAAGTTCTCGTTTTTTATTCATTGTTTTAAATTCTAAGCTTCAATCAGCATCGCCATTCTAAGAAAGAACAATACATAAAAGCGGCTTGGAATGATTTGATTATTTTCGCTCAGATATTATTTTTTGTACCTAATAGATTCTATTAGGTACAAAAAATAGTATCTATTAAATAGAAGAACGCCTACACAAATCTATTCTTAAAATATACTCCCATTTGTTATGTGTATCGTTATATAAATTGCCAAGATGTGTTCGTAGGGAAAGGGTCGGCGCAACGAACTGTCAAAATAAACTTGACATGAAAATTTGATAAAATAATATTGAGCCCCATGCTAACAATTCACAAACCACAAATTCCAAACCCAATTCATACCGTTTGGCTCACAATGGATAACGTTAATTTATTTCGACATCGAATTGCTAGGGTACAGACCCAACGCACAAAAATTAAGTAATTCATTGGAGTTGAAAGGGTTTGTGTCTGACATAGAAAAAAGACTGGTATAGAGCCATCAGTCGAAATGGGTGCGCTTGGCTGCTCCCAACGGGCGGGCTCCGGCATCGGCAGCCGCTCCCGTCCGATGCATTCTTATTCCGATGCTTAGATAAACATTAATAAGTCCCTACGGCATCCCTTAACGTCTAAAATAGCGCGCGTTTAAGTTAAATAAATCATTTCCGGATGAACATACCGACAGTTTAAGCCCGAAGTATCTAAATGATTGTGTTTTCACTGAGCGTGACCGCTAGTTTATGTTCAGTTAAATACGTGTCAATTTGTTGCGCATGGTGCTCACCGTGCATTATTTACGAACGCCTAAATTATTAGAATAAACTCATATAAATTCCAGTCGTATACTTGGGGATTTATAGTCATAAGTAATCAGAATTCAAGTTGTGTGAATAAAAGAATGGTAATAAGGTTTCCCAGGTAACCCCTTGATGGAAGGCCATGAGTGGTGAGCAAGCAGGTCAGCTCGCCGCTGGCCCGTAATGAAGATATGCGAGTGTTCTCGAGCGTGTAAACAAGCGCCCCAGAGGCACTGTTTCTGTTTGCTCCCGCGGGATTAGTAATTTAAAAGTCAATGCGGACACTCGAAAGGGTCAATCGCATCGCGCGCCCTATATATTGAAAACAGATACCCTTTTCTGTATTCCGGTGGCAGCCCATGAAAGTTATAAGGGCTGAGTTGTTGAACTATGTAATTGACTTGGTTCTGCGGTCAGAGGCTTTGTTCTCCGCAGGGCGGATAATCGAAAACGCCTCTGGTTAGCCCCGAATGATGGGAGAAACAATGCGAAGTTGATATGTGGATTCGCCAGACGGTCCCTTGTTTGATTTGCAAAGAGCTATTTGCTCGTCGAAGACTGCGGCCGGAGCAGGAAATTGGACCTCGCCGCCGGTTTCTACATGGCTAACGTATCCAACACTTGTCCAATTACTTCCTTTAGGGCTATTTAACAGTTAAGCACCTATACAAAAGAGACAGTCGTTTAAATACAACACCGCCACCGTTTAGTTAATGCGCCACAATTTGTGACAGCAATATCCGGCTGACACGAATACTTGTCAGAGCGCTAATAACGCTACACGCAGAAATGAAAACAAAAGAAAACGGGAGCGAGCCGTGACGCCAGTCATAAAATAGACAAAAGTGTAACTGCAGCACGAATACTGTGCTATTTAAGTCTGGAGCGGTCCCTACACCATCAATTTTATTTTCTCGCACAAAACATGTCGGCTGTCGCTACGCATTATATCCGAAGCGCCACACGCAACATTCGAACAGAGTTTTATTTCGGGCAAACGTGGACGTTTCCCAATGATTGACTTATCCGGGGGTAATTTGAGAGGCTCTCGCAACCTGCCGGTCTGTCAGACGCTCCGAACGGCACCGTCCAACCCTGTCCGACGTCGTTGCACTCCAGCTTCGAGTCGCCTAGTAATTCTACACCGATTGCTCTCACCCGGCCGACCACTTTAAAGTGCCGTGACAACTCCTTAATGTCATTAGCTCTCGGAAATATCCAAGTCGCTATACCTATTCATATTTCATATTTTTTAATTGTTGTATCTATCATCTACTCGTACTTCTTATGACACTAAAGTGACAAACAATTTGTAACATAATTATTTTGAACTTTAGCGTCGTTTAGTCACCACTGAATATCGCATTTCATCAACTCCGTTTCGAATGGCTGTCACCAAAGCACGCAATAAAAACAAAATCAAGTCTGGTTCGGTATCTATGGAGCATTATTTCATTGATATGTCGTGCAGCAAACGGCACTCATCGATAAGAGGCCGTGTAGTGATAGTGTAATCAAAAGACGATGCCTCCTGCGGCGCAGTTTGTCGCCTTTCTTGTTAAATAAGCTTTTGTTGAGTAATTTACATAAGCAATGCCTTTAAAATAACGTTTCACATTTACGTAATCCTCTCTATATTTTATAAACACAGTGAATTTACGGCCAACAGTTCACAATCCTAAAAGAAAAATATGTAATTGAATCTTGTAAGTACATCCACGTTCAACGTCAAGTTTACTTTTTCAAGTCCCTAGCTCCTTTTAAAACGAAACACGGACAAATGGCTTTGTTTTACTTGGAAAGGAAATATTGACGGTCCCATGTGATTTCGTTCCATGTTTTAAAAGAAAGCCAATACGGATGCACCATCTGCGTGTTGTCTTTTTCAAATAGCCGTGAGTACTATATGTAACTTAATACGCACCTCGTTCGAGGGATAGCCGAACAAGAAACGTTCTTAGTGGCTCCCAATACTACAAAGACGTGACTTCGAAGAAAACATACGAAAGTAATGATACAAATGCAAAGAGCAGGCTTAGCGCGAAATGAAAAGAAAATAAAAACGTCTGAATCCAGCGGCGTTCGCTGGCTTAACGCATCACCATAATTCAATCGTGGATGGCCCGCTCTTTTGCTACCAAAAGGAGCAACGAATTTATTACAAAGCTCGTATGGTTTGGAACCCCTACCTATTATTTATGGCACTGAGTTGGTCTGTCACAAAAAACGGACGGGTGTTTCGAATATCGCAGCGGGCGACTTGGAAACATAAGCTGCAATAACACGCATTTCCTCTGCGTTAAAAAAATTAAAGTAAATCCCAGTCGCACATTAAATTCCGTCATTTTTTTTTGCTAAATCTTTTGACCATTTTTATATAGCTACTGTATAATCTCTATACATTTTTGAAATGGATACTGTGTACAAACTCGAGCAGTAAGTAATCCAAAATGAGAACAGTCTGGGCTTACAAAAGACGAGTATCAATTCTGACCATGTGGTGGCGAATGTGGGAACATCGCCAAGATGTAGCCCCTCTAATGACTTCGGTACTTTATTGTTGTTATATTAAAATAGTTACTAACAAAATAATGTTTACCTATAAATAATTATAGGTACTTGAAGTAAATGTATAGTAAGTTAAATATGTTCGTACCAATGCTTATTGCTTCTTACTTGAAGAAGCGTTTAGTTGCGTATGTTAAGCAATTTCTATACTTAGGTCTGCACTTGATTTTTTATGTTTAATATGCTATTCAAGTTACCCCCAGGTGGTTCCACTCGAAATCGATTGTCGTTTTTCTTTTAATTTCTTGAAATTTGGAGTACGTTTTTTACCTAAACCGGATATGAATTTAGAAAACATTAGCTCCATCAAATGCAATAGAACAGCGCCATTGAAACGTGTTTAGAATTAACTGAAGATCCTTTAATTCTTTACGATACCGGCTAAGTCCCCTTTTGTCATTCAAGAACACTCGAAAAGCGAAGCCATTATAAACCGGGTCTAAATATGTATACGGTGCCTATTCGGTGGGAGCCAAGAGCCTTAAACCAACTACGTTATTTACTGTAAAGCAGATTCAACAGACGGAAGACATTGCCGTTCGCTGCGATCGCTTTTAATCCTCGAAATGAGACAAATATCACGAATCGGGTCAACGGCTATCTTCTCACGTTTGTTGACGCTTAAAGTGTGATAATATATATTAAATGGATCACTAGAAGCGACCGAAGGCGATAAATAAGCTCTTAAAACCATTACGTGTCACGCAAGATTTACTATGCATGGTAACGACAACTTTTTTCGACGCACCCGACGGCATTGTAGCTAACAGTTTGTAGTTCTAGGAATGTCGATTCACGTCCTGACAGCGATGCTATCATGTTATTTTACATGTAATTAGTATTTATTATCAACCGGTTGTTGTACGCTCGGGGCTCGTAATGAAGTCTGGGCGATCTTTCGTGTGAATGCGAGCTTAACGTGAATTATGTGGTTACGGGACGCTAGAGTTAAGCAATTAAAGCTGTTTTTTATGTGTTTAACACTAACTTAGATACGGCGTGCGATAATCACACAATTTATAGCAGTGCCACAATCCTGAGGAAGATTTGTATAATAAAATCATTTGAATTCTTCTACCACAATAAATAGGAATAATCTTTTGACCTTTAAAATCGTACCAAAAAAGGTTTCCTAGAAATATTTAGCGTATAGTTGAAATGCCAGAGCTGAGACGGCCCACACAAATCGGTAGCGTGTTAACAAGTTTTTTTTTACAAAAAAGCATCGTGCTACCGTCCTGTGAGAATTGGCTTGCCATCTGGTGGAAAGGAGATCCAGCGTTGAAATGAATGCGATAGTTAACGCTTAAATAAACTGATGAGGCCCTCTGCGTCTCACCCCGCGCCTATTCGACCGTTCTTTCGGAATAAATCATAATGATAATTGAATCATATGCTGCGTGTCAAAAGTAATTAACAGTTGCTGCGATACGCATCTCGGGCACATGTGTTTTTTTAATAACGTCGCCTCCAGTTTCCTCTCGCACACGCGACTCACGCTCGAGATAGCATCGACACAGAATATCTTTCACTCATATGGAGTTATTACTCTATCCGGCAGTGAATGAGTTTATTAAAGTCATTGTGAGAGTAAATTGATCTGTGAGTCCTCGTCGAGCGCGGGCGCAAACGCTATCGCGCTGGTGAAATGATGACATCTCGCTTCGATTACGCCCGGCTTAATCACCGGCGTGTGTCGAAATATTTTTGATAAGGTCACAATATCTCCGTCATAATTTTTCCGTGAAGCTTTTTATGCGTACATCCACTTAATAACAATCAAAGGGCTCTTTATTTCTTTTAGAATGTTATCACGATCGACCTTTGACTTTATAAAAAAATACACGCTATCGAAATTCCCTCGCCGTAAAATACATATACCACATTTCGGACGCACCTTATTTGAATGTAGGTATGTACATTGGGCAGTTTGTTGTTCTATAAATCTTGAGAGCCAATTTATCCGTAGGATACTTAAATTCGTTCCATTAACATCGTATCCCGTATTAAATTTGGCCGGCGGCGAAGACTGACAATGATTGGCCTAGCGCAGCCCCAAACGACCGCTGCGATGGGCTATAAAGGTGTTTCGCAGCCGTACACCAATTACCTTAATGTAACTACCATCAAAACAACCTTTTTAGCGAATCGCTTTCCCGCTCTTTCCCACGGAACGTTTGCTCCTAATGAAATTAAAGGTAAATATATTATCCGGCAAAAAATAACGTTCTTAAGAGCGTCGCGATGGACGTTTTATGAAAATGAGAGAACCCCTGCGAGATTCGCGCAACGCTCGCTTCAGTCGTTACGGGAGTCGCGCGTTTTTTAAGCCCCTGGTAAAGATGAAGTATTAGAGATGTCGCTGCCCGTCCCGCTGGTAATGAGACCCGCGGGAGTACGAAGCAATATCTTAATACATGCCTTGGCCCGGGGTGACAAATACACGGAATTTACACGGAAACGGTAAATAATTTATTACCAACCCCCTTGTACGTTTCTTACACGGCGCTGACAAGCCGGGAGATAACGTGAAGATGCTCTCGCAAAATATACCGACGTTAAGTTAAATTATTGCTGACAAGGTAGTCAAAGCACACCTCGTTATGGGTTATGGGTTTAGTAATTTCGCTACGCAAGCACTTCAAAGCTTCACTACTGGCGCAAACAAATTCCGCTAAAGGCATTAAACAAACTAACGCCTCACTTGTCAAGCATTCAATTTATGACGTTAATACCTGTGATACCGAGTATTGCCATATCGACAACATCAAAGCAGATGTTGAAGTCATACAGATAATAAGCCGCGTACTTCAAAGAACAATTGTAGGCTAGCGTGATCACAAATTAGGCACCCGCATTCATTTACGACGCCAACCGCCTTGCTACCCTCGACTCGAGCGCTGAAAGTTGAATATGAAAGGGTTCATAAAATGGTCGTAAAACTGTTGAGGAGGAGCGGAGAGCGTGCGTTTTGAGCGCTGGAGCACATTGATTTGTGTCGAGCAGCTGTCCCGAAGCGTTAATAACTTAATTCGTCAGAGACGGCGGCACGGGAAGAGGGTTTTAAAATGTCGCTACATGTGCGCAGGCGCCGAGGAAATGTTACAGCTAATGCGCGAGCGTGTCGAGGATGAAGACGTCACTCTAGACGCGCGACGCGACGCCAGAGTGCTCCCGCTGAGCGATTTGTGTCTACCGTGCCTACTTTACAAATGCTCTTAATAGACTGTTATAAGCAATCACAATTCATCAACCTATCGAACCATGCAACTAGGGAACAAATCAAATTATTTTATTGAATATTTTTGATTTGTTCTTTTTTCAAGTAGTCACACTACTTATAAATTATAAATTGAAATAGATATCATTCACGAAAGAAAAAACGACAAGAACCATGCTCATAGATCAAGACTTTAAAGTATTAAAATACGACGATATATTTACTTATTTGTTTTATTGACATTTAGGGAGACGTGCTAAACTACATACCAACTTTTTAGAACTTTTAAATTATAGTGTGGCACTGTGGCAGCATGAAATTGAATGACAGTTATTAATTCGAAGTTTGAAATTCCGAAGTCCCGCCTCCTCATCTTCGAGTGTGCTTCAGTCGTTCCCGGTGAGAACTGTCCTCATAATTATTTGTACACATCCACAGAGACGCGGACTCGAGTGCGGTGAGAGATGTTCGTGTCAAAACACTACTTCAAATTTAGATACAGACTGTCGAGCCCCTCTCATAATAATTCATATCCCGGCGCGCTTCGCTGATGTGGAAGCCACTTCACTACGTTGTTAAGTGTCACTAAGACTCACCTTAGCACTTTTGTAACTCTAGTCAACTAAAAATATCTACAAGAATACCGGGGCGCCAAGAAGCCATCTATGTATATTCTTAGATGTAACCTTTAATTGGAGACATGCTCGCAGTTTCAAGTCGCAATCGATAAGTCGTGTTTGACTGTACGCCGGTGGAATACTCAACGACTTTGCTATTTGTCGGCGGTTTCAGCACTATAAACATTTTCCGTAACTGGCACAACGGAGGAATTGTGAAAAATATCCGTATATGTTTATGTGTTCGTAAGAAGAAAACTTTACTAACCCTTGTAGGTAACCCTTATGATGTGATGGCGTTTGAAGGTACTTCTATAAATAATAACACAATTTACAGTCCAGGAACCGTGTTTGAGGGTCAAAGAAATCTAACTCCATTAAAAGTTTCCTTGTTTTCAAAGTAAATACAGCGATTCGGCTCAAAGGAAGCCCTTAAAAATTAATGGAGACATCCTGATTACTTTAAGATCCGTGGTATGCGTTATGTTCGGGACACTTCACTACATCTATTTTCGTGACCAAAGACAAGTTTACGGGCTTTATCTGCTTAGTCACTTTGAATTTCTTCTTAAGCAAAGGACATAAATTTTGGTAAATATAGTGTTAATCCGGGAGCGTATAAATATCACACCGCGGGCGTGACAGCCAGTAAAGAATTGGATAAAGAAAACGCATGCGGGTAATATTGTGACTGTCGCCGCCATTGTACGTTAATATTCGAACCGGGAGAATATAGTTCTGATTCCAAAAACGAACACGAGTCGAGTGCGCGCCGCGCGTCAGATTATAGGCATAAATTATTGGGCACTTTTGTTCATGTGAAAGAGCTGACTGGAGCCATTCAATTACCCGGCTCAGCCTTACAAGGAGTACCGAGACTTTTTCAGATGTTTGTGTAAGGGATTAGTTGGCGATATCTGTGCCGGTATCTTCGTGAGATAAGTACGAATATACGTCAACGTCGGACGACTAAGCCGATTATTTTAAATGTATTCACTTCCTTAATGGACGTCGTTTTTCACGTTGCGCTCCGTGACTACGCTCACTGACTTACTGAAGATTTTCGGTTATGATCCGGTCAATGACTGTGGGGGATTAAAGCTCACTTGCATCTGACATTTATTAAATATATTAATAAGTAACTGCTTTATTTATCATATATTAAAATTTCTTAATTATAAATTCATATTCTAAACAAGTACCTATAGTATTTCATAAATATACACACAGAAACTTTAGAAAAAATATAGTGCATTACAAATATTACAATTCAAGAATATAACACTTACCTTTCATACAAAAATGTGGCTATAAACGAGACCACACGTGAACCTAATAACGTGTTCAAGAAAAATAAACAACCCGGGTCTCCAGACGTGCATGCGTTAGTAGCCAGAATGATTATTGAAATGAGCCAAAAAATAAAGTAATAACAAGGATCATAGCTACCGCCCACCTGCGTTGGAGGCATTGACAAATGTTGCTCTCCGGGCTCCCGGGGTGTGCAGAGGCCCAAATAATATACATATCATTATTCTACCCTGGTTTCTCATAAATATTACTTACAAATTTGCCTATCCCATGCGATGTACGAGCGATTTTTTACCGGGAACAAAAACTTGCCTAAGTGACGGACGCGTGACGTGACTGGGTCGACGATAGCTTTACAATGAGGCTAAAATTAGAGTGCATTATGTATACATACAAACAGACATGCAAATCACTTTGAAACATTAAGAGCTTCATACGGAAATGAGGTTAGGAGTTTCAAATCCCGCATTTATAATTAGGCTGTACATTTGCCGCAAGTTTCGCAAATACGAAAGCTCTTTTGAGTATGTTTCGATCTAATAGAAGTACAGATGTAAATACTTCAGCTCAATTTCTACTTAACATCAGCTTAACAAATATAACTTCCTATTAATATTTATTTCGCCTCAAATTACCTCTCTCTAAATATGTAAATGGTCACATTTATAAGTAAGATTAAAACTTGATTACATTATGACATCACATGACAGTCCTGACGTGAGCACCGTCCATAATTTCATAATTAACGAAGTGAGTGAAACAGTTTTACGTCTACTTGCTACCACCACAATTTCACACAGGGTGTTTTTCTAGGCAGGTGGTCTAATTAATTAGGGCCCCCCTTACCATCAGAGGGTTGAAATTAAATGTGTATTTTGCATTTTTTCACCCCCACGACCCCGCGTGATGGCAGCCGCGCGTTATAATTAATAATAATCTAAAATACCTACCTAGTGTCGCGGAATGTTGGGAACGAAATTGCTTTAAGTAGATATTGTAATAAAACATTGTTTTGTTTAAATAATAAGGTATTTTCTGACTGATTACTTTGGTAATAATTTATTAATCAATTTTTTGTTTTTGTACGGCAGTTAAGTAGGTACATTATTTTCTGTTTGGTTACTTTGCCATCCACTGTTATAAGTACATAAGTATGTATATTAAATACTTTATAATTCTATTATAATGCAAGGCGTTCTTAAACTTAGAAACTGGCAACGTAGTTTTTCATACAAAAATATTTATTCTTTATAAAAGCATCAATATTAAGTAATATATGATTTTTATGATCTTAGGCTTAAGTGCCATTTCCGAAGCATTCCAAATATAAGCAGAGGCAACGTTCACTTAGTCTTATAAATATAAAAAAAATACATTCAAAGTATTCCATACATAACATAAGACGCGCTTACATGTGCTTACAAGTGAACACACGAATTTAATTTCACGCCGCCTAACACTTGTGTGCTATTCAGTACTTGTCACCCGTCGCGTGCTACCTGCGAGGGTGGGGACGCTATATCACTTGTCTACATCACATTACTACGTTATTACCGCGGCTACATGTTGCGCAGGGTAGTAAAGGTTAACGCACATCCCCTAGCATTTTATGGCAACCCTGAGATGGCGGTTTATAATTACTTTTCCCGTAAGTGTGACCTGTACATCTGCGAATTATTAGAGGCATTTTAAGTATGCCAAAGGTCGTTGTAGCTTTCATTACTGAAAGGTTAAGTTGTTAAAGGAGAGGAGATGAAAATTCATAACATGAATGAAGTCATAATTAAATACATACATACAATCACGCTTGCTTCCCATAAAGGGGTAGGCAGAGCATATGAAACTGCTAAAGTTACAGTGCCACTCTTGGCAAATAAGGGGTTAAAGGAAACGAAAACTGTGTCATTGCAGTGACAGTGACAGGTTGCCAGCCTCTCGCCTACGCCACAATTTACCCCATATCCCACAGTCGTCTCAAATCACTCATAATTAAATTATTAGAGATATTGAGATTATAATTTCATTGTTATGTAATACTGGAATAATCATCCAAAATGGTAATACAATAACCAGTAGGTATCCATATTTTAATGCGATGTGGTACTTATCACATCCTGGTACAATTGAACCATTTATAATCTTAGGCCACTGTAGAACCTTTTCACAGTGTAAGTACGTCAAAGGCATGACAAAGGCACGGTGTCAATAAGACAAGATTCTAGAATGGCCTGGGATTCAAATTGGTTGTACTCAAATAAACTCTAACGCTGCTGAAAATGTAGGTACCTAATCACATTTTATCATAAAATTACGAAAGTAAATGAGGAGTGCCTTTTCAAAGGGACTTATTTCTATAAGTCAACAGAGGTTATTTTTATCTATGTCTTCCGAGAGAAATAAACCTTGTTGACTTATAGAAATAAGTCCTTTTGAAAAGACACTCCTTAAATATTGTGTGCCTACATTGTAGTTAATTTGTTAATTGATAGAAAATGTTCTGACTAGATGTTTAAATGAAGATAATAATTTATTTCGTGCGAACCAAATAACGTTTGATTTAAAATAAACGAAGCAAACAAGATTCGCAGATCGGCAAATGAACGAGCTTTGTAATATCACAGAATATATAATAGTACAAGTAATATGTAGTCGAGGCAAATAGATGCTATGCTTTATGTTATTAAATTTGTGAATATGTAATCGAAATGTCTGTAAATTGCGTGAAACTTTTCAGTATGTACTGTATATATTACGTGAATGAATAGGTAATTGAAAAAATTAAAAGTGTATTATTTATTATACACAACCATAAAAATATACCAACTCGGCATTAATACTACTATATTATGTATATTACAAATTATGAAAGCTTACGGCGGTGGTATGTAGTTGTTGAACTACTAAGTATGTGTGTACTTGGTACTTTTCTTGATACTGATATGACTAATCTTCTTAGCTATACATGTAAATAATTTTATTACAAATAACAGAATATATTGAGATAACCCATTAGCACTAGTACTCCCGCTATGTAGCATCCTAAATTTCTCTCATACCAAACCTTGATATCCAAGCCAATGATAGATTTTCAGAAATAACACTCAAACGAGCTTGGAATATGAATAATTTGAACACAAAGTTTCTGAAGGTCACCAGAGTGGAATGACCCTCAAGTTAGAAGTCTACAAGAGCTCTTAAGAACTTCAGAAGAGTACAACTCTGATACCGCACTCTGACTCTCCGAGATTACACTTTCGTTAAGTAAAGTCCTCCAATTTGATGATTCAATATCTAATTTGAGTTTTATTGTTTTATTATGTAACATAAATACAATTCTTAGATCAAAACAATCAGTTCAATTTTTTATGTTTATTTAATGTTTATAAATACAATTGTAAACTAAAATTGGTTTTAAGCACAATTTTTCCGACTTGGAAGTTTCTTTTTTAACAACATTTTAAATTTATGACCAAGTACATACCTAATGTCTTTCACCTATACCTTTAGGATGTAAGAAAATACGGTGTATGCCTAATTTATCTTTTAAATTCTTCTTTCTTTTATTTCAAACTTCCTGATGTATGTATTACCTCAACTACGAGAATGGGTGTACTAGCCTTCTTTTAGATTCATTGAGCTTTTTATTCCTTTTTTATCACTATAAACCCCGGGTCGCCTCCCTCGATAAAATCTATGAAAAACTACCTGTTCATAAAGAAAATGCCCGGCATTCGGTCGACTCGCTAGTAAACCACGTGAATGGGCATACAACGCCCACTCGTACTATTACTTACATGCCTACGTCTCTATACCATTCAGTGGAATAAAATGATTACGCATTGCTGCGTTCCTAGCAATACGTCACAATCGCTTCCGCTTCGTTTTAAGCGTTTCGTAGCTAAGTAGCTTTTGTAGCTCTCTCTATCACTCTCCGATAGTGGCGCGACGGAGCCAGACTGTGTTTCGTTCGATCGATACGTAACGTCAAAGATTGTCATTTCGGCTAGGCCGGCTGGAATATCGACTATCCGTTCATTGAGAGTATTGACTCACGTTGCCTTCATCGTATCGTACGCATACAGAGGATGTTACGGACATTCTTGATAGAATGATACTTTAGTTTCTTAAAAAAAATAACATGAACAAATTTACATATAGAAACTAAGACTAAGTAGTTAAGTATACAACAATAGCTAGCTTAAATCTAAAATATACATTTGAGGTAATAGTACCTAATTAGAGAAGTTTTAGGATATCTTTATAAATAAAGGAGGTGTTAGTCCTAAACATACAATTTTAACATTGACATTCAAATGTCATGAACTCATGAACACTATACAATTATACACCTGAAATATTTCTCAACAATTTGAAATTGTGTAGAAATGTTTTAAGTAAAATAAAAAATATACATACTAATGAATACCCACTTACTACTACTAGGATATCGTGAAATCACGTTAAAAAACATTCTATTTTGATAGAAATATAAACAGTATATTAGTGAGATGTAACCAGCTGGAAAAAAATGTTGAAAAAAAAATCACTATAGTTATTCCGTCACCGGACACAACGAACTTCAAACATAAAATTTCTCCCCGCTTTTTAGTTTTAAGGGTTCCTAATTCTAAAAAGTTCGTAATGCAATATTTAAAGAGTTTCAAAGAAAATTAAGAAACCGTTCGCGACGGTGTGGATTCGAAGAGCAACGCAACTTTGTTAGGCACGGCGAGTTACCTCGTTACCGGAGCAGTAAAAAAATACACAAGTTAAACTGGAATTAAGCTACGATGAATTTTTTTCCAGTTATGCAGTAAAATTTTCTGTACTAATGAGCTAGATTGTTAGCTCACGCCCGGCGTCGCCTTTGTGGCAGGTGTTTCTGTTTAGCTTTGCGCTGCAAACTTCATTAATATTAAAAGTACTAGCATTTCCGTATATAACAAGTTTCCGTTGAATAAAAATTGGCAACAAATGCCCCGAGCGACAATACCGCATCTGAGTTAGTTACACGATAATTGGCGTGGAGTTGCCAACTGAGGCTGCTTCAGCTAAAATTCAGCTTATTACAACTTAAATTATTAGGTGCAGAACTAATAGAAACTTCCTGAATGGTGCGATAAACTTTTTATATTCAAATTAACTATTACAGACGGTTTCGACCAAACATTTAGTTAATACCTTTGATTAAAGTAAAATAGCGGAAGATAGGTGACGCGCCACTCAAATGTGGCCCTCAAAAATCAAGCTCCGGGAGCTTGATTGCTTTCAGTTGCAATCGGCACTGCGTGCGCATCGGATGTCGTGAGACGTGTGTCACGTGTGACGTGAGGAAATTATAAATTATTTTTTATTGGTAAAACGTAACCAAAATGCTTTCGTGTGCTTTTATGCGTTGCACAAACCATTCTAAAAGGAAAAACAAATCGCAGGGAATCACATTTCACTCGTAAGGACATGAAAAAAAATATTTTCTAAGATAATTTATAAATTCAGTCTTTGTTTTGACGGCCATTTTGCAGAGCGGGATAGAAATATAAGTTTCATTGACGTGCGACCAAATACGCATGATACATTAATGACGCTCAAAGATTGCCTTTTGAGATTTGCCTTCGCGGTAGCGTCAGCATAAAATGTTGATCATAATAAATAATTCATATAATAATACTTTTACCTGGTATTGATTGTTGATTGATTATATTATTTTTTTGTTAAATGATATTTGACCTCATTTTTGCAACAAACTTTAGTAGTACATTATTTTGTTATTTTTATTTACAAATAATAAAATGATGATCAACTAAAGTTTGTTGCAAAAATGCTTGCCTTATCAACAAGATTTTTTTAATTCACTCGCACCAAATATGTTTATTTGTTTTCTAGTTTTCCTGGAGATGAACTTGTCAGACAAAAAAGGCGTATTGTAGTGCGTAAACAACGACAAGAGCCAGACTGGACGCCTCGACTTTTCTCGCTATAGTGAGGGGAAAAGTTTTGTAAATAACTATTATTCTAAGTATAGGAACGTACCCTATCGTAAGCAATTTTTATAAAGTTTGTCTTAAAGAAAAAATATGAGGTCACTATTTTAGTTCCATCAATTTCTGCCATCTATTCTATTTTCAAAAAGTAATAGTGTGTTGTGAGTGAGATTAGGGTTGCAAATAGAAAAAAAAACCAAATGTTTTTTTTTTTTCAGAATTATGAAAAAAAACCGAGCATTATGATACTTTTTTCTAAATATGTTTTTTTTTTTTCACATGAACAAATAATTCGACAATAGCGTCGGGCATGTTCGCGGAGGCGCGCACGGCGTGCTTCTTCGCGAGCATGCGCACGCGAGCGGCTGCCCTGGTGCGTAGGGTGCGAGCCAGCCCCAATGCCGTCCTGGCTATGATTGCTGGCAGAGTTGACTGTTTATATATTCGCCATTGCTGCGACAGGCATGTTTAGCATAGCAATCAATAAAAGTAGTACCTAGTCTCTAGAATATTAGTATATAGTGTTATTTATTTTGTAATTATATTTAAATAGTGTAAATGTGTAATGAAATTATTATCTATTGTATGAGTCCTCGTTACTTGAAATAAATGAATTTTAATTTAATTTTAATAACGGTTTTTCGTGACTTGTAACGTGTTTCAATAACAATAACGTACATTTTAATACGATTAACATTCAGTATACAAACGTTTATTGGGGAATCCCCGATGCTACGTGCAGCGTGGAGAGGCGGTCGTGTTGCCAACAGTAAATAGTGATAACTACCAACTACAGATTTCGTAAATGTTACTTTTATAAGACCAGAACTTAAAGTAATTTGATTAAATTCGTTTAATAGTTAACATTAAGTCTAAAAAAACGTATAAAAGTATTAACTGCTTTGCAAATTTTGAGATTTCGTACTTTAGAAAAAAATACTCCAAAAAAAAAACTTTTTTTTTCACGGTTTTTTTTTGTTTGTTTTAAGCCAGAAAAAACCGTATTCTTTGCAACCCTAAGTGAGATACATGTCATCAAGCTCTTATATTTTCATTTAAATTTTACGAAGTTTCATTTCTTTCACGCGGAGGAACTCCACGCGCTTTTTTCTAATGTCTGTATCAAATAAGATATTGTTGACAGTTGTGGCAAAAAGTGCCTCATCTAAATTTTGGTGAATAAGTTCATAATTTAGTTTAAAAATAAGACGTAATAAATATTAAAAAATATACTTATAATTATGTTTTTTTTGGTAACCCTACTTACACCAAACCAAACATCGCTCCACAGTGCAAAATAGTAAAGTAATAAATAATAAGTAATTTATTTTGTTTTCATAAAAAATATGTTGCATAATTCTTATACTCCAATTTGTCTGCTGACGCTTCTTGATTATTTGCAATGACATTTCTTTTTTTTTAATCTTTATTAAAGAGCTTTGACATGTCACTAGGAAAGAGGCTCATCTCGATGCGCGCGTTTGTCTCATCACTACCGTCGGAATAAATCGGTGTGTCTCTGTCGTTCAATAGCGTAAATTTACATAGCTGTGTGTGTCTGCTTGTATGTAGTAGTGTGTAGTGCCCACGGTAGTGCCTGTTAATAGCTGACAATTAGTATGACGTGCCGTATCTTCCGCTATTTTACTTTAATCAAAGGTTAATACCTACTTAATAGTCTACGTATTCCCCTTCAGTTTATGATACGGCTGTTATTGAGCAATAAAAACATAAATGGTACATTATAAGACCCCACGGCGATACCCCAAACATGCGCTATCTAACGACGATCGATCCTACAGTTGTAACAACCGCCGCACATTATCCTAACGCAATTAAACGTGTAACATATGGGGGTGTCCGCTCAAATTTAAATCTTTGATAATGCAGGAAAACGGTTCACGTGTATTCGAACGATCTCCAAGACCTCTAAATATACCGACCTGCCAATATATCACCCGGTTACTCCTATTTTAGACTGCAGACTTTAACAGAATAACTGGCACGACTAGTGCCCTGTAACAGGGTCGCCGGTTACATGTATCATACTCAAACGCAGCGAAGCGAAATTGCACTATCCACTTTTTAGTTTCGTACACAGATCCGACGAGCCCCTTTCAACTATAGCGCCCGTATTAAAATAGATGCCCGTCGGCCGCTCCGTTACGATACACGGCTTTAGATAGATTCCCCCCATTTTTCTCGCGCTCACGAGCCGTCGCCGTATAAATGCTTCGAGTGTCTTTTTTGTAGCAACCGGAGGAATTACAACATTAATCAGCCGAAATGAACCTTTTAGCGAAATGTCAAAAGGTTTACGAAGATCTTTGCGGTAACGAGGCGCGGTTATCCATAATGAAAACAAAAGAATGCTCACTCTGTTATCCGGACATCGACGCGTTTTGCGCGGACGGGCTCGCTGGTCCGCCGCTTTCTCTTAGATAAGCCGAGTGCTCAGGCTCTTTGTTTGAAACACTACATTAATTTGAGCTAGTGATGTAACCCCGTGGCATTGTTAAATTGATTGTAAGAGTGTTTATGCTATTCTTTTTTTATCTGACCGGCGATAAACCCTTCTATTTAAAAAGCCTTTTCCTTTTGATTAAAAAAAATAGGTTCTGTAACAATTGAGTGAGTATGAACTCGATTTATCGCGAAGGTTGGCAGCGTTTCGGCTGGGGGTCGGCCGGTCAGCTGGCGCTGGGACCACGTTTCCGCTTGATTAGAGGGCAGTAGTTCCCCGCACACCTGCGCCAGCGACCTGGCTTTTCTGCACGTTTTGTTTCGGAATTCGGGACGTTTACCGGGGAAGTTTTATCGTTAGATTCGAGCTATGCGGGCGCCGTCCGAGCTCGCTCCGCGGAACAGAAGGAATCACCGTTTTATTCATTTCCTAGACGATTTCATAAGTTATAAAACTAAGCATTTTAGAAACCTCTTGCATTTTTGTACTATTTGCTTCGGAATGAAATTCGTAACGTATAATAGTAAGAATTGTATAGATATCTTTATTAAACTTGGCTTGTTACGAGTTTTTCTAAACTACAAAATGTCATTTCATATTTGCTAGTCGCTATAAAGCAAAGAGGATCGAGTATTATAGAGAGTTACTGTCGAAGTAAAATGTGTAATCACAGTGCATAGTCTGCCATCTCTTGACACTGGCTTAAAACTTTTGAGCCTCAGTTTTGACAATTTGGCCCATATTCTTAGCTTGATATGTGTTAAAATGTCAAATATTAATATTAGCACTATCTAGCTGAGCGTACCCCAAAGGTGTAATGCCATCTAGGCCACTGTACCTTTTTCTGTATGGTACTGAGGTACGTTTTATTCTTAGACTTTATCAGTCTATACGGAGTTATACATATATGTCTTTGCTATAAAGTAATGGAAAACATCGAAAAAAATCGGGCTAATCCCGATAGGGCCTAGTTTACCCTTTGGGTTGGAAGGTCAGATAGTAGTTTCTTAAAAAACTAGTGTCTACGAAAAATCCTGGAACTAGTTGACCCCAGTCTCTCAAGAGCTTTGTCAAAAATTAAGAGACAACGCTAGGAAGAAAATACTTGCCTTGGAACGAAAACGAATTACGAGGATGTATAAACGAGATATTGCTTGTTTATGAAGGTCTTCGTTTATAGGCCCCTAAGGGAGAATCTCCTTTATCGATGCTTTATAATGGTAGTAACTGTTGCCCAAAGAGATAATAAAGTTTGTGAGTTTAATGCGTTACAAATGTAAAGGCATTGTGTTTCATTCATTGATACGTGGTTTTGTTCAAACAAAGATTTATGCTTTAAGCAGTGCCGGATTTAGACTTTTTTCGAGGGGGGGCAAAAACTAAAAAAAGTATTACAAAGTTGGTATTTGGCGCCCCCTGGTCTCCACGGCCTCTTAGATATCTGGCTTTAATTATATAAAGTGCTGAGTATGAATGTACCTCTTAATTAAAAATGTTCTTTCTGTTTGTTTTAGGATATGCGCTGGAGAAAGTTTAGAGACTTGCACTCATGATTGGACGTAACGGCACATCATAACAGCAACCCGAGCTGCCTACACTTAGGTGAGTAAATACGAGTACAATGCATAGACAATACGTGCTTATGGGAACAAGAATGTAGGTACGTAATTCAAAAAATAACACTAGATTTTAACCCCCAAGATTTCAAATCTAACTGTTTCTGTTTAGCCCAACGGTTGTCTGGCAGAGAATGCCTCAAGGCGTTAAGTCCACCAGTTGTACTCTTTTTTGTAAATGTACTTTAAATAAATAAATGAATAAAATGAGTTTTCAAAGCCATGTGCTATGAAAAAACTCTTTTTTTTGGAACAACGTGTAAACCAACACTTAAAGCCACTACTGTTTGGTTTAATATTAAAAACACAGTTAGACTTCCTAGATTAAATAAGCAATAGACAAAACGAACGATGCGATAGATGCTTAAACAAAAATATTAACTAACAACTAAATTTGGTGAATGTCCATACCTCACTACAACTAAATAAAGTAATTTGTAATCGATCAGCGATAAAAAATTTAGTACGTTACAGACAGAGACATCATAACAGAGTAATATTTTTCCAATAAGATTCTAATCCAATTAGAATTCCACGCCAGGTCCAGAGTTCTATTCAGAAACCCTTTACTAAGCTTATACAATCTTACCTATTCTCTGGATCAACCCCCATCACCATCCGCCCAGAGAAAGGGATGATTTGTATCTTTTTTCAATAAACAAACACCTGTGCCCGCACGATTTGTTCCATTCTAAGCTAAGCCTTGTAAATGTCGGCCCATTTGTAGTGAGATTGAAAAACTGTTTCGTATACCGACTGCAACAGTTTGTTGGACTCGCTGCTCCTAATATATCACCTGGATGGTTGCACACGGAAACAAAGTTTTGTTGTGACGGGATGTATGACATTCTTGTCGCCGGTTCATAAGGTTTCACCTCATATCGTTGAATGTAAAATCATAATGTATGTAATTGTTAAATTAAATTCACGTAGATACAATCATAATGTATTATAACGAGTATGAAATGCTTTTACTAGCCGCGGATATGAGTGAGTCATTGCTGAGCCAAGTCTTTCACGAATACCTCGACTTTTACGAGTCCCTTTCAGCGCGAAATTCAATAAAGTTGTCCAGTATATTTTCTGGTGTTACGGAAATTTGAAATTACTAAGCTATAGATCGGTAATACAGAAACTAGAAAATAAAGGAAAGCTTTTACTTGTGTTTCACGAAAGGTCGAAACTACGAATAACTAATTCTAAAAACTTAACTGAGTAAACATTATGAAAAATACATTTTGTTCACCACGCAGCTGGGGTAATTACTTAATTATAAAAAAACATAGCATAAAAGCACTAATCTAATAAATTGGTTGACAGTCGGTATATACAAACATAGCGCTTTACCGCGCGGTGAAATATGACCAATCATTTTTCAACGAAAACCCCCTCGGACACATATGACAGATTTAAAGCGGTTGGTGTGAGTGATGCGTATATACCCAATGCGTCAATCAGAGATGCCAAATGATCATGCAAGGCTTACATGCGATCGACGTGTCGAAGCCAGTCGACATTTTTCGAGGGTGAGCGAATCGAATGATGCTCAATTGACACTTTTTGTCGAGTAATTTTGACACTGACGGCTTGTTTGATGACAGCTTTTACTTTGTAATTACTCGTATTGTATTAAGTTATCGCTCCTCATGGGTTATTAAAAATGTATATATTGAACTACTACTGCGAGCCCCATAAAATCAAAGAAATGCATTGTAACCATATAATAACGATTCTTAAAATTATAAAAACGTGAAGAAACGTTATGCAAGTTTTAAATTATAAATATTAAGTTACATATTTCGTTAGATCACGGAAACTTTATTTTAATTATGAACATTTCTAAGCTCATCAGAAGCTATCTTTGTCTATCAAAATTCTCGGTAGTTGGAGATATCTCGCTGGCGGGCGAGGATTAATCTAAATTGGCCGTTAAAGTGCTGGTATTACCGTTAATTGTATTAACATAACGCCATTGAAGCTCCAGAATCTACACTAATAATGATAATAGCTAGGTAGTTACATAGTATACACTGGGCATAATATTATGAGATGCATGCTTGGATGCCACTAAGGATGTCACACATAAAAGTAAAGTACCATAATTAACCAATAAGCGACGTTAAACTTTATGGGGTGTCGTTATTTTTTCCGCGAACTAAACTCATTCTCATTACGTAAGGATGGCTAACGATAGAAAATCACCGTGGAAGCTCGGTAGCGGTGCCCAGTTTCATTATCATACAAATTTTAGTTGGGCTCTATTACTAAGCAATTTCCATGATTAAGGGTATCGCTGTGTGCGGCGGCGACAGCCCGGCAAATAGGCCGATTGTGCCCCACAATGAATAGCTACCTTTATTTATACACACAACGTACACAATTTGCTAACAATTTCTATGTGGTGAATGGATCCTGGTTGTGTGCGGATAAACAAAGGGATTCTTATCCCTGAACACGTTAAGGTAACTTTTGAGCTTACGCTGGTTTCTAAAAAATATGCATTATATTAATTCGTTCTTTTGATTGTTGGCTGCCTCGTTCTTTTGATTGTTTTTAAGTTTATTGACGTAAAAGAATTAAGCCCCTATAGCATTGGTTACATTTGGTAATGCTTCCGGGCGATCGACTTTACGCCATCGGGTAGTTCTACGACCTGATCTGTCGATAGGCTCATACGGGCTCTAAATTGAGGCTTCGACGGCTGGACAGACATTATGTTCCTCTATCGACATGCTTTTGTCAGGGCGATTCAAAGGTGGTTATCCGAAAGTGGGTCAGCAGGGATTTCTGAACGTCGTGTTTATACACGTAGACCAGCACTAGTGGTCCTTTGTTCTCGTGTTTAGGTTTCGGAGAACTATTTGAAGTAGGTGTTGTGTGCGCTTTGTTAAAAGTCAACGGTTATCTGTTGCAGTTGATTCAGAAATGTGAACAAAGGATACGAGAAGCGATAGTCGTGGGTGTTTGATATGCGGAAAATAAAATGCAATATTGTGTTACAAGATTTGTTTGGGTTACTAGAGTATCGTCGATTATCCTTAATATCCTTATGTTTCAAATTATGATAGTTTACGTAAACTTTTCTATCTAGTCATAATATTAAGTTACATACAATAAATCAATTTATAAAAATCAACTAATAAATTACAATAAAATTTTAAGAAAATGTATTTACAAATCGCAAAAAATTTACAATTCAAACCATATATCTTGTAGTAAAAATCAGTCTAAAGCTACATGGGACATTATCACGAAAAAATTTGCAAGCATTAACAGTTATAATGAAATTGATTATTTAAATTATAATAATATGACATTTAGTAAGCCCGAAGATATTTGTAATTTAATGAATGATTATTTTATTGACATAACTTTATCAAAATCGAATCCAAATGGCAATGTGAATAATGTAACAAATAATATAAATAACTTTCCTTCTACAATATTTTTAAGACCTGCTGATGCCCAAGAAGCTTTCAAAATCATAATGTCCCTTAACAATAGTAAGACGTCCGGATATGATGACATTACAACATACATTCTCAAGCTAAGCGCTCTATGGATATGTCACCCTATAGCCCATATAATCAACCTATCATTAGACCAAGCGGTTTTTCCCGCACAGTTAAAACTGTCTGTGGTAAAGCCCTTATTCAAGAAAGGTGACCGCAAAGATCCCAATAATTATAGGCCCATAACAATTGTTCCAGTTATTTCTAAAATAATTGAGAAGGCAATGTGTGAACGGCTAACGGGATTTCTCGAAAGAAACAAGTTATTGCGACCAGAACAATACGGTTTTAGAAAAGGTCTTTCAACTGAACTGGCGTGCTTTGATTTTGTCAGATATGTTACTGAAAGTCTAAACAACAAATTACCTGTATTGTCAATATTTCTGGACTTAAGCAAAGCGTTCGACTGCGTTGATCATAGTATACTACTAGCCAAACTTGAGTATTATGGTATTAGAGGATTGGCGAATAATTGGATAAAAAGCTATTTGTCACATAGAAAACAATGTACAGAAATACTAAAAATTGAAAAGGTCGGGAAAACCTTTACAAAAATTAATTACCGTTCAACAGTTCGTGAAGTTAAATCAGGTGTCCCTCAGGGGAGCATCTTAGGGCCTCTTTTATTCTTAATATACATTAATGACCTTCCTCTAGCCATCTCACATAAGTGTTTACTTTTCGCGGACGACACAACTTTATTAGTAAGGGGTGAAGACGCTGATTCCTACGAAAATACTGTAAACAATGCGTTAGCTGACATAAAAAATTGGACATGTAACAATAATCTAGATATTAATATGACTAAGACATTCTATATTCAATTTCATTCGTATAACAGTGTGCCAATTCAATTAAATATAGATTATAATAGTGTACCTATATCAATATGTGAAAATATAAAGTTTTTAGGATTAATTATAGATGAGCATCTAAATTGGAAGGAACATATCAATAACGTTTGCAGTAGATTGGCCAGATTCGTATTTGCATTAAGAAAACTGAGAAATACTGTTAGCATGGAAGCAGCACTCACTGCATATCATGGTGTTGTGTCGTCTGTGCTCAATTACGGGCTATTACTGTGGGGTAATTCGGTGGATGTCGACAGAGCCTTAATATTACAAAAAAGTTGTGTCCGTGCAATCATGAATGCGTGGTTTGATGATCATTGTCAGCCGCTCTTTAAGAGATCAAATATATTGCCACTGCCATGCATGTATATAAAAAAAGCATGTATACTTGTAAAAACCCGCCCAGATTTATTTAAAATGAGGTCAGAATTTTTGGAACCCAGAGATCACAATATCTAAATCTTTTACACCAACCTCGATGCCACTTAGCCATTTACAAAAAGAATGCATATAATATGTGCATAACTCTATATAATGCCTTGCCAAATAGTGTAAAACTTTTGAATGGTACGCAATTTAAAAAGAACTTGACTAGTTTTCTCTTGGAGCACTGTTTCTATAGTGTACAAGAATATACTGACTTTAGTAAGCGAATGGCGCAATAAAATCACCCTCGTGCATCTTCTGGTCCGGCAGGGGTACATGTTGGCGGTCTATTTCACCCGGTTTCTCGTTCTGTAACAAGGGAATACATAGTTAATTTCATTTATTTCACATATTTAATTATTTTTTGGTTATCAACGGGTACTCTCATCTTTTAAATTCTACAAAGATCAAAGTATCGTTATAAAGTAAAAAAGATTAATGACTTACCCTGTAGTCTCGACGAACACTTGAAGACAGTCTTTTGTAGCACGATCAGCCATCTCTGGGTTCACAAAATCTCGATTTGTCAGTTAAAATTAATTTTTATTTTTAAGATAATTTTACAAAATGGAGGATAAAAATGAAGAAGGAGCCAACTTCAAAGGTATGTGTGGCTACCGCCAATATCGTGGAATGAATGAGGGATGGATGGTAGTGGAACGGGAAGGAAGCATAAACGAATGAACGGAAGTGACTGAATGGAATATTGTTTTATTTTATAATTTTTATTTTTACATTCCTAGTAATGATATATTGAATTTTATAAATTAATTTTAATTTTTTTAATTGTAATTTTAAAACATATTGTAACATTGAATAATAATAATTGTGAATTTGTGATTTACGTGACAATAACTCTTTTAATTATATTTAGTCGTTGACATACTTTTTTATTTATATAACAATGGAATGAAGTTAATTATTATTGTTGAATGTGTAGATTTTAATTTTGTAATTTTTTTAATATTAGTTATATATTTTGTATAATTAATAAATTTAATACTTAGTTTTAAGAAACATTTGCATGTCGTCATGACGATGACTGAATACTTTTACTTGTCTACTTACACGAACATCTGTACCTTAGTTATAAGTATTCTAGCAAATAAATTTCTTTCTTTCTTTCTTTCTTCTTTCTTACATTCTTAATCGTATCGTTTATAATCACTTAAGTAAAATTTTAGACAGGAAGTGTCATTGTAAGACGATTGAATAATTAAATAATAATTTTGGTATCCAACTTATGTTACGGTTCACATCACATCATAAAAAAAAAATAAGGTAATAATAGAAACAGCCGCCGTCCTACAAAATAAATAGATAACTTATCATCCAAAAAGGGCCGAGAAATCCAAAGTGCTCACGGAATACGCGTCGTAAAGCATTTTCGCCGTGAAACCTTTAGGACGGCCCGTCAAAACAAAATGGGGGTGAAAAATTCGTTGTATATAAACAAAGGCTTGTTCGGTGGCTCGCTCATTTCGGCATCGGATAAGTGTCGGTGTAATCCGTGCCGGGGTCGTGTAAATGCAAATCATGCCATAAAGCCATCGACCTTCCCAGTTCACTTAATGAACAGGAGGTCCTCGGACGTGGACCCGTCTCAACAGCGGTTTCCCGGCTTGTAGGTGGACGAAATTAGAGACGACCTAAATTGCTTATACTGCAACGCTTTGCCATAATGAATTTTGGGGCTTTGTTGCAGCCCGGTTGCATGGTTGCATTAATTAGGTTATAACTTAATTTGGTTATGTGCAGTACCGTAATGGAATAACGATGATACAGTGGATAATGGACATAACTATCTCCAAGGAAGATAACAGTATAATTAAATGTGCTTTGTTTGAGTTTAGCTTGCGGGCATACAATTATAATGTACTTTTCAAAAGAAAAATGCTCTTTTAAGCGCTAGCGTTTCTGGTTACTTGCAAGAAAAGAGAAGCTTTCAAATGCAGGTTCTATCTGCCCAATTCGAAGTTTAAGACAAGTATCCTAAAGTTCTAATCGCGTTCTAGTATCGTAAAGTTAATATGAAACGGGTTAAATATAATATAATAGGAATATGTACGTATGTAAATGTACGTAGCTATTTTTGAATCACGCGTAATATGTGCATAGTAGCGTGGCTTAAAATGTTCATGTTTCCTTGGTATGACTGGAATAAACACTTCTTTATTTTTCTGTATCCAACCTGTTGGTGCATAAATGTTCTTATACTCTCTTTGCGCTTCGCTACGAGCGAGTAAAGTAGACTTAAATAAAAGTATGTAACTATAATATTATGTATTTGATTTCGCTTTATTTATCTAACAAATGAATGTAAGTATTTTACATGATTGTGGTTTGTAAGAGGTGTGAATCAAATAGGTACTACGTCCGATTAGTATCGAGTCTTAAGATGCATTTCTGAACCGTGTTGCTAACTGTAACTTTCTTAACTATAGATACAAGTATATGTGTGCGCTGGGCCGTAGGTGAAACAATACGTACACGAGTTTCAAAACTTAGGGTTGTCAACTAAATAAATATGATAGTCAATATTGTAACGACACATAGTATAATGATGCTATGTATGTGTCTACTCATTTGTATTTATTGAGATTGTAGGCTGCATTACATTGCAGGCAGTATTATAATTTCATTATAAATTAACAAAATTAGGTACTACACATTAAGAAGTTATGCTAAGCCAAAGGTCTACTGACTCGATTAATATTTAAATGAATCCTCGTTCAGTCTCCATGAAACTCGAATGGCGTCTTTCTACAGCATCTGCAGATAAACGAGGCGAAGTACGTAACGTCACTTTATCAACAGCCGTGGCTGAAAGTAGCTGGTCCCTGCGGACGAGCGAACTCTAACCGCGAGCCAGCCCTGCCGGAGACTCCGTGTTGAATTACAAATACGTCGACTTGACGTGAATTCGAATAGGGCGGGGTATTTGTAGCCCAGTCTCACACAGGATATAGTTTCTTTGTTATATTGTTATAGCTATCTCTATTTATGTACATCAATAATATCGACTACCTCCTTATTTAGACCCGTTTGAAGTTCGGAACGAGC
Source organism: Leguminivora glycinivorella (assembly GCF_023078275.1). Classification (NCBI taxonomy): domain Eukaryota; kingdom Metazoa; phylum Arthropoda; class Insecta; order Lepidoptera; family Tortricidae; genus Leguminivora; species Leguminivora glycinivorella. The sequence goes on along the minus strand of NC_062974.1, from coordinate 19,000,187 downwards.
AAATTACACATCGATATACCGTTAAAAAATTAGAAGCTTTCGCTTCTGCTAATAATAGTGTTATTAATTATTGCTTAAAGCAATAATAAATGTAACATCCGCGCTCAGAGCTGAATCGATATCTAATTAATGTCTGCGCCAGGTATCAATGCTCGGAGATTTTAAATTTTGTTTACCACTAACGAAACCGGCGAGCCGAATATTTTGATCTGTTATGAAGCATTCACAATAGTTTTTACTACTCATAATAATAGCGTAATATCATCTAGTGCCATGACGAATGCTGGGATGTGGAGTATCAATCTCGGTCGTAATTAAAATGATTGTATTGGCTCACAAGAAAAATAATTAAAGCTTTATAAAAGAGGTTATACTCGTGCGCGGCGGAGCGGAGCGGTGAGAACGTTTTGAATTTGGTTTAGCCTAAATTTGATATTGAACGGAACTCTCGGCGGTTTAAGACCGCAACATTAGTACGCTCTTATTAGTCTTTTTTACGAAATAGACCTTAGGCGTCATCCATATATTACGTCACAGTGTAAGGGGGGGGGGGGAGTCATACTAAATGTGACAATGCCTGTTAAAGGGATACAAAAAAGCGTGACATAGGGGGGGGGAGGGGTCCAAAAACCTGAAATTTGGTGTGACGTAATATGTGGATGATCCCTTAGTAAATCTCCCTTTCTGTTTACCGGTTGCGGTTTGAGCCTCTATTCAACACCAACAATATTTACAATCGCTTCTTGTTCGACAGTAATAAGAGGATATTCCAACCAAAACGACATAATTATAGTGGCCATTATTTCGACGTCTTACCTCCATAAAACATCTTACCAGAGTAAAGAAGGAATATAAATAAATCTTCCACTAACTATGTATCACGTTTCTAAATTGGATTGATCTATGGACAGTTTTACAGTCAATATGTTTCGTTAAACTGTGATTAAAATTATTTGGCAGCCGGCGTTCTTTTATCTTCGTTCATATGCCGAAAGAGTTAATACTTGCGGTTTTCGGTCGAAGAAACTTGCTGGTTACTATTTGAATACGTTTAGGACAGTTCGACACCCGATATTCGCCGCCACAAGGTTTCGGTAACTTTCTGTAACTAATACTTTGTATAGTGTCATTATCGTATCAAAGATTCAGATCATTGGATAACGGGTCATCGGCCACTGAAGTAGGCGTGGGAAACTAAAGAAGTAAAGACATATTTTGTACTCGAGTTTGAAGCATGGTAATTATATTGGTTCGGTGATATTAAAGCTTTACTAGCAGTAGTCACGTAACAAAGCGAAACTGATTTGACGTGAGAAGATGTTTTTAATGCTACAGCTTTAACGAGCGGTGTTGTTTACAAGCTTTTAACAGTTTTGTGCTGATTTTGTTTAGGGCAATTTGAGATTAATTGGTCTTTTAAATGTGTTGTTTACCATTTTTCTCACACTGATTGGACACACTCCATCACTCAAACGAAATCATATTATAGGTACAACATTTTGCATCATCTAGCATCTAGTTTGTATATGTAAGTGTATACATATTATACCTATAGTTAATTTATGATGTTTTTATTTATTTTCGGTTAAGTCTTAGATAAACATCATTTGTAATGCTATTAATTAGTTTGTGTTTATGAATCCAACTATGAAACTTTCTGATAAATTCAATTAATATTCACTACCCTGTTAGCATTTCCACATTTCTTTTTTCTTCCCACATTGTTTCTAAGACGGATCCGTTCTTGCACCTGTTGATTCCACTCGGGGAAATCGTAAAAAGTTGTTTGCGCCAGCGCATATCGTAGGGACTTTAGCCAAGAATATAAACGCTAACGCTCCGTTGCGAATGCTACGGAACTGGCTCTGCGGCGCCAATACAGAAGAGCGTTATACCTCGGACAATGGCGACTAAATATATGAAAGAGGCGCGTTCCTACGCACACAGTCTAAGCTCGTGTAGTTGAACGCGTACGATGTTATGTATGAGTGAGATTTGACAGGTCAACTGGTCGCGTTTTTTGACAGGCGGTAACTGTGAGGTAGCCGAGAGCGGATGGGCGGCACTTTTAGCGGGGAGCGGGAATGACCATACCCAATACAGAAGAATATTATAGAGAGATAACTATTAAGAGACGGAGGTCAACGATTGTGCGCTTGGCTAGAGGGCCATGTACCGTAAGTAGCTAGAAGTTGCGACCATTTGAGAGTGACAGCTGCTTCCGCTACGGATGCTGGTTTGCTTGCGAATAGAAGTGTTAAGTACATGTTGCCGTTGAATGACAAAATATTGGTATTAGTCATAGAAAAATAAGTAATAGGAAAGAAAGTCTATAAAATGTAAAGTTTATTTGATCTTTAAGTATAAAAATAGTAAAAGCCATGCACTTGAATGCCAATGCCATGCCATGCCATGCCAATGAATTACGTGTTTAAAATTATCGTAATCGTGACCCATATGCCCTTAATACCTAGCGAAAATTGTAGTGTACATTATAAAAAACTGTAGTTTTATAACTCTTTTCCTCTAGCGCAAGATCTTAAAGTATAAGTATATTGCATGTGTGAAGTGAAATTAAGCATCCTTTCAGCACATGTCCGCCAAAGCGTTGAGATTAGCACGTAGACTGAAACTTCCTTGTTACGTGTTCTTGATTATTTGCTGAGCCAACAGACCACGGCCGACGTAATCAAACGCCCAGTCCGGGCAAATCGAGTTAAGACCCTGGCCTTTGAGAGAAATTCATTACTTAGGTATTAAGATATAAAAGCTTACCGTTTCGTTCCATGTCTCTAAGTTAGTTGCTAAAAAAAATACATTCGGAACTTTCATTAGTACCGCCTGTTGCTATCTTTATAATAAATAAATAAAAAAATATTATAGGACATTCTTACACAGATTTATTGAGTCCCACGGTAGGCTCAAGAAGGCTTGTGTTGTGGGTACTCAGACAACGATATATATAATTTACCTCTATAAATACTTATATACATAGAAATACGTATATACTTTATGTGCAATGTAACTGTTATTTAAAAATCTGTAATATTTTTGGTGCAATAAGGAATATTTACTTACTTACTTATATTTACATACATACATAAACTCTCGCCTGCATTTCCAAACGGGGTAGTCAAAGCACATGAGACCGCTTATGTTTCAGTGCCACTCCTGGCAATAAAAGGGTTAAAAGAAAGCGACTTAGTGATATTGCAGTGACAGCGAGAGGGTGCCAGCTGATTGACTACACCATAATAAAGTACAATAAATTGAATCGAGTTTTAAATCACCCACTGGAGGAATGGGGGAGGTAAACACGGGGTATAATTAAAATTTTCTAAATTCGAGAACTATGATAAAATATGAATGTTTAGCTTCGATAGACCAGCGCATTTCTGGTATCGACATTACCAGCGAACCTTTACGCAAAAACCGACTTTTATGCAAAGCTTGGCCTAATATTTTATATTTCTTACCTAGCTAACGTGACTCATAGAATTATGATTACCTATGTATATTGTATACTATAACGGCTGAAAGTCATAATTAGTAACTCTTTATTGTACAAAAACACATTAAAAAATAGCATACATTGAGATGTGAAGTACAAAGGCGAACTTATCCCTTTGAGGGATCTCTTCCAGTTAACCTTTGAGTAAATGAGAGAAAAAACTTGAAGAGGGTAACAAATTGCGCAATTTGTACAACAAGGTACCATAAAGACAATGGGTGGTTTATTTATTAATATATAAATAATTAATAAATAAATATATACACATTTATTTATTTATTTATTTATTGGTAAACATGATTACATGACTTTACAGCTAACCATTGCGTCACATATCTTAGGCTGACATAACAAGAAAAACAAAGTAGACATATACATTTACAATAATAGGCATACACCTAACAGACATTTTATAAAGGAACAGTTGAACACCTCGCATCCATCGCCTCACACAATCTCAAGCATTCACTACATATTGCCGCCCATCGCCACGCAAACAAGTCGCACTCAGGTGTCGATGTCAGGAGCGCATTGAGCTGTGAGAGGGCGCGGGGCAGCGGTGAGTTCCTGTACGATACGGTACGCGCCGGCGGCACGGCCAACAGGTCGCGTCGTCGCGGCCTGAGTGCTATCCTCGGAACATCAGGAACAAACAGTCGTACGAGACGCTCTACAAGCTCGGGACAGTCTGACTCACCACGTAGAGCTCGACATGCTGTGATCATCAGCTGAAAATTCCGCCTCACCTCCAAGGAGTTATACCCAAGAGAGCCAAGGAGATACTTGGTCGGGTAGAGATACGGGTAGAATCCGAAAACTTTTTTAAAAAGGAACCTTAAAAATGCTTTCTGCACCTTCTCAAGTAATAAGGCATAAGTCGATTCGTAGGGGTTCCATACGATCGACGAGGTCTCTAATTTACTCCTTACCAAGGCATTGTAAACTATTTTTATGGCCAATGGGTCTTGAAAACAGCGTAGGTTTCGGATTACAAAACCCAGCCTTCGGAAACAGCTCGTCGCAAGAGCAGAAATATGGTCGTGAAAAGTGAGCCGCGTATCAAACACAACGCCCAGGTCCTTGACAGAGAAGACACGATTTATCGGCTCTGACCCTAATATATATTGAAAATATAGAGCGGTATGTGAGCGGGTAAATGTACACACGCAGCACTTGGCTGGGTTAAAATGAAGTTTGTTCTCCATACTCCACCGAAATACCAAGTCGATGTCATTCTGCAACGTCTCGCAATCGGCTCTTTGCTCCACGCCGTATACCAACTTGAGGTCATCAGCATATAAGAGACATTGAGCCGCCCGAAGAACCGACTTGAGATCGTTGATCATGATACCAAAAAGCAGAGGCCCTAATATGGAGCCTTGACTGACACCAGACCGGGTATGGTAAGGAGTCGAGACAAAACAACCATGTCGGACGAACTGCTGTCGATCGCGCAGATAGCTGGCAAAAAAGGTCAACAATTTGTGAGAGAAACCAATTTTGTCCAGCTTTGCAAGCAGCACGTCGTTATCCACGCGATCAAAAGCCTTTGCGAAATCAAAATAGAGGACATCGACTTGTATACCTCTATCAAGATGAGCAGCAATATTGTCCGTTAGTATCAACAGATTCGTATTGACTGAGCGACTAGGCCGAAAGCCATGCTGCGCGTCACACAGGAAGGGTCGAACCTGTGAAGACAGAGTTCGGTGAAGTATGGCCTCAAACAACTTGCCAAGGGTGGGAAGAACGGCGATTGGTCTATAATTCTCAACCACGGAAGTGTCACTCGCTTTCGGGATCGGTCTCACCCTAGACACCTTCCAACATCGAGGATAAGATCCAGAAGATAGCGCCAGGTTGAATATATATTGTATCGGCATCTTCAAGAAATCCATACAGCCCTTTACAATATACGCCGGTAAGTTGTCGGGTCCAACAGAGCTATTGGCCTTGAGGCGTTTTATCCCAACTTCAACCTCTCGCAATGAAATTGATTTGATATCAATGCAGTCGCCAGTAGGCTCACGATAGGCATTTTCTATCAAGCGTGGGTCAAGAAGCGGACACATATAGTTATAGGATAAACCTAACTATAATTATCACACAAAAAGGAATGTGAAAGATACACTAAAGAGCTGACAAGGAACACAAAATATATACAAAGCAACAAGGCAAATTAGTCAGTAGGCATAAATACTAGTACTCCATTTTCCAAGCGTCATAAAACTCATAAAGTTATCCAGTTCTTAGCAAAATTTTATACACATCGTAAAACTGCAGTGGAATCGACGTGCATCGCTAAGAAAATTTCAATACATTAAATTCATATTACGAACGAGAGTTTTATTTCAACAATTCGAGTCTTATATATCAAATTTCACGCCAATGCCAAATAGTAGGGTGGGATTGCGAATTCGGAATAGCGATAAGAACGCTCCGGTCTTTCGTCGGGCGTCTACGCTTTAGATCCAAAACCAATGGTTAGTCAGAAGTAAAATTTTCCATTCAGTCGCTCATTCATTCATAAAACGCATTACCGCAGCCGCCGCACCCTAAACCCGTCTCGTTTCGGACGCAGAATACGTTCCCGGGAATCCCTCGCGCGTTGCACCTCCGGATGGAAACTGAAACGTAGGATTTTGTTGCAAGTTACGCTCACGGAGTGCGGCCAGCTTAGCTCATGCGAGTATGCTTTAGCTTTGTACTCGACGAGACTAGGCACATGAGGCCGTTTTGTATTCGCCTGTAATAAAACTGTGGGAGAAGCACACGATGTCAGTTGAAGAGAACATGCGAGGACTTTATAGCTTTAGATAATTTATTCCATTCCTACTGTCTGTGTTTATTATATCATAAGCCGGAATTCGTTGAAATTCCGTATATTAATAACATTAAAACAACTTCATAATTATATTGATCATGCGTTAAGAAGAGCGCGGAAACGATCTGAGGGGAAGTTCTATCTCCGCATCTAATTGTTATGGCGTTCGTTATTATCCGCAAAGTCATTAAAATTGTCTAATTGATTTTTCAGTTCGCATTCCGTTAATAAAATGAGGTCGTAGTCATAACCATTGTCTTAGAATGAAATCGTAGTTAATGACTCGTGTAAGATATTTATATTTTACATTAGCTACGTGGGGAGGATTGTGTCCAATAGCGAAATCTGGATAGGCTGAACAAGGAGTTAAGAACTATTTTATTCAAAGTCTATTGCCAAGATTCTACTTCCATTCAGATAAACGTAAACAAAAGGCTGAAAGTTGAAAACTATTCTAGTTTCGAGCTCCTTATTGGCAAACCGCCATATGAGCGCGTGGATGAGAACTCCACCCGACCCGCCCGCAATGAAGACAAACTGTGAACTTCCCTAATTTATTTTATAGGCGTTCTTTATTCACCGAAAACAAGGATTTCTTCGGCCAAAGGGAGAACAGATATATTTCCCAGCTCATTTCCCTAAAACCCACTCCATTTAATAACCCTAAAAGAGCCCGCAGATACCTCATACGGAATCCTCGGGATTTTCGCCTCGGCTCGGTCTTGGATCGCGTTCCAATGGCTCTCGAGTGTCGATAGCGCCTATCAACCGTTTCAATGAGCTATTTCATTATTCAGCCTCACCGACTTCGCTAGAGATGGCGGCGATAGGATTGACTAATTTTGCAGTAGGTATATCCTAAGACGAGCTCTGCGGCGCGTCTTCATTTGGCCCGAGCCCATTTTGCGGGCTTAGCGCGATATCCGCTCGATATCACGAACGTAAGCACGTCATTTGCAACTCCCACCCTTAAACAGTCTTCAGCCTCTTATAGCATCTACCCAAACTTAAAGTTATGATTATGCAAACGGTAACTTTTTAATTTTGTTACCGACTCCATTTCTCAAAGGAAAAGTTTTAATAACAGGCAAACAATTCATGGCAGTTGTTCGTTTTTTCCTCGAGTTACAATCGGAAGTTTGGAAATGTGTAAGCATTGAGAACGGTATACTGCGGTTTAAGACTTACGGGTGAAATTCTCTTGAAACCACCAACAAAGTGGAGCCTACATTTAACTTATGCATTTCTGAGTAAAATTAGCAGTTAATTCTAGTTTTAAATAGAAATGTACTTCAGGTCAATCATCAACAAGTCAATGCTAAAATATTTAATTCCGGTAGAATGTAGTCAGATCGTTTAGGTACAAATGATCTGATTATACTAACGTAAAAGGCAAGGTTCAGTTTAAATCAGGTTTACAGCGATCGATTAAATGCATCTAGACCAGATAAATGAAATAAACACGCTATCAGATCATTCAATGGGCGACTAAAAGCCGCGCAATCAGTACGACGATCTATTAGAACGTTAGCAAATCGTAAACTGCACTTGCTTTAAATTTGTGCTCTCGCTGCTTTGGCCTGAATTCTCTCATTGACTATTAAACCGTAGGCCACATCCAATCGGGCCGAGGCACCTAATCCTCGGGCGGCGATGAAAGTCAAAGCGAAAGCAAGTTGGTGTTTCCTAAAAGCCCTTTAGCTCGGCGAGAAGGCGCGGCGGCCGGCGGCGCGGCGCGGCGCGTGCTGCGACTTGCAGGCGAGCTATTACGCCGCCAAGTGGCAAGTTTTGTGCTCGCCTCATGGGCGATTCATCGGCGCTTCTCGTTAGGGCGCACGGCTGAATGCCGCCTTGGCACTCCTCATTATTGCGTTTATAAAGGCGCCCATAGAGAAGCTTGATTCACTAGACCTGCTCTGTTGCTCTGAAAGAGAAAATGGTATTGTGTAGACGCTTTGTTCGGTACTTTTTTATTTCATTCCTGTAAACCTTGCTTGAAAGATATTTGTGGCAACATTCTGTGTTGTGAACCTATAACGATGCAGAGTCGCTTTTGCTTTTGATATTTTACAAGAACGTTTAAATAACGCCAGCAAAAACTGGTTTCTTATTGTGATTGCGAAACGGCAAGATCGATTTAGCATTTGACTGATATTGCTAAGTATGGTAATTTTATTTTATATTGCTCATATATATTATGTTGCTACATTCAAAACGAAACCATGTCAGAGTTTCCAACCGTATAATAAATGACTAAAGCCGTTTATATGTTGCCTTGTATCCGACCCAGCTAATCAGTAACACACGCCTCTCTTTAACATATGTAAATACAATGAAACGTTAGCCTGAATTAACATTTGACTCGATGCTAATTTATGACTGCTCTTCGGATAAGGGAAAATGCAAAACCATAGCCACTGTGCCGTATCTTCTTTGTGCATCACATGCGCTGAAAAAACGTTTTTAACTAAATAAACTGTGAGCGTCTGACAAACATTGGCTCTGCAAAATGACTCGACATGGAAATCCATTTCCGAAAACCTATCGCAAACAATAAATCGATTTTCAACATCGGAAAACTATCATTCGTTTCGTGTTTGTTGACTTTAATCTACTATATCTAAAAAAACTGATACCAAATATTTTAATTATAGCTTAAAAAGCTGAGCATATATGTTTAGCTACATATAAGTATTTATTACCTCATGTTAACCACCAATTAAATTGCCGAATAATAATCACACGAGCCTCTAATCCGCCTGTGATTGCAAAATCAATAGCGGTAGCGCAACTAATATCGGCTGCTTTTCCCCAGTGATATTAAAATTTGCTGGCAGTACTCGTAGCTAAGCCTGCAAGCTGCCGGCGAGATTTGTTTCTAAAACTAAAACAACAGGGATTTTAGAATTTACCGAATAAAAGCCGGGGTAAAAATGTTGCGGTGAGTAGTCAGGTGATGTCGTTTGAAAAGACTTTCAATTCGATTGTTTTGTTAATAAACAGCGGCCTACGTATATACATATGTACTTTTTGGGATCAATGTGGTAGGTAAATAAATTTCTTTTTTAAGTTTATTTCGCAGTCAGTTTTCAATGAAAAAAAAAACCTTTTGATGAAATTGGAACTGTCGCTTAGTAAAAATAATCTGTTTGAAAGAAATTATTTAAATATCTTTAAAAAAGTCTACCTTGGTTTTGAAATGTCTACATCTTGGAATCGACAGCTTAGGCACCGAACACGCATTCTCCATTTTTATAGCATATTATTTTCAACTCCGTTTAATTAAAACATTGCAGCTGCGCCATTTATTGAGTTTGGTGAAAGTTTAGATTTTCTTTGATTTTTCATTGGCAGAAGCCCAGAAGAATTTGAATAAACTAAAACATTCAATATTTCAATAGATTTTATATATTTTGCATTTGATGAGACCTATTTAAATATTTTCTTAAAAAGCGAAACAGCATAATATACATTCTTGAGTAATTTCCACTTAGACAACGGAAAAACTTGTAACATTTGTTAGTAGAACTGAGCGTAAAGTTTCAATCGAATCACCGCTAGTCGCTCCGCTTGGTTTTTGCCATTGCCACGCTCTCGGCAACTATTGGAGCGGCAGACTTCCACCAACCGGCCAAGTTTTCTCATTATGCCCGTTAGTACTTGCCGCCACTCCGACTACTCACCAATTCACCGACCGCTGACGAACCAGGCACGTACGCACTTCGATCGACGTCTCAAAATCCTATACGTACACTGCTATACTCTCCTAAGATTAAAGTCTTAAGTGATATTATTATAACTTAAATTAAATGTATTCTCTTTGAAAATAGAGGGGACCTTTTCAAACAACGAACAGTCTATTTTTAAATGAACCGTACATACCTTCGTCTTAAGCGAATCATAAAATAAGCAGGAGGGGTATTTTCTCGAGGAGGGAGAGCGGTTAGCCGACTTTTACACTGGTTTTATTGTCTCAGCGCCCCTCGTAAACCGTCTTTGTGCCAGTAACGTCTCAAGTTGTATTATCACCATGATAACTTTAGTGGACCCGTTGGGTATGGGGTAGCGATCGCCCTCTTGCAATTAGGCCCAACTGTATAGTTTCATCCATTTAAATGGAACCGATGACATTCAATGTTATAAATACGATTGTAACCCACCCCTGGATATTGAATTTAGAGCAAATTACGAGGAACCCTTCGCCCTGAACTATATTATGTTATGACGTAATTAAGACGATCGCCAACTATGTTTCCCTGAAGGCTTACTGAAAGACAGATGTATCTATAGCTTATTAGAGTCCCTAAAGTTACCTAATTTATAAATTACATCACATCTAGTGTAATCGAACACGACAAACGACATTAAAAATGTACGGCTCATGTCCGCGAGCATTCAAGGCCACGTTTATGATCAATAGTTAATAAAGTGCTTCACAAACTGATCCCTCATCTATACAAACACGTTTATTGATCATTGTAAACACGAGTATCGTGAAGTTTTGTGATATAACAACTAAACTCCAAGTACTTACTTATTTACAAGGAATAAAGAAAAGACTTAATTCATTGTAATGTATGTATTTATAATTAGAGATCGTTATCAAGGTGCACTTTTCGTGGCAAACGGTACGGTTGGCAAAAAAAACAAATACTTACATTTAAATATTCACTTTGTTCTTAACTACAAAATAAATACTTACCTTCTTAGGATTACACCTACGGTACAAAGCCTTTTCCGATGAACTATATATATATTTAAAACAATATAGGTACGTAAATGTGATAAAAATACATTATGCGAAGTGTAGACATATTATTTTAATCCAAATAATCAAATGCACTCTAGATAAGACTATCTAGAATTGTTATTCAAGTACCCAGTTCAAGTCAAAAGTAGTGCACGAAGCCAAATCTGTTGAACAAATTTTAGTTATTTATTCAATGTAATTTAGATAAATAATTATAAATATGTGTATATTACATAATATGTTAAGTATATAATGTTTTAAATACTTGTGTATTTGTTTTTTTGCCAACCATACTCTGCCACCAATACAGCACGCTGATAACGATCTTTATTTATAATGAAGGAAACTTAATAAGTATACGTTGCCTTAATTAGGTCAGAAAACAACAAGAGCAAATTGAATATAAATTTATGCATAAAATTTGCGTTCCATTATTCAAAAAACGAATAGTCTCTAACACAAGTCCGCTACACTTTATTGAAATCTCGTATTGAAATTCTATAACAGAACTTTTCAATAAGGGAATATTTAATTTCCATTTTAAGAGCAGCAGCGAAAACAAAACAAACTTTTAAAACACATATTTATAAAAGGAAAACGAAGAGCCTCAGTTAATTCCGCTAGGGCCGATTCGAGAGTTGATTTGGGAGACACAAATTTTCCAACGAATTTAGCGGTTTCAATCGATGACGTCGTAATGGAAAAGTTCAATAGGCAACAACAAAGGCCGATACAAGTTAACGAAGCTCACGAAAGCGAAATTCACGATGGCATCGCCGCACTTCGGCGGACAGGAAATTAAAAGACAAAAGAGTGCCGGCCGGAGCTGTTTCGGCTCGGAAGTGAGGGCGTGCCCTCCCTTTTGATCGCACCTACCCATGGCTCACTTTGTACTAACCCTTTACGACCGAGAAAATTATTTTCTAAAATCTCATAAAAAATGCATGTGAACAGTTTTCAATGGTCGACAAATACTCGTAAAAAATAATATAAAAAATTTTATTGCCTTTAATCAATAAAAAAATCGCATGCAGGAAAGTGACGTTCAGGACCTATATGTAAATGCACAAAAGTGCAAATTCGGAAGGACACGTAAAAAGTGACTAAATATCTTATTTTAGATAATAAAACTTTTTTTTATAATCATCTATTATTCGTTTTTACATAATACAACGATTAAAAAACTATAAAAAAAAAAATTGACGAAAAAAATCTCATTCCAACTATCACTTACTTCGTATGTAAATCTTTCAAACATTTATTTTTGCGTGTAATGCAAAGGTACACGTTGTTGAAACGTTGATGCAACGTGTATTAGTTCGACTGGATCAGGATTCCAATGGGGAATGCAGGTTTTGGGGGATTTCATATCGTCAAATTTAGGCAAATGATTAATAACTATCAAATATGATAGATGCAAGGTGCTGGCGAGCTCTGACTCTTTCTGGGCCTCACAGGTGTTTTACCATGTGAAACGTCATTCGAACATGCTTCTCTATTCATTACGCCGTTTTCTTGGTGCTTTAATGAGCATTGCAAAGATTTCCAAGCGGAAATCTAGTAAAAGTACTTTGCGTCTAGGGAGGCCCATGGCGTCGCAAACAATTTTGTACGTATGCCCTCCATGCATTCACCAAAGCTAAATTATTATCATTGCGTCTCAGAAACAATTGACGGATCGTGTATTTTTAAATCAGTTAAAGTATTTGAAGACGAAGGTTCAAAAAACAGCTGGTCAACCTCCAAACTTTCGTTGTCACGCCATTCAAAAAGGTACTAAGTTAATTCTTCAAGGCCCTCGTCAAAATTTTCAGTATCTGATATTAAATTTCACCATTGCACAAAATTTCAAGGATTTGTTCATCACTTAATGGACGCCCTATAGAATATAAATATTGAATTACAAACCGAAATTTGTAATAAACCGCGAAAATATTTGATTATTTGTTCGAAATTCATTTTACGCCAAAAGGCCGAATACACATAAACGTGCAGATATTTATGGCAAACAGATTACGGGCTACGACCGAACCTACAAATTCGTGCACTTCTTTTTTACGATCTTATTAATAACACGAAATCACTTAATTTTAGTCTTAATTCATAATTAATAAAACCACTAGCTCTTTAACAGTAAAAATCATGCATTAAATAAAAGGTTTGTCACCAAAAATATACGAAATTATGAACTTACGTGGGTCACTACTCTCACCAAAATACCGCGCCATCTTCAAACATGTCCTGCGACCGACTGACCCGGCCAACCTAAGGTATTTACTATTATTACGTGTTGCTAGTGTCTGCAGATTCGATCGGTATAGGTTTGAGCCCGAAAATACAATTTACTTTCTGTCAAGATTTTTTTTAAATAATTTGCAGGATTATATCAAACCGGTCGGAAAGGGCTAATGCTAAATGATGACAGCTGCCAGTCCACTTATAATAACCGATACAATTCGATCGCTTTTCAAACTAAATAATCACGAATATTTTACCAAATCTATCAAGTAGCTAACTTAGGAATGCCATACAAAACCAATACAGCCACTGGAGCAAACCGCTTTCTTGAAATCTTAAGAGTAATTAAATAATGTACCTATCAAATAAATAAATTCATTTTTCCTAAGTTACGGCTCGATAATACTTTTAGACTTTATTAAAGCTTAGCTATACGTAACTGATTGAATCTTAGAACATGAATGGTATGATTAAATTCGCAATATTTTCGGTTCACGCAAGTTCGAATACATTTGTAACATTACAGAATTAATCCGCCTTATACGGGTAGCTCTAATGTGTATCGGGTGTGCGTCTGTGTATGGTTTCTGTAATTCGGGCGAGCCGGGGTAATCCGCTCGGATCTAGTTACCGAGGGAGACTTGATGCTGTCTTCTCGTGCTTTAAAACCATTTCAACCGTTCTCAATCCTATCTATTGATAGACTACTTGATATATGAAAGCAGTCTCTAATATTTAACATGAATTTACAAAGTGGCTCGTATAGCAATATCTTTACGCTGAACATCGTTAATGTTTGTTAAACGCTTGCTGTAATATGGCTACCGACATCTGACGAAAGCGTCGGATCAAGCTCGGCACTCCCAACTTTGTTTCCTAATTTAATTTGCATCTGGAATCAAAAACTTTCCGTGACACTGTTTTGCATTATTAATACTTTAGTATAGCCTGATCTCTCGGGAGGCGCACCAGAACCCATAAATTGAATTCCAACCTTCGCAATTAGTTATTCCCGCGCGTGAAAACTTTCGAGATCGTTCGCCTTCGTTAACAGATGTTACGCTGCTATTCATTATACATTCCGTCGAATTGTAAAGCCGAACATTTAATTTAAAGTACCAAACGCTCCTTTGTTAAATCGTCGAACATTTGGGAAGGTATTGTAGAGGATCGCTCGGGCGGGAGGATTAGCGGCGCGGTCGCTCGCCGCTAGTTTCTGTTTACGGCGAACATTCGTCTTAGGCGAAACGGGCCAGTAAATAAACCTCGACGTGACAAAATGTTACCTCAATTGCTGAACCATAAATATGCATACATTCGCAAATTGGTTTATGTCTAAGGGCCAGTAAAACCTATTGTAATATGTAGCAGATCATCATCATCACTCAAGATTCTCATGAACCTAATGATGCGTTTAAAATTACATGTAGGAAATACTTTCCTAAGGATAAACGTTTCAAGGTTCATAAAATATAATGAGATCCCCATAAAGTAGAAAACGCATTAAACTACATGTGCTAGTCTGTGGGATAAAATGACAAGCGTTTCAAACATATTGTCCGCGCCACGTGTCATGGCGGTATATTGAATAACAAATCATGGACATGAATAATGTCCGTCCTCAGAACTCCGTGCAATCTGCCCGCCTGCCGCGCTACTTACGTCGTTCCATCTCACGGCACAACAAAAGATAAAGAAAAAATATTTTGCCGTCGTAGCATGACTCTTATCGGTCTAATTTGGATCAAACAATTTCACTCCCCTAACGCAAGTTGCGTAGAAACACTTTGTTATCTGCAGTTTTTGGCAGAAATTATATTAAGATTTTGTCAAGCGATAGCGATAAAGCTGTATATTCTTACTTGGCTCTGTGGTATTGTAGGGCAATTTACCCCCCGAGAGCGCCGTATTTTTGCGATAACAATAATTTAGGAAAAATGATGTTGGTAGATTCTCATCTACGCTGATGGGATTGGTCACAGTCTAACTTTTGTATATTTAGTCCAAGTTTGTTCTTTTACATTTTACATAATACTTTTTTTCTTGTTTGCAGGTCCGGCGGAGTACGCATGAGATGTTATGGGCCCGCGCGGCGTAGCGAAGTGGCGTTGGTGGGTGGTGGTGGTGGCATGGGCGTGGGGCGCGGCGGCGCGCACGCTGTGCCCGGCGCGCTGCGCCTGCGACGATGCGCTGCGCACCGCCTCCTGTGCCAACGCCAGCCTCGAGATCGTTCCGATACAGCTCAACCCAGAGGCTACCCACATCAACCTTACGCACAACTCCATCAACAATCTTCTCTACACCTTCGCTTTCTACACACAAATCACCATCCTAGATATCTCCTACAACAGATTACAGGACTTAGGTAGTAAGAACTTTGAAAGCAATATGGAGATGACACAACTGAATGTCAGCCATAATAGACTGAAGCGACTAGAAAGGGACACCTTCGTCGGCTTGAGGAAACTGATCGACTTGAACTTGTCAGATAATGAAATACGTAATGTACACGCACAAACATTTCAAGATTTATCTATGTTGGAGAGACTCGATTTGTCAAACAACGGACTGGAGAGCTTCGATCCGGACACTTTTGAACCCCTGTCATCGTTGAAGATGTTATCGCTCAAGAATAATTCTATATTAGACATACCATCTATCAATTTGTTCTACGTTGTTAAGTTACAATACTTAGATTTATCTGAGAATCTCATTCAACAAGTGTCCAAGCATGGTATGCCAGATCTAAAAGAATTGAGCCATTTAGACTTAAATAGTAACATAATTGGCAATGTAGATCCATTAGGATTCCGAAACTTACCCGCACTTCGGCACTTGGACCTAAGCGACAATAACATGACAACGATACCCACATCTGCTCTTTCCAAACTAGTAAACTTGTCGCATTTGTACCTCAGTGGGAACTTTTTCCAGAGCGTTCCACCCTTATCTTTCCAAAACCTTTTTCATCTGAAACACTTACATCTGAGCAGGCTTTATGAGCTCAAAACGATTGATTCGAGGGCATTTGTTGACAACATAAATCTGCAGAAAATTTGGATGAATGAAAACGTGAAGATGAGCGAGGTCCCACCGAGATTGTTTCACGGAAACCCGAAACTCACGCATGTGTATATGAAGAACAATGCCCTAGAGACACTAGAAGCGTCACATTTCCCAATCGACAGGCTACAAGAACTGGAGATATCTGGAAATCTATTTGTCTGTAATTGCTCATTGTTGTGGTTGTGGAAACTGGGAACGGAGTGCGAAGTTAGTAGCAAAAAGTCGGGCAATACGAGTGCTATGCTTACGCTGGATTATGAACAAATCAAGTGCGCAGGCCCGGAGCCTTTGAAGGGTGTTTTATTTGTACAGATTCCTGAATCTGAATTTGGGTGCTCAAGCGGATGGGTGATAGTGGCAGTTGTGGTGCTGATTGTGAGTATCATTATAAGCGTCGTGGGAGGTGTTTTATACTTTTTGGGACCTTTGAAAAAGTGCAAAGGGGACAAGTCAAAGCAGGTTATGACAAGTGTAATGTTAAACGGTGATGTGTCAAAGTTAAGTAATGGACTTGGTTATTCAACGAGGAGTAGGGAACAAGATAATAAGAGGGACACTGATCGGTATCTGATGATCGGTTCCTCAGTGACTAATAACTTCCATTCATTGAATCCACCGTGGCATAGTGTGGATAAGAATCCATATTTCCAAGAAGATAGTGAGGAGCATATTTATCAACAATTTGCTTACGAAACGATCCCTCACCATCGAACCCCCGAGAAGCCGCACATAGTGTATGTTTAACAAAAGTTTATTGCAAAGGACAATATTATCACCAAAATATTTTCTTTGCTACGTCGGGACGTAATCAGTGATACCGTGTATTATCGTCACGAAGACGAGAGACAATGAATTTGCAATATTGTAAATAGTGATACGACTAAAATTGTAAGATGTGATAGCTTTGTAAATAGACGTGTAAATAGTTAATTTAGCAGTGCAGATAAAGACATTAACCTCGTTTTTGTACTTAACTCCTTTAGTCATGTTAATCCTAAATCCAATTTAAATATGCCTACCCAAAATAGAGTAAACTCTATGTCCTTGTTTTGTTTTGTATGGATAGTTCCTCAGGATTGGATACTCGATTCATTGTTAAGTGCGTTACAAATTGTTTGAGATATTCAATGCTAAATAAATATTTACTCATAATTATGTAATTGTATAGTATATTAATAATAGTTATATTTTCTGAATAGAACACCAATAGGTACTTGAAACTTTGTACAAAGACGAGCAATATAGAGTAATAATAATTTCAAATAATATCAGAATAGTAATAAATTTGTTAATTTATCTTGCTACATTGTTATAGCGTATTTAGTTGTAAAATAGAGCGAGATCGTTCAAGTCATCCATGTGCTTAACACATACATAGCCTAAAGAAGTATATAATATACATTTATCAATCAACCAGCTGCTCTGATGAAAAGGGGTACAAAATAAAGATACATTTAATTGGCTATTTTTGTAAATTAATTTCATAAAAGACTTATTTAGTGCATTTTTTCTCTTAATAGATCTTGAATTAATATTTTTGTACTTAGTGAATATGTCAAATGATCTAGCTGGAAGTAATATCTTTGCATTTTCATAATGATACACATTATTCTATGAATTTTACAAATACGAGTATTATAAACTTCATAACCAAGAAACAAAATACCTATTCAATCGATAGTACCTACCGTCATATAGATAGAGTAAGGCTATTTATACATACATACGGAATACATAAAACTTTTGTTATGAAACTTATTTAAATATTATAAACAAACAAGAAATAAAAAATTAAATAAACTGATTTGTTTTCTTCCACTGTTTTCTTACCTGGAAAAGTAGGCAAGAACATGGTGCTTGGATCCGATATTTGAATGTCGACCACTCGGTTGCGTGTGTTTAAATTAGGCACTGAAATTCTACTAGTAGTAGAATTTAAAACGAGTGTTCAATAGTATTTTCCCCTCACTAGCTCGGAAACACGTGTTTTGTCCTTTAATACCAGCGGGTAAAAACGCATTTTATCCACTAGTGGGTAAAGTAATTTGACCTTGTATAAAGTCAAATTAACTGCATTAAAATTGATAAAAGTAGGTGAATCTAGTAATAAAGATGATTTACCACCTGTGGAACTACTGGAAGCAGCGATAAACACATTTTTTGCGTTGTAGTTTCCTCGCTATAGTGAGGGGAAAAGTTTTGTGTTACACTCGGGTGCAAATGTATTTTACTTCTCGTGTGTTCAAAAACTCGCAAGTTCAGGATTCTATTCTCGAACCACTCGCTTCGCTCGTGGTTCAACTATAGAATCCTTTCACTTGCTCGTTTTTCAATTCCACACTCGGCGTTAAAATACAACTTTGCCCCCTTGTATAACAAATAACTATTTGGAGGTTGTCTACATGATTTTGAGTGATGATTTGATGAAATTGAGCGCCCGTATTTCAAAAATCGAATCCCTGCTATTAATTATCGACTGAGAGAATAGCTATATTTTTAAATTAAAGGAAAAATTCACATCTCTGGCAGGACTCAAACCTGCGACCTCTGGCCTTGCCGGGGCCAATTGCGCTCGCTCCGAACTGCGCCACGGAGGCATGCTGGATGTGTGCGAATTTATCTATGCCTTCCCTCAATTCAAATGAGATAATATGGTAGACGATAATTGACCTTATCGCTAAAGAGGGATCTATTTCCGCCAACATTAGTGAAGACGAGGCAAAAAGCAAGTGATTTGAGTAGGTGATGCCAGTAATTGAAATCGAGGCAAAAATTTACAAATAAGTACATTAAAAATACCTACATATAAATCTTAATTGGTCTCTTTAGACGGCTAACAGCGGTTTTGCACAAGTTTCGAGTCTGGATGCTGGTAATTTAGTTATTTCATGTGTAAGTATTGCGTGTTAATTTATATTTTTAACCCCCGACGCAAAAACGACAGGGGTTATAAGTTTGACGTGTCTGTCTGTCTATCTGTCTGTCTGTCTGTCTGTTTGTCAGTTTGTCTGTGTGTGTGTCTGTCTGTGGCATCGTAGCTCCCGAACGAATGAACCGATTTAGAGTTAGATTTTTTGTCTGAAAGCTGAGTTAGTCGGGAGTGTTCTTAGCCATGTTTCATCAAAATCGGTCTATAAGTACTATGTCGCGGTCGGGGTTTTTTCAAAATTTAATTTTATGCATATTAGGTTATTGATCATGTCATTCATACAATTAGAAAAAAAACGTGTGATCATAGATCGCGGCGAGATACTGTCGCGCCAATCATGTGCAAGTCCTGCAGTGGCAAAAATTCAATGGTAACAGCAGAGAATCATAACCCGTCCTTGTTTATAGATTTTAATGTGAGTCCACTTTTGATTATTGTGTACAAAAATTTAAGCCTGGCCCCGTAGCCGAATGGCATTTCTGCGACGCGAAACGAAAACGAAACGCCGCGAAAGGTAGTCTGGCTCTGTCCCGCCAATACGCAAGAGCGATAGAGATAAATAGCTATGGAAGATATATTATCATGAGCGTTTGTGCATTCAGCTACGCACACTGACCAGAAATATATAACTACGCGCCATGTTGCGGAATTTCATTACGAGTAGATATTTTCGTCATACTAAACTGAACTTTCACCCCATACATCATAATAACAACGCTCTCCTGTCAATAACCATATATTTCTGGCCAGGTTTTACTTAACTGTAGGTGTATGTTAGTATTGCCAGTCCAAAGAAATTTGATGTGATGATCATTGATTATAGTCTACGATAGCGGACAGCGCAACTTGGACATCTTATGATCAAAACTAATGCTTTCACGTCATTATGAACACCTACGTCGCATTAATTACGAAATTCAAGTAGGCTGGACCACACACAGCACCCAAAAATTAATCGTTAATCTTTATAATTAACATTGATTCGAACACCGATACCACATTTCGCCATCTCGGGAAGCAAACGTGAAAATAAATAGCAATTAAGTTTGTTAATTACTGTATTCCGGGTAAAATGAAATACAGTAATGCGTTTCAGATAATGAATTTCAGTGCTGCCAGGCAACAAGTTGATTACGATAAAGTCGTTTGGGCGGTCGATGCCGTCCATTAAATGTTGGCATCTGATTTTGTCGTTCAGTCTTTTTGAAAGGTAAGTACCGTCAGATGTTGATTAAATGAGTCTTCGCTTTTCACATATGCTTGTTTAAATGGAAATTTAATAAACAATACTGTATGATGAAATGAATTGAATGTGTTGAAATCGTCAACCGTCCTACGTCCATCATCGATGCATATACCTACACGGTAAGAAGATATAGGCCACCATTGTAGAAACAGAAACAAAACTTTATAATTGATATACATTACAGGGTAGCCGAATGGCACAAACGCTCACGAAACATTCTCAAAACGAAACGCTCGTAGATATCTATATCTCTTTGCGTATTGGCGCGACAGAGCCAAACTACCTTTCGCGGCGTTTCGTTTTCGTTTCGCTTCGCAGAAATGCCATTCGGCTACGGCACTAGGTATCTATAGTATCTATACACTATCTTAGCATCTTGTTCTGTTTCCTGCAAACGATTAAATCATTATATTGGTTCTTGTGCAATTAAATATATACTTGCTCTATTAGACACGCAAATAAGCTTAAAACTGAGCAGTTATAATCCACATTCAAACAGAAAAAAGAATCAACAAAATCACCGGTAAATTTAAAGGTCATATCGGTAATAAAGCCGAGGGGGCTACTCAATAAAATTGATAAACGCTTTATTTATCCACATCCTGCATGGTGTTCGGTTTGACGTTAACAAGGGGATGTAAAAACCCCGAGGGCACAGATAAGTTATAGATCAGTTAACCCACACAACAAAAACGATACAAAGTGCCCTACGCCCTGTAATTTTAAACTTTGATACATTGACGCCGGTCGTTCGCAACACCAATAAGGTAAAGGTGCTCGACAAGCTAATATTCAATAGATGACACCATTCTGCCACATTTATTAACCACTAGCTTTTGCCCGCGGCTTCGCTCGCGTTAAAAAGAGAAAAAAGTAGCCTATGTCACTCTCCATCCCTTCGACTATCTCCACTTAAAAATCACGTCTATTCGTCGCTCCGTTTTGCCGTGAAAGACGGACAAACAAACAGACACACACACTTTCCCATTTATAATATTAGTATGGATTACTGGTTAAATTGTAGAATGAGTAGGCTTTGCTTGGGTAAGTAGTTGGGTAGGTGTAAGTATGTACATAATTATCTAGACACACAGTAGCGTGTCAAGCCAAGTTCAAGTAAAAGAACTAGCGAGCAGCACAGTTTGTAATATTACACGAACCATTTGGAGCCACTTTTGACCCCCTCATAACTCACTATTTTACATAAACGTGTCAAATTTATTTTTGCGATTTCGGCATTGCTCCCATAATAAAAGTATTTTATTTTGTTATAAGTATTCAGGACTGACAATTGAACCTGGCACCCATTTAGATATATCTTCTTTTTTCGTTGAAGTGAACAACCAAGGCATATATCATATTATTGAACTTGGCTCTCATTTCACATTTATGTTTTTTATGGTATAAACTATTCACTTGAATCACTGTATCTATTAAAAATCAAAATCCGTAGTTTGGTTTTAAAAATCTAAACATATATAGGGACAGACGTGCAGAGTAAGGTGACTTTGTTTTATACTATGTAGGTAGTGATGATATCTTAAGATTGATTGATCTTAGTACTGTTACCTTAAGTGGCAACTCACACTCGGCAACGCATGCCTTAAGATGCGGAACGGACGTCAGCGCCGCGTCGCTTGAGTGTAATTTAAAAACGTCTCCTCAGTACATTTTGTATAGGAAGGACGCGCAAGGGACGTCGCTTGGGGCACGTCGCTTGAGGCGCGCGCCGCGTCGCCTGGGGGCGCGTCTTACGTCCTTCCTATACAAAATGTACTGAAGAGACGTTTTTTAAATTTAATTCGGGTAGCGCGGCGCTGACGTCCGTTCCGCGTCTCAGACATGCGTCGCCTGTGTGTGGATGATCCTTAACACGCACAAAATAAACAATAGGCCATAATCTAGCCTCGCTAAAGTCAAACTAAAGTTGTGAGTTCACTATAATTTTGTGGGCTTTTCAGACTTGTAATCGTTGTGGCCTAAGTTCACAGGCTTTAAGTTTGTTCTGAAAGTACAAGCACTTTTCTACGAAGTGCTGGTTAACGAATGGATCCACTAAGGTATTGATTTTAAATAGAAATACTTAAGTATATGTACTTGGTACTTGCCAAAACTCTGAGAGTGAAACTTGGTACTCGCCTTACTTTGTTCTACTGAAGTATGCTGAATTGAAGTAGACAACTAGACAGTTATAGTTATGTTTTCTGTATCATGTCAATTAAATTATAGAATAATCATGATCCAATAATAAAAAAAAGAAAATGGGAAGCAAAGTACGTACCTACGTATGTACGTACCTACGTATGTACGTACGTACGTAAATGTGTACTTTATAACATAAGACGGTAATGTGGTAAATTATCAAGTGTTACACGTATATACGTTTCTATATCAGTTGCTACCTATAGGTACCAATGCACGACTAAACAATTCAACATCACATTATTTGAAAATGTAAAAAGTAATGCATTATAATTATTTTTTGAGCTTCCCACATCTTCATCCCGTTCAATAGTGAGGGGACAATCGCCACGGGACCCATTCCCCCGCACACGGCTACCTAGACCTATAATGGAGATAAATGAATGTCAAAGTACTCATTGCCATGCGCTGGGTTCAAAAGTAAAATCGCACGGGTTACTCCTGTGTAATGGAGTAAACGTGTAGGGCATTTATTTCGCAATTAGCCCTCGTTTAAATGTATCATTTGTTAGCCCGCTGTAATTGGCAGGGCGATGGTGAATGCTGTTTACAGTGACGTTGGCTTGGTTTGTTTTCCAAACTTGAATTTGCACGATCTAGGGTAAAGGAATTGCTTGTTGTTGGGTTTTTGAATGAGAATGACATGCAAATACAGCAGGTAGAAAGATATAATTACCAGTTTATTAAATAGGCAAATTTTCTATTCGATTTGCTGTGAATCCGTACTGTCAGACGGTCTATTAGCAACAATTTAAATGAAAGTTTACATACTTAGAAGTCTTAAAAAGAATGCATCACATAATTTCATTTCCCCATTATCATTTATTTTATAAGTAGACGAAATGGCGCATTATTTTTTCTTACTGAGAATTCAATGAACACTTTAAGGAACAAATTAAAATTATCAATCAAGTTTGACAATTTTTTCCGCAAAATCATCCGCATGTGCGAATTCCCATTGGATGAATTCTGCGGCGAGCCTATTGACTTTTCCATGAATTTTATAACCGTCACGTGCAAGCAAAATACAACATTTGATTAATGCACAATTGCACACTAAGCAGGAAAAGTCAATATACACTTTAAAAAATAATCATCATCCTCATTGCGTTATCTCGACATTCGCCTAGTGAGAGGCGTAGTGACGGGTCATGGGGGTCATGACCCCCCCCCCTGGAGCCTAAGTTGGCCATACAAATAGACCTCGTGTCCCCCCCCCCCCGGCACGAAGCTGGATCCGCACTTGGTAGCATGGGATCCACTTTGACAACTAATCCCAAGATTTGGCGTAGACACTATTAGTTTTTACGAAAGCGACTGATGCTATCTGACCTTCCAACCCAAAAGGTAACTAGACCTTTCTTGGGATTAGTCGGGTTTCCTCACGTTATTTTCCTTCACTGAAAAGCGACTGGCAAATATCAAATGACATTTCGTACTCAAGTTCCGAAAAACTCATTGTACGAGTAGGGCTTCATATACACTTTAAATAATAAAACAAAAAAATGCATGTCAAAATTTTCCACTTACTAAATCATCGTCACGTGCGAATTCCCAGGGGTTTATTCTGCGGCGGGCCTATTTGACTTTGTCCATGCACATTTATTACTCGCCACGTGATTAGAATTGCCAAAAGATCCATAAAGTTTCCTCGTACTTGGCCGGTGAAAAATATACTCCCGGCACGCTCGCGGTCGAGGGCGGGAAATCGAGAGTGATAAATGCTTTTTAGATTCGTGACCGTCGACCGTTTGGTTTAAATCTGCAAACGGATAGATGGACAGTTTTAATGGACTCGGCAAGGGAGTGAAACTGTAGCATAAATTTGGGAACCTTCTGTACGGCGGGCGGTTCCATTTTTTTCTGCCCGTTGTGCCAATAGACAGCACGCGTTTAATTTATTTGTCTGCCAATTCGCAACTCGGTTTGTTTCTCTTTTGACATTTTATTTATTAAAATACTCGTTGGCAAATATTTTACTTGTTTGACTAGCGCGAGTTGATTTATTATCATCGGATTCATAGGAGATTCAAATTAGTAACTAATTATTTTCTTCAACTCTGATTTGTCATACTAATGGTTCAAAAATACCTTCCCTACTTTATTATTTAGGTACCTAAGTATTGAACAACGCGCTCAAATATTTTCAGTAGATACTTACATACATATTCCGAATAGAGCACATATTTTTATGGCCACATCAGACAGCGACTGCCGTAGTTACTGTACTTACACTCTCGGATTTCAAAAGTACCCACATTTTTTCCAACCGATGTTTTGATCGTAAAACATTTAAAAAGGCATCGAAACAAAAAATTCAATCTCTTAATAGCTTTTAATATTTAACGTTCAGTAAACTCGAACCGATCAAAACACATCGAACATAAAGGGGCGCAAAAATAAAGACCTTTTATCCTGTTCCTGAAAGGAGGCGAACGACTGAAACGACCCGGTACAGCTGGGGGTGAGATTTATTTGACGACACTGCTCGTTATAGGGCCGAAGGGATGGTCGCGGGGAATGCAGCCTGCAGCGAGAGTGGAGCCTGATACAGCAGGCAGGCAAGTATGGTCGGCTCGCACCAATGAGTTTTTCGGAATGTAGGTATGTGCGAAATGTCATTTGATATTTGCCAGTCGCTTTTCGGTGAAGGAAAAACATCGTGAGGAAACCGGACTAATTCCAATAAGGTCTAGTTTACCCTTCGGGTTGGAAGGTCAGATGACAGTCGCTTTCGTAAAAACTAGTGCCTACGCCAAATCTTGGGATTAGTTGTCAAAGCGGACCCCAAGCAAGTGGCAAGTATTAGCAGTGGGATTGTATTATCTGTGCCTAAATATATTTAGTTAGTTTCTGAACGTACCCGTTTAAAAAAAGTTAGATGTAAATGTCACCGGGTGACCACACCCTCTTTGCTAGCAAGCTTAGGATAGAACAACACGCATTATCACTTCTAAGAATAATTTAAGAACCTAAGAATAAATACTGTGTTCCTGCAATCAAGACCTTTTATTTACTACTACAGGGATAACGCAAGGAGGATGATGATGTGTACCTATAGTATATTGATACTATTTAAAATTGGACTACAACAATATTTTACCTTTAATTACACCGAGGGCTAATTTGACACAATTAAATGATGTGAGTCTTATTTCCGTTATTCAAGTACTTATTACTCGTAATTATAATAATCCACAGACTTTGTAGAACTTTGTACCTATATAAAAGTACAGAAAATAAAAGATCCTTCTGTAGTCTTTCACTCTCCCTTTTGAAGGCTCTGTGGTACCTATACGTACCGCATCAACAGATTACTGTACGTATTCTGCGGAATTGTATGTGGGAATGGGAATAGCTCCTTCTGTTCTTAATTAAATTCGATTCGATTAAGTTTGAAAACGGCAATTTGTCATTGTAGAATAATTACTGGATGGGCGAGAAGTTGGCAGAACGCTACGTACTAATCGGAAGTAAACTTTATCTCGGTGGTTTGCGGCTTGATTAACATATTGAAATTGTATGTTTCGTTTGCGTTTTGTGTCCAGTTAGTGAAAAGAGGCATTTTCTTGATCAGTGTGCGTAGAAAAGATGTTATTTTACGTTCCATACTGTATCGTTCGTTATCTCTATCGGCTTTTAAATAGTATTAGTGCGACAGAAACAGAACAATTAGGTTTCGTTCGCTACAGTGTCACCAATAGGAATTTTCATCTACCCTGCCTGGTTTTCTGTATGTGCAACAACTGAGTAAGTACTAGTATGTTTAAATAAGTTAACCGATTTTTGTACACAATCAGTAAGATAAGCTAATGCAAAAACTCAGCATCAGCACCAAATGTTTCCATCATTTCGTCATTGAATGAATAGCTATAATCTTTATTTACATAACTTATATAAGAAACTAAGACTAAACTTAAAAGCTAGCTAATGTCTAAAAAGGTCCTTGGGGCATTGTACCAAGGATACTGGCGACATTTCCTCGCTGTATTAAATTAGACAAGCAATCGTTCAAAATCGCCATTTTACCATTGAATAAGTAAGTACCCATTTATAAGTTTACCGTGCACATTATGTCCCTATAATATACTAGTAGATGTGTAAATAAATTTTATAGTCACAGATAAAACCCATTACGTCGGTTTTACGAGTGGCACTCCCCTAATGATGTGCAGGGGTTGGTTAAAGAAATGTACGAATTGAATGCAACGCAAATGAATTTAAAAAAAGTTTTGTAAGAGTACAAGCGTCCCGATGTTGCGAGTACAAACTGTATTGTGGTGATGCCTTTCATGTCCTTGGGTTGAATGTTATTTCGTAGAACACCTTTTGCGTTCATGGAATGACGATGTAACCTTTGGGTATCATATCATCAAAGTTGTAGTTATATTATTAGTAGTAAATTATAAAACTCAAACGAAGTACTTGTCATATACTATCTGCTTAGTTCTTGTTTAGATTATAATAAAAGGAATTAAAAATAATATACTTACTTTTTATTAAGATACATGTACTATTTCCACTAAGGTAATAAATATGAATGCTTCAATTTATAATATAATACAAAGGCATAATATTTAACATAAATAACCATTTAAATGAAATAAAATAAAAATTAAATTAACCTAAATAAAACTTACTTTTATATATAACAACTAGAAAATGTGCTGCTTCTAACTCGTTCTATTTTTTGCATGCGTTTTTCTATTTTTTCGTATAGTTAAAAAAAAGAGAACTCAATATCCGTTACTCATATTAAATTTAATAAATAGTTGCAGAATTTTCCTGTTACAATTTGCAAATAAACTCTTTCGAGAACAGCTAGCTACCTATTTATTTTAAAACATAACTCAATGTTCGTTAAATAACTGCTGCAATATTATTGTAGACTTTTAATGACATAGGAGGCAAAAGTAGACGGATCTCCTGATGGTAAGCGATTGTCGCTACTCATAAACAATATAAAGAGAATACAAACAGAGTTGGAAGTGTGTTGCTGGCCTTTGAGACAGGAACTTTATGGAGCTTTTTTAGCGCTTCGGTGGATTTTTGTAAGGGCGAAATACACTGCGTCGTTTACTTAATGTGATCGTGAATTTGTTTCAAACTGTAAGTAGTATGAAACAAAGTCGGCGACCACATTAGGTGAACATTGAGTGTAATTGCGCCTTAAAGGCTACAATATCCGTAGACACTATCGAATACTCATTATTATAACAGACTTGGATGGCAAGTCTCTAACTCCTGTTATTTCAAATCACAAAGTTATTAAATAATGTATAAATAATTTCAAATCAATTTAACAGTTACAAATAGTACACTGCTACAAACAAAGCGCTAATATTAAATGAAATAACACCTAAGTTCCCCAAAAAATCGCATAAATTGTGTGCTCCGACAACAAAATTATCTTTTTTTACGATCAGCATACTAATGATTGCGGCCCTTCGACTCTATCCTCCGGGGTGGCCTTCGCATCAATAAAATTAACATTGTTATCCACTTTGAACAACGAAAAGTTACAAAAACACCTTCAGGACGAAGGAAGGTTAGGTATTTTGCAAAAATGTTTAGGTAAAAACCTTTCACGTAGTATTAGGAATGTCGATTGCGAAAGTATTTCGGTTGTTGATAAGTAAAAGGACATACCTAAAGTCGCTTACACATATAGTGGTGGGAAAGGTACCTCCCGAGGGCCAAGTCCGGCCCGCAAAATAAATTTCACTCCTCCACCGGTCCTTCAAAATAGTGTGTGATATGGTGAGCATTGTAGTAAAATGCTATTTTGATGTAAATCTGGCCCTTCTCTAAAATTCCTTTAAAATACCCCCAATGAAAAGAGTTTGCCCACCACTGGTGTATTGACCACCACATTGAGAGGCAAAAACACGCTATGGATACCTCGCGAAAAAGTTCTCTGCTCTCTGCTTTAGACGTCAGTACCAAGCGTTGATCACATTATGTGGTGCAAAAAATAATGATTATATACTGTAAAATTAAATTCAATAGGCAAAATGAAATAATTTCCTTAAACCTGATTAAATTAAAGAATGACAGTAACATGGCTGCGCCCAATCTTATTATCCAACACCGACCGCTTAACTGACATTCGCGTGATATAAAATGCATTCCAAATTCGAATTAGACTAGATCTAACATAGACACAGAAAAAATATAGACCGAGTGTAATTCTTCTTCTTCTCGTGTCGATGGTTTTAGACTTCGCGGGCCCAGAAGATGAGTAGCAACATTTACCGCCCTGTCTGTCGCATCATGGAGGTCCTGTTGAGAACATGGATTTCGTATTAAGCAGGATCTCAATATGTAACTTTATGTTGAAAGAGACAATTATAGCTTCTCAATCTCCAGCTACTACCTGCCGTTGTAACGATTATTCTTTCTGTTATGTACTTAATTTAACCCTTAAATTGTTTTTGTCCGTTTTAAATGACGTCCTATAAAGTCTAGGCTAACTCAGATTCCTAGGCACTCTGGCGCAGGTGGCGTGATCCATACGGTCTAGCGACTATTCCTTTTATTTTTACGCACTTTCGCATCGCTTTATCTTATCAAAATTTGAAAAAAATACTTAGTTTAAAAATTACAACCGTGAGGTCTTTTTGCGCTTGTGACAAATGTCGTTGTTATGTAAGTATTTTAGTAATTTGTGCGTATTTTTCACGGAATTTTATTGAAATAATAATTAAGTTACTATTTAGTGTCATTCTTGTGAATAAATGACAAACATTTCATTATTATTTTTGAAGTTACAATATATGTCACTTTAAAGTGACACTGCCAGTTAGTACTAAATATTGTATTTTTTCCATTTGTCACTTGTAACGGACATTGCCAACTTATTTAAACGAATATTCTTTGTGTATTGTTAACATTAGTTGCATTTTTACAACAATATGGCTGGGCAACGTTTGAGGTCAAAGAAGATAATAGCTCTTCTACCACCTCCAGCTTCTAAAGACTCCGATTTAGAATCAGACAACGAAGAAAAAATAAGAATCTTAGCTAGAGAGTTTTTTAGAGACGACTGCAGCAGTAAATCTTCTTCTCCTAAAAGTATAGGTACCTGTTTATTTTTGCCTGGAATATATTTTTATTTTATTTATTAGGAAAACTCACAGATAAAGTTACTATTAGGCTTATAACATAGAAACAACGAGCCAATAACAAGTTTCCACAGATAGAAACTGGGCAAAGTACATCCGTGCAAAATTACAGAAAATTGTGTAATTTATTTAAAGATTATGTAATACATATCTATATATGATGTCAAACAATGATTGAGAGCAAACAATAAAAGAAAGGAAAAAAGCAGTAACTTGTTATAGTGTTATTTGAGAGTTAACAGTGGGTGAAGTCTTGGGTCAGTAGTTTGCGTACTGATATAAAACTGTCAGAGATCAGATCGATGGCGTCATGATCAAATCAAATTTGATTGAAATATTTAGTAGATCTTATAATAAAGGAGTTTTTTCTGAAGTTAGCATTAGTGGCGAGGATATGGAATATTCGTTTAGTGCGAGACGCAAGGCGTGAGGGGACTATGAAGTGGAAACTTCAAGCTAGACAGCAGATCCGGACAGTCAACATAGTTTTGAGCATTTTTCATGACGTAGATTACGTTAGAGATATTGCGCCGGACATAAAGAGGTAGCACGTGTAGTTTCGGATAATGTTGAGTGTAACTTATTAAGTTTACGTTTTATTCTTCTATGTTAGCAATGTGCATGTGTAGTTGGCAATGTCCGTCCAAAGTGACGTCTTTATGTTAAGCAGTAGTTGGCAATGTCATTTATAAGTGACGCTTAAAAAAAACCATTTCCAATTTTTTTATGTTTTTTTTTCACACATTTTCCCCTTAATCTACCCTAACTGAACCCAAAACACCAATTTTCATTATAAAAATCCTGTGCGATCATAGAGTGGCAATTTAAGGGTTAAAGAAGTGCTTGCCATACTTTACCAGGGTCTATGAGGAACTATGCATTATTTTGTAACAACGTGTATTTATTATGGATTATGATTATGAAAAATATATGAATTTTAGGTGAGCAACTGACTATATCAGTCGTAAAGTGTCGTAATGGAAAGTGGTGCCGTGATGTCACATACCCGTTTCTAGGGGTTTTTATAATCTGTGAGATCTAACGTCAGTTGCAATAATGCAGGAACTTTCATAATGAGTTCCACCTCAGGCCACAAATTGGATTATAATGTTAATATCATGATTCCCCGTGTGCTCTCTCTGCGGGGAACAATTCGGTGCCTCTTAGGGCGGCTGGGCGTCTATTATCCTCATTTCAATAAGAAATAAATTACGATTTCTTATTACGTTTTCCATTATGGGGGAAAATTCATCAAGTTTCATTCAGTGGCGCGTGTTATCAAAGATTTTAATGAATATTTTTATGATAAATGTATTCCTATTCAAGCTGTTATACTATTATTACGTGTTTCATAATCTGACAAGCCGACGGGGTCGTATTCAAATGAGGTATCTAAATTGTATACCTAATATGTATTTGAAGAATTAATTGCATTATTTTCCTGGAATGTTGACAGTTTATTGCGACTATCATATTAAAATAGGTCATGTGTTAGGTTATATAATGTTAGAAATTATAATTAAATAGACTGAAATTGTATTAATCTTAATTTAATTGCTGTTAAATAATTTTATTGATGAACGTGTAATATTTATAATATTATTAATAAAATGTCTATGTTTATGTATGTCTATAAGGACCTCCCCATATCAAAAAATCAACTAAAAGCCTTAGTGACCAAAACACCAAAAAACTACAACAATGAAAATTGTGCCTACATTTTTATACAGGAAATAGTTATTTACCTAAGTAGAGCCTCTCTTTATGTCATATATGAATATTGTGTACAGTGTGGTAGGTACTAGGTAAATGTTATAAACACTATAAACAGTATTAAATAAAAAAAAATATTGATATTGATTCTTTTAAAATAGGAACTTCAAAATGGGAGTATTTAAATTTTTTAACGCACTTAGATCTGTCACTTTCACATCGTAATTGGAATATTCATTAAAATTTATTCACCCTACTGCAACATCATTTTTTCAATCGTATCTATGAAAAATGTATCGTTATGATTTATAGAGGTAATTGCAATCAAAATCTTAGGGAATACAATTTGTGTATTGAGATATTTATATATTACATATTATTTGGTTTGTATGCGAATTGGGCCGTCGACTTATTAGGCAAAAAGGAGATAGTCCCCACTCCTAGTCGTTCCCGGTGCAAAAGCTGTCCATATCCAACGCGGAAATGCTGCGAGCGTCATGGTCATATTTGTACCGTTTATTCGGATATATTTTGTTTTGTTATTAGTTATCAGGTGTATAAAATTTGTTAGGTTATTAAGGTTTAGTTTAATTATTATAATTAGTCTTAAGATATATTACGTTTAGGAAAATAACAGTGATTTATCTATACAACCGTTGAACGGTTTTGCAATTGAGATACCTACTTAAGTATACCATGTATGTAGTCTCTTATAAAATCTTCTAACACGCACTCACATTATAAAATTTGATTTATAAAAATTTTAAAAGTTTTAAATTAATATGTGTAGAAATGTATAATCCTTCATGATTTTGCCGACGTAACCTTAATTTATTCATGTCATAACATTCACAATAGTAATAAAACTATAGAATAACGAAGTTACAAAAGCGTTACTAAAAACTCAACTAAAACACCATTGCTCGTAGTTCTGTAGCGAAAAGTTGTAAATGAGTTTGCAGATGTCGTACATTTGGCCCATAGAAGCGAGTACACGACAGCGCGCGAGATTTATAATCTGTCGTTAATGTCCGCCAACAATGAGATACAATTTGGCTTCGCTGCAACCAAACGCTATTTGCAAAAATCTAGCGAGTTGGACCTTAGACCAAAAAGCAGCGCACAGAACTAGATTTAGACTGAAGAAACAAGTTTGTCTATTTTTTTTATACCACGTCGGTGGCAAACAGGTATACGGTCCGCCTGATGGAAAGCGGTCACCGTAACCTATGGACGCCTGCAACTCAAGGGGTATCACATGCGCATTGCCGACCCATTAGAAACTCGTACACTCCTTTTTTGAAGAACCGTATTTGTATAGAAGCCGAGCGTGTCAGATTTTGTACTGAAGTTGTTACTTGCCTGTGATTTTAAATATGTCTCAGGCCCTTGAGTGTTCATAATGTTTGTATTATTGCAATTAAATATCACGTAACGAGGCATTTTTAAGCAAAGTACAGTAAGCGCGAAAAAGTGTTATTTTAACTTGCGCTGTACACCTGCTGAACCTACGGGCGATCATATTAGCCCTAATAGCTAACGCTCTGCGCTCTCGCTCAATAAAATTTTAATAAATATTTTTTTTTTAATAAAAAAACATAAATTTATTATGATATGATAATTAAATAAATGCTGAACACAATGAAATGAAATGAAATAAATGTTTATTCAAAACTAAAACTTAAAACTAAACTTTAACTTCTGCCAAACCAGAGTATATAAATTAGTACTTACACTTATATCTTTGCCCATATTTAGGCACCTATTAGATGTAGTACATTTTCTGAACAACTAAAATTGAAGTCTTAACTAATACTACACTTTTTTATAAATGCACTATGCCACTCCTAATGAAAACATTTCATATATAAAAAAAATATTTCCATACACATTTTTTCAAGTGGTCCTCAAACTAAATATTGCTCTTCAGATTTAGCTTTGTCTATTTTTGGCTAACTTTACAAAGCTCTATGCTGTTCAATTTTTTTTTGCCGACCACGCTAGCTTAATAACTTTATTGCTGACGGGAACGCTGTTCGTATTTTAAATTTTATAAAATAGAAATTCCGGTCGAGTACGACCCAATTCAAAAACGCTTGTTTCACGATTGGTCGGTATTCGGTAAAATTATTTGAACAGCCAGATTTGTAGCTATATATTTTATATCGTGTTAAAATAGCTAGATTAGACCTGCTGCAATACAATACTATACAACTGCATGGTGTACTCACGAGTTCACAATGTCCGCGATATTTACAAACTGAATCGGTTATGGTCAGCCATTTGCGAGCACATCACATACAACAGCGGATTTGAAAACAGTCGCCCCGTGGCCGTATCTTTCGTTGAGCTATTACCTTGCTTCATATTTCAATTTTATTTCAGTTGCTTAATTCCAATATTCTTAAGGCTAGGGTCAAAGAGTGACTTTCCATAAATTTCTAAATTTAATAACAACCCGTCAAGCCTTAAGTAAGATTTTGAGATTAAGAATCTATTCGTCAGGACAAAGAATATTAATTGAATTGCCTTAAAAGAAAGGGGAATTATCTGGGGATTGCCCTTTTTCTACAGCAGACTGAATTGGTTATTGTAATATTTTTAAAGTAATAAATATCTATTTAAAACAAAGCTATAACTGCAGCAGCTAGTCTTTAAAAGTATGTTAAATATAAGATTATTGCAACTTCAGTAAGTACCTAGGCAATTTGGGGTTTTTAATACAATTAACATTCTGCTAATTAAATTTATTTAAAAAACAACTAGAAACATTATATCGTAGCATTTACCCAAAATTGATAATTAAAATTGTCATCTTGGTCATATTATAAAACATTCTCTTACCTAGGTGTGTCTTAGTCTGATCAGCGTTTTAGTGGAAATGAGTGAAGCGAAAAGAGGACTTATTGTTTCCAATACTGATATGATATATCCTTTTGGGTTAGGAGATCAACAAAGAATCGTCGAATTTTACATGATATTCCGCACAGACTCTAAAAGAAATAATGCAGATAGCGAAGCACTTTTAAAAACTTTCGATTTCCTAACGCTACAAAATATAACACGGGTAGGTATAACATATACGTAGTAAAATATTATGTATCCATAGAATTTTATCGAAGTTATAAAATACCCGTGAACAGGTATCAGCGTGACCGTTAAACGGATACCGTCAAATCGCATTCGAATGGAAAACCTAATAAATTCGTTTCATTTCCATTCGAAGGGAGTAAATTTAAAAACGGCTACCACAGATAAGCCATGTCAAGTCAGGTGCGGTACTAAAAAAAAACAATTTTTAATCTGCTCAGCTGCCCACTCGCATAACGTGTGTTTGTATTTATTGTTTACGATACTTTTATAAAACATGAAAAATTTGTAATTGTTATTAACTAGTATAAAAACGTATACAGCATTTAATGCGCAATGAAACGCCTGACGAATACTTTTTTACCCTACGCTGGAAATACACACAGTTTTCTATCAAATTGTATGAGCGTTAGTTATAGTATATGCGCAACAGAGCGATCTATCCTCTTCGATCTACTGTATATGTCACAACAACCTTGTAAAACAACATCATCGGCACATCGTGCATCGGTGCATCGTGATCGGGAAAATTGTCGCGGAGATGCCTTTGTGCCTCTACAAAGTTTTTAAAGACTATTTTGCATAATCTGCTACTGTAACTGGTCATAAAATATTGCTTAATATCTGCTATTTACCGTAGTCTCCCT
This sequence comes from Leguminivora glycinivorella, assembly GCF_023078275.1. Classification (NCBI taxonomy): domain Eukaryota; kingdom Metazoa; phylum Arthropoda; class Insecta; order Lepidoptera; family Tortricidae; genus Leguminivora; species Leguminivora glycinivorella. Next base: position 18,964,847 of record NC_062974.1, on the reverse strand, counting down.
TTCTTTTATGAAAATCGTTAGAATTTCGTGACAACCCTAGAATACCGTAGGCTTTATCTTTTTTCCTGCATTTTGTGACCGAGGTTGTTCTAGGCACCTTTTTACCACGACTTTGTCACTCCATTAATTTTATTTTATATAGAAAATCGTCTTAGATAACCATAATTTCATCTACAGTAGCAATTGCATTCATAAAACTCGCTACGCGGTGTGTATGCTGGTCTAAAGTTTCATGAACTCACGGTTTTTCACTCACCTCGCTTTAAGCACGATAAAAGTTTGGGCACTTACCTAGCACTAAACACCGTAAGAAAACCTACAGCCAACAGATACCTAAAGAAATATACACCAAGAAAGTGAAATAAATGACGAACACAATGATATCCATACTTTTTTTAAACTCTTCCGCCGTATTTGTCGGGCCGGAGACATTTGGACCGCACCTCGTACATAGGGATACACAGACAGGAAGCGACTTTGTTTTATACTATGTAGTGAAAACAATATTTGTCTCGGTACTGTTATCCTTTCCTATTGATTTTTTACATTCAAAGAGTTTGGAATTTTTATTTTCGATTGCATTATTTCTATTTTACAAAAAAACTTAGTTACACAGGAAAATATGCCAAACTCCATAAATATATTATATTAGGTACCTACTTTTAATAATATTACTAAACATAATAATTTTTCAAAGCCTTAAATTTTATCATGCTATTGATCTGTGGGTAAATCTTAAGCTAAAAAGCTTAAAGTTTAAAATCTTTTTGATGAAAACTTCGGTAAATATTTTGAATATTTAACACTGCGTAGCAAATTCGTAGTTCAAGCACGATCACTATTCTTTATTAGTCGATGAAAACGCAAACTCCCATTGAAAATTAATGAGAATTTTGGCATGATAATGTTGAAATCACGAGCCAGCGATGAATTTTAGTTAATAAGACAACAACTTCACATGCTCGCAAAGTCAAAGGCTATTCGAATAAGCCGCTTGAGGCAAATTTGGCAAATTTGGCGAATTTTGGCAATCGCCTAGTCATTATGACATAAGCGTTGATGGAATTTCGCTGTTGTGCTTTCAATAACTAGCTAGGCTTACTAGGCCAAACAATTTCCTAATTACCTGCCATGTCTAATTAACGAGTATGACACCTAGAGTACTTCTCTTTTATTGGAATTCTAATTACTTTGTGAGCAATTAATATGAATAATGGCAAAGTTACAGTGACATGCTTATGTTAGTAATATTTGTTAGCACTTGAGCCCAAATAATTCGGGAAAGGGGCGTCAAATGTAGTAGACTTTAGAGTCATAGATATCACGACAAATGACACAAATTAACTTTAAGTAGGTACGACTAGTATTTTTCAGACATATGTTTGTGTTATAATGAAAAAAGCTGGCAATTATGACTAGAATAAACCCAAGCAAGTCCAAATTTGTACAAATTGTTTAATAAGTTCATAAAAACGCGCCACTTGTTATAAAACACAATTCACAGAAATCCTATTGTTGCAAAGCTACTGTCTCTGCTGTATGTATATGTACTTATAAGTAGTAGACAAATATCTAAGATTTTGTTCAGTTATCCGTATAATAGTACTTTAGTTCAGGTCACCTAAGCCCGCCTGAGCTTATGTGAAGTTATGTGCCTGTTGAAGCATAGAAATTGTGTCACAGGACAAAAGACAGGTTAAGACAAAGAAATACTATTTTACCATCTTAAAATTATGGATTCGTTGTTGTTAAGATAGTTAACTTGTTAAAATAGTTAGATGTACTTACCGTTTTAGTCCGATAGTTCACTATCATGTGTTTGTCATAGAGAAATATGATCATAGGCAACATGCCGACCTTTTTCTTCACCTTGGAGAAAAAGGGAGGCATACAGACCTATGATCATATTTCTAAAATGATAAACATATGATAGTGAACTATCGGCCTTAGTGAAAACTCGTATTCGTACTCGTACTAATATCAATTAAAGAATAGTGGTAAACCTATAATTTTTACTACGCTCGGTGCCAGGCAATCATACATGCTTGAAGATGGTTGTAGATGTAGTGTAGGGACGCCAGTGTGCGTAGCCAAGTGCACAGACGCTCACGAAACGCTCACGATAATATCTCTTTCGTAGCTATCTATCTCTATCGCTCTTGCGTATTGTCGCGACAGAGCCTGACTGTCCTTCTGCGGCGTTTCGATTTCGTTTCACGCCGCAGAAATGCCATTCGGCTACGGGGTCGGCCGGAAACAGGCGGGCTGTCGATCACTGATGCGTTCATTCAGTCCAATTCCCTGGAGTTGAAGCTGCAGGTTACGGTCCCGGCTGCCCTTTGAAGATGCTTATTATTAGGTAAACAGTATGTTTTCTGACTGACTTATTGTTCAGTCAACGTAGCCTCAAGGACGTCTGCAGGTTTAGGTGTACTTTGCCGACCCTAACATACCACATCTTCGTAAAGTTCTGGCTGCTTTACTCACCGGCAATGTCCTACACAAACCAAGGATCTCGTGCACAATGTCCATGCCTATCTTTTGGACGTAAGTACTTTAAGGATAAACGTACCCGGGTCTATCAAACCCACTGATTATCTAACATACCGACCCCACGCGTACGGATAATTAACGAACGAAGCTATTGCCACGGCGATCATGTAAAATCTAATTAAATCTCTGCAGTGCGTAAGCCTAGTTTCACTAAGATTATTTAGCTCTTAATAATGAAATACCATGTACAGTCAACCAATTGGAACCCTAGGCCACTCTACAACCATGCCAAAATGACAAACAGCAAGAGATTTCTTACAATCTGATTTATAACGTCACTATGACATAGTTCTACAGTGGCCTAGGGTTCCAATTGGTTGCTGACTGTACTTGTAACATGGTATACTTGTATACAATAGTAAGTATTAATTAAAACACTCGCAGACAGTCCCCGGTGCTCGAGTAGTCGCGAGGCTGGAGTGGTATCAATTTGCATGCCCTCGACTCGAGGGCTTCGAGTGTTGTCCCTTTGAACAATCGTTTTTGCCGTTTCGGGTTATTTGAATAGGAGAAATAATATAGAAATAAAAATGTCACTATTTGAACATGTTTTTCAATATCTATGTTTTCCTTAATATAATATATATGTAGGTGTTTTCTAAGTAAGTACATAATAAACATTTGAATTGTTATCCAACATTTTACAATTTTACATGACCCTACTCACTGTTTGTGAAAGTCATACTAATAATAGAAACAGTAGATAGGTATAATAGGTATAATAATAGTTATGTAAAGAAAATTAAAAGCGCTGGTAGCCTAGCGGTAAGTAGGTACGTGCGACACTCATTCCAGGCCCCGTAGCCGAATGGCATTTCTCCGACGCCAAACGAAAGCGATACGCCGCTGGCTCTGTCGCGCCAATACGCAAGCGCGATAGAGATAGATATCTACTAGCGCTTCGTTTCGTGAGCGTTTCGTGAGCGATTGTGCCATTCGGCTAGCCACCCTGGCCCCGTAGCCGAATGGCATTTCTCCGACGCCAAACGAAAGCGATACGCCGCTGGCTCTGTCGCGCCAATACGCAAGCGCGATAGAGATAGATATCTACTAGCGCTTCGTTTCGTGAGCGTTTCGTGAGCGATTGTGCCATTCGGCTAGCCACCCTGAGGTTCCCGGCTCGCACCAATGACTTTTTCGGAATTTATGTGCGAAATGTCATTTGATATTTGCCAGTCGCTATTCGGTGAAGGAAAACATCGTGAGGAAACCGGACTAGTTCCAATAGCAGATGGCAGGCGCTTTCGTAAAAACTAGTGCCTACGCCAAATATTGGGATTAGTTAGTTGTCAAAGCCGGGATAAAGCAAGGAAGATGATGATGTAAAGAAAATTAATTAAACTTTTGCCAATGATGTTGTAGAATTACAATGACAAAATAAACAGGGAGACAACCATCCTGAACTCGATTTTGACTTTTTTTTAATACGTAAGTCTTTATGGTATCTAGCATAGCATAATATATAATTGTCGCGACAGTATCTCGCCGCGTCATAGATCACTCGTCTCTTTCCAACGGTATTATTAATGACGTTAGAATGCGTAGACTATCTCGCGACCTGGCCCCGTAGCCGAATGGCATTTCTCCGACGCCAAACGAAAGCGATACGCCGCTGGCTCTGTCGCGCCAATACGCAAGCGCGATAGAGATAGATATCTACTAGCGCTTCGTTTCGTGAGCGTTTCGTGAGCGATTGTGCCATTCGGCTAGCCACCCTGATAATCTCACGCCAAACTGCTGTAATAGTACTTGACAAAAATTAAAATTGATTTCCATGGTTTTCAATTTGGTATGAAAGCGATATCACGAATCTTTTAATATATAATTAAACAAATACTTTATCTCTGACTTAATCTGTACAAGTATACCACTTAAATTGTAATAGGCATTAATCGTTTCCTAAAACGCGACTAATTTACTTGTAGCGTCCCGTCATGCACCTCCTGCCACACGGCGGAATGCAATCTGCCGAGGAATGCCCACCAGAATTAAATTCTAGCTATTAACTCAGCCACAAGCCGTCTTACAATTAAATAGACCCCATTTGCTCTGTCGTATTGAGCTTTATGCGGTATATTTTGCTGAATGGAGCCAGACCATAAAAAAAGTCTCATAAAAAGTAAAAGACAAAAAAGTCTCAAGAAAACCTACCCATAAAGAAACAATGCTCGTAGATGGCGCTACGTCATTGGTTCATTCGCGGGTAGATGGTGATAATATTAATAATTAACTATTCATTAACAATTTTAACAAATATTAGGTAAATGTGGGTCAAATTGTCAAAACTGAGGTTAAATCTAAAAACCCATTCTCTTTGATGGTGAAATTTGAATATCAACTGGAACTGCATGGCTCTTTGTCGACAATGAGTCGTCACATCTGTCAATTTAATCGTAAAACAAAGTCCCTGACACATGAGTCTGTACGATAGCGACAAACTCATAAACTACTGGACGGATTTTTATACCGTTTCAACTATCAATAGAACATTCTTGTGAAAGGATTTGGTGTATAATTTCTTAAGCGTTTATGTAACTCGCGGGTTGAATTAATTTTTAAGAATAAAACTTTTACGAATAACTGACTTAGGTTACTGAATGAAATGCTCTTGAAACGTTTCCCAAAGAACTAAATAAAACACTTCCCACCCTCTACTAATTCTATTACCCGCAGTTCCGTTGAACAAATCCAAATAGGAAAAGAGGCTTACAAGTCATAATCCCACCTTATACATACACACTTGAAGTTTCTTCAAGTTAGCTTCTTGCTTTGATCACTACATAAATTCATTAAAACACTCCAGTGTTATTAAGGATGATTATAACGACGGAAGAGGTCTGAGGGTGGCGGAGACGACGGAGGCGGCGGCAGTTTCATTTCCCCTATTTGCAATTCAAAAATCCACTCTGCCTTCTAGCTCATTCATCTGTCTTCTACCCTATACGTCTCCCTTTCACACTTTTAACAATGCTATAAATACGTCCCACTCCACCGCCACTACTTTTTGTTGCAAACATTTTGCAAGTCCGCCAGACACTTTCTTGCAATAGTCATGCGTAGAAATTCCAACGGACACCGCTCCGAGCAGTTTATTTCGGAAGGATTAGCCATAAATAGTTCTTTCTCATTACATTTTCATGAAGGCTCCCTCTACTTGTGGATTTATGGCGAGAAAAGTTTGAGTTTTCCTGAATAAAAGATATCTATTTGGAAGTAGTACTGGCGCTCCGCCAGAGGACACTTCATGGTTGGTTGAAACTTGAAAACGTGTCAATTAAAACATTACCCTCGCGTGTATTTTAGGTGTGTGAGTGGAGTTCTATGTAAAAATTAACTTAGTTTTAAACTACTTTTATTTTCATACTGGCTATTTGTGCTGCGCGCATATGTAGTTCGAGCAACTTAAAATAAATACCTAAACACAAAAAGCAAAAACAACATTTACATTTGCTTATCGTAAGCATTGAATAAAGAACAATGGATAACACAAAAAAAGAAGAATCACCAACAGAAATTTACGGTTGCTTATCTCAGGGAATGTGTACATACATATGCGCCCTTATTCGCCCAGATAATTATCGTCCCCATACAATATAATTTGTAAGCATACAGCAAACGCAACCGCGCCCGAGGCGTTTCCCTCACTAGGGTTTTTGCTCGAAGAACTCCCGCACAAACGCTTATCTTATTTATGATAACTGTTGTACGGATGACATACTCTTTAGGGAAAACTTCGGGTATTTGTTATGAATATAATGTTGCAAACATTCGGGTCGCTTGAGCGATAATTAAGCCGGATAATTCTACGTGAAATCTGAGTTTAACATGCCTTCATTTATAATAGAGTGTACGTGGAATTGTTGAAATAACACTACTTGTTGGCTGCTCAAAATTAACGTTTCCTGAGAGCTATTAGCTGCTTCTATCGACGGCGTATCATGCTTTCAATTTTAACACTGATCTTTGCCATATCGCGATTAAAATGTTTAATTCGTAACTCATTTTATTACTAAGCTTTGGCATGATACCGTTCTCGTCAATGTTACAGTATTTTTTACAGTAGCTTAAAGTGAAATTTACATAGTTAAGGAAAGTTACAGGGAGTTCCGCAAGCTGGCCCAAAAAAAAGTGGTTTGAACTAAATATACATTTTGGCAAATTACTAAAACTGTAATGCCTGGGTTTGGTATCACTGAACTTAGATAGGGATTACTAAGTGTTAATAAAAATACACCGTGTTTCACTTAACACTAAAAACCTGAAAACAGTTTGTTCAGAATCGAGAGTAGAATCCATTGAGCTATATCTTGATGGGGGTAATATTTTTATTTAAATTAGTATTATTAGTTATTTTTTACGTGCCCATTCTATTGTACTCGTAATACAACATTGTGTATATCGCATTGCTAGAGGTTGTTTACCTTTTTTCAGTATTTAGGGGTATTAATACTGGCTGGTTACTTGGACGATTATTTTTTCCGCTACTAGTTTGACGTTGTTTGTCAGTTTAATCTTAATGTTTATCATAAGTCATAACAAATTGAACTCGTACCTAATTACAACCTTGTCATTTTGAATATTGAATTTATTTGCTTACTGCGATTACCTGTCCAATTTGAAGTTTACTGTGACAAAGATTTAAAGTGTTTTACAGTGACATCTTAGCTGTCTATTGGTAAATCTTATGTCGTTGTAGTAACGTACACAAATAAATAGTCTTATGGTTTATGATGGTAGTTAGCAATTATTTTATTGAGTGTAGAGCTAAAAGTCAAGTAGAGCTGTACAGAAAATTAAAAATTCAATTAAAAAAAAAGTAACGATCAGATTAAAAGATGAATACTCTAGATGAGTTTAAAAAAATAAAAATCAGTTGGGGTGTCTGAGGTTTTGAGTGATACCGGAAACACCGTGTATATATAGGATATCTGTATAGGTACCTCAATAAGGATTTCATAAATTGGTTCAAACTGGGTTCAAGTTCCCACCTCTCGCCCAGGTAAAACATAATAATATATTGTTTATGTTTTTTTACTACTTTCTACTATTTTTATTCTTATTCAAAATGTACATATTTAATTTATTAAACTAAAATAGCTTCTACAGTATACAAATCAAAGTACAAATACACTACAATATAAATTAACAATTACAATATAAACTAAAAAAACCACGTCATCATAAAACTAACTTAAAAACTATAATAACCTAAGTAAATTTAATAATAATAATAACTATAAGTAAAAAATCGGTTCTAATTCCGCTCCTTGAGGCAAGGGGCCAAGAAGGCTGGCGGCATTGCCACGTTGGACGGCGTTGCGCTAGGTAAGTGCCAGCCTTGTTTATGTTACTTATTAGTAAATCTCTTTAATAATTGCCCATTATATAGGTTAGGTACCTACATTTTTATTTATTATTTATAAAAAGAAATAGCCCCACGCACCAAAAACTGTAAAGATCTATGGACGATATCGTAATAAAGTTTTAATTGGACTGTATTTTACCCCATTCTATTGTGGACATGAAAGGAAAACGATAACAAATTTCTTTTCGTGTTAATTTATTTAATTATACTCCCCTTTTCCTTCATTTCGCTCTGTAGCGCGAATGGTAGGGACTATAAAATAACACAAGTACCTATATAGGTATTTTAAGTAATGTGAAGAATAATATAAGGTCAATACGGGTAAGTGTGTGATAAGGAGGTGTGTCCTGGCCTTCACATTTGGCTGTTTTACTCATTCACTCATTGTCACTGGTGGTTTTGCGAGTTCATACTTTTGCATCTTGCTACTTACTATTAGTGGTAAACGTATTGAACTCTCAATAAACACTGATCATCGTCTGATCATCGTTTAAATAGGCCAAATGAGAACGCCAGACACACTTCTCCTTATGACACTCTTACCCGTATTGACCTTAATATAATTTTTTTTTGTACTAAGTATTTTTAGATTTTACTCGTATTATTGGTACCTAATAAATTCGGTTACATCTAGCAGGCCTCCGTGGCTCAGTTGGTGAGTGCGACGGCTCCGGAACAGCCGTAGGTCGCAGGTTCCAGTTTTGCCGGAGGTGTGATTTTTTCCATTTTTCCTTTAATTAAAAAATATTACTATTAATACTTGTATGAGAAACGTTATGAAAGTGTGTGAAGCCAAAGTGGTTTGTCAGGATCGTAGTAAATGGAAATCCATGATCCCTGCCTACCCCTCTGGGAAACAGGCGTGATTATATGTATGTATGTAAAAAAATATTACATTTATACTCAGAGGATGGCTTTAGGTGCTAGTTACATAATCAAATTAGAATGCATAACATCATACTGCAAGAAAAGAAAAACATAATATCTTACCTTAGAAACTACGTGCTGGAAAAACCACAACGAAATTAAAATAGAGCAAGCAACGTGGCAAAATATTCTTTACAGAAAAACTTTCTTAGAAAAAGATTTTTCAATTACGAAATTATAACATGGCTAAAACCATGTCAACCATCTAAATCTCCGAAAATGCCCTGATTTTTATAACGAATTTTAGAATATTTTTTCTCCAGGGGTGGTATTAAGAAACCCCTTCAGTTCGTAATTTTCTAAAAGTAGGGTGCGGTGTTATTGAAAAGGCTTTTGTACAAAATGCGAATGAAATCAGGCGTCAGCCTTAAAATTTTAAGAAAAATAAAGGGTGAGAAGTATTTTATAAAAAAAAATAGTACTTAGTAGAAGCGCTGATGACCTAGAGGTAAGAGCATGTTGCTTTGAATTCGAGGTCGCGAGTTCAAATTACAACTTCTTGCAATTAGTAAAGTAACTTTGTCGCCTGAAAGTATGGGGCAGTATGCGTCAAATCCGGTAGTTCTGATTGTTTGCAGACTTGTTTATGATGTTGGCCTAATGAATAATCTAAGTTTGTGACCTCGAGCGCCAAACGCAAGTTTGTCAAAAACCGAAAAAACCGCGAATAAAATAGGTTCTTTTTCAAATTTTGGCAATTATAACCCTAAAGGACTAGTTTTTGAAAAACCTTTCCTAGGACGTTTTTAAAGTAGACTTTTGCTACAATATGATACTAAAGTCGCTTCTTTAGGCACACCCAACAGTTTACGAGATTAAGTTTTTCAAAGTTTATATATTTTTTTCGAACTATTTCGAAGTACAACTAGGGAACAAATCAAATTATTTTATTGAATAGTTTTTGATTTGTTCTTTTTTTCAAGTAGTCACACTACTATATATATGTGGCGGGCGTGTGGTCTAGTGGTAAAGACGTTAGCCGCGTAAGCTGAAGACCCGGGTTCGATTCCCGGCTCGGCCACCAGTGGGCCTTGCCGTTTTTTCTTTCGTGTATGATATCTATTTCAATTTATATTTCGAAGTATTCAAAAATTCAAAATTATTTATTTGTATACATTCAAAGTTGATATGTACGAATATATATTGCTTTTCGGTGATAGAAAATAATGTACCCATCTTTGTAAAATCTTGTGTCTACGCAAACTTCTGGGAGTAGTTGCAAAGAGGACACTACTATCCCATGTGACATGGAAAAAAGACGGGATAGTGACGGGAGACATGAAATACGATGATGATAATGTACCTTTTTCTACTCCCGTGTTGTTATTCGTTATTTACAGTGTCGTGCATAGATCGTTAAAACTCTACATAAAAGATGCCCGCCCCCGCCCGGCGCCCCGTGCACCCACGCATACGATATAGCTCTTAAAGCATTGTTAGGTAGCCTTTAAGGGATATAGCGGGCCGCCGAGGGCTGGCGGCGGCGCGGTGGAGTGCGAGCGCCAGGGTGAGGCAGGAACAGACGGGAAGCCGACGCGTCAAAATACAGGAAATAGTGCGAATTTCACGAAAGTTATTCTAGAAAACTATTAAAAAGTAAGTGCATGGTCGTAGAAAAAGTATTGTATGCAACGGTGTTTAACTGAGTCAAAAAATACTCGTGGCGTCGTAATAACAATTTTCGGCTTCGCCTCAAATTGTTACCCACGCCACTCGTCTTTTTTGACCTCCTTTAAACGCCTGTTGCATAAAATACTATTGTTGTTCCGTATCGGTTTTGTTTGTACGTCAGAATAATATCTAAATACACTATCATTTTAACTACCTACATATTAAGTAATATTTCACAATCCAAAAAAACATACATATAATTACGCTTGTATTCCCATAAAGGTGAAGGCAGAGCACATGAAACTATTTCAAGTTTCAGTGCCACTCTTGACAACTAAGAGGTTTAAAATAATTTTTAAGAAAAAAAACCGTCGCCTTTCGGGTTCTGGTGAAAGCTACTTGCGAAATGTGTAAGTATTTTTTAAAACTGCTTTTAATGCTTTAATTATTAGATGGCAACACAAATGAATATACGTATAACGTTAAGGTTTGAGGAGTTTCCTCAATTCCTCATGAATCCGATTAATATTATAAGAAATCGAAGCCTGACAAACTTCGACTTGAAAACTCAATATGCTTAACAAACATAACTAAATAAATGTCACTGTTCTGAACTTAAATGCATGCTTTTCTTACAAAAATACCAAAGTCACTATGAGTGTGCCGTTCAGATTTGAGGAGTTCGGTTCTGACTATCATCAGCAGTTCCACTGCACCAAATGTCACTGTTCTGGACGTAAGTGCATGCTGTTCTTATAAAAATACCAAATTTACTATAAGCGTGCCGTTCAGATTTGAGGAGTTCGGTTCTGACCATCATCAGCAATTCCACTGTACCAAATGTCACTGTTCTAGACGTAAGCGCATGCTGTTCTTATAAAAATGGCAAAGTCACATAAGCGTGCTGTTGAGATTTGAGGAGTTTGGTTTTGGCCATCATTAGCAGTTCCACTGCACCAAATGTCACTGTTCCGTACCTAAATGCATGCTGTTCCTTTAAAAACACAAAAATCACCATATGTATGCCTTTCAGATTCGAGGAGTTCCCTCGATTTCTCCAGGATCCCATCATCAGAACTGGGTTCTGAGAAAAATGGGACCAATCTGTATGCATATAAATTCAATCAAAAAAAAATTTCAAAATCGGTCCAGTAACGACGGAGATATCGAGGAACAAACATAAAAAAGAAAAATAAAAAAAATTAAAAAAAAACATACAGACGACCCGATAACCGTCCTTCTTGAGAGATATGAGGCGACGGTTAAAAAAACGAAATTATGACGTTGTGATAAGAAAAATACATACTTGAAACGTAGATTCAGAATCTTGTAAAAGCATGCAAAAGTAGTGTAACAAGTACATGCTGCATTCACCTACAGACACCATTATCCTAATTTATTGTCTCACAAATTGAAACAATGTACTTAAGGCACCAGTTTGCCAGGTAAATGCGACCGTGGTGCCAATACCGTGGCAACCGCTACAGGCGTTTATCCGCGCCTGAGTAATGTTGCCATTACTCCTGCACTGGATCTACATAAAGTGGGAATTTCATCAGTAGGGAATTCAGATCTTTATTAAAGAGGTAGAGGATCAGCGCGAAATATATCGAGATATTTATTAATGTGACAGACAGACGGACAGTGTCGCACCATAAGGCTTCCTTTTGAACCTTTTTAGGTACGAAACCCCAAAAAAAAAACGAATATTCAAATTGCGACATACATGTGCCGCAGTAACATAATGACACCATTCTCGAAATTTATCGAGTCACAAATTGAAACAATGTACTTAAGACACCAGTTTGCAGGGTAAACGCGACCGTGGTGCCAATACCGTGGCAACCGCTACAGGCGTTTATCCGCGCCTGAGTAATGTTGCCATTACTCCTGCACTGGATCTACATAAAGTGGGAATTTCATCAGTAGGGAATTTGAAGCTTTCTTAAGATGAAAAAGTACCTACTTACAAATCTCGTACCCATTTTCCGCTAGTAGTTTGTTTAAAGTAACCCGTGGATAATGCTGTTGACTATACATATTGTAATTCATATTTTCTGTACCTCCTACTGTAACTGTTATTGTATAGTTATTATTTATATTATATTAAGTTAACAAAATAAAAACAAAATAGTAGTATCATAAATTTGATCCTGATTTTTTGGCTTTCGCTTGGTAGAAAGCTGAGTAGGCTCAGTGAGATAAGAACCTGAACCCACTAGGCATGAAGCATACTCCAATAAGAAGATTCAACATACACGTAGATTATGTGCATAGATTAGAAGTAGGTATATTAAAATACCTATGAAAAATACCAGGGGGCCGATTTTTGAATCTCGGCCATTCGATTTCGTGAAATTCCTTCAATAATATCTCCACTACTAGCGATTTAAATTCTACTAACAGAATCGAAAACGAGTGATTACCACTTGTTTTAAAATTACTAGCCGCCCTTTTTCAAAAATAGCATTATGTCGTTTTCCACAGACTTTCGAACGGCGAATTCGTGCATTCGAAATTCAAAAATCGATTCCCAGTTTGATACTGGAATAGGATACTAGAGACCAAATTTTCCACGAATCATTAAATCACTCATGGACTTGACGAAAGGCAGCACAGAGGGGTGAAGTGAGGCATGCCGATGTTTTAATACATCGGCATCGCGCCTTAATTAAATAACGTGCGTGCTAGGGCACCGCAAACGAGCGCGGCGAGAAAGTGATTAGTTTCAACGTAGACATTAGAAAATGTTCATTAGTTTCATTACTTTAATTTTGAGAGTTCGTGGTAAGTGAATTTAAAAATAAGTTTTTTTGCAAAAAAAAAACATTTTTGGCACAATCTTTTATCGCCGACTGTTGACCTTTCTTTCAACAGTCATCTACTGCCCTCCGAGACGTTTCTAAAAACTCCTTATTCGATGGGGATACGACGTTTCATAACAGAGTTCCTATGACCTTTCTACGCCATCATCAGATCAGCTCCATGATACCATAATATTGCATTGTCACGTGATTTACAATATGTGTATTTCAGCTCAATCTGAAACCGGTAAGTTGGTCAAATTTAGCTTCTACGTTTTGACCCAAACTAACACACTAACAAGGCAAGTTGAATAAAAGCTTGTAATGATAGCTTGAGGTAGTTATGATAAGAGGTAGTAATGATGACATCATCATCATTAGCCACAACATATTTGCAGATGATAGATTCTACCCGGAAAGAGAAGATTTGTGGAATGTATGGTGTCCATATGTGTGGTGTGACCCTTCTATTTTCGCACAGACTATGAAAGTAGGTATATTGAAGAAAGTAACTACATCGGCTGCGATGATTTTACAAACCAATCGAAATGATGTTTGGTAATTCTTACCTTTTAGAGGGGCATTATATTAAATATGTAAGTATAAAGAAAATTTTATTTTATGAGAGAGAAACATAATTCATTACAATGGATTTAAATGTACCAATGAATCATCCGTGAAACACATTCAATTGGTACATACATAATGAAAATATTTATTATTCAAACCTTCATTATGAAAGGAAAGTAGTGTCTCTCCGATTTTAAATAAGCGAGTGACCCATTTTATATTTGTAAATAATAACATTATTTTAATACCAACTACGTTTTTATTACGGAATTAAAAAAATAGCAACAGTCATGTTTTAAAACCGCCCCCATCACCTAATTGAGTCGTTCCATAAGAAACACGCCCTCCTTTTCAGCTTTCAATGATAAAAAAGCGCCTGGAAAGCCGGAATGTAACAAGACTGTTGAGCGCAGTGACCGAGCAGATTCGACCCCGAACGTTCACGAAATCATGGAAATAATGGACACTGGAGTAAGCGATCACGCCGCGAACTCACACACAATCGAATTAATTAATCATGGGAAGCGAGGTTCCAGTAAAGTTAAAAAACTTGTCCGAGTTGCCGGGGAAGTTTTAAGGAGAAGCTAACGAGGAATCGGCCCGGATGAAAGTTCAGCCTCCAGGCCGTCTGAGGCGAGCGCACCAGACAAGAATAGCTGCAATTTAAAAGTCGATTAGAATTTGAGCGGAGCCGCGACGCCGTAATTAAAATTTTAGTAAGATTTGTGTGGATTGGGAAATTCGATTTCATAGAGTAAAGTTATGTTTTCCGTTAATGTTATTGCTCGCTCGCAAGCTGTTTTCTTAACGAACTTGTTATTACTTTTGAAAGTTTTGTTAGTTGTTGAGTTTTATAGCTGTTAAGGGGAGGCATCATTCAGTAATAAAATCGGAAATAAAGAATCGTGTAACGGCAAAGACAAAGTTGAAGTAGATTTCATGAACAATCAGTTTATTAAACAATACTTTGATGAGTTTTATACTTGCTAAGATAAATCGAAATCTGCTGTTAAAATTTACAATGTGTTATTCTACATTATAAATATCTCTTATTAAACCAATGAAGTTACAGATGTAGTGCAAAACGCTTTTTCTTTGTATTCTTACGGAAATGTACGAAACTATGTACAATATGTACTGAACTTGAATGACAAATACGAACGTTTCCGGAAAAATACGAAAAATCTTTTTACACTATCTGCGATAGTTGTTTCCGAAAATACAACCTCAAAGTAAACATCAAGAAGACCAAAGTCATGGTAACGAGCAAAAAGCAGTCTCCTAAAGTAAATATTACGCTCAATTCTGAGAAGCTGGAACAAGTCAAGTCATTCACCTACCTAGGAAGTATTGTCGAAGAGAAAGGGAGAAGCGAGAAGGAGATAAGAACAAGAATAGCAATGGCAAAAAAGGCATTTACCACAAATAGGCATGTGTACAACGGCAAGATAGATATCAACATAAGGAAAAAATTGATAAAAACCTATATCTGGAGCACGGTTCTGTACGGTTGTGAAAGCTGGAACATTACAAATAAGGACCGCCAGCGCTTGGAGGCATTTGAAATGTGGTGTTGGCGCAGGATGCTGAAGATCAGCTGGACGGAAAAACGTACCAACAAAGAGGTTCTAGATAAGGCCAAAGAGAAGAGAAACCTAATGTCCGTTATAGAAAAACGTAGAGCTAAATGCATAGGCCACATACTCAGACACGAAGGACTCAACATTAGCATCCTGGGGGGAAAAATCGAGGCTAAGAGAGGCAGAGGAAGACCTAGAAAGCCATACATGGCGCAAGTTAAGGAATGGTGCTGTAGCCACACATACCAAGAAGTCAAGACGAAGGCCGAGAATAGGCACGATTGGAAAATGCTGCAACGACAGAGGGTGAGGCCCTCTTAATAATGATGATGCGATAGTTGTAAAAAAGTATACAATTCAGAAACTTCCAACTCAGCAGACATAAGTAGCGAAACATTTTAGAAACAAATGTTTACTCAAATGACGAACAATAAAGATTCAGACAAATCGGAGACTTCGACACTCTTATTGTCTGGTACGTAGTTGTAACAAAACGTTTTATGTTCTGCATATAAACGAGGTATTGGAAACTCACGTTAGCGAAACCTTATTTACCATAAACTGTCAAACGAGAGTGGCAGAAGTTGTCATCCTTTACGAGCTGTAAAGTAAATTGAGTCGGCGCGCCATAATGTTATGTCTTACGTCATTTGTTTTTGTTTTTGAAACGATTTAAGGTATCATTCGGATTCAGCCTGAACTGCTACAATGCAGTCTACAGCAAAGTCGCGATTTATAGCAGTAAAACTTGGTAAAACTATTAAAATGTCAAAAAGAAAATCTAACTAAAATATTTACATAATATGTAAACCGCCCGTTATTATGTTGGATATTTTAAATAAAATCAAGAAAACGTTGATCTACATAAACCTTCAATTTCTTCATAAGATTAATTTTCAAAAAAACATTTAAAGACGTTTCCTACTTACCAATATTGTAAGAACATTTTATAGAATAATACCTATTCACAAACTAGAGTTGATAAAATTCACAAATGAAATTAGCAAATAGTCGAATGTAATCTGCGTCCTGTACTGGTCGCAATTGGGTCAGAATAAAAACCATTAAAAAATAACAGCGAATAGCAATGAAATATTTAATTATAACTTATTTGACAATCAACTAACTGGGAGCAATATGGCGGCTTTGTTCTGCGCCAATCAAAATTGCAAATTTGTGCAGCACAGCTTCGTTAACACGAGTTCGGATATTACCAGAATATTGCAGCGGTTACAACGATTGTAAAAAAACATATTCGTAACAAATAAACGGTTTATTTGATTGTTGTGGTTCAACTGGAAACCTTACCGAAATTCCCAACTTGTAATACGAAAAATTGTAAAAAAAAAAACAACAAACAGTGCAACTATCTTTCAAGTAGTACCTACAACCCTTTTTTTTATTTACCGCTCTAACAAATTGCCGTGCCAGTTTTGTGCGTTCGTAGGTATCTGTATTCGTCTGTGTCTCTGATTTTTAGTGCTAGAAAGTTGCAATTTGGCATAATCTCGCTGACATTGTCTAATATTTTGATTCATTTTGATTTTAGAAATAAATCTCTTCGTAAGGAAAAGTACTACGCCTCATTTGAACATGAAACGATAATGGTAATATAGTTTTAATACCTTCGCACAGTATTTATTACCTCAAACAGTTTTTCAGATTTTAATTAATTAGGTAAACGGGCATTTCCCTATTTGATAAATTACAGTTTAGTGTTTTATTTTAATAAATAATACAGAGCGTTTTGTTTTCACTTTTTGCATTCAATAAGTTCTCGGATTTCTTTCATGCCGTTAGGTGTATTTCAGCTTTTAAATATAATATAAATGTATTTAAAATTTCTATCCTATCTAAACAGTCTTCATTTATTGGCGTGTAGCGAATGGCTACTGACGTATGTACTAACCGTAGGTATATGTAACATAGAGATACATATAGTTCACATGCACTTGACGTGTTAAATTACAAGTGGGCATTAAGCTAGGAAGCCTGGGGGTGAATAGTCTGAGAGCGGATGATGTAGGAGTTATTTGTATATTAATTCCTATTTAATATTGTACAATTTGCATTCATTTGATGCTGTTACATGTGTTACTTCTTGGCAAGTGTTTATTACAGAGGAACCACTTACCTATGCGTTGGCAACCCTCGAAAAGTTTCAACACAGTCATTTTGGCTAGTCATCAAGAAAAATTGCAAGTTTAACCAGCCGGTCACTTAATTTTTATGCGTTTTTCTACCGCAGGACAGGACACAGTCCCTATCAGGCGATTCCGGCTCCGTTCGGATCGCATTGCTAAATGGCAATTAGATATTACCAAAGACAAGATCATTACTTGATTTTTGATAAATAGTAGAAAGGAATAGTGGCATGCTTTAGAAAGGGACAACGCAATTCAACAGCTGTTTCATCATCCAGAAATTCAACAGACCGAAATTACCTAGCCTAAACGGTTTTGTATGTAATAGTGTTCTGTACATTAATTCTATTATTTATTAATTAAAACCGAAATAAATTACACATATGACAGAAAAAGTGACCAAGTCCTCTTAACTTGTGTTCATTAGAATTCATTAGAATCTATTATTTATGCCGAGCCAACGCGCCGGTCTATTTTCACCACCTGTAAATTACCCATGATAAATATCGTGATTAATTTTATGCAACGTTGCTTTTTTTCTAGCAATAAACCCTCGTAACGACTTAATACAACACGCGGTGGTCAGTTTATGTCGCTGTTTATAATGACTAATGATCAATAAAATCCAACCGAACGCCACCAGCAGTGGTCGGAACGCTTTAATAGTCCCGCAAAATGCGTCACGCGTGTTCTTTACGGGATATTAGTTTTAAAGAATATTCAATTA
This sequence comes from Leguminivora glycinivorella, assembly GCF_023078275.1. Classification (NCBI taxonomy): domain Eukaryota; kingdom Metazoa; phylum Arthropoda; class Insecta; order Lepidoptera; family Tortricidae; genus Leguminivora; species Leguminivora glycinivorella. The sequence continues at coordinate 18,946,566 of NC_062974.1, read as the reverse complement.
TAATTTATTACTGGTATACCTTCTAATAGCGTTGTTCATCAACGTTTTACAAGTTTGAATTAGCTAGCCTTTTTTTATTTTTCTGTTATATTATGTTCATCATCAGCGCGTTAACCAACCTCTGTCACTGGACACGGCCACATTCTCCTGCCAGCTTTGCGGTCGCGGCTGCCGCTCTCGCATTGGGCTCACTAGCCACTTGCTGAAGTGCCGCTGCCGCAATCTAATGGACGCCGCTTAACCCATCATATTATTGATGTTAGAGGCAGTTGAATCATCATCTCCTTCCTTGTCATATCCGACAAAGGCGATGTGGCAGTGGCTGTGGAATTCTCTGATTGATGGGGGTCGCAAACCCAAAATTGGTTTTGGTCTTGGTCTGAAAGATGCTACAAAGATCTGCAAATATTTGTTCCTGAGTCATGGATGTTTTCTATGTATATAAGTATTTATATATTATATATATCGTTGTCTGGGTACCCACAACACAAGCCTTCTTGAGCTTACCGTGGGCCTCAGTCAATCTGTGTAAGAATGTCCTATAATATTTATTTATTATGTTACGATAGTACGAAAAGCGGTAAATAATAATTTAACTAATTCAGCTTCGCAATGTTTTAAAGTGAGTATGTGGGTATTTACATATGTAAATATGTCATGCAATGTCTGGGAGTTCACAGGAATTCATGGAGGTGGCGAGCCTGTTGACAAGAGATCTGATCTTCCTGGCCCTATCTCCTTCGCTCTTGGCCGGCCTCTTCTGCGCCTCGGCCTTCTTTCTAACCTCCCGGGCTTCGGGCAACCAAACCAAAACCAAACCAAACCAAACCAAACCAAAGGGAGGGACGGTTTTGACACATGAGGTGTAGATGAATCCGTCATAACTGTGGTAGAAACATAGGTTATACTTTTACCCTTAAATTAAAAAATAAGAAGGGGTGTATTTATCTTACTAGATATATAGCAATATTGATTCTCATATGGCCAGCTAGTAAGATATCATTTCAAACAGCAGTTCAGTTTTTATTTTTGTAATAAATATTGGTAATCCATCACATTTATACATTCAAAAATACAACAAATATTTACAATTACAAATACAACTAATACAACAGATTTCTCGATATTGCTGGTAATCAATCACGTAAACTGATTGAAATAAACATGCATTTATATAATTACTTCAAAGTAACCATAAAATATTAATCAACGCACACATCAAAAGCCAAGCTCCTTACTTTAATATAATGTAAAACAGACTTTTAACTCACAACTAAAACATACAGCCGAGGGCATTACTTTCTTATAGCGGTAATATTACCATCACGTTTGATCTTAGTATATACAGCCCTCTAAATATGAAATGATATTTAGCAAAATGGACTCACCGAGGGGACCGTAATTAATTAAATTAAGTTAGGAATACGCTAGGAACAAAGTTAGACGCGGCTACTTGTTAATAGTATGGGGAGATGATCCCTCGTAGGTCCCTTGGTCCCAGGAGGCCAGGCCTGGAACCCGCATGCTAATAGCCAATCATATTCTGTTTACATTCCATCGCCGAGAATGAATAATTTGTTATTGTCTCTGCAAACACTGCGTTGCGTCACGGTCAGTATTGTCTGGGTATCTAGCCGACGTCACAACCGCTTACTATAATTAATCATTACTGATATATAGCTCTCTCTTTTGCGCCAATACGGAAGAGCGATGGAGAGAACTATTTACGATAATGATATTAGCATAAATAATAAAATTGTTATGTTGGCTAGGTACGCTGCTGGATTAATTTGCGCTATCGCGTTCCCCACAAGGACATAAGTAAATTTACACTCTAGAGCTTTTACAGCATTTTTAGTATGCACAAGGGGCTGTCAGCACGCAAGCCGGGCGGGTCAATGGCAGAATGGAGGACGATTGTTAAAAATGTATAGAAAATTCAATTCAATTTTGGATGCCTTCAAATCCATTGTGAGTGAAAACTTTTATTGACACACCTCTCGCCGATTTAAAAAGTATTATTTTAAAGTTTTATTGTCTCTATTAAAGGGTACCAGGCAAGAATTATTTATATAGGACTAGCTTTTGCCCACGGCATCGCTCGCTTTAGAAAGAAACAAAAAGTAGCCTATGTCACTCTCCATCCCTTCAACTAAAAATCCACTTAAAAATCGCGTCAATTCGTCGCTTCGTTTTGCCGTGAAAGACGGACAAACAGACACACACACTTTCCCATTTATAATATTAATACATTGTATGGATTTACAATCAAATCTTCATACTATGAATTGTACCTCCGTTTTTAGCGCCACCAAATACTATCATAGCTAACTATGATGCCTACATTGCCTACATTTTTTTCCGAAATGTGTATTGACGTGATATCATGATAAATAATAATAATAAATAAATAAATATTATAGGACATTCTTACACAGATTGACTGAGCCCCACGGTAAGCTCAAGATGGCTTGTGGTGCAGGTACTCAGACAACGATATATATAATATACAAATATATTATACATAGAAAACATCCATGACTCAGGAACAAATATCTGTGCTCATCACACAAATAAATGCCCTTACCGGGATTCGAACCCGGGACCGCGGCATAGCAGGCAGGGTCACTACGCGCTAGGCCAGACCGGTCGTCAAAATGATAATATTAAAATAAAGGAATATATCATTTGTTGTCAAAAACACGCAAAAAGATTTAGGGAAAATTATGATTTTGGCCAGTTCCAGGCTACGAAACAGTGCCATCTAGTTTTAAGCCTAAAAAGCCCATACATTTCAGGTGTACGCTTTTTTGTATGGGCTTTGTAAGTCCCGTATTATATCGTTCTTGGTGCCAGGATTATATTTATACAGTGTACGCGTGTAGGCGTCTTCTGTTAGCACAACTTTAATTGCTAAGTAGAGGTTACATGATACTAATATTATAGCTTAGTAAGTAATATTCATTTGAAGGGCCCGACAATGGGAAATCACGTTCCTTGTGTGGGAGTTAATTTATGTGCAAATATTTAATGAAATGCTATTAAAGCTGTCACTTATTTAAAAATCGTAATGCACACAAATGCCAAGATTTCAGACGGATTTATATAGCCTCCAGCTATTGATTTTGTGAGTGTTCTGCAGGCTTAAGGGACTAAAGAAGCCTGCGTCGATTTTATAAAACTGAAATAAATTTCGCCGAATAAACAAAAGCTAGGATTTTTGGATTTGAAAAAGCGTACATTGAAGAGCTCTTTAATGTTTTTGATGTGTTACATGTCTGTGTTCCACATTTTTACAACGTACACCAAGGCTGAAAGACGAAATATAATTGATGAAAACAACTATCCAAAAGCTAGTTTTATCAACGATACTTTTATTTACTTTGGTCCAAGTGCGTACTGCGTAGTGCGACTTAAGTTTATACTTATTAACCGTCGCCTCATATCTCAAGAAGGACGGTTATCAAGTCGTCTGTATGTTTTTTTTTTTTTTTTTTTTTATTTTTTATGTTTGTTCCTCGATATCTCCGTCGTTACTGGACCGATTTTGAAAATTTTTTTTTGATTGAATGTATATGCATACAGATTGGTCCCATTTTTCTCAGAACCCAGTTCTGATGATGGGATCCTGGAGAAATCGAGGGAACTCCTCAAATCTGAAAGGCATACATATGGTGATTTTTGTGTTTTTAAAGGAACAGCATGCATTTAGGTACGGAACAGTGACATTTGGTGCAGTGGAACTGCTGATGATGGCCAGAACGGAACTCTTCAAATCTGAACGGCACGCTTATAGTGACTTTGGTATTTTTATACGAACAGTATGCACTTTCGTCCAGAACAGTGACATTTGGTGCAGTGGAATTTCTGATGATGTTCAGAACCGAACTCCTCAAATCTGAACGGCACGCTTATAGTGACTTTGGTATTTTTATAAGAACAGCATGCACTTTCATCCAGAACAGTGACATTTGGTGCAGTGGAACTGCTGATGATGGCCAGAACCAAACTCCTCAAATCTGAACGGCACGCTTATAGTGACTTTGCCATTTTTATAAGAACAGCATGCACTTTCGTCCAGAACAGTGACATTTGGTGCAGTGGAATTTCTGATGATGGTCAGAACCGAACTCCTCAAATCTGAACGGCACGCTTATAGTGACTGTGGTATTTTTATAAGAACAGCATGCACTTTCGTCCAGAACAGTGACATTTGGTGCAGTGGAACTGCTGATGATGGCCAGAACCAAACTCCTCAAACCTGAACGGCACACTCATAGTGACTTTGGTATTTTTGTAAGAAAAGCATGCATTTAAGTTCAGAACAGTGACATTTATTTAGTTATGTTTGTTAAGCATAAGTTTTGAAGTCAAAGTTTGTCAAGCTTCGATTTCTTATAATATAATAGGATTCATGAGGAATTGAGGAAACTCCTCAAACCTTAACGTTATACGTATATTCATTTGTGTTGCCATCTAATAATTAAAGCATTAAAAGCAGTTTAAAAAAATACTTACACATTTCTACATAATCCAACATTCGCAAGTAGCTTTCACCAGAACCCGAAAGGCGACGGTTTTTTTTTTCTTAAAAATTATATATGAACTTTTTATAGACAAGCTAACAAAACTATGAAGGATATCAAGATCAGGGTCATATTACGGATCAATATACATGTTCAAGGGGTGTAGAAGATTCATGTTATAAATGGATAATAAATCCAAATAACAGCCTTTTCATTTACTTGTAATAAGTTCTACATATGTACTTGTAATTTTTACTTGCATGCGAGTACGTTTACAACAAATGTATCATTTGAATATGGAATGTCGTGATTAATTTGTACATAATAGTACCTTGGCCCGCTTGGCTTGGTTGCCCGTGTGGTGCCGGGTTTAGAATTTCACCACCCTCTTTCTTCCCGTGGGTGTCGTAGAAGCCGACTGTGGGATATGGGTTAAAATTGTGGCGTAGGCGAGAGGCTGGCAACCTGTCACTGCAATGTCACAATTTTAGTTTTCTTTCAACCTCTTTTTGCCAAGAGTGCCACTGAAACTTGAGTAGTTCATGTGCTCTGCCTACCCCTTTACAGGCGTGATTGTATGTATTGTATGTAACATATAGTAAGTACCTACGTACCTACATTTTATTATATAAAAAATAATGCATCACATTTTTATAAAATATTAAATAACAATATGTTATCACTTATCATGTCTCCAATACCTAATGAAAAAGACTCGAGTGAAAAAAAAAGACTTTCTAGCTTTGCAATAATGTTGATTTAGGTCTAATTAATACATGCCGTAAAATATATATATGTTCCTATTGTTTAAACTTTGAATTAAATAAAACACAAAAAAATAAATAAAAATGTTAAAATCCATATATATATAATCCTGTATTCGTATCAAATAAAAATTTATTTTAAATCCCACTTTATCTTTGATTGTTGACACCCCACTGTACACTTATTCCTACAAAACAGAAGCACGTCTTGCTTAGTTCATAGCGGGCAGCGCTTCGTCCCAATCAATTTTGGTTGGACAATATTGGATTTTAATTAACTGTATCGCAGCCCGAAGCCCGGCTAATAGATGAGCCGTTGTCAACGGTTTCGTGGTCGCTATTAGATTATTATTGTGCTTCTATTTACTTTTTGTTCGATTGGATAACATTTTGTACTTGTAACATTTGAAATACTACCTACTTACTGCCACTTCTTTACTTACTTAGATGCTACCTACTCTAGCTAGGTAATATTTTATTTTTATTGTTCACCACACCAACTGGTACTGGAATTTTATCCACAAGAGTGCAAAATAATTTCATACCAATTTTTAACTTGATATCTTAAGCTGGCAATTTTACCTATAAATGATGATTTTGAATCATAAATATTGAATAAATTGATGGATTTGATGTTTGATGTTTTATAATCAGTATTTTGTTCGTGTTGGTGTGGTTAATTTTTTTGTGTTTCACTCGGTGGCAAAGTTTGTTTAACATTCGTGCCTTGATAGTGGTACGTGCGGTTAAACAACAACTTTGCTCCCTTGTAAAACAAATAACTATTATTTATCTCGTTTACTATTTTGACCACTTTTGAGCACTTTGCCTGAAAGAGTTCTTTACCGAGATCTCCTCAAGGATGAGTTTTTATATAATGGAGTTGCTTCTGCTCAAAAACTACGGTTGCTATTTTCCGTCAGGCGTTGGTATAAAAATATATAATCTGGGTTCGAATCCCGCCAAGGGTATTTACTTTTGTGACTAATACAAATGTTTTTTCTTGAGGCATGGATGTTTTCTATGTACATAAGTACCTATGTATTTATGCATACGCACCTGGTACCCTTAACACTTTCGAAACCGGGCTCTACGCGGCGCTACGACATTTTCGCTACATACGGGGAAATCCATGTAATCGGCTACGCTTCTACGTGCGGTGTGCCCGACAGTCGGGTTCTTGGTAGCGAAAGTGTTAAACTATGTTTATTGTTTAGTTTAGTTAGTGGGGGACAACCAAAAGTATTTTATTTATTTATTCCTATTATTTAAATATTTTTTCCTTATAAATTATTGAAAATAAACTTAAAATAAATTCAAAGCAATTTAATTGTAATACGCTCCACGTGCACGACTTTAAATCAATTCGGCCGTAGCTATTCTCTAGTGAGTGCGCCTACCACCCTGGCAACCCATTTATCAATTATGAATAAATTGACTATTTTTTATTGACATTAGATAGAATATATACCCATTAATCTTGTTTAGCATTGCTAGATAATATTTTATATTATGCTGCAGTTGTTTGTTGAATTCAGGATTGATTTAAAAGGATATATTAATTGCAAAAAAAAAACTATATAAATGGTACCTTCGGCTCGTCCCGGAATAAAACATCATATCATATAAAGGTTCAACTACATAATGTATCATCGTCTATACCAAAACTCCCAAGTCCTAATCACTTTACTTTTTTTTGACGAGTCGTGTTTAAAACCTTGAATATTTTTTAAACAACTACGAGTAAAAGTTTTTATTTTATTTTATGTATGTACAATTAATTTTGAACTGACCTGCAAATTTGCTTTAATTGCTACAGCAGTGTTAAAAAACCGGCCAAGAGCGTGCCGGGCGACGCTCAGTATAGGGTTCCGTAGTTTTCCGTATTTTTCTCAAAAACTACTGAACCTATCAAGTTCAAAACAATTTTCCTAGAAAGTCTTTATAAAGTTCTATTTTTTCATATTTTTTATTAAACATATGGTTCAAAAGTTAGAGGGGGGGGGGGGCACACTTTTTTTTCCTTTAGGAGCGATTATTTCCGAAAATATTGATATTATCAAAAAACGATTTAAGTAAACCCTTATTCATTTTTAATTACCTATCCGACAATATATCACACGTGGGGGTAAGAATGAAAAAAAAAAAAAACAGTCCCCACTTTACATGTAGGGGGGGTACCCTAAAAAAACATTTTTTTTCACTTTTTATTTTACCATTTTGTCGGCGTTATTTATATACATATTGGTACCAAATTTCAGCTTTCTGGTGCTAACGGTCACTGAGATTATCTGCGGACGGACGGACGGACGGACGGATGGATGGACAGTAGACAGGCATGACGAAATTATAAGGGTTCCTAGTTGACTACGGAACCCTAAAAAGGACATCCATCTATCATAACGAAAATATGACAAACTCCTTACATCCTTTCTATCGTCTTTATTATAAGGTAACGGAGTAATCATGGACAGTTTAACAAAAAATTACGCCTGTTTTTGATATTTCACTGATAAATGTAAAAATTCTACCACTAAGTGTGTTAAATATTGAATGTCCTATCCTTCTTTTACATTTCCAGCGTATTGCAGAATAGATACTCCTATTGGTTTCCTCATAGCTAAGAAATTAAAACTAGGTGTTTTTTCTCCAATTATGGACGACAGTTCTCCAGTAATAAATCCCCCATTATGGACTGAAATAAGCTTAAAATTTTACTTTTAAAGTCAACTGATACTCAATGAGACAATTTTGTAGACCATAAATAAAATTAGTTTGGGTTATTTTTACATAGGATTGTTTCTTGTAAATTTTGGTTTTGTAAATTGTTCCTTGTCCATCATAGGAGGTACGCAGTTTTTCGGTTCCAGTAATGGACACTCGCAAAATAACGCTATTTCTTTATATCTTTGGAGCAAAAAACTAGTATGTTTTATACCTTATCTCATGCTTAATGCAGTAAGTAAAACTCATTCAAGTTTACTCGGAGTATTATTTTTTTATTATTATATACATGAACTCAACTCTCTTAGCAACATTACTAAGAATTCGGCTTGATATTTTTTTCAGTAAACAGGTGAATTTTATCTTGTCGCCAAATCCTTCAGAAATAACAGAATTAACTGAAAATTCAAAATGAAACAGCTCTACAACTCTAGTTTATGGTACATTGCCGTCAGTTTTTAGAAACTAATTTTAGATACTTATTTTTAAGGATTTGTGTTTTTTTGTCCATAATGGCATCACCGTCCATTATAGGGTATTTTACATTACCTATCTGGTTACATGTCGAGTACTGAGCGTCATATGTTGCGGAATTTTCACCACAAATGTCTTGAATTGTGTAGTAGTTCCTAGACACGAAAGACCCACACGACGAATGACACGGTACCGTCGGTAACCCTGAAACAGAAGAGATTGTACCTACATAGGTATATTTTACGTGGTGTTACTAGATCTACGGTAGAATATAAAGGAAAAGTTTACCTATACGTACAAATGGGTAATTGTAATGCTTCGGTCGTGTTTTTATTTATCGCCAGTATTCGAATTTCCTCTTTTCCGCACTTTTATCGTAAATAACCATTTTTTCCACCCATATTCTTTCTAGCGGTAGTAGTTAATATAAATTGCTCCGACTGGATGTTGGTATTTAACTGGTAGTTGGGCAGCACGTTGTAATAGTTGTTTGAATATTCCAAAGCCGTATATTGTTATTGATTTTACAAAAAAATGTCGGAGAGCTGTATGAAATAGCGTTATGGCAAATAAAACGACGTCAGTCGATCGTGCACCGGCGATGAAATAAAACCGGCATGTCTGTATGAGTTTGACGGCAAAACTGAAATATTGTTAAACTTGCAAAATGGCCGAGTGGTTGTGTTGAAACCGTAATTTTTGTGCACATGTGCCTTTGTTGATTGATATGTTGCGGCAAGTTTGAACACCATTTTTACGAATATGTTTTGAATAGTAGATTTTACGCAGCGTGCCAATTAATGCTTTGGTATTAATAATAATAAATAAATAAATATTACAGGACATTTTTAAACAGATTGACTGAGTCCCACGGTAAGCTCAAGAAGACTTGTGTTGTGGGTACTCAGACAAAGATATATATAATATACAAATACTTATATACATAGAAAACATCCATGACTCAGGAACAAATATCTGTGCTCATCACACAAATAAATACCTTTACCGGGATTCGAACCCGGGACCGCGGCGTAGCAGGCAGGGTCACTGTCACTACCGACTGGGCCAGACCGGTCGTCAATAATGCCCTAGTTTTTTTTTGCAGATTTAAACAAAATTCTCTGACTCTCGCGCATCATCTGCGTGTCTGCGTGTATTGCATTTATTTTACTTTGCGGCTAAACCTGCCCTATGACCTAGTTAGCTAGTAATAAGAAGTTTGAGCTTATGTCGTATAAAAGGGACAGAGATATGAATGAAAAAATGAAAATGAAATGAAAATGAAATATTTATTTTTCAAGTAGGCATATTACAATGCGCATATGAACGTCAAATAAAGCTACACCAAGATATCACCTCTTGTATACCTACAAACTGATTCGGGTAGGTAAAGCGAAATCTACTCGGATGTGAGTACTACAGCTAAACAAAACAAGTCAAGACCATGGTAGATTTTGTATACAAATATATCTGGTATTTATGTCTTATTTATTTAAATGCTTACAACACTGATTTGATAAATTTACTATTTCACTTTACAATAATAGTATCTCAAGCAAAATCGAATACACCTACAGCTGATTTTATATTCACGTCGTAAAAAGACATTGTGAGAAAATCCTACGGGAGAGGTGATGTTCGATCACATAAAAATGATTTTACGATTTTATCAAAGCGACGAAAAACGAAGACTTGTTTATGAATGAAATCTTCTTAGAAGTGTAAATGTTGAAACATTTTAGGTTTACCGGGACATTTACAGGCGACTGGTAAGTGGAAAGTGGGAGATGTTACGACTTTAAATTTATTACAACGTATAAGGCTGTTGCTGCGCACATTGTGTGCTGTAAAATGTTGTGGGACAACTTATTGAGAGGTTTATTTTGAAATAAAATTATATAAACAGGCTGGTATTCAACTAGGGAACAAATCAAATTATTTTATTGAATATTTTTTGATTTGTTATCTACAGTGCTGGACAAAATTCTTCATACACCGACATATAAAATAAACTTTCTATCATAATTTCTTTACCCTTAAACTTAACATCACAGTTGTATTGGAAAACTTTTAACTAATTTCATGGCGTACAACATACAGACAATAACATATCAATGATCGTACAATAATTTTTTTACATGAGTATAAATATAAATATCAGTACTTTTGGCTCTGGACGAATTTGATCATACAGTAATTAAAATACGAATGAAATGCAATGTAGTAGTGTGTATGGCTGTCATCTGCTTTAGACATCGCTGATTGTCTCGAAGGAACATTTTATGTTAGAAACTGAAAGTATTTATCTAACCCAAGCTTTTTCCTGTGTGTCTACTGAAGTAGGCAAAGTGGGTATAATTCAGAATGACATTTGATATTTTCTTCATTTTTCCAAAAACTTCCTTAAATTTTGGCTTGGATTGATTACATGAGACTATGTTAGCCATTCAAGCTATTCATTCCTATTAATCATAACAAACGCATGAGATATACATACTGGTATTATCTTTCAGCCATCGCCTGTCTGAATATATATGAAAAGATGACTAAAAGAAAATACTAGTATGTCTATTTCATGCGTTCGTTGTGATTCATAGGATTAAGTATCATCAATGGCTGACATAGTCTCATGTTATCAATCCTAGCCAAAATTTAAGGAAGTTTTTGGAAAAACAAAGAAAATATCAAATGTCATTCTGAATTATACTCACTTTGCCTACTTCAGTAGACACACAGGAAAAAGCTTGGGTTAGATAAATACTTTCAGTTTCTAACATAAAATGATCCTCCGAGACAATCAGCGATATCTAAAGCAGATGACAGCCATACACACTACTACATTGCATTTCATTCGTATTTTAATTACTGTATGATCAAATTTGTCCAGAGCCAAAAGTACTAATATTTATATTTATACCCATGTAAAACAATAATTGTACAATCATTGATATATTGTTGTCTGTATGTTGTACGCCATGAAATTAGCCAAAAGTTTTCAACACAACTGTGATGTTAAGTTTAAGGGTAGAGAAATTATGATAGAAAGTTTATTTTTTTATGTCGGTGTATGAAGAATTTTGTCCAGTACTGTATTTCAATTTATATGTTGGTATTGCTAGTGCCGTTTAATCTGGCCCAAACTTTAATATTGGTACTCCAAAAATTAGTTGTAGGTAGATATATTACGAATTGGATATGTAGTGTAAAAGGTTACGTTTTGTTGGAAGTAAGGTCAGGGCACTAAGGTACCTAAGAGCATTTTAACATATTATTTTGTTATATCCGATAGATAATTTTGACATAAGTACGTATTTTAAAGTTTATAATAGGCAAGTGGTATAATACAAGTACATATTTATAAATTTAGGCATAAAATATTTAGGTATTATTGCTTATCCCTTTTGACCTTCCATCGCATATATGCGAAAAGGGGTGATAATATTGAATAATTTCTAGATTATTATCATATGCATTAAAACAGAACCGTATTTCCAGCATTACCATTAAACTTCAAAAAGCTAGACGCTATCCCTCTAATCAATGTAAAGTGTTACCACCGTTTTGCATTTTTAAAACGGCAACACTCACATGCGGGTGCAATGCAGGTAGCGCACGCAAGCAATCGAAATTGCAAATTTGTGCAGGGGCCGCCGGTTCGTTAGCGACTTGTGTTTACGCGTTACCAACAACTAGGGCTGGTAACCACTAATTGCGTGGTTTATTTTGTATGTTATTTGATTTGATGCCAATTAGATATAAATGGAGTGAATGGATTGTTATGTATAATCTTTTGCATCACACCCGCACTTTAAATGTGCTATTGAACGCAGGCGGAGCGTGAGTTATAGAAAAATCGTTCTCCCAAGGGAATAATGAAATTTCTTGTACCGTACTGAACTTTTTTACATCTGTTTTCATATTTTTTACATTGCGAGTGTGATGCGAACATTGTGTGTAACTCGGGGAGTATGAATATTACTAACTCGAGTCTTTAAATCGCTCCGGCAAGCCGTCGCGATTTATCATACTCTCGTTAGCAATATTCAACTTCCTCCCCTTGTTGCACTATGTACTATTAACTACAGGTCTGGCATCCTACCTACGAATATAAAGCTAATAGAACTGAATTCGAATCTTGGTAAGGGCATTGGTTTGTAGGGACCTATTTTATATTTAACCTTAAGTTTTTTGGTTAGCCTTAATTTCTATGTTTAGTTCAGGTAAAAACGTAGATAAGTAAAACCTGACCAAGAATAAATGACTACCCGCCATGTTGCGGAATTTCATCAGAACTATTTTCTTCATACTAAACTGAACTGTCATCGCATACATGAGAGTAACAGCGCCCTCCTGACAATAGTCATATATTTCTGGTCAGACTTTTTTCTATTTATTTGTTTGAGGAGCACAAAGTCAAGTGTGTGCAAAGTATTTAATATTTGTAATATTCATCGATCATCAATATTTTTACATCGTTTTCGAAGTACTTACAACACAAGCTTTCTTGAGCTCCCCGTAGGTTTTATTGTTAAGAAATTTATTTATTTATTTTATTTCAAAAAACTTATGACTAATGTATTAAATTTTTTCTTTTCGCCAAACTGGAACCAGTTTGTTGGAGAATGGTTGTGTATAAATGTCCTGGAGCACTCGTGTAGGTACTATTTGTTTATTAATTTATACATTTATTCATTTATACCTTTGTGATTTTACTGCATTTCAATAGGTAATTTCATTAATATGAGTAATTTGTCACAGAATCATAATTAAATATTTCATAACGTGTTTGAGTTGTTAAATAAACCTAGTTATGCAATTATTCACTATTCAATTTAGAATTGAAAATAATTATCAGAGATATGCGCAATTTAATTATGTATTGCAAAATTTCATCTAATTATTATAAACATGAAAAATTATATTGTGAAACGCAATTGCATTACAATATAATACATCATATACATGCATTCTATATCAGTGAAGCTTAGTAAGTATACGCCAAGTATTTATGTTTATGTGTATTTAATATTTTGAAATCGTTTTATATAGTATGCAACAGGCGTTTAAAGGAGGTCAAAAAAGACGAGTGGCGTGGGTAATTTGAGGCGAAGCCGAAAATTGTTATTAAGACGCCACGACTATTTTTTGACTCAGTTAAACACCGTTGCATACAATACTTTTTCTACGACCATGCACTTAGTTTTTAATAGTTTTCTTGAACAACTTTCGTGAAATTCACACTGTTTCCTGTATTTTGAGGCGTCGGCCTCCCCTCTGTTCCTGAACTCATCCTGTCGCTCGCACTCCCCCGCGCCGCCAGCCCCCGGCGCCCCGCGCACCCACGCTACATCCCTTAAAGGCTACCTAACAATGCTTTAAGAGCTATATCGTATGCGTGGATGCGTGGGGCTCCGGGCGGGGACGGGCATCTTTTATGTAGGGTTTTAACGATCTATGCACGACACTGTAAATGACGAATAACAACACGGGAGTAGAAAAAAGAACCTTAAAAGGTAGCAGGCGTATATGTGTCGCTTAACTTCAAACTTGGGTAAATCCATTCTGCTGTAAGGTTGATTATCTTTCAGATCAATATTATATGTATTCTTTATATAATCAACCTTAAAGCAGAATGGATTTAGTAAGTATGATGTCATACTTACTTGTACTAAAACGGATTACTTAAATAAAATTTAAAATGTGTTTCTGTATAGATAAGTAGAACTGTTTATCACTGATAAATAATAATATGCTGAGAACTGTTTCCAGCGGGCCGATTTTTGAGTCTCACGCGTTCGAATTCAGAAAATTGTCACTGAAAATAATAGGCAAGTCACCGTTTTCAACCGGTCTTTTAGTGACAGTGAGACTCAAAAATCGGCCCCCTGGCGTATAACCATGGTCGATTGATCGAGCGATAAATTATAAAACATCTGGCCGTCCCATGCTTGCCTGTCAGATTCTTGAAGGAATTTCTTCACTATTTACAAATTAAAATAAATAAGCCTTCTGGGCACGCACACTGCCCAGTGACTGCGACTTGGCCGAAGTTTTTAAAGTTAATTTCATTTAAATTAGTTTTTTATCATGCAGAAACGTCTGCGAGCGATATGACGTATTTTTAAATTAAAGGAAAAATGGAAAAATTCACACCTCCGGGAGGACTCGAACCTGCGACCTTTGGCCTTGCCGGGGCCATTAACGGGGGCAAGGCCAAAGGTCGCAGGTTCGAGTCCTACCGGAGGTGTAAATTTTTCCATTTTTCCTTTAATTTAAAAATATGTTATTTCATTTATGTTATTTATTTTTATTTCTAGATTATCGTTTTACAATAATAATATTGTTTGTTTATGAATAGATAAATTCTTACACATGGTAAAACATTTTTCGCGTCATAAATGCCAAGTTTTCAACCCTAAAGAACACTTCAACATAACGGTCCTTATGGAACTTTTACATTTTAATAATGGCGAAATATTACGATTTGCATACTGTTGTAGCAATCCATTACTCGTGTTGGCCGTGTGGAGTATTAGGTGATGGCTTATTTACATAACGTGTGTGTAATTCACCTTTTATAACCTGAAACGTATACGTAACTGAATAGCTTTCAAGCACCTACTGGCGCGTCGTGGATTTAATTAGATTGCCAGTAAAATGTTTGTTTCATTCCTTGTAACAACTTTAAAAAGGAATGTATTTGAGTACTAGCTTTTGCCCGCGGTTTCGCTCGCGTTAAATTAAAAAATTGCGGAATGCTCCATACAAACTTCCACCCCCCATTTATAGGGAAGTGGGGGGGGGGGGGGGGGGTAAGAAAGAGACAAAAAGTTGCCTATATCACTCTCCATCCTTTCAACTATCTCCACTTAAAATATCACATAAATTTGTCTCTTCGTTTCGCCGGGAAAGACGGACAAACAAACAGACACACACACTTTTCCATTTATAATATTAGTATGGATAAAAGTAGCCAAGATGTCCATCGTTAATATAAAACTCCAACGTAAACTTAGGTACAGATGTAGTGCAAAAAGGCTTTTCTTCGTATTTTTACGGAATCGTTCGTATTTGTCATACATATTGTATTGAGACTGACTGAAATAGCATGACACGCACGTACGTTTCCGTAACTATACGAAGGTAATTCTTTTCGCACTAATACCAGGGTGGCTAGCCGAATGGCACAATCGCTCACGAAACGCTCACGAAACGAAGCGCTAGTAGATATCTATCTCTATCGCGCTTGCGTATTGGCGCGACAGAGCCAGCGGCGTATCGCTTAAAACTAGCGCTTCGTTTCGTGAGCGTTTCGTGAGCGATTGTGCCATTCGGCTAGCCACCCAGGCCTGGCCCCGTAGCCGAATGGCATTTCTCCGACGCCAAACGAAAGCGATACGCCGCTGGCTCTGTCGCGCCAATACGCAAGCGCGATAGAGATAGATATCTACTAGCGCTTCGTTTCGTGAGCGTTTCGTGAGCGATTGTGCCATTCGGCTAGCCACCCAGTACCTATTTGTTCTTCGCAAATAGTCCCGTGACTTATTCTGTATATGTCAATAAGGCATTTCTTTTTTGTGTGGCGTCTGTCGATCTTACTACGATTGTCAAAGTTGTAGATAAGAATATTATATAGTATATACTCGTATGACTTTCAGTTACTATTATTTTCAAATCTTCCGATTTTGATCTTATTGAACATTTTTTTTAATTTGTAATTAGGAATTAATTCGTAAATACTTATAAACGAATTTCATGTGTAACTAACATTACCATCATCATCTTAACTACTCAAATATGTTCACCCCCGAACAGAGGTTTCGATCACGCATCGTCTCAAGCCTGATTCAGATTTAAAAAAAACCGGCCAAGAGCGTGTTGGGCCACGCTCAGTGTAGGGTTCCGTAGTTTTCCGTATTTTTCTCAAAAACTGCTGAACCTATCAAGTTCAAAACAATTTTCCTAGAAAGTCTTTATAAAGTTCTACTTTTGTGACTTTTTTCATATTTTTTAAACATATGGTTCAAAAGTTAGAGGGGGGGACGGACTTTTTTTTCTTTAGGAGCGATTATTTCCGAAAATATTAATATTATCAAAAAACGTACAAAGTAAACCCTTATTCAATTTTGAATACCTATCCAAAACTATATCACACGTTGGGGTTGGAATTAAAAAAAATATCAGCCCCCACTTTACATGTAGGGGGGGGTACCCTAATAAAACATTTTTTTCCATTTTTTATTTTTGCACTTTGTTGGCGTGATTTATATACATATAGGTACCAAATTTCAGCTTTCTAGTGCTTACGGTTACTGAGATTATCCGCGGACGGACGGACAGACGGACGGACGGACAGACAGACATGGCGAAACTATAAGGGTTCCTAGTTGACTACGGAACCCTAAAAATGATATTAGCTTTGATATTGGTTTTGATTCGACTTTGATGAACGTGTATCTATTGCGCCTTGTCTTTCAAGATTTTCACTTTATTTCGCATGCATACTGTAAGTAACTGAAGGTCAAATCTGTAACAAAATGCTAAAACTGTACCTATCGTATCTTGAACCTACCAATTCCTGCGATCCGTCTTTCGGTACGCAGTTTATTTACTTTATAATTATGCAAGAACGTTTCTGTCCTATCAGCTATAATTAACTGAGATATTAAGATATTACATACATACATACATACAATCACGCCTGTATCCCATAAAGGGGTAGGCAGAGCACATGAAACTGCTAAAGTTACAGTGCCACTCTTGGCTTGGGGTTGAAAGAAAACGAAACTGTTCCATTATTAAGATAACACATATATTATTTCTTCTGTGTGCGTTTATGAAGGGTGTTATATTTTTCTAATGATAGTATTAACAATTAAGTGAATAGGTACATACTAGATAGTTTCTAATAACTATTTGTCTAATATTGCTCCGTAGATTCTCCCAAGCTTTTCTCTAAAAGTAGAAACATCTAATAACCAAGCTTACAGCATCGTGCACGTTCTATAGTTACGATTCGCGTACCGAGAATAACATACAAGTTTTATTCGACGGATTCAAGGCGTTGGACATAAAATGAATCCGATGACGCTTTTCAGCTCGATTACAGTATAATAACGTTGTTTATTTTATTCGTGAACACGCGTTAGAAACGAACAAGGATACTTAGACGACATCTTTGTGTTAAGCTATTTTCTATTTGAAACTTATTTGTATAGTTCAAATTGCAGTTGGCAGCGCGCCATGACAACATGTATATTGTATGTAAAATTCTTTCATTAAGTATTTTGTAGTACATTGATGTTTGTGTTTGTTTGAAAAAAAAAACCATCTTACGCTTTCTCGACCACAAATGTATAATCTAGACGTCTATATATTATGACTGTGACCGCTAACTAAGAAACAGTAGAATACCTATATGTATAATTTTATTCGGCAGTAAATTTGAAACTAGACAAATTTCAGAAATGTTTATCTTTTTTAAATATGACAAGGAACACACTTAAAATATTTCTGGTTCCACGCGAACACTATGTATACTCAAAACTTACTTAGGTTCCTCCTTCTGTAGGAAGTAAAACTTTGGCTGAACAGTGGATACATTTTTTAAAATCACAACACAAGAAGATTCTATTTTCAAAAGTCAAGAGATTTTTAATTTAATTTTAACACGGATGAGAAAGGCAGCCGGACATTCTTGTAACGCAAAAAAGATGAACTTAATTTGCAAAAAACTTCCAAGCTGATGCGATGGGAAAGTTCCGGCAGTTCCACTAATTTTCTCGGAATTCTTCCAAGATAACCGTAGAATACAATGCAATGGACAAAAAGTAACAAGTTGAGTGTGAATTTATAAAGTTCTGGCACTAGGAAGCAATTGTTAGGCGATATAATAGTTACTAGCGGCTACACCAATCAATTGTTTTTAATGAGGTGTGAAACTTAGGTCGTAAGTTCCGTATAGTATGATAGCAAATCTGCGGAACTTCAAGTAGTAAAATTTGAACCGGTTATTTAATGTGTTATAAAAAAATCGATGAAGCTTGCACATCTGTACATCCTACCTACCTTACCTACTCAAAGTGTATTTTGATTGATGCATTTCTAGATATCCCGGATTTCTTATCAAGTAAACAATATTTTTCAAGCAAAAATAAATGTATCATTTTCAGGTGTCGCCATTGCATATCTTGTAAAACTTGAAATTCTCACATTCACATTCGAAATAAGTACGTAACGATATAAGTATTGGCACTAAGCTATTTATTCAAGCCTTGTTAGTAGGCAAATACGAGGAATATATCATTGTTCTAACATTGGTAGCTTGTTAAAGTTATCAAGGTTACTCGGGGGAATATAAATTCCGATACTCATTTCTTACTTTCCGGAACTCTTACATCATATCAATACGAACTTTTAGAATCTATCTTAAGTACTAAGAACTAAAGCCGGAGTTTCCGATGCGCTTGTTTGAAGAATGAGGTTGAGACAGTAAGCAGTTGATATTGTTCGGAGACAATCTAGATGCGTCCGGTTTGAACTAGTTCTGTTTGCACAATAGAAAGGGCAATGCAGGACTGCAGTACAGGCGAGGAGTCGAATACAGATGATCCATTGAAAAATGCGGACGCGAAGAATCGATTGCAGTGCCAACATGCGGACAATCAGGTGTAATTGCCGCATCACAGCTGCAGACTGTTTTATTGTTGATTAGGGTATTCTTCCAAATTTATTTGGTAAATATTCTAAACAATTCAGTTATACTCCAATATTTTTTGTTTATGGGTCACAATAATAAAATCGATGATTTGGTTCCCGGTATTGTACCTACCAACTGGTGGAAAGCAACAGTACTTATATCGGGAGAGACCTAGGGGCGTTGCCAGGGGGGAATATACGACTGCGCTGCGGTCTGAAATTCTACGAACTGAAACTACTCCTTAAATTAATGAATCGAACGTACGTACAAAATATCGTTTGCTTCATTCAATCGGCTTCCATAGACTACTAGTATTCAAAAACTTGGCTCTTCGATATGTTGTATGTGTTTCCACTTTCTGTTGGATGGACACGTAAAAACTATTTACCTAAACACAAAATCCTGTGTTAACTGTTTGGATAAGGATCTAAAAACGGATCTTGACCTCTATTAGGATGCGAAATGACTAATAGGTACTTTATTATTTCCTTTATTTATCTTTTTTCTTATGCTAGGTTTTTTACAATATGAGTATAAAAGTAAAATAAAAAAACACTTACAAAACAATATAAAAACATATAAACATATTATAAAAAACCTAAATAGGTACTTTTATTATTACAATCCTGCCAGTGAACATAAGTAGTAGTAGTAGTAGTAGTAGTAATCACTTTATAGTGTACAACAGATTCATATACAGTTTACACTTTTACAGTAACAGAGGTCCAAAGGCGAACTTATCCTATCCCTATAAGGGAGCTCTTTCAGCTAACCTTAGATTAGATGAGAGGAACATTAAAGTAGACAAGAACATTCTCACTGCGTCAAAAACTTACACCGACGCATAATTTCGGTTTCCGCACAAGCTTGTGTCTAGTCTATGCAACTGCAGTGGCGCCAAGGGGCTGCGATCTCATAACAAACACAAATAAGCCGACGTGATCCTCTTACTTCCATAGATTAACCTACAGGCAACTGAGAAAATATTACTGTACTTCGCAGTGGCGTTGGAGTGGAATAATTCATGATTCCGCACAGCATTATCTTATCGCGATGAGCAATAGTTTACATGGAGAAGCGAACATGGACGCTACTTGGCGCGAGTTCGCACGAAGGTTAGGCTGGATATAGACGTGCGTGCACTCAACAGGTCATTTTACTTTTTTTTATAAAGTCATTGTGCCAGAAGTTAAAGACAATATTTAATCACAGTGTCTCTAATGAGATTATTGAATTTCGAAAATCTTATCTTAGGTGTATGTAGGTAGGTAGGTACCTACCAAAAGTACCTATATACAATTATGCTATAGTTCTCAGCTTACCGTTGCTGCTACTGAGAACTGTTCTTCGTTGTTTTTTTTTCGGTTCAAGAATTACTCGCACTAGAACAGGATTCAATTTCTTATGTTGATAATTTAAATATTTTGTTAACGTTAGTATACCCCTGTCATTAAGTATCGTGCAAGTTAGTCATGTGTTCGTTTTTTTTTTTAAATATTTGTTTCCATAAATTTAATAAATAACACATTTCTACGACTAGAAGTAATATGTTGGTTTAAATATAGGTGAAAAGTTTATTTTATCAACATAGGCACAAAATATAGTTTCAAAATATTTGTTAGCATAATGGTTACCTATCTTACTTTCTATGCAAGCGTTTAATATGTGAGCAAGAGTACTCTGACCCTTTACTTGAAGTCGCGTTTGATGTATAACTCGCGCGCGACAAGGCAAGTTGTGCTAGAGGGGCTGATTGGGTTGGGTGAGCCGAGAAACAGAAATATCTGTTAGTTTGACACATCCAAGGCACTTATGGTATGAAGTACGACTACTGGCCAGTCTAATAAAAACTTATACCTATCCATTATTTTACGATTAAGACCAAGAACGATTTAATACTGGACTGACAAAGCCCACACAAAAAAGCGTACCCCTGAAATGTTTTAGGCTTAAAACTAGATGGCGCTGTTCGCAGCCTGGAAGTGGCCAAAATCATATTTTCCCCAAATAGTTTTGCGTGTTTTTATTTTTTATAAGAACAAATTACATATTTCTTTATTTTAAAATCATGATATCACGTCAATACACATTTTGAAAAAAATAAATTTGTAGGCATCAACAGTGTAATTATGATAGTATTTAATAGGTGGCGCTAAAAATGGAGGTACGATTCTTAGTATGAAGTACCTATGTAAATCATATATAAATTATCCTTGTTATTAGTTTACGTATATAAACAATTTATGCCTTATTTTCTATCTCTCAAATGACATCAAACAACCCATTACAATATTCGGAAATTAAATGATGTAATAAGCTTGCCAAATAAAGCACATTTAAAAATTAATTCGTTCACCGCAAACTGCAAACTACGTCGCGCAATCGTCATTATTCACTTGTTTCAGTTTAATTTCAATTATAATGTGTACACATACTACTCATACATAAACTAAACATGACATTGTGATTTATTTATTTTAACTTTTGTTATCTTAATCTTGTAATTTAACGCATTTTTTTATAATTAGACTGAAATAATTTATAATTTAGTTAATAAGACAGACTAATGAATTAAGACTGGTCGCTGTAAAAATGTTTGTGTGAAGACTACGCGACCCGCAGAAACGCGTAGATAATTAAAACAGATTTAGTTTTTTTTTAATATACATAGGTACAATGCATATCATTTACTATTAGTGCTATTACAAAACGAGGTGAAATAGTGTCTTAAATAAACATGAAACAACATATATCTTCAAATAAACCAGTTTGATGCGTGATCCGCATACTGAAAGTTTAAACGAGCCAACATTCGGGCCGGTCCTTCACGCTCCAAATAATATAGGTATATACCATTATTTACTAAGATGCGACCTATTCAAATCTTGTTTGGGTGTCCTTGCCAGAATTATTTATCTCAAGGCTGAGCCCTGCCGGCCTAGCCGAGGTGAGAAACGCTGGCGGTATAAACGCAGTCTGGCTCAGGGTGGCTAGCCGAATGGCACAATCGCTCACGAAACGCTCACGAAACGAAGCGCTAGTAGATATCTATCTCTATCGCGCTTGCGTATTGGCGCGACAGAGCCAGCGGCGTATCGCTTTCGTTTGGCGTCGGAGAAATGCCATTCGGCTACGGGGCCTGTAGTGCCACTATACACGGTGAATCTGAGTAACCCGACAAATTTTAGCCACACATTTCTGATTCCAAAAGAAAAAAGAAAATATTGTTTTACATAGATGAGTAAATTATGCAAGAAAATAGTTTTACTATTTTTGAATGTATTTTCATAAAAAAATTAAAGGTTTTATATAGAAATAGAAATTAAAATGAGTTCTCATGTTTAAAAAAAAACTCATTTTTGAAAGGTTTTATTTGTCACTTCTTGACATCTAAAATGAAAATTCTCCATAATGGCATCAACGCCGTTAAAAAGGCCTTTTTTGTGAGTGTAACAATAAGAAAATATTTTTTATTCAATTGCTAATAACTCTGAAACTATAGCCGAAATACAGAAAAGTTTAATTTATATTTTTGTCTTAAAATGGGATCAGGAATATGTTAAAATTTGTCGGGTTACTGCTAGAAGAGCGATAAAGACAGCCATCTACGATATGATTACGAAGCGTAAGCGATTGTGTCCTTGGCTAGCTACTCTGGACAGAATCACAATGTAAATGCCTTCGGGTAGACTATTTACTTGTTTACGACGGTACTAAGAACGTTCTTACGGAGCTAAATAGGTACAATTTTCGTGCTAAGTACGTAATCTAATTAACTGACGGATAGTTAAGTATTCATAAAGTTTAAGACCACTTCCAAGTCTGAACTGAAGGCATCTGTTTTTATAAGACGAGTGTTTTGCTAATTGAAAGCGTCGAAAGATAAATTCAAATGGACTTAAAAGGTTTCGTGTGTCTTTTACAATTTTGTAATTTGTACCTCTTGATTTTTATGTATAATTGTAAGCTAAGCCAAGTTTGGCAAAAATGCTCGTAGAAGTAGGTAAGTACGAGTAACTATTTAGGTACATAAGGAACGTGAGACTTATTTATAATTTGTTACCGAATACTTAAATGAGACAAAAAAGTTCATCCTTGCCCTTAGTCTAATATTCCATTGCTTATTGTGAAAACTCATGGTAATTGAATAACGGTTTCATTTCCCAAACTATTGTAGACCTAAAACTAGCAACACTTCTACTCGCTTTAAAAGTTTATTCAATAAAAAATACAAAACCGAGCTAGAATTTTAGATGTTTATCTTATCCCGTTAAGCTTTACATTGTAGATCATGCTACAGCCTTAAAGCAAGTGCATCTCACAAAACAAGAAACTCATATCATTCCACAAAATCTTACTTGTATCCAAGATTTACTATGGCACAGATCGCCTGCGTGGTTCCGTGATTGGTTGCCGTCGCGTCGGCGGACAGTATCGGCAAAGCTCGCTTTCAAACTAGTCTATTATTCAGAGTTTATTCAAATAAACTGTTTACAATACCAGGCCTGTCTCACTTGCATATGACTGCGGACACCCTGTTTCTGTATAGGGGAATAGATTGATATCGTAATTTTCTCCTGTCTCATAAAGCGCCAACTTTACTAGGTTGGCTTTCTTGAGCAGAGTTGGTTGTTTCCATGGATATTATTATATTATTGAGTTCACGGAAGTATACTTACCTACCTATAAATTTTCCTAGAGAGCAGATACTGATATTAGGCGACTTCAACGCGAGAGTTGGGCGTGACTTCGAGGCTTGGCCAAATGTCTTGGGAAGACACGGTATTGGTAATATTTCATTTAATTTAATTTCATTTATTTCATGCAAAACCATGGTTACAAGAGGTGTTACATAACATAAATTAGGTACATGGTCACCCTGCAAGGGCGTAGCACTGTCTTATAGAAAACTAGCTTAAAACTAAAAACTTTACATGTACAATAAATAAAAGAATATTATCAAGCTGTGAAAGTATTACATTACGCGTACATTGTTATTTTCCGTCAATAATTTATAATATTAGTTTACAATTTTCCACTTTCAGATTAAAATTATGACTATAAAAAAACAATAATAAAAATAAGTTAAAAATAAGTTAAATGTCAATATTTATATAAAAAAAAAGTCAATTAATTAGTGCTAGAGCGAGGAAGTTAGATTGTCATCAAAGAACTCAGTAATTGTATAATAGCATTTTGAAATAAGTGATTCTTTTAAGAGCCTTATGAAAGTAGAGTCTAGTTCTTCATTTCTAAGATCGTCTGGAAGTTTGTTAAAAATTTTTATTGCCATAACATATGTACTTTTTGAATGTATTTTTAATTTTGATGATGGCAGCATAAGCATATTTCTAAGTCTTACTGAGTGGGCCCTAGATAAAACTTCTTCCCGTTTTTTAAACATGCCAATATTTTTCCTGATGAATTTACATATTTCTAGAATGTACAGCTACAAGCTAATGATATGAATAGCAATGGTCTACTGTTGTTATCTCTCTGTGCTCAATTCCAACTAGCTATTACCAATACCATGTTTAGGCTACCGGCCAGATACAAGACCACCTGGATGCATCCGAGGTCTAAACATTGGCATCTCATTGACTACGCTATCGTTAGACAACAGAATTTATCTCAAGTGAGTGTAACGCGTGTGATGCAAGGCGCTCACTGCTGGAGTGACCATCGACTCGTCTGCGACCAAGATTCGTCTGCGTCTCCGGCGTCCTCGTAGGAGAGAAGCTGTCAAATCTAACCGCTTGGATGTAAATAAACTAGAACGCCCACCAATTCGAGAGACCTTCATCCAAGCGGTAAATAGCAAAATTCGAGAATCAGATGTTATGACTGGTGACCCCCTGGCTCATTTTCAAGCTCTGTCGGAAAACGTCGTTGATATCGCCTCCGGAGTATTAGGCTTAAAACGTAACAGACGCGAGGATTGGTTCGACGACAATGACGATACCTTGACCGATGCAGTCAGAAATCACCGACAGTTACTGCGCCAATGTCAAGACTCGGAAACTATCAAACGTAGCAGTGCGGAGCTGCGCAGGATAGTTCGCGAGGTAAAAGACAAGTGGTGGCAGAACAAAGCCGCACACATTCAATGGCTCTCAGATACCAACCAGCTCTCTGAGTTTTGCGAGGAAGTACGTAAGCTTGTTGGACCGGTTACTCGTAGCAATGTTCCGCTAAAAACTGAAGACGGAACAAAGTTGCTGACCAGCAAGCAAGACGTATTAAATCGGTGGGGAGAGCACTTCAACATCCTGCTTAATGTCGATCGTGCTGCGGATATGCAGTATATATACTCCATTGCGACGCTTCCTACCGATTCCAAGCTGGATGAGCCACTGACGTTGAAAGAGGTTGTTACTGCAGTACAGCAGCAGAAAAATAGAAAGGCTGTAGGCATCGACAACTTACCCGGAGAACTGCTGAAGTATGGGGGCAGGAGCTGCATGAGACTCTTTGGATATTATTTAAACGGATGTGGGAGCAGGAACGAATCCCTAATGAATTTCGGATATCCCGCATCAGTTCCTTATACAAAAATAAAGGCGACCGATCAGACTGCAATTCCTACAGGGGCATCTCTCTCCTAACTTCTCCGGGTAAAGTCTTTGCCCGCATACTGCTGAATCGCCTTTTGCCTTTATCAGAAAACATATTGCCGGAGACACAGTTTGGCTTCCGACCCGATCGAGGTACCTGCGAAGCAAATTTCTCAATACGCCAGCTTCAAGAGAAGAGTAGAGAGCAAGGTCAGCCACTTTTCCTTTGCTTTGTTGACCTTGAAAAAGCTTTCGACAGCGTGCCTCGTGAAGCCTTGTGGATGGTGCTAGCGAAACAGGGGTGCACGGCTAAGTTTGTCAGGCTCATTAGACTTCTGCACGACGGCATGCAGTGCTGTGTCAGCGTAAAGGGCGAAAATTCTGAGTACTTTGGTGTCACTTGTGGTGTTAAGCAAGGATGTGTTGTGGCGCCAACTCTTTTCGCTCTTTACTTTGCTGTTGTCGTCAGAGATGCCTTACAAACGTTAGCGGATGGCATCCGTATTCGTTTTCGCACTGATGGCAGTGTGTTTAATCTAGCACGACTGAAGGCACGCACGAAAATATCTCAAGCCACTATTACGGAGATAATGTATGCAGACGATCTTTGCTTCGTGGCGGAGTCCCCGGAAAGTCTACAAACGCTTATGACGAGTCTCAACGAGTCATGTCAGCGATTCGGCCTTAAAATTAGTGTCAAGAAAACCGAAATCATGGGGTTGGAGTCTCTAGCGCCCGCTGACATCAGGCTCGGCGATGACTCTCTTAAGCAAGTAGACAGATTCAGATACCTGGGGAGCACAATAACATCCAAGTGCCACCTTGACGACGAAATTAACAGCAGAATTGGAGCGGCTGCCGTTGCCTTTGGCAAACTGCGGGTCAAGGTGTTCCGATCACACGATATTAAGCTCCAGACAAAGATCTCTGTGTACATGGCAGTAGTTCTGCCCAGTCTCCTGTATGCCTCTGAAACATGGTGTCTCTACCGAAAACACATTCGTACATTGGATAGGTTTCACCTTAAATGCCTGCGTGACATTATGAACATCTCTTGGTCCGATCGTGTCAGGAACACCGCAGTACTACGCCGTGCTAATGTCAGCGGCATTGAAACCTATCTGATGAGACGACAGTTGCGATGGTGTGGTCATGTCTCCCGTATGTCTAATGACAGAGTTGCTAAGCGCATCTTCTACTCAGAGTTGCAAAGTGGCAAGCGGAAACAGGGCGGCCAACTTTTGCGCTACAAAGATGTGCTTAAGCGCCACATGCGGAGATGTGACATTGAACCATCGCACTGGGAGACTTCGGCACAAGATCGGCCGAAATGGAGGCATACAGTGAGAACAAAAGTGCAAACCTTCGAAGAACAGAGACGAGTGGAACTTGACGCCAAGCGCGACGAGATAAAGGCCCGACCACCTGCAGCCATCAACTATAATTTCATCGGAGGGGTGCTGACATGCAGTGAGTGTGGTCGTATATTTACTGCAAAAATAGGCTACGTCAGCCACCTGAGAGCTCACGACCGTCGCTCTCAATAATAAACCCAATACCCAGTCGCTGAGGCCGAAACCGGTCGAGACAGGATGATGATGATATTTACAAGTAGTTCTACTGATGTGAACGTAACTATTTTTCATGGAACACCCAATGTTTTTAGACAATATGAGATAAAAGCTTTATTTGATTGCGAAGATAAGATGAGTAAGACTTGTAAGAGAATAATCAAATACAAAAATACAAAATTATTTATTCGGAAAATATACACACACAGGCCACAGGAGCACACTTTTACACGTTAACATTACAGAACATTAATTAAAATTAAATGGGTGGCCCAAAATTACGTTGACAAAGAATAGTAAAATGTTGAAATAAACCTAAATATCGAAGTTACCGAAAATATTTTTTGAGCCTATATTTATTGTATATTTCTACATTCACCATGAATATTTCAACAGCATTCATGTCCATTTCGCAAGATTTGCTATGTAGACCAATTGTAAAACGGCGATTTTTTCAAATTCATACGTTCGATACGTTTCAGCCTACCTACGTAAATTCACCTCACTTAAAACTATAAATTATAGTTTGTAATCAATCTTAAAACCCTAGCCCGTTTATTGATTACAAAAATTAGGATATACATAGCTGTACATAAATAGAATTTTACTATGCATGTTTGGTTACCATGTATTTTTCATTCAAGCAATGAATACATCTGGTGAATGTCATATATTACATTTTAATAAACCTAAAACAGTCATGAGGATAAAAAAATAAATACCTAGGTTGCTAAAGTTACAATGTTAAGTAGCACGAGTGCGTAAAAAGTGTCTACGTAGCTACATGCATAAATGAATAATAAAACAGAGAATTTTAGGTAATACAGGCACTCCAAAAGAAAACTCTAAAAGGAACTAGAAATCACACAAAGAAAGACCTGAGCTGCTCCTAATAAAAAAAACAAAAGCGACGCCACGTTAAACGTATAAAAGCAACGAACACAAATTGGGTTATTACTGAGAGAAGAAAACTTTTCTTCCTTACATCCAATTTATATGGTAAAGAATAAACTTACCTATGTTATTGTTTCGACAAAAACTGTTATTATCCCTGTTTGGTAGACAAGATAGAAGGCGGTTGAGAAAAAGTAATGGAAGATCGCGTCGCCTTGGGCCACAAGCAAAATCAATTTCTGCAACGGTTCTCATTTTCTCGATACTTTCATTTATCCACTGGCATTTCGGCGGATAAGGATAAGAAAAATCAAGAAATGCATCTCTATTCTTTCACTACCTTCTGGGATACCCTCGACAACTAGTGTGTTAGTCGTATGTGACACTTCTGTTGCTACTACTCCTGTACTAAAGCCGATCACAAATAAGGCTTGCGATACACATGCCCGTAGCTTGCGCAACTGGCATGCCAGCCACGTTCACAATATTTGCATGCCAGTAATGTTGTGACCACCAGCCGTGTTTTTTTTATAGCACATATTTTTTTATACCGTGGCAAATAAGCATGCGGCCCGTCTGATGGTAAGCAGTACTGTTGTGGAATTTCAGTATTTTTCATAATACTCAATCATTTGAATAATTTGTATATTTAAAAATATTTGTATATTATATATCATATTTAACATATATAATATATCATTGTCTGAGCATCTACAACTTACGCATTTACGTGCTTACCTTGGGCCTCAGTCAATCTAAATAATAGACAATATTTAATATTTATTTATTTCGGGCCAGGCTTTACTAGTTTCCCTAATGCCCGGTAAAAAATACCAAAAGATTAAGTTTCTACTCCACAGAACTAATATCAATCTATAGTTCTGTGTTCTACTCCATAATATTTTCCATTATTTTCTTTATACTCCCAATGAATTTCATAGCGTCATTCATGCCTTGTCATTCAACGTTTTATTATGGAAAGTAGAAAATTACTCAATGTACATTATAATAGCTACCAATGACTTGTAAAAGTTTAGTCCACTCTGATAAAGTTGCCACTCATTGCTGAATTGAAACTGAAGTGAGACATCAAAAACTTGCGTTTCTCAAAGTTCTTGACTGTACAATTTTCTGTACAGAAATATTTTCTCATATCAATCGAAAAAGAGACCATACTTACTAAAGATACTATGAAGATAGATACTAAACATACTCATATAGTATGCCCCTTATTCATAAACGTTCACTAAAGTTATCAGGCCGATAAAGTCCCTTTGTCCCTTTCTATCACACCAACACGTCGGACAGGGACAAACGAACTTTATCGGCTTGATGACTTTAGTGTAAGTTTATGAATGTAAAATATCGAGTAAATCGATCGCTGAGAAATGCTTTAACTTTCATATCTAGACACATTGCGTAACTACATATATATAACCTAACTCGTGTTAAACTGTGAAATCTTCTGTACTTACAAATCAAAACACGTTTAAAGATAAGGATAATCCAAAGTGCTTTTTACGCCGGAAAATAAGGTTGAGATAACGGGCCGAACGCCAAATGTAACTTGTGATAAAAACGTAATTTCCACGTGTAGGCGCCAGAAACACAGGTTTATATTCGACAAAAATATTTTGCTTCGGGGCAGCGTTCCCCCATTGTACAACTGTCACGGAATCCAACAATCGTCTGAGGGCACATTCAAATGATAATCTGGCCATACGCTTTGCGAATTCGCGTAGTAAACGCGGTAGGCCGACGCCAGAAACGTCACATTAGCTTGATTTAAGCGTATTACATGGCATTCCTTTTAAAGGTGCGAGCTCTTTGTGATTTAGGTGATGAAACTTTGTCACATCACAGTGAAATTAAATTTATTCCTGAAGCCTGATTTAGAATAGAATAAAATTAGATCTCAAATCGCACGCGACTTAGCGGGCCGTCTAAATGAGCCATAAGAATAGCCGTAGAAGATAAGCTAGCCATTCTAAATAAGTAAGGCAATTGTCTCCGAGTTTTTACTGTCCTTGGTTCACAAAATTACCTACCTTCATTTTATGAGAGCGAAGAAATAAAGCGAAGCAGATGTCGAAGACAATAATACAGTCCGCCGAGTTGTTAGGTCTCAAAGGAGCTAGGGGAAGAGGATTTTAGTTCCATCACGTCCTTTTGAAGCGCCGTGACAGACAAGTGCTAGTCGGGGTAGAGGCTCGGGCAGACAAGTAGATATTTGCTAATTAGTATGGTTGCCACAAATGTTGAATCTATAATAATTTTCGGTTCAAACTTTACTGCTAAAACGTGTTCAGTTCTTGGTCTATTACATACATAGTTTCCCGATAAATTGGTTGAAATCGTCCAATGCTCTTAATAATAGTTTCTGAAATAGGTATACCAGACACTAAAGAAAATATGACCAAGTCCACCGGTAACCGAACCGGGAATCTATTCGTAAAAGCTTAACCTGTTAACTTTTTAAACCAGTCGATAATGCTTCGACAATTACAAAAGCCCAGCCATTCCCATCATTAAATAACCTTCCTCGTATATCAATCTAAAGACACATTCCCCATAAATCACGTTCCAATCGACGTAATTTAAACCGTTTCTCTTCAATTCCTATCGAGATCCACCGTCATCAATTCTCACGTGCGTACGCGGTGTCTCGAAAAATAATTTCGCGGCGTGGAGATACAAGTGCGAATCCCTATTAGAGCGTCTATGGTACGCCATTAAATAAACATCTCTGGCGGGGAGCTAGTTATTAGCGCAGCCCCCCATCCACTTGAGCCTCGGTGATACGGCACGCAACCGCGGGGGCGAAATCAATTTTTTCAACACGTGCATTAATGTTATGGCGATCGAAACGTAGCGGTTATCGGTTTATTGGTTTTTAATGTTTTGAAGATGTTTAGGAAGCTGTCAGCAACGCGGTTGAGTTAGTCTCTTACCTTCCATTCTGTCTGAAAAATAAATACAAAATACAATTAGGTATTTGGATATTCACACTCCGTTGTCGATTTTTAGACAGCATCCCAATAAATAGTCGTCAGATTTAAGATTCTTTAAAGAAATTTAAACTAAATTATTTGATATACATAATATATTTTAAATATTTTCTAAAAATAGACAACAAACACAAAACTACTTTCCGCCGTCAATGTAGATAATTTTGCTATACAGTCTCAGACAGAATAGATGCTGCCGCTTTTCTCTAAAGTTCATTCGTTTCGTGTCTTTACAGCAAAGCGAAAAGATTATACACTTTGACCGCTTCTTTTCTAGCAGCATAATAGAAAAAGCATACTGTGACCACGACCTACGGTCTGAAATCGGATAAATGTTCTTATCAAGTCAGCGAGTGTCGTGGGCCGCCGTCTCGTGTTTTACTGCGATTGATTCCGTTCGCAGTACGGGCCGGACGGAACGGGACTATCCTGTACTTATCTAATTTTATTGTTACTCGCCGTCGTCGAACCCTCTGTTCGGACCGCTTCGAAGAAAACTAGAAAATTCTTTCGTCCCCTTCGGATATTTTTATCTAAAAAGGACATCTTTATTCGCAAGCAGTTAAACTCATTTCAACATCTAACGGCCGTGAGATAAACGGGCTCGCTGAACTTTAAGCCTGGTCGAGATATAAAAAAAGCGTGTCTTCAGATATCGACACGTTAACGCTACGCCCAAGAAAAAAAACTATATAGGTACCTACTAAATGACATCCCTCATCATCGTCGGTAAGCATGACAAATAGGTACCAAAGTTTCCAAGAAAATGTGATCGGACTACAGTATTAACATCTAGACTGTTCACACGAGTAAGCCGTCAGTTTCAACCACTGTGTATCGCATATCTCTACAAACATATTAAACAGCCATCAAAAACACAGGCACTTCATACCCAGAGTTACGCGAAGACCGCGTTTCCATGTTCGGCACATTAGATATGATAATTGGTACATTTGCGTTGCGGACGGGATGACATCGCATAACGCTGCTCATTGGAGAGAGACGAATCATGTCATACGAATCTCATATTTGTAATGCCTTTTAAAATTAGGACGGGAAACGTGCGAGCCCCAACTCTGCTCCCAATGTAATTTACCGCGAGTTAGAATGCCTTGCGAGACCGCGGGGTAATTATAACTAGTTTAGAATTTATGTTGATGCACTGAGTGTGTTAGTTTACCGAATCGTATCAAGTGGCACTAGCTCGTGTTTGGGTAAACCATATATAGTTAAGGGACGTGGCTTTTTATAGCATTGCATGCTGTATATGCATTAGAACCGTTTTCCACATTTCGGTACGGTACTTATACGTTGATCTTAGAAAAGAAGTATGGCTAGCATTATCATCTGTCTCGTGGTTTAGCAAACATACTTTTTCAAAGCTACCAGGCAACTAAGTATATTTATGTTCTGTGACATAGCACTTGCCACGGTAGGTACTAAAGTGCCAGGGAACGGACTTCTAACAGATGAGTCGCACCACAGACATATTACCGCTAGTGAACAGAACGTGTACAAAGAAAATAACAGAGAAAATATGTTATTTTTGGTAAAATTAAATTGAATTATTCTTACCTCTGTTAAAAAGGTACAAACATAAAATACTCTGAAAATGTCAGATGGAATGTCGACCTTATTAAACTTGAAGCTTATGGATATGGAACCGTCTGTTATCTACAGCCACATATTTCTTAACGCAAAGTTAGTAAAACGTTAATACCGCGGTAACTTTGTGACAAAAAGTAACCAATTTACGAAGGAATTTGGCTAGCGTAACGGCTGTACCTTGCACAACCCATCGTTTAAGATAAACCGTGAATAGGCGGAACATTCTTGAGTTCCTTCATGCTGAGGAATAATAGATTTAACAACAATAGAAAATTATTGTAACTCACACAGTGAACAGCGTAGCTAACAAAATGCTTTCCTTTCTATAAATACTAACAAAACGGTAACGAATAGTGCTTAGTCAATTTAACTGAGAGTCGTCATGGAGCAATCTGCTCGTGAACTCGTTTTATTGCATGTCGAGGTTTCATCCGATTCCAAATTCAAATCCTTTGACAGTGCGCGATGATAAACGAGGCAGAGAAACGAAATGTGGAAAACTATAAATTCATAAAGTAAAAGTGCATTGAGGGCCACAATCCCCTGTGTCTGTGCGGCCGAGTGGCAGCCACTCCGCTTGACTGATGACCCGTTCCCGCCCGAGAAAATGCCACGATTGTTCTCGACGAAGCGGACGAAAAAAGGGATAAGTGAAATGTTTTAATTTGCTATTGCTTTCTGGGGTGCCAGTTGGCAAGGGCTTCAAAGTCCGTTACTTTAGGATGGGATTTGTTACACATTGGGGCTCTTACGTAATGTGATTATGTATTTACAAAATCAAATAAAGTTATAATATAATAAGTTATACAATAGAAGGAAATAATCCAAAAATTATAAGCAAAGATATCCAACAGATGGTCTTATTGCCAATAGTAATCTTATTCAGACAACCTTTAGCTAATAGGAACATAATTTTGTACGAAAATCATTTTGCTGATCTTAATCTTAATACCTTTATACATTTAATTCCAAAACGCTCTTCGCGGTTGAAATCTGTGGTAAAATTGCTAAAGCATAGAAGTGTTAAAAGACTTTCATGACCCATGGTTTATAATGTAATAAGTAATTGTGTTACACAATATTATGCTAAGCTTAAAAGCAAAATAACATTCTTGCTTCCGTTTAAAATTTAAATGAACCTAAGACAAGGTTGTTTAACGTGAACTTAGAGATTACAAGAGTAACCAGACCTCTGAAGTTGGTGTAAATTACAAGAAGGGGAACCATTCTGGCTGATGCAAATGTTGTGAATACTTATTAAGAACTTCCACACACAGCTACTAATCATTCTCGTCATCTAACGAAGACACGCAGGCCAAGCTTCTACAACTTAAACGGGCGTAAGTTCTTTATCAGTTGCTCTTGGGAATGAGATCTTTGCTCCTTCGGAACTCAATTTAGCGAAGCGGTAGGTTGAGTATCCTTAGACCTCAACATATCACGTTTCACCGTCGTGTTGTTCCAACTCTGACGGAGTAGTCGGGAGCCGCAACATGCTAATAATTTGATCAGACGCCCGCACGCGTAACTTTATGCCAATTGAAAAGTTTCACTCCACTGAAATATGTTGAAACAACAGTTGAGTGACGTTGGCTTGCGTCTTTTTCTGTTTTATTTGAGCCAATCATGGCAAAATGTTGCTAACAAGTTACTTAGAATTCCACTTGACTATGTACCTACAAATTTGCCAAGGCAACATAGGTAACTTAAAA
The DNA here is from genome assembly GCF_023078275.1 of Leguminivora glycinivorella. NCBI lineage: Eukaryota > Metazoa > Arthropoda > Insecta > Lepidoptera > Tortricidae > Leguminivora > Leguminivora glycinivorella. The sequence continues at coordinate 18,912,032 of NC_062974.1, read as the reverse complement.
TGTAAAGTTTAGTTTCCCCAACTTCGGCAATAAAATCGATGAACTTCAACAAGTGTTTCAAAGAGGCACGTAAAATAAAAAAGCAATTCACTATCAAAGATCTGCAACCATGTTTAACACAACTTTGTCTCACGTTCGCTGCAAAGCTTTGTACGTGTATGAAAGTGTCTGGATTCAAATGAAGTAGGCAAGCAGACAGGGCCTGAGGCGCCTGGAGTCTCGCCTGCCGCTACGGAACGTCTACGCTACTTAGTATTGTTCTGACAAAGAGCCCTACATGTCCTCGGGTGGGGATAGGGCTATTTTTAAAAATAATTGGCCACAGTTAGAATGGAATGAAATTTTTTTATTCATTAGAAAGGGAACCTTGCTTTACTCGTGCGCCTAAGGCTGACGAGTGAGTGGGTTTTGTTAATGTTAGGTTCAGAAATAATTTCACAATCTAGAGAGTGCAATTTTACATTAGAAAACTTTACTGAATTTACTTTGATACACAAAAAGATTTAGTAATAAAATTAAATGGTAAGTTAATTTAGACAACATTTTCCTTTTTTAACTTTTATTTTTTTCCATCATCTTACGACATATAAAATGTGGAGATAAATAGAAACTAACTAAATTAGTCTGACGTTACTTTGTTGCGAATTGTACAGCTTTCTGTGTTCAACTTGGAGACGTTTTAAAGGAGACGTATTTCAAGCATTGCCTTCACGTACCCGAATAACGTAGTTGATACTTTACGGAAATGAAATTCTACGAACGTGAAACAAAAACTCTTAGTTCAAGGTGCTATTTTGAGAGAAAATTGCAATCTAGACTACATTGACGATGCAGGTGAAAGTTAAAACTTAAACGAAACATAACTTAAACGAAAGGAACATAAAACCTTAACGAAACTGTATTGTGTAGATTATTTCAGTTTAGAAAATTACACGTCTGCTACTCTTATGGTGTAGCGTACATCTTCTACTTCTAATCAGAACATTATACCAAATGTGCCTTTAAATATTTTGGTTATACCCAGAATAATAGAAACCCCAGTAAAACTTCCGCAGTATAATCCAAATCCTATAATAACGGTAACAGTATCCAATAGCGCTATTGTATAAATTAAACGATCCTATAGGTACAGTCAGCTCCACCTGTTCAAGCAGGGTTTCCGCTGGCAATTAAAACTAGCTGCAGCCTGGCCTTGTTCCACGTGGAGGCGATCTGTGGAGAAGGAGGCTGGCGCAAATAGCCTAGGCTGGAAATACCTTGAATAAGTCACCCAACAGGATCACGAAAAGTGGAAGATTTTACTGAGAGCCCAATGTCCCTAATGAAGGATAACAGGATCACATCATCATCATAGTACATTCAGCGTGAAAAGTAGCGGATCAAATAACGCTTTAAAAGTAACTTCCATTCAAAAAGAGCCGCATTCAAGAAGAATTCCAAGCAAAAAAAGATGTGTCTGTATATAAAAGAAAATTTCAACTTTGATATAATATAATATAATCTGACCGCGAACTGTACAGATTTATCTTCATTTAGAAATGTTATCCAGGATATCAGATATTTTAAGTGCGTTGTTTCATCCGCTAATATATTCCTGCTGACTGTATTATACTCAAAACTACGATCTAAGTAGAGGGAATTACCTTAACTTCGGTCGTCCCTCGCACCTTGTTACCAACAACATCTAACAAGATTACTTATTACAGGACTTGTTTCAATTGTAAAGGGCTCACCAATTGTTAATTTGAGTAGATTGCTCCATTGTTAACCTTTTATAAAACTCTTTTTTATTCGTGCTCGGAGAAAAAAGTAAACTAAGTATATATACTTTTGATGCTGAATTAGAAAAGCAAAGTACCCGAGCTACATACCTACTTAAATGAAAAGTTTCTTAAGTCATTAGTCATAATCTAGTACTGACTTGAATATTTATATTACCTCCAAATACAATGTGGCCGGAGATCCTCCATGTTTGTTTTTAGGTTTTATTCTCCTTTTGTAATTTAGGTACCGCCTTACAGAAGACCACAGCTAAATAGCACTAGACCCTACTCTTAGTGGTGTGTTCCTGCCGGTGAGTAATGCTGCCAGAGCTCAGCGAGGGTGCGGTGTGCTGGTGACGGGAGGATCTGCGGAACTAACGGTACGGTTGTTCCGTCTATTGTCCTTTGAGTCGTCGGCAACCCAAGCCCTCCTTAGAACTTGTTTCTACAAGTTTCTAGAAGTTTTTTATTTTATTTATTTTATTATAAAAGTACATCCACATCATATATATTGTAGATTACATTAACAAGCATACAAGCACAAGAAGTTATTTCTAACGTGTTGGCAACGCGCACATGACATTCCTTGAGTTGCAGGCGTCCGTAGGTGATGGTGACCGCTTTCCATCAGGCGGACCGTATGCTTGTTTGCCGCGTAGAAAAAAAGGTAGGTACGTTGTTTAATCTAATAGACGTAAGAAAAACCCCATAGTGTAAATCATCCAAGTGACCTTATTATTTAGTTACTTATATTATTTACTTTTTGGTTTGATTGTTTAGGAAAGTGTTGAGATGCAATTTACATTTGACCTAAGCAATATAAATCGTCTGTAGGGGCCTGGGTACCTAGCCATCGTTACGATGGCTAGTCGTTACAATTGCTTAGGATTCGTCTATCGTATCGTATCTCCCTATCGCTCTTGTGTAGTGGCGCGACAGGGCCAGACTGTCCTTCAATCGTCACGTAGCATCAATGATTATCATTTTGGCTAGGACAACTGTTATAGAAAATTAACAACCGAAAACAAGTTTTGATGAATCAGAATTTAGATCAGAAACAAACAGATGTACAACTGCAAACAACACCCCGTATTCTGTACTAATGATCAAAATTTTAATGGAAACGAGAACATTCACCAAGTACGGTGTACCCTTGTTTCGCCGACAAACTTTTCATCGAATATCATTTCATCGACAACAAATCATCGAAAGTTTAGTTCGAGTAAAATTGTTTCAAGTAAGTTTGTTTCAACTACTATTTATATGAAAGTTTCTTAGTTATTATAAATACTATTCAACTAATATTTCTTCATCGCTGATTCGTTTCAATGTACTTCAAATAGCAGAACTACAAAACATCGAAATTCATTTATTCGACGTATTATTACAAAACTTTCTCATTTGTCGTACTACACATTTATAGATGTTTCTATTGCAGGAAACTTCAAATTGTCGATTTTATCGTGGCACATCACATACGTCCATAATTAAACTATGACCATTGGCTTAAATCCTATATTAGAGTAGGTTTAAGTTAGAAGTGTGATCACACAGAAAAAAACGGCTTACCAAATAGGTTCAGGTTAGGTTAGAACTGCGACCTTCACAACAACGAATGGCTTTTAAATTAGGTTTAGGTTAGGTTAGAACTGTGACCACACAAAAAAACAAATAGTTTACAGAGTAGGTTTAGGTTAGGTTCGACCTGTGATTTACACAGAAGCATACGTATTGCAGAGTAGGTTTAGGTTAGGTTAGAACTGTGACCACACAAAAAAAAAAGTTTACAGACTAGGTTTTGGTTAGGTTCGACCTGTGATTTACACAGAAGCAAACGTATTGCAGAGTAGGTTTAGGTTAGGTTAGAACTGTGATCAAACACACAAACAAACAGTTTACTGGGTTGGTTTAGGTTAGGTTCGACCTGTGATTTACACAGAAGCAAACGTATTGCAGAGTAGGTTTAGGTTAGGTTAGAACTGTGACCACACACAAAAACAAACAGTTTACAGAGTATGTTTAGGTTAGGTTAGAACTGCGACCCCACACAATAACGAACCTTTTTTTATTTAAAGTAGGTTTAGGTTAGGTTAGAACAGTGACCAATCAAACAGTTTACAAATTGTAAAATTTTAGAAAAAATCATAATTGAAATAATATTATGCGTAATGAATTGTATTTAATGTAAAACAAAATGAAATGAAAAAACACGAAACGAAATACGACGATATAAAGTATACTCGGAATAACTTATCTACGAAATAAAAGTCTACGGTTTGATTTTACTTGTATCGATTGTTCTACGATATAAACTATCGATGAAATGAAATTATTTGAAACGTTGTCTTTGAAATAATATTCGAAGAAGTGTCTGTCGGCGATTCAAGGGTAAACCACCAAGTACTAATGCCATCAAATCAAATGGAAGTTGTAAGTTCGGGGAAACTATGATTGATTGAGTAAATGTCTGTTGTCTTATCTAGAATATTCATAAAATGTACATAGTCTCCACCGCTTCGTTTTCCATGGAAAACACCACGTAATCCATACTAATATAATAAATGGGAAAGTGTGTGTGTCTGTTTGTTTGTCTTTCACGGCAAAATGGAGCGACGAATTGACGTGATTTTTTTAAGTGGAGATAGTTGAAGGGATGGAGAGTGACATATGCTACTTTTTGTCTCTTTCTAACGTGAGCGAAGCCGCGGGAAAAAACTAGTCATCTATAATTATTATAGAAAATTCTTAGGTAACGTTTCTTTAATTAAAAAGCTCCTGTCTCGCACAGCTAAACTGTCACCTGTAGTGTTTCCGGGCCGATACAATTCCTTTAAATAGATAGGAAGGCGTGGCGCGAGCTTGTGAAGGCCCTTTGCACCTCTGTGGTGTCTTAGGACTACAACAACAACAACAATTCCTTCAAACCTTCTAGAAAAGAGCATAAAATGTCACAAATACTAGCAACGAATTTCTAACTCCTTCGGTCTTCCAAGTGTCCATGGGCAGCGGTGACCGCTTACCACTAGGCAATCCGTAGCTCGTTTTCTTCCCATATCATAAAAAAATACGCAAACTGTATTTAACTAAGTTTTATTTGTATTTTGTTGAAATAAATCTTATTGAACGGCCTTTTTAGGGTTCCGTACCAAAAAGGTACAACAGGAACCCTTATGGTGCGACTCTATCCGTCTGTCTGTCCGTCTGTCACATTCCTAAATATCTCGAGAACTACTAATGCTATCAACTTGAAATTTGGAATAGTTGTGAACATTGTAAACCTCTACAAATAGAAAGTATAATTTTTTTAAATATATTAATTTTAATTGTAGAAAATGGCCAAAATGAAAGGGGGGCAAACTGTAAATTTCAAGATACTAGGTCAAGTGGGGTATCGTTGGAAAGAGCTCAAATTGAACGTAAATAATCTATTTTTTATAGTTTTTTTGTTGTGGAAAAAAAAAGAATTTTGAAGGAAAATGTAAAAAAAAATACCGTTCCCCCCCCTTATCTCCGAAGTTTACCAACGAAAAATTATGAAAATTTTAGTAAACATTGGTTTTATGCTATATATTACAGGAAAAATATAATCGTGTTTGTATTTTGAATACTTTTTTTTAATTCACAAAAAACTTTTCAGATTTTTACTTTCAATTTACCCACCCTTGTGGATGTATATCGTACTTCAAATTAATACGAGATGTTACGTAAACCATCTTCTGTCCAATAAAGTAAAAACTGTTTAAATCGGTTAACATTATAAAGAATTATCCCTGAAAAACCAGGTCGCGCAAATTAGTTCGCAAATTGACCGGGAGATGGCGCTATACACTATAATACTCATTAGTGCATATACTTTTGTCTTCTAGTCAAGTCATTAGAGTTATATGAAAATATGAGATTATTTTTACTAGGTAGTTTGAAAGAAAGTTTGTACGGAACCCTCGGTGGGCGAGTCCGACTCGCACTTGGCCGGTTTTTTGAATATTAAAACTGGCCGGGATTAATGCCGGCCTACCCAAACAGGCCTAAGTAAATTTCATATCTACAGCGTGTTGTGTTGTTTCAGGACTTCAAGCCTACATATGTTGAGTCGATGGCACGCGTGTTTGGATTGGTTTATCTGTCGTACGGTTACGGTTATATATTCGTACTTGAATGTGACCAACATATTTTTTTTATTTAAGCAACAAAATGTCATAGAAACAAAAACGTGAATAGGGTAATAAGACACCGTATTTAAATGTAACTATTGTATGACAAAAGTAAGCACGCTCATTCCTAAAGTAAGTTTTAATTAGGTATGTTGATAAATACCGCTCGTATAATAAATTATGATCACCAAGGGTTCGGATATCTCGTAGCATGGTAAGACAGAGATCCATGGAGTCGATATTAACATTAAATCTAATTCATACTCATACTCATCCTCAATGTATAAAATGTGTCGCAAAATGATTTTAAATTCATTTAAAACGATGAATTATTAAAACTGTAAGACTAAAGTTAACCGTTAAGACAATAAATGAAAGAAAAATTAATTACCTACCTTGTTATACAGACTTTTATTGCGGTAGACGCGCTGGCCATGCATATTATCAAATTTAGTCACATGCGTGATGCGTGTCAGTCATTAAAGTCATTTATTTACATTTTTTTTACGTACAACATAGTGTGGCAGTCTTTTTTCATTTAAAATATAGTTTTATTCAATTCCAAATTATATTTATTTCGTTTATAATCAACTTTTGAAATGAGTAGGTATGTGAGTATGAGTATGAGTTGACTTTTATGTTAAAATCGACTCCATGGTTCTCTAACGTTTTACCATGCTACGAGATATCCAAACCCTGGTGATCACGTAGAAGAATGAATAGTTAGGATAAACTAAAAGGCTGCAAAATAAAAGATTTCCCTCTCAAAGAGGACGACCTAAAACAACCTGCGTGAAATAGCGGACGATATTATAGCGATACATTTTACGTAATTTTCCCTAACGAGAGTGCAACGAGTCCCGTCTTCCAATCAATTAAGGCGATTGGAAATGTTAATGCCAAATACGTATATTTTGATGCTGTGGCTCGACTGCAGGCGAAGCAGGATTCTGGTAACTGTCCAATACAATGCCCCATTAAACCAAAATTGGGTTTGAAAGTAGACCGAACTTCTTTAAGTAGCATTTTATGAAGTTATTTTGCTAAAGAAATTGGACATGGATCGGATTTACTCCTCTTGTGCGAAATTGTAGGCCAGACAACATTAGTTTTATAGTAATCAATAGTGTAACACACCCTTTGTGTTTTAGCGTAGGTACGTTATAGGTGTAGATACCTATAACTTTTTGGGAAAACATAACATTCAAAGTAGGGTTACGGGGACTGACGAGTAGGTAAAACAAGACATTTTTTGCTGTGAATGTATCAGGGTACCTACTTGATACTTAAACTGTAAGCAACGCACATATTATAGGGGAATGTTTTCCTTTGTCTAATGCCCCCAGTTATGCCATTCGACTATCAACGCGTGGGGTCACTTAACATGTCACATGTATCTTACAAACCCGCTCCGAGTGCTGAGCCATCCTTTCTAGCCAACGTCACAATCGTAGCTAGCCCTGCATATAGCTCTTCTGTAGTGGCGCGACAGAGCCAGATTGCGTTTCGATCAGCACGCATCATCAAGGACTGTAACTTTGGCTAGGCCGACAACCCGGACTGTTCACTTGTCAATCGGAGTCAGCACGCTGCGTAAAGCGTACAACTCAATTTTCGCGTCACCGCGCTGACATGTATCGTGGAATGCATCATTCACGAAGTCACTTGCCTTCGTTGGTATTGTCATAACACTAAATGTTACATTTCTCGAATTCGCGCGTCATCATCAATGACACGATCTATATCGTCGGATGTCACCGACACTTACGGCGAACATGGACCGGCGAATGACGGGCAATAAGATAATGCGATATTTTCGCTTGGTTATGTACGAGGGGAGTTGGGAATTATTCTGCAGAAAATTACCAAACTTCAGATACCTATGTGATTAAATATATTACATAGTGAGGGAATACTATAAGACAATTTTAATAAATCGCAACCTTTTAGGTTCTAGGATATGTGGACGATTAGTTGCACACCTTGCCGACGGAGAATATTGCGCTGACAGAAAGTATCATGTCATGTCAAACAATTTTTCAGGGCTTGTGCCCACCGTTTTCAACAATATCAACATCACCTATGTTAAAGAAAATATTACAATAACATTTATTAGATACTGGATTCAATTATATTTAAGTAGACACAGTCAGCATCAAACTTACGGCTCAGACTACGCTTCAAAAGTAAAGCATTTTCCAATAGCTTAGCACACCGAAATTTAATTTTCTTTTTTTTCTTAGCCTAATTGAGTGTCCCACTGCTGGGCAAAGGCCTCTCCCCTGGCTCTCCATGACTCCCGATTCTCCGTTTCCTCCGGCCAGTTCTTCAGAAAGGCGTCAAGATCGTTTCGCCATCTTTGCTTGGGACTGCCCGGCCCACGCTTCTTCGTCGGCAATGTCGGCATCCACTTGGTGGCTATGTTAGCCCCTCTAAATATCTGGATGCGTGCGATAGACGTGGCCGGCCCAGTCTTATTTAAGCCTGGCGGTTTGTTTTGCCAACATCAGCAATGCGAGTTTTGGAGCGCAACGTAGTAGTATTATCGTAACGTAATATGTCCATATAAAAATGTATAACAATAATTTAACTCTAACTGACGTTTCTCCTTGCCAACTGTAGATCTCAACAGGTCATCAGGTAAAAGTTTTCAAGAATAGTAGATAACTTAGACACGCTTTTTATCTGATACAGAGTTTAAATGCTGACCGTACGCAACGAATACCATTGTTCATTTGTTTCAATACTGATATCTGTCCCGCATCCAATATTATCCAAGATGATGAATAGGATACTTAATTGATTAAGATTAATATTGATTATGCATGGCTATTATTGATATTATTTAATCATGCAGAGTTCTTGAAGAAATTACTTTCTCTATCATAATGGTACTTAAAAGTATGAATGAAATTGTATCTCAATACAGTAATCATCAATATCTGGTAGATATTTTAATGACATAAAAAACGAATAATGAAGGGGTAGGAAATCAGGTCAACAATAAGTACAGTTGGCTATGATAAATTAACCAAATTAACACAGACACCAAATCTGATTTGGTTAATAAACCGAAACTAAATCAATATTAGATTCCATTATGATATAATTTGTGGTTTCTCCATATTTTAAATTACCTAAACAACATTACTGTAGCAATTTTGACCAGCGCTGGTTACTTAGATAATAAGTATAACAACGCTCCCCTCGGCATCCATTATTTAGGGGCATAAGGAAATTGACCGTCCCCGCCAAATATCAGATTTCACGTTGATCTGACTAACACTGATTAACTCTGGCTGGTGAGAATTGAATTATATCCGTCTGGTTTATGCGATTTTTAGGGTTCCCTAGTCAAATTGGCTAAAACGGAACCCTAGTTTCCTCGCGTCCGGCAATCAGTCCGTATGTCACAGCCATTTTAATCCACTATTGTATACATAGTTGTATACATACTATACATATGTAGGTGTATTTTGTAAGCCGCTACTTATTGTAAAGCGAAACATTATTAAAATTTGTTTTTAGAGGTACTGTCCGTACACATGTAACTAAAAGTAAAAATAATTTGAAATATTTTTTAATTCAGTAAGTAATTTTTGTTGGAGATCATCGCTGTCAAAACCCCGAAAACATTGTCCCACGAACATCACTTTCTAACTGAGCAATCAAAACAGAAGAAGAAAATACAAATTGATAAATAAATACTTAAAATGGTTTCGAAGCCGATCGGACAGAGGCTCTAAGGAGTAAAAAGCTTTTTATTGAAGTATAACTACTGAACTAGTTGGTATATATACCTACAGCTTCGGAACCCTCCCAAATGCGTATCCCCACACGAACTTATCCGATTTTTGTCATATTCCAGTGTGCGGCCACCCTTCCTGCGCGCAGAGAGGAATTATAGCACCAGATACGGTTAATTGGTTTGCCGTTGTGGTCGTATGACATTTTCAGTGCATAGCCTTTGTCATCGGTTTTAAAATCTCGTGAAACTGTTTTTGTCGAATAAACACGGCGAAAATGGCTTTAATTTTTAATCTGTTGGGAACTGAAAACAGCTGTTGTGTTTTTCTTTCGCAATCATCTTTGTGTTGCTCTTTTGTTTTTGCGAGTCTGGGATTATATATTTTACTCTGAGATAAGAGTTTAATTAATGCATAAAAGTATACAGTACTTACTCGTATCTGCCCATATAAGCCAAATATTAAATAAAGATTGAAATGGATTAATAAAATGAGAGAAAACCAAGTCCATCCCCATGTGCCAAAATTAACAAGTTTAAAAACTCCTCTTCATCTCAACCGATTTATATTTATCACTGTCTATTTATATAGACCCTTGAGCAACCTTTGGATCTACTGAACGTAATTAATGTCTATATTTGGATATTCTGGAAAATCACTTAATTAAAACTGACCAATTTTAACCTACAACTTTCACTGAATTAGAATTAAAGCTCAAAAGGTCCTGGCTTGTCTTAATATATTCAGACGCTCGTAGGCATCCAAGCCCATCGTCATTCCCAGTCAATAAGCCACCCACTTCATAAATAACTCCAGCGAGATTATAACCCACAAAGTCACGTTGTTGTTCCACAATGAATATTAACACTCGAATAACGTCTCGCAATAGTCTTGGAAGATAAATTTATCCGCGCTTCGGGAAATGGACCATTTTTCACGGCACCTAACGCTAGGTGTCACACGCGAGAAGCGGAGACGACGTTACTTACGGGTTACGTGTGTGGAATTGTAACACGTGCGGCTGAATTAGCTTCTGTTTCTTACACGTATTGTTTGTTTCATTATATTTCGTTGAATCAACAGGCCTGGCAGATGTGCCGGTTGAGCAATATCGCTTCAATGACGAGCTCTCTGAGGAAATATATGAATCTGGCTGTTCTTGCGGGTTCATACTTGAAGTCATAGATGCACATGCACAAGTTGTGCTCCACCGCTGGTTTTTATTAAGTACTAGAATGAGATTGAAACGAATTAGTGATGAAATATTTTGTAAATATTTTACAATCTTATGAAATGTTGACTAGGTACAGGTCAGTATTTTTTGAGGGTTCCGTAGTCAACTATTTTATTTATCATAAGAACTTAGCATGAAACCTTAGTTCTAAAACTTCCATATTTTGCATTGCAGTTCGAATCACTTTGATTACGTTTTGATTTAAACTTTCAAGTGCCAACTCATGCATCCAAAGAGCACACTTTAAAAACCTCTATTTTAAAAGCCGGTAAGGTAAAAAAACATAAAACCTCAAAATAAGCCAATATTCATGCGTCCAAAATTGAATATTAAATACATAAATTGACTGGAATCAATGATTCAGTGAGTCTGTGGGCTGTGCTGGCAGATGTCACTGGCATGCGACGATTATTGGCCAGTGAATGATGTACATTAAGACGGAACTCACACTGGATGAGACCGAAATAACTTATCTGAATGTTATATGAATGTTAAATAACTTGAACATTAGTAACATGGATAACGCCTTATATATTAAACTCAACTGGAGCTGTTAGGTACCTCACTTTCGAAGTATTATTTAGATGAAAATCATCTATGTATATAATTATTCTTTTGAGGGGTGATTTCTGGGATAACAACTATTCTATATTATTCCCCAAGACACGAAACTTTCAACTATATTTGTTCAATAGATATGGGCAGAGATATTTACAATTTCGCTTTTAAATATAGTATTAAATGATCATAAATTATCTGGGAATCAATGATTCAGTGAGTCGGTGAGCTGAGCCTGCCAGGCGTCACCGGCATGCGACGAATATTGACCAATGAATGATGTGCATTAAGATATACTTCACACTATATGAGACGGGACCGAAATAACTTATACGGATCATTATGCATACTTAATTATAAATGGGAAAGTGTGTGTGTCTGTTTGTTTGTCCGTCTTTCACGGCAAAACGGAGCGACGAATTGACGTGATTTTTTAAGTGGAGATAGTTGAAGGGATGGATACTTTTTGTCTTCTATCTTCAATTCATAACATGTTAATCGCTTGAATACCCTACGCCTTCCTGGATGTTTGACATCTTTATAGGTATTGAAAGGGTTCATTACCTATAAAGATGTCAAACATCTAAAGGTGCCTATCACTCTTGCCGCATTAGGTACCACGTTGAATAGCAATGGACAAGCTTTGAACCAGGTACCGCACGGGCATCGCAGGTCCTTTTAGGTACGTATTTTTTGTCCCATTGATATTACGCATACCTATACAAATACTAGCTGTTTCACATTGTTATACAAGAATAAACATTTGTATAACAAGAAGCCTTTTCAATATCGTATATTTATTTAGTTGAGTTTTCATCTTAATCCCATACTTACTCTGCAGCGAAATTATCTAGCCACGCGAGTGGACTAAAGCACTACACGTAAAGTAAATAGCATTATGTCCCATGCTTTCAGCTGTGTTATTACAGGTTCACTGCCAGCTGAGGCCGACTATCCACCACAGCCGTGCAATAGCGATAATATGAAATAAAACCTAGCAAAGTAATATAGACGCCCGTTTGAATTAAATCTCTATATGAAAGTAAATAGCATAATGTCCTATGCTTTTAGATTTGTTATTACAGGTTCACTGCCAGCGGACGCCGACTATCCACCTACTGATTTTTTTGATATTCTTATTTTTAAACACACTACAGCCCATCAAAATTTTCCAAAAACGGCTTTATTGATTAAGGCGCAAAAAAAGGTGTGGTATTCAAAATTGGTAACAATTAGCCAAAAAAACTAAACGGTCCGACACAAATTATTTCATTGTTATTCAGATTCTCGAATTTCGTTACGATTGATTAAGTTTTGAAGGAGGAAACAGTCAAGAGCGGAACCTCGATTTTAAAGATTTTTTCGCAATATCTTTTAACCGAGTTGTTCTGTAGGGGTAATTTTATTTCTATAAATCTAGTTAAAAACATTAGTATTTTATTCCCAAATAATTAAAATTCCCAAATTGAAAGGGGGACTCCTTTCCATTTTAGCATTTTCGCAGCAGTAGCTTTAGCGCAGAAAATGCAAATATTTCAATGGATCAGCGCCCTTAAACGGACAAAATGTGAGATCGTCGGGATATCAACTAAACTGTGGTTCCAGGCGCCGAGTGAAATAATATGATTTAAATAGCCTCATTTAATATTTTAACGCGTTTACTTGCAGCCTATGTTTTTCTGCGTAATTTTGTATTCGCTTATTTGTCGTTAATTAATGTTTTATGGAAATATTTTGCGGTGCCGTAGCTGGCACTGTAATATTTGGCTGACGACAGGCATTAAGTGGCTTATTTTTATTAAAAAGTTTGCGTTACAAATTATTAATTTTAATGTGGTTATGAGACTTTTCGGATGAATATTAAAATTATTGGAACTTATATAATTAAGACAAAATCGGTAACGTGAACCTATAGATACGGTGAAAAATAGGTGTATGAAATTCTAAGCATACTTTGTTCTGTTCATGCCGATGAATATGGTCTAAGAACTGAACGAAGGAACAAATGTACTACCTCTAGATTTGCAGACATCCATAGTCTACATAACATCATCATCCTTTGTCAAAGTGGACCCCAGGCTCCCATGAGCCGTGGGAAATGCCGAGATAAGAGGAAGGATGGTGAGATTTGTAAAAAAAAAACTGTAGTTTAGAGAATTTATGTTTCTTATATATTTTTCTTATTTTTGGGTTAAATTGTGGCGTAGGCGAGAGGCTGGCAACCTGTCACTGCAACGTCACAGTTTCGTTTTCTTTCAACCCTTATTTGCCAAGAGTGGCACTGAAGCTTTAGTAGTTTCATGTGTTCTGCCTACCCCTTTATGGGATACAGGCGTGATTGTATGTATGTATGTATGTTTTATACAACATACTTTATCATCGATTGCGTAAAATGTACCTACGTACCTCGAATTATTTATTCTCTCAACGTCTGCCCGGGTTCGCTTGCTTGTTTGGCGAATCTGTCCGGTTCCCTTGTTGATTTAGACGACACAAGGGGTTACTGTCGTCGAATTGTCTCGAATCAACAAACTTTGGATTCGTAAAAGCAATGATTGTCCTCAAACAATAAGGTATGCAGATTGGACGGATTTTAAAACAACAATTAAATTTGTTTTTTCAGGGAGCTGAATGTAAACGTTTTTGCGTGGAGCGCAAAAAGTGCCTAAATATGTTTGTTGTACATAATGTCACAGTACATTATAAGGTCGATAGAAAGTAGCAGTATAATGTAAGTTAATTAGATAATAATAGCAATTTCATTTCTGAGTGTAGTCAAAAAACTATGAATTCGCGTCACACTCATACCTATGTTATACAGTTCAATACTTAAGCGCTATGTTCTTATATTGGACAAGAAAATGCGCTGATGTAAGCGTCAGTTGGTTATGACCAAATGTGCAAAAATTAAACAAGAAATGCCTTTGTGTAGTACATGTTGATAAATAATGCTTTTAGGGAGGTGTTGCGGTTGCCGCAACATTAGCGCTTCCGCTACATTCGCGGATACAAACATGAACAATATCCACGTGTGGTGCTGGGGTGCTCGCAAACGCTAAAAAACCACTGCGGAGACGTTCCTGTAATTGTAAACTGAGGCGCTGGTCCTCCAACATTAAAATAGGGTCAAACCCATGCTAGTGTCACTGAGGTTCGATAGACTGAGAGGCTCAACGGTACGTTAGCGCAAATGAACAGTGACACCATGCATTTTCCGTAGCATTCTATGGGACGCCTATTTTGAAGCTTAGGGTAGCTCTTTCCTATTGAACTTATATTACTGTTTCTTTAAGCAGTGACGAATCTCCCATTGACCCGACCAACTTTCCTTGTTGTATGAACTATTCTGGCACGTTGTTATTTATTTTACTGTAAGAACTTGTTTTAAGGCTAAGATAAAAGTTTAATTTACAAGTTTCTACTTTACAACTTACGTAGAGGACCTAAGTTTTTACTGTAGCGAAACTTGAAGAACAATTAAAACCAGAAAAGCTGCAGATTTTTAACGACTTTAGAACTCAATCTTCGAAACGAATTTATGTCCTAGCGAATCACTCAAATTGAAAAACGTAATAATTGATCACACCGACTAATAATCCTAAAAGTAATGTGCAACAACTGATAAATGATTCGTTTGCAAAGGTTATCCATCGCGGTTCAACGCGGTAATGCGGCAAGCGTTATGGGTACTTTTGCATCGGGAGGCTCACGGGGGGGCTTGGTAGGTTAGGTTTATGTATCTGTGTGTGTATAATTAGGTTAGATCTAGTTTTTAAGTTTATGCACGTTAATGTAAGATTATTGTAATTATTTTATGTCTATATAAATAAGACTGATAAATTAGGTACTTGTTATAAGTTATAATTTAAATACCCGCATGCATTTGTATGATCAAGTCAGAAAATCCTAGACGAAACTAAGTAGCACAGGCTACAACACAAAAATGCAGAACCGGTGACAAGGACAAACCACAACTATGCGCTGCAGTAAAAATACTAAAAGTCAAGGCTACGATAAGTTGGCAACGGCAATGTCCAAATCACTGAAAAGTTATATTGGACAACTTAGGTATACTCTCCAAAAATGTAAATTAAAACAGAACTAAGAAGAAAAATATCCGATTCAAAGTATTTATAACATGAAGACAATTTACAGCAAGTATACGTATTCACAAAACAAGTTTGAAATTCCACAATTTCATGTTATGTACAAATTGTACCTAAGTAGGATAGTCACCCAGCGAGCTGATAGCAAATGTGACAGTTAGCAACTTCGCTCGAACATTTTGCCAACGCCCTCCGGCGGCGTGGAACTACACTTATCTCGGGCGTAGGGTTCCCATGTTGAGTGTTACATTCCTTGTGGAACATGATTTTTTATCGGTAGGTAGGTAGCCATATTAATTCCTGTAGAGATAGTTTAAAATGGAAATTCCAGCAATAATTTATGTTTTAAATATTATGTATATATTTATGACTCATTGGTAATAACCTAGTATTTATTATAATACGCGATTGGGGCCCGTTTTGCAATTTTAAATATGTGTAAAAATCGTGAAAGTTTAGATCAGTGTTTTAATAAAATAATGTTATCGGCATTTACGAATTTTAATTAATTTCTACTTAACTTTAACATAATATTGCAAATTTATATTAAAGTAATATTTTGTGTGAATGTTACCTATGTTACTGCTGAATTCAGGATTATCGATTTAAAAATTTGGTACCTGTACTTCAGTCCAGTAAATTAATTTCCCTGTCTAACAAAGTAACATAAACAAATTATCAACAAAACAAACGTAACTAGTTCACACCCCACAATCCATTCCACTACTGCGGTCTCCCACTTTAAAGTTGCATCTTTAATCACGTCGTTTTATTTATCAACCCGCCCGTCTGCGGCGGGCTGATAACCGCGCCCGTCACCTGCACGTCATTTGTCACGCTTCCTGTTGTTCTTTCACGCGAACTTGTTTGCCTTTGTCCTGCCACATCTTGCCGTTTTCACGCCAAATTGGTTTGCAATTTGATCAGATTGGACGGTTTTATGCAAGGGTTTTAAAGTGTGCTCAGCCGTGTAAAAATTGATCGATTACGCCGCTGTTTTGTTTTTGCTGTTGGCTTTACGCTTTAGCTATCCGTGTAGTTAGGCACGATTCAGTCCCATGTACTTATAATGTACAATAAACGTCGCTAGGATCCCCCAAAATCATATAGTGGAAAGATTCGCTGAATATCGACGAGGTCTTCTTGACTCAGTTGGCAGAGCGTTCAAATAGTGATCCTTGATGCCGTCAGTTCGTGAGTAACTTTCCACCTTTAAATTTATTGTACCGTTGATATGTTAACGATTTATACTCATAAGTACATATTAAAAGTGGTATTTTGTAGAGAATCGTTTTGCGACATCAAAATTCCACGACATGGTCAATACCTACGTCCTAACCCTTATATGTTTGACAAGTTGACAGATTACATAAACCAGAACAAGTTGTGTTTGTGTTACAGTGACTGTTCGTGACGAAGGTAGCACAGTCCGTGTTATGATATACGTAATCTAAGTAACATTAGTGATGTATACAGGCTAATCCGTAGTGATGTTTCTGACGTCCCCCTCATCACTCGTCCCTACCCCGTGACGTCCAATATCTAAGCACACTCAGGTCCTACCGCCAAATACTTTTGATATATTGCCTTTTTGTCACACTTGTGAAAGTCACTACGCGTGACTGGGAGTGTGACAGGGAGGAAATGCGTCGGACAAGGTTCGCGGTAGGTCCTGCTCCTTTGTACAAAAAAGATTTTATTGGTTGAAAAATGTGACGGTTTAAGCCCTTTTCGGGCGAGAGTGCGGTATTGAATGTCATGCCCGTTTGAACTTGGACAGAACGCGAGTTGATCGAACGGCAGATGGCTTGATTTTATTATCGCGTTTATTTATTTTGGCTTTGGAAACTTATCTCAATAATTGTGTTTAGTAACGGGTATAGCAGTAATATTAATTAAACATAGAAAATGGAAATGAACTGCGTGGAAACTCTGGAATTTCGCCCAGCGCGAAATCTCTTTTCAAAGAGATATCGCAGTGCCTCTGGTGGCCAGTGAGCTGGCAGCTACTTCGGCCAGAGGTTAGGTGTCCGGCTACTCAAAGGGGTACTGCTGTCAGCTTTCTGGGCACCATAACACATAGTGACGACTTGGGGAGTATTTTTTACATAAACGAGTAAGTTAATTTTAAGTTAGGACATAGATTACTTTCACGTTTTTCATTCATGCCACCGAATTATTCAGCCGAATACGAACATTGAAAAACTTGCCGAATATGCCGAATACCGAATATTAACCGAATATTCGGCCCATCTCTACTTTTTAACCTTTTCACTTTTAAACCTCTAACTTTTTAACCTTTTCACTGTTGGAACCTTTTAACTTTTTAACAGTTTAACCTTTTAACCTCTTAACCTTTTCATTTTTTAACCTTTTAAACTGACTTCAAAAAAGGAGGTTCTCAATTCGACTTCAATTTTTTAACTTTAAACCTTTTTACCTTTTAACCTTTTTACTTTTGAACCTTTTAATTTTAACCTTTTAACTTTTTAACCTATTAACTTATTAAAGGCTGGTAACATTTTTCTTGTCTTAACTTTTTTTAACCTTTTAACTTTAAGATAAGCTAAGGGAACGTACCCAAACTACGTGACACGTTTAGGGGGGGGGGGGAGGGGGGTCGTCAAAATACTACGCGTCTTGATGATCAGATCTTTTCATATACTACGCTTGGTCACGCAGGGGGGGAGGGGGGCAAACAACGGCACAAATATGGTCACGTAGTTTGGGTATGTTCCCTAAGTTAAGCTAAGGACAAGAACGGCGTTGAAAATCTGTCAGTCAATCTGTGTAAGAATGTCCTATATAATATTTATTTAAAAAGTTAATGAGTTTAAGGTTAAGAAGTTAAAAAGTTACCCAATCAGACATAATACACTCACACACACACTACACATTATTATCATTATGACACTACTCATTACATATTACATGAAGACTGTCACTGACTGAGTGAATAAGTGAATGAATGGAATGAGTGAATCGCGTTGAGCGCAACGACACTGACAGGAAACAACGCGCTGAGTCAGCGGCATTTCACGCAACGTAACAATGACTGAGTGTTAAGCGCTGTCAGTTGGAAGTTGCATTAGAAGTTTCACTTGAAGTTGACTGTACATTATTCAAGAATAATTTCGTCGTCGGTGGTACTTTTAAATATGAAATATGACTTGTATATAGTATTTTATGCAACTGGCGTTTAAGTGCGGTCAAAAAAGACGAGTGGCGTGAGTAACAATTTGAGGCGAAGCCGAAAATTGTTAATAACGACGCCACGAGTATTTTTTGACTCAGTTAAACAGCGTTGCATACAATACTTTTAGACCCAGAGCCCAGGCCCGCCAGACCTTCCTCAAATTCTCAAGGATGAAACTTTGGGACAATGTAGAGTTCATATCGGCGGTTAATGTGTGCATATTTTCTAGTTCGGCCCATCGGCCAATTTTTTGCTATCAAGTGATGAAGGTGAAAAAAAAAGTGCTTACTTTCCTTAAATTCTCAAGGCTGATTTTTATATATGTGTTAGAGCACGTTGTTAGAAATTGGTTATCATCAATGCCAGACCGTTTCCGCCGGCCATAACTTTTACCAGACGCGACAAAGTTGGCAAAAAACGACTCTAACTTACCTCATTTTCTCAAGCCTGATTTTGATATATGATACGCAGGGACCTGTAACTAGACCGTTTGTAAGCAGCCAGACCAATCGGATGGACCCAACCATCCGCCAGACCGACTTAAAGTTTCGATATGAGCATAGTAGAATTGAAATATTCCGGGTCTATAAAAGCTAAAAACTTGAATTTTCTACATTAAGCTACGTGTATATTGTATACTTGACGTAATAAGCGACTTTCAAAAATTTTACTTCTAAGGAAATAAAAAAATGAAAGTTTATATGTGGTGCAAGATTAATTTTAAGCTATGAATTTTATTTACACTGCGTAAGTACATGTGTATTTTATTATAAATATAACTTTTACCAGACGCGACAAAGTTGGCAAAAAACGATTCTAACTTACCTCATTTTCTCAAGCCTGTTTTTGGTATATGATACGCAGGGACCTGTAACCAGATCGTTTGTAAGCAGCCAGACCAATCGGATGGACCCAACCATCCGCCAGACCGACTTAAAGTTTCGATATGAGCATTAGTAGAATTGAAATATTCTGGGTCTATAAAAGCTAAAAACTTGAATTTTCTACATTAAGCTACGTGTATATTGTATACTTGACGTAATAAGCGACTTTCAAAAATGTTACTTCTAAGGAAATAAAAAAATGAAAGTTTATATGTGGTGCAAGATTAATTTTAAGCTATGAATTTTATTTACACTGCGTAAGTACATGTGTATTTTATTATAAATATAACTTTTACCAGACGCGACAAAGTTGGCAAAAAACGACTCTAACTTACCTCATTTTCTCAAGCCTGATTTTGATATATGATACGCAGGGACCTGTAACTAGACCATTTGTAAGCAGCCAGACCAATCGGATGGACCCAACCATCCGCCAGACCGACTTAAAGTTTCGATATGAGCATTAGTAGAATTGAAATATTCCGGGTCTATAAAAGCTAAAAACTTGAATTTTCTACATTAAGCTACGTGTATATTGTATACTTGACGTAATAAGCGACTTTCAAAAATTTTACTTCTAAGGAAATAAAAAAATGAAAGTTTATATGTGGTGCAAGATTAATTTTAAGCTATGAATTTTATTTACACTGCGTAAGTACATGTGTATTTTATTATAAATATAACTTTTACCAGACGCGACAAAGTTGGCAAAAAACGACTCTAACTTACCTCATTTTCTCAAGCCTGATTTTGATATAAATGATACGCAAGGACCTGTAACTAGACC
This sequence comes from Leguminivora glycinivorella, assembly GCF_023078275.1. Lineage (NCBI taxonomy): Eukaryota > Metazoa > Arthropoda > Insecta > Lepidoptera > Tortricidae > Leguminivora > Leguminivora glycinivorella. The sequence goes on along the minus strand of NC_062974.1, from coordinate 18,891,607 downwards.
ATTTGTAAGCAGCCAGACCAATCGGATGGACCCAACCATCCGCCAGACCGACTTAAAGTTTCGATATGAGCATTAGTAGAATTGAAATATTCCGGGTCTATAAAAGCTAAAAACTTGAATTTTCTACATTAAGCTACGTGTATATTGTATACTTGACGTAATAAGCGACTTTCAAAAATTTTACTTCTAAGGAAATAAAAAAATTGGTCTGGCTGCTTACAAACGGTCTGGTTACAGGTCCCTGCGTATCATATACCAAAATCAGGCTTGAGAAAATGAGGTAAATTAGAGTCGTTTTTTGCCAACTTTGTCGCGTCTGGTAAAAGTTATATTTATAATAAAATACACATGTACTTACGCAGTGTAAATAAAATTCATAGCTTAAAATTAATCTTGCACCACATATAAACTTTAATTTTTTTACTTCCTTAGAAGTAAAATTTTTGAAAGTCGCTTATTACGTCAAGTATACAATATACACGTAGCTTAATGTAGAAAATTCAAGTTTTTAGCTTTTATAGACCCGGAATATTTCAATTCTACTAATGCTCATATGGAAACTTTAAGTCGGTCTGGCGGATGGTTGGGTCCATCCGATTGGTCTGGCTGCTTACAAACGGTCTAGTTAATAGGTCCCTGCGTATCATATATCAAAATCAGGCTTGAGAAAATGAGGTAAGTTAGAGTCGTTTTTTGCCAACTTTGTCGCGTCTGGTAAAAGTTATGGCCGGCGGAAACGGTCTGGCATTGATGATAACCAATTTCTAACAACGTGCTCTAACACATATATAAAAATCAGCCTTGTGAATTTAAGGAAAGTAAGCACTTTTTTTTTTCACCTTCATCACTTGATAGCAAAAAATTGGCCGATGGGCCGAACTAGAAAATATGCACACATTAAACGCCGATGTGAACTCTACATTGTCCCAAAGTTTCATCCTTGAGAATTTGAGGAAGGTCTGGCGGGCCTGGGCTCTTGATCTATTTTTCTACGACCATGCACTTACTTTTTAATAGTTTTCTAGAATAACTTTCGTGAAATTCGCACTATTTCCTGTATTTGGACGCGTCGGCCTCCCCTCTGTTCCTGCACTCACCCTGTCGCTCTCACTCCCCCGCGCCGCCGCCGCCGCCAGCCCCCGGCGCCCCGCAAACCCCGCTATATCCCTTAAAGGCTTCCTAACAATGCCTTAAGAGCTATATCGTATGCGTGGGTGCGCGGGGCACCGGGCGGGTGCGGGCATCTTTTATGTAGGGTTTTAAAGATCTATGCACGACACTGTAAACGACGAATAACAACACGGGAGTAGAAAAAAAAATACCAAAACATAATATAATACTTTATCACCATCACGATGCAAGAGAAGTTAGGCGGGCGACACACATTCTAAAGTTCAGCGCCTCAAGTTTGCTGGAACTAGGCTATCGGTAGTGCATGCGCTCGATCTAACTACGAGTCACAAAGGCACGCCAACCAACTTCTCTAATGAGATGAATAATTAAAGCCTGATATGTAAGGCGTGCATTACTTTTACAGAGCCTCCATCTTGACTTATTGGCGTTTTAGAATACCTACATTACTCGATGGCATGAAGGTCACGGAAAAATATGCATAAACGTATAAGTTTTTTTGTTTCTAGTATCTGCAACTGGGGGCGCTGTTCACTTTCTACAGAAGTACAGGCCCCGTAGCCGAATGGCATTTCTGTGACGCCAGACGCCGCAGAAATGCAGTCTGGCTCTGTCGCGCCAATACGCAAGGAGAGATTGCATGTCTGCGGCGTTTGGCTTTCTACTCAGGTAGGTACCTAAAAGGTACTAACTTGGTAAAACTTGGTACTTACCTAAAAGTAGTAACTTTGCATTACATGCATAAGTTTCAAAACTAATTCTGGGTGTTAAAGATGATGGACTATCACAGTCGTTTTTCTTTTATCTGAATAGCTTAATACAGGGTGTTTGTTGAGTTTGTTCCATCGTTTGCCAAATTGGTAGGGTAGATAGGGGTCGTTTCCTATCTCACCACGCTTACTAGAAATGTTTTTGACTTACGTGCATTTTAGTCTGAATTTTTTGTTGTTTTGAGAAAAAAATCAGGACCAACTCGTTTAAAATTCAATTTAAAAAGAATCAAGTGCTAGAGACATGCAATTGTTATTGCGTCGTGATGCACTGCTTTATGAAAGTCAAAATTTTGGACATCTAACGGAAACGTGCCAGATCGGTAAAATTTAGTACTTTTTGTACTGAGACTGACTGAAATAGCATGACACGATCGTGAGTTTCTGTGAAAATTCCTATGAAGTAAAAACATTTCGCACTACATCTGTACTTACCTATACTTATTTTATTGAATTAAAGTCCTGTAAGTCGAGTGAAAAAGAGTATAACTCAAATTCAACAAGGGTATTTTCACTAGACCCACAGAGTCTGTCGCAAAAGGCTTTTAATGGGGATGCTAACAAAAATATACATAAATAGCCTAAATAAATCTTGAATGGACATTATTAATTGCTCTTTTAACATCCAATTTAATACAATTGTAAATTATAAGCAGATAATTTACGGCCTGAAGGGACGATCGCAGTGTTAGCTGTCGCCTCTGTTTATAAAATGCTTAAAGCTTCAGTCACACAGGGCCGGACGGGGCAGTGACGAATCCGCTTCGCAAGGCGATTCCTAGAGTTATATAACACTAAACTGATGTCAATGTCATTTGATATTTGCCAGTCGCTTTTCAGTGAAGGAAAACATCCTGAGGAAACCGGACTAATCCCAATAAGGCCTAGTTACCCTCCGGGTTGGAAGGTCAGATGGCAGTCGCTTTCGTAAAACTAGTGCCTACGCCAAATCATGGGATTAGTTGTCAAAGCGGACCCCAGGCTCCCATGAGCCGTGGCAAATGCCGGGATAACGCAAGGAGGATGATGAACACTAAGCTGATGTCATAATAATCATAGGTCACAATCATGACGTCGTAGAAGTTTGTAGTAGTAGTAAAACATTTTTGTACAAAAAAGTGAAAAATAGTTTGACGTTTAAAGTTACACTTGTTTCGGCAGGGTTTAAAAGACCCTCACAGCTTATTAAGAAAATTATAATATACCCACTTACACTTCTTTAAGACATCTATTCTACTTAAAGGATATCATTCAAATGTTTTGCGTATCTCTAGTGGTTGCCCGTTGTTGTAATGGTGGAAGCGAGGCACGCAATATCTAGATGACATATTTTAAGTCCTAAAGGTGTAATATCAGTGTAAGTTAAAATAAAAATAGCTTGTATTGTGGTTGTGATGATGGACAATTATAAATTAACCACACAATTTTCATTAAAAAAAAACATCTACTTAATGGGCCGATTTCCATCAAATATGGCCAAGAACACCGACTAATTCAGCTTTTAAACAAAGAAAACTAAATCTAAATTGGTTCATCCGTTCGGGAGATATGATGCCACAGTCAGACACACACACACAGACAGACAAATAGTCAGACAGACACGACAAACTTATAACACCCCGTAGTTTTTGCGTCGGGGGTTGAAATGAGCTGAAAAAACGCATCGCTCGCTTGACCACTCTCACGCCCGTACCCGCCCACATGTGTAACTCAAGCTTTATGTCCGCAAAGGCTAATTAGAACGGATTTAATTGTCTCAAAGCTGGACATAATTCAGGCTTTAATCACAATTATTCTGGCTTTCGCTTTATTTTTATTTTACGTTTCATTTGCTAGAGTTTACGACCGTAATGCTTTAGTAGTCAGACCATTAAGTACCGCTGTTACGTAAGCAGTAAAATATGAAGGCCGCGCGATTTAAAATAGTTTGCAAGATCGTTAAATGTTAAGAGCTCTGGAACTATTACACGGAGAAGTTAAACGACAAAAATATTTAGGGTAGTAGGTCACCTCTTTTAAGTTTTTGCATAAGTTAGGACAATTTTAATAAAAGTTTAATTCCTTTCTCAAGGAAAATGCATATTCTCTCCCAAGATTGTCTCCAAATTGTAATTTTATTTGATGATGCACATTATACAAAACAGGCATTTCTTTCTTATTTATCAACTCCACTATTTTATCATTAATCTATGTGGATAAAGCATCCGTCACGTTCTTTCAATGTCGTGAGAGATAATTAACTTAATCCACATTGATAAGTGATAAAATCGCAGGCATCATAACTCTGCGAACAAGTTTGAAGTTTGCATTATTTTATAGTGAAATTGACTCCCCCTCCGAAACTATTCATTATACGTTATCTTGTCTGAATAATACTCACATTATTCGCCTTACATTATTTGCGGCGACATTCAGTTGTGTTATCGGAGGGAAGTGAATAATTCAGACAAATAGCTGCCTAGTATGAAAATGCTTCTTCGATAAAGTTTATCACGGCGCGATTCATAAAATTAAGTCAATAAAACTTACATGTTCCTTAAAAACATCGGCAAAAACGTTTTAAAATCATTACCGTGCTAACACGCTTGCTAAGATTTATGTCAATAATGACATGAGTCACAAAATTGGTGTCATACTTTCTAGCGGTGACATGGTATCGTATGAAATTCAAAGCTACATCAAAAAAATGTACGAAAATTGTTCTAAATTGTACGCTTATTAAAAAAAAAGTACTACACGCATTTACAAGAAAACAATGATCAATATGTCACCGCTAGAGAGCATTCTTTCTGGCGGGCGCTATCTATTTCACTATGTAACAGTCCACTTTTCAGCTTTTTTATGAATCAGAAAAAATGTACGAGAATTGTACTAAGCTGTCCGATACTTTAAAAAAAAATAACTACACGTATTTACAAGAAAACAATGATTTATATGTCACCGCTAGGAAGCAAACTTTCTGGCGGGCGCTATCTATTTCACTATGTAACAGTCCAGTTTTCAGCTTTTTTATGAATCAGAAAAAATGTACGAGAATTGTATTAAACTGACCGATACTTAAAAAAAAAATAACTGCACGTATTTACAAGAAAACAATGATGTATATGTCACCGCTAGGAAGCATACTTTCTGGCGGGCGCTATCTATTTCACTATGTAACAGTACAGTTTTCAACTTTCTTGTAAATCAGAAAATATGTACGAGAATTGTTCTAAATTACACGACAATCTTAAAAAATGTACTTCACATATTTACAAGAAATTTCACCACGCCAACTGGTACGGTCAGCTACATAAGGTAAATATATTTACCTGTATTCAATTTTGACCTGCGTTCTTCCCAAGTAATAAGTTTCGATATGTATAGATATTTATAGACGAGACTGTAAAGGCTCATTTGATTCTTCGAAAACAGATAGCAAAATTGCGTATTATCCACAAGAGTGCAAAGTAATTTCATACAAATTTTAACTTGATATTTGCTTGCTGATAAAATTTACCTGTGTATAAAATAATGATGATTTTGAATCATAAATTATGAATAAATTGATGGATTTCATTTAGGCCGCCTTTACACCTGTAAGTGACTTACGTAAATCTTTGGTAAGCGACTGATGGTTCCATTTACACCTATGAAAAACTTATCGTAAGTTTTGCTCACGGAAGTTTTGTGGTTTTCATTCAACTTACTAAATGTCTACATTGTTCCAAGCAAGCAAAGTTGAAATGAAAAAAAAAACGACCGCCCTAGTTCGTAAGGCCAAAACTTATCAGTTTATTTCGATAAGCTGAGTCGCTTCTGTAAGCAAACTCGTATACACTTGAAAGTTTTCAGCTTACGAAAGTAGTTAAAACTTACCGTAAGCTGCTTACAAAAACCATTAACATTTGAAAGTTTTACATAAGTCGCTTACGTAAGCGGTAAAACTCACAGGTGTAAGGGCGGCGTGCTACCCACCAAAAACATACCTGTTAAAAAGGGGGCCAAGTTCCTATCGGCTAATTGGGCAGGTAAAGTTTTCCTGGTAGAATACTTTATAACGATCTTGGAAAGGTGGCTCGTTTGTTTTTATTTCTTATTATTTATTAATTATCTTTTTTTAAGTGACCGAAATGACGTTTGCGAAATTTACTGGCGGATGAACTATGAAGTGACAATGCATTTGTGCGTTCTGAATGTATGAAATTCCCAAGAGTCGCCACCACACACAGTTCTCCGTTTCAGAATACTTCTAAATTTGACCTTGGCAGGTTTTCATGCTGCACGTAATTATTTATAAGATTAAATGAATCTATTTATACAAATAATTAAATTAACCTGCAAAGTTCAAATTTAGAAGTATACAGGAATGGAGGACTGCGTGTGGTAGCGCTGGCGAGTCTTGAGAATGGCAAATGTTTACCAGTGGACCCGGCTGTTGATGAAGATGATTATGATCGATTTTAAAGTGCATCTAAACATGGCATTGGATTGGATTTTAACCCTAATTTAGGCGAACAATTAGCCGATAGGAACTGAGCTACAGGGGGTCAAAAGTGGGTCGAAACGGTTCGTGTAAATAGTGCACAGTATGTGCGCCGCCTGTTGCCGGAACTTGGCCTTCGCAGTGTGCTACCGTGCGTGTGTTTTTGTTGCATAGTAACATAGCAGTAATCTATAACAATTTATTAGAACAAACTTGTAATTATTTCTACGCATGTCAGGGGCACCATTGGCCTATTGCATAATTAGTGATTAAACGAACTTACCTGTAAGTGAAGTTCGATCACAATTATATGACCGACTTCCTTCGAAGCAATTAGGTTAACTATTTGTAGCTGGTATCCCACGCTATAGCCTTACACGGATCTTAAGAGGGTAAATTAAAACATTAATGAGGCAACACTACCATTACCACCATCCGACATCACCGGTTCACCGCCCTCATTCTGTTTTTTTTTTTTTTTTTTTTTTTTTGTGTAGGGGTTGGGTATAAAAGTACACTGTTGTAACGTACTAGAATGAGGAGGGTCATTACTAATTGCTTCGAAGGAAGTCGGTCATATAATTGTGATCGAACTTCACTTACAGGTAAGTTCGTTTAATCACTAATTATATTTCCCGACTTCCTTCTTCGCAATTAGGTTAACTATTTGTAGGATGTTGAGAGGATGTAACAAAAAAAAATTACGTGGAGAAAAAAGACTTATATTTCTCAAATATCCTTCAATCATCACATCACATCGAGTACAAGTAATGAACAAATTACTTATTTTTATTTATTCACCATTACCAGATAATATGTACTTTGCAAATTGATTAGGATCATCAATTATTTCTTTATTATAGAATTTTTCAAAAACTGACGACGATTCACTCCAACCCGCAGTTTTTCTAATTGTTTCTATATTAACTCCAAGTTTCTTTGCAGCAGAAGTGGCCGCGTGCCGCGTACTGTGGGCACTGAACAACGTAGTGTCTATACCACTGTTATAGGTGTCCTTTATCCAATGGCTAAGTCTTTGAGACGAAATTTTTCCATGTGGTTTCTTATGACTGATAAATAAATTTTTTTTGATTATGTTGACGCAATAACTTTGTTTTTTCTATATAACATACAAGTGCTCGCCCCGGACAAATCTCAGGCCTTTCATTGAAGAAAGGGAGTTTGAGCACAGGTTGTAAAGCATTTGCTTTCGATGTTTTTATGATATCAGGGATTTTTATGATAATTTCCAAATCATTGTAGACTTGTATGTTATCTAGTTTTATTAAAGACAAAGTCTGGACACGGTGCGCGGTCACTAATGCTAATAAAGTGGAAGTTTTCATGGACAGATTTTTGCAAATCAAGATCTTCGTTTGGCCATTTGTCGGCTAAATAAGATAAAACAATATTTGGATTCCACGTTAAAGAATACTTTGGGGCAGTAGGTCGTAATCTGAATACACCTCGCATGAATCGCTTGATTTTTTCATCATTAATTATTGGGCCTAGAATAAGTCCTAAGGCTGATTTATATGAATTAATCGTACTATATTTTGCACCTTTTTCAAAGGTCAGGCTTAAAAAATCTATTATAGTAATAACTGAGCAATCAAAATAATCGCATTTTTTCAAATTACAATAATCTACCCAAGCCCGTATACAGCAATCGTATTGTCTATAAGTGTTATCCGCTAAGGACGCAATCATAATTTCTATAGCATTAGGGGACATCTGTTGTTTCAGTAACGCCTGCCGGATAATTTGACGGCAACCAGGATAAGAGTCTTGTGCAGACTGTGTGCAGATCTGAAAGAAGACGTCAGAAGGTTTATGTTTGGTCCAAAATATAATGTTTCTGAAATTATTAACTTTTGCATGAGTGGAAACCAGGGTTGGGTAGGCCAAAATGGTACAACGACAATACCTTCCGCTTTATCTGATATAATTTTTTGCAACATTTTTAAAATCATTGAAAATGGTGGAAACGCGTAGAAGAACAAACTCGACCAGGAGACAGTGAAAGCGTCGACCACCCAGGCATTAGGGTCGTTTTTCCATGAAATGTAAGTTTGTCACTTCGCATTCGACCGACTGGCAAAAAGGTCAACATGTGTTTTTCCAAAATGGGTTACAATATTTTCATGCGCCGAACTACAAAAAATCTGCTTCATGATTATGTTTAGTTTTTATGTAAGATACATAAATCATTATTTTACGCATTTCACACCATTTCCATATCTCCCTGGATATTTGGTTGAGTTGTGGGTATTGTATACTACCCATCCTGTTAATACACGATATTGCAGTGACATTATCTATTCGCAACAAGATCTCGCAATCTGACATATTTTCAGCGAAGACCTTTAATCCGAAAAAAGCTGCCTTTAACTCAAGTACGTTAATATGCAAATTGATCTCGTCTGTTTTCCAAAAACCTGATGCTTCCTGACCACTACAAAAAACACCCCAACCAGTTCCAGATGCGTCAGAGAATATTTCTTTTTTTTTTTTTTTTTTTTTTTTTTTATTCATTGCAACGCAATAGATTGTAACCATGATGAATATTTTGTAACCACCAAGATACTCGTATATCTGAATTTAAATACCGAGGTATGGATATTTTTTGGTCATAGTCAGGATTATCTAGCAAATAAAGATATTTGCACCGCTCTAAATTGTTTGTATGTAGCCACCCATATTGAATGGCTGGACATTCAGAGGTGAGCAGTCCTATAAATTTCGCTAATTCTCTGAGCCTGCATTTTTTCAGGTGCGAAAAGTTTAATAAAGCTTTATTAATTTTATCTTTAGGTAGTGACATTGTCATGTATCTTGAATTGAACATGAAACCTAAAAACTTGCATTCTCTATGAGGTTCAAGGCAACTTTTTTGGAAGTTTATTAGAAAACCCAAATTTTCTAGAAGTGAAATTGTGTGTGTTACGTTTTCGTAACATTCACTATAAGTTCGTCCAATGCAAAAAATGTCGTCCAAATAAATTACTGAAACGAAATTACGAGCCCGTAAGTACTCCATAACAGGTTTCAGTAACTTTGTGATCATACGTGCTACGATACAATTCCGAAAGGAACAACATTAAATTGATACAATGTACCGTTATATTTGAATCTCAGATATTTTTTAAAATCACGATGAACTGGTACCAAAACAATAAGCATCTTTCATATCTATATTTGCCATATAGCAATTTTTTGTAATTAGTTTCGCAGCCGTCCTATAATCTTCCATTTTGAAATGACTCGTAGTGATATGTTTATTTAAACGTTTTAAGTTTAAAATAAATCTTTTAACGCCGTTAGGCTTTGGAATCAAAAATATACTCGATAGAAATTCATCCGAACGATGTGAACATTTCTCTATAGCATGAATTAATGGCTTTAGTAAAATCAGAGTGTTCCTGGGACGATTTAGGGTACACAACTGGCTTGCAGGTATCGATAGGTGTAGTAGTAAGAGGTATTTTGTAACCTTCTAACCAAGATATGATCAAAGGATCATCGGTGACTTGGGACCAGTTAGCAACGTAATGCTTGAGCCGCCCGCAGTATAGCTCACCTCGGGTACTAGCGCCTCCTGGCCCGCCTGCTCCGGCTCGGCGACCGCTCCGACTTCTCCCTCCGTTGAAAGCTCGCTCTCGTCGCCGGACGACGCGTCGAAGGTCTCCGGTGCTCCTGTCTGTTGGGGGCTCTTCGAGGCGTTGTCTTCCAGTTTAAACGGCTGCTATACTGTGTATTGTTATAGTTTTTACGTTTAATGAAGTTATTAACATTGAACTTTTGAGATTTTTCATTTTTGCTTTGCTTTAAAACAGATCCTGATTCTTTAATACATTTAGCCGATTTTAATTGCTCAGTTATATTGCTACCGAATAAAAATTTGTCTCGAGGACTTTCGGTAATAATATCTTTAACATCAGCGTTAATGGCTGCAGTTACGAACCCACGACGGGTCTTAGTTTCACAAAAATGACTATCGCAAAGAACACGACAAGCGTCGCCCAATGGTTTAAGTATTTTCTGTGTCGAAGTTTCCTTATTTATTACTAATTCAACCACTTGGGACAAGGCAGCTAGAGCAATACCTATTTGTTTCTGTTTTGCCGATAATGCGGCATCTCTTTTTACCATAAAGTCAGATAAAGCTACTTTAGCCTCTGGGTTAAGAATAGGAGGGACTAGACAGTCACAGTTTTGTGGAATCAAGTATTCCTTGAGCAAATTCTCAGTTACTTCTTTCGGGAGGCCCTTAATAAGGATTTCCTGCCACCTGGAGGCGATATCCTTATGTACGGGTTTACCAAAATCAACCTCCGGTTCAGGCGCGTCACCCAGCAATAAAAGAACGTCTTCGTTTAGCGCGAGGTCAGCGACCTCTGGTGCACAAGGAACCTCAGGAGCTGCGGCCGTCGCTGGTGCCGGCGAGGGGCTCGATGCTGTAGGGCCGGCGTCCGCGCGCGCGCGATGTATTGACACGCCGCTCGGGCCCGCCACGGCTTCCGCCGACTCGCCGCCGGGCCTCCCCGCGGGCCGCGACGACACGCCGCTCGGCCCCGGCACAGGCTCCGCTGACTCGCCGCTCGGCCCCGCCGACGGTATCGCCGCGCCGGTGCGCGCCTCTCCAGCCGAACGAGTACAGATTTGTTCTGTAACGATATGCGAATGCCCATTTAGGTAAATCTAGCATTACTTAGTCCCATTTGGACAAAGCGTGCTTATAATGTATGAAGAAGACATCCCATACAGATGCCTCGCAACATAACACAGCATATCTTATCGAAGAGATTTTGTCGTGAAGGTATCGACCCCATACAGGACGAACGCATCACATCTCGTCATTTATGTGTGCTTCGGGCAATTAACGTTCTTATATTGTATGAAGAAGACACCCCGTGCAGATGTCTCGCATCATAAAAGAACATTTTTACGTAAAACTTGACGTACGTCGACGTGCAAAGAAAAAAATATACATTGAGGGTAGATAATACTAACCATATTCATCGTCGTCGTCTGATGACGATGTAGAAATAACTCGACGTCGATCTTTTTTCCTCGAAAGTTGCTGTTCTAATCTTCTGATTTTTTCTCGTATCTCTTCTTCAGAATAATCCAAATCACTTTTCCTCTTCTTAGGCGCCATCTTGAGGCACGTTTGAATATTCGATACTACGTGTTAAGGCTATGCACGGAAAAAACAGAATGAGGGCGGTGAACCGGTGATGTCGGATGGTGGTAATGGTAGTGTTGCCTCATTAATGTTTTAATTTACCCTCTTAAGATCCGTGTAAGGCTATAGCGTGGGATACCAGCTACAAATAGTTAACCTAATTGCGAAGAAGGAAGTCGGGAAATATAATGGTTATATATATAATTATCTTCGTCAAGTTAAAATTTATATGAAATTTCTTTGCACTCTTGTGGATAAAACGCAATTTTGCTATCTGTTTTCGAAGAATCAAATGAGCCTTTACAGTCTCGTCTATAAATATCAATACATATCGAAACTTATTACTTGGGAAGAACGCAGGTCAAAATTGAATACAGGTAAATATATTTACCTTATGGAGCTGACCGTACCAGTTGGCGTGGTGAAATTTCTTGTAAATATGTAAAGTACATTTTTTAAGATTGTCGTGTAATTTAGAACAATTCTCGTACATATTTTCTGATTTACAAGAAAGTTGAAAACTGTACTGTTACATAGTGAAATAGATAGCGCCCGCCAGAAAGTATGCTTCCTAGCGGTGACATATACATCATTGTTTTCTTGTAAATACGTGTAGTTATTTTTTTTTTAAGTATCGGTCAGTTTAGTACAATTCTCGTACATTTTTTCTGATTCATAAAAAAGCTGAAAACTGGACTGTTACATAGTGAAATAGATAGCGCCCGCCAGAAAGTTTGCTTCCTAGCGGTGACATATAAATCATTGTTTTCTTGTAAATACGCATAGTTATTTTTTTTAAGTATCGGACAGCTTAGTACAATTCTCGTAAATTTTTTCTGATTCATAAAAAAGCTGAAAAGTGGACTGTTACATAGTGAAATAGATAGCGCCCGCCAGAAAGAATGCTCTCTGGCGGTGACATATTGATCATTGTTTTCTTGTAAATGCGTGTAGTACTTTTTTTTTTTAATAAGCGTACAATTTAGAACAATTTTCGTACATTTTTTTGATGTAGCTTTGGATTCCATACGATACCATGTCACCGCTAGAAAGTATGACACCAAAATTGTTAATTAAATATTTTATGTCAACCTTAATCTAAATTCTGCTTCAATATTGTTACTTTCCTTTACTGTGACTTCACCACAATGCTGTGAAATTAAACAGTGTGGTTACGGATCACTAGTTTTCATAAAACGCCCCATTTTTTAATTTATTTATCTCTCTAAATCACTGCTTTCAAATTTAAACCCGAATCAAATTTACCCATGTAGTCCCACTTTATAAACTTCGGAGCTCTCGCACTCGCGACTCTCTTGAATATCAAACACCGTAATAAGAATCAAGGAACTTGTTACTGTCCATAAGGAACTGAGAAACTCGTGATATCTTGAGAGCATATTCACCACTTTCCGTATCGCACGAACGTCACTCAAATATTCATGAGTAGTGCACATAAGGGCCAAGGTTTGCTTCACTTACTGTTACTGAATACAAACAGGAGTGGCCATAAGAAAGCCAAAGACATTGTGATAAGGACTAGGATCAGTCAGTGAGTTGTGACGATGGAACGAAGGACACCTTACAGGGGGAGTATGACTAATGCATCCACTTTTTCTATTTCCCGCAAACAAACATCACAGAGCTTTCAACTTTGAATGGTAATTCAATTTCACATTTCATCTTTTATCTGCGAACACTCTGGATAAAGAATTTTGGATGGATGATAGGCACTATTATTTTTTCTTGGAGATAACACAGAACAGTTTCAACACTTTTTAAAGGTCGCACAAATTTTATTTATAACCAACTCGAAACATGAAAAATAAAACTTAGAAAATTGTCTTTAATAGACACAAAACTCTAGCTAGCATTTTTGTGGAAAAATTCGGATGGAAGCTGTAGTCACTTCAATAAAGTTGCATAGTTCTTGAACTTTATCGACGGTAGCAGTTAATATTTTATAAGTACCCAGTTTTGTTAAAGTAGACTTCGTTTGGCAATGACATATAAAAGAGAAATTATTATCTTCGAGAAAGTAACAAAAAGTTAACATAACTACGTAACAGATTGACAATACCTCATATTAAGGGTGAACCGCAGAGATGCCGTGTTTTTTACAACAATTTACGCGGCCTACCACATTGCATGTGACATATAATCAAGCCCGTCACCCCACACGAGAAACTTGTCTCTTCAAGATTCAGCCGGCGGCTACGTCTCAGGTGTTGGATTACTTCGATGCAACTCCCTCGGGAGGGTCGGATCACCGCTGGTACAGGCTGGTACTATTTTATAGGTAAGCTAGGTTCATGCCGCTTAAGCAGTTAGGGTTTTGGTATTAGAACGATTAGATTTATAGCTTGTTATTAAGTTCTAGGGGTGAAGCTTTGTTTAAGGTATACGGCGATTAGTTCTTGAAAACAAAAGATAATCAGCTCAGTTTGTTATGTCTTATCTTTTAATTCATTTTTATATTATTTTGTGTTAATTTATAGTGTAAATTACAATAAATGCTACAGATTAAATCATGTCACGATTAAAATATCAAAAACATTAGAAAAATACATGGAGCTCTATTAAATTTTGTCAAATAAAAGGAAATTGTTGAAAGTTTGTACGGAAATCTCGGTTGTGTCAGACTGGCACGTTTCCATGTTTTTTGTAAACAGAATGTTAATGCTTTCATACATAACATGTTGCAGTGCGCTATAAAACTGGATCTTAATATAATAATTACTTGTGCAAAACAAACTTCTAAAACAACAGAATCCGTTGCAATGCGTCGCCTAGCGAATATAAAAATTTAAAACCCTCAAATGAAACCAACAACAGACTTGTAGAGAGTAAATCCTATGAAATAATGTGAAAGCAACGTTATCCCATGACAAACACAAAAAAGTTTTCTTTTTACAGATGGTATCTAGAATTTCAGGTGTATTTTTAATGGTGGCAACGAAATCCGCTGTAAGCCAAGCCAACTTAGTCCACATTCGTTCTGCGGCCAACAATACTGTAAGGATTTAATTATTGTCAAACTGTTTTAAAGTAACAATAGTGGGATTAGCAACTGTCCGATGTGAACTGGGTGCTTAGCCAACGTCACAATCGCTTACGCTTCGTATCTCTTCTGTAGTAGGGCGACAGAGAGACACACCTCGGACAATGGCGATCAAATATAATTATGAAAGAGACGCGTTCCTACAAACACAGTCTAAGCTCGTATAGGTGAACGCGTGCCATGCTTGTATGAATGAGATATGACGGGTCGACTGGTCGCGTTTTTGACAGGCGGTAACTATGAGGTAGGTACACTTTCAGCGGGGAGCGGGAGTGGCCATACTGTACGATAGTGCTCTTTATTATACTATAGTCAGACTGCTTTTCGATTGCCACCATAAAGGAATAAGTTAGGGAAGAGTTGTAACTCCATACATCAGTAAATGCGAGTTATTTGTATAGGCATAGTTAAGTAACATCTAGCGACAATCACGCGTCAACTAGCGTAAATTATCAGTACTGCCACTTTTCAATAGATATCGCGACGGTCGAAGAGTCAAATGCTCGCCAATTTTTAGCTAATATTACAATAGTATTAATCTGTATTCTGTTTTCAATTCCTTCTGCTTGTAATATAAGTTGTAAACTGTTCTAATATTAAATTTTTGGCCGACGACACACTGCTGCCACCTAGTATCGAGTAGTGGTATTGATAATTCACGCTATTTGACGCGTGATTGTCGCTAGATGTCACAACTATGCCTATACAAATAACCCGCATTTACTGATGTATGGAGTTACAACTCTTCCCTTACTTATTCCTCTATGCTACTTCGGGTTTGTTTCGAAATTAAAAGGTTTAAAAAAAGCCCAGAAGGCCTATTCCAAACTTCCCGAAGACATTACCTGTATAGAATCTTTGAACCAATTCACACGAGCGTTAAAAAAATGGCTTATCGCCCACGCCTTTTATGACATGAATGAATTCTACATCTTTTAAATTATTTAATTAACTATCTAATTAACAGTCACAAAACATTGTATCCATTCTATTCTAATATTATATAATGCTCAATGGTCCTTAATGTAATTTAAAAATGTATTACCATATTTCGACATATCAAACTACGAATACTAATATAATAATTTTAATTTTAATATACCATATAATGACTATGTACCTAAATCAATTGTGACGTGTAATATGTAACAATATTATAATAAATGAGTATGAGTATGAGTATTATTATTCCGTGACTGAATTCATGACTGAATAATATTAATTAAAAAAAATATTGATCATTGTTTGATATTTATGTAATTAATTGGCATTTTTATTTTCTTATCTAGTATTTTAAGAGTAATAATGATGACATATGTATATAGCTGTAATATTTTGACAATGTATGCTTAATACTAATAAAGATGAATATGAATATGAATACGAATACGAATACGAATACGAATACGAATACGAATACGAATACGAATACGAATACGAATACGAATACGAATACGAATACGAATACGAATACGAATACGAATACGATTGCCACGTAGCGTCAACGACTGTGACTTCGGCTAGGTCGACTGAATGGCTTTAGTTGAATGTGCGGTGCTGTCGCAGTTGATGCGTTTGTCCGTGTTTGAATAAGTCTAATTGTGTTTGCGGGTGCGAGGATTAATTTTGAAGCCATAATTATTGCAGCTTATGCAATATTGTGTCACCGATGCATTACAAAACAAAACATTTGTCAATGGTGGTTGCATAGGTACAATTAGAGGTTTGTGTTTGACAATAATGGAGTCAAAATATTTCATACGACGGTACATTATTTCTATGTACGAAATAGTTTGTAAGATGATAAAATACGTTTGGAAATTGTAGGTACTTAGGTAGATCAGATGCTGAGCAGCTTCATGGTACATTTCAAAATTCATTTGCAAATCAAGGGTACTTACGGATGAGTTTTTTTTTATACTACGTCGGTGGCAAACAGGTATACGGCCCGCCTGATGGAAAGCGGTCACCGTAACCTATGGACGCCTGCAACTCAAGGGGTGTCACATGCGCGTTGCCGACCCATTAGAAACTTGTACACTCCTTTCAAAAGTTTGCAACAATAGCGACAAGTATGTCACAAACCAACTTGCTGTGATTGATAAGCGTACGTAGCTGAAATGTTCATTTTGAGCTTGCCCAAACATTTTCCAAGTACCTACATACAACTCAGCAGAGGTATCGCACGCCATCTGGGTACACGGCAGTGTGTCCGGCCAAGTTTGAATGAAAACCGACCGGGAATGTTTGGAGTGGAAATCGCTACCACATCAACTTATAAGAATTCTCGCTTCTTAAAATATGACTTGTTGAAATGCATATAGAGCTAATTTACATTTAGTCCGTAAATAATTATGATTAGGTAAGTCAAATTATATTTTTTGGCCTCCATCTTAATTGCATCAGTCCACTTAAATAGAGTCTTTCTCGATCTCATTCAATGTGGTAAATCAGAAACGAGTAATGTTTTTATGATTAAAACCCTAACTAGTAACTACCCAAACTCAAAGGATATTTAAATTTTATTGCAAAGTACTTAAAAAAGTAACAAATGGCGAACTTAATGCCAGGACCCATGATGCAAGCTTTAAAAAGCCGATCACTAAATTCAATTCACAAGCCTTCTTTTAGCACCGCTGAGAACTTGGCCTGTTTCATGCATTTATGTTTTTGGTGTGACTCAGCTTACGGTAGCTACCAGATAGATATTGCAGCGAGATTTTCGGTACCACACCGGTGTGAATTTGCGCACATTCATTCCGACCGGGAACCCGTTGTATTGCATTGCATTGTTGCTACTACGTTGCTGCGTTGCAAACAGATAATAAATTCGGGATTTGGTACCATCTGGCAGCCCGTTGGTGCTGAAAAGTGATCCGAACGTGGCCTAGCTGACATCCTTTGTGAATTACGGCATTTATATAAAACCGGTTTTTATCTCTAACGATAAACTCGGATTGGAGTGGACGGAATGCACCTGTTATTTTCGGTTGGTACAATCAAGCTCTGGCTACAATGTTTAGTTTATTGGTCATTTCACAAAGTTGAAAATATATTTTATATCACTTTAAAATAATAAAATATTTGTTTTAGAAGAGTTTATGATCTGACAAGTAGTCACATACCTAAATTTACATGAATTTAATAGTAAATAAAATACATATTACACAAAACTAAGTCCCACAGTAAGGTCACGCTCAGGCTCAGGCATGTGTTTTGCACTTACTATACGCTAGTCCACACAGGTTATCAAAGAAACGATATAAGCACGATATAAGGCATTGTTTTGAAACGAAATGACGCATCGATTTTTAACTGTAGGGAATCCTCCTGTGTGAGATCTTTTATTACCTGACCTTCTCTGAAAGTACCTTTATTCAAATTTTAAACATATAATAAGTTTTAACCAGTGTGTAAAAGCCATACGATAAATAATTTTAAAGGATGTGATTACTGAAACATTTATAAACGCTTTTGTTCTTTAAAGTTAATTAGCCATTTTCCAAGTTTATTGCCGCAGAAGTTTAAAAAATAAAATAAACCGGCCAAGTGCGAGTCGGGCTCGCGCACAAAGGGTTCCGTAGCAGCAAATATAATAAACCAATAACTTAACCAAAATTACAGTTAAATCAACCTATCTCAAAAACTATAAGAGATACTTTGATCAAACCAAAAATCGTTGAAAGAGTTAATTAGCATGCATCACCTCTATTTTTTTTAGAATTTTATACCCCGTAGTTATAAAAATAGAGGGGGGGGGGGGACATACTTTTTACGACTTTGAGAGCTGATATCTCAAAAACCGTTCACTTTAAGAAAAATGTTTTTTAGAAAACTTTATATCATTTTAAAAGACCTTTCCATTGATACCCCACACGGGTATGTACATCGAAAAAAAATTTTCATCCCTCAGTTACATGTATGGGGGGCCCCACCCCCAATTCTTTTTTTTACTATTTAGTGTCATAATTTTGTAGCGGTTCATACAACACATATTCTCATCAAATTTCATCACTGTAGTACTTATAGTTTCCGAGTAAATCGGCTGTGACAGACGGACAGACGGACAGACGGACAGACGGACAGACGGACATGACGAAACTATAAGGGTTCCGTTTTTGCCATTTTGGCTACGGAACCCTAAAAAAAGATATTACTAGAAAAACATTATGTTTTATGCATACAAGCACGAAACACTGTGACATTTTACGACGGTAACAATTTTAAAGTTAAATAAAATCTACATTTCAGCGGTACAGTTGACAACCCTCAACGTGAATCACCTTGCATCTAAAGTAGGTTTTATCACCCCCCTCGAGTCATGACGCCGAGGGCTCAGGGCCGCTTCGTAGGCAATCCCGTTTCGTCACCTATCGTTATGGTCTAGTATTCTGGTATAATCACGCCTGTATCCCATCTGTATCCAATAAAGGAATAGCCAGAGCACACGAAACTACTCAAGATTCAGTGCCACTCTTGACAACTAAGGAGTTGAAAAAAAAAACGAATTCGTATTCTTATAGATGTGGCAACGACTTTTGCAAAAAATGCATGTACTAATTATGGAATGACAAACATTACCTAATTAAGGACCACTTTCACCAACGAAAAAGGAGAGTTAACCCGAGGGTTAACCCACCATTTTTTATGGAATTTGACAGATAACACCCCACTAACCCTGAGTTAAGTGGTTGGTGGAAGTGGGCCTAACTCTTGCAACTCTAACTAATTTAGAATCATAAGATTTAACGCCCACAACATGAGAGCAGACCAATCAAGTACCGCATCAACCAGATCCAGATTGCTAACTCGTAAGCGATCCTATAATTATGAGCTTTCTGTGCTGAAATGGTTGAGGTCAAATTACAGGCCAATATTTTTTTCAGCTTCTTGATGCAAGTAATAAAATTGAGTAAATAGTGTAGGGTACACAAATGTAATAGAATGCAGTCAGAAAATGTAATGATGTTATTATAGCACTGACGAATTGACACTTTGCTTAAAATGGGAATGTAAACAATATAGGCATGTAGTCAAAATAGTAATGTAGATGCATAAGGAAGGTGACAGTTTAAAAAGTGTAGGTATGATACATGGCAAATTAAAATGTGCCGAAATAGGAATGTGGACGAAACGATCCTATGCCACGTCGAGAAGTCCACTGACGCAAACATCAAATAAAGTTGTTTCACTCAGTTATCTAAATGTGTGGGGCTGCTAGGGTGCATTAATGATCCTTGCCCGCTGCAAACACTTGTACCCGGTTTTCCTCATCCAAGTTTTGTCCGTAATGGTGTTTGGTTTCATAACTTCTTGAGATGACATTTTTGGATGATTGGACGCTGGAGATGATCTTATATGGGGGAAAGTAAAGTGCATTTGGTTTTTGTTATCCACACACGTTTCAGTTTAGTACAGCACATATAAAAAATCATAGGTATATAAAAAAAATATTAAGTATAGGACATTCTTACACGGATTGACTAAATCCCACGGTACGTCCAAGGTGGCTTGTGTTGCAGGTACTCAGACAACGGTATATATAATATACAAATACTTATTTATATCATTACGAATTATGACATTACCATCGCAATATATTTTTAACATTGTAAAGTTCGTAAGAACCCACATTGACACATTCCCACACAGAGCTGGTAACTTGAGATGCTTAAGGAACAGGAACAGGGGTGTACTCGAAACATCTAACTTCAGACTGACCAAATCTACCAAAACGACCTATGCTATTGGCCCTAAAATTTATAATTGTATCCCCGAACAACTAACCGCTATATCCAATGATAATGTTTTTTATAATAAATTAAAAAAATGGCTTATTGATAATGCCTTCTATGACATCAATGAATTCCTTGAAATGTAATATTTAGCGCGATAATGTATTTAAATTATATAGAAACCATTTATAAATTGTATAATTTAATTCTTAGAGTAATAAGAATTACTTAGTTATAATGAATGTTTCTGACGTGTAATGTATATGTATGTGCAATATCAATAAAAATGAATATGAATATGAATATGAATATACACAGAAAACATCCATGACTCAGGAACAAATATCTGTGCTTATCACATAAATAAATGCCCTTACCGGGATTCTAACTCGGGACCGGGGCGTAGCAGGCAGGGTCACTACCCGCTAGGCCAGATCAATACCGATTACCGGTCGACATATACGAAGCGAAATATATTTATTTAGGTACGTGTTAAGATAAAGATAATTTATTTTTGAAGAGGCATACATAGGTATTAACTACAATGCGCTTATGAACGTCAAATGAAGATACATGTTGATTCCAATAGCTTTCAATGCACATTTATGTTCAGAACAGAACACAAGTTTAATTTGTATTAAAAACTTTTTGTATGTAAAACTTTAAGGTAAAAAGTCTATAACTTGTTTATGGTGGAAAAACAATAGAAGACAAAAAATAAAGAAAAATGGAGAAAAATATGTAGGCGGATTAAAATGTATGTTTTACTTTTGATATGAAATAAATGATTCAGCGAAAGTTAAAGTTGAGTTTTTTATGTGGAAGCTACAGAAATTGTGGTGACCAACATAAATTGGTCCTTCGAACCGGATAAAAAGGAATATTCAGTATTGAAATAAAAGCGTTTGGTTATAACCTCGGGGTATACAATGGTGCGTTTGGCGGGGCGTGTAATGTGGCGTCAAAGCTTCTAAAGGGTTGAACAGTCTGCACTGAGACCACCTTGCGTATTGGCCGTATCCGAACAATTCTTATTTATAAGATCTGTCAGTGTAAAAAGTTACGTTTTAAGTTGTCGATTTCTCGCTTTCGGCACTGAATGATCAGTATTGTATGGTATCTTATAACTCTTATAATCATTGTTCAAATACGGGAATACCTACGTTTTCATTTGTAGTAGACCCCACGAACACACACCATTCACGCAGGTTGCTCAGGCATCTAAATCACACTGTAAAAATGTAATCTAACGACGTGCGTCGCCTGTGTGTAGATAGTCCTTAAAAGTTCTAAAATTGAAATAGAAATAGAAATATTTTTATTCATGGCAAAATAATACATAAAAGACACACACAAATACAGATCAACAACAGAGAATTATTTACACACATAACATCACAAAAGGTAAGTAAGTACACATAGTTGCCATGAATATGGTCCCGACTCAGCATGGTGTTAGCCTGGGTGGCCAACGCTGATCTTCCGTCAGGGCCATAACGAATGATACCACGGAAAGTATACACATTACAAATTGCTGCAACCGAAACAAATATTGTCTGAACTTCCTTGTTAAACTTACCTTTTCGTAGTTTAACACAGTTACCGTAATAAATATTAGTTTAAGAACTTAACCGTAAGAATTACACACCACAATCCATACTATTCGCAGGCAGTTGGAGTAGAGATAATGTCGTGATAAACGCTTGTAAAGCGACTGCGGTCGGCCGGCCGCAGTTCGGCCCTGTGCGAATGGCGTGACGGACTGCACCTGAGGACCATTTAGCACTCGCGCCACTAAATGTGGGGGTTTTAGGTTTTGGAGGTTCTTTATTAAAGCAAAAGTAGATTACATTTTAAGGCGTCTGGGAATGCACTTAATGTGTACGACGGATAAAGAAGCGCAATGCATGCAATAAAATGTGCAAATTTTGAATTTCCGTCACAATGAGACACCAACGAAAAAGCAAACAAAAATCAGCCTGGGTTGTATGCTGCCGATCTGTGTTAAGATGAGAGCAGTTATACCCAGGCTTCACACTTGACGTTACTTGCTATAGCTCTATATGGGAAGTATAGTATATCTAAGCAGAACAGTATTATGGTGACCGATGACGAGTAAAGTGGCCACGTCTCTGCCTACTTCCTATGCAACTCGTCAAGTCCAACCCATCAATATGTAAATAAGCAACTGAAGGGCATTCGATAACCTCTGGTAGAAGAAGGCACTGCTAGGAGAACTACTCAACTTTATATGTATTCATTTCAATGTGTATTTCAAGCGCTGGTAGCCTAGCGGTAAGTGCTTGTGACTTTCCTTTCGGAGGTCGCGGGTTCGAACCCCGGCTCGCACCAATGAGTTTTTCGGAACTTATGTGCGAAATGTCATTTGATATTTGCCAGTCGCTTTTCGGTGAAGGAAAACATCGTGAGGAAACCGGACTAATTCCAATAAGGTCTAGTTTACCCTTCGGGTTGGAAGGTCAGATGGCAGTCGCTTTCGTGAAAACTAGTGCCTTCGCCAAATCTTGGGATTAGTTGTCAAAGCGGACCCCAGGGTCCCATAAGCCGTGGCAAATGCCGGGATAACGCAAGGAGGATGATGACTTTCAATATGTATTTCATAATTTTTATTAAGCTTTTATCTTACTTCAAATCGTCAAAGGTAAAATATATAATGAACAGGCCATTACAACTGCAGAAATGAGGTAAAAAGTCCGCACTTACCCCAACAAAGTTCCGCACATAACTCCGGCATAATGCCTCTCTCCAGCTGCAAATGCATCGCGCTCGATAGCCTATTTCCATCCAAACCCGACCATTCTGCATACAGACAATTGTTCTTAAAGCACCCAGTCACTTAAAACGTCCCACTTTGTGCACAAAGGGACTTTTACCAGCAAACTTTATATGTTGCGGCGTTTTTTTGCATTTTGATGCAAATGCGTTCTTGTCAGACATTGAGTTTTGTAGATTTGTATTTACATCTTTATGAGTTGGTCAGTTTTAGGTTTTCGATATGAGAATTACACCAGGCAGTTTATTACAAAACTTAAAGCCGCCAACATGGAAATTAAGTGGACAAAACCTCACTGAAGATATATATTTGTGTCGCTTAACTTCAAAACTGGGTAAATCCATTCTGCTATAAGGTTATAGGTATCTGCTATAGGATTATCTTTCAGATCATATTATATTTTTTATATATTCAACCTTAAAGCCGAATGGATTTACCTAGGTTTGAAGTTAAGCGACACATTTAATACTGTAACGGGCTAAGAAAATAAATAGGCTTTTTGCTTTGGAATAGCAAAAGGTTTGCAATCATCTACACATCGACATTGAGGCAACACTTGTAACACGTTTAGGTTATTGATTAGTTATTCGTACAATCAGTTATAATATTTAAAAACATATTTAATGTGAGTATATTAGTCTAAAGCCATTATAGTCTCAACCTCCGTTCGCACTTATAGGTACCTACTTAGATGACATAGGACAACGTATTCATGTTGGTGTCAGTCCGGTTGCGGGTTGAAGCCAAAAGCATTGTTACAGTCCCTATTCACGACAGTCAGCAAACGGGTCGCGTAAAAACATTCAAATTAGACCATTGTGACGAGTTTTTCCTTGGAAACGGCGGCTTGAATGATAAATAGGATTACAACGGTCAAGGTTGGAATAAGGGAAAGCTTGCTGTTCTTTCTTTTAATTCATTAGTAGTGTATTCAAAAGAAATTGAAATTAGTTGACTTTAGAGTGATAGTTCTTATAACTTTCTTCCTTTTCGTTCTTTTGACGACCAGTCTGGCCGTAGTACCCGTAGTGACCCTGCCTGCTAAGCTGCGGTCCCTGGTTAAAATCCTGGTAAGGGCATTTATTTGTGTGCACGATGAGCGCAGATTTTTGCTCCTGAGTCATGGATGTTTTCTATTTATTTATGTATAAGTAAGTATATCGTCGCCTAGCACCCATAGTACAAGCTTTGCTTAGTTTAGGGCTAGGTTGATATGTGTAAGGTGTCGCTAAATTTTTTTTTAATATTTTAACAATCGTGCAAATACAGTCATCATCAATACCATTATCCTCCTAGCGTTATTCGCCACGGCTCATGAGACCCAGGGGTCCGCTTTTGATGCAAATATACGTCATGGTTGGTCTGCATTTTCTATCGCATGTATAACGGGGAGTGCTCCGAGGAATTGTTCGGATTAATCCCTACCGCTTCTTTCCGCCATCGCCCTACGCGACAACATTTCCATCGTCATCATTTAGGTGGCTGGCAGTCCTCAACTGTGCGTTTCTCCAGAAACTTCCTGCCCCGCACAGCTAAACTGTGGAATGAATTGTCGCCTGCGGTATTTCCGGACCGATATGACCTTCAAATCTTCAAGAAAAGAGCGTACACCCATCTTAAAGGCCGGCAACGCACCTCCAACACCTCTGGTATTTCGGGTGTCCATGGGCGGCGGTGATCGCTTACCATCAGGCGACCTGTCTGCTCGTTTGCCTCCTATCCCATAAAAAAAAAAAAAAACAAAACTTGAAAACTCAAAAGTAGAGGCAGAGCATCTACGCCGTAAAGACCCACATCGTCACAATATCAAGGGATCAAACGTCAAGACAAAAGCAAATCGGGGCGACGAAGAATATCATCATATCATCAATCTTGTAAATCGTCAAAAAACATCACAGCTAACACCAGAAAGAACCATAATAAGTTTAGAACAAGAAATTAAAAAACTCAGGTTCCTAATAGATACATTCAAAGTAATACAAACAGACCGCAAACAAAGTGTGTTGCAGTTCTACTTTTCCTTCGAGACTTTTTTCACAACTTAACATAACAGACAGAAGAAATTCATTGCTTATTTACAAGTGGTCCATTGAACAAGTCGCTTGCATTTTCCGACTTAATGCAGGGTGCATTAGCTCTCAACGGGTACGGGCATGTAATCGTATTTACATTATAAATTTGTGGCGTTCAATATACTAAGGGTTCTTCCATGTTAAATTAGGGCCATTTTATCAGAATTTTTGTTGTAATTTCATTTAATGTCGGGCTAAGAATTTCACCACCCATTTTCCTCCCGAAAGGACTCTGGGATTTGAGTTCAATTGTGATAAAGGCAATATGTTGGCATCCTGTTACTGTGATATCAAAATTTCGATTTCTTTTAACCCTTTTTTAACCCCCGACGCAAAAACGAAGGGGTGTTATAAGTTTGACGTGTCTGTCTGTGTGTATGTCTGTCTGTCTGTCTATCTGTCTGTCTGTCTGTCTGTGTGTCTGTTTGTCTGTCTGTCTGTCTGTCTGTCTGTGTGTGTGTCTGTCTGTGGCATCGTAGCTCTCGAACGGATGAACCGATTATTTTGATTTAGTTTTTTTGCCTAAAAGCTGAGTTAGTCGGGAGTGTTCTTAGCCATGTTTCATGAAAATCGGTCAACTAGGTCGCGGTCGGGGGTTTTTTCAAAGTTTTAATTTTGTGGTTAGGTTATAATTGCTAAGAGTGACCCCGGCAACAATTTGCCTCCCCCTTTTCCAGGCGTGAATTTAAGTATGTATGTAATTCGAATGAGGACCCTTTGGACATGGAGAGCCACATTTGTTTCTACGTCTAATGGCATTGAACAACCACGGATAAAATGCCGTGGGTATCCCAACACGATCGTGTCGCAGTGACAAGACGCGAGAGACTAGACTTTTAAATTTTTTTCAGCTAATGAAAAAATACGGGTTTGCAGAAGGTTGTTTTAATAAAGAAAAATCCACTTTCCTTTGCTTCTTTCTTTAAAGCTATATGTATAGCTCACATAGTGATCGAGTCGGCTTTTCGTATCTTTTGTTCTCACTTTACCCCATCCTTGAGGTAGTTATGAAATACTTTGCAGTTTACTCTCAATGATATTTGTGGTTTTGTGCATTCCGTCCCAAAATCTACTGTCCAACGAAATCAATATTTGAAAATGTGATTCCTCCCTAATACAATACTTACCTACTTGCGTAATTAACCAACACAGTCGAATGTTACCAAAAATAATCTCCTTGTACATTGGTTATTATAGGTTTTGTAATTAACGAATTATTTAGTTCCAGTTAAGACATTGTTTACAACAAAACTGCACTTTGATCGTCAAAAGATTTGCATTGAAGGCAGTGTTCGCAACTATAAGGGATCAGATTGTACGTTTTTGACCGTGTTATCCACAACCCTTTACACGACAATTTGCCGTGTCGCCCAACAAAGGCTTCAACAGTAGTGTGAAACCAGGCTTTAAATCGGGCAACCGCCACCTATCGACACCAATCTGCGTGGCAATTACCTACCGACAGGCCCCGTAGCCGAATGGTATTTCTGCGATGCGAAACGCCACCGAAACGCCGTAGAAAGGTAGTCTGACTGGCGCCAATACGCAAGAGCGATAGAGATAAATAGCTTACGAAAGAGATATTATCGTGAGTGTTTCGTGAGCGTTTGTGCATTCGGCTACGCATACAGACTATCTAGCCAGCGTCACAATTGCTTATACTTATCGTAACTAGCTCTCTCTATCGTTCTTCCGTATTAGCGCGATTGAGTCAGTTGCGTTTCGATCGCCATATACCGTCAACGATTGTCACTTTGGCTAGCCCGGCTGGCTTGTGGCACTGCTATAAAACCGTTTTACTGCTTAAGTGGCCGGCTTTAATATAACACGAGGTTTTCAGGTATTCTTTGAGCAATTACGCAGTAATCATTAAAGGGCTTTTTACATTTGCAAATGTTTATGGCGCCCTGTAATTATTCCCTGGAACGAGCCTCGTAAATAAGCCGGGATGAGCGTGGCCTGTATAAATCATTCGCCGCGAATCCAGCTTAATTCGTGGATAGAAGAACAAAGCCCACAGAAATAAATATACATGGAGGCAGCAGTGGAAAATTAGAAGCTTCCGCGCCGAAACAGTTATTTTCCATTTGCGGCGATAAATTATCGAATTCTTTGGATAGCGTTTTATTTGGCCGGGTCAGGACTTAAATATGGCTGAGTAAATTAATCACCGCCGGCATTTACTCGTACCTATATTGTTCGTCCGAAAAAAGAAAGTACACAAACAATTCATGAACTTCTGACGGTGAAATTTATGGCCCTTACTAAATTCTCGTTATTTTCCAGTTCATATACTATTATCAAGAAATAAATCAAATAAACTTAAGCAACTTTACTTTAGTATACATAAATCAAACTATAATAGACGTCCAATATAAAAAAACAACACAATATAATAATATAAAAAAACAATGTGTCCAAAACCGCCCGTTCCAGATCTGGGCATTGGCTTCGCATAACTATGGGGTTTTTTGTTAATTGTGTCCATATAATACTTTAATTGCTTTTCTGCCAACTTAACAGTTATATGATAAAATAAGTTTACATACATACATACAATCACGCCTGTATCCCATAAAGGGTTAGGCAGAGCACATGAACTACTCAAGTTTCAGTGCCACTCTTGGAAAAAAGAGGTTGAAAGAAAACAAAATTGTGACATTGCAGTGACAGGTTGGCAAAATAAGTTTGAAATTATTTTACCTACAATTGATAGCTGAACTCACCTTTGTTCCAAAATCTCGACAACAGCAACGCAAACGCTTCTTTCAAATACAGGAAAGACGAACTTCCTTTTAATGTCACCGGTTAGTTTGGAAAGGGCCCGATAAGTGGCAGGATCCATAGTGAATGCTCACCGGCCTGCTAAAATCAATGGTTCTTGAATGAAAAAGGGCTCAATCAGTAGGGCTCGACAGACCGTTTGATATTCCCGAATCGTAGGCATTTGCACAAAAGAAAATTGGTCAAGCATTATATGTCCACTACGCTGAGTCGTCCCATTGTTCAAGTGAAGCAAGCTTTGCCAGTGTTGGGTAGAAGTCAAGTCTTCTTATTTAAGACTCGAGTCGGTTATTTAGACTATATTATTTAGGTTGAAACTTGAAAATGATTGAGAGATAAGTCTTCTGTTAGGACTTAAGTCGGTGAAAGGAGAAAGGGCAATCCTAAATTATGTGAAAAACGCAAGGTCGTCACATAAAAGTCACATTATTTTTGTAAAATCCAAAGACGAACGATCGTCAAAGACTGAACAAAGACTTCTTGACTCTAGGTTTAAAATAGGTGGTCGGCAGTTTTTTAAGCACTAAGTCACGCAAAAACGACTCGAGTTCTTGACAGTTAGACTCAAAAGACTCTAGTTTCTTCCATCACTAAGCTTCGCTCAAAGATATGTACACTACGGTACGCTCGGAGATTTCTTCTGAAACCCTTTAGCAGCACAAAAGTTCGAGTTGAGGACTCCAGACGCTGATTGAATTATTCCCTTTATATGCTTGGTTGGGCAATAATGCCGAGGATCAAGATTGGTTTAGGCCCTTAGTATAAGCCTTTTACATTAGGTTTCATGAATTATTGAAATTGGTGAGATATTTAAGCAGCTAACGTAGTATTATACTGACTATGAATCCCATCAATTTGTACGGATATTTGAGGGTCAATCGAGTTAATTTTATTATTTGTCTGGTGGACATAAGCTGGTCCTTGTTGTCTTCTGTACAATTTGCTGCTCTAACCAAGGTCTAAAATATGCCTACGTAGTTGCTATAAATAGTTGACAAATTACAACTTTCACGAAATAATTAATGATCCACCTAAGAATGTCAATTTTTAATACAAGACTCGACAATAGATAATGAATAGCTTCAATAATTGTGCTAAAGCATATTGTCGCGAAACGGTCTTTTCTGAAAAACTATCAAAGCCACGGCTTAACAAAGGGCAAGAAAGGTTAACCCTCAGCTTACCACACACATAAAAGAAAATTAATAATGTGGAAGTGCAAGCCATATTTACTAGCTTCGTAGTAGGTGGTTCGTGATCAGAATAGCTCCCCAAAATAAGTGAAAACGAATTGAACACTGAAAATACGCCATCTACCTGTAACGCAAACCATCTGCTTCGTCTTGATACTTGTGAATTTTGATATAAAAGATATAAACATAGCCCTATTTATTTAACTGAATAGTGCGTAATAATTGTTTGCTGTTTGGGCAGTTAGTTGAACAATATGAAAAAAAACAGCTGTAAGAAACAATGTTGAAAATTTTGTAATAAGCCTTTTGCACTGCCAGAAAATATTGGTTTTAAATATCGCTTATCTATAGTAATCTACAGGAATAAAACTAAAACTAAACTTTGACAATGAAACTAAGTTTTCTAATGAGATAAGCGGCAAATGAGCAGACAGATCGCCTGATTGTAATCGATCACCACTGCCCATGGACACCAAAAATACCAGACAACTTTGAGGTGTTTCTTGATAAGAGTACGATCTCTTCTCTCTATAATTTGAAGATTTGAAGTATACAGATATTAGAGGTATAACCTAAAAACGTGCAATTTATTTAGTAAAGTATCAAGAGACTTATATCGTAACATGATCTGGTGCAAGACTGCCCTGAATCCTGACAGGGGATTTCATTAGATGCAGCTTAGTCGGAGAGTGTAAACATCGGGGACGGAATCTCAGATATTTTCTTTCAGAGGGATTTTTTCGGCGTGTGCAGAGAATATTTATCAAATAGGTAAGTATAACGTGAAGATCGTTCTTTATTACGTTTCTTGTCAGACGTAATTTTGAATGCATTTTCATTTCAATATGTTTCGGGAATTTTTGGTCTTTAATGTTATCGTAATATAGAACACTAGCTTTTACCCGCGGCTTCGCTCGCGTTAGAAAGAGACAAAAAGTACCTAGCCTAGTCACTTTCCATCCCTTCAACTATCTCCACCTAAAAAATCATGTCAATTCATCGCTCCGTTTTGCCGTGAAAGACGGACAAACAAACAGACACACACACTTTCCCATTTATAACATTAGTGTGGATACATAGGTATATCAATTCACGCCCGGAGCCGGTAGCCGAATGGCATTTCTGCGACGCGAAACGAAAACGAAACGCCGCGAAAGGTAGTCTGGCTCTGTCGCGCTAATTCGCACGAGCGATAGAGATAGATATCTACGACCGTTTCGTTTCGTGAGCGTTTGTGCCATTCGGCTACGTACTCTGATTTTCTCGACAGCAGAGCGCATGAACTGCTCAAGTTTCATGTGTCTAACGGGTTGAAAAAAAAAAACGGAAATTATGATATCGCAGTGATAGGTTGCTAGTCCTTAGCCTACATCAAAATTGAACCCGAATCCCAGAGTCGACTTTTACTATAGCCACGGGAGAATAGGAGGTGGTGAAATTTTGAGCACGAATCGAACGAACGATCTTAAAGTGTGCAGTAAAGTGATTACTATTACGACTACTAATAGTCTATGGGCTAACTGAGCTAGCAATCTGACACTATGGTATACTATACAGGGTGTAAACCTAATACGGGCGAACCTCTTAACGGTGGTGAGTATAGGACATAAAAAATAGAATTAGGTATAGTTTTAAGTTTTACTTAAAATTTAATTTTTTTTTTATCCATACAAATTAATTCGGCCCGCAACGTAATGCAAACACACTCACGTTAAACGCTCGTTGACAGTTGTCATTGATTGTCATCGCAACTAGGTTTGCAGTACATTGCTGCTGGGAAATTTTTCAAAAATTCATTTTGGAGTGAAAATTAAGAGTAACTCAAAAACACCTCTTAATTAATGATAACAATATTGAATTATATGCCCGGTTTCATTTATCGCCCTTATTACGTTTAGGCGCTGTATAAGTTCTAAAGTTTGTTAATTGTAAAACGATTACATATAACTTTGTATGGATATAATTTGAGGGCTGAGAAAGGATATACGGTAGTTTATGATCATCGTCATCTTCCCACGCAGACAGATTCGAGGGCAGAAGCTAGTCTAAAATATTCCGCGACTGTATCCAAACTACACGGAAGCTTAAAAGATCAAAGCAGACTGTCACTGTCGTTGAAATTAAAGCATTTATCACTTAATGCTCTCTTGCGTGAGAGTTCCATTAGACAACACAATTATGTTTTATTTGCTTGTGTGACTGCGACTGCCTCGACACGAATGGGGACGACTACTCCCAAACAGGTTATCCCTACAAATGTTCCCAGTTTCCTCCGTGGATATCGGCAATATTGAAAACACGGATCTAATTGTTGTAGCTCTATTGATATTGGCGATAATATATGTTTAGAGTCAGTAATAGCGCCAGTAGCGATAAAATAAACGTGAGTAGAACTATGTTTTTCAATACATATTTAAAATGTGTACAAAGACATATATAACTCCGTATAGACAGATAAAGTCTAAGAAAAAAACGTACCTCAGTACCCTACAGAAAAAGGTACGGTGGCCTAGATGGCATTACACCTTCAGCGAGATGGCGCTAATATTAATATTTGACATTTTAACACATACCAAGCTAAGAATATGGGCCAAATTGTCAAAACTGAGGTTCAAAAGTTCTAATCCCAAGAGATGGAAGTCTATTCACTATGATTACACATTTTACTTCGACAGTAACTATTTATACCACTCGATCCTCTTTGAATGTGTATCAAAAAATTGTAATTATAGGAAATATTTCCCACAATTTGAGGTATTAGTCCTAACTTTGTTCCTATGTATGTAGGGAGGAAAGTGAGGACATGTTTGTATGGGCAAGGGGATTTTCGCTTTCCCATTTCGTTTTAAGACATACTACATAGGACGCAGTTCTTAATGCGACATGTGTCAGAAGACAGTAGCGATATTATTTCACGGTGGAAATTCTTATTTGTTACATGAAATATTTTTGAGCAACTTCTGTACTACATGACTGTACAAAGTTGGTGTACATTGGGCCAAGAAAGTGGTCTGCCAGTTTTGACAAAAGTTTCTGTGAGCTCTAATGATTGACTTGGCAGTCTTGGTACATGGCATGACATAGTAAATATCAAACATTTATACACGGTGTATCATTAGGATACCGAATAATTTTAACAGCGTATTCTTCATCATATTACAAGAGTAAAATGTCATGTGAACTTTTCTGGATTTCGCCTACTTTCAGAGTTATATGCAATTAAAAAAATAACAGTTATTTATTATTTCTCAGAACAAAACGCTGTTATGATGGGGATGATGCCTTTATCGGACATAATCTAACTATCTTCGTTGGTAGATATCAAAAAGTAACTCATTCCAAAAAAGTATTTTTTTAGAAAATAAAATGTAGATTTTTATTTTAAGTGCCAGTTTTACGAATAATTTACTTACTTTTCTTTTTATTTTACTTCTTGACTAAACAAATTTGCACAAAAACAATTTGTTTTTGGCGAAATTTGCTTGACGTCGTATAACATTTTATCTTTATTTTGCCCTCAGAAATGCGTAGTTAAAATCTTGCGGTCACACAGTGTATATTATTAGACAGAGCAATTGTCACTGACATAATATTATTGCAAGCGGAAATCGACCTTGTTGTCTCATGACGTTCAAATGAACCGCAACCGTAGGGTGGTAAACCACATTTTTGATCGACTACAGTATTATATAAATAATAAATAAATAAATATTATAGGACATTCTTACACAGATTGACTGAGGCCCACGGTAAGCTCAAGAAGGCTTGTGTTGTGGGTACTCAGACAACGATAATTATATATAATATATAAATACTTATATAAATAGAAAACATCCATGACTCAGGAACATCTGTGCTCATCACACAAATAAATGCTATTGCCGGGATTCGAACCCGGGACCGCGGCGTAGCAGGCAGGGTCACTACCGACTGCGCCAGACCAGTCGTCAAATATACTTGGCTGTAGACTTTATAACTCTCGCGTGTTGTAGGTACTATACCTACTCTATTTGTCTTTACGACGACAATAGGCGTAAAACGCGTGGTCACCTTGGTATACGCGTTGTTCCCGAGGTTAGTATTTGCGATGTCGTGTCTACTTTTATGACTACTTAGACCTCGACTGCGTTCGTAAACAGTAGCAGTAGGTAGTTACGTAGGCAGGTAGATGAGGAGAATGTACAAAATAATTCTACTGCTGCGAAAATAAAACAATAATGTCAATAATCCCATACTAACCTTTCCAAATAATTTAGTATAATATATGTATGGAATCTACAAGCATGAGTCATTGGATTTAAAAATCTTCTTATTAGACTTATTAAAAACGTCTGTCTCAGTTCTGTAATTTAATTACTTACTAAAGACAAACCCCCTTATTCATAATAGGTAAATAGGTATCTCATAGGTAAGCGTGCTCCACCGGAGACCGCATCATCACTTACCTTCAGGTGTGATCGTGGTCAAACGTCTACCTATTCATACTAAAAAAAAAACGTTCACTAAAGTTATCAACCCGATAAAGTTCGTTTGTCCCTAATTTCTATCACACCAATATGTCGGAAAGGGACAAACGAACTTTATTAATAAAGCGTGTAAGTTCAATAATAATCTTTTCTCACACATAGACATGTTTAACATTCCGTTAGGTAAGTTTAAGTATATGGTACTTAGTGTTTTGAATGAATAGCTTGTAATTCTTGTAATGTAATGTTAGTTTGTTTCTTTCTATCCGTAAGCAATTTTCTTGTATGTTTGAATTTATTCATATTGCCGACAAATGTTTGTTATCTAGATGTAAGGTCAGGTGGGGTAAGATAGGCTATGGGCGAAGGGAAACACTGATCGGTAACTCTGAATTCATAGACTATAGCTGGGTCATTTGTAGGTCGGTAAGGTACTACCTAGGATTTAGTTCCAAAACAAAAACAAAAATAGCGCTAGGTGTAAGGAGTGTGCGTCCTTGACAAAAACAAAAAATCAGTTGTCGTGCTACAAGACCACGAGTTGGACGAGTATTATTTATGTAGTGATTTGTGTAGCAAAAAGTTATGTCCGAAGACTTTTGATATCTGTAAATATTACTTTATATGTTGAATGTTCATGTTATGTATTTGAATTTGAGAAAACTATACTATAAATATGAAAATTTAACGTGATTAATAACACAACCTACAAAATGACATACCGGGGTAACGGGAACTACCATAGCCGGGGTAAGTGGAACATATGTTTCCTTTTCCCGATTTCAGGGGTCATGAACATTTTCAGAGACACATATTATATAAGTACAGAAATTTTGTATTGATCCAAGCTTCAGTATTTTAAATACAAATAATTACTAATAATTAAAAATCGTTTTGAAATTTGTAATTTCGAAAATCGAATTTTCGAACAAAACTTGTAAAAAAAATCGTTAAAAATAATTATATTTTTTAGTTAACAACCCCTGTCTCAAGCCCATATGTTCCCCTTACCCTGAATTTCAATTTACGTAAATATTTTCTATTTTAAACTATATGTCAAAGAACCAGTCTCCATTTGATTGATGATATTTTTTTTAATTTACATTTCCGGTATAATCCGCACTAGCGCCAATACTTTGAGATTTTAGAGAAGTGTTTCCCTTACCCCAAAACTCGGGAAAGGGAAACGGCAGGACCAGCCTAAACATTTTATAAATTTTCAGCTATATGCATTAAAGCTAGTTTAAAAATTCATTTAACCCTAGAAAGCAGACTTAAAGAAGCATACTTTGTGTCGGTCAAGATGAATATACGACATTAAATAAAGTGATTAGAGCTTGATATAAAATATAAAAAATGAAGTATGTTTCCCTTACCCCACCTGACCTTAGTTGTTATTTCGTTCCGATTTTGTACACGTAAATGCATTAGCAACTTGTGGCATCTTCATTGGTTCTTGTATTAACTGATAACATTATTTTATAAGATAAATTGTACCGCTTGTGCCCTAATAAACATTAAACATTATCGGGTTGATAATTTCATACCTTTAGTGAACGTTTATGAATGGCCAAAAACAGTTTTTTTGGTAATAACTTTTGTTTTAATTAGTCTAAAATTTAAATCTCTCTTGCATTTTTAGGAATGTGAAAGGTAAATCCAAACACGTAAATTTCATGTAAGTATGTTAGACCTTTCACTAAAATAAAATTTCGAAAACAGTGTTTTTTTAGGCCATGTTTAATAAAATCATAGAAGAAGCATATACACCGTGTTTCACTTAACACTAAAAACCTGAAAACAGTTTGTTCAGAATCGAGAGTAGAATCGATTCAGCTATATCTTGATGGGGGTAATATTTTTATTTAAATTTGTATTATTAGTTATTTTTTTCGTGCCTATTCTATTGTACTCGTAAGACAACATTGTGTATATCGCATTGCTAGAGGTTGTTTACCTTTTTCAGTATTTAGGGGTATTAATACTGGCTGGTTACTTGGACGATTATTTTTTCGCTACGAGTTTGACGTTGTTTGTCAGTTTAATCTTAATGTTTATCATAAGTCATAACAAATTGAACTCGTACCTAATTACAACCTTGTCATTTTAAACATTGGGTTTAAATTTGATTACCTGTCCAATTTGAAGTTTTAAAGTGTTTTACGGTGACATATTAGCTGTCTATTGGTAAACCTTATGTCGTTGCAGTAACGTACACAAATAAATAGTTTTGTGGTTTATGGTGGAAGTTAGCAATTATTTTATTGAGTGTAGAGCTAAAAGTCAAGTAGAGCTGTACAAAAAATTAAAAATTCAATTTAAAAAAAAGTAACCATCAGATTAAAAGATGAATATTCTAGATGAGTTTAAAAAAATAAAAATCAATTGGGGTGTCTGAGGTTTTGAGTGTTACCGGAAACACCGTGTATTTTCTTCTAAATATAATAAAATATCTCTTACGAATGAAGATAAAAGATTGAAGAACCAATGGACGTTTGTCTTTTAATTTTATCTGTACCTAGTGCAAACTTAGGAATTTCAAATCAAAACTTGTCAAAAGTTGTGTGGAGCCCCTTAAGAGCGCTATGACAAAAAAAGGCGATATATTGTAAAATGTACAATATTTATCGGCAAAATTGTACACTTTACTCATACTAAAAGACAGTAAAAGTACTTGTTTCAGTTAGAAAATCTAATTAACTGTCGGTTCATTAAAAAACATATGGAAGAAAAAGCTTTTTCAATTAGTAATGATTTTTTTTCTGATGCTCGTTTAGGAAAAACCGCGCGAAGCACAGATTTCGGAGCTCTTATTATGTACAATTTGATAATCTCACTGTCATAAATGCGGTAAATTTAAATTCCTAATATCTTGTACTTTAGGCCCATTAAACAATATTTATCATTTAATCCTTTGAAATTGAGAAATTGAAAGTAAAACGAACTCAATTTTGTCTTGAAAATACATCGAAACAAGTGATCATTTCTCCGAAAATCTACATGTTATCGAAGTTATTTTAGTATATAAATAATCTGCACAATGTGCTTAAATTGCTGTTATCCATTTGTCGTTATAATATTTTATCATGATTTTTTGCCAATTTTTTGAAAACTAGCCTTCCTGTCGCTATTTTACCGGCGACGGACGCCTACGATTTCAGTGCCGCGCCGGAGCTCGAGGAGGTGAGACGTATGTTGCTTCGCTCTCCAAGTTTTCATCGCAAACGTCGAGAATATTTATCGTTGTGTGGGTCGGACGCCTTGTTTATACACGGGCTATCCTCGCATTGTGTGTGTGTAAACAGCGACCAACGAATTTGATCCTAGATCCGTAAATATTTGCTTTTGTAATATTTTGTTATGTTTGAATGTTAAAGTATTACAACGTTATGATGATAAATATGCGAAAATTACAATACGGTCAAGATGATAAGACACATCAAGATGGTACTCGGAATCTGATGATGGAGCCAGAAGGTGGTCACCAGTACCAGTGAACCATGTAAGTAAACGACTTCGTGTTTAGGTTCGTTGGGTTCGTCTCAACAAGACCTTTGACAAGAGGTGGTACTCAGGGTCTGATGATGGAGCCAGATGGTGGTCACCAGTACCAATGAACCATATGACTAAACCACTTCGTATTTAGGCTCAATGGGATCGTCTCAATAAGACCTTTGACAAGAGGTGGTACTCGGGATCTGATGATGGAGCCAGAAGGTGGTCACCAGTACCAGTGAACCATGTAAGTAAACGACTTCGTGTTTAGGCTCGTTGGGTTCGTCTCAACAAGACCTTTGACAAGAGGTGGTACTCAGGGTCTGATGATGGAGCCAGATGGTGGTCACCAGTACCAATGAACCATATGACTAAACCACTTCGTATTTAGGCTCAATGGGATCGTCTCAATAAGACCTTTGACAAGAGGTGGTACTCGGGATCTGATGATGGAGCCAGAAGGTGGTCACCAGTACCAGTGAACCATGTAAGTAAACGACTTCGTGTTTAGGCTCGTTGGGTTCGTCTCAACAAGACCTTTGACAAGAGGTGGTACTCAGGGTCTGATGATGGAGCCAGATGGTGGTCACCAGTACCAATGAACCATATGACTAAACCACTTCGTATTTAGGCTCAATGGGATCGTCTCAATAAGACCTTTGACAAGAGGTGGTACTCGGGATCTGATGATGGAGCCAGAAGGTGGTCACCAGTACCAGTGAACCATGTAAGTAAACGACTTCGTGTTTAGGCTCGTTGGGTTCGTCTCAACAAGACCTTTGACAAGAGGTGGTACTCAGGGTCTGATGATGGAGACAGATGGTTGTCACCAGTACCAATGAACCATATGACTAAACCACTTTGTGTTTAGCCTTATTGGGTTCATCTCAAAAAGACCTTTAACAAGAGGTGGTACTCAGGGTCTGATGATGGGACCAGATGGTGGTCACCAGTACCAATGAACCATGGAACTAAACCACTTCGTATGTAGGCTCATTGAAATCGTCTCAACAAGACCGTCGACAAGAGGTGGTACTCAGGGTCTGATGATGGAGACAGATGGTGGTTACCAGTACCAATGAACCATATGACTAAACCACATCGTCTTTAGGCTCATTGGGATCGTCTCAATAAGACCTTTGACAAGAAGTGGTACTCATGGTCTGATGATGGAGCCAGATGATGGTCACCAGTACCAGTGATCCATGTAACTAAACCATTTAGTAATCAGGCTCATTGGGTTCTTACTTCTTCTTAATAAGACCTTTGACAAGAGGTGGTACTGAGGGTCTGATGTTGGAGCCAGATGGTGGTCACCGGTACCAATAAACCCATGTAACTGAACCACTTCGTTTTTTATGTTATTCAAATATGCGAGTTGATTTTTGGTGACCACAATCTCTCTCCATCATCAGACCTTGAGTAACACCTTGAAGTAATTAGAATTATATTTGACTTATTTTATCATCATATTAATATATACTTTACTCTAATACTTATCATATAACAAAAGCAAACATTTGGGATGGGATCTATTTATTTATTTATTTATTTAAACTTTATTGCACAATTAAAAAAGTACAAATGGCGGACTTAATGCTAGCAGGCATTCTCTACCAGTCAACCATGGGCTAAACCGAGAGATCGTGTTGGTGCAGGGTCATAAAACAGTTAAGTAGAATTATATACATATACCTAAATTTGCCTAACTAGTTATATCTACATATACATACATAAATAATGCTAAATATAATAAATATACATAAAATACATATATAAAATAAAATAAAATAACCATTGTGAAACATCATGAGGACAACTATTGAACTTTTTCTAACAGGTGCTTGCGTAACATGCGCTTGAAAGACAATTTGCTCTGGGCCTGCCTGATGGAGAGCGGAAGATCATTCCACAGCCGGATCGCCTGCACAGTGAAGGAATTAGACATGAAGCCTGTGCGATGCTGGGGGACGATAAGTTTAAGACTACGGGTGGTTCGGAGATCAGTGCCGGGACGCGGAGAAACAAATTTAAATTTGGAACGAAGATAATCAGGGGTAAAAGGGTCAAATAAAATAGAAAATAAAGTGCAGAGAATACGTAACGACCGTCGTTGTCGAATAGGGAGCCAGTTTAGTTTCTTACGATATGCTGAAATATGGTCGTATTTTCGCAGTCCAAAAACAAACCGGATACAGTTGTTGAGCAATCGATCGAACTTATATAGAGAGGCTTGGGTGAGATTACTGGAAGTCACATCAGCATAATCCATGATGGGCAAAACGAGGGCTTGGACTAGGAGAATCTTGGTGCTAGATGGAAGAAAATGTTTAAATCGATAGAGACCTCTTAAAGTATTAGTCACTCTCCGGCTGACATCAGATACCAGGCTGAGATCTACTTAAATATGATCACAGTTTATAATTATTACTTTAAATTTTTAAATAAATTTTAACGTAATTAATATTATTTTGCGCTATATTCTAGTCTTTTCGTACAAAATAATGTTTATTAGAAATCAAAAGTTTATATCGAGATAGTAGATTGTGGTTGTTATCAAAATTCCATAGGAAGGATCAAGATTGTTTTGTCCATTATTGTAGTGCGAGCGAGTGATAAGACGTGCTAGAAAGGGTCGGCATATTGGGCTCGCGCGGCGGGTAAAATACCTAATTTCGCCCGACGCCGAAATGTTATAACGCTCTTAAGTATGAAATGAAAAGAAGCTCCAACACGGCACGTAAGTACTATAACATCCTAGAATTTCTAAGACCATTCTTCATAACTACAATAACAGTGGTCGTTACCCCTTTCTTTCTGCACTATCAATCAGATAAAGACAATTGTTAAATTGAAAACACTTATCGCCGCCCCCATTCGCGCGAATCGGTCGCATTTGTTTTATATGACAATGAAAAATGATGCTGGCCTTAGAACAATAACTTTAGTGGATACTACCGGCCTAGCCGAAGTGACAATCGTTGACTTTACCTATGTGGTTACAAATAGAAAAAAAAAAAGATTTTTTTTTTTTTCAGAATTATGAAAAAAAAACATAAGAAAAACCGAGCATCATTGTTTTTTCTCTTAATATGTTTTTTTATGATGAACAAATAATTTTGTACTTTAGAAGAAAAAAAACATATTCCAGAAAAAAAACTGTTTTTTTTTAAGCCGGAAAAAAAAACATTTTTTTTGCAACCCTGTATGTGTCGATCGAAACGCAGTCTAGCTGTGTCGCACCACTACAGAAGAACGATAGGGAGAGGCTACTACACTAGCTACTAATCGTAAGCGATTGTGATGTTTGGCTAGGAACCCAGCAGTCCCTACATGTGTGTTGTCACTTGAGTTACTTTGAACTTTGCTAGGTGGTTTATAGAGCTTTATTTACCCTGCGTAAGATTTAGTTAGATGTTGGTAAACTCCAGTTTTGTCAAGGTGTAGCAGTAAAGAGTGAAACCAATCTCGCGAAAGCGTAGGGGACGTCAAACAATGAAAGGAACCGAACTTTCCCGAAATGTGACAACAATTCTTTGATTTATGCATGATTGAACAACATGAAAGTAAAGTGAATTTGTGACAATTATGTTTGGAATTGAGTTGCTCGTGATCATATATTGTTGTACTCACAGTGAATAATATATGTTAATCAGGCTATCAGCGCAACGTTAGTTGTTTTTTGACGACAGCCTATATTTAAAACATACATATTCAACACAATGTTTTATTTTGTAAGCATGATGGGGTGCGCCTTGCAGTCTAAATATTAGTACTTAAATACGATATACGATTTAACATCTGGGCCGTCCGATCGAAGAACCTAGTGCACTGACAAACTCGCTAATCGTTGGGCCGCCGCATTTCATAACGCTCCTGTTTTTGATGACGCCTAGCCGTAATGTAATACGGCGGATGATAGATACAATCAGACTATGACATAATATATTCGTAGAAAATAAATAAAAACAATTGAGTTGAAGTAATGATAATAAATTGAGGAATTTTTTGAAGCGTGTCGTCTTCTCCTTAACTATGCATATACACTTTTTTGACACTTAAACAGATCGCAGCTTTATTTTCACACATTAAACTCGTGCAATATTTCACTCCCGAACATGAAAACTTTATTATCTTTGAAGCGATCTGACGGGATCCAATTAGCGATACATTTGTACGGCGGTGGTTAACGAAAACAAGGGAATATTATCGGAAGCTTCTGCCAAAAGCGTCGAGTTGGCGCCCTCGTTCTTAGCCGGAACAATGACTACTTTGTATGGTCTATGAGAGGAGCGGACTGGACGCCATATTAGGGTTTTTTTGTTGACAAGATTTTTCCCTATTTTAATTTAAAGTATTTACTAAGAAGTAGTAGGTATTGATGTCAACCGGTTTTCCGTAACTCAACGCCTTGCGCTTATTTTGCGTGATATAGTGGGGTTGGCTAGAAGTATGCTGCTAGTAGTATTGAAATAATTGAATTATTTACTTTGATGTACCACCATGCTGAGTCGGGACCATTTCGTAGCAAATATGTGTACCTGTCTTTTGTAATGTATCTATGTATATTATGTGTAATTACTGTTGTTAACGAATAAATGATTTCTACTTCTATGTAGTTAACAATGTCTTACTATATTACTGAATAAATGTGTCTTTGTTATAACAGAATTGCATTAATACATATTATGCCTGTGTGGTGACGAGTTAAGAATTTCACCACCACCGTGGGTGTCGTAGACGAGACGTGGCGTAGACGAGAGGCTGGCAACCTGTCACTGCAATGCCACAGTTTCGTTTTCTTTCAACCCCTTATTTTGCCAAGAGTGGCACTGAAGCTTTAGTAGTTTCGTGTGCTCTGCCTACCCCTTTACGGGATACAGGCGTGATTGTATGTATGTACGTACATATTATATTCCTTTAAAAAAGGGGTATAAAACCCAAAATGAAAGTTAATACACCAAAATTCTTATACACCTACATGATCGTATTTGTATTATGTAAATCTGAATTAGATTAGGTTAATGCCTTGTCAGAAACAAAAGTGACGTTTTTGATTGAAGAACTGTCACTTTAGAAGCTCTTACAGATCCTATCCATATCTAACCCTCAACTAAATAAATAAGGGTACCTACGCTTGGTAGTCAAAATAAATTGTAAAAACATTCGCTTTGCTTTTGTACCACACCACCGCCCAAAACAATGATTGCTAGGGGAGGAAATAAAAGGAGGAAACGGATGC
Source organism: Leguminivora glycinivorella (assembly GCF_023078275.1). Taxonomy (NCBI): domain Eukaryota; kingdom Metazoa; phylum Arthropoda; class Insecta; order Lepidoptera; family Tortricidae; genus Leguminivora; species Leguminivora glycinivorella. Next base: position 18,849,211 of record NC_062974.1, on the reverse strand, counting down.
ATAGTCTTGTATTGTCTTACCGAATTTGCTGATGTCATTTATTAGCCACTAACATAAAACATTTTTATGGCAACTGATACAGTCGGGCACCCCGATATAGTTGCCTTCCTCTTCGCTAGAATAAGACCTCGCGATTTATAGCTGCATATGAAATTGGCTTCTGTGAGTCATGTTTGTTTTAGGGTCCATAAATAGATTTGGTTCTAAAATAATTATGTATTGTTTATTTGTTTGGCAGTGATTTCAACGCATATAAAAATATCCTGCTTTTAAGGTAAAATTGACAGAAAACACGGGAGATCCCAGATTAAAACCGCCATGGCGATTTATTGAGCGTTACCTAAATCGATTAAAATGAAATAGACGGTACATGCAAGTCTTGTATAAGACTTTAAAGAATTATACATCCATTAATGCGTTTGTTATTCTTATGTAAAATATGTATGTTTCACTCTACAGACTTCATTGTAGTCTCATATTTTCTACATTGGTCCATTTTTTCCATGTTTTACAATGTTTGCATTATTAAATAGTGTCCACCGGTTATAATATGTATATGGTAGGCGTGTTAAGTGGATACATGTAGAACTCAACATAATTGTGTAATAATGGAAAAAATGGACTAGTTACAACTGCCCCCAGTCGAGATTTGCCTAAGGTCATATACGTCATATACCATACATATTTTGCCGACATTTACACGAACCAGCCGGCTCAGCATTCATTACTCATATAAATAAATTCCTCTTTATATCCCACCATTTCAATCAGGAAATGGTACGATAACACCTCGGGGTTATTTAATCTCCTCACTACACGCAGTTTCCATCCAATTAGTCGCTAGTATAAGGGGTGATATTCTGAGCGATGGAAACTATAGCATTCGACGCAATAGTGAAAAGTCGACGTCGCGTGCGACAAGTGACAAGACGGCGTCGTGCGCGGATAAGTAAGCAACCGCGACTCTGCCCCTTCCTCTAGGAGGCATCAGTTGTGTTGATACTTGACAAGAATATCTGCAGTATCTCATACATGATTTTTGCGTCAGATTAGAAATAAAAGGAATATGTCCTTTAAAATACTTGTTTTGGAGAATAAACAATATCTCTAATTATTTTATCCTAAAAAAAGTTTTCACAATACTAATTTTTAATTATCATAGATAATTTTAGCCAAAGCCAAATTCCTTTGGTAGTATTTTATCATTGTGCTTAATACTTTTCATATTTGTATAGGTATTTTAGAATGTGTGAAACAGAAAAATTGGTACGATATCACAAATAATTTAATTTTCATTTATTGTGCACGCATCGCGCGCTGTACAGCAATTCTAGTCCTTTGCAAACATGATTAAAAAGACGGTAAAATAAAATTAAAACCTTTTTTTATGTAGGGTCGCCCTTAGCACATAAACAACAGTAAGCAATTTATTGCATGTTCACGAGAAATTATACACAAATGAAAATATTATAGAGTTAACGTGTTAAAAGCACATAACCATGAAATGTTTGCAAACAAGGGAAATTAAGATAATTATAATACTTGCTTGACCACTGATTTTATGTTGGAATATAAGTAGTAGGTAATTCATCGTTGACGTAAAAATTGCTCATAATAAAAATGTTTGCATGACGATAATTGACAAATTATTTCTTGTACTTTCTCGTAATTATAAAGTCCGTAATTCCATAATATACTTAGAATAATAACGACGTTATTTTTAAAGGATAAGGTACAGCTGGGCAAATCTTGACTTGGGGGCAATTGTAACTGATCTATTGTTTCCATTTTTACACTATGATGTTGAGTTCTACATGTATCCACTGAACACGCTTACCATATATAACCTGTGGACACTATTTAATAATGTAAGCATTGTAAAACATTGTATAAAATGGACCATTTACATTTGTCCCCCAGTCGAGATTTGCCCCGCTGTACCTTACTAAATATTTGGCGCACCAGTTTGACATTATTTTTTTTTTATTTTGAGAAATGTATACTTTGTTGTAGACTTTGTTGAATTAATTAAAATATCAAGGATTTTGTATAACAAGGTTCGTGATGATTTCGTGCCATGAAAAACTTAGGTGTTACCTGTGTCTTTGATTTCCGAGATTAGTAAAAACGATGTATTATTGGTGGCTATTTATATATGTCGCAGGGAAATGGCCAAAACAGAGATTTGATCAAATCTCTAAGGGATTTGATCAAATCACGCAGGATGTCAAAATGGCGAATCCATTTCATCATTTCTCTAGAAAATTTCAGTCATTTGACTAAATCCCTGACTCTGTTTAGTGAGATCACAAAATCAGCCAATAGACACGCCACGTTTTGTCATTTCACTAGATTTGTTTAGGGATTTGATAAAATCCCTGAACCGCAACAGTGAGTTGACGAAACGAACTCAAATATCAACTAGTTTTAACATTTCCCTAAACAAATTTAGGGAAATGATAAAGTCTCAACTGGCGATTTGATCAAATGTCTGAACTGGTTTCATGAAATGACAAAGCCAAGAATCTAATATATCCAATTAGATTTATTAGACTCTTGCCTTTGTCATTTGATTTGATTGAATCCTTAACTAGATTAGTGAAATGGTAAAATTGAATCCGTTTTTAAGAGTTTTTGCTTTTCTATAAATAAGAAAAAAAATAAAGAATAAGTGAAGTAACAAAGCTAAAAATGTTTCATTTTAAATTATTTTCATATTTGTTAAAACATTTTGTCTTTTCTCTGAACTTGTTTAGCGAAATGATAAAACTAGTTGACTTTATAAGCTCGTTTCGTCAACTTACTGACGTGGTTCAGGGATTTTATCAAATTGCTAAACAAATCTAGTGAAATGTCAAAACGTGGCGTGTCTATTGGTAGATTTTGTGATTTCACTAAACAGAGTAAGGGATTTAGTCAAATGACTGAAATTTTCTAGAGAAATGATAAAATGGATTCGCCATTTTGACATCCTGCGTGATTTGATCATATCCCTTAGTGATTTGATGAAATCTCTGTTTTGGCCATTTCCCTGCGACATATACACTGATAAATTTAATGACCGAACAAGTGAATTACGATTCTATTTTACGAACTACTTCTTCCTAATGCTATTAAAAATGAATTGAAGAAAAAGCAATATACCGGTTAGCTTCTGTTAATAAGCTTAACGTCTTCAGACTCAAGTATCAAGACTGTCTATTCCCAGTATTGTATTTTTACTTGCGCCGCCGTTTGACGCCCCGACACGACAGTGCGTTTTCATTATATGCAGCTTAGTGTCGAGAAGTAAATAAGACCCATATTGCCGACTCAGTTCTTCTCACGAATTCTATACGCGAGAGCTCACTCCGTATAATCCGCTTTTTACGATTCTAGACGGCTGCTAAGAATTTGAAATGAGAAAAATATACCTAGTCAAATTCTTTTTGAATGCTTGTTATGAACGCACTGTACGTACGAGTGGCATACATACTTTTAACGTGTTAAGTTCATAATTATTTATATATGTTTATTGCACCATGGTGAATAGGTACAAGTTGTTACAAAATAATGGTATCTCATAGACCCTAAGGCCGTTTTCACATTATCCGATCCGATATCGGATGTAGGACCGACATCCTACACCCGATAAACGCTTCCGATAGTGTCGGATGTCGGTCCGATAAATCGCATTGTTCCAAATCAATGAAGTATGATTTTGTATCAAAAAATATTTTTAAAAAGTTTTATACACGGTGTTTCCGGTATCACTCAAAACCTCAGACACCCCAACTGATTTTTATTTTTTTAAACTCATCTAGAGTATTCATCTTTTAATCTGATCGTTACTTTTTTTTTAATTGAATTTTTAATTTTCTGTACAGCTCTACTTGACTTTTAGCTCTACACTCAATAAAGTAATTGCTAACTACCATCATAGTTAAACCATAAGACTATTTATTTGTGTATGTTACTGCAACGACATAAGGTTTACCAATAGACAGCTAAGATGTCACTGTAAAACACTTTAAAGCTTTGTCACAGTAAACTTCAAATTGGACAGGTAATCGCAGTAAGCAAATAAACTCAATATTCAAAATGACAAGGTTGTAATTAGGTACGAGTTCAATTTGTTATGACTTATGATAAACATTAAGATTAAACTGACAAACAACGTCAAACTAGTAGCGGAAAAAATAATCGTCCAAGTAACCGGCCAGTATTAATACCCCTAAATACCAGTGGCGGAGCGTCGATACAACTCGATTCCCAAAGGGTTCCCTAAAATTCTCCAGTATCTGTGGAAGTCCATACAAAACAGATGCCAAAAACCCCTCCGGCTTTACCAACGAAAATTTTCACGCCCCGCCACTGCTAAATACTGAAAAAAGGTAAACAACCTCTAGCAATGCGATATACACAATGTTGTATTACGAGTACAATAGAATGGGCACGTAAAAAATAACTAATAATACTAATTTAAATAAAAATATTAGCCCCATCAAGATATAGCTCAATCGATTCTACTCTCGATTCTGAACAAACTGTTTTCAGGTTTTTAGTGTTAAGTGAAACACGGTGTATTTAATAATTATAAGCACTATATTTCAAATATTTTATTGTAAAATTAAAATAACGAGCATAAAAATACTCAAGTGTGTGCAGGTAAAATAAATAATTTTACATTTAACTATATCTACTAAAACATGAAAAATAGGTATCCGCAATTCGGACCGATGAATTACAATCTTTTTTTTTTTTTCAACAGAAATTCATCATTAACAGCTGTTTAATAGACGCCATTTTTCATTTTTGTCACGCACACTACTACAAACGTATACCTACATTATATACGCACACATACAAATATTATCGGCCGACAGCTGGGGGGGGGGGGGGTGTTCGGCATGCCAAAAATGTCGGAAGCGTCCTGCCGATATCGGCAGTCCGATGGTGCCTCGGACAAAAACTGTTGTAGGAAAGTGCCATCTGCATTAAATCCGCAATTTTTGCGTTTTATATCGTATTTTAGTAATAATGATCTATCAAATACACAAATAAAGACCTGGAAGCGCATAAATCTTACATTTTACATCTTTCCTACATCCGATATCGGATCCGATAATGTGAAAACGGCCTAACGCCCTATTAGTAATAGGAATAGGGTATGGCAAAACCTCATGTCCACCTACGCTTATCGATCAAAAGTCACACGCATTTTTAAATAATAATTTTGTTATTTACCCTAACTAGTGACCCATGCCGTCTTTTTAAAGGTCTATTAAAACAAATCGCATCAAAATTCATTGCGTACTTTTAAAGATCTAAGCATACATACAGACAGACAGTGGGAAGCGACAAAATTTTATACTAATTGTAGTGCTGATTAATATCTCGTCATCTTACATATCCGTGATATTATTTTAATATTCATATTAGACTCCAACCAATTTCAAGTTTAAATACCAGCTGGCCTACCATGCTTCCAATTTTATCACTTATCCACGTGGATAAGACATCTGTCACTCTCACACTGACATACTTGCTAAAGCGTGACAGACGTCTTATCCACGTGGATAAGTGATAAAATTAGAAGCATGATACGCCGGCTGGGTACGTAGCTGAATGGTACAAACGCTCACGACACAAAACGTTCGTAGATATCTATCTCTATCGCTCTTGCGTATTGGCGCGACAGAGCCAGACTACCTTTCGCGGCGTTTCGTTTTCGTTTGGCGTCGCAGAAATGCCATTCGGCTACGGCACCTGACATATTTCCCAGTAAAGGATTAAGTTTAGTAAAATCAACAATAGGCTTGTGTAGTACATGTACTAATATTTAGTACAAAAGAAAAGACACGATTGCCTGCACTGTACTAGACCGAACTACTCCCAAATGATTCTGGTCTCTAGTACATTTAGTACACTCACACACGCGCAACAGAATGGGAGCGAAAAGAGCAAAGAGCCGAGGAGTGACAATGACAGCAAAGCGATCCGTGTGATAGGCACAACTCTAGTCAACAACCAGCTTTCCAAACTTTACAAATATAAATTTACATAAATGTAACGCCACTGCACAAATACTACTAATATACAAATCACACCGTTCCACTGGCCCATAAATAAAGATTATCCGGACACACAAAAGTACCAACCATAATTGAACTGATAACATAGGTTTATACTCACCTAGATTTTCAGCTGCACCACCATAATAGGCTAGGTAATAAAAGGGGCTGTAAGCCAGTAAGCTATGTTGTCATAGTCATTCTGGCCCTACTTATTTCCTCTGGGACCTCCGCCTTAGGGCCTTATCACACTTGCGACGAGTTGCAAGCGAGGCGACATCGCAGCGAGTTCACTCACAGCGAGCGTGTAACTATTTCGTTGCGAGTGCACGATTTCGCCGCGAGTGCGCAGTGAGTTCGCCGCGTCTAGAGTTCAGGGTACGTAGCCGAGTGGGACAAACGCTCACGAAACGAAACGCTCGTAGATATCTATCTCTATCGCTCTTGCGTATTGGTGCGACAGAGCCAGACTATCTTTCGCGGCGTTAGTTTTCGTTTCGCGTCGCAGAAATGCCATTCGGCTACGGGGCCTGACGTCACGTCATGCCGTATTTTCGTCAGCAAAATTAATGTCTACCCACTTGGTTTCAATTTATTATCACGAATGTGAGCGGACGGACAAGCAACAATAATGGCATCTTCGGAAGATTCAAACACCGTTGCAATAGATATCGTGACGCACTCGCGGCGAATTCGTTCGCGACGAACTCGCTGCGCGTTCGCTTATCCTTTACCTCGCCCGCAAATCTCAAGTGTGATAAGGCCCTTATGGATCGGGGACGCACCTATCACAAACCTGAACTTTAATAAAGAAAACGATTTTAGCTTCCATAAACAGGATTCTGTTGGGCCCTTTGTGGCAATCTTGGGGAGTTATGGTTAGAGCAGAAAGAGGAATATTTCATTTGTTAGATTATTATTGGAGGAAATTTTCAGCAGCCTGGCGGCTTCTTGGGAGGAAAAGGGAATAGTCGTCGGTAATAAGAGGTTGTCAAACCTCCGTTTTGCCGACGACATTGTTCTTTTTGCTTCCTCCGCCACAGAACTTCAGCAAATGCTCCAAGACCTGAGCGACGCGAGCCTTCAAGTTGGACTTCAAATGAATCGCGAAAAGACCCAGGTGATGACTAATAGCACGAAACTTGGGGTAAAGTTAGACGGGCAGACTATACAATACGTCAACGAGTATATTTACTTGGGCCAGTTAGTCTCTTTCAACGATCGGCAAGACAAGGAAGTTGAGCGCCGAGTTCAAAATGCATGGAAGAGCTACTGGTCCATGAAAGAGCTAATGAAGGGCGACCTTCCAATGTCACTGAAGCGCAAACTCGTTGACATGTGTATTCTGCCTGTCCTCACCTACGGTGCCCAAACGTGGTCATTCACCGAGGGTCAGAAGTCCAAATTGAAGGTTTGCCAACGAGCAATGGAGCGCAGTATTTTAGGTGTTACTAGGATGGATCGCATCCGAAACACTACACTGCGCTCCAAAACACGAATAGCTGATGTGGGGGAGAAAACCGCCAGACTAAAGTGGGACTGGGCAGGCCACGTTTGTCGCATGCACCCGGATAGGTGGGCCAGCATAGCCACCAAGTGGATGCCTCAAATTAAGCGCGGACGTGGAAGGCCCAGACGGAGATGGCGGGACGACTTTGACACCTTCATGACTAATTGGCCAGAAATAGCACACCAACGGGAGCTGTGGAAATCACGGGGAGAGGCCTTTGCCCAGCAGTGGGACACATAAACGGGCTATCTAAAAAAAAAAAAATGTAAAATAAACAATTCCTTTCACAAAGGGTTGTTGGCTAGAGTTGTAAAACTTGAAATTTAATATAAAAACTGTTTTTCTTATGTAAGCACTAATTATAAGCTGAACACACCTCTTAGCTCAGCTAAGTAAATACCACAGAATAAGAAATATGCCGGCACTGCACTCGTGTAAACCGTAATTACTCTACTTAGGTATACCATATAAAAAAAACTGTTCTTATATAACGGTCTCATTTGAAAGAAAGAAATAAAGAAAGAAACGTTTATTTGGTGTATAAAAAAATGGAAACTTAACCTATTATATCTTAGTCTAATAACACTTTATACACCAAAATGGTTGCCACTCAGCATATGCCGATGACTAACTAAGTTAGCCATGGCGCTGGTTTTCAGGGCAACCAATTACATTTAAGTGTACTTCATCATCCTCCTTGCGTTATCCCGGCACTTGCCACGACTCATGGGAGCCTGGGGTCCGCTTTGACAAGTAATCCCAAGATTTGGCATAGGCACTAGTCTTACGAAAGCGACTGCCATCTGACCTTCCAATCCGAAGGGTAACTAGACCTTATTGAATTAGTCCGGTTTCCTCACGATGTTGTCCTTCACCGAAAAGTGACTGGCAAATATCAAATGAGATTTCGCACATAAGTTCTGAAAAAGTCATTGGTGCGAGTCGGGGTTCACACCGGCGACCTCCGGACCTTATGTAAGCACTTATAATCTGATAAAGTTCTTGAAACACCTCTCAGCTTAGCAAAGCAAATGCCACAGAGTAAGAAACGTCGGTACTGCACTAGTGTAAACCTTAATTACTCTAGTATACCATATAAAAACTGCTGATCTTATGTAAGCACTTATAATCTGAGTATGTTAACACACCTCCTAGCTTAGCAAAGCCACAAGAGTAAGAAATGTCGGCAGTGCACTGGTGTAAACCGTAATTACTCTAGATATACCGTACCGCTCGTCATCAATCAAAACGACTGCTGCAGCCGCGGCTTCATAAAGTTCTCGGAAATATTTAGGTCGGAGTTAACAGTCGCTGACGGTTGGTTTTTATATAGGGACATGTATGAGCATATGTGTCTTTTAAACCTGGAGCACATTTTTATTAGATCGTACGGCCAATGAATCAAATAGTTTTGAATTAAACTATAGATATACGTAGTTACAACTGCCGCCAAGCTTAAATGGGACCGGACGGGACACTTCTGCCGGATGCCGGATGCCCTGTGGGCCAAGATAGCCATACGTTGGGTACTACAAACTGTAAGGCATCGCGGTAGACCTCGCCAGAGATGGCGTGACGAGCTTGACGCCTTTGACGAGGACTGGTGGGGACTTCAGGGGATAGGGATGCGTGGAGGAATTTGAGGGAGGCCTTTGCCCAACAGTGGGACAATATGGGCTCTTAATAATAATAATATACATCGGTTAGACAATATGTTTATAAGAACTCATTCTACTACTGAAATAAAACTCATTTTGTGTTACCACTTCTTACATACATACAATCACGCCCATAAAGGGGTAGGCAGAGCACATGAAACTACTAAAGTCTCAGTGCCACTTTTGGCAATTAAGAGGTTAAAAGAAATCGAAAATTGTGACATTGCAGTGACAGGTTGCCAGCCTCTTGCCTACGCCACAATCCCCCCTGTCTTCCCGTGGGTGTCGTAGAAGTTAACTGTGGGATTTGGGTTGGGTTACCACTTCTTATATTATATAGGTAAACGTATTTCTTTCATGTCATTAATTTAAAGGAGGGAGTATAATAGCTCCAGCAAACAGTGTCAATGATTACAATGTCACAACTCTGGGCACAAAGTACACATATACACGAGGAAAACTTTCAGTTTTTTTCCCATATTGGCTATTTATTCCCAATAAACCAACTCTTCCAAACATGAGCCCATCCATTAACGCCCACCGTTTCATTTCACGAAATTTACCGCCACCTTATATTAAGAGAAACTTTCCGAACAGTTAAATATTCCCAAAGTAAAAAGAATGACTTCATCATCTCCGCTCGGAAACTCGCTAAAAGAAAAGTTGGCGATTGAAAGTTGCAAATCTAGTCTTTTGTTATACCACACAAGTTGTTCGGAATCAAATCAAAGTTTTATCCGCGCCATAATGGAACGGATATCGGCGACGTCCTGATAAAGTCGTGGGGACAATCACCAGAGAAATGCGAAGAATTTCCGATACGGTTATATATACATGAAATACGGGTAGGTGACGCACTGAGAGCAAATGACTGTGGTTATTCACTGCTGCACGATTGGTATTTACAAAGGCTTTTTTTTAAACACTAACTTTCCTTAATTCTCAAGGCTGATTTATATATAATGTGTTAGAAAATACTGTTAGGAATTGATAATCACCATTTTTCACCACCGTAGCCTGAGAAATCAGGGTAAAAGTTAGTAGTTTTAAAATTACAGTTTCGAATTTTAGATATAATATTACATTACGATACAAGTGCGTAAAAAAGGAAGTTCGAAACGAGTGGCGATAAATTAAAACACGACCGAAGGGAGTGTTTTAAATCGACACGAGTTACGAATTTCCTTTTTGCACGTGCATCGTACGACGTTTTTCAGTATCGATTTAAAACACTCCCTTCGGTCGTGTTTTAATTTATCGCGATTCATTCATTTCGAACTTCCTTTTTTACGCACTTGTATCGTAATGTACTATATCGTACAACTCGACTGGAAAAACTTGTTTTTTACAGAAATATTTAAAAGTGTTCCATTAGTTTCTAGTGGGCAAAGAAGAGAGTAGGTGCCAGTGGCGGCAGGTGAAAACTTCTGCAAGGCAACATTGAGCAAAAAGAAACCTACCTTAACATTAGATACGGTACTAGTAATCAATTTTAGGCAAGCCGTTGGGGATCGGCTTGTATGAACCAGCCACTGCTGGTAGGCACATTCATATGAATCATTTCCATCTGTTTCCGCGTCTCATTTTGGCGGGAACAGATGGGAAGAAAAAACGGCATATTTTAAAAACAGTAAGTCACCTACCTAACAAAATCAAATGTGCCCTAAATATACCGAAACAACAATGAATGCGCCTAGTGTGCCCAGACAGGAGTGTCCATACCCCTGGCTAGTGGGTCGTGAAGAGACGTTCCGTGTCGCGGCTTTCATCCCGCGCCGTGACTGTAACAAACGATCGGGGTGCCGATACTGATGCACCGCGCTTATACTGACTGAGTAGGTTTATATGCAATGATTGTGTTATATTTGTTTGAATTAATTGCGTTTTCTCTTCGGCTACTAGGATAGGTATCAGCAGCGGCTGGTCCATACAAGCCGATTCCCACCGGCTTGCCTAAAATTGATTACTAGTAAAGTACCTAATGTTAAGGTAGGTGTCTTTTTGCTCAGTGTTGCCTAGCAAAAATTTTCACCAGCCGCCACTGATAGGTATTTGGAAAATACATTTCAGCAGGTTAGCACATGATTGGCGCTAGAGTATGTCGCCGCGAGATAGACTACCCGTCCTTATTTATGTCAATAATACAATTATAAGAAGATATTTCGAGGCGACATACTCTCGTGCAGGGACCGGAACCGCTTACCATAACCGGGGTTTTTCATAGGCTTATTTTAGAAGTGGTTATAAAAACCCCAACGATAAAGGTAACCTTTTTTAAGGGTAACAGTTTGATAGGGTAAGCGTATCAGATATAGTTAACTTAATTAACCTCTAACGAAAACCAAACCCAGTGTTAACGGTTACCCTATCATCCCTGTTATTAAACCGTTCAAGCAAATTTGATCTGTGCGCATATTGAAATTCAACTTATTATTGAATAACCACTGTCGGCACAGTCTCTATTGTCTCTACGCTACGACGCGCGCCGCATCGAGTTAGAAAACAAGTTTTTTCGCCGGGTGACGTCGACATGTGCGATTCAAACAATAATAGACTGTGAGTCCTTAAGCTAAAATTGAAAACAATGACCTGAGTGAGTGAACAGTGATTATAGTGCTTTGTGTTGTGTTTCTGTCTCGGAGCAATTTTAAGTCGGGGCCATTTCTAAATTAAATAAATAGTGTTCGTAAGTGTCACTTTTTTACAATGCTTCTTTAAAAGTAATTCGTACCTAACTATGATATCCCAACCCTTTTATTTTAGTACCCAACTATTCTTTTTGCGAGGAGATTGCAGGTAAAAGTATGAATTAAATTAACACTTTTTTGCTATGTAATATTTTTAGAAAAACAATATAATGCTATTATTGTTTGTTTGGATTTAAGTACATGGCTGATTCTAGGTAGGAAATAGTCAAACGTTCCGTTAAACTAGACTTTGGAACATTTGTGATCCAGTTTAGTAAAATGTCCCACTTTGTCGATTGCTATAAAGCTGCTGTACATACAAATCTCATCTTTACGATTAGCGACAAAGTGGGACGTTTTGCGTTTGACTATGACATGTAACTATGTAAAATAAAACTCGTTGGGTCTTTTAAATGTTTAATAAAATAAGGAAATCTTTAACAATTAATTTAAACGATTAAGATAATAACTACCTCTACGGCCTCTACCTACCTAATTAACACTAGATATGTTTCTATCATTATTTTATATCAACACAACAGCCAAGTAATTTTACACAAAGCACAATCCGATTCAGATATTTACTATAAATTGCAACTACAAATATTCACATGATTAATAAATGTAAAATAATAGATAAATATAATATTACAATAGAATAAAAAATCAACACACGTAATAATTAGTCTTTACAATTGAAAATTTAACATCATAATCATAATCAACAACATATCTTAGCAAAATTCTTAAATAATACATAAACATAATATTATAATCGTATAATAGCAAATCAACAAACGTAACAATCAGTCTTTACAACTAAAAATTAAACATCATATCGAACAACACACCTTAACAAAATTATAAACACTAAAACTATTAATCTAATTGTAACTTTAAAGTTACAGGTTGGTAAAGTTTTGTAACAAACTTTACTCTTTCCCACATTTTCATCCAATTTCTCATCCGGCACGTCTTTGATTAAGGTTCTAAAATCAGATACAATATTATCCCGATTTGTACCCCTATCCTGATCGACCTTGGAATCTACAATGTTTTCCCCCTTTGTATCCCTATCCTGATCGAGGATGGAGTCTGGAATATTTTCCTGCTTTGTATCCATATCCTGATCGACCTTGGGATCTGAAACAAATTAGATTATACAGGTATTATAAACATTAAATTATGACACACATCTATATCGAAAAACAAATCATTATTAGGTAAATCACAAAAAAAGTATATAAGTACATAATTTGGTTGACTGGTAGAGAATGCCTTAAGGCGTTAAGTCCGCCATTTGTACTTTTTATTGATAATTTGTGCAATAAAGTATAAATAAATAATAAGGAAATAAATTTTAACGTCGTTATGTGTGTATTGAGTACTTACCAGTTTGATTTCTCTTCTGCATTTTGAGACTTCTAACAAAATTTTTGTAGTCTTCTGGGAAATTCGAAGGGAACGGCAGCAACCTTTTACTATTATTTTTATCCATTTTAAATTGTCTCAACTTTCAACAGCCAGTCTACAGTAACAAGTGTCTTTATTGCTTGCTTCGGCGCTACTAAAATATGTTCAGTAAAATGGTAGTATTACCTTATCCTTTGTTATGCTTATCTTTTGTGTGGTTGAAAAATACCATGCGTTAACGTGGTAATATGGGCTTAACCGTGCCCTCGAATCTGCTTATTTTGTGTCTGTAATGTTTGTTGACAAAAACTCTCTTGTTAGTAAGTATCTGATTAATAAGATTTAAATAAGATTATTGATAGCGTGTCTACATATATTAGGTATCACTTATTGACGCACGGAGTATGAAATTTATCAATGTTTTATTAAAGGCCTTCCCTGCGCCAATGACCTTTGATATGAATCCATTGATATTATGATAGTTTGTTTCTAAAGCCTATTATATTAACTGCATCATCGTTAATCATAATAGTATCTCATAATTACTTCTCATCTTATTGTTTCTGTGATATTTGTCATCAAAGATGAGCAATTTTATGGTCAAAAACTTGTTTTTTGGTCATAACTTTTGTTTGAATTAGTTTAAAATTAAAATCTTTCTTGAATTTTTAGGAATTCAAAGGTAAATCATCCAAACATGCCGATTATAAAAGTGTTTTTAGACCAAAAAAAAATTAAACGAGTTTTTTTTTCTTCAAAATATGGCTCTTCTGAATATATAAAAGATTGACGAACCGATGGCCACTTGAAAAGCAAAGAATAGCAAGGCGTGTGGAGCCTATAACTAAGAATGTGATTTAGTTAGATGTGCCTATGGTATGACATCCAAAATAACGTAATTCTAACACATACCTAATATGTAATACAATTTACGCCAACTTTGTTAACTGTTATAGTCAAATTTAAATTAATTAACTAACATAAAATTAAGATTGTATTTTTAAATATTTTCTATTTTAAGAGTGACGAAGGCTCAGAATTATAATTTTATCAGTAAATGTAAATCCTGTTTTATTACTGATTTCAAATTGTTTCGAATATAAGCTTAATTAAATTAGGTTACTTATTATATTCCTATTATATTTACATACTTACATATTACATTTATATTATCAAACTTTTATGAATTAAGTTCAATTTAAAATAACTTAATAATATTTTTTCATGTCATTTAAACTTAAATAACTAATTTGAAATACCTCTCTACACACAGACAGAGTTTCCTCCACGAGTCTCTTGTTTGTCCATACTTTGCCCGCTCTTTTACTATTTCATAGCAACATTTAATATAAGTATTAAGTTTAATATATTAACTATACCTAGTTAAACTATAAAAAAGAAAAACAAATTGTCTGATAATATTTCTAGCAAGTAGTATAAAAAAAGATAAAATAATATTATGTATAAATAATATTTTTGTAATGAAAGTCGTTTTCGTTATCTTTCATCTTAATGCTATGTTTTAAAAATATGAAGAATAACGCGTTATATCTACAAAAGAGATGTAGGATGTAGGTAGTTATGTAGTTTTAAAACAACATGTGCTGTTAATTGCATCAATTAATTGCTCTACTATTTATTTAAAAAAGAATATACATAATTGTACATTGTAGACGATTTGAAAGTGCTTCTTATAAAATTATTTGAATAAAGAATGTTTTACTTGAACTATTTTACTTGAAACCTTTATTTACTAAGAAATGTTTTTTTTTTTTGTAAAATCTTTCTTAAAACGAAAATATATTAAATAAAACATAGAGAAGCTGAGCGTTAAAAATTAGCTGAGCGCACTTGGATAGATTCGGCAACCTTCGTATAATCCGAACGTTGCCGAAGTTGTACGAGCTCGTTTCGCACGCTGACAATCTAGTACGCGCGAGTTGGACAATTGTAACCTTTAATAGCATAACAATAAGAATCAAGACATGCGTCCTCGTGAATGACACGAGGCCTGATCCGATTTAGCTGCACGCAGGTGTTATTTATGTATTAGTACTTATGCATTCTCTTTAAGATCTGGTTAAGTAAGGACGTGATAATTGTAGTTAATTTTGTGTTGTTTTTGTTATTTTCGATTGTTATTTGTTTATCGGTTTAACTTGATGACTTTGGCTACGAACTATAAACACAGATTAGTGCAGTTATGATTGGACTGTGACGTTTATTCTGGTCACAAGCGTACGATATCAAGGTGAGTGTGAAAGTTATCGATTTTTTTGAAAATTGAAATAATATATGAGCGAGTTTATTAAAACGTCCCACTTTTTCGATTGTTCTTAAAGCAACATTGTTATTAAACATACAAGCAAATCTCATTTTTATATTTAGGGACAAAGTGGGACGTTCTAATAAAAACTATTATACATATAAGACCAAGTAGCCTCTATTAAAAGTGAGTTTCGGATACCTATTGATAAAATCATTTATTGACGATTTAATAGTGTTTGAATTGTTTTAGTTTTATTTTTATTTTAACTTGAAATAAATTTAATATATTTGGCACGACACACGTTTCTTTATCTTCGAAAACGAAACGCCGCGAAAGATAGTCTGGCTCTGTCGCGCCAATACGCAAGAGCGATAGAGATAGATATCTACGAGCGTTTCGTTTCGTGAGCGTTTGTGCATTCAGCTTCGATCGAACGCAGATCTATTGCGTTATAAAAAATGTATTAGGTATATATGTACTCGTAATTCATTTTGTGACAAAAAGTTATAGTTAATAATATTATTATCCCTATTAAATACTAAATAGAGGGTACCCCCTTGATACGTTGTCTCGAACAGCGCAGTTACAGTTAGATGCATTTTTCCGGAGCAAGATGACGTCATATCATATCACATTGCGTTCTTACTTTACTTTTAAATCAAATAAATAAGTTGATGAATTATCATCCTTCAAAAATTGATACATTGAGCTCATTATTGTAATTAATTATTTATTTTTAGCATGTCTCTTACGAGTACATGCCTAAAAACAGAAACTAAATTATACACTGTGAAATAAATAGGATCTTTCAAACTTTGCATAGTGACATTAGTGACTTTTGAGGTTTAATGAACAAGATTTATTATGGAACCTACTTATGCCGAAATCGCCATATACCGCTCGTCATATCTACGGAACAAACAATTTCTTTTCGCGATTTCAGCATCAATAGGTCTCATAATAAAAGTTGTTTATGATGACCTCAATAGTCACAGTCCTTTTTATTTCACTCTGTATAGTGTATAAGTGTCAAAACAATATAATTTCGTAACCTTGAGTTCACGCGCCAACAACGATCAGAGATCTCTGTAGTAAACCAGTTTGAATGTACTCGCTATTGTAGAGAACAACAATGAACAGATATTGCTTACCATAACCCTATGAAAACCAGTTAGTAAAACCCTATCACGATAGGGTTTCGGAGTTAACTTAGTTATTAGTTATGGTAACAGCTTCAATAAGCTTACCAATTTAAAAAGGTTACCTTTAAATAAGCTTACTATACAGGTTGGTAAGCAAATTGAGGGGGTAAGCAAATTGATAAGATTAAGCCTAAAAAGGGGTTTTCCGGTCCTTGCTCTCGTGGCAATCGTGTGCTAGCCTGCAGGCGATAATAATAAATAAATAAATAAATAAGGCGATAATACCACGCATAAAAAAATTGGTAGGTACACTGGGTACCAGACTGTTTAACTCAGGAATACGTGGTTATTAAGTTGAAATTTAATATTAATTTTAGTTATTCAGTCCTATGAAAAAAACAGGGTTACGTAAAAAAGACGCTGACCGTTTGTGCCCTAAGAATATGAATTTTGACCTTCACAAGGATATTTAGGTAATTTTTCCTTGCCTGGAACTAAAAATTTTACCGCCTTACACTACAAGTTTCGGAAAAAGTCTTTGCAAATAAAAAAAATTTTGACTTTTCAAAGAACCCTCAGTGGCTGGTCCGTCTCGTACTTGTATCTATGTTTGTTTTATGTTATGCTATTGATAAATTTAATTTTCTGCTTAGACCTGCACCTATTTTATCTTTTGCTTCGCTCACCTATTGTTTGTCATCCAAGTCTGCAAAGTTTTTCGCCGTTCACGTCTCGGTATCTGAACTAGTGTGTTCGTCGTACGTTGCTGTTTTATTAGCTGCTCCCCTCCTAGGATTCAATTTAGATCCTCCCTTAAGATAAGACTGACGGAAGTAGCAGGGGAGCTGTGGAATAAGTTAATGTGAGTTCACAACTAGCTTAATTACAAGATCAATAGGCAATTTGTTATGTCTGTTTCATTCCTGAAAGTTGATATAAGTACATACAATTAGTCAAATATTTCCATTAAAAAATCGTTATAAAGTATTGCAATTGCGACACGGCGCGGGAATGCTGCCTGTGTGATGAGTAGCTTGCCACGTGGGGTAGGTTATAATTTTTATTTTCAGGTTGTTTTAATTTATTATTTTAAGTTTTATTCTTAGTCAGTTTTATTTTATTACTTTAAGTTTTATTTTGTAAGTACGTTATGTTCAATGTCTTTTATGTATATTTTTACTATATGATTGTTTTATAATAATATAATATATCATTGTTATATAATTTTACTCTTTGATTCGACACTGCAACAGAAACGAATGTCAAAATCATACCAAAAACACTCGTAAGCCAGAAACTTTAAACTTTTCTCGATATATTTCAACGTTTACACATGCCGTTCAAATCTTTGGTGGAAGCGCAGCCTTAATCTAAAACAACGGTAAATTAAGTGATAAAGCAGGAAAAACGTAAAAGAACTTTTTATCGCTACTTGCTGATCCCTGGCAGTCCGATCTCTGCCAAAGTTAGGAGAAACTACTTATGTATGTTAGTATTTAATTTCTGAGCATGTTCTTTATTTTCCACTAGCTTTTACCCGCGGCTTCGCCCGCGTAATAAAAGTATTCTTATTCAAACGTTTACAAAAAATAAGATTTTCATTTGGATCCGTAGGTTTCTATGTAGGTACATTTGTCCGCAATTATTTCGATTAAGGTGCAGCGGGGCATTATACTTCTACATGTATCCACTGAACACGCTTACCATATATATTCCCCGTCCCCGTCCCTCCCCTATCCCTATTTCTATCCCTATCCCTATCCCTATCCCTATCCCTATCCCTATCCCTATCCCTATCCCTATCCCTATCCCTATCCCTATCCCTATCCCTATCCCTATCCCTATCCCTATCCCTATCCCTATCCCTATCCCTATCCCTATCCCTATCCCTATCCCTATCCCTATCCCTATCCCTATCCCTATCCCTATCCCTATCCCTATTCCTATCCCTATCCCTATCCCTATCCCTATCCCTATCCCTATCCCTATCCCTATCCCTATCCCTATCCCTATCCCTATCCCTATCCCTATCCCTATCCCTATCCCTATCCCTATCCCTATACCTATCCCTATCCCTATCCCTATCCCTATCCCTATCCCTATCCCTATCCCTATCCCTATCCCTATCCCTATCCCTATCCCTATCCCTATCCCTATCCCTATCCCTATCCCTATCCCTATCCCTATCCCTATCCCTATCCCTATCCCTATCTCTATCCCTATCCCTATCCCTATTACTATACCTATCCCTATCCCTACCCTTATCCCTGTTCCGGCTCGTCCCCTCCCGTCTCGTTCCTGTCCCTGTCAAATTATCATGTTAGGCGGTGAATTTTGAAAAATCCTTTCTTAGTGCTCTTCTAAGGAACTTACGTGTAATTTAATTTGAAATCTCTTGAACCAGAAGTAAACATAAAAAAGAAATCCATATGGCTATTTTCGATATTTAAACCCCATTGCACCACAACAGGGGAAAAGGTATTTCACTTCCGCCACGTCAGATTTTAAAAACGTTGTATTTATCGTGATCAGCGACCCGATAAACCATAAAAACGATACCCATATTGGTTTTTTGACATTATCACCCCTTTTCACCCTTTTAAATGGTACATTTTTAAAAAACTTGAAACACATATTTAGTCATATGTCTTTAGCAATCCTCCTGTGAAGTTTCGCATAAAACAGTGAAACTAACATTGTTTCCCCACACAAACTTTGAACCCCCATTTGACCCCCTTAGGAGGCGAATTTTGAAAAATCCTTTCTTAGTGCTCCTTTACACTATATAACTTATATAAGGAACCAACGTGCCAAATTTGACATCTCTAGGACCAGCGGTTTCAGCTGTGCGTTGATATGTCCGTCAGTCTATATATTTTTTTATATTTAAACCCCATTGCACCACAACAGGGGAGAAGGTATTTCACTTCCGCCTCGTTAGATTTAAAAAACGTTGTATTTATCGTGATCAGCGACCCGATAAACCATAAAAACGATACCCATATTGGTTTTTTAACTTTATTAACCCCTTTAGACCCTTTTAGGGGTAAAATTTTTTAAAAAAATCTGAAACACGTATTAAGTCATATGTGGAATCTTCCTGTGAAGTTTCGAATAAAATAGTCAAACTAATCTTGTTTCCCCATACAAACTTTGAACCCCCATGTGACCCCCTTAGGAGGTGAATTTTGGAAAATCCTTTCTTAGCGCTCCTCTACACTACATAAGGAACCTACGTGCCAAATTTAAAATCTCTAGGACCAGTGGTTTCGGCTGTGCTTTGATATGTCCGTCAGTCAATATATTTTTTTGATATTTAAACCCTTTTGCACCACAACAGAGGAGATGATATTTCACTTCCGCCTCATTAGATTTTTAAAACGTTGTATTTATCGTGATCAGCGACCCGATAAACCATAAAAACGATACCCATATTGATTTTTTTACTTTATCACCCCCTTTTCACCCTTTTAGGAGTTAAATTTTCAAAAAACCTGAAACACGTATTCCATCATATGTCTTAAGGAATCTTCCTGTGAAGTTTCGAATAAAATAGTCAAACTAATCTTGTTTCCCCATACAAACTTTGAACCCCCATTCGACCCCCTTAGGAGGTGAATTTTGGAAAATCCTTTCTTAGTGCTCCTCTACACTATATAAGGAACCTACGTGCCAAATTTGAAATCTCTAGGACCAGCGGTTTCGGCTGTGCGTTGATATGTCAGTCAGTCAGTCAGTCAGTCAGTCAGCTTCTTCTTTTATATATTTAGATTGTTGCTATTGTTGCTAATAAATGTTACTTTTGAGTCTGGGAGCGTTTCATGGACTAGGTAGTTTGTTTTTCTTCCATAATATAATAAAATGGCTAGATTACCAAATTACCTTCGTTGACACACTAGGAATATTTATGCCGCTTCTATTTGGTTTGAGCCTAGGTCTTTGGAACTACAGGCTTTAATCGATGGAATCAGGTCTTACTATAAAATATGCGAATCATGGGCTTTAACATTTATCATCACATTTATCCGTGACATAGCTCCTCCCAGACTTTGGTCAGCAATGCTTGATGTCAGGCATGACGTTGCTAGCAGGTTGCATTTATAATAATAGTATTCATTTAGTTAAAAACTAATGGAAATTGAACGTACAGAATATTAAATCTTCTGTCTCATTACCATACATTTTTTTTGTTGGTTTGTATACAGTATTCTTAAATTTCCATTACCCTGTTAGTTAGGGATACTGCACACTGCATCTAAACGAGACACGTCCCTAAATAATTCTAAAACACGGTACACTGTAACCCCTATACAGGGGCCATTCTATTACGCGAACGACACCATATTACGTTTACCTACCACAATCTTTATATCTCCGGAGCTAACAACGCGCCGTTTAATCAGCCCAGGGGCTGTATTCGACATGCTTGACTGTCTGTCTCATTTCAAAGTCGTGATTCGATCAACTGTACCTAGAACCAAAACGCAAGATAAAAAACAGATTTCAATTTTGTTTTGTCACTAAATACAATACGGTTTATAGTAGTTTGGTTTCATTGTCACACTTAATTGTTATCAATCTCAAACTCACTGGGTCACTTGTAAAGCTCGGGTTTCCTACGATAGTAAAGCCCGTCATGTAGCGGCTATTTTCATAGTTCGTAGCAGTACGAAGTAGTAAGTACAAAATATGGAGACGGCCGCTATATGAGGCCATCGTTATCCTTAGGAACCTAAAACTTTACTAAGGACTGCTAATGTCAAATTTTTACTAGCTTGTTACAATTCGACAGCTCACAACTTTTTCAACATCAACAGAAAAAACAATTCGTAGTCAGGTTTCGCATGTCGAATACAGCCCCAGGTCCTCTGGTGGCTGTTAGTTGTTTTATATAGTTGCCCCACCTAGTGGGGATTGTGTTTGTGCTGTTTGTTGAATATAAACGCTGCTGTTTGCGTTAAAATAAGTCGCTTGATTAAGCTAACGAACACAGACGGAATATTTTTGCAGAAGAAAAACTCGTTTTGTATTTCGCACTACATAGTTAACTTTGGTCTAGACGTTATTTTTCAGGGAATGAAAAAGGGAATAAATAAAGTCTACAAAAGACATACTACAGGAATTTCAAGAAAATTGTAATCATGGGATGTCATCATTGATCATATTTATCAAATTTAACACAAACCATAATATGGGTCAAATTGTCAATACAGAAGGTTTTAATCCTGTGTTGAGAGACGGCAGTTAAGTAAAGAGACTAAAATTGTATTACATTCTACATATGGACAATCATCTTCTAGATCCATTCTCTTTGCTTATTACCTATGCATTTAGGTCGCGATTCTACCCATAATTTGAGCTAACAAAATTATGGGACTTCACGTTCGACGATCACAATCAATTTATAAATAAGTGTGTACGTGATGTTTTTGCAGCCAACGCTTCGCCACTTACAAAGTGATCGAATTTTGCATCAAGCAGAATTCACTTACTACCAACACGACCCTTATATCGCGAATGGAGCGAGATTGATGTGTGAAAAAAGCTTCAGAAATTGCTAAAAAGGGAAAGCTAAGTGTTGGGGGTGATCGAAAAACGACGGCAATGGCGTTCAGCACCCGCAATTTCGTCGCGCGTTTTTCTGAACAAATGTTCCCTTAAGATTCGGCTTAACATATGCGGGACACGTTTTATTGGAGGTTAAAAACGCTCCTAGCCGCTGTGTCGAGTTTTATATGCGTCCTACAGGTGTAAGCCGTTAATGGTGCGTATGTATATTGTTTGTAAAGTTTGTTTTATTTGCGCTCGGTAAAACGAAATGTGTGTAGAAAGAAAATGTGAGAGAATCTATTCTTCGTGTTTTACTTTATTCAGTTTTAGATAACAGCGTCTATACTTTATCACGTTTATGTATTGTGCTTACAAATGTGCAAAAAGTTCATGTAAGTATATTATATTACTCGTTGTATATGACTCTTACTTCAAATTTACGATTGACACAGGGACCTTTTAATTATGGAGGTACTCTAAAAAAGCCTTAGACAAAACACAGACGATCAAATACTCAATATGCTGCTAGAAGAACATTGAGAAATTTTTTTCTTCAGTTTCTTGTTAATTCTGTTTACCACAGTTTCGAAACCACCGTTTGAATGGTTATTTCAGTTCAAACGTGTAAATTAGTAGCAATTTACCATTTATAAGATTTAGTCATTACTTTCTCTAGATTTTTGCTCAAATATAAATCACGCACACAGAAAAATCCCGCAATAATTCCCAACATCCACACATCAGTCGGAAACGGAAGCGATCCCGCCAATTCTCGTCCAGGGTCCAGTTTTTTTGTCAGCACCAACCGCATTAGGTGATCACCGGGGGAAGAGTAATGATCGTAAATGGGAGGAAATTACCGGGCACCTTATCGTCCGATTCAATAAGCCGGGGGCATAATAGAAGTGCAGCTACAGCTATTCGGTTCAGAACTGTCAATGGGTGTAATTGCCTCGTTCGGACTAGATGTCGCTATTCATCTGTTAGCTTTTAGATCGACTGTCACTTATTCGTAGTCTACTTTTACTTTATGATGCGCATTTATTTCAGTTACTTAATCGTGTTTATCTGTGGAATTATTCGTTTGGGCCAAATGGTGCAACGGGCACAACAAGGTCAGCATATCGGAAAAAACTTTATGTTTCTTTCTTTGTAGTTAAGTATCTTGACATCAGTGGTCGTACTATGCGTCATATCTGAGAACATAATGATACCCAAACCCAATTGTCCGATATCTGATTAAGTTTTTTTTTTTTTATATACCACGTCGGTGACAAACAGGTGTTCATTGATTAAATATAACCTGACATTTAGGTATTATTGGAAATATGTATAATTTGTTTGTATAAGTTTTTAAACAACCTGGCTTTTATAACCTTTAACTAAATATACACTGTTATTACTATAACACGTGCCTGTTGTATGGATAGTATGTTTACATAATAAATGAAAAGCCTTGCTACAGAGTTGCCTTCTACGAATGTCAGTCTGGTGCGTAATAGGTATTATCAAAATAATAGCTTTAAAATTGTAATATCACTGTGCTGATAAATACTGTGTACGAATCAAAAGTTTCAGTATTTTCATAGGTCATTTTATTATGTCAACCTTGAACTTTTCGAAAAGTCTTCTTAAGGTTAAGTTTAAATTCTAAATAACAATGCCTCAAGGGCCTATTTTAGACATTAGCTAGCTTTTAAGTTTAGTCTTAGTTTCTTATATAATTATGTTCATGTAAATAAAGAATTATCAGTACCTACCTAAAAAAAATATAACAGGTTGTATTTATAATAAAGTAAATTTTAATACGATTCTAATGTATTTCGCATCGTATTTCAAAAACAATGAATCACTAACCATAACCAAGGAAAAATCTCAAAGGGAGATTTAAATGGCATCATAATTCACGACTAACTACCGTCCGCTTGCACCAACAAACTATGAATAAAATTAAAGTTTACCAACAAGGGAGCAAAGCATGGATCGATTAATGGTGTGTAATTACGCAATTTCTGGCAATCTCTAATTGTGGCGCGGCAGTATATCCTGCGTGACAGTACGTTATTTCCCCCGAGGGCTGTAAAGATAGCATAGCATTCGTTGAGACAAAAAGGTTGCTAGAATCGTCGCGTTTTAAATAAGCGGTATTTGCGATGTGAATTAGAGTAAGGGTTTGAGATGAGGGTTAATTTGAATTATGATTGTGAACATAAACAATAACGTATAAATATTTACAATAATCAAAATGTGAAACTATGGATGTTTTTGTTAATTGCAAACAGAGTTTAATCTTTAATTATAGATGAATATTGACGACTAGGCATTCATTTCCTTACTTTCATAATTTGAATATAATTATTTTACACAGGACTGTCCGAGCACTTATCAAGTTAATAGATAGACATTTTAGAGATCGAGAAAAGATAATCTTATGGGTTAAAATGTCATAAATTCTCGTATTATTTGTGTTTATTACCCAGAGATATCTTTTTTTTTAATCCAGTGATATCTGTCAAGTTGAAATATAGAAAGAAACTGCAGAGGACCGAAATCAGTGGCGAGCTGTCGTGTTGGAGGCCATGTTACACTTGGATTTGCTGCGCTAGAAGAGTAAGTGATTAACTGATTATTCTGTAACTAGTTTATATTTTCTTTAGCGCGTTATGTACTTCCCAACCCATCATACTCTGCAAATTTTATGCTCAATAAAATAATGCAGTGCTTTATATCTTTGCTCGCGTCTAGCGCGAGCTAAAATTATACACCGACTCGTCGGCCATTGTTCTCTGATACTTTATTTGTCTCAAGTACTCCTAATTCGCTTTTTGGTTCGATGCGTGTCATTTGGCGTGTGTGGCTCTTTGAGAGTAATTTGTGATTTCAAATAAAAGGAGCATCAAAGGGCTTGAAGGATATGCGGTATTTATTCTGGGAGCTTGCAAATATGTGCCGTAATTTAAGAAGACATCGGCTCTTATGAAAATTATTGAAATATGCGTCTGGTGTTACTGATGTGATAATGTTTATTTTATTTTTTGTAGCACGCATTATTGCTATTATGTGATACGTTTCCAATATTTTGAAGATTTAAAACATGTTAACTTTATACATAAGTATAAAGTGCAAGTGTCACACTTTAATAGGTATATTATAGGGACTCTCTGTCATCCACCATTGGTGTAAATAGGAGCATTACAAGCTGCTATTTAAATATTTATATATAACTAGCTTTTGCCCGCGGCATCGCTCGCGTTAGAAAGAGTCAAAATGTAAGCCTATGTCACTTTCCATCCCTTCAACTATCTCCACTTAAAAAATTAAGTCAATTCGTCGCTCCGTTTTGCCGTGAAAGACGGACAAACAAACAGGCACACACACTTTCCTATTAATAATATTAGTGTGGATTAGTATGGATTACAATACATGGCACTTACAACATCCACTACAGTAAATAATGGACACAACTTACACAATGGAACTTAGACTAACAAATAACGATATAGGTACGTAGTTAAGTACAGAATATCATCTGTCTTTGCGAAAAATCTGGATTTTACCAAGTAGTGGCTTTGGCAGCCTAACAGGTTAGATATGGGACTATTAAACCGATGTAACCAATAAATTTCTCGGAGCTTTTGTACGGTAGGTAAAGAATTCGGCTAGCTTTTAGGAATATTTGGGATTCGGAACCTTTGTTGTGGAAAAAAGGCCTGATTCCAATAAGTTATAGTCCCTCTGGTTAGAAAAGTTAGGGAGCCTATCCGAGATGACAGTTTAATAAAAAAAAACGCCATTTGAAACTTCAGTAGGTAATCATCATCCTCCTTGCGTTATCCCGGCATTCGTCGCGACTCATGGAAGCCTGGGATCCGCTTTGACAACTAATCACAAGATTTAGCGTAGGCGTTTACGAAAGCGACTGCCATCTGAGACCTTCCAACCCGAAGGGTAACTAGGCCTGATACTCGTAGTAATTAGTCCGGTTTCCTCACGATGTTTTCCTTCACCGAAAAGCGACTGACAAATATCAAATGACATTTCGCACAAAAGTTAGAAAGAAAGAAAGAAAGAAAAGACGTTTATTAGCACAGCATACTTATAACTAGCTTAATCTAATTGTACATAGTAGTGTCTCGGCGTGAGCCACATGGCCCGCTCCGCGACGCTGATTTTCAGTAAGGACCAGGAGTTGGACTAGGTGGCACTCAGTAAATGGACTATATGTATACAAATTGTTAATGAAAAATAAATACTAAATTAAAAAAAAAAAAAAAAAAGTTCCGAAAAACTCATCGGTATGTACGGGGCTAGAACCCGCGACCTCCGGATTGAAACTTCAGTAATACAGGTTGTTTATTATAGTCACAGTCATAGATAATATTGAGCAACTGTCACTACCTATGAGACGAAAGTAAGCTTCCAATTGTGAAAATACTTTCTTAATTTTTCGTAACATCTTCCGTATCACTCCGATACATTTATATGTTTGTAATTTTTTGCATTGATTTAAGGTACAGCGGGGCAAATTTCGACTAGGGGGCAAATGTAACTGGTCCACTTTTTCCATGTTTTACAATGTTTGCATTATTAAATAGAGTGTCCATCGGTTATATTTATATGGTAGGCGTGTTCAGTGGATACATGTAGAACTCAACATCATAGTGAAATAATGGAAAAAATGATGGATTAGTTACAATTGCCCCCCAGTCGAGATTTGGCCCCCTGTACCTTACGTAAATAAATTAACATACTCTGTGCAAGTTTAGCTAACTACTTATCTTGTCATTATAACGCATAGTGATTTTTATTGAATATAAATAAAAAAAAACACTATATAAATGTTGACCTAATGTTTTGGCCACGGCTTCCGCACACGTACGCCGCTAATATTACTCGGTCTATTGTTGGCTAGACGCGTGGCGTGCGCCCGGTCGGTGTTATTGGCTAAAACCACCTAAAACTGTTTGTTCTAGCCGCTGTGGCCGCCGCTATAAAACCAATATCATGCAGTTTTGATTCCATTATCAATGTATCGATATAACAAAACTTTGTAATAAAGTTTTTGTTGATGAAATAAAATATTTACATTAGGGTTGTGGTTAGGTATTGGGACGGCCAAGTAATGTATAGTACTTGCGTGATTGTATTAAACAAAGGACGATATTTTATTCTTGTATAAGTTCTTCTCTAGTTGATTATGTACCTAGGTATACTTAGTAATGTATCCATTTATCTAAGATTTTTTTTTAAATACCATAAACATCCTTTACAAATCTGATTTTACTTATATTATTGTCTGTTAAGAGGACTCACTAATAAATTAAGCACAGCTTCTCTGAGATTTCCAGAAACTACGATAATTGCCACTTAAGAGACAGCCGGATCCAACCTCATGTCGTTGTAAAACTAAGGTTCTTTTATCGTTCGCGTAAATTCCGGAACCCAGGATCGTAATAAATAGCTGAAATCCGGAACTTCAACTACTGACACCGACAAGCCTGATACGACTTAGTTGTGGCTTTTCGCGCTCGCACTTTTCTTATTTCAGAACTAGATTAAACTGGTATTTTCTCGACTCAGAAGTGGGATTAGTGTCGTTACTAACGGGTGTTTTTTGTTTGTATTGTATGAGGCTTAGAAGGAAGTCTTCCTGAGAAATATTGTTATATGAAAGTAAAAGATGTCCGCGAAATATATTACAAAATGAGGATAAATATTGGGCTTGTTTATCGTGTGCACACCCTAGTGACGGGTTAACAATTTCACTACCCCTTTTCTTCCCGTAGGATGTTCTAAAAGTCGACTGTGGGATATGGGTTCCCTTTTGGTGTAGGCGATGGGCTAGGCACAATTTCGTATTCTTTCAACCCCTTAAGAATGGCCTCTCAAACTTGGACAATTTCATGTGTTCTTTCTACTCCATTTCGGAATACAGGCGTGAGTATTTTGTACGTATGTGTTGTATCTAAAAATAAAGTCATCGAAATATTTAAAATTTGTGGGAAATATAGATCTTGGCGGCATTATAAAAGTCTGCCCAATAAACTTGTCAACTTTCTCAAAATAATAAGTATAATTAGACGGTCCTTTATAACGTTTAATTAAGATCCTTAGCTTTTTTTAACTTAAAAGTTTCTTAAGTATCTTTGAAAGTTATGGACATAAGGCGGCTGTTCAACCCTTGTCAGACCTCTGTTGATAGAACTCTGAAATTTCACTTCCTAAGTTGTTTTAATTCGTTGCCGCCCAAATTAACTTATAAGCCAACTTAGAATAATCTGTCCATGGATTGTCCTAAAAGTTATGAAGCTATATTTATATTTCACTCAAACTTTCACACGATGACACGATCACAATCTTTGACACGATGTAGAGAAAGTGAGAATAGTGATGCATGAGCTTTCATTTAATTCTAAGCAAATAATTTAAACCTTTTATGAAGTAAAAAAACATCAGATCCACTGCCCACGCTTCGTCATCTTACAGAACGTTCATCTCAGGTCCATCTACATCTATCTAAAATTAGAGATCTATACCTAGATTTAAACGTGTGAAGGATGAGAGAGTCATTCATTTAGGTATGGTTTCCTAGTACCATAGACAAAAAACATACGCGATGTCTACTTAACTAAAAATCTGTATGTATCTGAACTAAGGGCAAACATGTGACCTATGTAAACAAAACCCATTTATGTTTACATAGGTCACACTTAAGTAAATTTTGCTATAGGACCAAGACAAATCACGAAAAAAAATGGAGCTCCCATTGAGAAATAGGGATGACGACTACATAAAATAAGTGGCATTCTGTTTAGTCCGTCAGTTAGATCGTCCAAAAATACTGAACACATATTTTTCACTTTTTATAATTATTGAAAAAATACAAAAGAGCATCGAAGTTCCGGAGTGGGGGCTTGTGACGTCACTTCTCAGTCAAAAATGTACCTAGGTGTGACGTCACGCGAAACTTCAACGCACTGCTCCGTCGTCATTTTTCGTTTACGAGAAAAAAGATAAAAATACGTGTTTAAAATTATTTGATAATCTAACTGACGGACTAATTAGTTTTTTTAGTCGTGCCTATTCTCGAATTTTCTGGGTTGATCACAAAGTAATAAGTCGCTCAGTGTGAGCAAAACGTTAACGGGTCAAGTGTTTGGTTTTCGTTCAGATACATTATGTATTAATACAAAAGCATTAAAATCAGTTAAACGTCATTAATAATTGTGTTTCGGTGGACGACAATAATAATTATTATGTTAACTGTTACGAGTGGTATCAATTACTCACACGTACTAATTAAGTATCTGATTTGTGCGCATTAAGGGATAACATATGACATGGCTGCCTTTAAGATCGACTACCGAAACTAGGACACGCTTGCTAAGAAACGGAGGGAGTGGCGTAAGTGCATTGAAGATGGTCGCAAGTTCGTTCATGGACCTGGTTTGCGGCACTTGCAGAGAAAATGGAAATAAGGTACCGTAGCAAACCGTCTCAATTGGTTGCAAGCTTCCCTTGTCAGCTATGTGGCAAAGTATGTCGCTATCGCATAGGTTGTCGTTATAATTACGTTGAATTTAGTCAGAACGAGTTTTAAGTTCTTTTTTAAATTTCGTTTTCTTTCAACCCCTTTTTGCCAAGAGTGGCACTAAAACTTGAGTAGTTCATGTACTCTGCCTACCCCTTTATGGGATACGGGCGTGATTGTATGTATGTATGTACGTAAATATATATTATTAGTAATTGACAAGGAAGGTCTTTAGTTTTGTCAGATACTGACATCTTCCTTTGGATAATATCATTTATTTCTGATACAAGTGATTGTTATATCATGTTGTTTTGTTTTTATTACCCTAAACGCACATAACTTACTCTGATAAACCTCAAATAAACAGTATTTATGATTCCTATGTGCATGACTTTCACATATGTATTTAGTAAGCTCAAAACCAATACCCATATGTGCACAAAATTAAGAAAAACGAGTATATCTTAATTTGTGATTTATTATTTCCCATTTTTTTTCACACAACATATTTCTTGCTATTTTTGACACATTTTGGATACAAATTGAAATGATGTTTGTACCTAATTCTCTAGTAAATCGATTTTTTGTCTCTCCTGAAAAGTAGCTAAAATGCACATAGCGGAATTGGCAATCTCACCGACGATGTACGAGAATACTATAATTATGTCAGTGTAAATGATATTTGTATAGCTAACTTACCGTAAGGAGACACGCAATAATTAACAGCATATTAGAACAGAAACTATACTATAATATCGGATTATAGAGGAAAACTATAATATAGATTATAGAGGTTTTAATTTTAACAATCGTCATAAACTAAATTTTGTAACATTATAGGTCGGATCGTTATCGCACTTAATTGCCAGACTTGTATTTTATCAACTTTATGTTTGTAACAAGCAGAACTAACACATACATAAATATATCATGTGTATACAATTTTATTACAAAACAATGTCCAAAGAAAATCAATCAACACTTCAATAGTTTACATTTCGCAAGGCGCTCCTGAACCGACCTCATTATATCAGGAAAAACGCGATTCAGAAAATGAGCGTTCATAGTGATAGATTTACATATTGTGACTAAGGAAACGTAAATAGGTAATTATAAATACATATCATATTTCTAGAAATGTAGAACTCAAACTTAGATTATAGCCAGCATGTACCACATTATTATGAATAGGCACATGACTAAAATAAAATAAAATAAAAATGATTAGTTTATATATGGCTGTTATCGCACTAAATTGCCTTGTATTTTATCAAGTTTATTTTTCTAACAAGCTCTATAACAAGCAGAAGTCACGATCTCGCGCCACCTTGCAGGCCATTGCATGTCGGACCGGAGCCAGACGTTATTGCTTAGCGAAGCACTGTTGCGATTGTCTTTCGTAAAAATTGTGACACATACTAAGGTTCCGACTTACTAGTTCCTTGTAAATTTTATACGAAGCTCTTTATAAACTCTTCCTTCTTCTTCTTATAAGCTCGTTAGTTAATATCTGGAAATGATTTTCTAATGCTAAACTTTGGCATTCTAACTTTATTCATTTTGTGATTCGAACATGTCACTTGGTGCGCACAAATAAATTTTGCATTGCGTGTGAAATTTATCTAGGTACCTAGCTTGATACTAAAACTCATTTTGCTGAAAATTGAACGTTTGAACGATCTGAAATGGCCATTCGATATTTAGAAGGCTCTGTATTCCAGAAGCAAAAAAAGCGCAATGTTCATTTTGCTATTCATTCATCTTCTCTGCATACTACTCCCGTTACTTCTTACATGACTCGTCGAGTATGTAACTGGGATATTAGGGAGCTACTAGATAACCTACCTATTACACTGAGAGAAATTTGAATGACAAGTAGCTTGTTGTTTGAACCAAAGAGCACGTAGGCGCTATTTTAACCAAAAAACTTGTTGAACGAACATGAAAACTGGTTGTATTTTCTCTCAGTGTACAGGGATCACATAGTGCCATTATCTTGAGATATCTCGGTCTCTCAGATTTCAGATGGGTAGGTATCCTTAAAAACGAGGGATACTCGTAGTAGCTATACTTTTACTTAGGATAAATGTACTAGGGAATGATAGTTTTATACGAACTACGTAAATGTGTAGGAACGTTTTAAGACAACTTCTAGCGCAGTATTCTTATTTTTCCGAATTTCGTGATTTATCGCTAGGTACGTCAACTACCTAACAGGATAGTTCGATTCTGAAGAATTTCGTATTCTTGTCATACGGGCCTAGGCACAAAAGTGATTTAACGAACCACGAGGACAAACCATTACTTGGATTCACATCTACCTTAATAGAAAGATACAGTACAGTCTTTTTAAATGGCATTGAAAAACAAACCGACTCAATTGTTTAAATTTCGATGTAATACTAATATTGTGAGGAAATAACATTGATTGGGAAGTCCATTTACATCAATATATCTAGGTACTATGTAAATACATATTTATAGTTATTTATATACTTTAAAACAAGAATAATTATGGGCTTTCTAGGCTTAAAAACAGATGGCGCTGTTTCGCAGCCTGGAAGTGTCCAAAATCATATTTTCCCCAAATATTTTTGCGTGTTTTTATTTTTTATCGGAACAAATTACATATTTCTTTATTTTAATATCATGATATCATGTCAATACACATTAAAAAATATATATTGTAGGCATCATCAAATGTAGTTATGATAGAATAGGTGACGCTAAAAATGGAGGTACGATTCTTAGTATGAATATTGTAAATTCTATATAAATTATCCTTGCTTTAAAGTAAATATTCTAAAAATTCCAATACATGTTTACAGTTGGTCTTATTGAAGCCAAATATTTCTTTCCTTTCTACTTGGACGTAAATATACCATCAAAGCTCTTACCACCCATTATAATGCTTCTTATTTAACGCACCATTTATAAAGAGGTTTTAGGAATTTGTTAAAATTTACGCAGCACTTTCCGTGGAATGCGCGATCGGCATAAAACAAGCCGCTGTTCTATGAGTTTCAAAAATGTCTAATCTTTAGAACTAGACAGCTGTCTCGACTATTTAGATACACGACAAACGCGCTTCTACTTTCAGAGTAAAATATCGTTTTAAATACCGACTGACAGATGACACATTTCGACATTCTTCAACTTGTCGGTTCTGAAATACGCGCGCTCGTTTCTCCCTTTTATTTATTTTGGCCCCCGTTCGAAGGATCTTACGTAAACTTTTATCTGTATACAATGCGTTTTGTATCGTATTATGTTGTTGTTACAGATGATTTTGTAGCGTCATTATTAAAGAGTTCTGTCGTTAATCTTCGATATCAGCCAATTTAATAAGAACAGACAAAAAGTCACTGTAAAGCTATGCCGTCTAATGTCACCTATACGGGTTAACCAACCAATTAGTATAAGTGTACAAATATAAAAATAACTCCAGATTATATGTTAATCACAAATTGTCTATATCAAAATGATTTAAGTAATATTTACATGACAGTTACTCATGAATCTTAAGTGACATAAAATTTATAGATATCATTATACGCGACAGTAGGAGAGCATAAATATGTTGTCAGTGTATTAATACCCGTGGTACCGGGGTTATTAAAGACACGTGTTTGACAATACGATATGTGTTTTTGTTGAGTCAACACTCGTCATGACCTCATGTTAATCTCGTAGTATAATGAACGTATTATAAAAAATAGGTCGTGAACGGATTCCCCGGGAACGGCAATAAGTAATGCTTAGCGCAGATACAGCTTAAAATGTCTAGATGAATTCGTGTCGAGTCGGCAAAATAATTGAGCCATTCATAAGGCTTGTGATAGCAGGCTCGAGCCCCTTTCGAGCACAATGACTAATAAGAAGTTAATCCGCAAATAAAAGTGGAATTGAAACAGAAGTGGAACGCCTTCGCGCCGTGTGGGTAGGCTAATGTCGATTTGTCTTTGTCGGCGTCACTGAACTCGTCAGAAATAGATTAAGCGCTCTCACTCCATCTAATGGCGCCTCATTTGTTTGGCTTTAAGAGAAAAATTGCTCTTAAACTCTGCACGATAGAATCTTGTCGATGAGTTTCGTTTGTTTGACTCAATTTGCGCTCGTCCGCCCGCCCGCGTTACCTCACACTTTCAAATCCACTTAACACTTTCGAGTGGAGCCTCAGCAAATTGTTTTAAGTTGTTGTGCTCCTGTTTACAGCTCACCTGAAAAAACGCAATTTGTGTTTTGGCCGCGAGTTGTTCAGCTTGTTACACACCTCATTTACTGTCAAGTGTTTCCCTGGAAATTGTTTACGTCCTCTCGTAGGCACGAACAAATTCACATCGCAATTTACGTAAAGTAATTCGCCTGCAACTGCGCGTATTTTTTGTACCAGCGAATTCTTTCTCCCGTATAAAATGCACATCGATTCAAAGAATGTTTAAATTGCGGTTTAATAATAAAGTCAGAAACTATTTCATGAAGCTGCGCTGTGATTCGTATTTCGTATTCACGAAGCGCCGGATTTAAATTCAAAAGAAGAGAAAGAAATTAAAAATCCGCAGCGGAATAAACTACTAAGAATCCGGTGGATGCGTACTAACCAGATGAAAGCAAGAACTTAATTTTTAGATACAGTGCCTGAAATCCGGACTTTTGTTTCAAGCTGGTTCTAGTTATGGCTACAAAAAGGATAATTGTATTTAAACATTCTTGAAGAAGATAACTAGATAAAGTATCTGCTGTAAAAAGTCTATGCAAACTAAGAGAAGGTAAGTATCTAGAGAATGCCATCCCTTAACACGTTCTAATAAAAGTTAAATATTCGTAAAATATATTATGAAATAGTAAAAAAAAACACGATTAGACTCACGTCTTATTAATTTATCCTACTTACTAATATTTTCCTCTACTATGCATATGTGATATGACATTAAAATATATCGTCGCTCTCAGTAAATAACTCCTATTAAATTTTGTCTCTTAGTGGTTTTAACATCCTCGAATTAGCTAAAACCTTTTTTAGACCTCGGTTTCTCAATATTTCACCATTAATGTAATCGCATTTAGTACCCAGCTCAGTAAATCTACGATTATAGTGATAATGCGCAAAGTGCAATAAATTACGCATTTCAAGGAAATACAGACATGTGGTCGAGAAAACCGAAATCGATCTGTCCGTTGACGCTTTACGCGTTTGTGTGGACTTGCTTTGCGAAATTAAACGAATTAAATTTACTGGAAGTGCATGTTGTATGAATTAAAACAATAATATTTCGAATGTGCAAGAACGAATGATCAAATACATACATACATACATATAAATAATCACGCCTGTATCCCATAAAGGGGTAGGCAGAGCATATGAACTACTAAGTTTCAGTGCCACTCTTGGCAAAAAGGGGTTAAAAGAAATCCAAATTGTAACATTCCAGTGACAGGTTGCCAGCCTCACGCCTACGCCACAATTTAACCCATATATCCCACAGCTCATATACTTTTGGCATATTACACGGAACCAAAACTCCATGGAACGATTCATAGTACAGTATCAGTGCGTCGAACAGCTGAGAAGTGCTGGAGGCCTATTCTTTACCTCTGTCATCGGTTGTAATGTGTATTTATGTATAATTATTTCTGAAGTTGTACCATAAATGTACATTTTGCCTTCGTGTAGCAGAAAACTTCCCCTTAGTGTGCTACTTTTAAACTAGAGGAAGCATTAAATTTAATGTCATGTGTGGTTATTTCTCAATTTTTTATTTAACAATCAATAAGAATCTAACGAATTATTTTGGTTTTAAAGTCTCACCATAATAATATGTCTTTGATCGTGATGAAAGCTTACGATTCTCATATCACGCCACGGCTTTAAAACCGCGCGCCCCGAAAGCTAAACTACAATTTTGCCACCGTATTATACCTATTTCCGTGTTTACAAGTCTGATTTTATTTGTAGTACATCGCACCGTGAAATAAGCGTGAAGGCGTCTGCCGACCACCCAGTGCGACGCTGACTGCTTAACGCGCGCGGCGTCATTTCTTCTGATTTATAAACGCCGACGGCGAACCCTTTGTGTGCACTGCGGTGCAACAAAAGTGTACACTTGAAATAGACTTGATGATACTGATTAAGGAGTTGAAATTGAATCATTATCATGCTACCGAGTTGGTCACTATCCTCGGTATTTTATTTATACTACATTGCTAATAGAATAAAATCTCATAAGACAAAATGTACCGTACTACTAAGTACAGTCAAGCAATCAGCATCAAATATACGTTGTGACAGTCAAAGCTCCAAACGATATACATCTCGTAAGTAATTATAGTCCCTTTCGATTACAGTAATTACCTATTTTCAATTGTAAATTTTCTGTGAGTTGGCGTGTAAATGTGTCTCTGTGCAATGGTCTATGTACTTGATAAAATTTAATGATTTGTAATGTACCATAAGTGCATGTGCTTCAATACAATTGGTGCTTTGTCTATCACAAAAATTTTGATGCTGACTGTTTAAGGCAATAAATTTTCATAAAAAGTGCAAGGTCACGCTTACAACCAAGCCTATTTCGACATTACAATTAATCAAATATTGCACTAGGTGATTTTTTTAATTTCATAATTTAAAACAGTATTTTAAATATACCTAACCAGAAAAATAAACCCCAAAATAAAAATAGTTCACCTGTACAAAGCTCCCACTCGATTGACCCATGGAACCCGCAAAGGAAAATAGATTTTGTTTCACCATGTTTCACTCACCGCAAAGTAAAAGCACACCGGAAATTTACATTCCCATTTTCTATTTATGCCAATCGGCTAGGGGGTGAGCTTTGATAGCGAAAAGGGATTAGATACTTTCACTTTACGCGCCATATTTTCGGATTCAGAATTCATTATTCGTTTCCATCAATTTACATAAGAAATAAAAGAAAATACGCAATTTTTCTTTATAAAATATGTTTGCAAAGTAATATATCCACTTCTAAAGAAAATAAGGTCTGCAATCTAAATTAAAATTATAACTGACTAGCTTTTCCCGTGGCTTAGCTCGCGTTAATTGGAAAATTGCGGAATGCTTCATACAAACTTCCACCCCCCATTTTAGGGAATTGGGGAGTCAGAAAGAGACAAAAAGTAGCCTATGTCACTCTCCATCCCTTCAAGTATCTGCACTTCAAAAATCACGTCAATTCGTCGCTCTGTTTTGCCGTGAAAGACGGACAAACAAACAGACACACACTTTCCCATTTATAATATTAGTATGGATACCTATTTCGTGATAGATACCTAATTTCAGTGTTGTTGATACCTAATTTCAGTGTTGTTGTTTCAGTTGTTGTAGTTGTAGTTATAGGATCAGGCGGACCTGACAGTAAAGGCCCACAAAAAAACGAATACCGCATGCTTGCACTGAGTCCTACCAATAATCATGATTATACGAAAAAGTATGAGTAAAGATATGGAACATGGGAATCTTACTTTTTCACGACCTGATAAAATAATTAAATATTAATATACAATTATTTTGTCTTCTAGTGTACATCTATACTGGTTTAAATTAATTTGAAATTATGCTTTGAAGTAAGTTTTCTCACGCAACCTATAGGGCAGATCACAGAAAACCTCTTCGTAACCAATTCAAACACATTGAAAGGGGAATTTCAATGTAGGGCTTTATAAATATCGAGTCATTGACTAAAATGATTATTTAGTATGTTCATTACTTAGTAAATCTATTAAACAATCCATAAACTTTATACGTACACTGTAACCTACAATAAAATTGACATTGATGTGATTCTCAAAAAATGTATCAAACGGTAGATTTTTTTTTCGCAATTTACGGGTTTCCCATTAATGAAAGTTGTTTAAATGATATTATAAATATCCACCCTCTAGAGTTGGTAATTAGGTATGGCGGACATTGCGAGTTAAATGAAAAAATTCTTGGAAAGATTTATGTATTTTCCACACACAGATATACCAGAAAGATATAGCACAGGTACTTGAAGTTCACATAATCCATCGTCCGTGGATGTCGTTTTTCGCTCCAAAGATTTCGTATGAATGCAAATTCTGCCAAATTAAAGAAGCACTGGGCTTTTGGGTGGAACTTATCTGCCGGCTGTGTCCGGAAAGATGGGCCAAAATAACAACCAATCGATACGGCACCACAGCTCCCTGGAACAAAAAGGAGGTGACAAGGTGACAAATACTATGATTAGGGCGTCTGGAGGAGCATGCACAAAGACACAAGACAGAAGTTTTCATCTCATTACAAAATACTCTTTCAAACACTGCCTCGTTGAAACTTAAGCCGCGAGACTGTGGATATAGGTATTTTTGTAGTGCTAAAACAATCAGCTTCTTTGAATTATTTCTTATTAAAAAATTATTTAAGTAAGTTGGCATACTTACTTACCTGAAGATGACAGACGTAGGGAACTCGTCATTTTTATGGCAGTCGTGGTGTAGTGGTTTAGTACGTCAGCCGCGATAGCTGGAGACCCGGGTAACCCGGGTTCGATTCCCGGCTTCGCCACCAGTGGGCTTGATCGCTTTTAGTGTATGGTATCTATTTCAATTTATAATTTACGTTAACTGTTTGAACTAATCTTTTAAATGTAGTGTCATAATTGCTAGTAAATAATTAAACCCTATTGTTTTACGCTGTAAAATTTAAACTATGAATTTGCGTGACATAGCACTAAGCCGAGTGATTTAATTCACAATTGAAATACCCCGAAACATACCAACGGCTGATGATTTCAATTGTGGTTTAGGATTAAATTCATTGTTCTCATTATGAAGGAGCGATTACATCAGTGAGAACGTACTGAGCGTAACATGTTAAAGCCTAAATATTGGAAATCACTTTTATAATAAACTATTACTTGATTAATGATATTTATTTTACGTTTATGAAAAATAAGTATACCAAATTTTAACTTAATTGGGTCAGTGGTTCAGAATAACAGTGAAAGACGGACAGACGGACAGGCAGACAGACGCACGAGCGATCCTATAAGGATTCCCTTTTGAGGCACGGAACCCTTAAAACCATACCTACACGGTGTAACATTAGGAAACCGAATAATTTTAACAGCGTATTATATTCCTCATCATATTAGAAGAGTAAAATGTCATATAAACTTTTCTGGATTTCGCCTACTTTCAGAGTTATAAGCATTTAAAAAAATAACAATTACTTATTGTTTCTTAGAACAAAAAGCTGTTTTGATGGCGATGATGCCATTATCAGACATAATCTGTCCTCGTTGATAGATGTCAAAAAATAACTAGTAACTCATTGCAAAAAAGTATTTTTTTAATACAAAAAATTAACATTTTTATTTTAAGTGCCAGTTTTACGAATAACATTTACTTTTTATGTGAAAATACATCCAAAAAAAACTAAAAAAAAATTTCACATTTTTTTGGTGAAATTTGCTTGACGTTATATAACATTTTATCTGTATTTTGCCCTCAGAAATGCGTAGGTAGTTAAAATATTTCGGTTCCCTTATATTACACCGTGTATATATGTGGCAATGTTAGTACAAATCCATGATATAGTGAATAGAGGCTTCAAGTGAATAGAAAGAAACGCAAAAAGTTCAGCCAACAATTTATTGTATACAGTACTCTGATCAAGGCTGGAAGTAACCGACGCAAACTCACCTCAAAGTTCACTAGGTACTAAATAAAAAAAACGTATGTAAGAGTAGAACTTAAAACCACCTCGTACAGGTAGACTGCGGTCACCGGACCCACGTCATTTCCAGCTTTCGAAGGGGCATCCAGGGTACCTACCCACTGAGCATGAAACTTACAATAACTTGCAGTAAGTTTACATACCTCACATTTGTAAGTTTAGAATGTAAGGTCGGAGAAATATGACAACAACATTCAACTTATTGGTAATTTGAAACTTTCAGAAAATTAGTAGTGCTATATTATTGTAACATGACAAATGAAAACTAATATTATAATATTGCAAGGATGTTTTGATTACAAGTTATTTAAATGTTCATTTATTACATTGCTGCAACAAGGTATTAGCTATATTACATATGCAACGTTACAGCAACATTAACTTTTAAACATCAAGTTTTCAATGTTACTTCAATGTCTAAATTTAAAGTTTCCCAAATGTTCAAAATCAATATTACTGCAACTGACCACTTGAAATATTGGTTTTATGCAGTTGCTGCAATATCACAAATTAAGATTTACTTCAATAAAACCTTTTGATATAACCGGTATATTTATTTTGTAACATTACAGGTAATTATAAATACAATGTCACAGCAATTGTTTTTTTTAAGAATTAATTTCTCAATGTTGCACCAATTTTAAATAATAACGTTTATTAAACATTTAACATCAATATTACAGTCATTGACCGTTTTAAATATATTTTTTATAATTTTGCTGCGTTATCACAAATTGATATTTCCTTTAATGAATCTATTTTAGAATCTATAAATATTACCCGTATCAAAATAGCATAACATCAGGGCAAATTATAAACACAATAGATGTTTTAAGCTAAGTATATTAGATTTTTCAGATTGTTTTTTTACTGCTCGGTGGATAGGTATTAGGGTAAGTTACATCAAGGACGAATTTCATTTCGAAACCCCTATACGTTTAGAAAGACCTAATGTTGGATATCCAACGACTCCATCACGAACCACTCAATAGATTCATCCCCAGCATGCAGTTTACTAGTCTCACGCGGCCCGTCCGCGCGGATCGCGACCAATTTATATGATGATGTTGTCGTCCGCGCGGACCCATCCATGCCACTCTAAAGCTAGGAATACACTACGCGGACGTCCGTCTTGAATCGACCGCGGACGGGAATCTGGACAATGACATTACACATAACCGTGCAAACTATCGGTCGACGGACGTGGACGTGACCTTGAGCGCGTGGACGTCTGATCGAAATCTGGCTCGCCGGATGTTTTGTTCCGTGCACACTGATCGGTCGCGGTCGCGGTCGTTTTACGACGGACGTCCGCGTAGTATGTTCCTAGCTTAAATCTAAACCGCTCCCTGAAGTTAACACATAAATCCAGTGCGGATCGCTCCGCGCGGTCGGTCCGCGTGACGTAAAACCAGCCTAATCCGAGGGTGAAGCTAGGAACATACTACGTGGACGTCCGTCGTAAATCGACCGCGGACGGGAATCTGGACAATGAAATTACACATAACCGTGCAAACTATCGGTCGACGGACGTGGACGTGGCCTTGAGCGCATGGACGTCCGATCGAAATCTGGCTCGCTGGATGTTTTGTTCCGGGCACACTGATCGGTCGCGGTCGCGGTCGATTTACGACGGACGTCCGCGTAGTATGTTCCTAGCTTGACGCTGTAGGTACGAGTATAACGACGTTAGTGCGTTTTCACATTATCCGATCCGATATCGGATGTATTGAACCGCTATTCCATTCATTACTGGCGACATCTTGGATTTTTTCCATTAAAATCCTTCCGACATCCGATATTCGGATCGGATAATGTGAAAACGGCCTTACGTGTGCTCCCTGGCAGGCATTAAGTATAGTCGAGCGGTAAACGATGATGTTTTTTATCATTTATCGCGCGACCATACTTGCCTCCCCACCGTAGCGGCGTGTACATCAGTGGGGTTCGGGCCAAGCCACGTACAGACCACATAATATTATATATTATATTGTGGAACTGGTAAAGCTAGGAACATATTATGGGTCTCGACCGCGGACGCGATCTGGATAAAGCTAGGAACATACTACGCGGACGTCCGTCGTAAATCGACCGCGACCGCGACCGATCAGTGTGCACGGAACAAAACATCCAGCGATCCAGGTTTCGATCGGACGTCCATGCGCTCAAGGCCACGTCCACGTCCGTCGACCGATAGTTTGCACGGTGAGGTGTATATTCACTGTCCAGATCCCCGTCCGCGGTCGATTTACGACGGACGTCCGCGTAGTATGTTCCTAGCTTCAGTGTATATTCATGAAGCTAGGAACACACTACGCGGACGTCCGTCGTAAATCGACCGCGACCGCGACCGATCAGTGTGCACGGTCACCAAAACATCCAGCGAGCCAGATTTCGATCGGACGTCCATGCGCTCAAGGCCATGTCCACGTCCGTCGACCGATAGTTTGCACGGTTAAAGCTAGGAACACACTACGCGGACGTCCGTCGTAAATCGACCGCGACCGCGACCGATCAGTGTGCACGGAACAAAACATCCAGCGAGCCAGATTTCGATCGGACGTCCATGCGCTCAAGGCCACGTCCACGTCCGTCGACCGATAGTTTGCACGGCTATGTGTAATTTCATTGTCCAGATTCCCGTCCGCGGTCGATTTACGACGGACGTCCGCGTAGTATGTTCCTAGCTTTAGTGTATATTCATTGTCCAGTCCAGATCCCCGTCCGCGGTCGATTTACGACGGACGTCCGCATAGTATGTTCCTAGATTGAATTGTGCAAACTATCGGTTGTCGGTCGTGCACGTGCGATCGCGGACGTCAGCGCAATATATTCCTAGCTTCATTGTGTGATGGCGTTCCCTTAGGGCCACTTGTACCACCCGCTTGTCAAGGTTAGTGGACTG
Organism: Leguminivora glycinivorella; assembly: GCF_023078275.1. Classification (NCBI taxonomy): domain Eukaryota; kingdom Metazoa; phylum Arthropoda; class Insecta; order Lepidoptera; family Tortricidae; genus Leguminivora; species Leguminivora glycinivorella. The sequence goes on along the minus strand of NC_062974.1, from coordinate 18,806,775 downwards.
TCAAATTCCATATAAAATGGTGGGTTAAGGTTAACCTCGGATTTTCGGTGGTGCAAGTGACCCTTACTGTCATTTAGGTTCAGGTTCCCAATAGTCGGCACTCTTATAAGATGGTGAAGTGTAATGTTCAGGCCTGGCTAATCAGAATAACAACAGTGTTTCCAATAGGATTTATTAAGACAACACAGAGCTATACACAAGTTTAGAAAAAACTAGTCTTTATGTATTAATGTGGTCTAGTAACACTAATGCCATAGGTGAGTGGTATATCTTGTACACTGTCTTTGCTTACACTGAACTGCACTTTCACTATTTGACGCGATGGTAGCGGGTGTACCAAAGACAGTATTATAGTTGAGATTTTATTTGTTGAATTTATTTAGTCTTCACATTAACAACTCTTTCTCTAAGGCCCACATGCCCTCTCCTGTGTTCTTCGATGGCCCATTGTTGGTTTTTATTTGCATATTATTCTTCCCATAATCACAGGACACGGCAAGGAAGTGAAGAAGTGGCAGCATGGGCACACATTGGGCAGACACAATAACGTCTCTGACAAAGACCACTGCAGGCTAGCATGCACCGGGCCCAGGATTGAGTGGCGTGAAGAACACTGGTAAAGAATGGCCTCATTCGTCATGTCCCTCAGCCACAAGGATACAACAAAGAAGAAGAGAATTATTCTTCTAAAATTTACTTCTGCAGCTCATTAATTTCCATTTTCGACTCTGCTACTTTTTCAACCGGCCGCTTTCATTTTGGTTTACCTATAACAAAGTAATGTTTTAGAATAGTACTGCATAAAAACAATAAAAAAATTGTTCACAAATTTTTCTAAGTCCTTTTGCTATACTCTGACCGTGTATAATAATACATTTATTGAGAAACAAATGTCAGTGTTTATCATATAAAAAAATGCCCTCACCATGATTTGAACCTGAAGCCTTAATTAAGCACAGGGTCACTACACTGCCGAGACATGTCATATTAACAAATAACAACCGCTACATAAAGCAGGGTATTTTCTTGTTCTCAATGAGGCCGGCTGCCTTAAGACCATATTGTCACAGTCTTAACATGCTTCCCTCAAATCCTCAATCATCCTGTGAATCCACTGCAAAATAAAAGAGGTAGTTTGATTAACAATATTATATTAATTAAACCTGAAGTTTGGCAATATGCGTACAATTCATACTAGAAGAAAGAATATGTTTCATACGTACATAAGGTATTCTTTGGAGGACAAACAGGTGTTTTTTTTTTAGCTTAAGAATAGTGAAAACACCAATTATGTATAATAATATAAATTGTAAATAATGTCAAAGAAAAGATTCTGACATTATTTCAGTGTTGCCAGGTCCAATTTGAATAAAATCAGAAGACACGTCCTAAAAATCAGGAGACATAAATAATTCGTCACTACTTTAAAAAAAACTCATATCTTCGTCTATCAATGAAAAGAAAATTGTAGTAAGTATGTATGGAATGCATATAGACTTACTGCGTTTTAACTTTGAGGAACAGCGTGAGATACGAAATTTTTTAAAAGTAGTGATGAATTGGCTCGAAAGTCATAGATTGATAAAGCCTGAGAGCTTGACCAGAAATATAATATGAGAACTATTCTTCATACTAAACTGCAATGTCACCCCATACATCAGAATAAACAGCGCCCTCTTGACAATAATAGTCATATATTTCTGGTCAGGCTTTAGTATTATTATTCGATAACTTTATTTTCACAATTATTTGCAACATTTACATTAATAAAATTATTTAAAGAAAATTATGGCCAAGCAAATACTGTCGTTTAAAAAAGGCGCCTAATTCAAATTTTCTATGGCACAATAAACCTTCGCCCATGTTTCAAATTTGGCGCTTATTTTAGTATTTCGTAGTCAACTAGGAATCCTTATAGTTTCGCCATATTTGTCTGTCTGTGTGTCCATCCGCCCGTCCGTCCTGGACTGGAAACCGCTGAAATTTGCTTTTGCTGAGATGCAAAAATAAAAAGTGGAAAAAATACATAATAATATAATATAATAAGTTTTATTAGGGTTCGGTTGCAATCTGTCATTTTTACCAGTAAAAGATGAGGGTCTAAATAGCCATGAAAAAATAATGCCATGACATGAGGTGGGGTCCGTAGCCGTACCCTTCCATTCGATCTTGAAAGTCATTTTTTTTAGTTTTTCGTAAATAACTCGTAAACGGTGGCCCACAACAAAAAAATATGTTGAACAAAAAATATCTACATAAAATTTCCTACAAGAAAGGTTGTGTACGTTTTTTGGATAGGATCAATATATAAATGGATAATTTAGTAAGAAAGTTTTTTTTAACACTTTCGCTACCAAGAACCCGACTGTCGGGCACACCGCTCGTAGAAGCGTAGCCGATTACATGGGTTTCCCCGTATGTAGCGAAAATGTCGTAGCGCCGCGTAGAGCCCGGTTTCGAAAGTGTTTCGATTACATGCTCCGTTTTTCGTCAATACCTCGTAAACGGTGGCCCACAGCAAAAAAATATGTTAAACAGATAATATCTACATAAAATTTCCTATAAGAAATGTTATATAGGTTTTTACGCTAGGATAATTTTTTTAGTTGGAAAGTATTTTTAAATAGATTACATGGGCCGTTTTTTGTTGATAACTCAAAAACGGTGGCTCACAGCCAAAAATAATGTTACACAGAATTAATCTACATAATATTAAAAAAGTTTATGTAGATTAATTCTGTATAACATTATTCTTGGCAGTGAGGACCCTGGGAAATTTTTGACGCCGCCATTTTTTTTTTTTAAATGGCCGACTTTTCGTAGAGTGCTCAAATTTTGGTCGTTGAATCTCTAAGCGGCCTTGATTCGAATGAAATTAAAAAAAAATTAAAAATGCTACGAGTGTGAGAAAATTGGCCACTTTTATTTTGTATGGCAACTTTTAAACCGTAAGAGATAGCCGGGGGTGCTCGACCAAATGTCATACAGGTCTCGGAGTAGAAAAAAGTTGCATTAAAAAAATCAAAATGGCCGACCTTTTTTTTTAATAATTTCAAAATGGTCCTAGTGCGCTGAGATTTGGCACACGGGTGGAAGGTTGCCTCAAAATTTATATTCAAAAAGAAAATCTTGAAAAATTCAAAATGGCGGCCTTTGAGGGCCAATTGAAATTTGTATGGAGGTTTTTCTTTTAATTACCACAGCTCCGTAACGGTACAAAGAAGTGAAAAGTGCTCAAACAAATGTTATACAGTCACCTCAGGTCCACTAAATAGCATTTTTAAAAAATCAAAATGGCTGACTTTTTTTTTTTGAAAAATTTCAAAATGGTCCGAGCGCACTGAAATTTGGCAGACGCGTGTACAGTCGCCCAAAGATTAGTATACAAAAACAAAATTTTGAAAAATTCAAAATGGCGGCCTTTGAAGACCGATTGAAATTTGTATGGAGGTTTTTTTTAATCCCCATAGCTCCGTAACGGTAGGAAAAAGGTTAAAAGTACTTAAACTAATGTTGTATGTAGTTATCTGAGGTCCATCGAATAGCATTTAAAAAATTTCAAAATGGCCGACTTTGAATTGTTATTTTTTTATCTTCGGTCCGAGCGCGCTAAAATTTTTCACGTGGTAAGAACGGGGTCCAAAAATAGGAATGAGAAAAAATTTTTTTGGAAAAATCAAATGCCCTCGGGCCCCGCGCACCTTTAAAAAACTAGTCCATTTATATATTGATCGTATCGAAAAAACGTACATAACCTTTCTTGTAGGAAATTTTATATAGATATTTTCTGTTTAACATATTTTTTTGCTATGGGCCACCGTTTACGAGTTATTTACGAAAAACTAAAAAATTGACTTTCAAGATCGAATGGCAGGGTACGTCATGGCACCCACCCACCCACCTCATGTCATGGCATTATTTTTTCATGGCTATTTAGACCCTCATGTTTTACTGGTAAAAATGACAGATTGCCTCAAGAACCTTCTTTGGATTTTTTTTTTTACCACTTTGCACGGTTCTGGCACGGTGAAGAACCCGGCCAAATTATCTGGCATGAACACTATGCGACTTCTGAGGAACTCTACTTTCACTTTTTAATAATTCCAGGTTGCCTCAAACACCTTTTTTGGGCCCAAAAAATTAAATCTTTAAAAATTCATAGCTCGATAAAGCCCCACTCCCCAGCTGCCAGACTTGCAGACCTGATGTGGGTTATGATTAGAGAAGCATCTGAGCACCTTTCCAGGTTGCCTCAAGGACCTGCTCAAAAATCCTGCCAGCTCTTGGACCAAAACGCAAACTGTGGGATGTTTTATCTTTATTTATTGATTAGCTATACTTTAGTTAGACATTGTTAAACAGACCCTAAATATTTTTAACGTCGTCAAAAGATTTTAACAGTGTATTTCTGACCACTTTTAGAGACTATATTGTCATGTACCTACTTATACTTTTTTGGACATCGCCTAGCTTCAGAGTTACTATCAATTGAAAAAAAATCTAATTGTTACTCAGTAAAAAAGATCTTTTTAAGGGAGTTGATGCCACTATGGAGATTAGTTTCACTGAAGTTTCACTATCCTCATTGATAAATGTCAAAAAGTGAAAAGTAAAATCTTTCAAGAATTATGTTTTTAGAAAAAAAAGTTAAAACTCGTTTCAAGAATCATGTTTTTAGAAAAAAAAAAAAAAAAAGTTAAAACTCGTTTCATGAAAAACATTTACTTTTTACATGGAAATACATTCAGAAACTAAATTCATGTAATATTTTTTGTTTGATTTACACAAAAAAGGGATGGTTAAATATATTTCGGCCTATTCACTCCCACAGTGTATAAAAGAGATTTAGGATATACTCTGTCTCAGTTACCTTACTATCCTACTCAAAAAGCTAAAACATTGGGGGATTCGGTGTTCGGTGGGTTGTATTGGATTGGCTTGCTAGCTTACTGGGCGCACACAAATGGGATCACCGATCCTAAAAACCGACCAAGAGCGTGTCGGGTCGGGTCACGCTCAGTATTGGGTTCCGTAGTTTCCCGTATTTTTTTTTTCAAAACCTGTTCTACCTATCAAGTTCAAAATAATTTTACTAGGAAGACTTTATAAAGTTCTACTTTTGTGATTTTTTTTTCATATTTTTTTAAGTTGTGGCTCAAAAGTTAGAGGGGGCGGGGGCACATTTATTTTTTATTTTTTGAGCCATTACTTCCGAAAATATTAACAATATCAAAAAAATATATTTTTGTAAACCCCTATTAATTTTTAAATACCTATCGAACAATATACTTATCACACGTTAGGATTGAAATGAAAAAAATAATCACTCCCCAGTTTACATGTAGGGGGGGTATTCTAATATATATTATATTTTTTTCACTTTTAATTTTACCACATTGTCGGCGTGATTGATATACATATTGGTACCACATTTCAGATCTCTAGTGATAACGTCTCACTGAGATTATCCGCGGGTGGGCGGACGGACGGACAGACATGGCGAAATTATAAGGGTTCCTAGTTGACTACAGAACCCTAAAAATTTTGTGATTACAAATGTTAATCACACTCGCAGTTAGCCAAGATACAGGCTCAGCCGAGTTTGGTCACTGGCGGATATAAATAAATAAATATTATATAGGACATTCTCTCTGTTTTGTCTCATTTGTTTTTGTTAATAAACATTTTCAGTACAGATCGTCTTTTTTTACGCACTGCGAGAAGCGAATTATATTATGCTGGGTCGAAACTTCGAAGCACGATTTTGTACTGAAAAACGTCATAAGTATAGTATATTCAAACTTGCATTATCATTTAATACATTATAATTATTTTATTTGAGATGCTGTTATACTTTTATTCCGTGTTGAAAATAAATCACAATAAATATTAAAAGATAAACATTAAAACATACAAAATAATATTTGTCAGTTATTTCTAAATCCTTCATTGATCATTTCACGTAAATTAATATTTTCTTCTTTGAATACCTACACTTATAAATTATATGCCAGAGACTAATTACTAAGGGGGTTTCTTATTAAATACAACTTATATGTATATACCCGTCCTAGCGAAATCACGATATGCATTTTCGCCACTGACGGTGACGGAACTAAATAATATTATTATGAAAGTTACGGGCTCTGAATATTATAAATATAATTTTCCCTCTGTTTCTGAGAACGGTTTTAGAGTTGGCAACCCCGGACCGCGACGCGCCGCGAGCGACTGAAGGACTTGTATCCATGGTCAGGAAATAAATTAAAAAAAAAAAGCCGCGACGCCTGGGCCCTGTTTTATAAACTTACAAGTTACAAGTTTACAGGCGTTTTCTGGCAACACTTGCCCCGTTTTTTACAATTTGCGTTTTATAAAAGTACTGTGTTACAATTTTACAGGTTACAGGAACAAGTGCCTGTAGCTTAACCAAAGACAAAAATATGGGAGTTTAATAGTTTTAAACTCATAATCGAACAGGCGTTTTATAAAAATATTGTAAATTACAAGTGTAGGTTGGTACACTTGTAACAAAAACTTACAGGGGTCTTGAGTCCTGTAACGGCATCTAAGTAGTTCAGTTTTCTCGGTTATTTCATTCAACAGTGTTAATAAAATGATCCGTCTCTTGAGAGATTCTTCATCCGATTCTTCAGATGACGAGATACCGCGACAGCGTCGACCTAGGTTGTTTCGGTCTCGAACAAATTTGGACTTTCGGACGCCGTACGAGTTCAACGAACGATTTAGAATGAACTCCACGCAAATGGAGAACATGCTTGCCGAGATTGGAGATTCCTTGGAGTCCCCGACCTACACCAATCACGCAATTAGCTCGAAGTTGCAGCTCTGCGTTGCCTTGCACTGGCTCGGAACTGGCTGCCAATACCAAGTCAAGTGTGTGCAAATTAAGCTGTCCATGGCGTTGTTAAGGCTATAAATAATAAACGGCCCGAAAAGTACTTCTTTACTACTGAAAACCGCTCTCAACTACTCAATTTTGGCTTCATTTCTGGCCATAGTTCCAATAAAGATGCAATAAATTAAATTAAACTTTTTAAATAAACAGACAAAGCTTCAAAGTCCCGACAGTAGAACGAGTTTTTATGACAGATGTTTTTTTTTAAATAGTGATGTCCGCCACACCTGTAGATGTCACTTGTAATCGAGATTTACCGTGGTCCATTACAATTGTAAACTTTTGTGTGTATTTATAAAACACCTGTAATCGTGCACAGTGCATTACAGGTACCTGTAGCCTGTACACTTGTAACCTGTAACTTGTAACTTTATAAAACACGGCCCTGGAGCGTGACGGCGGACGCCAATGCAATGCCGCCATCTTCTATCGTGTCGTGCGTGCCTGTGTGAACTTGAAAATAAATCCGCTAGCTGAAGCTAGCTGACCGGATCGGAAAAATGGTGAGATTTGCTATTTAATTACCCATTTACAGCCTATGTGGCAGTTAACTATTCGATAGCTTATTGAGTTTATTGTGGTAGCGTTCCCACTTAAGCGTTGCGTGTCTCGGGGCGCGCACTGAGGCGGCGTGAATCCCCAAGATATCATATTACAGAAAAAAGGCTCGCCACCGGACGACCGACATGGCGCATTACGCGATTTATTTTAAACATTCTAATTCAATATAATTTTTCACTGTCTTCAGGTTCAGGGTTCTTTTTGTTGCCCCATGCCCCATCATCTGCCGCCATCCTGGACAAGTCGGCGATCAACAACAGGACAGGACCCGGCCTGCGAGCAATGGCCAGTGAAGTCTATCCCAGTGCCACGTCATCAAGTCATCACGCAGTCGTCGTCGGACTCGTCGGGTGCAAATGACGCGGCGGATCTTTCTCAAGCTTAGAAAGGTAGTTGCGCATTTATACGTCTATTTTGATTCCCTTTTCGACTGTCAAATTCCATATGAAATGGTGGGTTAGCCTCGGGTTAACCCTCCATTTTCGGTGGTGCAAGTGACCCTTAGGTATGTAGTCAGTTGTGATTGCTTGATATTACAACTTGACAATAAAAAGCCGTCGAGAGTACAATATTTGTATCTTGTCTACAACATTTATATTTGTATTTTATTGTGTACCAAGTATAAAAACGTCATGTAAATAGTCCAACATGACCCTTTGATAGTCCGAGCTCAGCTTAATTAACCTAAGAGATGTGTAGCGTTTGCGTAGCATTTGATATTTGGGTGCATTTAATTGCAAATTATTTGTGTGTGTTCATAAATATTCCTGGGTTTTCTCATTAACTGTTTCTGCACCTCCCTCCCTGTTATTTGCACTTGCTTTATATAGCCCACGTACCGGACATTTCAGATGGTTGTGGCCCAGCGCCCCGCTACTTCGTGCCAGGCCATTCTCCAACTGCAGATCCATGTGTCAACGCGACAGTGCACTCACCTTGTTTGGCCCGATGGAATTTGGTTAGCTTGCACATTTTACCCTTCTCTTCATTTATTTATTTCTGTATTTTTATTCAGTAATACAAAATGTCGGACAATGACAGTAGTGATAACGAGAGCAAGGAGATTGACGAAGCAAAACTTAAATAGAAATTGCCTTTAAAAATAATCTGCCATATTTTTAAACCCAATTTCTATTTAAGAAGTCTCATTGAAATTTATAATGACCATATGAGTTGACCTTGATGTCAGTCGACACGTTTTCATTTAATTTCCATATCAGCAAATCATTCAAATTCGTTTTGAGAGTTTTTAAAAAGAAGCTGATTTGACTAGAAGGAAAGTAGCCTATAATAAGAATGTATTGATAAATAATCATCTCAATCTCACATCATTTTTAAGGTGCTGTAGTCAACTAGGAACCCTTATAGTTTCGCCATGTCTGTCTGTCCGTCCGTCCGTCCGCGGATAATCTCAGTAACCGTTAGCACTAGAAAGCTGAAATTTGGTACCAATATGTATATCAATTACGCCGACAAAGTGGTAAAATAAAAAGTGGAAAAAAAGTGTTTTGTTAGGGTACATGTAAAAGTGGGGACAGATTTTTTTTTCATTCCAACCCCAACGTGTGATATATTGTTGGATAAGTATTTAAAAATCAATACGGGCTTACTAAAATCGTTTTTTGATAATATTAATATTTTCGGAAATAATCGCTCCTACAGGAAAAAAAAGACTCTCTAACTCTAACTTTTGAACCATATGTTTAAAAAAAAAAACCGGCCAAGAGCGTGTCGGGCCACGCTCAGTGTAGGGTTCCGTAGTTTTTCGTATTTTTCTCAAAAACTTCTGAACCTATCAACTTAAAAAAATATGAAAAAAAAATAACAAAAGTAGAACTTTATAAAGACTATATAGGGGGGGTGCCCTAATAAAGCATTTTTTTCCATTTTTTATTTTTGCACTTTGTTGGCGTGATTGATATACATATTGGTACCAAATTTCAGCTTTCTAGTGCTTACGGTTACTGAGATTATCCGCGGACGGACGGACGGACGGACAGACAGACATGGCGAAACTATAAGGGTTCCTAGTTGACTACGGAACCCTAAAAACCGGCCAAGAGCGTGTCGGGCCACGCTCAGTGTAGGGTTCCGTAGTTTTCCGTATTTTTCTCAAAAACTACTGAACCTATCAAGTTCAAAATTTCATGTTTTTTAACCATATGGTTCAAAAGTTAGAGGGGGGGGGGAAGCACTTTTTTTCCTTCAGGAGCGATTATTTCCGAAAATATCAATATTATCAAAAAACGATCTTAGTAAACCCTTACTAATTTTTAAATACCTATCCAACAATACACCGTGTTTCACTTAACACTAAAAACCTGAAAACAGTTTGTTCAGAATCGAGAGTAGAATCGATTGAGCTATATCTTGATGGGGGTAATATTTTTATTTAAATTAGTATTATTAATTATTTTTTACGTGCCCATTCTATTGTACTCGTAATACAACATTGTGTATATCGCATTGCTAAGAGGTTGTTTACCTTTTTTCAGTATTTAGGGGTATTAATACTGGCTGGTTACTTGGACGATTTTTTTTTCCGCTACTAGTTTGACGTTGTTTGTCAGTTTAATCTTAATGTTTATCATAAGTCATAACAAATTGAACTCGTACCTAATTACAACCTTGTCATTTTGAATATTGAGTTTATTTGCTTACTGCGATTACCTGTCCAATTTGAAGTTTACTGTGACAAAGCTTTAAAGTGTTTTACAGTGACATCTTAGCTGTCTATTGGTAAACCTTATGTCGTTGCAGTAACGTACACAAATAAATAGTGTTATGGTTTATGATGGTAGTTAGCAATTACTTTATTGAGTGTAGAGCTAAAAGTCAAGTAGAGCTGTACAGAAAATTAAAAATTCAATAAAAAAAAAGTAACGATCAGATTAAAAGATGAATACTCTAGATGAGTTTAAAAAATAAAAATCAGTTGGGGTGTCTGAGGTTTTGAGTGATACCGGAAACACCGTGTATATCACACGTTGGGGTTGGTTTGAAAAAAAAATATCAGCCCCCACTTTACATGTAGGGGGTTACCCTAAAAAAACATTTTTTTCCATTTTTTATTCTTGCACTTTGTCGGCGTGATTGATATACATATTGGTACCAAATTTCAGCTTTCTAGTGCTAACGGTTACTGAGATTATCCGCGGACGGACGGACAGACAGACATGGCGAAACTACGACTACGGAACCCTAATATAAAAAAAATACTAAAGTAGATCTTTATAAAGACTTTCTAGGAAAATTTGTTTTGAACTTGATAGGTTCAGTAGTTTTTGAGAAAAATACGGAAAACTACGGCCGGAAAGCGTGGCCCGACACGCTGTTGGCCGGTTTTTTTTAAACTTTACTCTTAATAACAAATCTCGTAAGTCAATTAAATTTATTGTAGACCATGTTTCAACAAATTTGAGAGTCTTGAAATACGCTTAGGGAGCGCACTGACATGTGGGTCACTCTTATAATATATATAGTTGTCCAAAAACTGGACAGTGTAACTAACTAGCATTAAGTGGGAAGTCTACTTTCCTTTTAGTCAATTCAGCGTGTGCTATTCTGCGGCGCGGCGGCGATGCCTTCATAATGAACTTCAACTAACTATGGTAAAATGTGACAATCCATCACAGAAAGGCCCTTATGGCAGGTATTGAGTTAGGCACAGATCCTAAATCTGCATTAAATAAGCTATCTAATACAAAAAAAATCATGGCCCTAGGCCACGTACTTTTTTTTTAAAAAATCATCAAGCATACACATGCTAAGTATTGCACTTTTGAGAAAACGTGAAAAGAAGTTTGAAACTCACTTTAAGGGTGTTCCCATTGGAAGTTACATAGATGACGATTGATTGTGTATCTCAAGGTACATTTCTTTGAGAATCAGTTGTGATTGTGTTTCATCGACTTCCAGATCATGAAAAATCGAGCTTTGATTAGGGCAAGTCGCTTATAAGAAAAAATTAGGAAAACATATTTTTTTGGCTTTTCTTCTAATATGTTGCTATCTGAACTATAGTACATAGTTATATATGTTTCAACTTACATTTAAGGATAGAAATAAAATCCCGTGGTTCATTAAATATGTATATTTTAATCAGAATATCACAATTAGAATATTTAACATCTGCTCCTATAATAATAATAATTTTCGTATAGAGACTTCTAAATTATATTTAATCAGTCTATACATTTATAACTAAAGTGTCAGAATTATTCTGCATGTCTTATTTTTTTATTTATAAATTTTTAAAGTTACATAAAAATCACAAATTATTGACTCCCATACATTTAGGAAAAGGGCCCTTATGACCATCACAGATAAAAATTACTCATTGCTAATGTATTTTATTATTTTAGTTACTTATCTTGTATTATAACAGAATACCAAAGAAAAAATGTTATATGAAGTAAACTTAAAATCTTGATCATTAATCAGTAATTCTCATAAAACGTTTATTATAATTATTAATTCACACAGTACCTACCAGATCGATTTGTAATTCTTAATATTTGTTTTTTAATTATTTAAGACACTTAGTATATCGGAAGAAAACACATCTTACCACCGATAATGTCACCAATAAGGGACCATTCATAAACTACGTACCGTCAACTGCTGCAACATTGCCACGTGGCATCAACTGTGCCTATAATTGCATTGCGAGTAAGAGAGAGACAGTGGTAACGGCGGCATTAGTCAAAGGAAGAACATCTTCGCTTTGACACGCCGCCGAGTGAGGTTTGAAGTCAGATTGCACTTAGTAGCTACTCACGAGTAAGATTTTTATTTTAAAGTGACGACTAGGTACCTAAATCGGGTAATTTTTAAATTAGGTATCAAAGTACTTCATTGAATCGTACCTATATAACATAAACTAACTTATAAACAAAAGTTGTAAGTAATTACAACATTTTTTAACAACAGTTTTCATATTTTCGAACGCGCTCTGGCATAAGTGCCCTTTTCTACTAAACTTTGAGCTGAATTTTAATATAGAAATACTTAACGTACACTACTGAAACCAAGCTACAATTGCACGTCTATTCGTATATTTTACTATTTTGCATAAATTCAAAAATCGATAATTTCGAACGATTTTACAAAAACGTCGATATCTCCGTAACTAGAAACCGCCATAAGGGCCCTTTTCTTATGGATTGTCACAAATGATGTACGTAATTACGTATAACGTACAATATGTACGTATGATGTTTATGACTGCACCTATAGGGGGAAACGAAATAATGGGCTTTGATTGTATCGGTACTCATAGATAGAATCTACATTATCTACTTTTTTCTTATGGAAATTGACGTACAAATGCCTTTTATTATGTACGTATTGAAAAAATCATTACAACTTAGTAAATTTATGTACTTTCAGTAATTCCGCATTCCACCTGAACCTTATGAGCAGGGAGCGTACTTTTCGTGCCGATTACATCAATTTGACGTCACGCTCCATATAGGATGATCACAAATTGTATCATTGTTAATTATTAATCATTAGTCATCAATATCATTTTAAGTTATGAATTTATTTGCATGGTAATGAATGCAAGAAGGATGGTGTGCTTTACGTTAGAGAGAAATTCTCTTTTCTACGTATTTATTGTAATGTGTTGTTAACAATACTATTTAAATTTATTTATAAAAACAAATCAAATAATTTTATTCACGTTTCACATTTCAAGTAGGTATTATTTATGCCACATGTAAATGGACTACTGTATTTGAAGTAATTTGTATATGATTAAAATAATTGACGACTAATGATTAATAATTTACAATAAAACTATTTGGGATCACCCAATTTGGAGCGTGATGTCAGATTAATGTCATCGGCATGAAAAGTACGCTCCCTGCTTATGAGCTATTATGTCAGGAGGTGTACAGGTAAGTGAGACGGAGATATGTCCCTTCCACGCTCAAAGCCCATTATTTCGTTGCCCCCTATACTGGCCTCCTAAAGCCGAAAAGCGCTATCTCAAACGGAAATCCACAGCTAACTTATAAAGTACTAGCTTTTGCCCGCTGCTTCGCTCGCGTTAGAAAGAGACAGAAAGTAGCCTATGTCACTCTCCATCCCTTCAACTATATCCACTTAAAAAATCAATCACCACGTCAAATCGTCAACTCGTTCACGTCAATTCGTTCGAATTCGTTGCTCCGTTTTGCCGTGAAAGACGGACAAACAAACAGACACACACACTTTCCCATTTATAATATTAGTATGGATCTATAACTGACAGTTCCATTTCCAAAATCATTTGGTTTTGAGATAGCGCCACTCGGCTTAGCGGGGCAGTATAGGTACAGTCATAAACATAATATGTACATTTAGTTGCATTTCATTATTAGGCTTGGGACTTTTGGATGCTCGCTATGGTTCTGGCATCCGCAGAGTCGCCATTAGGCTTGTGCCGTTTCGTTCGTTGATCGGAGCGCTCCGATCTCGTTCAGTCGCTCCCACGAACTAGTTCGCTCTTTTAGGTCTTTTGCTCATTTAGATCAGCCAGACCAGCGACCGTTGCGGTCGGAAAGATCAGAACGAATGGGACCGAGTAGTGTCAAAATGATACGAATAGTCTACAGATAGTAACATTCCGGGCCGAAAGGTTGTAAGTAACCGAAGTTTAATATGAAAACTTGACTTTTTTGTTGCTCTGCTCTCACTCTCGGTCGGCGCAGTCACACATTCGTTCTCGATCCAAACCGCTCGTGTTCGCCGATCCTGTACTGAACTAAATGAGCAAAGACCGATTCTCAGAGCACGGAAAGATTCAGTTCATTTCGGTCATTCGCCTCCGCAGAGTAGCACACAAATCAGCTTCTTTTTAAGTTTGCTAATTATGGAAATAGTAGGAATTCGTGTTTAGTGACGTCACGGTCAACTCTTTTAGCATGGTGCATTGGGGTAATTTCGAAGCACAGAAATGCTCGGGTAATTTCGAAAGGGGAATATTGATATGATGATGGAAATAATGGTGATTTTTCTGTGACTTTCGAAATTACCCTAATGCACGCTATCAGACATATTCAATAGAAATTTGATTTAAAAATAACTTTTGCGAATGTGTTTCTTATAATTATCTAATGCTTCATTTGTAATTTTGTATGGTATAAAATATTTTAAGTACAGGAAAATTCCATGTACAAAACCACAATTGCAAAGTCTCCTCTTGAAGACTTATCAGTTTCTAAGAAATCGTGCAGACGTATTGGAGACTGTGCAGGATGCGAGCTCCAAAAGCGCTCAGGCAAATAATAATAATAATCAATAAAGTTAAATCATACAAAATATCATAAATCCTTCATCTCATCAGCGGCAAACTCATGTTTCACGTGTACAATCAGAATTATAGATTTAATGAATTTAATTTTTTGCAGGTATGTCACCTGAGGCGAGGAGTAGGTGCGTGTGCGAACGGCCTTAGTGACGCATCTTCAGCGCGACGGGTGTATTCTCAAATATGAGAAGGAGCTCGGGTCCTGCGGGCTCTTAACCGTCGTAGTATTCACGCAGTGTTTTAAAATAGTGTTTGTGTGTATTATGATAACATATGTTCAATTCAAATGTCTAACACTACATAAGTATACATATCATTTTTCATTAGTATGGTGCTGTTTTTGCGGTCTGAAGAAAAAACTTCAAATAAAATAATTATGTTGTCTGTATATCCATGTTTTTGTTTTACAATCAATGATTTTTGTGTGAGGTAGTTTTTAAGTTTGACTTTTTCGTTTCTAGTTATTTTGATCATACATAATCATTAAAATTATGCTGGGAAGTATCTGTAAAAGCTGCGCACGGATCCGAACCTGTCGAGCATACTCGCGCGCGAGCCTTTGGCTGTCGGCTTTTGGAGAGAATCTAGCTTGTTTCAATCGAATCGCGATCGAATCAAGCGAGATCTCTTTGAACCGGCAGCTGGCAGCCGCACGAGGCTCGCTCAGGCTCACGCAGATTGCAGAGCACCTTGCGTGCTGTTATATTTGCGACGTCCTACCAACCACAAAAATCACGTTCCCTGAAATATCCCTATGAAATATTGTGTGAACGGTTCACGAGTGACTTGCACAAAACGTGCATCTAGTAAATTGCAGCAATATTATTATTTCACTAAACGAATAAACTGCCAGTGATTCGTTGACACAACATACCAAATATAACCATAGCAGAAGTTTCAAATGAAACATTATGAGAGCTACTTTTAGGTACATTACAAGTGTAACTTGCAAGGAACTTCACAAGAGTTATTAAAGCAATGTTACATTAGTAAATTATTAAAAGGTATCTGTGAAAAGTTAATACAATATAAAACTTTAAACTTATTGGTGTATTGTAAATGTAACATTGCCGTAATGAATAGCGTGTAAGTTACGTACAAGTTGCATAATGTGCTATTGTTGCAATGTACAAAAATGAAACTTGCAAGGAACTTCACAATAGTTATTTAAAGCAATGTTACATTTGTAACTTATTAAAAGGTATCTGTGAAAAGTTAATACAATATAAAACTTCAAACTTATTGGTGTATTGTAAATGTAACATTGCCGTAATGAATAGCGTGTAAGTTACGTACAAGTTTCATATTGTGCTATTGTTGCAATGTAGAAAAATGAACTTATTAAAAGTTTTCGTCATAACTTTCCAGTAAGTTTATATTTCAATGTATCAGCAACATTGCTATTCAAAGTTATAGAAAGTTGTAAAAATCCGATCTGGGAAACTTACAGGGTTTATCTACAGCGCGGCCGAATTCGTTTAACATCAATATACCTCAAACGTTGCTCAAACGTTGCAAGCTTGCAATTGTAAGTTTCAAGCTCCCAGATGTAGCATTGAGCAATGTTACCGCAAGTTCTGCTTGCTTAACGGGTAGCCACCGTCACATTCGCAAATTACGTTTCGAAAACATTGTTTTATAGTCTTGATGAAAGAAAACATCGTGAGGAAACCGGACTAATTTCCAATAAGGCCTTAGTTACCACTTGGCTTATAAGGTCAGATGGCAGTCGCTTTCGTAAAACTACTTCTAATCTTGGGATTAGTACCTAATCACAGCAGGCTCCAGGCTCCTATGAGCCGTGGCAAATGCCGGGATAACGCAAGGAGGATGATGATGGTATCCCACGGCTGGGCAAAGGCCTCCTCCCTAGATTTCCAATCCTCCAGATTACCTATATGCAGCATCCGTCCAGATGCTAAGAAATGCGTCCAGGTCATCACGTCTTCGTAAGCATATTATTATTGTAGTTCTCTCGCGAAAGGTAGTCTGGCTCCGTTGCGCCAATACGCAAGAACGCCAGGGATAGATATCTACGAGCGTATCGTTTCGTGAGCGTTTGTGCCATTCGGATACTTACCTGGGTACGTAAACTATGATGGTCTGGGCCTGCTAGCCGAATGGCATTTCTGCGACACCAGACGCCAATCGAAAGACCGCTGGCTCTGTCGCGCCAATACAAAAGCGATAGAGATAGATTTCATTTCACAGAAATGCCATTCTGCTACGGGGCCAGACTGCGTTTTCATCGTCAGGTAACGTCAACGATTGTCAGTTCGGCTAGGCTGGCAGAGAACCCCGCAAACGAAGCTTTTTAAAATAGCCGGATAAAACATTTTTGCATTGCATTATTAAACACACCGAGTGGTGTAGCGATTCTAACTTTTAATTTTTAATTAACTATTAGAAATTCCTATAACTTGCTTATTGAACTTGGTGTATGGAAGTGAAATAAAAAGGAGTTAGCAAAACATGGTGCTCGATTTTGGCCTGTAAACTAAATAACAAGCAAGAGAAAAATGTTGGCCACATATTTGTTAAATATCACACTGAGACAATAATATTTATTTAATATAATTTCGCTACTTGAAACGCTTGAAAGTCTGTTGAAAACGGCAAGATGCCATTTTTAGAAACTATTACTGGAAGTTGGGAATCTTTGGACTATTTGTTTTTATTCTAAGGGCCCATTTAGACGGTACGAAAACTCGCATACGAGTTTCATTACATTGGGGTATTTGATGGCTGTGTAACTAAAATCGCGTGCGAGTTCATACGCCGTCTAAATCAGGCCTAAAATGAGAAATGAGATTACTAGTAGCACTGACAAAAGATTTTCACGAAATAGATCGATCGAAGGTCAAAAATCGGCCTTCTGAAATCTTTCCTTTGAAATCGTCTTATACCTATTATTTTTAAGTTACAGTGTATTTACTTGACTAAATGAAAACTAGCCAGTTAATTATGAAAATAGCACTGAAAAGGCGTGAGGGCAGAACAAGTCGTGTTTAGAGCAAAACATTATTGTATCACAGCTGCGCTCTTGCCGCGTGCCGGCTCTAGGCGCTTTAAATTCGTACCGTACACTGTATGGGGGGCTATCACAAATCACAGGACAAAGTTACAGTCAGACAATTTATTTTTAAATAATAAGTGAGGCGAAGACGTGGCCCAGAAGCCCAGAAGGTGCCCGGTAACCCTTGATTTAAAGGTTGCCGGGTTATATATTATAAGCTTGGAAATATAGACATTAAATACAATTCATTTTATGACTGAGTTTAACCTTTCACTCTGGTAGTGCTGAGAAGCTCAAAAAATAGTTTGTTTTAAGAATTCTATCAGAATCTATCACGTCATATACTGAATCGAATAAAAAAACCTAACATTTCATTCACCTAGCTAACAAGTCTAGCTTTATTGTAAGTCCAATAAATTCGCTTTCTAATTCTTTATTTCTGAAAGCCTGAGTCTGATTCAATCATCTAATCAAGAACATTTTGTTGAACTAAATTACTCACAGTTTCGAGGCAATTTCTTTATCAAATAAAGTCAATGTCCCTATTCGAACAGTCCTAATGATAATATTAATTTGATCACGTCTTTAATTTGAGTCTATCTGTTTCATGTACATGCAAGATAACTAATTTAATCTCAAATTGAATTAGATTTGATACTTTTCATCTAGGCAGACTAAATATTCAATTTCAATCAATCAATTGGATTCAATTGTGTTATGACTCATAATATGAGCCATTGACTAGCAACCCAAGTATAATTGCAATACATACATATATCAATTTGTTAATCTTTCTAAGTGGTACTGGAACTAAAAAACAGTTTCTAAAATTATACTCTGTTGACAACTGTCTGCCTAACTCTATTGACAACCACGGCGTGAGTTCATGTAGGAGTTACCTACTCGTATGTAGACTAAACCGTTAGGTACCTAGTTATTGAGATGCTATAAAACTAAACCTACTAAAGTACCTATTAATTGTATGTATAAGATAAGTGACATTACAAACTGCAAACTAGAATGACCTATAACTTGAACCAAAATGGTGAGCTAAAGTCATTTTATAGACAAGTGCAAATTTATTTACAGAGTGGTCTGAGAATACACCCCCTCATTCTGGTAACTATTCGCTGCACTCTCGCGCCTTGCACTTTACTCAGAGCAACATGTCTTCCCACATAAACTTTACTATGCTTTTATTGCGAAACTCTTTAGTATCCCGAATAAAACATTATTAGCTCGAATACATTTTGTTGTAGGTAATTTTTGGATAGAATTTGAATTAGAGTTTAATGAGTAACTATCGCGGTAACCGAAGACAAAATAAGAGTTTCATCTTCCGATTTTCTAAGATTAAATGTTTTTAAGTCGCCATTATAGTCTTAGTATAATTATCGTAGGTAGGTGTAGGACAGGTGTAGGTACTTTTTAGAGAAGCGTATTAGTTAAGGCTTTAGAAAAAAAAACCTACCAACATCATTTTTTTGTTAATAAAAATATTGAATAATTTTAGTTTCATGATAATTATAATTCCAATATAAATGTAGCTGATCATGACTTGTGGTAAGTACCTACCTACTTACCAACTTTCTTTTTACTTACCATCTTTTCTAGAAAAGAAGGAAATGTGGTTTTAGATACATTCATTGCAGAACAGTTATTAATTACATACAGTAACCTGCAATAGCATTTTATACAATGAAGACCTTAAAACAAAAATATGTAACACGATCTTATTAAATTTATAAAGGTAAGTATAAGAACTACATAGTCACATATTTTTGCAGATTTCGGCAACTAACATTTATTTTTGCCAGCGACTGTACTGTTTGAAATTACAAACAGTAGATGCCTCAACCAAAACCCTGCCAAGGAAATATTCTGAAAATGTTTCACCATGACATGGAAAGGGTTCATGTCAACTACTGTAGTCGACAGTGCGTTGCGGTCCGCCGGCGTCCCGCGGCCGCAGTTGTCGGCAGGCACAACCCTTGGTGTCACAGTCGCTTACGTTTTGTAGCTACCTCTCTCTATCGCTTTTCTACAGTGGCAGACAGAGATAGACTGCGTTTCGGTCGCCACATAGCGTCATCTATCGTGACATAGTCTAGGCCGGCTGCACTCGTTTGTCATTTCTTACCCCGCCTCTCATATAAATACAAACAACCGGGGCGGAAGCCGTGAAATTTAGAAATTCCTTTGTGTCGACGCGTCGGCGCCACTTCGCCTTTATGCCTTCAGATCTACAAATTTTCAGATTTATTCTTTGAATAAATTTTGTGGTAGACGCTTGTCAGCTTTGAAATTCAATTGGCTCGGGGTCGAGCCATCGCTGACGAGTTCGTTTCCCTTTCTTTTATTTAGGATTTTGGGCTTTTTGTCTTTAAAAGGCCGTGCCTTTGAAACACTCAGATTTTTTATTTACAAACAGGAAACCCGCCCTAAATCCTGTAACTGAAGTTTTATTACAACTTAGTATTAAAGCACTTGCTGACAAGAAAGATCTCTATTGAATCTCTGTAAATATGAAGAAGTAAAATATCTAATAGCTGTTTTCAATTTGGAGTTCATTTTTCATGTGAAGTAAAATTATAACTAGGAAAATAATATCAAAATTCAATTAACCCTCTTACCTGCATTGTAGATTGTATGGTATACAGAGTGGGGCCTGTAACAAAGGCGAAGAATTGAACTCTAGGCTATTCTCCTTATACTGATCAACATTTGTTCGACGACTTTTAAAAATAACTAGTATTTTGATTTTTATCACCCTTGAAAGTTTTTTCTAAGAGGTAATGTATTGCGAATTCTGTTAAGTCTAAAGTGTGACAGACAACGTCAATGACAACAATAATGGCGTACATTGAAGCTAATATTTATTTTGTATGAAAAATTAAAAATTTAAAGACTTCATAATTTTTAAAAGTCACTGAACAAATGTTGATCAGTATAAGGAGAATAGCCTACAGTTCAATTCTTCGCCTTTGTTACAGGCCCCACTCTGTATATGTCACAAGTTTTTCATAGAAACTTTCCCAAAACTTATGTCTGATAACATTTACTGCCGTGGTAAGAATTAGGTTTAGACCCAGCCACATAACAACAGCATTTGCTAACATATGGTTTGAAAAACGAGATCAAATTCAAATATATTTATGATTAACTTTCTGTAACAGTTGCAGGCAACTTTGCAATTTAATTAAGTATTGAAACAATTGACAAACTTCACCGCAACCGTTTCTGGGTAAAAAGCTACACAGAGGCAATAGTTAATGTTCAATATCGAAATAGTTCCTCAACGTCAATCGTTTTTTACCGAGATCCGCCTTCGAATAAGCCAATTCAAACTTTCGCTGATTTGACACTTAAGTAGCTACATACTTTTTTCAAGCTTTTATTTAATTTGAAACGAATGCTATCACGAAGGATTATAAAATACTAGCTTTTGCTATGTCACTCTCCATCCCTTCAACTATCTCCACTTAAAAATCACGTCATTTTTATATATGGAAGAATACTTGACAGTGCAATACCTATCATTGTACCATCAGCAACACTGTTAGCTGTACGTTTGTAATCCTTATTCATCATCATCATCATTTCAGCCATTAATCGCCCACTGCTGAGCATAGGCCTCCCTTCGTGTACGCCCCTTATCCCGGTCCTGGGCTAATCTCATCCAGAAGTGCCCCGCAATTTTGTAATGTAGTACACCCAACGAGCCTTATTACAAGGGTATAAAGTCTACCGTTGGTAGGTAAGAGTGTTTGCTGTTAGATTGAGCTGATCTGATTGTAGAATTGACTTGATGAGTATTAGCTTACTTGTCTATGGGAAGAATAGTAGGTACAAAGGTCGAAGGCCGAGTTCCGCGTAGGGCCAAAGGCCCGTAACGTCACACGAGAGACGCGCCACGGACGGGGAAGTGGAAGCAGAAGGGCCATTTTTTTTTCAAAGTTGTCCACCCCACTTTTTTTGTAACATGGGTATTTTTTACGCGATTAATACTCAGAATCGCGAGCTCTTTCGATCCTGATAGGAGAAAAACAATGTCCCAAGATTTCCATACATTTTTTCGAACCTTCCATTCCGTTACCGCCATACAAAATGTATGAAAAATGGGAAAAACACCTTGGGACACCATTTCTTCTCCTATTGGAATTGAAAGAGCTCTCGATTCTGAGTGGAAACCACATAAAAATTTCCAAATCCAAAAAAAAAAGTGGGGTGGACAACTTTGACAAAAAATGGCCCAGAAATACGACCCAATAGTGGCTTAGAGGAGCGAATTGGCGGCTGAAGGTAGCTATAGTCAGCCGTGCTACCTGTATTAAAGCGTGTACCAAAATGTTTTTTGGGCAAAACAATCTTGTCAGCGCCAATCCGTTTATAAGATGAATTATATCAGTTAGATGTCATTCTTATATTAGCGCACTTTCGAATTGGCATAGAACTTTTGTAAAGCAGAAAAGTAATCATTCGTTTTCCGACGGAAGTCCCCAGGTAATCGAGTGATTTACTTTCTTTCTACTGTTATCTATCTTACTGTCTATGATGTGTGTCTATGATACGGCCGATTTAGTTTAAAATGCGCAATATAGGTAGAGTATATTTTTCAAGCTGCTCAGCGATGAAGAATGAACCTACAGTCAAGTGTAAAAATATGAGCCAAGTGCGTGTCAGACTACCTACTTAAATAGAAGCTTCCGTAGCTTCGTACAATTCGCAGAGATTTACATGTAGGTAATTGGAATATTTTTTCAGTGCTTAAATAGTTTCAAAGAAATCGTATTTTCAATACGTATGTATTTTAGAAAACAGGCTCTTTACAATCGTGCAATATCTGATGTCTATTAGTGGCGAAAGTCGTTTGGTACCTACTTTCCAGATCCGAGTCAAATCATAAAAAATACAGACAGGATGTGCCCAATTGGCCATGCGTGCGAGACCATCACTGATTACTGACAAAAGTATTTTACCATTTTTTTTTTAATATTTTTTTTTATTTAAATGAAAATTACAAGTAGGTGTAAATAGCCAGTTTTATGAATAAAAAGCTAACTCTTCCAGACAACCTGCTACCCGGAAAAATATATTTATTTTATCGAAACTTCTGCGAAGCACCAAAAACGGTTAATCGCGGATCAGATTTGCATAAATACATCACAGCCTAGCCAAGGGCGGGTAAGGTGGGGCATAATTCAATCACTCCCGCAATTCGGTCTTTTGTCGGTAAAGACCGCATCCGGGAAGGGAGCCGGCCGCTCTTTATGCTGCTAACTCTACAGTAAGCTTGTTACGACGCGTTCATTGTGGGAACTATTCATGTATCTACGAGGGTCCGCTATTATGGTGAATTGGGAAAATGGCAAAAAAATGCTGAAGGAAGGAATTATAATGTGGATTGTTTGATTTCGACGACCGGGCTGGCGCAGTCGGTAGTGACCCTGCCTGCTGCGCCGCGGTCCCGGGTTCGAATCCCGGTAAGGGCATTTATTTGTGTGATGAGCACAGATATTTGTTCCTGAGTCATGGATGTTTTCTATGTATATAAGTATTTATATATTATATATATCGTTGTCTGAGTACCTACAACACAAGCCTTCTTGAGCTTACCGTGGGCCTCAGTCAATCTGTGTAAGAATGTCCTATAATATTTATTTATTTATTATTTATTTATTTATTGTGGATGTGTTTAATTTTAATGGAAGAAAAAAGACACAAAGCTACCAAGAGAAATATTAAATGACTTAATCCATACTAATATATTAAAAATGGGAAAGTGTGTGTGTGTCTGTTTGTTTGTCCGTCTCTCACGGCAAAACGGAGGATAGTTGAAGGGATGGAGAGTGACATACGAGTAGGCTACTTTTTGTCTCTTTCTAATGCGATGCGAGTGAAGCCGCGGACAAAAGCTAGTCATAAATAAAAAAGTATTTAAAACATACGACCAGATAGATTCTCGGCGTAGGTTTTTTTTTATATATAACTGTATAACGCCTAAAAATCGTTGCCGTTTCTGATATTTTTTTAAATTTACTGAACTGGTCAGCCCGGTCAGTACAGGTGTCCCAGTAGTTTGTAAATACATCCTTTGTATATGTACCTATACCTACTACATAGACTGAAGCTACTACATTAGCTTTTTCTAGAATATTTTCCCCAATTTATGGTATCTGTTACCTACCTATATCCACTTTCATTAAGCGTAAAACGTGTCTGTTTTCTCCTGACAATACTTATAGGTTTATTTCTTGCTCTAAATTGGTAAAGATTGCGCAAAAATTTGACCCACAAAATAAACTTGTTTGCAAAGCAAACTTCCCGAACCCAAACAAAGGCATTAACATAGACTCCGCCATGTCATCTGGTCGAAGTCAATAATTCTTCGGTTCTTTCGTTTTCTTTTTAATTAATTTTGACAAATTACCCGACCTCCTCAGTTTCTGCTTTCGTTTAATTAAATACTGAAGTGACACTCGGGATGGCTGAAGAGAGGAATGTTAAAACGTACCTTGTTTCGCATTCTGTTTACGATAGATTCTTCTAGTTGGGAACTTTTATCTTAGACTTGAAGAGGCTGTTTGCAAAGTTGTCGGCATATATTTTCTGTAGTAGCTGCAGCTATTTCTATAAAGGTTGAATTCAATCATAAAGTCATCCATAAGTGAAGCTATATTTTTATATGTTTTAGATACTTATCTATACACTATCAGCGATCATTATATAAGTATTAATGTAGCTAATTACCTATAGTAACGTAGTTTAGGTAAAGGATATTAAACTTTATTCTATAGACTTAAACTTTATTCTATAAACAATCGAAAAAGTGCAACATTGATGAGCTGCTACTAAAATGATCGAACAGAAAACCTCGAAATATAAAACCATAAATCTATAATCTATAATCGACCAAGTTCTACAGTTGGTGTTTCGTTGCGTGATTTTATTAATTGTATTGATCTTATTCACAAGGAATAATTTAAAACTGTCAACTGTTTTAAATACGTTTCGTTCACCGCTAAGTAGGGTGCTTCCAAATTCAAGCTTCAAGAGGGAAGTATAGATAGACAAACATCTCCAGTGTACGCGCCGTATCAGCTCCGCCGTTTCATCGATGATGTTTGCCCGAGATTTAATAACATTCACCCCATTCCTGTTAAAGATTTATGACACACGTTATCATATTTACGAAGTACACAGGAAAATTTACCTTATTGCTTATAATATAGCTTGTTGGTTATCTCCGTAGCCATCTCCTCCCTAACATAAACAAAACGAGACGCAATTTTCGTGTTCAAGTCAATAGCTTAGAATAATAAGTGATAGTAAGTAATATTAAGGAAATCCACATAAGAGTCCCCTTTCCTTCTGCGGTGGTACTATTGGTTTCAGTTTTCATTTGTTTGATTCGCAATATAGTTGCATTTTTGAAATTCCTTAAATATTTCTAGTACGTATTATATTTTGTACCTTTTGTGATTCTTGAAAAAATTTAGCATTCAGCAGCAGAAGCTGCCTATCTATGGCACGGCGTTATCTAAAAGTTTTATTATTAAGAACTGACTTTTTGTTTTGTTCGCGAACAATTATGATTTTCATCCATATTACAAGATACAAATCCATCATATACTTATCCTGTGACCAAACAATATCTATACCAAATTACATCTAAATGGTTTACACGCAAAAATATTTAGTTTACACAGATTTTCATACATTACTATGACATCCGATATGGGAGCGGGATTTTAAATTTTTGAATAACGAATCCAAAAAATAGGAAATATTTGAAATTGAGGACTTGTTTCCAATTTTATTAGTAGAATTTAATAGCTAACAATAGACACGTTGTTGATTGAAATACACGAAATCGTACGACGATTTCACGCAATTTAAAAATCGTCTCCCTAGATGGAATTCAAAGTCTCCACCGAGTTCGACCAATAGTAGTCCCTCAAGAGGAATATGGAGAGCAATTCCGGGTGCTCGGTAGCTGGCTTACTTCACGAACCATTAAATTTTCCTGTTTGCATTTTTTAGCATACGTTAGATATCTACGCAAGACGGGAGACGGGAGCGCTTGACGATTGTAGTTTTAGGGGGTTGCGACACACTCGTACTGTTTAGTTTTATTAATGCACTTTAGGAAATTGTAGTGATTTATATTTAGATTTTTAACCCCCGACGCAAAAACGACGGGGTGTTATTAGTTTGACGTGTCTGTCTGTATGTGTGTCTGTCTGTCTGTCTGTCGGTCTGTCTGTCTGTCTGTCTGTTTGTCTGGCTGTCTGTGTGTGTGTCTGTCTGTGGCAGCGTAGCTCCCGAACGGATGAACCGATTTAGATTTAGTTTTTTTTTTGTTTGAAAGCTGAGTTAGTCGGGAGTGTTTTTAGCCACGTTTCATGAAAATCGGACCACTATGTCGCGGTCGAAGGTTTTTCAAAATTTTAATTTTGTGGTTAGGTTAGTTTAGTAAAGTGTGGTTACGTACAAAAACTGGAATGTCATTAAACATGATTTGGTAATTAATATTTCGTTTTCGTGTTTCGTTGCACCAACCACTTAACTCAGGGTTAGTGGGCTGTCATCTGTCAAATTCCATATAAAATGGTGGGTTAACCCTTGGGTTAACCCTGCATTTTCGTTGGTGCAAGTGGCCCTTAATGCACTTAAGAAAGTTATACATGTTTTTATATTAAATTTAATATTTTTTGTGAAGTTTAGTGAAGCAAGAAAGCTGAAGAGTAGATTAGAGCTATTAGTCTATAAAATAATTGTTTTTAGCAAACCTACGTTGGTTATCTCCGCGCAATACGAGGGACAGGAGCGCTTTACTATAATTATAGTTTTTAGGGGGATAGCTGACTCACACATCAATTTTACACATTGAAAAAAATGTATGCTTATACTTATTGGATTTTAGATTCCTAGCGAAGTATGTTACGTACAGTGCGAACAGCACTGATTAGAGCTATATCATTAAACGATATTACAAAGCTGCATAAATATACTAGTACTTTAAATATTTACTATTAGACACATTTTATAACCAGTCAAATAATAAAGGCATCGTAAGTACCAACATTAATGAAATCTTTAAAAAAATGTTATAACTCAATGGTCAATGTAAAATCACGTACCTTTGCTTACTTTTGAAACGTACCTAAAACTCAAAACAATTTAGCTAAAGTTCGCTTACCCCATACAAATATTGGTAGCTCTATTCGCGATGATTGCAATCACGATATCAATTAATCACCTGTCTGACAGGTTTTATCAACGTTTGATCATTAAACATATAGATTATATTATTAAACTTTCATGTCATTGAAAGCTCATTGGACAAAAGATTGCCGTTTTAAATATTAGATATCCTCAATTGATTGCACTAATCGCTACTGCGCGCTGCTAATAAAATGTGACATACTTTCGCAAAGCGAAATCAACAGTCTTCCATCGTTCAAACGTATGTACATACAGAATACGAGATACGAGAACAGTATTAAGTCCTCTCATTCATAAGTCATCCATAATAATATTATAAATGGAAAAGTGTGTGCGTCTGTTTGTTTGTCCGTCCTTCACGGCAAAACGGAGCGACGAATTGTCGTGATTTTTTAAGTGGAGATAGTTGAAGGAATGGAGAGAGACATAGGCTACTTTTTGTCTCTTTCTAACGCGACCTAAGCCGCGGGGAAAAGCTAGTATAGTAATAATGGATCACAATTGTGACCTGTGTATTTTAACTTTTTTATGAAGAAAAATTGAATTAAGTAGCTGCAATTAAGGCCACTTAACCCTTGGTATGCTTAGGAGCTGGGTCTGCTCCATAATATATGACCAACTTAAATATGTGTATATTATGATTGCGTTCTAGATGTCAAATTTTTGATAGTACATATACGAAAGGATAATTACCTAATAAACATTAAATGTTTTTTACCGTTATGCCAGCATTGTGATTATCAACAAATAAAATGTGGAATTGTGGAATGAATTGTCGCCTGCGGTATTTCTGAACCGATACGACCTTCAAACCTTTAAGAAAAGAGCGTACACCCATCTCAAAGGCCGGCAAAGCACCTCCAACACTTCTGGTGTCCACGGGCGGCAGTGATCGCTTACCATCAGGTGACCTGTCTGCTCGTTTGCCTCCTATCCCTGAAAAAAATTTCACACTTGAGAATACATTGCATGTGATGTGGATAAAATAAAGAGTATCGGCATTTGACGGAAGTATCCTTTTTTTTTTCCTAGCCTATA
Organism: Leguminivora glycinivorella; assembly: GCF_023078275.1. Classification (NCBI taxonomy): domain Eukaryota; kingdom Metazoa; phylum Arthropoda; class Insecta; order Lepidoptera; family Tortricidae; genus Leguminivora; species Leguminivora glycinivorella. The sequence goes on along the minus strand of NC_062974.1, from coordinate 18,778,716 downwards.
ATTGTGTCCCACTGCTGGGCAAAGGCCTCCCCTTTCTTCCGCCACTCATCACGATTTGCCGCCTGCTCCGGCCAGTCGCCGCAAAATGCGTCGAGGTCATCCCGCCATCTTTTCTTTGGCCTACCTCTGCCCCGGCTAATCTGTGGTTTCCAGTCGGTAGCCAATTTGGCCCACCGATCTGGATGCATTCGGCAGTATCCTAATTGTAAATTATATAAAATTACTAAATTAATAAAACTTTTGTTGACCACCAAGAAACCAGTTGCTTAAAATTAATGATTGCAAAGCATTGGTCCTACTCATCTTCTAAATCACCCTGTACAACTATAAAAAAATAATTGATACAGCGACAAGAGATTCGCTTGCTCGCTCAAATTAGAGGAATGAGCAAAACCATTGGATATGCAACTGCATTTACCACCATTTTCTATCATGTCACGTCAGCACTAATGGCTTTTAAAAATAACTTTCTGGCGGTATATATTATTCAAAATATTTTAATGGACAAACATCTCTCTATCAGTTAAATCCATTTAAATATCAGTGGAAACGCTTTTATTTTTGCATTCCGTGATTTTATCTCATCGAAGCTACGTTTGTAGTTTAGCATGAAGCAGACTATTGCCAGTATTTTTTTTTTCGAACAGGGTGAAATTTTAATGGATCGTATGGGAAGCTGGTGATTGACTGTCAATTTCTTATAAGTATTTAATACAAAGTACCTATTATAAAAAGGATAGTGTGTCTGTCTGGTTGGTGTGTTATCTTTTCACAGGAAATCATCATATAAGCGGACAATATTTTATACCTATATCACTTCCACCCTAATAAAATTTTAGGCTCCGCCTGTTTTGAGGTAAAAATTTAGCTTGAATTGAATTATTGCCATTCATTTTTTATCAGGCGCGATACCAATAACACTAATTCCTCGTATACGAAATCGCGTGAAAGCTACATAAACATATTGCCAAGTTTTTTTTTTAATAGCCTATATGGTGTCCCACTGCTGGGCAAAGGCCTCCCCTTCCTTTCTCCAGTCCTCACGGTTTGATGCCCGCTCTTGCCAGTCGCGTAATTAATAAAAATAGATAGTCTCAGTTCCAGTAGAATATCGGATATTTAATCTATCTATAAATCTTGATTACCCCAAATCTCAAGGATTGGCCCCCCTCGCCACTTTTACGAGCCAGGAAATATATTATGTATGTAGAGCTGTAGCCAGTAAAAATAAACGATACCATTGACTGCTTCCCTAACGCTGTGGCACTGTACCAAATGTTTGGACATTGTGGCTATGAAAAATAAGGACGTATGCAATATCCCACTGTTTTATTTGCCTGTAGTCATAGTTTGGAAAGAGGTTCTAGAAGGGATTAACAGTAAAATAAGCTTTAAGTTTAATGTGAGTGTTGTAATTAAGAACAATGTGTTTAGAGAATTTTGTATAAAGTTGCATGCATGGGAATGCAATAAATTGTCATAAAAATATTAGCGCCATATTTTTTTTATATACATTCCACGTCGGTGAGTAACAAGCATAAGCGGTCTATATTAATTATATTTAAAGAGCATATAAATGCAACGTTAAATGGTCAGCGGATGAGACAGGCACCTTATGACTATTATGTATTTTTATGCAACGCTATCGCGTCTATCGCAAACACCGTTTGTGCATGACTGCGTGTGTTCTCGAATCTTATTTAATTGTATCCCATCAGTAAACAATCTCAATGGACCCATTTTTTTCAACAAACTCCGATAATCACCAAGCGAATTCAATCCATTTGCCATAAAACTCGGATCCTAGTTACTGCGGAAGCGTGCAGTTTGCCGACGGCCAATATTTTTACTGGTGAAACAAAAGATACTCGACTTTGTAACGATAGTATAAGGTTACGTGAAAAGGAAATGAAATTGGCAGGATACTGTTGCCCCAGGCGGATGTCACCGGCAGTCACCTTATTTGGAAATGGTCCAGGATGGAGGACAAAGTTTTATGTTTTTCAATGTGGTTAAACTGAAGGAATCTAGTTGTGACCGCTTTTATAGCAGATGCGGTAAACATTTAACTTTTTGCGAGTACGGCGATGTTGTGTAAAATTCATTCCATGTTTGTATTAAAGTAATAAAAATACATGAATGTACTAGTGAAATGCTTGTTATTTATGTTATTGTGATTTTGTGCTTATTATAGTGCGATTTCGCATGTATTTTAAAGCTCAATGAAAACTACTCATGAATAAAATTGCTTGATATTGGTAAAAAATAAAAAATGTTTACGTAAAACTGAGTTGAACATTATATGACCAAGCTAGAGTCTTTTCTAAGATAATTTACTTAAAAATCAATAAAGGTTTGATAAAAAAAGTAAACAACTGAAAAGGACACACGAGGCTTCTTCATAATACATAGTTAAGCTGCAACTGAAAGCATGTCGTAAATAATTTACAAAGAAATAAGAACCGAAAATGATAAAGATTTTCTATCGTTTCTATTTAGCTTCATCACGTTCGCGCGGTTTCCTTTTTGGCGAAGTTGGTGGGAAGCCAATTAAGCTAGTAGCACATCGCAAATAATGCAGTGGAGCGACTTCATAAAATGAGGCAATAAAACTCAGAAAGAAAAAATCTAAAAACAAAAAACCTCAGAACACACAACTTCAATTGATGCTCGTTAGATGGCACTAATATTAAAAAAAAAACTGAACAATTTAAACACATCAAGTAAAGGATTTGGGTCATATTGATTGAAATTGATTGAAGAGAAATGTAAAACATCCCTGTGTCGGGAGATGACAGTAATTGGTGTCATTACTGCCATCTTCCGACACAGAGATGTTTTGCAACTTGTCTACAAATACTTTGACAAAAATCCTCAAAGCTCTTTGTTACTCCATGTACCCTACTTGATTCAAAGTCATAATAATTTATTTAATCGTATGGCGATATGTACAAATAGGCAAAATAAAAGATTAAAACCGAAATAAATTACATATATGAAAGAAAAAGTGACCAAGTCCTCTGGTGCCTGAGGCACCAAAGGACTTGGTCACTTTTTCTTTCATATATGTAATTTATTTCGGTTTTAATTTATATACATAGTAGTGTGACTACTTTAAGACAGCACAAGTTGAAATATTTTCAATAGATTATGATTTAACTTGTGTTCATTAGAAAATAAAAGATTATAAGGCAACATCCAAGTCTTGCAACCACTACAAAGCGTTGGGCGTCAAGTCCAGCAGATCATGCGGGCTACCCGAGTATACGCGAAGTGGGCACCGCTGTATGATGTGCTCCATGGTCTGGTCCTCGGTGCCGCAGTCCCATAGCGCGGAGTCTCTCCATCCCCACTTATGCCGGAAAAAGTTGCAACGTCCGTGCCCGGTTCTTAGGCGGTTTAATTGATACCATAGTTTCCTGGAGAGGTTGGTTCCCTTGTTCATGGATGTCGGGTCGATGTTCACAGCTGGGGTACCGTCAGCTTGCCTCATCCATTCTTGTTTCCAAAGCTGCTGTGCATCGAAGGAACTTTGTGTGAGTGTTGCAGCAGCTGCGTAAGCCAGGCGACGGGACTTAAGTCTGGTTAAAGGCGGGTTGACAAACTCCTGATGCATTGGGAGGAAAGGAGCTGATTTGATTTTCTCAGTTTCCCTTATCAGCGCTTGCTTCCTTCTCAGATGTGGAGGTAAGATTCGGCTGAGCGCAGGAAGCCAGTGACACGGTGTAGATTTCACTGTTCCAGTAATGCATCTCATGGTGACATTGAGCTTCGAGTCTACCAGCTGTATGTGTGCACTTTGTTGCCATACTGGGGCGCAGTACTCCGCCATCGAGTAGACTAGTCCTAGGGCCGTTGAGCGCAAACAGTCCGCAGATGCCCCCCATGAGGTGCCACACAGCTTGTGCATTATATTGTTCCGGGTCGATATTTTATGAGCGAGCTTGGTAAGGTGTGCTTTGTAACTTAGGGTCCTGTCTAAAGTAATGCCAAGGTACGTTGGGGAAGGATTGTATGGCAGCTTTTCACCACCCAAAGTGACGGATGGCTCGTACTTAACTAAGTGATTGCTTAAATGGAAGCAGGACACTTCCGTTTTTCTGGCGCTAGGAATAAGCCTCCACTCCCGAAAGTATGCCTCCAAGCTCCTCAAATCCGCAGTAAGCTGGCTCTCGCCTCGCCATAATAATGATATGATTACTAGCTTTTGCCCGCGGCTTCGCTCGCGTTAGAAAGTGTAGTATATTGAGTTTCCTAATTTAAATGTTCACGCTTGCGCGGTATGAATATTCTCTAGCTGACATGCTCTCTTCTGTCAAGTTTTGTACAACTAGTGAAATGTAATATTTTATATTAATTAATATAAAATATATTGGTGTGTTTCTCAGAAGTGATTTGTGTATTAATTAATTGCCATCCTCCTGAGGCACCCGGATATACAACAATTTGGCGACGAGGAAACCGGAAAATTTATAAAACGCGTTATCAAAATTGCATAGCTTTGTAAAAAAAATTGACAGCCATCATAAATCTGATTATTTGAATATCCCGGGAAGAGCACGGTGAACCACAGATAACAAAATTGGATAACAGATAATTGGATAACAAAATCAATCAGAATTTACTTGGAATTGACAGTTTCTCATTCATTCATCATAAAATTCATTCATTCTGTTCGTTCATTATTGACATCTTTGACACATTTGTTTGAAAATAATGTCATTGCGAAAACTTTCAAATGGTGGTTCAGCAATTCATTGAGCAAATTAATCAAAATAAAACTAGCTGGATACAACAATTAAAAAAGGAAGAGTTAGTCATTTTATTTCGGGATATTGGAATATCGGATATTGATCAAGAAACTGTGGAATCACTTAGACAATCGCTTCGTGAGTTGACCAAAAGTGGAAAATTACGGACAATTTTGGACTCGAAAGAAGACGATACTGAAAAGTTTGAATCGCTTAGGAGAATCCCAATTAAAGTACCGGTCAAAATGAATAATTTTATAGGGAGAATAGAATTATTCAATGGAGATAATTTTGAATTATTTGAACAACAATTAGAATGTGTTATTACGTTAAATGATATCGAGGCTACGAAACAGACACCATTACTGATTACAAATTTAACTACGAAGGTTTTACAAACCCTCAATCATTTATGCGCGCCTGATAAGCCCATAAATAAGTCATACAAGGATTTGATTAACTTATTGGAGAACAGATATGCCAAATCAACATGCAAGATTTTGGACAGAGCGGCATTTCGCTCACGGAATCAAACTAAAGATGAATCTATAGAAGACTATGTTATTGAGTTAAAGAAATTAGCTAAACGCTGTGAGTTCAAAGATATAGACGACCAAGTTAAAGAAAAGTTTATTGATGGGGTCAACAAACCTTTGATCAAATTTGAACTTATGAAGAATGGTGATGTTTCTTTAGAGAAATTAATTGTATTGGCTAGAACGGTAGAAGCCGCCTTAAAACAGTCAAAGGTGGAACATGAACACGTCGAATTATCACATGGAGTGAAAGATATGTTTTATGCTAGTCAGCAGAATGCTACTTCTACATCCAAAGTGCAATCAACGAAACAAAGGCATGGTTGGAGTAGGCCAACACAAGCAGATGCAGCTATGAAGAATGGTATAAGATGTTTTGTTTGTGGTAAAGATAATCATGTGAGGTCTGAGTGTTCATTAAAAAATAAGTTCTGCTCTGAGTGCGGTAAACAGGGCCATATTTTTAGAGTGTGTAGTGTGCGGCAAACAAAAACTGTAGACGTGGTTGGTGAGAACAACATTGGCGAGGACATACAAAAATTGTTTAAAGCTGAGGATGACAGGGAGATGTACTGTATGTATTCTTTTAATAATTTTGATGATAAGAAAGTGCCTCCACAGTATGTTACCTTATTTGTTGAAGGACAGCCTGTTCAATTAGAGTTAGATACTGGTTCTGAGGTTAGCACAATAACAATTGAGACACATAATACATTATTTCCAGGAAAACCTTGTGAGAGAAGTAATGTTACATTTAAAAACTTTGACCAAAGTTTATCACAACCAGTGGGTATGGTAAAAAATGTTAATGTTTGTTGGAATGAAATGACAAAACAGGTTGATGTCTATGTCGTGGGCAATGATAAACCCACTATTTTAGGTAGAAGCTGGTTAATGGCTTTTGGGCGGTGGCCTCTAGAGTTAGAAAATAAGATATGTTATCAGAATGAAACTTGTGATCCAGTGCAAGGAATTAAAAATAAGTTCAGGGAACAAGAAAAAAATGAAATTGATACGCTGTTAGAAAATATTTATAGCATATTTCAGACCCTTGAAAGTAGTGTATACTACTGTGAGCTAAATTTTAAAGAAGCCTACTTACTAGCACCGTTGGATCCAGTTTCACAAAACCTGACTGACAACATAAACACGCAATTGATTGCTTTTATGGAAAACATATATATGTGTAATAAAAAATTAACTGATATGTACAATACCTTAGAGGCTGTACTTTCAATATTAAAGGATTCAGAGATAAGACTGAAACCTCAAAAATGGAAATTTTTACAAAAAAATATTGGAGTTTTTGGATATAAAATTCATTAAGATGGAATCTCTATTGTTTTTGAAATATATAACAGCTATTTTGCTTATAGTAAATATTGTGGTTTTGATAAAGAAGAATTAGCAGTTATTTTCGGAATTTAGAACTAAATATTATGCCATATTTTTGTCAGCATTTTTAACATCTATGGGTGTGTGTATCACCACCAAAACTTATGTAGGGGAGAAGAGAAATCTGGAATCCTCTATCCCAAGACTTACTTTTAAAACAAGATTTAAGTTGTAAGATAGTTAAGAGGGGGTAGAGCAGGGAGAATTTTCAGAATCTGTCAAATTACCCCATTACACACACAAACACCCTTCACTCACACTACCTCAATTTACTGTGAAAGGTCAGTGACCCTTAAGAGTTATTTTGAGTTTGTAGTCAACTACTGACCTCCTTTGAGAAATTAAAACTGTAAAAAGGGTAGCATACAAGAAGGCAGAGAAAAATACACGTCATCTAGCTTTCCTTCTCTGTTGATGTCTCATGTGACTTAAATTTACCTAAATATGTAGATAACGTTTCTTACTCAGTTGATTGTTTATCTAGGTGTATTTCAAATTACTTTGCACTTCATTTTGCGTTACTTTTCTATAAGTACTTAGATTAAAAATCATCAGCCTGCCTATCCTCGCAAACATTATTCAAAGTCGTGTGTGAAGGCCGATACCTCCAGGCAGACAATTATGGTCGCGTGATAAATGATAAAACATCAGGCTGTCCCTATCGCACTATTTGTAAGTACGATAGGGACGGCCCGATGTTTTATCATTTATCACGCGACCATGATTGCCCTGCAGGTCTTCAGAGGCCTGTGCTGCGCATTACGTATATACGGGTTGTATTAAAGACTATCAGATATTTTCTTTATTCTTTTTGGTCGTTAGGTTTTATTTATCTTTTATTTTAATACAAAAATAAAGTATGTGTATAAAATAAAAACCTAATGAATAGAGTACAGAGCTAGCAGCAGTCAAGTCAGAGACACAAAGATAGACAGGGAATATCGACGCATATCTTATCAAATACCGCTATTGCCATCTGCAATATCTGCATCTTACACAATTTCCGAGTCTCTTCTCTTAATTTCAGTTCCTTGAGTTGAAAATGTTGAAACTCATACTTAGTATTAAATAAAACACAAATACATATAAAAATCACAATATAATTTTAAATTATGGCTTAGGCCCTGTACCAGTTGCAGTTGCCACGTCTGTAAAGCCCCTTGTAGTTTCTTTTAAATGGCTAAATCCCTAGATGTCATGTCATAAACATCTGTGATGTAACTGAAAATTAAAAAACATCGCTCAAAGATAAGGTTCAAATTAGCATGGCAAAAAATACAGTGCAGTCAAAATACCATCAAAATACGAAAAAGCATAGATTATGTCAATGTCAATATCACTGCCGTATGCCGTATTTCAGGCCATAAGGGCTGTTTTCTCAAATATGAAAAAATCTCAAAAGCAGAACTTTAAAAAGACTTTCATGGAAAATTATTTTGAACTTGATATGTAGAACAATTTTTAAAAGTTGTACAAAAAAAATCTGAACTAAGTTTGTAACTATATGAAAAGCATTTTTTATCTTAGATTGCATATTTTAGTATCGTAACGAATTTTCTTTCAAATAAAAAGAGAATTATTAGAATAGGTTGACGGTGTCTACCGTAAACTGGGGTTACATTGACCAATTTGGGAATTTAAACTTCTCTAGCTTCTACATTTAATGGGTATTTTTACCTATTAAATGTAGGAGTTAGAGAAGTATAAATTCCAAAATTGGTCAATGTAACGTAACTAAGAAAGAAAAAAAATGGGACCATCAACTTTTTAAGTCTTTTCCTGCTAAAAATCTAAAAAGGTAACAAAATAAGTGATATCAGGATTATTGTTTTCTGTCACGATGCCTGCACGTATCAAATGTTTCTTTTTAACCCAGTGGTTGACTGGTAGAGAATGCCTTGAGGCATTATGTCCACTATTTGTACTTATTTTTTTAAATGTAATAAAGCATAAATAAATAAATAAAATGTACGCAAAAAAAAAAGATGTGATCAAACTTAAACTGACATTGGGGTTAGTTTGATACACTATTTTTTTTGTAACGATAATCGAATGTAATCCCTTACAAAAGTATTTTATCTCAAGAAAAAAAAATGGTTCGCAGAGTCAAATATTACAACTCTTTAACGCTATTTTGGAGTTACTTTGATCAAGAATAAAAATTACCATCTTCAAAAAACCAACTTTATTTGCAATTGTTTCAATATTTATTACAAGAAGAGATCAAATTATCAGCCTCAACAAGTACCGTGACATAATCAACTATGTGTCATTATGGTCAATGTTACCCCATGCAAGTGACCAAAGACATCCCAAAGAGTAAATCATAAGTAGTAAATACCTAGTTTGACTTTATGATACAAAATTCAATACAATGGTATAGCTAAACACATTTCTGGCAAGCTAATATTCACTGTGAACCTTTTACTTTAATACCCACTACGTTAGTTTAGAAGTTTATTTAAACATGAAAAATAGCAACAAACTATGCTTTTATTTTGACACGTTATCCGCACTGCCCAAGACCATAATTACTTATTCACCGCGTCAGAGCACCATCTAACTATAAAGGTTGGTTAAGGGTTATTATATGTCAGCAATTCCCGTCAACTTTGTACAATGCCACGTTAGCAAATTTTAATTGATCCTATTTTGTTACCAACATTTAGTAATATAATTCGACTTTCGTAAGATATATACAGGATAATTGTTATAATTAAGAAAATATAGATACTAGAGAACCTTAATGACGAAATAAAACTTAATAAAATCTCAATTCATCAACAAAATCTTGGTAACAAAATAAGAATTAATAAAAACAAATTTAACTTTTCTCTTAATTTTTGTACAAAGTTGACGGGAATTGCTGATGTGTAGATTTCATTACCGACTACTCATACATAACATATTAAATCCTTATTTTTTTGGTCAAATAAATATAATATGCTCGTGACAGGTCATATTTTGTTCGCAATCCGAAAGAGTCAACCCTAGCACTTTTCCCTATTCACCCCCTTCCCGACCCTATTCACCCCAACGTTAGAGTGAGCGAAAATTACTAAATAAAACGACATATTTTCAAAGACAAACCGAAGTTCACACTGCCAGAAGATTTTTTGTGTAAAAAATTTGCATGGCACATATAAAAAAAACTGCTATCGACGTTCAAAAGTCGGTTTTGGCCCTATTCACCATAAATTACGTTAGTTTATACCCGTTCCGACCCCATGAACCCAAAATCTTTAGAAAACGATGTACTATGTAGCCCAATTGTATTTGGTATTTTGGAGGTAACTAGTAAAAATAATTTAGTTTTACAATTGTGCGAAAATAGATTCTCATTTGGCCGGTTTTTTTTACCTGGTCTGGTGGCCTAGTGGTAATAACTGCGTAAGCTGAAGACCCGGGTTCGATTCCCGGCTCAGCCACCGTGGGCCTTGTCGTTTTTTCTTTCGTGTATGATATCTATTTCAATATATGTATAAATGTATGTGGACAGTTGGACACTTTATTGTACATAAGACAAGTTAGGACATAAAAATACAGTATAGTTATGATGTACAAAGGCGACCTTATCTCTATAAGGGATCTCTTCCAACCTTTGAGCGAATTGAAAATTATTCATATAAACTTGAAAAGGAACAAATCAAAAATTATTTAATAAAATAATTTTATTTCTTCCCTAGTTGTATAGTTTCATACTTATGATTTTTATTTTAAAGTAATTCGTTTATATTATAGCAACCATGGGTGATTTTTGCGGACTTAAGTAGAAACGTAGAGGTTGACAGAAGTGTGATTAATATTTCTAAGTGTTAATTTCTTGTATCTAGTCTAACTACGAAGCAATACAATACGTATAAATTGCGTCCATATACAGAGAGGTCAATCATAAAAATATCACTTTAGGTAAGTTATATATCTTTTATACAATGTGACAGGCATTGACCACACATCCCAATTCACCCCTCTTCCGACCCTAATCACCCCCTTCGTAAACCTATTCACCCCTTTGCGACCCAATTTCCCCCATTCCTGATCCCATTCACCCCTCAGGCCGCGGATATTTATTCATTCCGTAAAAATTCCCTAACACAGTTGCATCGCTTTCTTCATGAAAACCATTATAAAAATGAAAATATGTCTTATGATTTTCTGTTATACATAAACTTTAGAAGTGTATACACATTCAAAAGGATAATGAACGATTAAAATGAGTAAAAATCCAATAAATTTGAACGTCAACTTTGACAGACATGAAACTGTAAATATATTATTTTCCTACTTTGATTGCGGAAAATAGAAGGAATATGTCAAGAAATATAATAACATTATATACCCCCGGAACCCTTTCCACCCCAAATTATGGTATTTATTAAATTGTCATTATGTATAATGTTGGGAAATACGGAACCCTACACTGACGCGCTCTTGGTCGGTTTTTCTTCTTAATATATGCTATTTAAGAGATAATAAAAAATTACACCTCCCAATTTATACTTAATAAGTTTTTTATGCAAAAATTTCATTTTTGGCACAAGCTATTATCGCCGACTGTACCTTTCTTTCAACAATCATCTATTGCTCTCCGAGACATTTCTAAAAACCCCTGACTCAATGGGGATACGACGTTTCATAACAGAGTTCCTATGATCACCTTTCTGCTTCATCATCAGATTAGCTCCATGATACCATAATATTACATTGTCACTTGATTTACATATGTGTGCAAAATTTCAGCTCAATCGGAAACCAGAAAGTGGGTCAAATTTAGCTTCTACGTTTTGACTCAAACTAACATACCTACTAACAAGGCAAGTTGAATAAAAGCTTGTATAAAGGCCTCTGATACTAGATTTGCAATAAGTTTACTTGTCATAATTTAAGAACAAATAAGACAGACATATCCAATGAAAAGTCTACACCATTTTCGTGAACTGTCAAATCACCTCATACAATTTACGGCTGTAAGGCAACCAGGTAGGGTTTGTTATTGCACTTTAATTACATATTAATGATTTCTAGCCCGTAAGATATATATTTGCTTTAACAATGGATAGATATTTATGCGGGTGAGAGTGTAATTTAGGTTTTTATAAGGAATCAAATATTTTTAAGCAACCCGATCAGATATTTATGCGGATAAGGACCCTCCCACATCTACCGTCTTGCGATCGTAGTGTCGGGCCAACTGTATGGCTAAGCCGCGCTGACGCGGCGTCTTTTTCCATACAGTTGGCCCGAAACTACGCTCGCGAGACGCTAGAAAGAGAGACGATGTTTTTGCCGGTCACGGAGCATCACAAATTTTTGCCGAGAACATGTCGTCAATATACCTACTTATGGCCCCCTATAGAAAATCAGATATTTTTGCACGGCCGTTCATAGTAATTTATGCTGGTCACCAGCTGGTATTCCATGAATATTTGGTCTAGTTGAGTGGAGAAGTACCATTCAAAACAAGCGCTTTCTAAACAACGATGTATTTTGGTACTTTATAATTATTATTGTTTTCAACTTACGATTACGTGTTCGCGGTATGCACAGAGTAAATCTTTAATGAAATTGAGACATTTTTATATATACAATTAAATTTGAACCAGAAGCACTATACCTATACCCGCTCGCATTCCCCTTTTTTCTATTCTAAGTAAGAATCGATTAATAAGTATCTGAATATGTATGGATAAATTAAATTGTAATTGTTTACATACAACCTGTGAAGTTTGGTTGACAAAATTTGACATATATATTTTTAAAATGACGTACTGTTAATACCAGCGTAATGAAAATGTATTCCAATGAGTAAAAGAAAACATGAAACTTTTTTCAATTTAACCGAACTAGAATGAAATCATTTATACTCATTTGGTTGTGTTCGTTATTTTCTTTAATAATGTGATATATTTTTATTTATTTTTTATGCACAAGCCATGCACCTTTAAACTTTAAATGAGATTGGATCTCCACCTGACATATTTGATTTACCCTATTTATTTTGAGCACAGTTTTACACTGGTATGGTTTTTCGTGTACGTACACTATTTTCTGTCAAAATATTTGTCAAATTTAATTGTCAACGCGGAGCGACCGGCGACACGTCTGCCTCCGATGAGCCGCTCACGGCATCTAATCGAAAGGAGAATTCTGACAGCAATGGCGAATGTATGGAAATTTTACGATAGTTTAAATTTAAGGTAAAATTTCTTTGTTGCCTTTGAGAGGAAAAATATAAAAAACGTCAAAACTTCTAGTCCATTTATCTGGCTTTTAGAATCACTTAATGTTATAACTAAAGTATTGAATTTTTTAACAAAGTTTACTAAACGGCAACATACGTTTTTCTCATTTTAGGTCAACTTTGCGTGGGTTTATTTATTATACCTTTAATAATTAGAGATTCTGAATAGTCAAAAGTTGTAGACACACTCTTTAAGATAATAACTACATTTATTTTATTTTATTTAATTTAGAAATGTGAGCAGCATTTGTTAAACGCCGAATGCACTTTTCGAGGATTTCGTACGACCCCCTCTTAAGTATTTGTTTGTTTGAAAGTTAAACATTGTTTATTCATTAATTACTAAATTTGTAACTTTTATTTGTTATGCGGGGAAGAGTGTAGTATATTGAGTTTCCTAATTTAAATGTTCACGCTTGCGCGGTATGAATATTCTCTAGCTGACATGCTCTCTTCTGTCAAGTTTTGTACAACTAGTGAAATGTAATATTTTATATTAATTAATATAAAATATATTGGTGTGTTTCTCAGAAGTGATTTGTGTATTAATTAATTGCCATCCTCCTGAGGCACCCGGATATACAACAGAAAGAAACAAAAAGTAGCATATGTCACTCTCCATCCCTTCGACTATCTTCACTTAAAAAATCACGTCAATTCGTCGCTCCGTTTTGCCATGAAAGACGGACAAACAAAGACACACTTTCCCATTTGTAATATTAGTATGGATTAGAAAAATGAATACGATCTCGACTCGTTTTTTTTTGTATTAAGTATTCAAGAATCCTTTTAGTAAAAACAAAAAAAAATTAGACGGTGGTAGATATTAGGTAACTAGGTATAGTAGGTATTATCATTGATTATATATTTATAATTTTTTTGCTGTGTTATTTGTTACTTCACTCACCTTCTTTATAATGCTAAAAGTAAGAGTTTGTGTAAACAGTGTGTTGTAATTCGGGATTAGAAAAGTTTCTAATAAACATCTAAGAAATGTACGAACTCGCATTAAAACTAACCAATTCTTAAGACCTTACTTTTTATATTTTCTGTTGATTAAGATAAAGTAAGGAGATTCAGTACAAATCCGATAAAAACAACTTCAAGTAAATAAATAAATGTAATTGAAACCTAACGCTGTTTTTGGGTTTGTTTCTTTGGGTCTTACAATACAATACAATACAAAACTTTATTTATAACATCGAGTTACAGGTCAAAATACATTCAAGTACATGTACTTAGTAGTTAGATGAAAAAAAAATCAGGTTTATTTATTAAAAGACGGACAGTAATGTTAAATATAAATAGGTAAAATCTTGCACAGTTCTCCAATTTGTATAGTTTACCAAATAATCCAAAACTTTTTTTTATTATGGAATTTATAGTTGACAAAATTCGTTGATAGGAAAATATACTCGTATAGTAGAATCGCAGTCAGTGATAAAAATTATGTGTTTTTTTATATAATTGAAACAAAAAATGAGAAATAACAAATATTATTATCCAAATAGGGAATAAATCAAATTATTGCCGTTTTTTTCTTTCATGTATGATATATATTTAAGTTAATGAGTATTTTTATGTTATTTTATAAAGCGCACAAATGATTCATAAATATCAATTTGATAGTTTAATCCCTAATATGGAGTAGATCCTCTGTATCATTATTTTCTGTGGGAGGCGCCGGCGCCCGCCCTTCTTCCGGCCGAGACCATGGCTACTCGTATTTTATCATCGCTTACAAAGCTAACTGCATCGCCGTAACCAGTTAGTATGATTTCTTATTTCTTTATTTTTCATATCACAAAAATTACAAACAGAGTTATATATATAGGCCCTAGCTGTAGGCATTCAATGGAGCCTTATGGATGTCTGCAACTATAAGAGTGGCATCTCATATCCCACACTTTTTTATATACCACGTCAATGGAAATAATTAAAACTATAGCTTGTAGAAATTTATTGGAACCTAGTGATTCCTGCAACTCCAAGAACAATAACATGTGCAGTGCCGATCCTTTCAAAACCTTTATATTTACTGTTTGAAGAATCCGACTCTGCAGCCTCCTAAAAACCTCAAAACGGAACTCCTTGGCAACAAGAACAAAGAACTTAAATCGCCCTTTTACACCCAAGATTAAGTTAGCTGAATACTGTGCTTGCTACCAAAGTGTTAAAGTTTATAATAAATTACCCGTTGAGCTCAAATCTATTTGTGATCCCGATGCCTTTAAAATTAAGTTGCGTTCATTTTTGCTTCAAAAATGTTATTATTCTATTGATGAATTCTTTTATTGTGACATTGGAAATTAATAATAATTCTTAATACATTGTAGATTACTTTTGTTTGTATTTATTACGTAATGTCTTTGGCAATATCTGTCTATTAAATTGGTTTCTATCTTTATCTTTTCAACATTATTTTAACCTATTAATAACTTAATGTTAATTAGTAATTTTCTTGTGGACATTTATTTTACCTACATATATATATTTTTTAATGTATCTTTCAATGAATTATTATTCTTTAAATTCTGTTATGTAATTGTATTTTTTCTTCCTCCTCACTATTTTGACAAATGAATTATTGAATGTTATGTTTCTCTAAATATTATGTTTTGTTATTGCATGCATGTGAATATTATGTTTTGATTTTGTGTGCCTAGATTTAAGATTCAAACATAATGTAATATTGTTAATGAATAAATCACTATGAACTATGAACTATGAACCTTCCCCGTCAAAGGAAATATATTTCTAGAACATTTACGAGTAGGTTCTTGTCTGTGATGATGAACATCCTTCAAAGTAAGTCAAAGCGATTTGTTTTCAGAGGACCTACCACAAACCACGTTCCACGTGTTGCTCTGTCACAATTAGATTTTGATTATTATGAATTTTCGCAAAGTAACGCCTGATTACATCAATTAATTACATGAAAATGAAATAGTACGATAATGGTTCGCTGTAAGTCCTCAATAATGTGCTATTAGGCTCCTTCTGTAGACTTTTGCGTGATCTCCCCATAACCATTAGTTTCCAAGCTTTTGGAGTAACAGCTTAAATCGGCCGCAGCAATGCCGCTAACTATTGCGTGCTCCATTTTGGGGATTTCGTTGTTGGTTACATTAGATTATTATCGCAGAGTTAAACGTGGCCGGTAAGTGATTGGTATGACGATTGTGGGTCTAATTTTATTTGTGAAAAGGCATAGTCATGAATCAGGTTATAAAAGTTATACTACAGACGCCATTATGGCGTAAAGCTGTCGGCCGTCAATTTTCACCATATTTATGATAAAAAAGTTAGGGCAAAAAAATCAGAATCTATGCAGAAATGGGAACTGCAAACATTGGCATATACATTTTTGTGTATTCTGAAAGGAATATTTTTACTAAAGTTTGTACACCAACTGATTGTTTTACCCAAATAGGTATGTATTAGGTATACAAAGAAAATAATCCTGTAAAATCATATACAACGAAGGACAACTTTGAAATTTATATTTTTAATCTATTTTAACGTAAGTATTTAATAAAAGGTAGTAAGTGGCAATCAAAAACTTTATTAAGTGCTTTTAAAATGTCGTCCAAAACAGAAGTCATTATCGACATAATTAAACGCCCACGGACGCTTCCAATTTAATATAAATAAAACGAGGGCATTAAATTGATACAAATTTCTGTTGATTTTTATCTTTTTGACTTCCTAAATCGTATCGGTGTCCGGTCCGCCCATTAGTATGTCTGTTCATTTCATTACACATTACGAATATCGCGTTTTATGTGATAATTAAAAATCGTCTGAACAATGGTAATAAACTTGTAATTAAATACATGCTTTAAAAAGTTTAACATGCATTGATAACAAGGTACGCTGATTTGCTACAGAAAACTACAAATTAAGTAAATTAAGTAAATTATAAGTCCTCAATTAGTGTCAATGTTTTTAAAGAAATAATTAAAATAATTCATAATAGGGTACGCTGATAACCTATTGAAAAGTCTAAATTCTTTTTCGAAAAAACCAATTCTTAATTAGTCGTAACGTATTTAAGGATATATATTTTATAAACGATTAAAAAAAGTCTTTATAAGTTGTAAGGCGTGAAACTTGTCAAAAAATACGGAACCTCGCACCTTAAGCCCGCGTCTTGTAGGCTCTGCATTTTTATCACATCTCAGAAGTAGTATTTCATGTCGCGTAACGAAGTAGCAATTTCACGTCTCGCTACAGGCGATACGATAATCGAGCCTGAACTTATTTAAATAAATAAAATAAACGTTTACGATTATTCCCCGATGGTATTTGGGGCGCCGTAAATTTTCATCACGGACGCTTATAAAAGTTCTGTAACAACTGATATCGGACGTTTTTAAACATTTATATGCGAGAGCATGTGCTGAAGTTATTTTACTATACTGTAAATATCTTAAACAAATTTTATTGGGATGTAAAAAGTACTTAAGTAACTTGCTTCTTTGGTTGAAGCAAATAGGTGCACTATTTGTGACCGTATTAAAGACTGCTTTGAAAACTGTAAAGACCATTTTGGTTTGAAAAATAAACCCTCAAAGTAAAATAAGCGTTCTCTTTTTATACCTAATTACCTATACATAAACAATTAATACACTTATTGTCTTTCAGGTCAAATGAATAGGTTACAAAATAAATTCTTGTAAAAAATAAAACAGTCACAAATTATTATCGTGGCTGAACTAATTTACTGGTGATACGTCGTGAAACTAGCGACAGGGGCCAAATTAACAAAGTTTATTTCGATTAGAAGCTGTATTATGTCGGAGTTCAGATTACTTATTACAACTATTTTATTTATTTTTTTATTTAAACGTGATAGACTTAGTGATTAATCGAGTATCTTTCTAATTAATACAGAGAAAAACAGTAAAATATTTGTCACATGACGACTGACACGTGAAGCTCTGTATGATAAAAAAAATAGGGGTAAAGTAACAAATATACAGCGCGTAAACGTAATAAGGGCGATAAATGAAACCAGGCATATAATTCAATATTGTTATCATCAATTAAGGCGTGTTTTTGAGTTACTCTTAATTTTCAGCCCATAATAAATTTTTGAAAAATTTCCCAGCAGCAATGTACTGTAAACGTCGTTGCGATGACAATCAATGACAACTGTCAACGAGCGTTTAACGCGAGTGTGTTTGCATTACGTTGCGGGCCGAATTAATTTGTATGGATAAATAAAATATTTCAATTTGAAGTAAAAGTTATCTAATTCCATTTGTTATGTCCTATACTCACCACCGTTAAGAGGTTCGCCCGTATTAGGTTTACACCCTGTATATTATTTTCTGTAGGATTATCTACATCTAATTTGGAAAAGTAATTCTCAAAACACAGAAATTATTGTGTACCTAAGGTCAAATCTATTTACTTAATATCTCCCATAATAAAGGTTAATTGTATAGATACTTTAACGCCTCATAATAAAGACATTATCGTTATAGGCCTATCGAATTTTTGGCCATGAATTTCCTCTAAAGTGGGAATGAATTGTATAGCATTGTTAGTCCATTTTATTATGAAGTTAAGGGATTTAACGCCGTTTGCTATCTATTTACTACGCAATTTTTTTTTAGATAAAATCTCCATGTACAGTAGATACCTATTTAAGTAAAGTCTTCCAAAAGTTAAAACATGAGTAATTTTTTTTTAGTCTATTTATGACATGGTGAATCGCATTCAGGGTACAAATAGTAACACACAAAAGGAGAATATGTACTTGTAGTGATAAGTTCCTTCTACGTGATAAGCTCCTTTTAAGAGTGCTTAGCCCCTGTGACCTTAGAATTCACAATCGTCCATATAAAAAGCGCTAAGTTTTTATTCTAAAACGGTTATAAATTCCAAAGTTTATTCTGCTAAGACAAGTAAGTAAAATTTACTTAAAATTTATTTAATACTGGCTAACTGTGAGTAGGACTTAAACAAAACCGGCCAAGTGCGAGTCGGACTCGCGCACCGAGGGTTCCGTACAAACCTGCATTTGATATGAATTTCAACTTGATAGCTCTACGCGTTCATGAGGAAAAAAGTAATAAGTTTATATTTATTAAAAAATATATATTTTGTAATGTAACTAAAAATTTAAGGTTTTCGGAATTTTTCCTTTATGTGTGCTATAAAACGTTGCTTCATGCCAAATTTCAAGATTCTAGGTCGGCTGGAAGTACCTTTTAGGTTTTGATTCCCTTGCGAGTACTTGCGAGTTTCAAAATATGCAGTTTAAATTGCTGTTTCTTTTGATTGCGTTGACATAGAAGTTTGATTTTGTTACAGCTTAAAGGTATTATAGACCTGAGTATTTGGTATGAATTTCAATTTAATACCTCTACGCGTTTATGAGGAAATGGGTAGTAAGGTTAAAATTATTAAAAAAAATATATTATGTGATGTAACTAAAAATTTATGGTTTTCGTAATTTTTCCTTTATCTATGCTATAAGACGTTGCTTCGTACCAAATTTCAAGATTCTGAGTTCACGGGAAGCACCCTGTAGGTTTTGATTCCCTTGCAAGTGTCGAAAATTTGCGGCATAAACGGCTGTATCTTTTGATTGCGTTGGCTTAGAAGTTTGATTTTTTCACAGCTTCAAGACACAGTAGACCTGAGTAATTGATATAAATTTCAGCTTCATACCTCCACGCGTTCCTGAGAAAAAGGGTCTTGACAGACGGACGGACGGACGGACAGACGGACAACAAAGTGATCCTATAAGGGTTCCGTTTTTTCCTTTTGAGGTACGGAACCCTAAAAACAAAGTGATCCTATAAGGGTTCCGTTTTTTCCTTTTGAGGTACGGAACCCTAAAAATAATACTAAAAACTGTAAAATTAATATGGTTTATAATATATTTAGTGCGTAAGCTCCATTAGCAGTTACCCGTTATATTTTTATTTGTCTCCTTTTATGCCAACTTCCTAAATTGTCTATTCTGCGGTCTAGGTGAAAGAGTCAAGAGCTCTATCTTAAGTGGAGACTTCCGAGACCTTGAACGTCCTTGATACCTCTTGTCTGTTCGGTCGACCTTAATTGGGGAAACTTGTCAAGAAATGCATTCGAGTTCTTAATGCTGTTGAACAAACACTATGTGTGACAAAACTAAAACGAAATCTACAAATAAATAAAAGCAAAAAACGAATAACGTCGCTGCATTTTCGTGTTTACGGTTGTTTATTTTATTTCGGATTAAATTGTAAGATTTGCGCAAGTTGGAAGGATAAATCAATTAGAGTTAAGCGTTGTTTTAAAATTGCGAAGACAAATTCTGGAGCGCAACGGGTTCCGGCCGGCGTCCAAACGGGAACGCAAAATGTATCGTTGGTATAATAAATAATTTCGTTAGAGAAGGAGAGATAAGAGTGCGCAGTGCAGCTGGGAGCATTGCGTCTGAGGCGGGCAGAGCGGCGCCGGCCACTTGGCACCGCTCTCGGTCATCGTCCCCGCGCCTCCATAAAAGCCTCCACAGGCTTGAGCCAAAACAATTTCGACAAATTCCTTCGGCAGTGCCTTAACACGCATGACTTTACGATCCTTCCGCTCTGTACCCGCGAACTCTCGTTTATTTTTGGCGACGCTCGCTCGAAATATTTTTATTGATATTCGAGGCTGCTTGGTATTTTTTTATCGCGTTATCAGATCAAATATTGCCCTTAAGCGCCGGGTTATTGCTGAAGGTGCCGGGTCGGCGCTTCGAAGAATGTCCCCAATTTGACAAACTGAAGCAGCACTACCTGCCTAAGTAGTTTATTAAAATCGGATTACGTTTTTAATAGTTTGGCAGAGAATTACTTTTGAATCTTTAAGACCTTGCAAATTTATCACCCAAAAAAAAATTTTTGAAAATGTAAACGGTAATTAATGTATAAGAAGTGAGCTTTGTACGTCTCATTATTCTACATATGAAAACATTTCCATTACTTAAGTATAACTTGCAACTGTTTGCACTGCAAACTTAGCTTGGTTTGATGTTTTCTGGCTACGAGCTACGTTGCCAACATGTCAATCACGTGCTTTTAACTGCAGCGAACTAAACGCAACTGCCACTATCCCACTAATATGTATAGAGGAGTGATAGAGGGACACAAAGAGTATCATTGGCGTAGCGTAGGCGATTGTCGCCTTGGATGAGTCAGCAAGACATGAAAAGTTATGACATATTTGAGATACAGTATTAACGACTGTAATTGTTAATTTCAGGTTCCATGCTAAGCGAACTCTGAAGCGAACTATGTTTAATATTAATATTTACCCCATATATTATAAGATATAGGTTCATATAATATGGAAAGGTACGGTATTTGTATAGACTCGTACATACCTATACCTACATTTCATGTCTCGGTATAAGGTACTAAGGCTGAGATGTGTCATGAAATGAGTGAAATACTTATTTCACGAATTTTGTTCTAATTTAAAATTCGAGAGTTAAAATGACTATCAATAACGTCAAACAATCTTGCAACCCTATTTTTGTGTAAGTACCTAAATATTTTCAAACAACAGCTACTGGTATAGCTTTGGAATAGGTAAGGAGTAAGGATAGGCTAAAATAAATCTCAAAAACAAAACGCATTTTTCATTAAGTATTATAATTTATTATCACAATTATAACATTTCTAGGCATCTACATCTAAATATAAATAAAATAGTCTAACTCGATAATATGGAACGCCGAACTTAAGGAGCTTTTGTACTTTAACTAACTACAATCTGGTACTTAACTCGCTACGGAAGAACATGATTGATAATTATGAAAATACCACTGCGGTGGATCTCAGAGGAAACTAAAATGTTGGGCAAAATCAAAATGTAAATGTCAAGTTCATGAAACAGATCGTGACCTACGAAATGGCAGTTTAAATAAATAGCAGGCGTGCACTAAAGAAATAATTGTTGCCTACTTATATACAATACTGATTTATGAGTGAGTTGGTTTTTGGTATGAATTGATTGATCTAGTAGTTGTTGACTTTTTCTCTAATCCACTTGCCAGAGTAGGGGGTCTCTAACCTCTTCACCTTGGGCCTGAATCCCTTCTCGTCGGCAGTGTAGTCTACGCGGTACATGAAACCGTCGGGCCCTATGTACTCGTAGAAACCTTCGGACGCGATGCCCTCGTCGATCGAGTTCGGGTTCTTCAGAATGGCTTTCTCTTCAGCGCGGATCTTGTTCTCGGTCTCGAAACTGGAAAGAAAATTATAAAGTTAGTTATGCAAATTGTAAACTGAAATAGATGGGATTTCAATAATAATGTGACGAGCCCCCCAAAGGTAAAGGTCAGATTCAAACCGGCGCCTTTAACTATCACGATTGTCGTTCTGAAACCCTGGCTGAATCGGTCTCAATTTCTCAACTAAGCATCTAAGACAAACAAGACGTCTTTGACCTTCTTACATCTACAGGTGCTCTTTCGGATACACATCCCCATGTGTATCTTTTGTCCGTCTTTAACCAGCTCCAAGTCTCTGTTATGGAAGTTCAATCTCTTGATTCCATACACACGTCGGAAACTATAAATCATCATTTTCACGAATGTTGACATCAAGGGCGTTTTTATAAGCTTTTTTGAATGGTTGTTAAATACAAATTTATTGAGAGTTTACTTAATAAAAATATAAATCATTCTTTCGTCCGTCGGATTATGAGCTTACCATGATTTGACTCAAATTTTCAATGTTACGACTTTACCTTCACTATGAATGTGCATAATTGTCTACCGCGATGCTGATGTGCTTACAGTGAGACAACTTTATATATTTAATAGTATTCTTAAAGTCCACAAAACTTTGAAAATTGACGAAAATATACTAAGAAAACGTAATCCATATACCGTAATTATACAACCTTATGCTAAGACTTCCTTTGCACGAAGACAACTTTATGTACTATTAATAATTCTATACAACAAAGTAAATAGACTAATAAACATTTACACAAAGAGCTACGGCGAATGCAAGACACTTTTGTTAAGCTGGCTAAAAAGCAAAACTTACGATGAAACTGAGTCACTCATAGAATAGTCCTGTTACTTACTAAAAAAAAAAGGAAAAAAACAAATTATTGTAGTCAAATCAGCTTCTTTATTCTTCTTTTTTAGAACTGTCAATACGAATTAGAACGAATTTATAATATGTAATATAGATATATACGAAATCGTGTTTAGATATGTCACAGTCAACTTCGTTTACTTAATATCTTTCCATCCGACCTATTAATTAGAATGTGGATTTTAAAAATGACTATTGTCCATGTTTTTTCTTTATAATTACTAATATGATGCTTGATTTCGTGCATGGTATAAAATATTTTATTTTATATTCGTTAATCTAATAATTAAAACGTGATAAATATACTTACTTTGTCGTGCGACTCGCATGTGCGAGTATTTGCATGGACAATCCTCTGTCTTTATCTTTATTATAATAATGTGTTTTATATTCCTGGTTCACCCTGTTTAATATTGAATTTACCTTAACCTAAATTTACTTTCAAATGTACATTCAAATTTAGTTTTAAATTTACTTTCAGATACAAAAAAACATTATTACCTAACTACCTAAAAATCTACTTTGAAAATTGTAATGTAACATAGTTGAGAATAGCATGTACCTACCTATTTTATATAAGATCACAATTGTACTTTAATATTATTTTAAGCGCTGAAGATAACCCTGTATGAAAGAGCGAATACCTCCTAATACAAGTTTTAAACTTAAAAGGAGGATTCGGCCCCTACGCATGTGTACTTTGCTGAAAAATAAATAATTTTGAATTTTTTTGAATTTTGAATTTTTGAATAATAAGCAAATTATAATCAACGAGGACATTTTATTAGAAGACATTATGCAACAATTTGCTATTTAATTAATTATTCTACTTTTAAAATCCTGTTGCATTTATTAATACATTTTTATACGTGATTTTAAACTACAGATTCTATAGAGACTATTTTGTATTATTACGTTTGTAAACAAATACTACATCATAATTAAATTCCAAATGTCCAAACAGGTTTCCATAGTTGTATAATTTTGCACAATTGATATAAAAATAATTTGAATATTCTGTCAAGGTTTCTCTTTGTCAAGGTTACTCTCTGAATGTGTAATCTTAGTATTAGTACTAATACTCATTGCAGTTGTGATTTACAAATGTCAAGATTGCCTGCATAATGATAATCATTTCCGAATAGCAAGTTCAATCGAACTGCGAAATGGAAACAGGTAATAAGTCATTCATGTCCGGCTAAGCAGTAAATTATTCAACTAGCTAATTTTGTAAAACTAGTTGATTAATTCCTTTATCGTAACGATACATCACGGAGCTATTTTTCTATGCTAATGACAATGATAAGCTTGACATTCAGTGAGTAAGGCCAAGAACCTTTACCACGAGTTTCGAACGCTTAGTCGTTACTCGATAGTGTCAACGTCACGGAAATTATAAGTAATTTGTTGTTCTAGTAATTAACTTTTTTGGGTCACTGTTGGTCTAGCCGAAGTGATCATTGACGCTTCGTGGCGATCGAAACGCAGATAGGAACAGCTTGCTACCATACGCTAGTGAAGCGTAATTTAAGCGACTGTGACGTTCAGTGGGTCCCTAATCAGCCGACCTAGCCAAATGACAATCGTAGACGCTAGTCCGATTAAAACGCAGACATGCTCTGTCACGCAAGTACCAAAGAGATCGCTAGATCGCTTCGAAAACGTTATTATCGTGAGCGTTTTGCGCATTCGGCTATGTGCAATGAATTGCAATGCAAGTAAGTTTTAAAACTACAGAACCCCAAAAAAAGTTGATAACTTATGGTAGCGGCTAAGTTCTTTCTGCCGGTAAAATAAATCTTGCATGTTACATGCCCAATTTGAAAGTAAAATTAGAAATTAATTTTGAATTGAAACGGCAATGTAACTTTCTTTTCCATTGTTATATTAATGATTATATTCTTTTTTCTGCAAATTATACCGAAAGCTCAATGAATGAGTTTCCAACTAAAGTAATATGACTTATGACTGATAACTTCGCCAACCCAATTTTAGGAAAACCATTATTATAAAACTTAATTCAACCTCTATTTTAATTTAGGATAAGTTCTCAATTTTATATTTTTTTTGCTTGTCTATTCAAAGTAGCGTTCTAAATAGGTACAGTCAGTCAGTAGTTGTATAAGTCCTTTTAAAATGGTATATTTTTGAGTTTTTGAGAATCTGTATACTTTTACATGTATGTGTCTGTAATACAACCACTGTCATAATAGTAATGTCATCACTATGAGATTCCTACCTATTAGATTTTAATTTGACCTGTATTTTATTGTTTACATATTTACTTAATGACGGTAGTTTTGAAATACCATTTGTAATTCAAATTGTTCTTTCATGTTTTCTATTGCTTATGATTACCATTGACATTAATATTATTGTACCTCTTATATGTTTGCATGCCTAATTATAATTATCATTATTGACGATCATAATGTAAATTCATATAGGTTAACGTAGATTAATTTATACTGCAATTTATCACTATGTAATAAATAAACTAAACTAAACTAAACTAATGTTTATTTTCCTCAGTAACGTGCAACAAATAATAAGCGGAGACATAAACATATCCGTTTGGTTTTATTTTCTGACAGTTTCTGGTAATGTAATTTTCACGAAGATAAAGCGTTTAT
Organism: Leguminivora glycinivorella; assembly: GCF_023078275.1. Lineage (NCBI taxonomy): Eukaryota > Metazoa > Arthropoda > Insecta > Lepidoptera > Tortricidae > Leguminivora > Leguminivora glycinivorella. Next base: position 18,753,066 of record NC_062974.1, on the reverse strand, counting down.
ATCTTTGCTATCTCTGTTTTACACGAGATATTATACTAAGGATTACTGATGTGCCGACGGAAAGTTTCCGAAATTCTGAAATGTTCACATAGGAAAACTTCGGAAACTTTCCGTACTTTGTATGGACAATTGTATGGATGGAAACTTTCTATTTCATAAATTTAAATTCCCTTTGTTTTCGTGAAAGTTTCGTGAATTTTTCAAGAAATTTAAGGTTTTTTTGAAAAGTTTCCGCAACTTGCACATCAATACTAGGGATACATTGTTTTTAAATTTAGTCCGACTTTTGTAATTATGCGCACTATCAATTATGTTACTTTCTAAACAATGCCTATTATGTCCCCTTGTGGTGACGGATTAAGAATTTTATCACCACCTTTCCTCCCATAGGTGTCGTAAAAGTCGACTATGGGATATGGGTTCCATTGTGGTGTGGGCGATGGGTTGACAACCTGTCACTGTATCACAATTTCGTTTTCATTGAACCCTTGCTAAGAGTGTCAATGAACTTATATTTAGATTCATATGCTCTGCGTACCCTGTTTATATAATTATGTATGAATTTAACGATGTAGGGAACAAATCAAATTATTTAATTAATTTTATTTTCATTTGTTTTTTTACCAGTGGGCTTGATCGCTTTTTCTTTAGTGTATGGTATCTATTTCAGTTTATAATGTATAAATTTATGTATATTTTTGTATTTAATTGTTTACTTACTCAAAATCGTATTTATCCTCATGGTAATTATGCTTCTGGCTGATGATCTTAATCCCGTTATTCCTATAGTATCCTTCCTTATAGTACGGATTGTCATCGCCAGGCTGCAGCACTAGTCTGTACTGGTCAACGGATTCTGCACCCTCGTAGGGCTCATATAGGTGTGCGTAAGGCCCGTAGCCACCGTCGTATGGGTTGTCGATGTGTATGTAGGGGTTTGGTATGTGGACGTATTTACCCTCATCTCGTGGTCTGTTGTACCTGTGATAGAAGGATACGACGTTTGAATGTACAGTCAACCAATTGGAACCCTCTAGAACAAGGCCACTGTAGAACTATATCATAGTGACATTATAAATCAGATTGTAAGAAATCTCTTACTGCTTGTCATTTTGACATGGTTGTAGAGTGGCCTAGGGTTCCAATTGGTTAGTATTACTGTACTCGTTTTAAATAATATTATACAAAAACTTCAGTGAACTACATTGTAGATTTTTATCAAATCGATATAAAGTACTGGATGGCAATCTCTGCTGGGCTGTTCATGTGTTCATATATGACACTCTAGTTAATATTTAAAACATGGAAAATGTTTTGATTAGTAGAAATTAATCCGCAGTCATGATTGTCGCCCTGTACCTTACGTAAGTAAGACCGATAAATAAGTAGGTACTTTTTTTATTCTATTAGACTTGAAGCGCGAAATATATTAAACTTAATTACAAACCATCCTGCTAGAGTTCGAAAAATTAAAACCATATTTTATTAATATATTTGATATCATAAATGAATACTTAAAGGATATTGCTATCCATGTTTGCAACAGAAATTCACATTAAAATGTCAATGCTCACTTAAGGCACTGAAAATTAATAACGTGATATTTAATGACTACCAAATATGTAAGCACTAAATTAACCTTTTGTGTATCTACTTAGTTCAATGTTAGATGAATATGGTACCGGCGCCTACACTGAGAGAAATTTGCATTGTGAATTTAACAAGTTCGACTTGTTGCGGTTTATCCGTTTGAATTAGCCAAACGTATGTTTAAAACAATATGTGTCAGGTTGTTTTTATAAAATCGACTTGTTGATTCAAATATATTGCCGATTCAAATGACAAGTAGCTTGTTGTTTGAACCAAAGAGCACGTAGGCGCTATTTTAACCAAAAAACTTGTTGAACGAACATGAAAACTGGTTGTATTTTCTCTCAGTGTAAGATGACCCGTCATTATTTTTATTTTTTATTCCTCTTATTTTTATGATCAACTTTTGGGTTTGCTTAATTATTTATTTGAAACTTTATTGCACACAAAAAAGTACAATTGGCGGACTTAATGCCTTCAGGCATTCTCTACCAGTCAACCATGCGGCGAAACAGAAATGCGTCAAGGTACATATTATGGTAAGGTAGGTTTATGGTATTAACGAATGAAGATACATAATTTAAGCTCATTTGCACTTGCAAAAGTATGAAATTTTGAAAATGGATATAATTCAAACAAACTGGATATTAGATTTTACCTGCCAGATTCGCCGTACTTTTCAGGAATCCATTTGCCACTGCTCACTGGTGAACCCACCGCCGCTGTGCTGACAATAACCAAGCACTGCAAAAAATAAAGGAACATAGTAAAATACTAAAATGTATTATATTAAAAAACAAAAATAAAAATCAGTCGAATTGAGAACATCCTTTTATTTGAAGTAAGACTTTATTTACTAGAATAAATTCGTTTTTATGAAAAAAAAAATTAAAACAGTGTCTAAACCATAACAAACTTTAGTAATTCAAAACTATTGATTACTTATAAAATTATTAACTGCCTTTAATCAAAATTTCTCAATTTAAACCAAATAATTTAAATTACCACTAAACGGAGCATCCTTGAAACTCCAAGAGTCCTTGTAAAATAACACGTCACGTTACAGTTCTTTCAAAAAATCACTTATTCACTGCACCCGTGTGCACGATGCGGAAACCGCTGCGTATGTACACTCCTTAGAGGATTTCAAATCGTTGTGTTGATTTCGAAATCGACGCTTCGCTTTTTATACATTTGCAACATCAACTCATCTGCAGCAGCGAACACGCGCGAGTCTACGTCACTCCGCATACCTACCCGTAACACACACTACTTATTTTTTTGTTGCATACCATTGTTGATCACTTTATTGGGGTATCCGTGTTACAAAAATGACTTTCCAAAAAGCTATAAAATTCTAAATCGCGGGTGAGCGTGAATAATAACTGTGTTAAAAGGTGTATTGTTTGCGAATTTCAATTGGGGTTGATATTGGCCGTTTTTTGACTTAATTGCTGGAAGAGCAACGATTACATGATTCACTTTGAAAGAACGGATTTTTGGTGTCGAATGACTTCTATATTTGGTAGGCCCAATGCAATAACATTAAAACGCGCCTTTTAATTGTATTACAACGCAATTGAGACTTCATTTAAGCTGTTATTTAATATTAAAACATTTTTTTTACAAGGTTTTAAAAATATTTAAACTAAGTATTTTTTAAGGCAATAAACCTCAAAATAATTAAATTTTCATTAAATTATAAAAAAATATCAGTCTTCCCTTCCCTTCCTTCCCATCCCCCTGTCCCTTTCTTTCTGTGGGTGTCGTAGAAGTCAACTGTGGGCGAAGGACTAACAATGCAGTGGGTAACCTTATGATTGTTAAGAGTGGCAACTTGAGCAGTTTCATGTTCTCTGCCTACCTCTTTTAGGCATATAGTCGTGACTCTATGTATTAAAATTATATGTGTGTATGTAAATCATAAATCATTGATTTACATCGTATTAAGTATAGATAGGTACCTACTTTAATATGTATGTAAGATCAACGGAGATATTTGCGTGTGGTGAATGCGTCTTTTGAAGATGGAACATTTTAGTACCTACTATTGCAAGTATTGCAACCCTTTTTTTAGTTTCGAGAATTTCTTCAAAAGACGCAATTACCACACCAAACACAAACGGTTGACCTTTGACCCAGTACGAAAAAAGTAAATTTTGTTTATCTAACAATCGCTCTATCAACATCAATAGTGCAATATTTTAGGCAAATTAAAATCTGCTTTCACTGCATTCCTTTATTGCGACCTTGTAAAATTCACTTGACAAATTAGTGTTTAGCATACACGAGTGGTTGGTTTCCTCTTAATGGGGGAATTTACGCTAAACATGACATAAACATGTTTTGTTACTTTTTAAAAGAATGACGAAGCAAGAAACTTGTACTTTCTTTGGGTTTTTCAATTTAAAAGATGATGTTGCTATTATATCTACTATATGCTTAGGTGGTCCATTAATTTTGCTTAAATATATTAAGTATGTGCAGATAATTATGTACCTCCTATCTCTGCATCTAAAGAGATGTTTATTGATGATTTATTATAATTCCTCTCTCATACATTGTACGTCGTTTTCAATCTAGCATTATTTCTGCTTTCATAAGTTCCGTTTCCCTATTTTTTCAAGTTTTTTTTTGGGTAAGTGTTTCAGACTGCAATTAGTCTTTGCATTTCAAATTCGCATAACTTTCCTAAATGAAAAGGTCCAGAATCAGAATATCTTTATTTGTGAAAACATAGGTACATTTTAGGTGGTAACAGTACATGTTGTTTCTCTATGTTTTACCCGCGAGTGCAGGTATACAAACTTTTTGATTGCAAGCAGCGTGCAGCTTAGCTATAGAGTAGCAATTTATACAACATTCATTCAAATTAAAAAATAAATCTCTTTTTACTTCAATTTGACGACCGGTCTGGCCTAGCGCGTAGTGACCCTGCCTGCTAAGCCGCGGTCCCTGGTTTGAATCCCAGTATTGGTGTGATGAGCACAGGTATTTATTCCCAAATCATGGATGTTTTCTATGTATATAAGTATGTATTTAACTATATAAGTAAGTATATCGTCGCCTAGCACCCATAGTATAAGCTTTGCTTAGTGTGGGGCTAGGTTGATCTGTGTAAGGTGTCCCCCAATATTTATTCATATTATTTATATACTCATAATTTCCATTATGGTAAAGTCCTGTTTCTATTTATCAATAATAGAGGTATATTACAGATAAAAACATCACGTCATCAATAGTTCAAGCGCAGTTGTCACGAAAATTCTTTCCACGCCCCAAAACGGCTTTATTATTCGGATCATTTCATAAATTCCTTAGTGTTTACGTCGCCGGTCAAAGTTGACAAAAATATTATTTTCAACGATTATGTGTAACATTTATTTGTCACCAAATTCATTTGAAATAGTTGAATATGAAATTAATGTTTCCGTGAAGTGTGACGCAGAGGTTGCGGATTCTCGGCGCCATGCGCTAGCGTCGATAAGACACGGGGTCAATAAACATGATTGAGCTATTAAGTACCTATGGAGTGTTTGTTTGCATAATTAGGAGCGCTTATTTGAATAGATATGTAGTTTATTTCAAAGTATAATTGCATGCTTGAGAAGATAGTGGACGACACAAACTTAGTCCATAATTGTTTTCCTTCCTGGATGTTGAAATTATGGAATGTGTTATAAATATCTGTGTGTGTCGCAGAAGTCTACTGTGGGATATGGGTTAAATTGTGGCGTAGGCGAGAGGCTGGCAGCCTGCACTGCAATGTCACAATGTAGTTTTCTTTCATTTCAACCCTTTTTTGCCAAGAGTGGCACTGAAACTTGAATAGTTCATGTACTCTGCCTACCCCTTTATAGGATACAGGCGTCATTTTATATATGTTACTAATATTCCTATATTTATTAGTATAATCTCTTGACATATAGTCATAGTAAAATTTTGTTTTTGGAAGTTCATAATAAAATTAATCAACAATTTAGATATTTATGATAAGTCGATTAGTGGGAAAGATGCCTTTAAAATTAATTGAACTTTAGACAATAACTAAAAATCATAATAATTATTATGTTAAGTATTTCCTTTTCAAACACGCGCAAACTGTTTCACAGGAATTGTTTACCTCTGCCTCTGGTTATTATTTCGTCTGGCGGATGTTCAGTGATTCAGGCAAATTCTAACCGAACTCATGACCTTTGCCAGTCTACTCTGAGAATTAAAATCAATTTCTGGCCACAATAATATTCCAGTTACAAATAATATGAGTGGGCCATTTTATTGGTAAAGCCCCAATAGTAGGAAGTCGGAAATCGACTTTTTAACAGAAACAATTTGTTGAATCACTCGTCTCAATTGATAGTAATATAATTATAGTTTGTATTACAGAAAACAATACATAATGCAAGAGACACGTAGTGAAATTTATTTGTGTTTTAAAATGAGGATTCGTTATTTGCTATTATGTAAAACTAGACTAGAGGCAGTTTTTCGTTAATTGGACAAAAATATTTCTAAACGTAAGTATATGAATCCATGGGATCGAATTTTGAATTTCGAACGCACGAATTCGCCGTTCGAAAGTCTGTGGAAAACGACGTAATGCTATTTTTGAAAAAGGACGACTAGTAATTTTAAAACAAGTGGTAATTACCACTCGTTTTCGATTCTGTTAATAGAATTTAATTCGTTAGTAGTGGACATATTATTGAACGAATTTCACGAAATCGACTGGCCGAGATTCAAATATCGGCCCCCAGGTCCAAACACTTGTAGATTAATACCAAAAGTCACATAAAAAAGTAGAATTGCAATGAACATTCCACAGGACGTTAAACACCAATATAACTTTTATGGTACTTACTTTTTAAGCAACTATAAAAGAAAACGTTAGCACGAAGAAGTGTCTCGCTATCACATAATTCACGTGCCAGAAGGGCAAAAAACAAGACTGACGCAATGAATAAACAATATCGGGACAAAAAAATGTCGAGCGACATCGAAACCTTAACAAAGAGGTACCGTCTTTTGCAGACACACTTCAAGTCACTTCACTCGAATCCTTATATTATCATCTTATACTTTTATAGCACACCCACGGTTTACTGTAAAAGTTTAAAGAAAAATCTTAGTATCCAAAAACCTTAATGGGTGAGTCGTAAAGTGTCTGAGTCAGATATAACGACGAAATATCGGTAAACAGTTATAAAACCTTAATCGTATTAAAATACTTCATAAAGCCATCCGCTCATACAAATCAGAATCGTTTTGTATCGTTAGGGTTTAAGATATGGGTCTGGGAACTTGGTAGGTAGCGATGCTGTTGTTGATGTTTTAATGACATTTGAAGAGGCTAACAATCTAATTATTTTCCTTCGAAGACTTTTAAGGGTTTGTAAAATAAAACGTGTCATGCAGGATGGCGCCGGACAATCGCTTAAAGTATAACAAATGGGCAATATTTTAAAAGATGAGCTTTACAATACAAATACGTTTTGGTTCTTTGAAAAAATAAATAATTTGCCCATGACCTTCCTAGAACTCAGTGTCAGTGTCAATACTGTCATTCGCGACTGATTGCACAGAAAGTATGTTATGCACAATCATGCTAGCGAATATTTACCGACTCATTCACTTGATGCCTCTTAAATGTTACTGTTTTATAAGCATTGTTTTAGTTTGCTTTTCCTCTCACATTTTAAATAAATAACTATTAACCTACCATAAAAGCATACATTTAATATACTTACGGTAAAGCGGTGTGATGCCGACACATTGTTAACGTAACGCTGTTATATTTTAAATTATTTGTTCTAATATGTCCTTTATTTCCAGCATTTCTTCAGCTACGCTACGCGCGACGGCGCCATGTTATTGCTACAATATGGGAACATCTGCTACGTTCCTTGCTACGAGTTAAGAGTAACGGCCCTATTCGATCTCTCAGATACATCATAGATACGATATGGATTGGATATGTCAATGACAAGTGATGTATTCTTTGAACATATCCGGAACAACAACGGCATTTTATCCGAATTGACAGGTATGCACAATCGACGGGGTTTCGTTGCAAAAGCTATGAAAGTCCTAGGCCTATCCGTGGGTATTTAAATTAGGCTAAAAAAATTGAAATCAAAAGGCCGAAACATTAACTTGACATTGCATTCTAGAGAATATCTAATTAAGTTATGAAATGAACTAAAAAATATTTTTCTCTCTATTTTGTTAATTAGCCAGTATTACTAAGTACCAAGTACCTACTTGGGTTTATTATAGCAAAAATATTTTGATAATATTGTATTTACGAAATGCTTGGGATGAAAATTCGCAGAAGACTAATTTGAGTATAATTATTTGACGTCATCCAAACATCTGGTGCCGGAAACTACCGTCACGCTTGTGACGCTCCAGCCCTCTGCGCAGCTATACAGGGTGTTTTTTAATAACCTGCAATATGTTACGATGTAAATAATATACATACAGGGTGAAATGACCTCGAAAGTCACTATGCAAAGTTTGAACGATCCTTTTTATTGTATTTTAACCAATACGCTCCATGATTTTGATCCACGATTGGTCGTAGAGAATGGTCCTAGTCTGACCCCCTGATTTAAAATTCATTAAGATTAGCGTTTTCAGATTATGGAAAAGAGCGAGAGTGCGAGAAAAGGTCATTTTTTAGGGTTCCGTAGTCAACTAGGAACCCTTATAGTTTCGCCATGTCTGTCTGTCCGTCCGTCCGTCCGTCCGTCCGTCCGTCCGCGGATAATCTCAGTAACCGTTAGCACTAGAAAGCTGAAATTTGGTACCAATATGTATATAAATCACGCTAACAAAGTGCAAAAATAAAAAATGGAAAAAAATGTTTTATTAGGGTACCCCCCCTACATGTAAAGTGGGGGCTGATAGTTTTTTTTTCATTCTAACCCCAACGTGTGATATATTGCTGGATAGGTATTTAAAAATGAATAAGGGTTTATTTAGATCGTTTTTTGATAATATTAATATTTTCGGAAATAATCGCTCCTAAAGGAAAAAAAAGTGCATCCCCCCCCCCTCTAACTTTTGAACCATATGTTTAAAAAATATGAAAAAAATCACAAAAGTAGAACTTTATAAAGACTTTCTAGAAAAATTATTTTGAACTTGATAGGTTCAGTGGTTATTGAGAAAAATACGGAAAACTACGGAACCCTACACTGAGCGTGGCCCGACACGCTCTTGGCCGGTTTTGACAGAACTTTTTTATACCAATTTGGTAGCTGCCTTCACTGACCAACTATCAAAATATAACTTGGATAGACATACTAAGCAAGCAGAAAAAAAATGTACTGACCCTTAGAAAATATGAAATCCGACTAACCAAACTGTATGAAATCAGTTTTTGGTTTACTAGAGAAAGACGCTAAGAAGTGATAGGGTAAGAAATATATTTTTATTATTTTTAAATACAGCTTGAATATTCCATACCTACAGGCGAATACCTTAATAACAATTAGTATCGGACCTGAGGAGCCTAACTAGATTTTTTTAATAGATGAGATTTTTTTTTCATACATAATATTGTATATATAATAATATGAATGTATTACGTCCACATCAATTAGTGTACCCTTCGTCAACTGAATACAAAATCCGTTATTAGCTACAAGCTTCGTCAAAAAGTAAATAAAAGTAAATAAAATAAATAAATAAAGTAAATAAAAGTAATTAGTGTACCTACATAAATGTCATTACGACATGACGTTTATGTCATGTCAAATTAACTTGGACGGCGTACATTGCTGCTTGGTCAGATTAAAAAAAAATACTCTTCATTAATGACACTATTTAACAAAACCTATACGATTCGTATGATCAGATACTATAAGTAGATTCGCCTGTAAGGAATTCACACGCTGTATGTTTTGTCTCTTAATACTTTTAGGCCGGAAATGTACAATAGGCGGACATACTAAGTAAACCAACATGTGCCTGATACGTATAAAAATGCCTCGTTTATATACAACCTGCATATTGAAGACGACACATTAATATCGATTACGCCGATGAAAGTGAATCATCAAAAAAAGAAAGCCAAGTTCCTGATGCTTTTTGCAACCAAATAAATAAGGCTAAGTACTTTTTTCTGTAAGTAAAAGATTCACGTTCACAGGACGCCATCGCGAATTATAGTGCCAAGTGTGTGAATCTGTTTATAACCCTTATAAATTGTATGGGCGGCGCATAAATTGAAGAATACGGTCAAAGATATGTGCAAACGTTATTTCATTACGTTTGATAGCCTTTCACTTCGCGATAAAATAATATGTAGACGGGTTTTCAATCAAAATGTGTAATTGTGTTACGATAAATAACTGTTCGTGTCTGATTCGAGTAAATGGTTAGATATTAGACATATGTAGGTATACGAGTATATGAATAATAATGAAAAAATCTCGACAAGTTGCATATCTGTATATTTATAATTTATAAAAGAGCAGAATAAATTGACATTATTATTCTTAAACTTAACCGTGATCTTAATTTCATTACATACATATATACATACAATCACGCCTGTATCCCATAAAGGGGTAGGCAGAACACATGAAACTACTAAAGCTTCAGTGCCACTCTTGGCAAATAAGGGGTTGAAATAAAACGAAACTGTGACATTGCAGTGACAGGTTGCCAGCCTCTCGCCTACGCCACAATTTAACCCATATCCCATAGGATTTAGAGCACATCCGTCAGTTTCCTCTTTCGTCAGATCTCTCATATTTTGCGTATAGGTCAGAATTTTTAAACTGCTGACTAAACAGCATTCTCGTGACGAACACGTCCGTCAGATTCCTCTTTCGTCAGATCTCTTATATTTTCCATGTAGGTCAGATGTACCATAATGTTTTAGGGTTCCGTGCCTAAAATCAAAAGGGTAAATCGGAACTCTTATGATCATTTTGTCCGTTCATCCGTCTGTCTGTCTGTATAAAATCTTCACTCGGGCACTCGTGGAGAAAACGAGTGGAAAGTGAAACCATATAATATACGTACCACAGTCTTGAGCTACAATTCTACACCCTCAAGAGAGCGTCCATTAATCACGTCATACGTTTTTGGATTATTTTGGACATTTATTTTACTTACGAATCCGACTCTCCCAAAGAAAGAACTGACGACAGCAGAATCTGACGAAAAAGGCGTAAGAGGTTTTCCGCATAGGTCATGCCTGACGAAACTGAACTAAAATGATAAAAATAACTGCTTCTGACGAAGGAGGAAAATGACGAACTTGTTCTAATTTCATTTCGATCTCAAATAAACAACTGACGTAAGCGGAATCTGACGAATAGGGCGTGTAAGAGGTTCTCCGCATAAGTCATTCCTGACAAAACTGTACTAAAATTCTAAAAAAAACTGCTTCTGACCAAAGAGTAAACTGACGGATGTGCTCTAAATCTCCCATAGTCGCCTTCTACGACACCCACGGGAAGAAAGGGGGTGGTGAAATTCTTAACCCGTCACCACAAAGGCTCAACATCAACTGAATCATCAGGTTCATTAAGAAACTAAAATTGAAATTTTATTATTTTTTAACAAAACAATGACAACAACAATGTACATCATAGTATGCACCTATCTTAAAATGACAACTCTTGAGTGAGTCTCGTTTAGACAAACTCGCATGTTATTTTAATATTGTTGTACTTAGTATTATTTTAATATTGTGTGTATATGAATTTGTAAAGTTGAATAAATATGTTTTATGTTTATATTTTTAGTTTAGATAAATTGCGGACTAGGTAATTGAGGTCACATCCAATCCAGCACGACGATAAAATTGTTTGTAGTATAAGTTAGCTGTTACTTAACGTACGGACTGACTAATAAGAGTTATAATAATCATGGAGCTACCTACCGTCACACTATGCAATAGCATAATTAATTGCAGGCTGTCAACGAGTTTGTAAGCATACGCCGACACCTTACCATCTGAATTGCCTGAAAAATACCCGCTGAATATGACGTACGATCTTAGGCACAGATTCCTAGGTCAGTATCTCATTCTAGCGATTTAGATTTATTTTAATTTGCAAGTCATATGTTATCATTATAAGAATGTTAATGGCGTCAAATATATACTTCGCTCATAATTATTAAGTGTCTGTTTATTTAAATAGCATTTAAGTAATACTGACGTGACGTGACAGACGTGTCAAGAGAAAAAAATTTATCAAAATATTTACTTTCTTACCCATTTTAGCGCAAAAACCTAAATTTAATAATAGTGAAGTTTCCTTTTCAGCCCTTAAATATTGTGAGTTTTCATTTTAAACCGAGCTCTGCCTAGCAGCGCTCAAAATACATCTCAGTATGAGAGATTCCTGTCAGACGGCGTTTTATACTATCAACTGTAAACAATACCACCAAAAATAGATATGCTTACGAGATTGCGTAGTAAAGCTGGGATAAATATACGACCTTCACCTCGGCCCGTTGCGCCCAACACTCTCCGTGGGAATTCTTCTTCCAACGATGAATTTGCATCAGCAACCGACACAGATGATTCTTGCGATGAACGCGGATCGCCGCTGCTGTTCCTGCCCCTTTCCTTGCTACCGCGGACCCCGTCACCGTCGCTGCCATCGGTGCTGCCACCATCCCCGCAGCCACAGCCGCTGTCCCCGCCGCCGCCGCCTCCGCCACCCCAACCGCCGCCTCCGCCACCATTATCATCATCGCGACAAGTTTTGCCACCACAGCCCGTATGCCCTGGGCCTACGGGTCGGCCCGCTCCGCCCAGCCAGGATAATTCAACGCTTTGTCCCCTTTGCCCTCAGAGTCGCATGTTTAAGGGACAGAGAGGACTCAACGCCCATTTAAGACTCATACACGGCACCAACCACAGCATTTCTGATACCAATACCAATTCTATCCAAGCCGGAAACTTGAGCAACACACCGCAGGCAAGATACCGGCTGAGTGACCTGCCTCGGCTCAAATCCAGTGTTCCAGTGCTGAGACACATCCCCAAAGGAGCCCGCTGCCTCGCTGCTGAGAAGCTTTGCTCGATTATCGACAATTGTTTACACACGAATAGCGTTGACGACTGGATTGACCTACTGTCGTTCTCATACACAGCCTTAAAGTTGCCAGATGCCACTGATCGCCACTCTCTTACATATAAAGTAAAAAGTAACATTAATACAATTAATCAGTACTTTCCATCCACGCAAACCACAACCAAACCTACCTCTTTATATCGCACCATCGAGACTAAAGTGCATGACGGCGATTTGAGGGGAGCTGTTCGACTGCTTCTGTCAGACTCCGCCCTTGCTCCTTCTAATGAGAATACACTACTTGCTTTGAAACAGAAGCACCCGCCTCCATCTAGGTTAGTAGTTTTGCCACCTGAGCCTTGCATTACAAGCCCGTTTCTGACCGTAACGCCTTCAAACGTAGCCGCGGCAATCGCATCTATCTATAATGGGTCTGCCTCTGGTCCCGATGGGTTGCGACCCCAGCATCTCAAAGAACTGATTTCACCTGCCGCAGGTAACAACGGTCCCCGTTTGTTGGATTCCCTAGCCAAATTATGCAATTTCTTACTGAAAGGTATGCTAAACCTGGAAGTAAGACCATTTCTTTATGGGGCCTCCCTTTGTGCCCTATCTAAAAAAGACGGCGGAATCAGGCCAATTGCGGTTGGTAGTATTTTTCGACGCCTCACGGCTAAACTGTGTTGTCGAGCAGTCAGAGAAAGCATGGCTTGCTTCTTGCAGCCCCGACAGTTGGGGTTCGGCACAATTCTGGGTTGCGAAGCGGCAATACATGCCACGCGCCACTTCGCAACAGAACATAATAGTTCTCATGACATCATCATCAAGATAGATATAAAAAACGCATTTAACAGTGTAGAGAGAGACACAATTCTGAATGAAGTCCTAGATCAAATTCCACTCCTTTATCCCTTTATCTACCAATGCTACGCCTTGCCGAGTAATCTCTTCTACTCGGGTAACCTCATCCAGTCACAAGTCGGCGCTCAACAAGGCGACCCCTTAGGACCTCTTTTATTCTGTTTGGCCATACACAAAATTATTTCCGCAGTAAGCGCGCCATTGAACGTATGGTACCTTGATGATGGTGTCATCGGGGGCAGCCCAGAAGTTGTAATTGAAAACTTAAAAACTCTATTACCGGCCTTAAAAACAATAGGATTAGAAATAAATTCTACAAAATGTGAATTGTTCGCCTGCGGTAATGTAACTCCCGAAACACTCACCAATCTGGAAACAGTTCTGCCGGGATTGAGACAGATTGATAAATCCTCTTTCCAACTCTTAGGTGCTCCCATATTTTCCGAGGGTGTCAGCTCTGTATTACAAAGTAAAAGGCAGGCACTCGCGGGGGTACGTGAGCATCTGAATCACCTGTCGAGACACGTCTCTCTCATTCTTCTGCGGAACTGTTTCTCAGTACCTCGCACTACCTACACCCTTCGAACATCCCCAACCTGGCTATATATACAAGACCTACAACACTACGACGACACTCTAAAACTCATCCTGGAATCAGTGCTGAACGTAAGCTTGAGCGGAGATCAGTGGCTTCAGGCAAGTTTACCCGTGCGTTACGGTGGTCTAGGTGTTCGTCGAGTCCAGGATATCGGCCTGGTGGCCTTTTTGGCTTCAGCATTCGGTTCAGCTAATCTCGTCTCACGTATACTAGCTATAGATAGCGCCGACACCTGTATACCATTCGCATCCGATGCTTTAGCCAAATGGGCCACATTATGCCCTTCCAACGACCGGCCGGAAAACCCGGCTGTTCAGAGGGGCTGGGACGATATCCTGTGCAGGCTCCGTCAAACTAACCTACAGGCTGGTGCCTCGGGATACGATCTAGCGCGACTCAAGGCGATTTCCAAGCCTGAGTCGGGTGCGTGGCTGCATGCCTTGCCTTCTCCTCAACTGGGGACACTGCTGGACAACGATTCCCTAAGAATCGCAGTGGCCTTAAGGCTAGGGAGCAAGGTGTGCAATGTTCACCGATGCATTTGTGGGGCGTCAGTTGAGGAGAACGGCCACCACGGACTCAGCTGCCTACGTTGCGCCGGTCGTTTCCCCAGGCACCACTCGATAAACGAAATAATTCGTCGTGCGATGCTCTCGGTAAGTGTTCCGTGCCTCCTGGAACCGCCAGGTTTGTCTCGAACCGATGGCAAACGTCCCGACGGGCTGACGCTGGTTCCTTGGCAGAGAGGGCGGTGTCTTATATGGGATGCAACGTGTGTGAGTACATTTGCTGCATCCCATATCAGACACACAGTTAAGACGGCAGGCTCAGCAGCAGAGACTGCTGCCAAAAACAAACGCCTGAAGTACTCTGCCTTGGAAGCCACTTATGACTTCGTGCCCTTCGCGGTTGAGACAGCCGGGCCCTGGGGAAGGGAGGCGCGTGAACTCTTCCGAGAGATCGGAAAGCGCCTCAGGGAGAAAACAAAGATCCCCGTTCCGAGTCATGGCTTGTCCAACAGGTCTCCATCGCCATACAGCGGGGTAACGCTGCTAGCGTGATGGGGACCTTTGGACCCGGCATGGCCCGGAACGGGTTCCTCTAGGTATCCTACCTTCTTTTTTATATATGTAGTAATAATTGTTTTTTTTTTATTTATTTTATAATTGTACGCAAGTTTTATTGTAAATTATGAGTTGTGTTACTTCAGTATGTTGTAGAACATTCTAGGTACTTCTAATGTGAGGGTATATAAAGCCGCCCTCGTGATTGGTTTAGTTAGATTGAAATAAAATGGACGAGCGACAAGTTCGAACACTTTACTTATACGAGTACTTGTTAGGCCACAGTGCGCGGGCTGCGGCTGACAATATCAACACTGCATTGGGCGCTGGAAGTACAAGCCATGCCACGGTGTCCAGATGGTTTGACCGTTTTAAATCAGGAGACAGGAGCCTTGAAAGTCAGTCACGCTCAGGGCGACCACCTGCATTCAATGATGACGATTTACGCCGCGAACTACAGTCGAATCCTGATGCTACTACTCGTGAATTAGCGGAAGCACTTAACTGCAGTCACCACGCTGTGGAATACCATCTGTATGAGCTTGGGTATCGAAAAGTTTTGGCTCGATGGGTACCGCACATCCTTACCGACGCCAGTCGTGCAGTCCGTGTCGCCATCTGTCAATCACTTTTGCTGCGACCCCGACGTAAAGAGTTTTTGACTGATCTGGCTACGGGAGATGAATCATGGATTTATTGTGAGAACGATACACGTCGTGCTTTTTGGCTGCCTCGAGAAGAAACGCCACCAACTCAACCGAAGCTGAGTCAAAAGAACCGCTTAAAAGTTTTGCTTTGTTGTTTCTGGGACTCGCAAGGCATGCTGTTTCATGAACTATTACACAATGAAACTGTAAACGCTAACAAATATTCAACACAGCTCACCGAACTATCTTCTGCTATCAAGAAAAAACCGGCCAAGAGCGTGTCGGGCCACGCTCAGTGTAGGGTTCCGTAGTTTTCCGTATTTTTTTCAAAAACTACTGAACCTATCAAGTTCAAAACAATTTTACTAGAAAGTATTTATAAAGTTCTACTTTTGTGATTTTTTTCATATTTTTTAAACATATGGCTCAAATGTTAGAGGGGGGGGACGCACTTTTTTTTCCATTAAGAGCGATTATTTCCGAAAATATTAATATTATCAAAAAACAATCTTAGCAAACCCTTATTCATTTTTCAATACTTATCCAACAATATATCACACGTTGGGGTTGGAATGAAAAAAAAATATCAGCCCCCACTTTACATGTAGGGGGGGTACCCTAATAAAACATTTTTTTCCATTTTTTATTTTTGCACTTTGTTGGCGTGATTGATATACATATTGGTACCAAATTTCAGCTTTCTAGTGCTTACGGTTACTGAGATTATCCGCGGACGGACGGACGGACGGACGGACAGACAGACATAGCGAAACTATAAGGGTTCCTAGTTGACTACGGAACCCTAAAAACGACGAAGACGAGCCACTGTAATTTTACTACATGATAACGCTCGACGTCATGTCGCATCTACCGTTCGCCAACAGCTGCAGAACTTGGGCTGGGAGACGATACCCCACCCACCTTATTCTCCAGACCTCGCACCATCACAGACTTTCATTTGTTTAGAGCCCTGAAACGACATTTGCGGGGAAATCAATTCAATGATTTCCATGATGTACAGGTGGAGTTGAACAACTTTTTCGAGGCACAGCCATCAGAGTTCTGCGCGAAAGGCATCCAAACTTTGCCGGATCGTTGGCAAGAAGTCATAGATGCTAATGGTGATTACATCATCGACTAAGCTTTTTGTATTGTAATAATAATAATAAATATAAAACGTAAACCAAGTGTCTCATTACTTTTGTGCCAACCCAATATGTTTCAGACATGTTACCGTGTCAGTGGTGTTCAAAATGACATTTCTTCGAATAAAGACGTCACCTTTGACACTGACTATTATCAAAACTGTATTTAATAAAACTTTACACATTGCACACAGTATCTGACGAGAAGCATAGCAAATAAACGGTTGATTCGTGCGGGCTTTTACCTAACACCTAATTTTGTGTAAAATTCTTAAGACAAAAAAGGTTTCAAATTTACGTTAACCGCCCACGAAAAAAGGTACCCGAAGACGGCACTTACTAAGGGTCCAACTAAATTGCGGTATTTGATTGGTATGCTGAATAGTAAGTAATCTTACCTGTCCGTAATGTAGCTAAAATAAAATGCAAACTAGTTCGCCGTCTAAATGAGCTCTAATGAGTACCATGAGCTTACTCAATAGCGTAAATGTCGCCCAACGTCACGTCACGTGTCCCAAACGTTTACTTACTATAAATAATTCATAATTTCGTTTCAGCGAACGGTCTCATAGCGAAGAGTCTCGGCCATCTTGAGAGACTCTCACTAGGTGGTTGGATAGGTGCAGAATGCAGTGGTCTTGGACACAGCGGGAATAGTCCGGCGGCTCCTCTCACTGCAGCCCTAACCATCGGCAGCTTGTGCCTCCTGCTCCGCTGCTGGCGGTACCCTAGGTTAGGTTTTTTATAATGTGTTTATAATAAAATAAATATTATAGGACATTCTTACATAGATACGGTAAGCTCAAGAAGGCTTGTGTTGTGGGTACTCAGACAACGATATACATAATATACAAATACTTATATACATAGAAAACAACCATGACTCAGGAAGAAATATCTGTGCTCATCACACAAATAAATGCCCTTACCGGGATTCGAACCCGGGACCGCGGCGTAGCAGGCAGGGTCACTACGCGCTTAGGCCAGACCGGTCGTTAATTATGTTTTATATTGTTTTGTATGTGTTTTTTTTTTGTACGTAATATGAATAAATGTTTTGTTCTTTTATTATTAAATGATTGAATGATTTAAGAGCTAGATTAAAATGTATTCTAAAACGTCCAAAAGTGACGATGACCGCTTCCGCTCAGGCGACTTTTCTGCTCGTTTACTGACTGTAAAAAAGGCACCTTTTCTTGTAAAACGTCACAAATGTTGACCCACCGGAATGCGACCTTCACGCCGTCCTCGAGAATGCCCGCCTCCGCCGTAAAAAAATGCGTTTAAAGTCAAACCGTCAATTTGCTACAGCTACTTCAGCTAAATAAAGTAAGGCACATTAAACGCGGAGCTACGAATAAATTAAATATATAAAAGGCGAGATTAGGAAATACCTGTTAATATCATTAAAATAGTTTGTAAACCTCATTTTTTCATCCCTTAACTATGTATTATGGTATTTGATTCAGTAATACTAAAGCTGAAATTCAATTATTCATCTTTTGGGTATGAGTTTTTTGTCCGCTACCTACTTACATATTTTCCATCTCCAATAATTGTAGGCGTAAATAATATCCCTAAAAAAATATTCTCTAATTCACCTGCTATAATAAGGATATAATTATTATATAACTTTTAAAACTAGGAACATTTTAGTTATGCTTACCTACTGTTAACGAAATATTTGCTTCAGGATTTGTATCCGTAATTTTAAAAAATCGTTGACATGTTATTAATAAAAAATTTGATTGTGCAACGAATACAATAATAATAATTTTCATTAAGAGTCTCGACCAACATCTTAAGAGACTCTCGCTAGGTGACTGGATCAAGGGCCAGATGCAGAAGGCGGTGATCTTGGACACAGCGCGGATAGTCCGACGGTACCTCTCTCTGCAGCCCTAACCACCGGCAGCTTGGGCCCTGCCCCGCTGCTGGCGGCACCCTAGGTTAGGTTTTTTATAATGTGTTTATATGTTTTTTATATTGTTTTGTATGTGTTTTTGTATTTTACTTTTATATTCATATTATAAACAGCCTAACTTAAGAGGAAAGATGAATAAAGGAAGTCATAATTAAATCTCATGTACCTAAACTTCTTTTATAGTCTGCTTATCAAAAATGTGTATTTTGTACACAGCACACACTTACCTACTCAACTTTCTAAATCTTACCTACTCAAATTTCTAATACATAAATGCCTCGAGATATTACAAAGCCCTTGATTCTTGGATATTATGTATGTAGCTAACAATAAGTTGATTGTATCTCGGTCGACATTTTGCACCTATCAATATGGGCGTGAGTTGTAAATGTTATGATACTTATGATATACAATAATGACATGACCTGCTCAAAACGGAACACCTGATCGAGGTCACAGAACCTAAAACTCTTCCTATAACTTCAATGTTAGTAATCCGTAGATCACAATACTGACGACCTTAGTAAAGAATTTTAATGCCAGTACATAATCGTTTTTCAATAGCAGTTGGATTACTATAGAATTTGTGTATTGTGTAACGATACGTGTAATTATTTTGTTATTTGTTTACTTATTACATTTAAGCAGATAATTAGTGATAAGTACCTATTATAAATAGGTATGTTGAACAAACATGACAGGCTAATATTAAAAAATAATTATCTAAAAAAAATCGTGTAGTGCTTGTAAATGAAGCCGAAATCAAGTAATAAAAAACAGAACTGCTTTGAATACTTGTTGCCCTACGGCCATTGACTCCAATGACAAAAACATATAAAAGCAAGAACGCGTAACAGGTTTGGGAATCATTGCCTCTTTTTTCCATTTTTCTGTATCCAACACCTTTCATTAGTTCGCAGTATCTGGATAGAGAGAAACAAATGTGTCAGGTAAATCTTTTAATCAAGGCCCGGCCGTCGGCTGATTGGCGACGGCTGTGTGACTGATAAGCAAGCTGCATTAGAGATCCTGGATTTGAATGTGTTCCTTTTAATGAGTGAGTGAACGCTCAGTAGGTAAATTCACGCAGGCGTGTAGCGGGATTTGTAGAAAAATTTTTCTTCCGAGGGAGTTTAATTATAAAAAAATCTTTTTAGTAATTTTTTGTGTGTATCTAAGTGTGATGAAAATCATCGTGTATACTCAAGGCGTAAGAATATTGCAAACATGAGTCTTTAAATCGCGGCGTCGTGATTTAATTTACTCTCGTTTGCAATATTACCTTCCGCACATTGTATACGATCATATAACAACAAGGCCCATATTACAAATACCTTAGAGTATGTATACGAATTTTAATTAAATACTATTTAGACGATACAACCCGCAGAAACGTCGGTTCTTCTGTCGCATTCTGCAGTTTGCTGGGGAACCTTCGAAATGGGAACCTGGATGATCCCCTGCGAATATAGGTACCTACATTTTGTGGATGCTGTAAATTTTGTGTTTTGTGTAGACACCCGAATCTTCAAATAGGATCTTAGTCATCTAAAGCTTTAGCCAATATAAATCAACTTTCTTAAATGAAGTTAAACTGGGAATCAAATCCGGGACCTCAACCAAAAGGTCACACCACACCGCTATTGTATTTAAATAGCAAATAAACGTCACGAGCGCCCTTTACCCTCCCGTATAAGACTTAATGCGATTCGGTGACAGTGCAAAGAAACCAACAATGAGAGATAATCGCGAGCGAAACGTATTATTTTTAAAAAGGTCGTTTTTGTCAAGTAATGTTTTTCATTCGTCCTGCGACATTTTGCGTGCTCACGATGTACTTCCTTGACGTTAATATGACGGTAATTAACAACTTGTATATTGTAATTGTGAGCTTGTTCGATGAGATCGTTTGACCCAATTTATTACCGATAAGTTTTTTTTTGTAGGTAAGTTTTTGTTCGACTTATGTTATTTAAGAAATAATTGATAATCAGAGGCTGTCTCACAAAAAAATGCTTTAAAATTTCATAAATGCTCCATAATTTTTTTTTATACTTTCAAAGAAACGCCCAATATTTAGTTAAATGAACACAGAATTCCAACTTAATACGTGAGTAACCCGCTTAAAATATTTTTAAATATGTATGAGTCTCACGGGAGTTTTATAGTTAAAACAGAATTCCAAGTTAGAATTTAATTTATTTTTACTCACATATACCCAGAAATCTTGACGTTTTCATAAAAAAAATGGTTGAAAGCTGTGGGTGTTTACGACTTTAAAAGATGATGGCTGAATATATTGCACATAGGACGTTTAGCTGAAGTTGCGTTTTTTTTTCTTGGGCAGCAAGAGGTTCATGAAATAATTTTACTTCTTATCACAATACTCAAAGGCTTACAAACTACTTGCCTATTTTGTTTACACTTTTATCTCAAATTATACTTTTTTATTACATTACCGTATGGAGTTGAACATTACCCGTCGAGTGTCAATGTTCACAAGGGTATAAGAATGGTTATAAAGGAAAGCCGTAACTTAATACAAAACTTAGAAATTTGAACGAACTTTTCATTAATTTCTGGAAGACGGAATTCATTGGCAACGAATTTTACGACTAGGCTGGAAAAATTACTTTGATCTATTGCTAGTCGCTGCACATTACATTGACCTTTTGGGTTATGTTTTGTTTTACGGTTATATTTTCACGTTTTTTAACACACCGCTTATTTACTTAGCTCGTTATTCATATCTTTTGCTCATAAGTTTTTATATCCCCGGCCATTTAGTTTGTAAGTCTATGTTTTATAGTAAATATGTATAATTATTGAGCTTTCATTTAAGAATGCATGCTGTTGGAGATGGTGATAAAAACCATAATATACCTACTATGGTATACCTACTTTTAATAGATTATGTTATTCGTTACTAAATGTTATTATCATATCTAAATACGTAAAGGAATGTTTGCTCTAAAAACATAACAACACGCGAGTATTTTTATAGTCCTCTGTATAAATTATAAGTGTCGCCAGACCATAATCTGCATACTATAACAATAATACTTGTTTATCGAGACATATGATGTGACGATGCGTAAATGTTAAAGAAGCCCAATAAACAAATAGTTCACAAATATTTCCTAAACACGTGTAAGCGTGTGAAATATGTTTTTCCCCTCACTACCTCGGAAACACGTGTTTTGTCCTTTAATACCAGCGGGTAAAAACGCATTTTATCCACTAGTGGGTAAAGTAATTTGACCTTGAATAAAGTCAAATTAACTGCTTTAAAATTGATAAAAGTAGATGAATCTAGTAATAAAGATGATTTACCACCTGTGGAACTACTGGAAGCAGTGATAAACGCATTTTTTGCTTAGTTTCCTCGCTATAGTGAGGGGAAAAGTTTTGTGTTACACTCGGGTGCAAATGTATTTTACTTCTCTTTTCGCAAATGTATTTTACTACTCGCTTCGCTCGTGGTTCAACTATAGAATCCTTTCACTTGCTCGTTTTTCAATTCCACACTCGGCGTTAAAATACAACTTTGCCCCCCTTGTATAACAAATAACTATTATTTATACTGTGACAGCCAAAGCGCAAATATATCGGAACATATATGTTTACTTTTATGGATTCAAATAAAAAGGATAAAAAATAAGGATTATAATTAAAAGGATTCTTATAAATGAAAATCCTTAACATAGCTATTTTAGACTCTTGGTACATTTTTTTTATACGACGTCGGTGGCAAACAAGCATACGGCCGCCTGATAGAAAGCGCTCACCGTAACCTATGGACGCCTGCAACTCAAGGAGTGTCACATGCGCGTTGCCAACCCATTAGAAACTTGTACACTCCCTTTTGCTGTGTTTGTGTGTTATTTCATTTTTATTTTTATTTTTTATTTTATTTTTACTAAATTAATCTAACATAGTTATAAGTTCTAAAGCTACTAACCATATTAGGGAACCTGTTTTCTGCAACAAATGATGTTTATTTTATTTTTTATTCATTTATACCTAGTCATTTAATCAAAGGTGTGTTACGATATGTTTGGTGCTTTGACTGTCACAGTGCATTCAAGTCTGACTGTACAAACACCAAAAATGTTACTTATTTTTTATCCACTTGCGAGATAAAGTGAAATGACTAACCAACTTACTGAAACTGCCATTGCCGTTCAAATGTATTTTTAAAGGTTTGCCTTAAGGTTGATCATGAATCTCCCTATATTTGGGCGGTGTAGGTGGCAAGCGTGGCGGCTAAGGGCGGCCACAGACAAGCCGCGGTTACGGCGCATACGGCCAGATTGTAGCTACAGCGTTATGGCGCAAACAGTGTATGTGCGCCGTTATTTAGAGGCCACTGGGAAGGGCGTGTCTGCATAAGTAAATACAGGTCAATTTATAAGGGCTGGGCTAGAATTTGTATTGTTCGTGAATTGAACTGCAGTGCACTGCACTACACAAACGTAGCCACTACATATTATAAGCACCTATTGCATCGACTAGCCCCCTACTGATTTTTTTTCATAGATTTATGTGCCGGCTCTTGGTCCTCAAATAAATCATTACTTATCAGCTTTCGACTCCAGCTAAAATTAGAAAGAGCATGGAAATGGGAGAGTTATGACTGATAAACATGGTAAGGTGTTGGGGTTAGTGACCCACTAACTATTCGTCCCGTTTCGCATGCATCTACCCACGCCGTAACATTTTCGCTCAAACCCACCGAATTGCAACAGTCCGCTGCGCTCATGTAACACGGCTTTCAAAGTGATATTTAAGACGAAACCAGGTTTCCATACAAACTTGGTGTGCTTTTTCTTCCAGATATTGTTGAAAATAGAAAAAGAAATAATAATATAATGAATCACATGTAACGACACGGTGAATCCCATGTACAGGAATCACATGTATTTATCAAGACCATCATAGAAGGGAAATTAGAGGGTAGGCGAAAAAGATGAAAGCAAAGAAAGGTAAACACATGGACCAACTTAAAAAAAAGAACGTCGTGTCAAGTCTGTGTGTGGAGGCTGTTAAAGAAAAATACCAAGGAAGACATAATCCCACTTTATGGTGATGATGACTAATTTCGTATCAAATGCAAAAATGATTAAAAATGTGAAAAAAGAATCGCAGGGGCATGAGCATAGCTGCGGTTGACATTCATAAAATTGTATTAAAACGTTATAATTATTATTATCAAAAAGGTGGCATGGCCGACTTGGCACAGAACCGCCGCTTATAGAACAGAATGGAAATCCATGAAAGAGGCATAATATTATGTTCAGCAGTGGACGAAAATATGCTGAGAAGAAGAGAAGAAGAAGAATAATTATTATATACCCAGATAAATGTATAGACCTACCCAAGGAGGAAAATGAGTAGGTAATACTACATTTGTACGAAAAGGCGATTTCGCACGGGTCGTCCTTTTTCGTCTTATGCGCACGCGCCGCGTTCCGCGCCGGCGCCTTCGTATGACGCCAGCGTTCTCCCTAGGCCCAAAAATCGTATGTCCCCACAGAATATTAAGCAGTTCAGTTGTTTTGACCGAAACAGATAAAGTTCGCGACACAACATCCGCCATACAATTAATATCTGGTACATTCCTCGCATTCTTACGTATTCCTGTTTTTGGTAATGGTCTACATCGATTCAGTTATCGAGAACGGCGCCAGCGCCTGTTAAACGGTATCGCTATGGCGCCAAGCTGAAGAAAAACGGTGCAGGTGAAATACGATGAGCCGTAATGTGTTGTAAGAGTTTAAGGGCGATGTGATAAAAGCAAGATTAAGGTGATGGCTATTGTTTGAAGCGCTAGTAGCCTAGCGTCCGACTATCAATGCGAAGGTCACGGGTTCATACGTCCGATCGTGCCAATTAGTTTTTCGGAACTTATCTATAAAATGCCAATATATTTGCTATTCGTTTTGGGTGAAGAAATATGTAAAGAAACCGGGCCTGTGCTAATAATCATCTGTTTCATATATCTGCCGCTCTTGTAAAACTAGGGCTTTAAGTCTGGCTAAGCTCTTCATGATGTGTGTGCAAAAAATACCCACTTAAATACTTCCTTTCTGCTAAATATAGACTTCTGAGACGAAACAAACATAAAAGATGAGCCTTGTTATGTAGGTAAATTCTTTTGAGAGACAAAAAGTGAAAGGACAAGTAGTACTAACTGATAAACTCAGTTATTTTATGAGTTCAGGTGTAGCGTGGGTGTTATGTAAGACATAAGACTTTACAGTCATTTAATTTTTTTATTTCTTAACTGTGAAAGATACTTAACCACGGGTAAGTAAATAAATAAATAAATATTGTAGAACATTGTTACACAGATTGACAGGTGAGCCCCACGGTAAGAACAAGAATGCTTGTGTTGTGGGTACCCAGACAACGATATGTATAATACACAAATATTACATACAATTATATACATAGAAAATATCCATGACTCAGGAACAAATATCTGTGCTCATCACACAAATAAATGCCCTTACCGGGATTCGAACCCGGGACCGCGGCTTAGCCGGCAGGGTCACTACGCCCTAGGCCAGACCGGTCGTCAACAACCAACGTCAACGTCAGTAGAAATAACCTGGTATAAAACATAGGTACTTAATGCCAGTTGCATCAACCACAAATTAACTCATGCATTTTTTAGGTAAACTATGAAACTTGCACTAAAATCATATTTAGAGACCTGTAACAATTTTATTACACTTAAGACTCTTGAGAGAGAGTTTGGTAAGTACAATTCATCATTAAGACTTTATTCCTATTACATTTTGAACAATCATCAAGTCCTCAAAACTAAATATTAAACATTTAACATCCTCTCAGAGAAAACGAACCAAAACCGTGAATAAGTAGGCGGACACAAGAGTCCTCGTAACAACTCACACTTAAGCATGTAACGGTGTGAATTCGCTATCAGTGTCAAGAAGAACAATATTCACCCATTTTGAATGACAATATTAATGCTCACTCATTTTATACCACTAATAGAATCATCAATAACAATATTCAAGTGCTTTTCAAAAAAAGTACCGATTTATTGTAATGACGACGGACTTTTGGACAAAGAGCCCAGGCCCCGTAGCCGAATGGCATTTCTCCGACGCCAAACGAAAGCGATACGCCGCTGGCTCTGTCGCGCCAATACGCAAGCGCGATAGAGATAGATATCTACTAGCGCTTCGTTTCGTGAGCGTTTCGTGAGCGATTGTGCCATTCGGCTAGCCACCCAGGCCCCGTAGCCGAATGGCATTTCTCCGACGCCAAACGAAAGCGATACGCCGCTGGCTCTGTCGCGCCAATACGCAAGCGCGATAGAGATAGATATCTACTAGCGCTTCGTTTCGTGAGCGTTTCGTGAGCGTTTGTGCCATTCGGCTAGCCACCCCGAGCCGCCAGACCTTCCTCAAATTCTCAAGGAAGGACTAGAGTTCTTATCGACGTTTAATGTCTGCATATTACTTAGTTCGGCCCGTCGGGCATTTTTTTGCTATTAGGTTTTTTTAAATACACTTACTTTCCTTACATTCTCAAGGCTAATTTATATATATGTGTAAGAAAATACTGTTAGGAATTGATAATCATCACGTCCTAACCATTTGCGCCGGCCGTAGCCTGAGAAATTAGGGTAAGTTAAAGAGACTTTCAAGCGTCTGGTAAAAGTTACAGCCGGCGGAAATGGTCTGGAAATGATGATTATCAAACACTTACAGTCTTTTCTATTACATATAGGAAAATTAGCCTTGAGAATTTAAGGAAAGTGAGTGTTTTAAAAAAAAAAAACCTTATAGCAAAAAATGGCCGACGGGCCGGTAATATGCAGACATAAAACTTCGATACGAAACGAACTCTACAAATTGTCCCAAAGTTTCATCCTTGAGAAAATGAGGAAAGTCTGGCGACTCTGGGCTCTTAGTCCACTTGTTAAATATTTACTCTCCTAACGTTCCATTTGACCAACATGTAATTATCAATCATACTACTCATAAGCTTTTTACATTTGAATTAATAATTATTAAGGGTTAGCGGAGATATAATTAAACTCAACCGATTGGAAAGTAAAGACATCAATCACGAAATCTATGCCAACACTTAAATTTAAGGAATAGAAATAAAAATCTATTCAGAAAATGAAAAGGAATTACTATCTACTTTCTTTAGTCGTTATAACATACTAGCATTTGCCCGCGGCATCGCTCGCGTTAAATTCTAAAATTGCGAAATGCTCCATACAGATTTCCACCCCTCATTTTAGGGAAATGGGGGGTTAGAAAGAGATAAAAAGTAGCCTACGTCACTCTCCATTCCTACAACTATCACTACTTATTATAAAATTACGTCAATTCGTCGCTCCGTTTTGCCGTGAAAAACAAACATACACACTTTCCCATTTATAATATTAGTGTGGATTATCGCTGATCATAAAATAACCAAAATGTAACTTACTGAAGCACTATGCAATTAAGTGGGTGTGACTTTGACTAATGATTTGACCTCCAGCAATAAATTCTCTTTTCATTGATAAGTCAAATTAAAAGCTTAATTTTTTTTTTTTTTAGACGCGGGCAGTTACCTATATGACAAGATTTACAGTTTCAAATATTAAGAACATTGGAATTTTTATAACAAAACAATATTATTTATTATCAAAACAAGCGTGCTCTAATATTATTATATTAGAACATTGGACCAGTTTCTTACAACGCAAAAAATGGCATTCTTAACCTCCTGCTACTACAAATCCTGCCTTTTGGAAGACGTTTAAGGTTTGAATTGGCATGTTGTTGTTTTATGTATTCCGGATTGCAAGGCTCGTGCTCGAAATGTCGCAGGTCGGCGTGTCATCCTGGTCGGCGACCGCGCAAGGCCGCAGAAATCCGATGACCTCAGCTGCCATGGATCTACGAAACTTAGTACGCGCAAGCTTACAATAGTTATTTGTTATACAAGGGTGCAAAGTTGTATTTTAACGCCGAGTGTGGAATTGAAAAACGAGCAAGTGAAAGGATTCTATAGTTGAACCACGAGCGAAGCGAGAACTTGCGAGTTTTTTAACACACGAGAAGTAAAATACAGTTGCACCCGAGTGTAACACAAAACTTTTCCCCTCACTATAGCGAGGAAACTACAACGCAAAAAACGCGTTTATCACTGCTTCCAGTAGTTCCACAGGTGGTAAATCATCGTCATCACTAGATTCACTCACTTTTATCAATTTTAAAGCAGAAAAATGACTATATTCAAGGTCAAGTTACTTTATCCACTAGTGGATAAAATGCATTTTTACCCGCTGGTATTGAAGGACAAAACACGTGTTTCCGAGCTAATGAGGGGAAACATTTTTTTCACCACACTAACTGTTAAAGATCAATTTTGCTATTCGAAAACGGATAGCAAAATTGCATTTTATCCACATGAGGGCAAAGTAATTTAACTTGATGCCTTGAGCTGACTGGTCGAATTAACCTGCAAATAAACATTTTGAATCATAAACATTGAATAGGCTGCTGGATTTCATTTAGTTTGATGTTATTATTAGTCAGTCAGTATTTTGTTCGTGGATGGTGTGGTGAAAAATTTTGTGTTCCACTCGGTGGCAAAGTTTATTTAATCTACGTGCCTTGAAGCCCTCGCAACGCTCTAGATTCCACTTTTTGAACAACTCCCGGTACTCGCGGTTCAATATTGGAATCTTTCGCTTGCTCGGGTAGCAATATTGGCACGTGCGGTTAAACAACATCTTTGCCCCCGTGTAAAGCAAGTAACTATTGCTCCCGACTTTGGGATATGGGTTTCATTGTAGTGTGGGCAATTGGCTGGCAACCTGTTACTGTTTCGTTTCCTTTTAACCCCTTATTTTGCCAACAGTGGCACTTAAACAGTACAGTACAGTTTCATGTGCTCTTTAAATGTGCTATTGACGGCCGGTCTGGCGCAGTCGGTAGTGAACCTGCCTGCTACGCCGCGGTCCCGGGTTCGAATCCCGGTAAGGGCATTTATTTGTGTGATGAGCACAGATATTTGTTCCTGAGTCATGGATGTTTTCTATGTATATAAGTATTTATATATTATATATATCGTTGTCTGAGTAACCACAACACAAGCCGTCTTGAGCTTACCGTGGGCCTCAGTCAATCTGTGTAAGAATGTCCTATAATATTTATTTATTTATTTATTTATTTATTTATTGCACGCAGGCGGAGCGTGAGTTATAGAAAAATCATTCTCGCAAGGGAATAATGAAATTTCTTGTACCGTACTTAAATTTTTTACATCTATTTACATATTTTTTTACATTGCGAGTGTGATGAAAAACATTGTGTGTAACTCGGGGAGTATGAATATTACTAACTTGAGTCTTTAAATCGCTCCGACAAGCCGTCGCGATTTAACTTACTCTCGTTAGTAATATTCAATTTCCTCCCCCTGTTGCACAATGTACTACATATATTACACACATCATTTGACTGGATTGTGGTTGTTTGACAATGGACACAGAAATCCAAATTATTATTATTCCATTCGATTTAGGTCCTTCACCAAGAAGATACACCTAAACCAGAAAAAAACGTCATGTAAAAAAAAGTTTAACGAAATTACGGCTTTTACATCCTACATAGGCTAGTATGTAGTAGGAAAAATATCCATCAATGTTCACTTAGCCCACATCATAATAACACCTACCTACTTCTTTGCTACAGCCTCTTATTGTAAAAAAGAAAAACAAACTGACGACTTAATGTTTTTGTACTACGTATTCAAAATCTCTTAACAGAATCTCTTGACAGATAAAACATTTACACTTAATATTAGTGTGGGCTGGTGGAAGAGTAAAACTGACTCCAAAGTTTTCTTTTATGGCTGGCTCTTCGTTTGCCTGGGTGCATACCTAATAAATATTCGTACCAATATACAAGTTTATAAATGTCAACCCCACCCAAACCCAACCCATTTTCCATTTTGGATTTGATATGCATTCACAGATGTGTACCAAATCAAATACAGCACTACAAATAATAGAACAGTTTTTTTATTCGTAAACACTGACAAAAAAATTACAAGTTATAACAGAAACATAGAAGGAATGAAGTGCCACGAAATATTCTCATCTTAGTGATTATCGTGTGATAAAATTGAATTAATATTGAAATCGTGTTGAGTGACGTCACAGCAGTCAACTCATTTAGTTTATATATTTCTATCCGACTTATAAAATAGAAATTTGATTTAAAAATAAATACTGCCCATGTTTTTCGTATAATGAAATTATTCGTGCATGGTATAAAATATTTTAAGAACAGACAAGTTCCCTCCCTATTAAGGGGTTGAAAGAAAATAAAATCATGATATTGCAGGGTGTTTGCCCAACGCCCACATCAAAATTGGGTCTCCCTCGGAATCCCTAATAACGTTTGTTCGAAAATCACTTGGCCTAACTCATTTGACCGAATTATGAAATGCCTAACGCTCTTTTAGCCTAACGATCATTTGGCATAATTTAAATTTTGCCCCAAAAATGACATTACCCAGAACCGATTCGCTGTTAGAAAGGTAGGTTTAGGTTAGGTTAGAACCGTGACCTCACACAAATCCGAATCGCTTCTAAAAAAGTGGGTTTAACGGCGTTAGGCGAAACAATATTAGGACATTTAAATTAGGCCAAATGATCATTATGCCAACAAATATTAGGCAATGTAAAAATAGTTCAAAAAACTTTAGGGATTCCGATATAGATCCATCAAAATTAAACCCATACCGCACAGTCGACTTCTGCGGCATCCACAAAGGTTATAGTGACACCAAATGGGAGTGGCGAAATTCTTAAGCCTTCTACAAACTGGCTACACTATCATCGTCAAATGATAAATGATATCCCAAATTTCATGTTTCTATCGTCAGTGGTACCTATTCGAGTTTCCTGTCAGTGACATGATCACGAAACTATCGGAGTGACTTGAACTTTATGAGGTTAAGATTCGTGGAATGTTTTTTGCTTGCTCTTCTAGTTATAGGCTATGATATGCATCTGACATGTCACTGTCAAATATGACGTTTCTTCAATCAAATCGCAGCGTGCATTTATAGTATTAAAAGTAGATAACATAGATTACGAGTAAGCAATGTCTCCACCTCGGGCGACAATAGGCTACTTGCCTCCTAGTCAAATCAGCTTCTTTTTAAGAACTGTCAAAACGAATTTGAACGTTTTGCTAATATGGAATCTATATGAAATCGAATTGACTGACGTCACGGTCAACTTAGTTACTTTATATATTTCTACCTGACTTATTAAATAGAAATTGGATTTAAAAATAAGTTCTGTCCATGTTTTTCTTATAATTATCTGATGCTTTATTTCGTGCATGGTATAAAATATTTTATTTTAACTACAGTCAAGTTCCCTATTACATTACATGTGATCTGAGGTTTTCTTCTTTACTGTTTAAAGTGTGTACTTATACTATTTTTTTGCTACACGAAGTCGAGAAGCGGTAACTTTTTTTAGCGCAGAGGCCTGAAATTTGACGCTTTCTGGCTGGAAAACAAAAAAATAAGTTTTTTTTTACACAAACGTCGAATATGATATTTTCTCCATAAGCACCTAGCGAGAGTTTTTCCAGCAGCTCCAGACTCTTCGCTAAAATAACTATCGGAATAATGAAAATTTTGTATCATTTTTAACCCCCGACACAAAAACGACGGGGTGTTATAAGTTTGACGTGTCTATCTGTCTGTGTGTCTGTCTGTCTGTCTGTGTGTGTGTGTCTGTCTATGGTATCGTAGCTCCCGAACGGATGAACCGATTTAGATTTAGTTTTTTTTTAATCGGGAGTGTTCTTAGCCATGTTTCATAAAAATCGGTCGCTATGTCGCGGTCGGGGGTTTTTCAAAATTATAATTTTGTGGTTAGATTATTATTAACACATACTACATATTTGAAGTGTTTACGTATATTTAATGCTCCCAATACCTATTTTATTTCTACTTTCGTATCGTCTTTCTTATAAACGCAAAAATCACGTTATTCGAAATACGCGTAAAATGTTTTTACATTCACAAAATCAAAGGCAAGTTTTCCATTATCAAGAAGACAAGGACTAAGTTTTGTAAGAAGACAGCTGTCGGCCTAGCCGAAGTGATAATCGTTGACGCTACGTCTACATGGCAATTGAAACGCAGTCTGGCTCTCTCGCGCCACTACTGAAGAGCGATAGGGAGAGCTATAGCTACGCTTGCGAAGCGTAAGCGATTGTAAAGTTGGTTAAGTGCGCATTGTCCGCCCGACCCCGTCGTGACGTTAATGGCGATTAAGAATGGCAATCCATTAAAATGAGATCAATTCATTTAAATAATGCGGATTATTCATTTTAGTTTTAGCTCATAGTTCAGAACATTGAGAAAAGCTCTGATTAACACATTTTAGTTAAATTGAGTGTAGAAAATAAAATGAGGAGAGCTGAATGGTATTTTGTTTGGAACGAAATTTTATAAAATCAAATGTAAAGTCTGTTGTTTACAGAAAATCGCACTGAATGCGATGATCCAAAACATCATAATTATCATCCATGAGTAAATTACTAAGTTCAGAAAAGAGGAGATTGGAAACAAGCAGCGATTAATTAAAACACGACCGGAGGGAGTGTTTTAAATCGACACGAGTTATTGCTTAGTTGGCCATTATTGCTTAGCTGCCTCTTACTCTAAGTTATCATAACGACGTGTCGAATTTAACGGAAAACAAAAAAAAAACATGGTGTATATTATATTTTAAAAACAAAACGGTAAGAATTTCTTTTCTAACCTGCTTTTCTGATAATTAGCTTAACATATGAGATCAAAGAAAATTGATTTAAAATTCAGGTTTAAATATTCAGTAGTTGAAAGTTGAGACATTTTACTATTAACTTTGATTTTAATTTACTCTAATAAGTCTAATCTGAGATCTTCTAAAACATGGGAGCATTTCACTAATGATACGTATTATAAATTTATAGTGACAAGGTTTTGTAAAAATCATATTTATTTTGGAATTTATTATAAAAGGCAAATTTAATGAAACACAATCGTAACGGTAACAAGAGCAAATAAAAACCCAAAAGTGACACTAAAAACGATGTTCAAAACTGGATCAGTTACTTTAAGCTATGCAGCGTAGGCGTAAAATATGAGTGGTAAACAACCCAAAATCTGGTGTTAATATTTTATAATATGGATCAGGATTTATTATAATTGCACCTAAATGCAGTTGTTTTCTTGCCCAAGTAAGGGCCGAGTCCCGAAATCTTTTGTTTGGCCTCGGCCACAAGTGGGCACGGCACGAGAAATGTGCGTAAATGGGCATCCTCAAGTGTTACAAACGCAATTAAGGTAGGTGGTGAATCAGAGGTAAATTGAAATTAAAACATGTTGCCAGTTTTTTTTAGAGAAACCTCATTTGTTCGCGGCTCTGTCATGGAACAAGAAGCTACGAAAAAGAATATAATAAAGCTATCTGTAAATGTATTACAATACAATACAATACAAATATTCTTTATTGTTCACCAATATAACAAGATTACATCACATAACTTTAATTAACTATGGTAGACAACAGGCGGTCTTATCGCTAAAGAGCGATCTCTTCCAGACAACCTTTGGGTAGTGGAGACAAGACACAAAAAACAACTGATTTGAGTAGGTGATGCAGTGAGTGATAGAAAACGTCAAATAATCTTAATACTAATAAACATACATAAATAGGAATTAAAATAAACCTAAATATACCGTACATATATAAATACTATAACAACACAGCTACGAATGTACATAGATCAAAAACAATGCGGCCAATAGCGATAAAGGAAAATGAAACAGGACCATCAATAAATATTGTATTATGGAATAGATAAATAATGCTCTTTTACTTGACTTTTAAAAATGTGAAGAGACTTAGCATGCCTTATATCAATAGGTAATGAGTTCCACAACCGAACTGCCTGGAAAGTAAAGGAATCGTTGAAGAATTTAGAAGAAGATGACGGGACTTTAAGAAGATAATTTCGGGAAGATCTGATAGATTGAACAAAACTAAAGCGGTCTTTGAGATAGCGAGGAGTTGAAGGGTTAAACAGTATATTATAAAGGAGGAGGAGGTATTACTAGTATTTGAAGCACATAAGTTAAGTAAAACGAGTACAGTTCGATAGAATAAAAACTTTTACGACAGCTCTGTCTGAAGGACCTTTATGTAAAGGGCCGTGTAGGAACATATATATACTTTTCCCCTCACTATTCTCACTAAGGTCGAAAACACGTGTTTTATCCTTTAATGCCAGCGGGTAAAAACGCATTACATCCACTAGTGGATAAAGTAATTTGACCTTGAAAATTGATAAAAGTGGGTGAATCTGTGAAACTACGACAAGTGATAAACACGTTTTTTGCGTTGTGCTTTCATCGCTGTTTTACTTCTCGTGTGTTGAAAAACTCGCCAAGTTCAGGATTATATTCTCGAACTTAATTCTTTTGTAGTTCAACTATAGAAATTTTTCACTTGACTGTGTTTCAATTCTACACTCTGCGTCAAAATACAACTTTGCACCCTTGTAGAAAAAGTAACTATTATCTGTCAAATTCGTTTCTTCATCGTTAACTCAATGGCACATTTTAGGTACAGTCAAACAATTAGAACTGTAGAACTATGTCATAGTGACGTTATAAATCAGATTGTGAGAAATTTCTTACTCCTTTTCATTTTGACATGGTTGTAGAGTGGCTTAGGTTTCCAATTGGTTGACTGTACGTAAAGTCACCAGTCAATTTAGATGATACTTTTATGAGTTTCAGGACACCCACCAGAAGAGCATTAATAAGACATAAATGTAACCTGGAGAGAAGTAAAAACCAATTGTTAGTACGGTTTCGCGGAAGAAAGGTTGTTAAACGGTTACAGTATTCAATTTCAGTGTTGTTTACTGATCGTAAAAATATAAGCGGAGTCACCACTGTAGCAGTTTGATCCCTGTTAAGGTGCCTATTGGTGATCAGGCCCCGTAGCCGAATGGCATTTCTCCGACGCCAAACGAAAACGAAACGTAGTCCGGCTCTGTCGCGCCAATACGCAAGAGCGACAGGGATAGACATCTACTAGCGCTTCGTTTCGTGAGCGTTTCGTGAGCGTTTGTGCCATTCGGCTACGCACCCAGTCCACCGGATGGAATTATGGAAATGGACTGCCAGTTAGTAGTAAAAAAAGTTTCTATATCTATTTAGTAAAAACGGACGTCTCTCAAGAAATGATAAGCCGTTGCCGCCCGACTGATGATCGCTCACTGATTCGCTGTTCATCACAAAAATCAGTCAATTCTAAAACATAGGACTGCAACTAAAAGTTTTTAAAACAGTGTTGTGTGTTGTCCTGCTGCTGAGCAAATTTGCCAGAGCACAAAGAGGGTGCAAAATGTTGAGCTCGTCATGTAAAATTTGCTTATCTATTAGTTACTCCTTGCGGTGAATTGTGTATTGTAATCAATTAATAATGTAATCTGGTTCTCCAGCTAATTGAGTGAGTGACCAACATTTTAGATTTATTTAATTTCCTGTTTACTTGGATGATTACGTCATATACATTAGCATTTGAAGAATCGGTGCGTTTCAAGTTTTAATATATTGACTACTTAGGTTTAACAACTAGTCAAGGAAGCAACGATCTTTTGACAGGTGTCTTATGAACATCATCGTATTAACATCGATATAAACGTCAAATGAATGATCTATAATGCCTATTAATTAGTGACGTGTATTTGTTTAAATCGTTATTTTATGTCGGCATGCATCGAGCTGACAAATGACAAATTGCAAGAAAATTCGTGAACTCGCATCACATTTTAATAATATTGCGGCCTGTTGAAGTTACTAAAGTTCAGCACACCAATCTAATACTTAAAGCCCTTATAGTGATCTCAAGACATCAGCGTGGACAATATTGTTTCAAGAAATACTTGAACATACTTGAGCATTTTCAGAATTTGGGACCCCCAATAAGCGAAAGTTGTTAACAAAAATTAACTCACTGTCAATTTTCTGACGATAATTAAGCATGAAATTTCAATAGAAATATTGTTTTTGTATTAATTACATAAACTTTAAGCGATAATCTATATTCAGTATGTGAAAAAGGAAAAGTTTTCTGAAAATGCCCATAAGTGAGAAAGACCTCGTAAATCGGTATCTAATTGGTAAGTACATTAAAATACAGGTGCAGAAAAGAGGTAATTCGAAACGAGAAGCGACAAATTCGATCGACATTAGTTACGAGTTCCTTCTTCGCACGTGCATCATACGACGTTTAACAGTACGTGTAGTCCTTTGAAGTTTCTGCATAACAGGAAATGTACTATTTTGCAAACTGTTGCGGAAAATAAGTTATGTTATTGTTATGTACCTACTGTAAAAATATACATACTTTAGTTTAGGAAAATTTTGTTAAAACAGTTACATTTTCAGCAATACAATAACAGTTATTTTCATATAGCAGGATGCTGAGACGGAACATTTTAATACTAAAAACGTAAATCAACCCAGAACAATCAATAACAGCGTTACGAAGCCTCAAGTTACTAATTGATTCGAATACGCCATTAAGCCCAGATGATGGATGCCTTCAGAGCTAATGCCTCCAAATATACATATCGGAACAACACACATTATCTAACTTTGAGTTAAATTAATATTAATTAATACTGTCTTCGGTTACCGCGATAGTTATATGAAATAAAACTATGGGAAACGGATTGTATTGCGTTATAAAAGTTAAACTTTCGTGAGACATATTGGAAATGTTGAAAAGACGTTACTATGGGAAAAAAACAAATAATTTTAACAAATATTTTGATTTGTGTTTTTAAAGTAGTCACACTACACTACTATATATAAATTAAAAATCGAAATAAGATGTCATATATTATTTAAGAAAAAATGACGGACACCACCAGTGGCGAAGGCCGGATTCGAACCGGCGTCTTTATCAATCCGGGCTAACGCCATGAACCCCTAGGCCACACCGTCACAGTGGAAGCCGTCGAAATTTATCTTCTATATGCCATCTTTGTAAGACTAGGCGTCTTTGACCAACTCTTAAGGGCAAGCAGTAGGTGCTTGCACCTACTATACGAAACCTTTTACAGGTTTACGATATAGCTAGAGAGACTGGTGTTGCCATCTATACGTTATTATGGGAACAAATCATACGAATCAACGAAATATCGTGAGCTCGACAAAAACCACTGTTAAATATCTACTCCTTTGTTCACACTGTACACGCTAATACATGTGCTTTTGAATACATCGTGTAGATAATTACAGATATAGTGCGAAAAGATTTGCCTTCGTATTGTTACGGATACGTACAGTCACCGGCATAAATATGTGATGATTTCTGTACTTTGTCATATTAACGTCTTGTTTGAAATGTCATACGAAATTGTCAAACGATTAAAAGCGACAAGAAATCATCACTTCTGTATGCCGGTGACTGTACGAACGTGTCATGATATTTTAGTCAGTCTCAGTGCAAGATGTACTGACATTGACTGAACTAGCATGACAAAAACGAACGTTTCGGGAAAATACGAGTACGAAGGAAACCCCTTTTCACACTACATCTGTATTAATAATACATCCCGTCGGTACCTATGACGGTGGTGACGGGTGGTGGTCGCCGTTTGACCGTCAAGGGTTAGAAACCTAATTTTAAGACCTATACTAACCCTTTTTCTGCAAATAAATCATTGAAATTGAAATTGAAATTTAATATGTTATTCAAACTATATAAATTATTCTTTGAAAGAAAATTAATTTCATTTAGTCTTAATACCTATGTTTGTTTAAAGACTCCGATATTATTGTAGGTTATTATGTTTCACATATGTACAATAAGTAATTACTTAGTGTGGTGGTGTGTTAGATTTGTACCATAAAATAAGAGATAATAAAGATAGACACTTTGCAGACAGTAGTAGGATACCCCCGTTACCAGCCCGGGTCTGGGGCCTGCTCCCAGGACCCCACCACCGCCCATCCATTGTCTTGCTAAACCTAAAAAAAAAAAAAAAAAAAAAAAAAAAAAAAAAAAAAAAAAAAAAAAAAACTAATAGCCCCCCATTTAGATTCATTGCGCTGGGTCTCGACGCTCTCAGAAGCCTCCTTCTAGTATTTACAGAATACGTTCTTTACACAATACACCTTGTGCACGACGGTCACAAAAGGATTACCGACCCTTTCTATTGTTCGATCTGGACTCGGCGCTAGACCATTGTTACCCTACCCAGCTACCTGGCAGTGTCATGCACACCTTTTCCTTGTGTCTCATACTGATAGGTATTTTATAATTAATTTTTAGTATAACTTTGTGATCATATGGATTGCGATTCTAACCTAACCTAACCTAATTAAAATACCTAACTTTTCCATTCGTAACCTAACCAAATTTAATTAAAACCTACTCTTAGTTAACCTAAGTAGTCTAGACTTACCTTTATGAAACCTAACTGAGTTTCACCTACTTTTATTTTTATTTCTATAAATGTAGGTATTTATGAAATGTATTATAATTACGTTTTAACTTAAGAACTTCTGAGTTACATTTAAGTTTATCCAAATACCTAAACTTAACGATCCTATCTAGCGTATCTTTCTTTTTCTCGAATATTTATGATATCTTATACCTATTTCTATCATACATCTCTTTGTTGTATTACCAAATTTGTACATATGATTAATAAGTCAATTTTTGATTACGTCTTAATAAAAGTTAATTTCCCATCTTATCAAACTTTTTTTTTTTTTTTTACATATATTTCAATGTTTTGTATCTGAATAAACCTCGGTAATTTTGTGAAGTTGCGTTTTTGCTTAATTGCTTTATTTATTGTACCTTCTTTGAATAATTTACTTACCTATGTCTATTATTATTTTTTATGACTTGTGTATTGTTTAAGAGAATGCATACTTTCAATAAACTTGTTAAGACGTGAGAAACTGAGAACCGGTTAAAACATGTTTAAGGCTAATTCTATGTGAATAAAAATGTCTTTTGTGCATTTTTAAAGATAATATATATTTATTGTTTCCGTTTATTTGAATAATTCGGGTTTTAGGTAAAGAGATCCTTCGACGAACATGTCAAGGCATGATACTTTGTATTCATATTTAACAAAGCATTAACTGGTGTAAACATGTTTTAGACTAACGCACCGGTAATTCTTGTGACTTGAATTTTTTATTGTAACAACTTAGTTGCTTTATTATAGATGTTTATTGTATTGTAAAATGACAAAAAGTTTATTGTTTGCGTTCAGGTATAAGATGAACTGGTTGAAACAAGATTTATGGTACGTTCCCCTGCTCTCTACCATATTACGAGTATAAAAGCCAAAGAGAGTCGAGGCTGAATAAGTATTCCTGTAGAGGCAGCCTTCTGTACCAGAGCTCCTTGTATCTAGTGTGGTATATAGAGAAGTGGAGTGTGCGTTTAAAAGTGAAGTGTTTATAGACAGATCCAACAATGGACGTGAGTATGTTTTTCTTTTTAAATTACTGTAACCCATATTGCCTTTTTTATAATATTGTTTCGTCTAGTGTTCTTTGTATTTAATTAATAGAATTGTTAATAGTGTTTAAAATATTGTCTTTCATTGTTTCAGTTCTCTGAAAATACTTTCAAGAACTATTACTACCCGGAAAATCAGGGTGATTCAACCGATGAGGAAGGTACAGCTGGTTTCAAAGTTAAGCAAGCCCTCGCAAAGAAACGTCCTGGAAATAATATTGACAGCTTCTTTGAACGACCTAAAAAGCAGTGTAAAACCTTGAAACGGTCTTCGAATGTAAGCAAAAGTTCGCCAGAAGGCGTGGCTAATTTATCATCTGGACAAGATGATGGGGCGTATTCATCTCACTTAATTAAAATAGAGATATATGATATGCAAACAATCAAAAACATCCCACCCACGGAACACTGGAAGCACGCGGACGTCAGACTGAAGTATTTTGCGTTGGAAGACGACTTGGAATTACAAAATACGCGAAATATTGTATATAATATTACAAAACAATTAGCTTCTAAGGACACATGTGTAAAATATTTTATAGATAATAAGAAACAGTGATAAATATAATTTTTAACGATAGCAGTAGGATAGTGTTAAAGTGTTTCACATTTCTTATCTTTCCTTTTTATGATTTAAGTAAATTTCCTTGTAAGATATTCTTTTGCATTGTTTCACATTAAAAATGACGAAAAGTGTTAAGTCGGTCCACTACATTTGTTAATATGTAATAACCCTCTTTGTTTTATAAAATGTATACTCTTTATTGAATTACTTAACGCAGAAACTCAATGTGGGGAGGCGGCCTCGTTTGACAATGGATTCTCTGAACTGTGATGTTTATGATGCGGAACTTATAAGACTCTGTGAAGTAATCGAACTAGATGAAGAGTTATATGAAGCCGCCCGACTTGTGAGCCAATGTCACGGAGAGACGTAAGTTATTTTCACTTAAAATATTCATGTTCCTGCATGTTCAAACCATTTAACGAATACCTGCTTCATGTTGAGTTTTAACTTGTTATGACCGGATCTTGTTTCTACTTGTAGCGATTATTCCATTACCTGCTGAACAATAGGATAGTTTTTTAACGAGGCGATACTTGATCTTATTGTTACGTTGATGGTAAGGTGGGAGAGCCCACATATATAAACGGGGTATCTGAGATTGTTATCATTCAGTGTTTTACCACCGTGCTTCAATAATTGTAATACTTATTTGTGACGTTCATTTCCAAAATGGTTTTTACTTACTATCATATTGGTCCCACTTTACCTCGTGACAAGATTGCACAATTAAGTAAAGAATTTATTTTAAAATGTTTCCATAACAGTATAAGGCTCTGGTACACAGAAAATAAGTTACCTTCTACATTAGTGGAAGATTTTGATATTAAACCATACTTTACACCATGTAGTGGTCATTATATCAACGATTCCAAGAAGAAAACTGTATCTGAAGATGTAATTGACGGTGTTTTAATGATGCAAGCCTATTGTCAGCAGTGTCGAAAAGATTTGAGTTAGTATAAATGAAGTAACATTTAAATATTTTTAATTATATCTTGCATCAGAGTATTTATAAATGTATATGTTTTCGTTGTTTTAGATCTTCTCAAATAGGAGGTGGATTGAAAAGGTCGGCTACAGTTTTAGAGACAGAAGAAGAAGAAGTATCTGTTAAGAAAAGTCGCCTAGCTGTTGAGCCTACATCATCAACGTCATCTAAACCAACCCCTTCTGTCATTGTAAGTACAAATAATAATGCTGAAATTGAATGTTCTGTATGTAAAAAGTTAGTGTCTAAAAGATATTTTAAAAATCATTTAAACAGTAATCTTCATAAAAATAATGTTATAAGATCTGACTTAGAATGGATTGATGTTCAATTAATTGAGAATGCGTTTAAGAATAGGGTGGCCACTTATAGAATACTACTTAATGAAAAAGTTTACCAACCTTTTACACCTGAAACTATTTTACAAAAGAATAGAGATAAAATCTTTGCATTATTGGATCGTTCCCTTGGTAATCATTTTGCATTGAAAGTTAACTTTATTCTAAATGCCGATTTTACACAAGAGAGCAAACAAATCAATAATACTTTTGATTTCCAACTATGTAACAATATTATTGATACTAGTAGCGACAAGGATGAAATTTTCGAGTCCGTGGTTAAGGATATATTAACAAAATTATCTAACTTTGAAAGAAAAGACAGTGGGTGGGGTTTAGTAAAATTTAACTATCTAGATGTTAATGTTAACAAATTTAATCCGTTGCGCGGTTCTTCTTATATTGAGTTACCACGAGATATTCAAAATAAAAAAGCAGTTATTAATGTAAAAAATAGTGATCAAGAATGTTTTAGATGGGCAGTATTGTCAGGATTATACCCCCCAACAAACCATCGTTCAAACTGTACTAAATCGTATATTGTTCATAAAAATAAATTGAATTTTAGAGATTTAACTTTTCCAATAAAATTGGGGGATATTCCAAAATTTGAAAATTATAATAATATGAGCATAAACGTTTTTGGAATTGAATACAATTCTCAAAATAAAAAACATGATATAGTAGGGCCATTGCATTTAACAAAGTGTAGAAAAGATATCCATTTGAACTTATTGTATATATCCAAAAATAGTAACGGACATTATTGCTTTATCAAAAACTTATCTAGATTAGTATCTAAGCAATTATCAAATACACAGCATGCTGTTCATATTTGCGATGGATGCTTATCCAACTTCACAACTCATGAAAATTTAATGAAACATCAAAGAAACGATTGTTTCCATGTTTGCACACATTTACCTTCAGAACAAGATAAAAAGAAAAACTGGTTCAATGAAAACGTTCCCACCAATGAAGTTACCTTCGATAATTACGAACGTAAATTAAGGGTGCCTTTTGTTGTTTATGCTGATTTTGAAGCCTTTTTAAACCCAATAGCAACACAGTCAAATAACCCTACAACATCTTCTACTACAAATATTCAAAAACATGAGGTATATAGTTTTGGATATTATATTAAGTGTTCTTATAATGATAAATTGTCTGTGTATAGAACATACAAAGGTAAAGATTGCACCCAGGTATTTATGAAGTACATAGAAAAAGATTTAAAAAGCATTTGTAAGAGGAATACTTTCGGAAAAACTCCATTGCCTTTATCCACTGAAAATAATAAACATATTGCTCAGAGTAGGACATGTTACATTTGTGATAGAAATTTAAATAGTGATTCTATCATTTCCTACAATTTCCATACTGGTCTTTACGAAGGCGTAGCACATACATTTTGTTCTGAAAAATACAAAGCACCTCAATTTATACCTGTATTTTTTCATAATTTGAGTAACTATGATAGTCATTTCATAGTACATGGACTTGGTTTGGTGGAAGGGGACATTGAATTGATTCCACAGAACAAAGAAAAATACATTTCATTTTCTAAGAAGTTACAAATAAATAATCGCACAATCAAATTGAGGTTTGTAGATTCACTTAAATTTATGCCCAGCAGTCTTGATAAACTAGCAAAAAACTTGTTTCCTAAACAATTTCATGAATTAAAATTGAATTTCACTTGTGAGGACGATTTTAAACGCTTATTACGAAAGGGTGTGTATCCGTATGAATACATGACATCATACGATTCTTTAAAGTTAACTGATCTTCCTCTAAAGACAATTTTTTTAGTTCTTTGACTGATAGTCACATCTCAGAAGATGATTATAATCATGCAAAAGATGTTTGGTCCCACTTTCGTTGCAAAAATATGGGCGATTATTCCGATTTATACCTAAAAACAGATGTTTTGTTACTGGCTGACGTATTTGAAAATTTTAGAAACCTTTGTCTTAAGACCTATGGTTTAGATCCCGCTCATTATTATACTGCTCCAGGATTAAGTTGGGATGCAATGTTATTTACTACAAAAATAAAATTAGAACTCCTAACTGATATAGATAAAATATCATTCATTGCAAAAAATATTCGAGGTGGCATATCGCAATGTAGTAACAGATATGC
Source organism: Leguminivora glycinivorella (assembly GCF_023078275.1). Taxonomy (NCBI): domain Eukaryota; kingdom Metazoa; phylum Arthropoda; class Insecta; order Lepidoptera; family Tortricidae; genus Leguminivora; species Leguminivora glycinivorella. The sequence goes on along the minus strand of NC_062974.1, from coordinate 18,709,533 downwards.
GAAAGCTAATAATAAATTTATGGATGATTTTGATTCAAACATACCATCGTCCTATCTTATGTATTTTGATGCAAACAACCTTTACGGATGGGCTATGTCTCAATGTCTCCCTACAGGTAAATTTGAATGGGTTCATGTAGATACAGACTTCAATATAGCCGATGACGCTGATCATGGTTTCATATTAGAAGTTGACCTCGAATACCCTAACGAAATTCATGACTCACATTCAGATTTACCATTCTGTCCTGAAAACGTTTGTTTGGGTAATTGTAAAGAAAAAAACTGATTCCTAATTTAAATAGAAAAACTAATTATGTAATTCATTATCGAAATCTAAAACAGTGTTTGAAGAATGGTTTGGTATTAAGTAAAATACATCGCATTCTTAAATTTCAGCAGTCTATGTGGTTAAAAAGTTACATAGATTTAAATACCCACATGAGATCGCTGGCATCATCTGATTTTGAAAAAGATTTTTTTAAACTAATGAACAATTCAGTGTTCGGTAAGACTATGGAAAATGTTGCAAAACGTGTAAACGTCAAATTATTAAATCACTGGGAAAATCGAGGGAAATCGCAAGGGGTTCAGTCTTTGATAGCTAGACCTGAGTTCCACAGTCTATCCATATTCTCAGAGAATTTAGTAGCTGTTCAATTGAAAAAACTAAAGTCTTTTATAATAAACCGATTTATTTGGGGTTTTGTGTATTAGATATATCAAAAACTTTAATGTATGACTTTCACTACAACTACATGAAAATCAAATATCCTAACAAACTCAAACTTCTTTATACAGATACAGATAGTTTAATTTATCAAATTTTCACTAAAAATTTTTATGCAGATATAAAACAAGATCTTAATTTCTATTTTGATACATCTGACTATCCTCCTATCAATAAATATAATTTCCCACTTATAAATAAAAAGCGATTAGGATTTTTCAAAGATGAAAATAATGGTAGAATTTTAAAAGAGTTCGTTGGTCTAAAATCTAAAATGTATGCCTTAGATGTTGAAAAGTATGATGAGAATGATGACAAAAAAGGTAAATATGGTGTTTTATCAAAAGCTAAAGGAGTCAATGTATGTGTTACAAAGAAATTTACTCTAAATAATTTCAAAACATGTTTATTTAATAAAAATGTGCAACGTGCTCAAATGCTAAGATTTAAATCTATAAAACATGTAATATTCACTCAAAAAATTAATAAAATATCATTATCTCATGATGATACAAAACGTTACTTATTAGAAAACACTTGTGACACCCTTGCGTGGGGACATTGTAAAATAAAAAAATAATTTAAATTTTGTCATGTAAATGACAGAACATTCAAATTCGAATTATTGTTTGTAATATATATTTTTTATGTAAATTTGAATAGTTAACTTAAATTTAATTGTAAATTATATTTTAATTAATTGTCTAATTTAACATTTATTCGTGTTTTGGCATAAGAATATTGTAAACATAGATTTATTGTTTTTTATGTTTAAATTTAAATTGGTGGTTGGGTATATAAAATGTAACAATAGATTATAAAGAAAAGTGTTAATATCAAAATAAATATACATATTTTTTATCAGGTTTTTTTTTTTTTTTTTTTTACTCTACTTTAGTTTAAATAGTAATATGTTTATTGAATAGCACCATTTAATGTCTATCCGCATTCATATCAACACTGTTAAACATATTACAGCATTCAAAGATGATTCATTTTTATCATCCTTTCACTACCATTGTCGCAGGTCCCAGTGGGTGTGGCAAAACTCAATTTGTTACAAATTTTTTGAATAATACTAAAGAGATATGTAACATAGAATTTGATGAAATTATTTGGTGTTATGATGAAATGCAACCTCTTTATAATCTAGAAAATGTAAATTATAGTCAAGGAATACCAGATTTTTCAATTTTCGATGGGAAAAACCTAAACTTCTAATAATAGATGATTTAATGAGAGAATCAGATGGACGAGTTGTTGATATTTTTACTAAAGGAAGTCATCATAGAAATTTAAGTGTTTTTTATATAACACAAAACATATTTCATCAAGGAAGAGGTCAACGTGATATTTCACTGAACACAAGCTACATTGTATTTTTTAAGAACCCTAGAGATAAAACTCAAATACGATACCTGTCACGACAAGTTTGTCCTGAAAACTCAAAATTCGTGGATGAAGCCTACAAAGATGCTACAAAGGATGCTCATGGTTACCTTATGATTGATCTGAAACAAAATACAAATGACATATGTCGTTTTAAAACAAAAATATTTCCATTTGATGGACATTGCACAGTGTATGTACCCAAAAAAGGATTTAAATATGATAAAAATCAACAAATTTTAGTCAGTTCTACATGATGCATGCAAGAGTAAACACATATAAACATTTATTAGAAGCATTGCACTTGCTTAAACCCAAATATCGTACTGCATTACTTAAATCTTGTGATGATGAAGAGATCAACATTATATGCGAGTGCATTTATAATGTTCTGAATGGGAAAATTCCTTTAGAAAAAAAGGAAAAAACAAAGTTAAAAAAGTACAAAGACATATTAAGGAAATTAGTTTCAAAAGGTAAACATAAATTAAGAAAAACGGTTATAATTCAAAAAGGAGGTGCCTTTTTACCTATTATTTTAGGAGCAGTTCTAAGTGCCTTAGTTAACTCTTTATCATAAATAAACAAAATGGAAAACACGAAAAAAATGTTATTAGTTGAATCGGACTTTATTGAAAAGTTGAAACGCAATGAGAACCCTCCTGAAAATTCCTCATCTCGGCTAGATGAAGAAATGCAAAAAATTCTCAAAAGTAAAATGAACGATCGTGAAAAATGGATGCTTTATTCTCAAGCATTGCAGCGGTTTCTACATTTTATTGAAACAGATCGAAAACCGTTTAAGATACCTATAGTAATGGAGGGGTTCGATCAATTCAACAAAGAAAGTAATGATATCATAAATTCAAAGATACCCAAAAAGGAGGAGACAGAATATAAGGAATCAGCGAAAGGTGATGTAACTGAGATAGCTGCACCATCTTTGTTTAACACGACACCTGGTGAAATAAATCAAGAATCAATGCCGATCAGTCCATCAAAAATAATAGAGATATTACCTAAATCTTATGAAAAAAGCTAGAACGCTATTAGATTACATTGTTTTAAGTAAACCTAAAATTTGGTGGAAGCAGACTGGTGAAGTTGTTATAAACAACCAGACTATTCAAAATAGCAATATTACCGATTTGGTGAGCGACACGGTTAGATGTCTTAAACGTCCTAAACCAATTGGGTGGGAAGTGTTTGCTTTACTTTTAAAAGATATCAAAGTTCCTAAGTCATGCATTGGTAATCCTACAAATTTAGCATTTATTAATGACACTCCTTTGATTGAGCCCTTTACCCCCTCTACTTCTATAAGAACACGAGCCTCGTTAGATAAAGAAAACAACACATCTACTCCTCTTACTACACGAGTACAAAAATCATCTGCAAAAACTATAAATTGGGAAAGATGGACTCCTTATTAGATATTAACAGAATCTACTATGATATCTCTCATCCCGCTGGTTATAGCAGTTTAAATAATTTAACAAAGGAAATGAAAGGTCAAATGAATAAAGAAGATGTAAAAAAATGGTTACAATCTCAAGACACGTATACACTACATAAACCTGTTCACAGGCGGTTTACTAGAAATAGATACATTCTATCTAACTTTAATGAACTTTGGCAAGCTGATTTGAGTGACATGAGTACATATAGTCAATTTAATGATGGTTACAAATATATTCTTTGTGTTATCGATGTATTCAGTAAATATGCTTTTGCAAGAGCCATGAAGAAGAAGGATTCAGCAACAGTTAAACATTGTTTTGAAAGCATATTTACTGAAGCCAACTCAGTTCCTCGTCATATCCAATCTGATAAAGGTACGGAATTCGTTTCAAAGGTGGTAAGAGATTATTTCAAAAGTAAAAATATTAATTATTATACCACTAATAACCCTGATATTAAAGCAAGTATAGTAGAAAGGTTCCAGAGAACTCTTAAAACGAAAATGTGGCGTTACTTCACTCATAAGAATACATATAATTACATAAATGTTCTACAAGATCTTCTTTATTCTTACAACCACAGCTATCATTCAAGCATAAAAATGTGTCCAGTTGATGTTAACTCTAATAATATTATGACTGTTTGGTGTAATTTATATGATCGCAATACAGATAGACAAATCTCACTAGAAACTGCAAAACTAAACGTAGGAGATCATGTTAGAATCACTAAATACAAACATATATTTCAAAAAGGTTACGAAAGTAATTGGAGTGATGAAATATTTATAATTAATTCAATTATTAAAAGATCTCCTCGGATTGTTTATACACTAAGGGATTTGGAAGGCGAACGCATAATTGGGACGTTCTATTCAAAAGAATTACAAAAAGTAACTTACCTCCCCTCCAACGAGTATAAAATTGATAAAATATTACGTTCACGTCGAGTTGCTGGCAGAAAGGAAATACTAGTGAAGTGGCAAGGTTATCCTAATAAATTTAATTCTTGGATACCTGAATCAAGCTTAAAGAAAATATGAGTGATAATAGCTTTTATTTAACTTTGTTAAGTAATAGTTCATCCGATTATTACACAGATAATACGACTGCACATTTTTTAACAAAATTACCAAAGACCATTAAATTGGATGGAGAATGGGTAGTTGGTTTGGTGGAATTTCAATACCCTTGTTCTATGTATAATGTACAAGAGCATGAAAACATAATTTATATAAAGAAAAAGTGTTTTCGCCTGCTGACAAGACTTCAAAAATTGTGGATATAAAAACTCATATACCAGCCACTACTTACGATAATATAGATCACTTTCTTCAAGCGTTTAATGAAAACCCTCAGTTAAAAAATAATGTAAAATTTCGTTATGATGAACTAACAAAAATGATAGGAGTAACAACATCAAATAAAGATATCACTTCTATCATAACAACCCCAATACTAAGTCTTCAAATGGGTTTTAAACCAAGAACAAATTTGAAACAAATCACATTGGGAAAAAACCCAGCAAATTTATATTTAGGTTTACCATCTCAAATATTTGTTTATACAGATATCATTCATCCACAAGTAGTTGGAGATGTTATAACATCGTTACTTAGAATAATACCTTTAGATCCAACTAAGTTCATTTATGGAGCTTATAAAACACATATTTTCTCACCTGCTCACTATGTACCAGTTTTACGAAGAGAGTTTGATACAATTGAAATAGATATAAGAACAACAACCGGTGTTAGAGTACCATTTCAATTTGGGTCTTCTTGCGTGAAACTACACTTTCAACGTGTAAAATGATGTATAACAGATCATCAACCTCTTGTCCTTACGAACATTATTATTCACACCAAGCCGGCTCTGGTGTAGGAATTGTCTATAAGGGAGTTCCATATCAAAGAGGACATGGTATAGGCAGTTTTTTGGGAGGCCTATTTAGATCCGTACTCCCTTTATTATCTAGTGGTTTAAGAACCATTGGAAAAGAAACTTTAGGAGCAGGAGTTGGACTCTTATCTGATATGGTAAATGCTCGCCCTATAGACAGTTCCATACGATCACGATTCAAGGAAGCAAGTGCAAACCTGAAAAGAAAGGCCGATGAAAAAATTGATTCCCTTATGTCAGGATCTGGGTATAAAATGTCCAATAAAAGAAGGGAACCGCTCATTGCTCTAAAAGCATCGCGACGAAGAGGAAGTAAAAAAATAAAAAAGATATAAATAACGATATATTTTCAAACTAAATAATGTCATTTTTACATAATCATTCATGTGAGTGTGCGAAATCTGAATTAGATATATTTGCCCTTCCATCAACTCAAACAAGCATTGAAAGCGGACAGTGGATTCATTATAAACCAATTTCATCTTTAAGCGATGACGGTCCAATCGAATTTCAAGTACCTGGATCAGGTGATGACTACATAGATCTATCACACACAATGATACACATTACTGCTAAAGTGTTGAACCAAGATGGTACTAAATTAAAAGCAGATGCTGCAGTTGGACCCACCAATAACTGGTTACATTCTCTTTTAATCAACTTGATGTATATTTAAATCAAAAACTCATATCACCACCAAACAATACATATGCCTACCGTGCTTATATGGAAAATCTTCTCAACTACGGACCAGCAGCCAAAACAACTCATCTTACTTGTGGATTGTGGTATGAAGATACGCCGGGCTATATGGATACTGTTGACGTTAACAACAAAGGGTTTAACAAAAGGCTGGAATTTATCAAGGAGAGTAAGGAAGTAGAAATGATTGGTCATTTACATGGTGATATATTTAATCAAGAGAAATTCTTAATAAATGGTGTAGAACTACGTATTAAGTTAGTTCGCTCAAAAGAATCATTCAATCTTATTTGCCACCAAGATAAAAAATTCAAAGTACAAATAATGGATGCCAGCCTCATTGTAAGGAGAACGAGAATCAATCCTAGTGTTTTGTTAGCCCATCAAAAAGTATTAGCCACAACAACTGCGAAGTACCCCATTACGAGGGCAGAAGTTAAGGTTCTCACAATACCGACGGGGGTTCAGGGTAAAACATTAGATAATATATTTCTCGGACAAATTCCTAAAAGATGTATTATTGGATTTGTATCAAATTCAGGTTTTAATGGTAATTTAGCATTAAATCCGTTTAATTTTCAACATTATAATATGAATTCATTTAGTTTGTTCGTAGATGGTCATGAAGTTCCTTCTAAAACATTACAACCTTCATTTAGTTCTGGTACAATAGCAGCAGCATATCACACTCTATTTTCTGGAACTGGTATTCATTTCCATAACGAGGGTAATGGAATAAGCAGAACAGATTTTGGTCAAGGTTATTGTTTATTGTGTTTTGATTTAACTCCTGATTTATCTGCTAATTCAACTTCACACTGGAATCTTGTTAGACATGGTAGCGTTCGGATAGAAGTACGTTTTGATTCCGCTCTAACTAGTACCATTAACTGTATTGTGTATGCAGAATTTGATAATATAATTGAAATAAATAAAAATCGTGATGTATCTGTAGATTACAATAGTTAAGAAACATATAAATACCCCGCTCTCTTTAATTTATTTTATTTGGAATTCATCATTGTTTGCATGATCATCAATAATTTGTATATGTTACTTAACTATGGATACTAAAGAAATTCAATTTTGTATGAGGAAACTAAACCCATTGTTTAATTCAAATGTTTTTGCTGCCAACAAAATACCTATCCGGGTTAATCTACCTACCTTTATTGTCAGTAATTTGGACCCTGATTCAAAACCGGGTTCCCATTGGGTTGCTATACACATTGATGTAAATGGTGTAGGTGAATATTTTGACTCCTTTGGCAGGAAACCTTCCGGTTATCATAAGTCATTTCTAGATAGAAATACGAGACGGTGGTTTTACAATAATAAATCACTTCAAAACCATTTCACTTCTGTTTGTGGTGAATATTGTTTAGTTTATTTGTATTTTAAGTTTCATGGAAAATCTATGAAACATATGCTTAACTTGTTTTCTGATAATTCTTTATGTAATGATCTAGTATTACGAAATATGTTTAAGACCTTTTTTGTGAAATAAATAAAAATACGTGTACTGGTAATAATGATTTTTATTTTTAATTCTCACATAGTTACCTTTATAAAACTACAGACATTTGACACCATTTTATTTCTTATTTATTTTGTTTGGAATGTGAAACAATGCAAAAGAATATCTTACAAGGAAATTTACTTAAATCATAAAAAGGAAAGATAAGAAATGTGAAACACTTTAACACTATCCTACTGCTATCGTTAAAAATTATATTTATCACTGTTTCTTATTATCTATAAAATATTTTACACATGTGTCCTTAGAAGCTAATTGTTTTGTAATATTATATACAATATTTCGCGTATTTTGTAATTCCAAGTCGTCTTCCAACGCAAAATACTTCAGTCTGACGTCCGCGTGCTTCCAGTGTTCCGTGGGTGGGATGTTTTTGATTGTTTGCATATCATATATCTCTATTTTAATTAAGTGAGATGAATACGCCCCATCATCTTGTCCAGATGATAAATTAGCCACGCCTTCTGGCGAACTTTTGCTTACATTCGAAGACCGTTTCAAGGTTTTACACTGCTTTTTAGGTCGTTCAAAGAAGCTGTCAATATTATTTCCAGGACGTTTCTTTGCGAGGGCTTGCTTAACTTTGAAACCAGCTGTACCTTCCTCATCGGTTGAATCACCCTGATTTTCCGGGTAGTAATAGTTCTTGAAAGTATTTTCAGAGAACTGAAACAATGAAAGACAATATTTTAAACACTATTAACAATTCTATTAATTAAATACAAAGAACACTAGACGAAACAATATTATAAAAAGGCAATATGGGTTACAGTAATTTAAAAAGAAAAACATACTCACGTCCATTGTTGGATCTGTCTATAAACACTTCACTTTTAAACGCACACTCCACTTCTCTATATACCACACTAGATACAAGGAGCTCTGGTACAGAAGGCTGCCTCTACAGGAATACTTATTCAGCCTCGACTCTCTTTGGCTTTTATACTCGTAATATGGTAGAGAGCAGGGGAACGTACCATAAATCTTGTTTCAACCAGTTCATCTTATACCTGAACGCAAACAATAAACTTTTTGTCATTTTACAATACAATAAACATCTATAATAAAGCAACTAAGTTGTTACAATAAAAAATTCAAGTCACAAGAATTACCGGTGCGTTAGTCTAAAACATGTTTACACCAGTTAATGCTTTGTTAAATATGAATACAAAGTATCATGCCTTGACATGTTCGTCGAAGGATCTCTTTACCTAAAACCCGAATTATTCAAATAAACGGAAACAATAAATATATATTATCTTTAAAAATGCACAAAAGACATTTTTATTCACATAGAATTAGCCTTAAACATGTTTTAACCGGTTCTCAGTTTCTCACGTCTTAACAAGTTTATTGAAAGTATGCATTCTCTTAAACAATACACAAGTCATAAAAAATAATAATAGACATAGGTAAGTAAATTATTCAAAGAAGGTACAATAAATAAAGCAATTAAGCAAAAACGCAACTTCACAAAATTACCGAGGTTTATTCAGATACAAAACATTGAAATATATGTAAAAAAAAAAAAAGTTTGATAAGATGGGAAATTAACTTTTATTAAGACGTAATCAAAAATTGACTTATTAATCATATGTACAAATTTGGTAATACAACAAAGAGATGTATGATAGAAATAGGTATAAGATATCATAAATATTCGAGAAAAAGAAAGATACGCTAGATAGGATCGTTAAGTTTAGGTATTTGGATAAACTTAAATGTAACTCAGAAGTTCTTAAGTTAAAACGTAATTATAATACATTTCATAAATACCTACATTTATAGAAATAAAAATAAAAGTAGGTGAAACTCAGTTAGGTTTCATAAAGGTAAGTCTAGACTACTTAGGTTAACTAAGAGTAGGTTTTAATTAAATTTGGTTAGGTTACGAATGGAAAAGTTAGGTATTTTAATTAGGTTAGGTTAGGTTAGAATCGCAATCCATATGATCACAAAGTTATACTAAAAATTAATTATAAAATACCTATCAGTATGAGACACAAGGAAAAGGTGTGCATGACACTGCCAGGTAGCTGGGTAGGGTAACAATGGTCTAGCGCCGAGTCCAGATCGAACAATAGAAAGGGTCGGTAATCCTTTTGTGACCGTCGTGCACAAGGTGTATTGTGTAAAGAACGTATTCTGTAAATACTAGAAGGAGGCTTCTGAGAGCGTCGAGACCCAGCGCAATGAATCTAAATGGGGGGCTATTATTTTTTTTTTTTATTTATTTATTTTTTTTTTTTTTTTTCTGTTTTTTTTTTTTTTTAGGTTTAGCAAGACAATGGATGGGCGGTGGTGGGGTCCTGGGAGCAGGCCCCAGACCCGGGCTGGTAACGGGGGTATCCTACTACTGCAGACGCAAGTGGTCCAGCGTCATAAATATTAGGGTAGTAACACATGATACGTAATCAGGTTAGACAAATCTACCAAGGCAATATAGCGTGAAATAGTACATACCTATGTGTTGATAATTAGTATGTTATTTTTATAAACAAAGCAGTGGGACATGCCAAGCCAATTTTTCCATTATAAATGGGCACTAAATTCAATATGTACCTATCTATTTATCTACATGGATGATCGTCCTGAATTCCCGATTGTTGTTTATTTTTTTCGCTGACAATGTGAAATTTGAATGTTAAAATAATGTGCTGCATATAGTTGTTTACACGTATTCAATGTTCTTAATGTATACATGAATACATACATATAGTCACGCCTGTATCCCATAAAGAGGTAGGCAGAGCACAAGAACTATTAAGTTTCAGTGCCACTCTTGGCAAAAAGGGGTTGACAGCCTACACTTACACACATACACACATACATACATAATACACACACTACACAATACATAATGTATCTTGTAAAGTACGTGGGTATTTAATGCTACGGATTTGGTAACCAATCCGGACAGATTTTGCATGCGCAGGCCTTAATACAGTCATGTGCAATACCGGGATTGGATTAATACACAATTGAATCACGGTAAGTGCTGCACAAATCCAAGATGATCACTGCAGAAGGGCCTTAGGGATTTGCGTTTCTCAATAGACCATAGTAGTTACTATGCAAGTCAATTTGCTTCGTAAGCGTATCGTATAGCTAGCTCTCTCTATCGCTCACGAAACAAAACGCTCGTAGATATCTATCTCTATCGCTCTTGCATATTGACGCGACAGAGCCAGACTATTTTTCGCGGCGTTTCGTTTTCGTTTCGCGTCGGAGAAATGCCATTCGGCTACTGGTGCCGTAGCCGAATGGCATTTCGAGAGCGTTTGTGCCATTCGGCTACGTACCGGCGCGAATCAGGCTGCGTTTCGAAAGCTGAGAATTTCTTTTTTTTTTGCCAATAATTTTTTTTTATTGTTTTAGGGAATTTTAGGTCAATCGTACTTAGAATCACGAGTACTTTCAGACTCACTGGGAGACAAAAAGTGTCCCAGAATTTCCATACATTTTAGTTACTTTCCTCTTTTGTTACCCCATACAACATGTACGGAAAATGGTCACAAAATAAGAAAAAATCGTATGGGACAATTTTTTTAACTACTAGGATTGAAAAAGCTAGTAATTCTGAGTAGAAATAGCATTTTTTTTTTTCAAAAATATCACATAAAAGTGGCAAAAAAAAAAAGAAATGCTCAGCTAAGTATCGTCAACGATTGCCACTTCGGCTAAGCAGGCAGCATCTGAGTAGTACTCGGACAATGCCTGCTGATTTAGTGATCGCTTTGCGTTTATCATTGCTTTATCTGAAACGCTTATGTGTTTGAAACCTATTTACGAGTGTCTATAGGTACGGTTCGTGTCGACATACCTGTAGGTATGTAGGTACAGAATTAGGTACTTGTAGCACAGCACATGCTAATAGAGTCATACTAAGTTAAATTAGCAGCAATTTTGACAGCCTCGCCGGTGCAAATGTTATTTTAAAGGTAACGCTTTTGCCTGTTTGATATTATTGGCGGAGCTATCAAAATTGTTGACCACTTAACTTTGACTGACTCTAATAACTTATTGATCAATATAATTACTACGCTGACGCATAACCCGCTTTCATTTTTATACTGCGACAACCAAATGTTGGTTTTTACTCGGATGAAATAATCTAGAAAGTTCCAGAAGATACCTGCATCACAAAGGTTTGACATGAAAAAACAACGGAAAATTCTCTGAATTGAGTGAATTTTTTACACGCTAACCAAGATTTCCGCAGACTTTAGTATTCACCTCACATTTTTACCCCGACATCCTGTACCGACCTTTACACAGAATCTCCCCCAATATTTATCAACATGTTACCGAAAACCGCCGGCACGGCATAGCGTTCGCGCTGCAAATAACAGATAAGCACGTACCCTGACCACAGATCCGTGCCTCACGAAATAAATGCGTGATTTATAGTTTCAGTGTCTAAATAGACCGATCAACTAAGAATTTTTACCACTGGGTGCCAAATAGGAACATAGCTCAATTTAAATTAAGAACAATTTTGACCACGTTTGTACGCTGGACGTCTTTAGTGGTATTTCTATCTGAAGATACCATGCAAAGCGCAAAGGTTGTTATTTCTATTATATTTGGCACAGCGTTCAAGAATAGTAAAAGAGCGACAGATGTAGGTGAGCATTTTCAGTATCACGCTGAACGCCAACACTAATTGCTACGTTACTTATTTATTAGTCCCATATACAGGTATTCTTTCAAGGTGCTTTAAAGTTATATTCATAACATTTCAAACAGGTATCCTTATTCCTTATATTTATGTTGTTAGAGTTTAATTTCTCTTCCTGCAGTTAATGTATCTTCAATTTACGCAAAATAATAATACATACTTGCCATAAAACCAAACTATATTTAATACTTTATTGGCCAGTTTCTGTTATAAATACAAGTACTTACTCTCATTGGTTAATTAGGTCCTTAAAAATAGTTTTTAAACAACTGTATAAGAAAAAAAATACAAAATACGGTTTTTCTCATGAGGATATTACCCTATTGAAATTCGATTTACAACCCTCACTCACTTGTGTATTTATAAAGACGGAACCAGATTGTATTGCAGTAATAGTAGTTTATGGTATACCCTTACTACAATAATCAAGTCATTGATTGGTGTAAAAGCTAATGCGGAACCATCGCCGAGTAAGCTATGTCAGCCAGGAATCCAGACCAAAGGATAGTGGAGACAATCGAATGCTGTATGTGGAACGAACCATTAGAAGGTCTATCATGACCTTTAGTACCAAGTTATCACCCATCAGAATTCTTGCCTCGTTCTAACAAGTATTATGTAAGTGCAAAAGTGACGCATGACGCGATAGGTGATAAAAATCCGACTTTGCTGACACCGGTACTTTGATAACATCTTATTACATCAACACATAACTGCATAATTTAATGTCACTGTTTAGATTCTTGGGGTTATGGGATTAGAGGATATACACTATCCCGTCGTCTATCCAGCATGCATACAATAATGTACTGGTAATTTCGAAATACAGAAATGCTTGGCTAATTTCGAAAGGGGAATCTTGATACGATAGAATATTATGGTGATTTCTATGTGACTTTCGAAATTAGACGACTTTCGAAATTACCCCAATGCACCCTAATTGGATTTTTTTATACTACATCGATAACAAGTTATGTATAGGCAGTTACATGAAACGTGACTATTCAATTTGAATAAAGCATATAGAAGTGCATGGAAATAGTTACATTTCTAGTTTAACTAGTGATGATTCACTTTAAAAGGAATCTCGTCGTTTTGCATATAAACTTCTTAATAAATGGATCATTATCATCATTCAGTATTGGATTACATTTACAAAATAACACTATGTTAATACATAGTAATAATTACAGAAAGTGAGAAATACATATACATACATCGTACTAAGTGGTTGATATATAATACCAAAGAGGATCGAGTATTACAGAGAGTTACTGTCGAAGTAAAATGTGAAATCACAGTGCTTAGACTGCCATATCTTGACACAGGCTTAAAACTTTTGAACCTCAGTTTTGAAAATTTGGCCCATATTCTTAGCTTGATATTATGTTTTAAATGTCAAATATTAATGTTAGCGCCATCTAGCTGAGCGTACCTCAAAGGGGTAATGCTATCTAGGCCACCGTACCCTTTTCTGTAGGCATAGTACTGAGGTACGTTTTTTCTTAAACTTTATTTGTCTATACGGAGTTATATAAATGGCTTTGATAATACTTAAACATAACATTAAAAAACTTTGAATTCATCTTTCGTACTTAATCATACGTAGAGAATTGATTAATATCTTATATCTTAGAGATAAGGAATGACGCTACTGGTTTTCTATTTACCTACGCTTAAGCTTAAAACTCTACAAAAGAATAGATGTGTGTTTATCTAAGTATGTTTCGAGGTAATGAGGTAAAGGTGCAAATACAATCATGTATTATTTCCGTTTGACTTCAAAACAAAGAAAGTAAATGTGTATAAATAATGTAAGTGTGTATTTAACATGTTATACACCGTCTTTTTATTGAATTCCGTTAACTTCGGCATAATAATATGGTTAGGTCCATTATAGGAAACAGAATAATCATAGTTTCTCAATCAGAAATTGAAGTAACATATATCGCAGGTTGTTTTTTAGAAAAAAATACGAACTTAAGAAAACTGTGTCATTCTGTTTCCTATAATGGACCTAAATATATGCCGAAGTTAACGGAATTCAATAACAACACGGTGTATTGCTAAAGAAATTCAAGCGCTACTTCCAACTAAAAGAAAAACAAAACTAACCACACATGAAACTATTCAAAGGAAGAAACTGCATGTATCTAGCAAATGTTTGCTCGATCTCGAGAGCACATACAGAAACCACTTAGCTAAATGGCTCGTCATTCTATAAGAATAATATTCATGATTTTCCCTAAAATATTAAGTTTTGTATTTGTGCGACGTCTGTCGCTGGCATTACCATCAATCATTCTGCAGTCAACTCTTAAACAGCAGAATTACTTTTGAGCATATCTGATGCTTTTGTGCGATAAGTTTGAGAAATGATCTCACTCCGCGAAATGTAAAACATCTCACCTTTTAAACTTTGCGCTTTGATATATCAAGAAATGAAATCTTAATTAAAGTACTCGAGTTCAGTTCGGTAAATTCGTAAAGGATTCACGTGTCGACACTTCATCAATCAGATTTAAATGACAGCTTAGAAGCAATTAGTCTGAGAAAAATATTTCCTGAAGATGAGAAACTAGTACCACTATACTGACCGGGATATAGACCGTGATTACCTTTTTGATTGTTATCGAGCTCACGATATTTCGACGCAGTTGCATGCATGATGATCTTGGAAAACTGCGTCGAAATATCGGGAGCTCGACCAAAATCATAGAGGTAATCACGGTCTATATCCCGGTCAATATAAGTCTAATGAAAATAACCGTGAATCATTCAAAACTCTTAGTAGCACTATTTTGTTACACTTAGCAGCATAATTAAGCTTTGTACAAAAAATAATTAATGTTTTATTAAATTTCCCACTGAACAGTAGTGTGATCTAATATTTATAGCGGTAACCCTAAGGAATTCAGATTTACAACAACGTGGTTGGACGCTCCCAAGCGGATTATTCCGCAAGGTTCTGCTCACATTGCTAAGTGGCAATTATTAAAGTTGGTTGGTGATTTTTGACCACCCTAAATTGTCAAAATGACCCTGAATGAATTTCTTCTGTGGCATTACACCCTCACCGGCTGCCCTAAACAGAAATCAAGTATCTGGGTTTTGTCAAATTTTACAGTAGAGCGAAAAAACGATTTTTTTTTATTTTTCCTGATTACATGCTTATTAATCAATTGATAGCCTTTGAAACAGACGAACTTTATTATACTAGATATCATTAATAGTGTACTATAATTATTTTTTCAAAATTATTAGCACAATCATTTTAAAATACAAAAACAGCTTTCTGCGTAGAATGCGATAAGAAAATTTAAAAGCTTTTCTACAAGAAAGCAAGTATCTTGAACTGTTTTCATTTAGCTTCGGTAGGCTTGTTATTTTTAACTGTATCTAAAACAAAAACTACAAAAGGGATTTTCATGCGGTTTTCACTAATGAATAGAATGATTCTTGGGAAAGGTTTTGATATATAATTTGTTGAGATCTTGTGTGAATTGGTTGAAATATGTCAATTTTTGCTAATCAAGTCGGACAAAATTCTGCTGGCTGAGAGCTTTAATCGAAAACGCTGCCCAAACTGTTTGAGCTATATCAAAACAATGTATGGCAAAATTATGTATCTTTCATAGACATACAAAAAAGTCCGGAATAGCATAATTATGTCTATCTTTTAAGGATAAATTACTATAACCATTTTTATGATAGCCCCGTGCGCAGCCGGGGCGGACCGCTAGTATATGTATACAATGTATACATTTTAGATAGATGCCTTTAATGTAGTGTATGTCATGCTTATGTAAAAAAGGTTTTAATATAAATGCAAAATTGGAGTAATCCACGGAAAAGAAGCTCTGGTTGTGTTTGAATGCAAGTTGTCTTAAGATTATAGGTTTAAGAGGTTTTTCTATCACGAAGAGTTCAAAAATACTCATTAAACTTAATCAATTACTTACGTTGTAGGAGACTATTTAAATAACAAAAAAAAACCTCGAAAGCGATTTCCCGTGGAACGCACAATATTAATTTAGTAGGTAGGTGTCTAAATACTCGAAGACAGAAAAAAATAATGAAAGTTATAGTCTTCCTTAATTATAATAATAGGGAACTGTAGTTAAAATAAAATATTTTATACCTTGCACGAAATAAAGCATCAGATAATTATGAAATAACTTGGACAGCAGTTATTTTTAAATCCAATTTCTACTTAATAAGTCAGGTAGAAATATATAAAGTAACTGAGTTGACCGTGACGTCACTCAATTAAATTTCATATAAGTTCCATATTAGCAAGTCGTTCAAATTCGTTTCGACAGTTCTTAAAAAGAAGCTGATTTGACTAGGAGGCAAGTAGCCTATTGATCAACTAACCAACATGCAATAATTATTATGTTCGTTATATGTATTTTCGTATTTTGTATAAAAGAAGTTACATATTAAATAAGACAAGTTCCTCGTGCTTTTACTGTTTACATCTGGTTGTTTTTAATACTAAGACAATTTTCTACCTGAAACCCAAATTAATACATGTATAAGTAATTACAAGCTTTTTACATCATCACAAAATGATAGACGCCGAAGTCAAGTAACTTCGCAATCAATATCAATAGTTCTACGCTGAAGTCAAGTAACTTATCAATAAATATCAATATTTCTACGCTGAAGTCAAGTAACTTCGCAATCAATATCAATATTTCAACTCTGAAGTCAAGTAACTTAGCCATCTAATATGAATTGCAAGTATCTTTCGCAAGATACTCGATTTCAAGATAGAAATAGGGTAGATACTTGACTTAAGCTTAGAATACCCCGTTAAAAAAAGATACTTGAATTTTTTAAAGTTCTGTATTTTGAAAAATATACATTATAAAAATTTCAAAAAAATACTGAAAGATGTATTTTGAAAAAATGAATCGAATGATGTAAAAAACCATTTTTTGGAAAAAATTGAGATACTTGATTTCTGCGTAGGGCAGCCGTCACGCCTAGGCGAAACACTACCAAAACGACGCAGACATGTAGTCTGGCTCTGTCGCGCCAATACGCAAGAGCGATAGAGATAGATAGCCACGAAAGAGATATTATCGTGAGCGTTTGTGCATTCGGCTACGCACACAGATCTACCATAACTTATATACCTACAATATGGCGTACATTTTGATGTCACCACCGCCAGCCGCCGAGTTTCCTAATATATAATTAATGTCTAGTAAGCACAACTATCTCGGGGCGCGAAAGCCACTGGCGTCTGACACATCCAATTAACAAGGCTTCCGGTTGGTGGTGGGATCCAGTGCCGACTGAGTCTATTTGACGTTTCCTTTAGCCAGCTCTGATTTGCTTAAGGATTCACACACGATTATTAATTCAGGCGTAATATGGAACAGAAATAATTAATTATTCATATATTATGGTATAAGTAATGCTTGTACACAGTTAGATATATATTTGCATGTTACATCTTCTATCCAATTAAATGTAATTGTCCTGACTGGTCTTGTGCACTAAGTTGCATTTATAAAGTGAATTCCACCCCTAAGGGGACTGAAGAGGGGATGAAAGTTGGTATCGGGATCAAATTTTATTTTGAGTTAGGAACGTGAAACTTGGTTAAAAAAGGTGATAAATAAGAATAAAAGAAAAATAATATCAGCGTTTTAAGATTCTCCCAACAGCTAGTACCGATATTATTTGATCAAAAAATACCATGACAAAAAATAAGTTTAGGCATGCCGAAGCTAATAAGTACTTTTTCTTTACAGGTGGACGAGTAGATTCAACATTTTAGCCTAGAAAATTCCTCGGTTAGGTTTACCCGTGGATAAACTTTTCTCTTTTACTTAGGTAGCCAGTAAAATAAAATGGAAAACAAAATATATTTATATAGGTACTTTTATATTCTGCATTCTAAATAAGAGACTGTACAAAGAAGCAGTCTCTAGCTGAAAAATGAATGCTAACGTCACTAATGTCACTATTAATTTGACATTATTCAAAAGCTAAGTTTATGTTTTAAAGTAGCAAAATCTATCAATATATATTCGGTAGTCCATCCTATTTCTCATAAATATTTTAGATACTTACATCACGCTGTTTTATGACAACTGATTGACATATATTGACCATTAAAACAACTTACTATCCTTAGAATCTATGTAAAATGGTTTTTATTCGGAGAACATGTATTTAAAACATAAATTATGTCATTTTTTATAAAATAGGTATGGAAAACCATATAAACTAGGCCATTATGTGGAATAAATAGGCTGCTGTCAAAAAACAAGCAACATAATTATATTTTCCCCTCACTAGCTCGGAAACACGTGTTTTGTCCTTTAATACCAGCGGGTAAAAACGCATTTTATCCACTAGTGGGAAAAGTAATTTGACCTTGAATAAAGTCAAATTAACTGCTTTAATATTGATAAAAGTAGGTGAATCTAGTAATAAAGATGTTTTACCACCTGTGGAACTACTGGAAGCAGTGAAAACGCATTTTTTTGCGTTGTAGTTTCCTGGCTATAGTGAGGGGAAAAATTTTGTGTTACACTCGGGTGCAAATGTATTTTACTTCTCGTGTGTTCAAAAACTCGCAAGTTCAGGATTCTATTCTCGAACCACTCGCTTCGCTCGTGGTTCAACTATAGAATCCTTTCACTTGCTCGTTTTTCAATTTCACACTCGGCGTTAAAATACAACTTTGCCCCCTTGTATAACAAATAACTATTATTACGTTTTTATCTAATTCCTTTACTTCCTATAGTTTCCTATAGACAGTACTTAAGAACTACAATACAACTACGAAATAATTGTAAGAACCCAGAAACTCTGTAAGGTTGTCTTCTTTGTGTTGTTTTAATGCAAAGTTTCCATGGCCTAAAGCTAATTAGACAGGATGCCTCTCCATCATCAAATAATACTTAAACTTAATAGTACCATTAGTTTACGGAAAATAAAATTAAGTAGGTAGATACATTTTTCTTATCGGCATGCACGGAGGAACATCCAATAGTACCCATTAGAGATGCGTAATTTGAATTTACATGTCTGTTTACACATATGCCCACAAAGTTATCCGGTTTTGCAATGCTGAAATAAAGTCCTCCTACCTATATGTCAATATGTGCCCTTTCACGGTTGCATCATAACAACTGCTTGGCTAATTCAATTTAAGAACAGCCTCTACTAACAAGGTCTCCCTATATGAATTTTCAGACTTCTGGCATCAAATTTTAAATAAGTCTCATACATACTTTCATCACCCGTTTGAGGGGTAAGAGGGTGAAAATTTCAATATCTTTTGTTTTTTTGTGTGCTAAAAGTAGCTTACATACCACATTTCAGCTTTCTAGGACTTCAGGAAGTACCCTAACTTTTGTATGATAATAAGTGAGTCAGTCAGTCAGCCAGTGACGAAATCAGGGTTTTTTTAGATAGTATCAATAAAATCCAAGGTAAGATATATGCAATTGAGACTTTTTATGTTTAATAATGTTGGTAATGACATCATAATATCCTGAACATTTTTAGCTAGCATAACCCAGACCCAAGTTGTGAGGGTTTAAAAAAAATACTAATCACTTCGAGAAAAGGTGGGTCACTGCCCTTGCGCTTTGCTGGGCTCGTTTTAGCGGGGGCACTACCGTGCCCCCAGATTCTTGATGCAACACACTCTTATATGTATATGTACTAAAATCTTATTAACACGACCAGTCGAGCACCTACATACCTATATTAATGTAGCTAAATCCTTCTCAAGGACAGCAACCCACCTTACTCTAATTAAATCGCATGTGTCAAGGATATGCTTATGTTACAGCCCGTTTACTTAAGTTTTGCATACGAAATTAGATTGTACCAGTATGTACGTGGGTATACCAGTATCTAATGTTGGTATTACAGGTATGGCGTACGATATCGCACAACTATATATAACCGTGTGTTAAAGCGTGTATTCTGTCCACTGTGCAATGCCGATCACTACAACGTCGCTATTTGGACAATATTTAAATTTTTACTTCAGGAAAAGTTATAACCTCTCTTTTGGATGTACCTAGTATAAAAAATCGATGCACTATGGAAGAGTCGATGTACAAAATAGTACATTACGATACAAGTGCGGAAAAAAAGAAGTTCGAAACGAGTGGCGATAAATTAAAACACAACCGGACACTCCCTGTGTTTTAAATCGACATGAGTTACGAATTTCCTTTTCGCACGTGTATGACGTTTTTCAGTACAGATGGCCCTCCGTAATTTTGACCTGACAAGAAATGACCCACTTCTTGCACTAGTGCGTAAAACAGCACTGTACTGAAATAACTATTTTTTACAAACAGGAAACAGTTCATTTTGCCGGTCACATTTCCCCACGCGATTTCTTGAATTGTTTTTAGTAAGTAATAGCTTATAGACCCATGCGATACTGTTATGGTCTACCACAGGTATGGCAAGACACATGTAGGTAAAAATAATCTTCATTGTACATGAAAAGAAACACAAGAGACAAAGACACATATAACAAATGCACACTTGTGTTTATATATTTTACATATGTCATCCGTTAGAATGGCACAAACGCTCACGAAACGCTCACGAAACGAAACGCTCGAATCCCTATCGCTCTTGCGTATTGGTGGCGCGACATAGCCAGACTACCTATCTCGGCGTTTCGTTTCGCGTCGCAGAAATGGCATTCGGCTGCGGCACCTGAAATGTATCTATTGAAATGGTCGCACGTGTACCTAGCAGACTATGTCTAGGCACTGGACAGTGGCGGCAGCACTGTCGGTAAATTATTTATGCACTCATCACCATAACGCTGGTTATGATGTAACATTCCGGCTGATGCAAAATGGTTTATGACACGTCTGTCTATGCCATAATGGAGAATGCATAGAGATTAAACTACGTTTCAAATTCGTCTACTAATCCAAAATGTATTGTTTATACTAACTATGGCAAGAAACGCGGATTATGCGCCTTAGAAACTTTGATGAATTTCATTAGGAGAAACTGAAAAAGGTCTTTGGACGATTACAGACAATGGAAGACAAAAAAAAGTTGTCACTTGTCGAAAATACTGTGATAATGGTATATGGGTTCAATAAAACATGACAAAAAATAAGGTATGAAAATAAAAATACACACACACATATAAATAAATGCACAGATATTTGTTCCTGAGT
The DNA here is from genome assembly GCF_023078275.1 of Leguminivora glycinivorella. Taxonomy (NCBI): domain Eukaryota; kingdom Metazoa; phylum Arthropoda; class Insecta; order Lepidoptera; family Tortricidae; genus Leguminivora; species Leguminivora glycinivorella. The sequence continues at coordinate 18,687,938 of NC_062974.1, read as the reverse complement.
CATGGATGTTTTCTATGTATATAAGTATTTATATATTATATATATCGTTGTCTAAGTACCTGCAACACAAGCCTTCTTGAGCTTACCGTGGGACTCAGTCAATCTGTGTAAGAATGTCCTATAATATTTATTTATTTATTTATTTATTTAAAAATCAAAAACCTTTTTGTACCCTTTGGTGTAGAAACTCTAGGTCCATGGGGCCCCAGCGCGAACAAGTTGTTCACAGAAATCGCGAAGCGTCTGGTTGAGGTAACTGGTGACCGAAGAGCTGGCGACTTCCTCGCTCAACGTATCAGCATTGCGATACAGCGAGGAAATGTCGCCAGTATCCTTGGTACAATGCTTCAAGGGCCTATTTTAGACATTAGCTAGCTTTTAAGTTTAGTCTTAGTTTCTTATATAATTATGTAAATATGTTCATGTAAATAAAGAAACTGAAAAATCAAAAAATAGTTCAATGTCAAGTGAAAATTTTCCTACAAAATTATGTCAATTTGATCTCTTGACGTCATTTGGCCATGTATTTTGATTGATTTTAATATGTTTAATTATGTATTTGTGCGAACTCGTTCTAATACCGATCCAGTTAATAACATTGAACAATGACAAACTTTCACGGTCAATGATGACGTTAGTTTTAATGTTACTGTTGCGACATTACTGCTATAGTGTTGACGCGAGCGTAGTAACTTTACTACATTTTGGCCCACTACGTTACTCTGTCTGGCAACATATTCGATGCAACTGAATGTTGTTAAAACTGTTAGATTTTTTATTTAAAGTATTTTTGTTTAAGAATAAGTTAGTGTTTATAAGATTCATATACTCGTATACACAACATATTTAGCTCTTAATAAAGTTTAAACATTGAGATAAACTTTATATATTTGGTTTTATCTACGAGGCTTGAAACAAGTAAAACTTTAGTTAGGTATTTGCTGGCTTAATTAATTGAAACCTTTTAATTCGAATAGTTGCGTTCAGTCATTGTCTTATCCAACATGTTGTCAACTAAACTAATTCAAATTGATTATTAATTTTGCCTAACAACGGCGCTCTCTCAACATTACCGCCTTACAACAAACAAAACCAAGCAAGCAAACAAGGGCTTAATTTAATCAAATCACGTAACATCGAACGTATTTAATAGGTGTTACGTAATTATCGGCGAAGGCAGATAGAATTCGGGATAAAGACATAAATCAAAGAATGGTAAACAGGCGGAAACCCAAAGGGTATTCCATATTAATTAACGTCGGGTGCGGCGGCGACGAAGACAAATGCCAGAAGCTTCCGTAATGTATTTTTCCGGGCCGACCGGGTCGGGAACAAATGATAATCGGCAAAGAATGAAGTCAACATTAATGAGTTTCGATTAATTATAGTTCCTGCCTCGGTAATGGGTCGCGTAATGTGATAGTGACATCGGCTGCCGCTGATGGGTTGGAGATACAGCTTGGACATTCTGCGGATTTGTCAAGATTCAAGATGGCATCCCAAATTTTTCTTGCAAATCCAAAGAGAAATTCTGACCGTTCCTGGCTATAGATAAATACTTCAACAATAGTTTCATTGCCTGCGGGGCAGCCGAAACAGCTTCTGGCCGTCTTAGCTGATCGCTGGGATAGTCAGCTCCTCATACACTGGACTAGAAATGCACTCGGTAGTGGCCACTTACACATATAACTGAGCTGGCTATTACCAAGGCACTCAGCTTTTTGTCCAGTACCTACATATGTTAATTTTTAAGATGAACTTAATTAAAATAAGTTTTTTAAAGTGTATTCCTCACTGTATGGACTTTGGTCTGAAATAAAGATATTTTATTTATTTATTAAATTTTTAATAGTTGTTTTTAGTAGTTGTTCTTTAAAAGGAGCAGAAAGTCTATTAATTGACACCCACAACACCACCGACCTAGGTTCGTTATCAGTATTGCCTTAAAATAGGGTTGAACGTGACAAGAATCAGAGGCGACTGGCGAGGGAGAAAGCTGACGATGGGTAAATGTTATATATCTTCCTCGTGGCAAGGCGTAGGCGGAACGAAACGACAAATTGAATTATGATATCGAAAAATTAAATAAGTAAAACAATAACCTGATTGATGACACGATTCCTTCATCTTAGGTAAATGAAATGCCAAAGACACTGTTTTATTATTAATCTAGAATTGCAAGAGGAAGTTATAATTTGAAATATCTAATCTGCGGTGGAAAGTTTTGCATAGACAGACAGTCGGGCGTGATGGATGGCCGGGGGGAATGCGGATGACGCGGACTTTCCCGCACTCCAGAGGTAACAACTCCGACCGCTTTCTACGAGCGACTCAAGGGTTTTGTACATCCAGTATATGAAACATCTCTGAACAAGTATAGTTTGCATGGAGCCAGAGTTCACGTTACATTGGTTGAGTCAACCGCACGTTCGGAATGGTAACAAACTACCCATTGGTTGATCAGTTAACTGGACTGTTTTCAAAGATATTGTCTGAAAGTGTTTGTTAGTACTTACCAGGTGGACAGTTTTGATGTGAATGTCTTATCTTAGCGGTTCGCCAATTTCAGGATCCAGGGCGCAATCATCATCTTATCCTGAAACTAGGAATTCTAGTGCTGTAGCCGGCATTTCTGCGACGCGAAACAAAAACGCCGCGGAAGGTGATCTGCCTCTGTTGCGCCAATACGCACGAGCGATAGAGATAGATATCTACGAGCGTTTCGTTTCGTGAGCGTTTGTGCCATTCGGCTACGCACCCTGAAACTAAACTTTTGGCTTAGCCGTAAGTAACTACTTTTAATAATTACTTATATGTATACATTTACCTACATACCTAAAATGACGCCTGTACTCCTAAAAGGCAAAGGCAGAGTATAAGAAACTGATAGTTTTATTGCAATTTCACTCTTATAGCAATTTAAAAATTAGGTACTCGTAATACTAAATGCTCCGCTTATGTATAGGTATGTGGACTTTTGTATTTTAGGACACGTACAACAATGTTGCCATGTCATATATAGTAAAAGAACATGGCATAGAATGAGTTTTCGGATGCACTTCCAGAAGATAAGTTAATATTGTGTTGTTGAAAAATTTTGCATGATATGAACATGCAATAGCGAGTGATGGATGACCAAAGAAATGTGCATGACGTAACGTGCAGTTCCTCGCAGACTAGTCAGTTGAGCCTCAGACTTAGCAGTCCAATATTTGGTTCAGACCGACTACTTGTATATCCTACCATCAAAGGATTTTCTAGTTTGTTATAATTATATTAAGTGTCGTTACTTGGGACACCATGAAATCCACGTGGACTTCCCACAATCCATTTTGTAAGTTTCATCTGAATGTGTAATTAATTATGTAAGTACTTTTGAGGAGCTGAAAAGAAGGCTTGCAGCTTGGCGTTCAAAATGCATGTGCGTTTCCTGTTTTTAGGATTATAGTCAAATTTAACAAAATAGTGGATGGCGAATTCTCTAATTCTCATTTTGCCCTGGATACAAATTATGTAAAAACATCAAACTAAATTGGCATAGCTCGTCGATATTTCGTGCACATAACTTAAAGCCACCGTCACTCATAAAGCGTTTTGATAGCGTAGCGCAATGATAGCGGTGCGCCGGCGGAATGCTGGAATTATCTTTGTATAACAGGGTGGGCCCTGTAACAAAAGCAAAAAAATAAACTATAGCTTAGTAGGGTGGTTTAGCCGGTTATCCGACCACCTCTGGTTGTCGGCCACCACACGCAGTTAATCTACAATAACATGACAACTATATAGTATTTCTTCAAAAAATGAGGGTAGATACATAAAGTCACTTGATATTGACATGTCCTACATTTATTTTCTTGGTGACGTATTGATTCGCTCGTCAGTGTACGGAAGCAATTTGAGCAGTGTGAATGGTGGACAAATTTTATAAAAAAAATTAGGATACAACATTTTTTCGAGGTATGTAAACATATTGTTTTCGTGGCTTTGAGACCATTGTTGAGGTTAAAGTAGATTGTGAATAAGTTGAACTCATGTTATTTCAATTTAAATGTTCAAAATATGTAATATAATTAAATTAAATTGGGTGGTTGGGTATCTAAATGCAATTTTACAAAGATATTTAGTTGTCGGCCCCCCGGCCGAGAACGGACTTGAAGGACGTCATTTTTAATCGATTGTCTTTCCTATATTATTAGAGCAAATAAAATAAATACTTCAAAAAACACTTATTTTGAACAAAATTGATATTGCATTTAACAGCCGGCCACATGCTTTCTTGGAAATAATTGGTTAAAATCTGATTTATTTTTTGAAATATTTGGCGGCCGAGAACAGGCATTTTTAAAGTTGATTGTCGGCCTAGCCAATTTATGACGGCCGAGAAACAAATAATTTTAATTTAGTTGTCGGCCCTACAATATATTCTCGACCCAGATTCAAAATAATTTGTCTTTGGGGGTCAATTAATTGCGTTGTTTGTAAGGATTATTTAAAAAAAAATGCATTTATTTATTAATAAATACAATAATATCCAATAGCAACACAACTTGTTCTTAGGTAATTATTATACTATTTATTATACTATACATTTTTGGCGAAAAGGGAGTTATAGACGAATCGTTCTCCTAAGGGAGTTATAAAATTTTTAGTGCCTTAATTTAACTTTTTTTATAGTTTTTATATATTTTTCATATAACAAGTGTGCTGAAAAACATTGTGTGTAACTCGGGACGTAAAAATATTGCAAACTAGAGGGTTTAAATCGCTCTGGTAGGCCGTCGCTATTTAACTTACTCTCGTTAGCAATATTCAACTTCCGAGGTACCAACAATTAATTATTTTCAAGCCGGTTATTTCTGTTAAATATTTGTAGGTATGTCTATTTACATAAAGTTATTTTTTTTTTTAGCAAACTAATGATATGGCTGATAAGGAAGATGGTAAGAGTGATGCAATCCCAGGAGTCAGCAAAGAATATAACTTACAAAATTCTAATCGAATGCTCCAAAAGGAAGATTGCGCCCTGAGTAGCAGTGAAGAAGAATTTTCGTTATTTTAATATTTTCAGTCGACGGGACGGCTTATAAGTCTTGTTTTTACGAAAGTTACTGCTGTCTAACCTCCCCTTTTTTACGTCGACTCCTGTCTTAACGAAATTTTCTGTCGACAAAAAATATATTATTATGTAATAATAAGTATTTCCTATATTTGTTCCATACAAACTATTGACATGAGCCGTAGCCTAAGGATGCCAGCAAATTCAGCGTGTCAAATGGACGTTACGGACCATTATAAACCTCATTAAATGTAAAATATTACTAAAAATACATTGTGACATTGACTATTACTTGTTTTATTCCAAAATAAATCCTGTTAGTTCTGACATAAGATTCATTTTAAAACCCTAATAACAGTGGCCGACAACTAACTAAACAAGCGGCCGAGAACCAAAAGAAGTGGTCGACAACCGGCTAAATTGCTACTTTTTCATATTCGGAGCTATATAAAGAAAACTAAGTTAGTTAGTCATAATTTTTTATACCAAAAGGAAACTGTATTAAACTCTTTGCCTAAAAATCATACAATGAGAAAATTTTGTCGAATATGTTGTACAGAAAATCCATTTGAATGCGTAGTTTTGCTAAACTGGCCGACAACCGGCTAATTCACCCTAAGCCTATACTCCTTAAACTGACCAACATTTGTTCAGCGACTTTTAAAAATAACTTCTATTTTGATGTTTATCACTTTTGAAAATTTTTAATAAGAGGTATTGCTAATTTTGTTAAGTGACTGACAATGACATCAATAATGGTGTACGTTGAAATTATATTTATTTTGTATGAAAAAAAACTTGAAACTTCAATATTTTTAAAAGTCGCTGAACAAATGTTGGTCAGTTTAAGCAGTTCACAGTTTAATTTTTTGCCACCCGGTATAAAATAGAATCGCTAAGATAAGACACCCAGTTGAAATGATAATCATAATTTTAACTGTGGTCTACTTTTCGCGAGTAAGACAAATGGAACGCTGCCACCGCATTGTTCTGGACAGTATCTTGGATTGACAAATCAAATTTATCAGAACAAATACAAAGCAATGTTTTGAAACTTTGTTCATTCCGAGAAACAAATTGATTAATTGAATACAACCGGTTTACATTGTTGCCTTGGTTTACGTTTATAAGTGTAAAAGTTTATGATTATGTTTTTGTCGCCCTAGGCTTTAGAAGGGATTTTCAGGGCTGCAATGTAACCTGATTCTTATATACAATAAAAACTTTGAACTTATAGTTACTACTCACCAGGCACCACAGACTACACATTTATTTATGACAAATTCGTAATCCCAGTTTTGATGATAGAGTTCATGAGAAATCAATTTAAGTAAGTACCTATTATTTTTACTTTTTGGACTGAGATAGGTACCTACACGGCAGAAGCTCTTGAATACCTAGTCAAATAACTGGCATCATGTCTTACTTTGTTGACTAACTAATTACCCCCATGAAAATAAACAATCTTAAATACTCAATTAAAAAAAAAGATTTCCCTTTTATTTCATATTCTATTTCCAGCTCTTTAAGGGATTAAATTTGCAAATAAAACCAAAGCGGTTCTGATAGCAAAGCAATTTCACTGAAACCAAACGTCCTATTATATCAATAAGTCATAAACAGAGATTCCCGAATCGCAGTCCCCATAATCGGCTTACTAAAGTGCCTATTAAGTATTAATAGCACTGCGTTGTTTCTGTTGTTCTGCTATAATAGGCGCCGTAAATTATGTTTTTATTTAGAAGTATGTCTTTTCCATCACGGAATAATTGTGTTGCGGACCGTTGGGAAGCGTGCACAAAGTCGAAGACAACACGTAGAAGCCCTTTTAATACCATACTGAAACGTAAGTACATTAGGTATTTTTTTGTAAGTACAAAGTTTCAGCAAACTCGCTAGTCGTTTCAAAATGAGAACGTGCCAACGTTTGTAAGTACATAACAATATAAAACAGACAACTTAACTTCTTTAGTAAAACAGCTAGGCAATCCAATGACGTTATTTTGTTAGTTTTGTTGACTATTTTAGGTACTTAAACACAGTTATGTAAGGATTAGAGTGTTAATCCTTCGACCCTAAGCTTATTCCATTTGTCCGTTTAAGCAAAAATACCAAGATAGGTACTAACTTGGATAACATCTTTTGATCTACTGTCACCTAGAAGCCGATATATTTCGTTTGTATTTAAACTACTTAAATACTAATACTGGTATTTAAATTATACTTTAGTAACGATGTTACGTGTGTAAAGAATCGAAGTTAAAAAGCTTAAGTTAAATATTTTATATACATTTTTGTTTCCCAATTTAATTTTGCATCATGTTGACTTTAATAAAATGAAGTACCGGCATGTATTCAAAATTTCACAAAATAATCCTTTACAATAAAGCTTAGCTTCATCCTTCCGCTAAGCTGAGTAATGTTTATTTTTTCAAGTTTCCGCAACAACCAAGGCTCTCACGTGAACGAACCAAAACAGGACTTTGTTTACCCAAGTCCCAGTCGTTAATTTCCTAATTACTGTTTCAAAATAAAAGCCTGTTTTTGCTGTCCCATTCGTCCCTTCCGAAGCTGGGCGCAATCCGGACCGGAAGGTTAATGTAAGAAAAATTACGCTGTACAAATTTGCATAACATTTTTCTCTGTCTCCCGCCGAAATTAAGTCCTCTGGCCCTGCATTCACGGCTTTGTTTAAATTACTGAAGTGAATTCCGTGATTCCTCTTGTAATATTCAATTTTGCCGCTTCTCGCTTCGCGTGTTCTCGTTATTCCTTATTAGTTCTGTATTTAACTTTTTTGCATATTATTGTGTCTATTACAAAGTATAATTTTTTTTTGGCAGAGTTAACAATACCTACATATTTTGTGGTAGGTAAGTTAAAAGAATAACCCATTCATAAACGTTCATTAAAGTTATCAAGCCGATAAAATTCGTTTGTCCCTTTCCGACGTATCGGTGATAGAAAAGGACAAACGAACTTTATCGCCTTCATAACTTTAGTGAGAAAAGTAGTTTATGAATAAGGGGGTAAGTGTGTATATGTACAAGGGGAGTACCTAGTGACATTTTCCGTCAAAATAGGTTTACACGAGTTTAGTAGATAATGATTATTACTTTACACTAATACTTGATGTATAAATAAATTACTCGTAGAAGTCGGTTTTGTATACTATATAAGCGGCAAGTTTCTATCTACGCCCACTTACAAATCTGTACTACTTGACTAGTGTAAACATTCTCGTGTGAATTTATCTGGTAACTAAAGCCTCCGCCACACATAAAGCGTTTTGATAGCGTAGCAAAACGCGCACGTGTGGCCATGGGTAGACAGCTTATTCTCACTACTTGTCCCTGTGCTGATAGACCCTAATCCTTTATGCCAATGACAATACTAAGCCGGAACCTATAAAGCAGAAATTACACTTCGTTGTTAACTAAAATTATTGGTTGTACTTAATATAAAAGTTTATATTTTCCGCTGTCTGAAATAGGCAATGATAATAAATATCCGAGTGAATTTCACGGGAAGTTATCGATATAGTCGACCGAGTTGAAACTGGCGTAGGTCCGTTGGGAAATTTGCAATCTTGGCCTCCGCTAACAAAGTTTTCAACTAAAATCCTATTGTGCTCCGTGACATGGGAGACTGGGGGCACTTGATAATTCCGACATATACCTTGTTTAACCGCAACCATTCGTATTGAGTGCACTCCAATAATTATTTACATGCAAAGCGAATAGGAAATGTTGTAGGTATTTATTTTGCGCACATTGCTCACTTTAAATAATCGAGAAAAGTAATTAGTTTGTAGCAGATTTCTACGAAGTTGGGCGTTAAAAGAGTCTATTCTATCTTCACACGATTATTGATTGAGTTTTTCTGAACTTACCTTAAACAACGTGTTGGTAGATGTTTCGAAATTATAACATAACCATATTATAAATAGTAGGGCTTCAGCCGCCCAACTATAGACAATTAGACACCAAACGCCTTCAAGAACAGTTACTATTTATTCAGGTGGGCTACTGACCCTACGCTGAGTCGTATCTTTTTATAGTTTTAAATTTTAGAACGAGTTGACTAACTAGGTACATTATTTTCAACAGACAAGATAACAAAATATCTCCAACACAACGAAATTTATCGCGTAACGCACAACAAATTGTCATTGAAATTTCTTCAAAGCGTTTTGTCGCCGTGGTAATCTCGAAGGCGAACTGTCAAGAGCTAAGCACATAAACACTGAAGACAAAGCCGCCAGAAACTAAACTGGGAAAGAACAAAGCAGAAATTGTAACAAATGTAAACGAGTTTATTTTACCAAGGGCTGCGCAGATAAGAGCAGTGTAAGCAGATGTAAAGAGAACTAAATCTGCCTATTTGTTCTTGGAAATTTGGGTCCGGAAATAACATTATTGAGGAGGGAAATGAATATAAGATGTTTAATATGAAAATATGGGTAAGTACTTAGTACCTACGACTTGTTTTGTCTTATTTTCTTTTTGTTCCTCGTCTTATATAAAGTAGCTACGTATACCAACATTAGGACAACAATTTCAATGGGTACCTAATAAATAAGCATGTTATTCTGAAGATCGCTTCAATAGGCTACTTGACCCTTTTTCAAAGTATGTCTTATATTATTAATTACTGTTGTAGGGTAAGCGACCAGGAGGTAAGACAAACGCCAATGTCAACGTGTATATTTATTAAAGATAGGTACTTAGGTATAGGTACATTGCATACATGGCAGGTCATTCAAACTGGTAGGTACTTCCTAGCTACGGAAAACCTTATAGCGGCGGGCAAGGTTGAGCTCATCCACTATAGGTGCAAAGAGCCAAGGGACAGTCTGTGAACCTATCGCCAAGGCACTAGCTAAACCCTAGGGTGGATCGGGAGAAGACTGCAGGTGGGCTATCGAACTCCCGAGCCAACGAGACTCGCCAAAGGACAGTCGGAGAACCTATCGCTATGGCAGTCGCTAGCTAACTCATTTGATGCGGCGCGGACGCGGCCTTTTATTTGATTCGTTCGGCTCGCGGCGCAGATCTTCGGGCGCGCTCGGCGGCTCGTTGCTGTGACGCGCTCAAGGTCGCGCGCGGTTATAATTTGTCTTGTTACATTCTCCCCCTCTGGTACTCGGTAACGTCCCGTAAGAGTACCAGAATCCATAGTGTTACATTCTCCCCCTCTGGTGCTCGATGACGTCCCGTGAGAGTACCAGGATCCACAGTGTTACATTCTCCCTCTGGTGCTCGATGACGTCCCGTGAGTACCAGGATATCAGGATTTGTAGAACGATTTCTCTTGAGTTAATCTTACAGTGCACGGGAGGGTGTTCATCAAACCCTCCCCCTGGAGTGAAGCTGGTTCAATACTATATTGGTGTTACTGTGAAATCTTCGGTTCTTCAAGTGGTTTTGTTACTACCCTCTTTGTAGTTGATACGTCGTTTGCCTCCTCATTTATTTCGTATAGTCCCATTTTATGCGTAGGGTACTTCAGAAAAATAATGTAGGGTAGATGCAACTTCTTCTTTACAAGAGTGGGTAGTTGACAAAATTGAGCTTGTCAACTCATGATGTAGAAGACCAAGGGACAGTCTCTGAACCTGTCGCCAAGGGACCTAACGAGCCTGGGAGAAGACTGCATGTGGGCTATCGAACTCCCAGCCCAATGTGACTCGCCAAAGGACAGTCTGTGAACCTATCGCTAAGGCGGCCGCTCGCTAACTCCTTTGATGCGGCGCGGACGCGGCCTTTTATTTGATTCGTTCGGCTCGCGGCGCAGATCTTCGGGCGCGCTCGGCGGCTCGTTGCTGTGACGCGCTCAAGGTCGCGCGCGGTTATAATTTGTCTTGTTACACTGTCTAATTAAACGAAAAAAAATAGTACCATATTTTATTACGACTTAAAAACCCGCAAAAAAATTATTTAAAGTTTACTTTTACGTGATCAGGCAAAAACAACATCAGCCATATTAATCTATAGAATATCTATGACATGACGTCAGTATATTTAGAAAAAATATTTCACATTGTCACACCCGTCAACGACTATGAATTTTAATACAATAGAGGTTGCTTCTATGGAGATCAGATTACTACCTCTAATTTCCATAGTTGATCTGAATTATGTGACGTCACTCCATTGGCCAACACCGTTTTCGGAGTCCATAATTTAAAAAAAACATGCACACATCTTTAATTAAAAATACGCAGTCATCACGCACGTTTAATGCCCGCAAGCTATAAATATTGATTTCTTAAGTCAAATACTACAGAAAACAATAACTTGATGTGCTAAATTCGATACGAGTCTAGTAGCCTATTATGTACGGTCGAAGAAATTTATTCTTTAGCAATTTGCGGCTCAAGTACATTTTTGTTGACACATACTGATGCTAAGCGATGTCAAATGTAAAGTGAACCGTCAACTGCTAAAGAATCAATTTCCTCGACCGTACATTGTATTGAATAGCTTATATAGTATTACACAGAATGTCAACTAAAACCATTAATTATTCCAACCCGTTTAAGTTATACGGAACAACCTTTTTTTAATGCGGTAGCCCTGAAATCGCAAAAAAGTACTTATCGCAAATGGTACCCTCCTATAGAAAATGTCAGCATCAAACCAGAAAAATGTAAAGAGCCAAATTTTTTGTTCGTGTATTCCAGGTTGATCCCATATTATGTTGCTCAATGTAACCTTAGAAACATTAAAGGGTTTGAATAAATGCTGTTGGTATGTATTTATTAATGCAGGAACGTAAAAAAAAACCTCAAAGCAAAAATTTGGAACTGTCTCTTCCAGTACAAAATGTATACAGTAGGTAGCGTTTAGAAGCGGGCATACGATAAGCCTTGCGCCGATAGGATCTTGCCAAATCAAACACTCCCCCGACGGTGGATAAGGTAAGGGGGCTCGTGGGAACGAACCGTGGAGGAATGACAGACAACGAAACAAATTGCATACTTTGTTTAGTTATTTGATGGTTGGCTCGTCATAAGCGAATGTTCGTGTTTTTCGTGATGAATTAGTGTTTACACTTTTCGGCGTACCTACCTTAGCTTCTAACTAGTTTTCTTAGTCTGATATATTTTTATAAACGATCTAGGGATATAAGACTGAAAGCTTGTGAACTGATTTTGTTATCTTTATCATTGTCATTCAAAAGTCAATAAAAAAGGTTAAAAAATCGTTATAGATCCGGCGAAAATAATCTTCGAAAATGATGTGCGTGGAGGCCCTCCGCGCGGAAGAAGTGAAACTGCGTAACATAACCTCAAAAACATTTTGTTAAGTGACCATCACGTTTTTGCGTTTACTTACGTCCATCTTTTTACTGTTTTTAAACTATTTCACATTGCTACTTTCTCAAATTATTGAAAAAACAAACATAAAATCATTTTGCACTCGATCTAAATATAAAACACACACATTCCAACCAACCATTCCACCATTCAAAACCATTCTGTCACTGACTGAGTGAATAAGTGAATGAATGGAATGAGTCAGTCACGTTCAGCGCAACGACACTGACAGAATGTTACGCTCTGAGTGACCGGCATTTCACGCAACGTAACACTGACTGTTACGCGCTGTCAATTGGAACTCCCATTAAAAGTTTCACTTCAATAAAACCTGATAAGATTGATAAGTTACTTCGATAACTAGGAGTTTAATCAGTAGGTAAATAAACTCAGTTAAATTATATAAGCAATGCACCGATATAATCAAGAAACTCGGTCACTGATCGTCAAGGAAATTTACTACAACACCAAAGCAGCTTTGGTTTGCTTCAATGGCCATTGAAACTGGCTGCATTGAGACACAAGTGCACTGAGTGCACTGAGACATGTGCGTTGCTCAACTGTCTGCCACCGATATATGTATCGGTATGTATGTATATATATGTATGTATAACTAGTATACTTTGGGAAACTATGCAGCTGAAGTAAATTTGGCTGTTGCGACTTTACGTACGTAGGGGCTGGTAAAGATAACATTCGTTCGGGGAAAATGCTCAATGGAGAGTTAAAATGTAGCAGGCTGACAGATACTACGAAAAGGTAGGTACGTGACTGTTTTGAGATCCATTTTAAATTTCGATAATAGGATTATTTTATCAACGATTACACATCTTGATTGTCCTTGTTAGAAATTAGACAGCATCGCTGTTTGGTGATATGTGATCGTGACTTATGATTATTAAAATCTATTTTTGATAGAATTATACAATCACAAATACGCAATAGTACAAATATACCTACATACTAAGTACATTAAATTTGTAAAGTAACAGACATTGAAATATTACTATAATATACTGTTCCACCATAGTATCTTCTCAAATATTCCCGGAACCCCGTACTCTCATATAGTATATCAAATCAGATTGGCTTACATATTCGTAAATCGTGTACGCTGCACAAGGATATATTCAATTCAGACTACTTAAGGTAAGGTAAGTACCTGTTTAAAAAACCGGCCAAGTGCGAGTCGGGCTCGCGCACAAAGGGTTCCGTAGCAGCAAATATAATAAACTTATTATGTCAATTTATACACCTGCCAAAATTACAGTTAAATCAACCTATCTCAAAAACTATAAGAGATACTTTGATCAAACCAAAAATCGTTGAAAGAGTTAATTAGCATGCATCACCTCTATTTTATTTAGAATTTTATACCCCGTAGTTATAAAAATAGAGGGGGGGGGACATACTTTTTACGACTTTGAGAGCTGATATCTCAAAAACCGTTCACTTTAAGAAAAATGTTTTTTAGAAAACTTTATATCATTTTAAAAGACCTTTCCATTGATACCCCACACGGGTATGTACATCGAAAAAAAAAATTTTCATCCCTCAGTTACATGTATGGGGGCCCCACCCCCAATTCTTTTTTTTTACTATTTAGTGTCATAATTTTGTAGCGGTTCATACAACACATATTCCCATCAAATTTCATCACTGTAGTACTTATAGTTTCCGAGTAAATCGGCTGTGACAGACGGACAGACGGACAGACGGACAGACGGACAGACGGACATGACGAAACTATAAGGGTTCCGTTTTTGCCATTTTGGCTACGGAACCCTAAAAATGCTATTTGATTTTAGACTAAACTTACATTCGCTACATAATAATGTAAGTTTTTTTGTTTATGTAAATAATAAAGTAAGTTTTTTTGTAAGGGTAAGCCTACTTCACCACTCATTTTAATGACAGATCCCTACGAGTCTACAGAACAATAAAGTATATTTTAGTTACTACCCATAAGTCAATGAATAGGTACCCGACGTAGTTATCCATTAATTTTCTGGAGCTTAATTTTATAATTACACATTTTTAATATAATGCAGGCTTTTAATCAAGATGAAAAAATTAATATTAATATATACTCTTTGATGTGTCATAATTAGCATACCTTTCATCATGTATTAACAAGTAACTTACAAAAGCCGCAACATACGTTATTAGGTATACCTACCATAATATATTTGTGTGAAACATCATACTACGAACTTCCAAGTATTTATATTGGTATCATAAATTTATTAAGAAGGGGATGCCAGCACGCACTTGACTCCCGAGCAAGAGAATAATTAATGACTCTGAATATTTTGAATTCTCGTACACCTTGTGCATTTGACGAGGAAGTTGCTTGATGTGAAAGTTTCTAAGTTGTAAGGCTCTTGCACATAACATAAACATGTACTTTATTGATTTTAAAACAGCCGCTAAGCTTAATGGGACTGGGCGGGACACGTTTGCCATTCAATTTATGTATCTCCGTGGTGAATGATTGTGACTATGGGATCCTGAATACCGCGCCCAATATGACTTTCTGTTTCTGAAGTCTCCATAGTGTTTTTATAACATTTTCAACAAAAACGAGTATATGATTTTTTTAAAGGTAAACTTACCTACCTACTCGGTCATTGATCTACTGACATCTGAGACTAATTTTGTTTGCGTGGCAAAATATTAATTAGTCTGGTAGGTAAGTAAAAAGGTATAACCCAAATTACCTGATGTCGGCAAGTCTATCATTGAGCCATACTCTACGTAATAAGTACCTACGTATGATAAAAATAACTTGCTTAAATATAGAGATATCAAAAAACTATCTGCAATGTTCGTTTTGCTTTACCTTTTTAAATATATTCTAAAAACGAATATGAAAATTGAGACCTTTCAAAAATATCGTTTGCATAAAAGAAAATATAACTTTAATTAACAACCCAAAATTTCTAAGTAAAAACGGTATCATCTCTTTTATGTACCTAACCGAGTTAATTAAAAAAAAAAAAAACTAAATATTGTTGACAAAAATATTAAATAAAAATAAAACCTAAACATAAATAAATTTTATATTTTTGAGAATGTTACGCGACTTCTCATAACTACATTTTATTTATATTATGCGATATTATTTTATATAATAAAATTAAATGTTAAAAATAAGATGGATGACGTTCATAAATGTACTGATACAATTGACAACGTTTAAAAATTTTCAATGTCCCTAAATCGAAAACCATTTCGAGATATACGCTTGTAGATCACATAAATAATTTTTTTAATTTTTTTTTCCGTATTTTTAGTATAAAAAATCTTAAAAATAGCTTAAAGGGGAAGTGACGTCAAATAGCTGATTTAGAGCTGCCACTATAACAAAAAAATCTTCCAGTTGGGATGTCACTTGAGTTTGACAGTGACACTTATCACTCTTCGTAGCAAAGATATTAAAAATTTCATGGCTTAGTCTATGGTTCCTAGTCATTCACTATTGGTTGACAGTGACACTTGAGTCACTTGACAGTCAAGACATACCGAACTGTTTGAGCTGACTGTTAAAACTTTTTTTTTAGAAATGATTTTGTCGTTTTCTTAGGTGTATGAAACAACACATGTGACGTCACGAAGCTGTTGTCTTGACGTTTGTAACTTACGCTCTTTCTGCTCGAAGTAGTAATAAGAAGGGATTTTCTGATTAAAATAGCAGTTTTTGGAAAAATAAAAAAATACGTGTATCTTTTAGTATTGAGTTCTTTCAAACCAAACAATAAAAAGTTGTACTCAAAAATATGAAATGTTGTCAATTGTTTCAGTACAGATGTAGTTTTTTTACGCACTAGTGCGAGAAGTGGTTCATTTCGTATTTGTCAGGTCGTAACTTCGGAGAGCCATCTGTACTGAAAAATAATACACTCATTGTTTATTAGACTTCCACTGTGTTACAATAAAAATTTAACCTCCATAACCCGTATCCCACAATCTAGTTTGAACTTTAATTAAATAATAATTCAAAAGTACAAAATTACTCGGGCCGCACGAGACTATACAAAATATAAGATAAATCTGAAGCAGTCACTGCCAATAAAAAGAAAACTAAACTGGACTAACTACTGAAGGATCATTGTTATGTAAATAAATGAAAACTTCGTTAAAACAAGTAGCAACAACAACTGTTGATTATGTACTGATCAATTGAAAGCATTGTTAAGATGGTGCTGTGAACTACCAATTAAATAGTTTGAGAACTACGTTACAAACAGGCTGCGTAGACAAGAAGCCGTTCCCGCTACGTATTGTACCTATCGTAATTATTCGTCTCAGTGGCACTAATCCAAAATAAGTTTTTTTGCAAAAAAAATATTTTTGGCACAAGCTTTTATCGCCGACTGTAACTTTCTTTCAACAGTCAAGTCATCTACTGCTCTCCGAAACGTTTCTAAAAACCCCTCACTCGATGGGGATACGACGTTTCATAACAGTTTCTATAATCACCTTTCTGCTCCATCGTCAGATCAGCTCCATGATACCATAATATTGAATTATCACGTGATTTACATATGTGTGCAAAATTTCAGTTCAATCGGAAACCGGGAAGTGGGTCAAATTTAGCTTCTACGCTTTGACCCAAGTTAACATACCTACTACATAAGGGCCACTTGCACCAACAAAAATGGAGGGTTAAACTACCATTTTATATGGAATTTGATAGATGACAGCCCACTAACCCCGAGTTAAATGTTTGGTGCAAGTAGGCCTAACAAGGCAAGTTGAATAAAACTTGTAAACTTGTAAAAGTGAACGATTGTTACCTTGTGCAGGGTGCTATTGCAATTAAAGTTATTAATCCATAAAGTTACACAATACACATATGATATAAGTAGGAAATTAAAACCTTCAAGAAAAGAGCGTGCACCCATATTGAAGGCCGGCAACGCACCTCTAACAGTTCTGGGGTCTCAGGTGTCCATGGACGGCACGGTTGGCCTCCTCTCTCCTATCCTGTTATTTAGGAAAAAATATTATTTTAAAATACCTATTTTTATTAGTTAATTTCTTTATACGCACTACCTACTACACTCCTATTATCCAGTGTGATATCCCCACCTGCTATATCTACTTATGTCACAAAGTCTTCTCAGCAAAGTTAATGTCTTTTAGAGCCCCGAGATACGTTTAAGAATCATTTCCAGCCATATTTTCAGCGTAATTTTATTCAGAATTTCGCAGGTTAGGTTTTTCTCACATAAAACTTACACGTTCTACTAATCCACGCATGTACTCGTAGGCACCACAACATAAGGCAAACTTTAAGTTAACTAAGTTGGCAACTTTGCCACGGGGACTTATTAAAGGGTAAGTCTCATAGAGTACGTGGTCTGGCTATGAGAGCTTAGGCCGAAAACAGTACCTACAAGCTAGATTATTGGCTGGGGAACTAGGCAGAAAACTTTCTTACATTAACGTTAAATCAAGCTAACATGTACGAAATCCTTTATTCAACTTAACTGTGAGTTTCTGACGTTTTGAAACACCTATTGTAACTCGATAAGCGTTTACGTTACAGAGAATGAAGTAGATAATAGAGGATCCATGGTAATACTTTGGGACAGTGTTCACCTTTGCTAATCCCTTGTCTAAATCTGTTCTAAATCTCCAAATATGTACTCGTGTCCTTCTAAAATTTCAAATAGGTAAGTACGCAGAGGCTCAGATTCTTAAAGCTATTGTGGTTGATGTCCGTAAAAGCGTGAGAAAGTTGCATTTTATGTACCAGCAACCAGCGTGTCAATGTAACGCTTATAAATATTGATTTTTCATTCTTATTACTTTATAAAAATAGGGACAATAGATAGGGACGGCCTGCTATTTTATCGTCTATCGCGCGACCATGCTTCCCGTGCTGTTTTCAATTTCTATTAAAGACGTTTTGTTCAGCGAGTTGTCTTCGGAACTTGTTGGCTGTGAAATTTCAAAGACAGAAATTTCCTAGCCCATTCTATTTTTAAATGTTAAAAGGATACTTAAGCTCGACATAGGTACAGGGTAAAATATTTACCCCTAGCCATACTCTGGATATTGGTCATATTGAACAAAATTTACAATGACACTAATAATGAGATCGCAAAAAATAAATTGGCTATTTAATATTCCCGCGGATGCAGTGCTGCTGATTTCTATGGAACAGGCAAAATTGTTTTTCGTGATTTCAGCCTTGGCTCCGCAAGTCCGCAGCAAAATATTCACCAATATTAATGACCTATAAAATTATAAATCCTCCTGTATAAAGTTTCTTTACTTACTAGCAGCATAGAAGATCATATATAACATAAAAACAAAAATTTTGCCCTATATTTTACATTACCTAAAACTTTAATACGCACAATCATTTAGCCACGGGTTCAGCTGATCTAGCATAAAAAGGGTCATCTATCAAAAGGCACTATTACGCCAGGCTCCCGTCAGCTTACTCAGCACTAAAGTAAGCCCATAAAGTTTTATTATTATTAGTTATTTGTTACAATTTACGGCAGCACAGCGTAAAAAACTAGTTACGTACTCAGAACCCTTCGGGCGAAAGTGAATGATCTAAAAAGTTTGTTAGGAACATATTGAACGGGCTCATTGGCGTTTGTTGGGAACTCGGTAACGAGTTCAGCGGTTCGCTGATTGATGAATGTAGGTTCGAACGCGACGTGCGCCGCAACTGGTACGAGTGTGCATTGATAGTGTCACGCATTATTTTGCGTACGAAACGAAACGAACGTTTGCCTAAACGCTGTCTGTCCGTTTGGAAACATGAAAAGGACATTTGGATTTCTTTTTGCGCCATAGCTAAACACTGGATGTGAGAGATCCAAAGGTAAATTTAACTGGTGGGTACTATGTAGTCAGATACCTATCTACATAATATATTTGCATGCTGTGCTGGAAAGTTTATGAAGTAGACACTTTAATGTTTTGGAATTGGAAGTTAGTACGAAATTAGTTCTGGGTAGATCAACTAATTTACACATACACGCTTAATCTTCATTCTTTTGGTGCTAATCTGAAGGTTACTGTGACAGAAACATTGATCGATTCCATACACTTAATTGAATAAAATAGTAAATGGATACGGAATGTTTCTTGTCCGTCTAATGGCTACATAGAAAATAAAAGAAAATGGAACATAAAGTCCGTCTCACTAATTAATTCGTCCTGGTTTCCAACGGACTGTTTTTTTTCAACCTGCCATCCCTGATTTTCAATTTCTGTAGCGAGAGATTAATGGGGAGCGACAGGTCCCTTCCTTCGAGTTTTATCTACATTTTATAATTACTCACAGTATTTTTAAAGTTGTTTTTGTGGGATAATTAAATCGGTTTTTGCTCAAGAGTGCTTTTATCTTGCCTATAGGGGTCCATTTTCCTGGCTTTGAAAACAGTTAATAGAGAAAAATTGGGATTTGAATAGGAGTATACAACTTTCAGTGTTCCACCAGCCTAATTCCATGAGTGAATAACCAATAGGATCGGATTTAAAAACATAAGTAATTCATAATATCATAATCTAGTCCTTGACGTGACGTGAAATAATGTGAATAGTATAAATTTTGTTACTGCCATGCCTTCAACGCCTACCTAATATACAGTTTTTGTTATGAAACTAAATATCAAAATTGCATCTATCCTACAGAAATCAGTGGCATCATAACAGTTGGAATTGGTAACCAATGAAGTAGGCATTTTTTTCCGCGATTTTACTACGCAAATAATGGCAGGTTAAACAGTAATAAATTTGTAGATAGGTAAATGTACTAAGTATGTTGTCTTCCCCCAGCAGTGGGACATATCAGGCTCTCAATAACCAATAACAGTAAGGCATAATAACACAACATTGACTGTATCATAGTGACATTTTTCTCGTTAAGATAGAGTTTACCAGTATCATATCCTCTGTAGGCTCGTTTTACTTCACGCCTTTCAAGATAGCCGTGGACGATTATTCCATATTTCAGATTGCCACGGATTGTAGACTGAGAACCCAATAATGATGTACCTAAAACAATAAAGTCTTAATAACACATTCGTATTAAATAAATAAAAAACATGCAGAATATCACTCATATTATAGAATATTTAAAACGTGATTTTTGGGTAAGTTATTGACGACCTAGATATTTTCAAAATAGATACGCAGATTTGAGGAGCCTATAAGCGGAATCATTCAATTATCACAAGAAACAATTTCTATCTGTGCCCAATTTAGCATTTTTCATTCCTACACGGTAATTATCGTTACGAAGACCACCATGATTCTTCATTTATTACCCAAGAACTACAGAGATAGCTAGTTCCATATTGATAAGTGCAATGAAGTAGAAAATAGAATGTTCAAATCAGATAAATTATTATGCTTCAACGTCGAAGAAATAGGGATCAAATAAAGGATCAAAACGACAAGGAAAAAAAAAGTTCAAAATAAATAGATATATTTCAAGCACACCATAGATCAAAATGGACAATACATATCTAAAACACCAACAAGATCCGCTATCACCGATCGGATCTCCGGCTACTGTATCGCGATGGCCGCGATCAGGACGCGAGTAAATCAACCGCCCCCGCTGATAACGATACAGTAAATCATAAGGTTTGTTTTCGTATGGTAGGTAAACGGTCCGTTTCTACGTATTTTGTTATCTCTTGTTACAACACTGTGATTGGTGTTGTTTATATCCATGTTCGGAGATGTGGATCGTGGGCCCTGGGAGCCAATTTTTGAACGTCGGTCATTTGATTTCATGAATTTCGTTCTAAAATATCTCCACTACTAACGATTTAAACTCTACTAACAGAATCGAAAGTGGTAATTACCACTAAATTTAAAATTGCCTACTAGTCCTCCTTTTTCAAAATTAGCACTTCGTTGTTTTCCACAGACTATCAAACGGCGAATTCGTGCGTTCGATATTCAAAAATTGGTCCCCTGTTGTAAAAAAACACACCTCAACACACATCAACTTAGCCCAAAACTAAGCAAAGCTTGTACTATGGGTGCTAAGCGACGGTATACATACATAAATAGATAAATACATACTTATATAGAGAGAAAACATCCAAGACTCAGGAACAAATATCTGTGCTCATCACACAAATAAATGCCCTTACCGGGATTCGAACCCGATTCCGGGATTCTGCAGCTCAGCAGGCAGGGTCACTACCGACTGAGCCAGACTGGTCGTCACTACACGGGACCGGTGCCAAGCCTACGTCACAATCTTGCAAGCTCTAATATGGAAGAGAAACGTTAAGTACACAGAAATCGTTTTCATATCGGACAGCAAAGCGATCACCCCCTTGTATTACACAAGCCCTGAGACTCCTAAACCGAAAGTTGTGGATTCGAATCCAGGCTTAAACCAAGAATTTTATTTTAATACCGCAAGTTTTTATTTATGAAAATGTCGCTAGAAAGTATTTTCTTGTCTAGTTTTTTCACTGGTTAGGAACGCCACAAACATTAGACTACAAGTCACTTTGCTTAAATAATTTTCTTCAAACTGTGAAAGCGCTTAAATAACAGCACTAGAAGATGACAAACAAACTAATTTGGTTGCCGATGCAAATATCTACGAAGCAGTCAAGTGTATTGAAAGTTAGGCATTTACATAAGTTACAAGTAATACTTAGTTGGCAAGTAGTAAGTATCTGTTGGTGGTGCGGCGCGTCAAACGCACGAACACAAACTTGGCATGACTTGATATATATCATAAGTTTATAAGATATTGGGGAATAAATGTATAGTTTTAATTTAAAGTCATATGATATGAATATAAAAGTAAAATTGCAAAACCATATTTTAAAAAACCTAGGGTGCCGACAGCAGCGGGGCAGGACCCAAGCTGCCGGTTGTCAGAGCCGCAGAAAGGAACCACCGGACTAACCGCGCTGTGTCTAACGGCCCCGCCACGACATTGGTCTAGCAAGACAGCCAGCGGTGAGCGGCGAGCGGCAGCCATACGTGCGAATGAAAAGTCCCATCGCTGTGTCTCGCTCCAATGTATGGCCGCCGCTCACTATTGTCACGCTTAGACCAATGTCGTGGCCACGCTGTAAGTGCGTTTTCACATTATCCGATCCGATATCGGATGTCGGAAGGATTTCAATGGAAAAAATTCAAGATGGCGCCTGTAATTTATGGGATATCGGTCCGACATCCGATATCGTATCGGATAATGTGAAAACGCACTAAGGCTACTGCCATCTAAATCTGACCCTTACTCCAAACACTTCGCTAGAGTCTCTCAAGGTAGGTATTGGTCGAGACCACAGTCGAGACATAAGTTACATGTTGAAAATAAAATCAACCTAAAAATATAAGTCGTGCCCAGGAATATGAATAAAAGTCATTGAATAAGCCTGCTTGCTCAAAGCTAATATTAGCTTTGAGCAAGCAGGCTTTACCAAGATCAACTTAGGTAGGTTTGAAGCATGTAAGTATAGAGCTGAATCTAAATCAATAAGTTATATTTGGTTTCTTACAAGCCAGACTCAAATCACACCAAGAGGCTTTTAGATTATGTTTGACATGTTGGTGCAATTAATTAATTAACACTATCTATTAATTAAGTAATAGCCATGACCCGAATCAGTTCATACAAAACATCGCTTCTGTATAATATTGTGGGAATTGGAATCTTGCCTTACTTGTATCACTCAGGAATAATTTTTTGTTACTACTTGATCATCAAAGCAATATCCATTTGTGCTAATAAATTTTCATTGAAATAGATCAAATTGTATGTTTCGGATGGTTTCGGAGAAAAAGGTTTGTGATTGGAAGTCGGAATATCTTTTTGTTCCTATTCTTAACGTATGCGGAATAAAATCTGGACAAAGTTTTGATACCGTACAGAGTACCTAAGTAAATTAGTAAAGAAATAAACTAAAATAATATATAAATGCCAGATTAAAGTTTACATATCTGTCATTTAAACTGGTTCCTTTCCTTGAAATTATGGTCAATCGAGAACAACGACCTCGCTAAACTGTTTGTAATTTCTACATACCAATTTTCTATGGCCGAACGCGAAGCCCGTGGAAGTTTTGTAGGAAAGGTTAGAAGCTAACAGTCAATTTATAATATTTTATATACTACTAAAGTGATTGAATTTACATAAATACGGCACAGATATACATAGTTTGACTCATATCATAGTATTATTGTACGCTTAAAATCATTCTGTAAGAGGGTAGAAAGAAACTATTGGCTACCCAAACAACGAATTCCTTCCACGCATACGCAGTTTCTGTCAATAACTTTAGTAATCCTGTACGGTCAACCAATTTTAATCCTAGGCCACACTAGAACCCTGTGTTAATAACACCGTGCTGTATTTGTCAAAGAAGTCACTTCAACGTTTACTGTGAAAAGGTTCTATAGTGGCCTAGAATTCACATCGATAGTACAGCCGGTACTTCACAATTTGAGCAGTTCTCGTCAACTTTGTACATGGCCACGTCAGCAAATTTTAATTGATCCTATTTTGTTACCAACATTTAGTAATATAAGTCGACTTTCGTAAGATATATACAAGATAATTGTTATAATTAAGAAAATATAGATACTAGGGAACCTTAATGACGAAATAAAACTTACTAAAATCTCAATTCATCAAAAAAATCTTGGTAACAAAATAGGAATAATAAAAACAAATTCAATTCAATTCAATTCAAAATATCTTTATTCATGTAGGCCTAGTTACAAGCTCTTATGAATAGTTCATTACATATATATTATGATCTTAATCTAACCTAATTATCAGAGCAATTTATTGTTGTAAATTATTGTTCATAATAATATTGAGTCTATAATATACAATTTCATATAAAAATAATCGTTAAACAAAAAATATATAATTAGGTATATGTATATATAAAAATACATGTCTAGAATATTTCTAGGAAAAATCCAATGTCCAAAAAAATACAATATTAATTTCATCAATAATAATAATAATAATAAAAAACGTAAAAATAAGAAACCATTTCGAATAACAATTAATCCCACGTTGTTTTATCATTCATGTAGTCTTGTGTTGTATAATAAGCTTTGGAAATGAGTACACGCTTTACATGATTCTTAAATTTATTAATTGACAAGTCAGTAATATGATTCGGAAGTTTATTATAAAATCGAACACAATTACCCATGAATGATTTTTTAATTTTACAGAGCCGTGTGAAGGGCACCGCGAGTTTATGTTTATTTCTAGTATTTATATTATGTACATCACAGTTTTTCTTAAAATTACAAATGTTTTTATGTACATACATAATATTCTCATAAATATATTGACAATGCACTGTCATTATATTAATGTCCTTAAATTTATCTCTAAGTGAGTCTCTATGGTTCATTTTATATATTGCTCGAATAGCCCTCTTCTGCAGAATAAATATGGTATTTATCTCTGAAGCACTGCCCCAAAGTAAAATACCATATGACGTAATGCTGTGAAAGTAACTAAAATAAACTAATCGAGCTGTTTTCACGTCTGTTAAAACAGCTCGATTAGTTTATTTTAGTTACTTTCACAGCATTATGTCATATGGTATTTTACTTTGGGGCAGTGCTTCAGAGATTTTTCAGAGATTCAAATTTAACTTTTTCCTTAATTTTTGTACAAACTCTTCGAGAACTGCTGATTTACTGGCTAGATCACACGTGTTCATAATTTTCGTGCTGCTGCAATTAAATATCACGTAACGAGGTATTTTTTTATGTTTTTGTTGACCAACTTACAATTATTGACTCCCGAAAGCTGCAAGCTACGAATAGAGACGGACAACTCGGTGGATTTTACCGAGTCCATTTGACACGCTAAGTACTTAAAAATATATATGACATCAGGATTATCAGGAATCTCCTTGAAGCTAACCTAATGTAAAACATCCGGCAACCTAAAGCAGTATTCACCTACACATACATGCATATTGAACGTATGCATGCACGCTGGCTTGCATTGCTAATCTCCCTCGTGCAGCGATGTTTAAAGCTTTAGCTTACCTATTTTAATCTTTTTTTAGTTGCAAGTGTTTTTTATTCACCATTAGCTTTTGCCCGTGGCTTCGCTCGCGTTAGAAAGAGACAAAAGTAGACTATGTCACTCTCCATCTCGTCAACTATCTCCACTTAAAAAAATCACGTCAATCCGTCGCTCCGCTTTGCCATGAAAGACGGACAAACAAACAGACACACACACTTTCCCATTTATAATATTAGTATGGATACTTCCAGTAAATTAAAAGACGTTACATTATCTTTAGTTGCATCAATGGTTAAATCCGAAGATACATTTTTAACACAATTTTGCGAATGGAAATAGAACAGAAGCTGTTCTTTGCTTGCTAAACTTTTATATTTATTTCCGTTTGAAGTGCCTTCGCTACCATCTTAAGTCAAGTACTTTTGAACTGAGCTTGGATATCGCTTTGCTAGTTCATTTGTCCATTAGCCACAATCCTGAGATACAGACTTCTGATCCTAGCCGAAGTGACCATCGTTGACGCTACGTGACGAAAGAAACGAAGTTTAGTTCTGTCTCTGACAGAAGAGTGATAGGGAGAGCTAGCTACGAAACGATCATGAGTTGTAAGGGATCGTGACGTTGATTAGGTACCCTGAGATACAGACCTCTGACGTTATCACAGGCGTTAAATCAGCTCGCACCGCCATCCATCATTCAGGCACGTGTCTGGTCGAGACGAGGCCCCGTAGCCAAACGGCATTT
This sequence comes from Leguminivora glycinivorella, assembly GCF_023078275.1. NCBI lineage: Eukaryota > Metazoa > Arthropoda > Insecta > Lepidoptera > Tortricidae > Leguminivora > Leguminivora glycinivorella. Next base: position 18,661,796 of record NC_062974.1, on the reverse strand, counting down.
CTGCAACGCAAAACGCTACCGAAACGCCGCAGAAAGGTAGTCTGGCTCTGTCGCGCCAATATGCAAGAGCGATAGAGATAGATATCTTCGAGCTTTTCGTTTCGTGAGCGTTTGTGCCATTCGGCCACGTACACGTACCACGGGTTATATAAAACGACTTATAATTACAGACTAATGTAAAAGAGGAGCGGCGGAAAGCGCCGATGTAGCGCAGTAAATATAAGATCTTAGGTGGAATGCACAATTTTGTAGATCTTTTTTGTTTTTGAAAGACTAACCCCCTTATTCATAAACGTACTCTAAAGTTATCAAGCCGATAAAGTTTGTTTGTCCTTTTCTATCACACCAATACGTCGGAAAGGGACAAACGAACTTTATCGGCTTGATATTATTTCCTGCGGTTTCTGTGATGTCATCATTCCATCTTTTTCTTTGTTTCCCTCTGTTTCTTTTTCCAAGAGGACCTTTCCATTTGGTTGCCAGAACAGGCCCCGTAGCCGAATGGCATTTCTCCGACGCCAAACGAAAGCGATACGCCGCTGGCTCTGTCGCGCCAATACGCAAGCGCGATAGAGATAGATATCTACTAGCGCTTCGTTTCGTGAGCGTTTCGTGAGCGATTGTGCCATTCGGCTAGCCACCCAGTCCACCTATTATCTTTGTACCTTGCCAAATGTCCGGCCCATCTCCATTTTTGCCTTAAGCTATACTGTAGCGCGTCTGTTACTTTTGTTTGTGATCTAATAATGGTGTTTCTGACTTTATTTATTCTTTTTAGGTTTAAAAGGCTTCTCTCCATCCCATGTTGGCAAGATAAGATTTTTCCTCGTACTTTCTCAGTGAAAACCCTGCATACTACCCAGTTTGACATATGGATGCCAGACATGGGTTTTCACTGAGAACGTACAAATTACAATGTTATATTATGTAGCATTGTGACATGTACATAAACTAGATTTGTGTTCAAAAGTATTTAGTACATCACTTTTGTTTAAAATATCAGTTGATGAAGTATAATATGCCCTGTGTCCTTTTTAACGGATGTTTAACCTCCCAAATAGCTTTAGTAATGTAGTAGACACGAAAGTTAGAATAAAAATGTTATGTTATTTTTTTACAAATCCCCTAGAGAAATCGAAGCTTCAAAAATATTCATGATATCTTGAGCAGTGTTTTAAATATCGAAACTTTTTTTATACATACCACGCGGTGGCAAACAAACATGCGGCCTGTTGGATGTTAAACAGCCACCGTAGCCTGCAACTCTAGAGGTGCTAAAGTTACATGTCATGCACTTTGCCGAAGGTATTTTTGTTTTAGCGTAGGTATGTGTGAAGGTATACTAATCTACCGCTGGTGCACATTAAACCAAAATCACACCAATACAAATAGGTGGCACTGTCCTTTATGATTTTTTGAAAATACGTATATTTATACAATATTTTTAGCAAACATAGTAGTTAACTTACACTATTATAAATGTAACATGAAAGTAGTTCAGTAAACAAGCATTACCATCCATTATCACAGTTTTAGAACAGCTTGTTGCTCAAAAACTCTAAATATTTAAGCACCATTACCACGTATCTGCGGATGCTTAAAACTTCGCACTCGCGAACTGTTTCATATTCACTAGCGAAGTTTGAATACAGCGAACGTGGCAAAGATATCTACTTTTATAAACTCAGTTGTGGTGGGAACCAGTTTCCTTGTTCGAGTCTACTTTATTTTCTTGGCAAATCGTGGAAGCGATCATGTGGCAAAACGCTCTTATGGATTTGCCCTCCGGGAACTTTGACTTGAAAGTTGGCTACTACGTTCTAGTCGCGGAGCGTTTTGTGCTTCAAACACATGCCTCGTGTTTGAGAGCGAAACGATGTTCCAGCGTTGCTAAGATGTGGATTCGGATAATGTTCACCGAAACTCGAGGCTTTGTACTTCGTGTCGGCAACAAGGATCTATGAAAGCAATTAAATTCACTTCAGTGGATACAAGAATACGTTTGGTAACGTTGTTTTGATTTGGCGTCGAACAATATTTTACAAAACTGACTACTAATATCCCTGCCTAATGCCTCTATTAGACGTGCTCTTGGTCTTCCTTGCGCTTCTTATTATTGAGTGGTGGTTAACTAGATATAATGTGTATTTCCACCGCCTCAAAGGCCATATCAAATGAATTTACCTATAACCTGCTGTAGTTGGAGTCTCGTCTGCCAACAAACCATACTCTAATTTGGCGAAAGTTAGTGATACAATATTAAGTTTTGTGTTTAAATAAACATTTATTTGAGATACCTTCGGCGTATCAAAGGTATATGTGATCATGATGTTTGCAACGCAATATAAGGCGCTCGACAAAAATCAAAAAGGTAATCACGGTCTTTATCCCGGTCAATATACGTATGAAAATATTGAAAAGTTTGAGTTTCCAACATTCATAAATTATGCATGATCTTGTCTATGGATAGATTTGCGCTCAGTTACATTCGCAATCGGATAGAAGCACACTGATCATATTTTATAAAAATGAAACTTTTAATTTCCTATCAAAAGTTTATAAATGATGATCATTGACCTGATTTTCATAAAAAGCCGTGTTCAAAGAAACGGTCAGGGAGGGAAGACCCGCGCTACTCCTAACGGGCTCACGAAATTTTCCGCTCAATAACCTTGCTCGCCGATTTAATTATGTAATTATTACCCCGTCGTCAAAATATACCTTACTTGCGCTTGAAATAGATTGATCATTATAGAGAGTTGTAAGTGACCGGAAAAAAATGGAATAATAAAAACAAACTTTCGCATAAATATGAAGTGGATATAATATCACGACATTATTGAAATGAAATACATACACAATATAAACTAATTTATATTTTGAAACCCTGATTAATATATTTAAGATGTATTAAGGGCAAAGGTATCTTAAATCTGCTAACTAAATTGTGAAAGGAATAATTATATTACGTTTTCTTGATGGTGAAATATAATGAAAAATAATTATATAAAATGCTGATTATCTATTAGAAGATTGTCTGTTTCATAGAGAGGAAACAAGATTTTATTTCTATTTTACTTTCGTAATACCTATGCATATGAATAAGGCAGACTCTGTTACAGGAAAATTGTAAAAAAAATCACGGCGGAATTATATGATACAAGTTTTAATCAGCGGCTCTCAACTCTATTGCGGATTTAAACGAAAAAATGTCCGCTCCGAATATGTGAGTGAGCATTTAACGACGTCAGCATAAAGATAATAGGAAAAAGTTAAATTATGTCGATGCGGCGTCTCAGGATAGCGCCCCACCGTAGATTCTAGAAACCCCTAGACGTTGTGTCGTCATCACAGCACCACTTTTCGACAATATTCGAGTTGGTTAACAAAAATCCATATAATTTTGATAAAAATATTGAGCTACTCGAGAGAAAACCGGCGCTCATTTAAGATCAAGTAGAGTATCTGTCTCTTTCAGTGTATGACATGCTTCATGAGTGTGTAATACGAGTCTAAGATTATTAAGATAACAATAGTACCTACCTACATTGTACATATTGGGGCGGATGTTGAATATTGCTAACGAGAGTTACTTACATACAATGTTTTTCATTGAACTTGCAATATAAAAAATATGTAGGTACATAAAAAGATTAAAAAAGATAAATACAGTACTAGAAACTTCATAAGTCTCTAAGGAGAACAATTATGTACAGGTCCCGCTCTACCTGCGTGCAATAGCACATTTAGTGTGCTAAGTGTGATGAAAAGACATTACACATAAATATTTTGTCTATGGTGTAGGTGGATAGACTGCGTGGAATAGGATTTGAGAAAAATGGGAAAGTACTCAAATCGGAGGAAGGGGGCAAAGAAGCGGAGAAAATGGAAAAGCACTGTAGGCCAAGACCCACAAAGGGTTGTAGCGTCACAGGAAGTAAGAAGTAAGTATTTTGTCTATATTTTTTTCTTTGTCTATGCGCCCGACCGCCACCGAGCAGTTACCCCGCCGCCGGTTATAAAAGTTGAATTTATGACTCGAATTATTCCACTCTCTTTCCTAATTTCGCTACTTTTCCATTCTGTGTCCAGGTGCATGGCATGAAGTTAAGTTTAAAATTGACTTGCAGGGGCATCTTGACATTCCTGGTAAGTTTTATTTTTTATTGTCTCTACGGTGATTCGTTGAGGGTACCTGAAACTTTGGAATTAAATTACATCTCGTTAAAAATACATTATATTTAAATGAAACGGTTTAGTTTTTAAGGATCATTTTATTATACGTCATATTCCATTGAGTGATATTAAATATTTTAATCGATTTTTCTTCCATGAATTTCTGACACAATAAACAATTAAAGGCTCTTAAAATTTAAAGTACCTAGTAAAGATCAGGGCGACGAAGCTAAGCAATTTTCAACAGTCTCCTCGATAATTAAAAGAACACCGATTTTACATCCATTGAAGCAAAAATTATTTTTTTTCAAGAAAAATTAAAACTAGGTATATAATATATTTACATTGTAGGTATATGGGCTGCCTGCCTTGAGGCTGTATTAAATAGACGGCTCCACAATAACATGCCTATATTATCTAAAATAATACCCTACCGTTACATCCGTTGCCTGAGATACATATTAGGTAGGTAACAAATGCATATTGCGAATTGCAAAACTTACATTCATAAGGACTATCATTTTAACTGCACTTTGTTTAAGTACTGAATTTATTTTTTCAAACAAATGAGAACACAATAGGCTAGTTTCCTATACTTAAAATAAAACATTTTATGCAGTGCCTGAAATAAAGCACCACATAATTCGAAGATATATATGGACAGTAGTTATATTTAAACATAATTTCTATTTAATAAGTCAAAGAGAAATATATAAATTAAATGAATTGACCGTGACGTCACTCCTCAGTATTTCATAGTAATTCCATATTAGCAAATCGTTTTGACAGTTTTTAAAAAGAAGCTGATTTGACTAGTAGGAAACTAGCTTATTATGTAAAGTATGTACATTTCATGGATTCTATAAGTAACATATACATATGTAAAGACAGATTAGTCTTAGTCACTTGTGAGTAGTATTACTATAATCGTAGTCCCGAATCTGAGATTACTGAAAAGGCATCAAACTGCCAACCAACAGCTTAGTTCAGACAAGTCCCGAACAGCTAAACACGTCGACCGTAAAAGGTTTGCGGTTGGGACATAGACTCAAAACCAGGCCGCGTATTCCCATCGGTTATAGGCTAGTTTCCTACTAGTCAAATCAGCTTCTTTTTATGAACTGTCAAAACGATTTGCTAATATGGAATTACTATGAAATACTGAGGAGTGACCCCATATAACCATTATCGGTCGTCGTTCCTACGCAAATCGTCCTATTTTGCGTACACAGAGATTTTCGGGTCTCGATTCTTAGTCGCAGTACGGTCGACGTTTAGTCGAGGCTACCCAAATGGGGACGATTGGTAACAGGCACAATTAGTCACAGAACTGTGCACTACCCGTGCACAAATTGTTACTATTTGGCGACTGTTTTCCAAATATCATTCGTTTATTTCTTTCTATTCAAATGGCGAACTGTCAGAGACGACAAAATGAAAAATAAATAAAACTATATGACATTAAAACGTAATGTCGCATGAATTTGCAAAAAGCAAATATTTATTACTAGCTTTTACCCGCGGCTTCGCCCGCGTAATAAAAGTATTCTTATTGAAACGTTTACAAAAAATAAGATTTTCATTTGGATCCGTAGGTTTCTTTGTAAATAGGTACATCTGTCCGCGATTATTTCGATTAAGGTAAAGCGGGGCAATTCTCGACTGGAGGGCCATTGTAACTGATCTATTTGCTGTACGGTCCGGTTTTGGCTGACTGTACCTTACACATATTAATATTGTTTTAAAAGAAATTCTTGCAATGATTGTAGAATTGTTACACAGCGACCACAGCGTAGCCTATATAAATATTTATACTGGGGAAACTTCATACAACCCACATAGCCAGTATCTCGACGCTATGGTCGGTAGGGTAAAAAGTACTTCCTTGCATTATCGCTTACAATTTTTTCCATTTTGCTTATACTTATTGCAAACGTAAACATATAAAAGGCAAGCAAACAACGATCTTCTTACAGCACATTGAATGTAATAGTTTACGGATGCAGGATACTCGCCGATGCCTACTTACTAATACCTTCCCACTGGGCCACCTGCATTTTACACTGCCTAAATATCGATTGCCGACCGATTATTCCGACCCCAATCCCTATTCTTATCCCCGTCCCTATCTCTATCTTTGTCCCCGTCCCCGTCCCGTCCCTGTCCCCGTCCCTCCCCTATCCCTATCCCTATCCCCGTCCCCGTCCCCTATTTTTATCCCTATTTCTATCCCTATCCCTATCCCGATCCCGATCCCGATCCCGATCCCGATCCCGATCCCGATCCCGATCCCGATCCCGATCCCGATCCCGATCCCGATCCCGATCCCGATCCCGATCCCGATCCCCACCCCTACCCCTACCCCTACCCCTATCCCTATCCCAATCCCAATCCCAATCCCAATCCCAATCCCAATCCCAATCCCAATCCCTATCCCTATCCCTATACCTATCCCAATCCCAATCCCAATCCCAATCCCAATGCCTATTCCTATCCCTATCCATATCCCTATCCCTATCCCTATCCCAATCCCAATCCCAATCCCAATCCCAATCCCAATCCCAATCCCAATCCCAATCCCTATCCCTATCCCTATCCCTATACCTATCCCAATCCCAATCCCAATCCCTATCCCTATCCCTATCCCTAACCCTATCCCTATCCCTATCCCTATCCCTATCCCTATCCCAATCCCAATCCCAATCCCAATGCCTATGCCTATCCCTATCCATATACCTATCCCTATCCCTATCCCAATCCCAATCCCTATCCCTATCCCTATCCCTATCCCTATCCCTATCCCTATCCCTATCCCTATCCCTATCCCTATCCCTATCCCTATCCCTATCCCTATCCCTAACCCTATCCCGTTCCTGTCCTGTCCCTGTCCCTGACCCTGTCCCTGTCCCTGTCCCTGTCCCTGTCCCTGTCCCTGTCCCTGTCCCTGTCCCTGTCCCTGTCCCTGTCCCTGTCCCTGTCCCTGTCCCTGTCCCTGTCCCTGTCCCTGTCCCTGTCCCTGTCCCTGTCCCTGTCCCTGTCCCTGTCCCTGTCCCTGTCCCTGTCCCTGTCCCTGTCCCTGTCCCTGTCCCTGTCCCTGTCCCTGTCCTGTCCCTGTCCCTGTCCCTGTCCCTGTCCCTGTCCCTGTCCCTGTCCCTGTCCCTGTCCCTGTCCCTGTCCCTGTCCCTGTCCCTGTCCCTGTCCCTGTCCCTGTCCCTGTCCCTGTCCTGTCCCTGTCCCTGTCCCTGTCCCTGTCCCTGTCCCTGTCCCTGTCCTGTCCTGTCCCTGTCCCTGTCCCTGTCCCTGTCCCTGTCCCTGTCCCTGTCCCTGTCCCTGTCCCTGTCCCTGTCCCTGTCCCTGTCCCTGTCCCTGTCCCTGTCCCTGTCCCTGTCCCTGTCCCTGTCCCTGTCCTGTCCCTGTCCCTGTCCCTGTCCCTGTCCCTGTCCCTGTCCCTGTCCCTGTCCCTGTCCCTGTCCCTGTCCCTGTCCCTGTCCCTGTCCCTGTCCCTGTCCCTGTCCCTGTCCCTGTCCCTGTCCCTGTCCCTGTCCCTGTCCCTGTCCCTGTCCCTGTCCCTGTCCCTGTCCCTGTCCCTGTCCCTGTCCCTGTCCCTGTCCCTGTCCCTGTCCCTGTCCCTGTCCCTGTCCCTGTCCCTGTCCCTGTCCCTGTCCCTGGCCCTGTCCCTGTCCTTGCCCCTGTCAAATTATCATGCTAGGAGGTGAACTTTGAAAAATCCTTTCTTAGTGCTCCTCTAAGGAACTTCCGTGTCAATTTGAAATCTCTTGAACCAGAAGTAAAGATAAAAACTAAAGCTATACTTATGGCTATTTTGAATATTTTAACCCCATTGCACAATAACAGGGGAGAAAATTTCTTTTCCTCCTCATTAGATTTAAAAATCGTTGTATTTATCGTGATCAGCGACCCGATAAACCATAAAAACGATACCCATATTGTGTTTTTGACTTTACCCCCTTTGCACCCCTTTAGGGGTCAAATTTTCAAAAAACCTGAAACATGTATTTAGTCATATGTCTTTAGGAATCCTCCTGTGAAGTTTCGAATAAAATAGTCAAACTAATCTTGTTTCCCCATACAAACTTTGAACCCCCATTTCACCCTTTTAAGAGGAGAATTTTGAAAAATCCTTTCTTAGTGCTCCTCTACGCCATATAAGGAACCTATGTGCCAAATTTGAAATCTCTAGGACCAGCGGTTTCGGCTGTGTGTTGATATGTCAATCAGTCAGTCAATATCTTCTTTTATATATTTAAACCCCATTGCACCACAACAGGGGAGAAGGTATTTCACTTCCGCCTCGTTAGATTTAAAAAAACGTTGTATTTATCGTGATCAGCGACCCGATAAACCATAAAAACGATACCCATATTGATTTTTTGACTTTATCACCCCTTTTTCACCCTTTTAGGGGTTAAATTTTCAAAAAACCTGAAACACGTATTCAGTCATATGTCTTAAGGAATCTTCCTGTGAAGTTTCGAATAAAATAGTCAAACTAATCTTGTTTCCCCATACAAACTTTGAACCCCCATTTGACCTCCTTAGGAGGTGAATTTTGGAAAATCCTTTCTTAGTGCTCCTCTACACTATATAAGGAACCTACGTGCCAAATTTGAAATCTCTAGGACCAGCGGTTTCGGCTGTGTGTCGATATGTCAGTCAGTCAGTCAATATCTTCTTTTATATATTTTTTTGATATTTAAACCCCATTGCACCACAACAGGGGAGAAGGTATTTCACTTACGCCTCGTTAGATTTTAAAAACGTTGTATTTATCGTGATCAGCGACCCGATAAACCATAAAAACGATACCCATATTGATTTTTTTACTTTATCACCCCCTTTTCACCCTTTTAGGGGTTAAATTTTCAAAAAACCTGAAACACGTATTCAGTCATATGTCTTAAGGAATCTTCCTGTGAAGTTTCGAATAAAATAGTCAAACTAATCTTGTTTCCCATACAAACTTTGAACCCCCATTTGACCCCCTTAGGAGGTGAATTTTGGAAAATCCTTTCTTAGTGCTCCTCTACACTATATAAGGAACCTACGTGCCAAATTTGAAATCTCTAGGACCAGCGGTTTCGGCTGTGCGTTGATATGTCAGTCAGTCAGCTTCTTCTTTTATATATTTAGATTAGCGTTTGTATTAAAATGTGGGTTAATTACCATGGGCAATTAAACTACTCGAGTGATTTCTTAAAATAAGTCTAAATTTATCAACGCGCCATCAATTTACCTCAGTTTAACCAGCAATAATATTATTGACTACTCAGTGTTTGTGTATGTCACCGTAAAATTGTAAAAACCGTTAGTTTATAATTTCACTAGCGAGATTATGAACTAACGAAATATTGTGAACCGTAACGTACAGTTCACATTTTGACGGATTATTTTTACGTTAGATTATAATCTAACGAAGCGAAACCGTCAAATTGTAAACTGTCATGGCGTCGGAACGAAGCTAGCGCTCTGATTGGTCGGTTTTATAGTACTTAGATCGTTCTGTGGCCATAGAGTGACTGACACAAATAGACACTGCAATCACAGATGTCAATCAAAAACCTCATTAAACTTTTATCATCAAAATTCGATATATGTAGTAGTAGTAGTAGTAATACACTTTATTGTACAAAGATAAGAACACACACAGTAAAGAAAAAAGAACACACACATCATTTGTACAAAGGCGAACTTATCCCATTAAGGGATTTCTTCCAGTTAACCTTAGAGCAGTTAAAGGAGAATTGGAGACGATAGACGTTGTAGTGTCTATTTATGTTAAGTACTCTAATGACACAGAACGATCTAACAAAAAACTGACCATTCAGAGCGCTAGCTCCTGACGCATATGACAGTTTACAATTTGACGGTTTCTCTCCGTTAGATTATAATCTAACGAAAAATTATCCGTTAAATTGTGAACGTTACGGTTCACTATAACTCGTCAGTTCATAATCTCACTAGTAAGATTATAAACTAACGGTTTTTTTTTCGAAAACTGAATATTAAATCACAAGAAATATATCAATTAAGCCGCCACATAACAAGCAAAGTAACTGATAATTTTGTTTATTTGGCGAGTTCGACCATTTCCTTAAACCAGCGGTTCTCAAACTTATTTTCCCATGGAACCCTTTTGGAAACCAAAATATCTGACGGAACCCTTAAATTAAATAAATGAAAAAAAAAATAGGTTGTTGCAATCTTAATTTTAATAAGTGTTGAACTACCCGACTAGAGAGGAGACTGAGGAGAGGTGTATTTTCGATTTTTTCTCATTGTTACCAATATTCACACGGAGCCCCCAGAGAGGCTTTACGGAGCCCTAGGGTTCCGCGGAGCACACTTTGAGTATGACTGCCTTAAACAATATATCGAATTTTGATGATAAAAGTTTAATGAGGTTTTTGATTGACATCTGTGATTGCAGTGTCTATTTGTGTCAGTCACTCTATGGCCACAGAACGATCTACTATAAAACCGACCAATCAGAGCGCTAGCTTCGTTCCGACGCCATGACAGTTTACAATTTGACGGTTTCGCTTCGTTAGATTAAAATCTAACGTAAAAATAATCCGTCAAATTGTGAACTGTACTTTACGGTTCACAATATTTCGTTAGTTCATAATCTCGCTAGTGAAATTATAAACTAACGGTTTTTACAATTTTACGGTGACATGTACATAACTATATTGATTACTGAAGTTTAAGTGCTTCGGTGCATATACTTTACTGAAATAATAAAAAGAATGCTTAGAAAACCATTAAAGTTGTTAAAATATGGATTAAGGCTAGGTAATATTCTATTTAAAAAATAGTCGACAAACGGTTGACAAACGGTCGCAAAATGGTCGTAGCGTACACGCGTGACCGAAAGCAGTGAATACTTCATTGGATTTACAAAATGGCTTCTTGTATTCATTTCTTCCAGGAATTCTCAAATTTTTTAAGACAATATGCCGTACTCAGTTGTCCTCACTGAGGAAAATTCTTAGATCTACTGGTTAGTAAAGTCATCTTGGTAGGTGCTATACATTGCGTTTATGATACTTCAAATTGCATGCTACCTAAAAGAAATCGCGGTTAAGTAAGTATTTCGTGTCATTCTCCGGATTGAATAAAATCCGAATGTTTAACTGATTTTAATTGTATTCTACCGCGCTGCTGGGTGTTGAAACTGGTGAAGTACAAAATTTTATTGTGGCCCAGAAACTAAAAGTCAAATAAATTGAATATCTACAACGTTCTTAGGTACAGTCGGCCAAGAAAGTGGTCTACCACTTTTGACAAAAGTTTCTGCGAACTCTAACGATCGCTAAGTTTGACTTGACACATGGCATGACGTAAGTATCATATATATATATATATATAGAGAGAGCAATTGTCACTGACATAATATTATTGCAAGGGGAAATCGACCACAAGGTTGAGGTTCGTTTGAACGCCATGAGATAACAATATCTCATGGCGTTCAAACGAACCTCAACCGTAGGGTGGTAAACCACATTTTTGGTCGACTGTACTTGTATTATCGTTCTGTACTTTTCTTAACTTTCCCAGATTTCTATAAAATGTCGAAAAGTGCTTAAAAATGGTCATCGTCGTTTATTATTATTTAATTCGCTCGGTGCCCGATTGATATTCCGAAATAAAATACGCCGATTTTCGGTACGCCGACAACGATTCGCCGACGTCTGTTTTGGCCGAATAACGATTGGAAGATTCTCATTTCGCATAATATTCGTTCGTAAACGGAGTCAGTAGGCAGAAATTTGATACGCCGATTTACTTTTCGACGAACAATCATTTAGTAATTGTAAAAATTGGCCGACACAAAATTGGTCGAAACACAATAGGTCGAGTGACCATTCGGTATTTTTTTTTGGTGAGTTGCCTGGAGCCTGGAACTTGCGTACAAAGTGTTCTGCGGATTCAAGAATCTAGTTGTTAGATCGTTTGTAAGAGTAATTCACATTTATTTCATTTACTTATTTATATTAATCATCATGTTCTGATTCTAAGGATTAATTTTAGTAAATTATTTATTGTTGTTTTCAACTCACCAAATTTTTTACCGAACATAATGTTGCCAGTATATGTAAATTATTACCGCAACGAAAAGAATTTCACATTATACATTGTTCAAGACCCCCCCTTCCCCCCCCCCCCACTTTCTTCCCGTGGGTGTCGTAGAAGTCGACTGTGGGGTATGGGTTAAATTGTGGCACTGTCACTGCAATGTCACAATCTGGATTTCTTTTAACCCTTTTTTGCCAAGAGTGGCACTGAAACTTAAGAGTTCATGTGCTCTACCTACCCCTTTATGGGCTACAAGCGTGATTATATGTATGTATGTATGTAAGAAAGAAAAGTGTCTATAAGTGCGTAATTTTTTTACAACAGCGATAAGTCATTCATTCGAAAATATTTTAACAATGTATAAAATGTGAAACGTTATTCGACTAAACGTGGCCTAAACGAAAATATTACTTTGCTAAATGTAAAATGTCCAATAATAGTTCGGATAATTTGCACAGAAGCGAACTGAACTGTATGCGAATCAAGATTCTACGTAACGTTATTCGACCAAAAGTGACAGCGATAGTTTGATTATTCGGCTAAATGACATTCGGCGAATCGTTGTCGGCGAATCAATAATCGGCTAAAAAATTGTCGGAGAATCATTAGGTAGCCAATTCGCTCATATTTAAATGATTTAAAGCAACCAGTCCACAACTTCACAACAGTTTGAGAAACCTTCGTATTTCAGATTGTCATTTGCGGATACAGTATTGTATTGTATTCTTCTAATTATGTGGTGCTTTATTTCGTGCACTGCATAAAATATTTTATAATACTTTATTTTAAGTATAGTATCTAATTGAGTCTAGTGTATCCTGGAGATCCTGTACAATCTCCTGTTTGGATGGCTAGATGGTCCTAGATAATAATAATACATTACGATACAAGTGCGGAAGAGGAAATTCGAAACGAAAGGCAATACATTAAAACACGACTAAAAGGAATACGAATTCTCTCTTCGCACGTGTATCGTACGACGTTTTTCAGTCCATATCACCCTCTGAAGTTTCGACCGGATAAGAACTCAACTATATTGCGAACTTGTGCGGGAAAAACACCATATGTACTGAAAATGTTATTTATACAAAAAATTAAAAGCTCAACGAGGATGCGGAGTGTCAGGGCCAACAAAGCGCACTTCTGCAGGTTGTAAGAGTTTTGCTACCGACGTAAGTATTAAAACGCACATTTTTGTTTGGTGTGGCGTCATCCCCATGCGCGATTTGTGCAAAGTTGATCGCAAGTGCATTTAAACTACGCGATTAACCTGAAGTCCAACATGACACCACTGTATTGTCACGATTTTTAACCCATGAGTCTCGTCTTTACAAAGTAATATCGTTTGAGTAACCTATTCGGGAAGCAATTGGAATGATGAACTAATCCGGATAATTCCATCAGAAATGCTCGCCTTGGTTTCTGATTTATCAACTCCATTCATCTATTATTCTAATTTTATTTGTAAAATACAGACAAACAGATCATTTTGTAAGCAAAATATTTTTACATAAAGAATTTCAAGGAAACCTTTCACATGGTACCATGATTAGCCCGAAAAGCTTCCAGTCATTTTGAGTTCACACACCAAGACAAAAAGGGCCAAAGAAAAATTGTTTACAGCGGCCATTAAACAATGTACAGGATTATAAGGGAGCGACCACACACTCGCTAAGGCCTTAAATTTAAAGCCGTGTTTCTTAATATGTGCCAGGTCACGCCGGACAGTGACGAAGTGTGGGTTCGTCGGATTACTCTATCAGGGCATTAGGCCGCTGTGACCACGGTAAGAAATAGAGAACAGTAATAAAACTTCTAAACTGGCATAGAAAGCCATTTATTGATTGAAAAGGAACAAATTATCAAAAGATATTGGCAACGTGCGTGAACAAATACATCACAAAATTCACAAATCATATCAAAATCACAAATTCACAAATTCACATAATCTGATAAAGATAAAGACGACCATTGGAACTGAGAGATGAAAAGATGAAAACCCACAGACTGAATCAGGGAAGCACCAATTGTGTACGCCGTAAAGAAAAACGACAAAAATTAAACGTCCATAGATAAATTAAACTTTTCTAAGACAGTAAAAACAAACGAGTGTCAAAAACTAATTGATAAAAAAAAAATCTATTTAGTTTGAATGCACTACATCGCCATCATAGATAATTAATTCATGAAAAAGGTTGACTTACTGTTTTTATAAAATGCGACTTAACTGGAAATCGCCCTTGTAACTTTATTAAGATAAATAAAGGGAATTTCTTATTTAGTCCCACGAAAAACTCGGTCTACTTGAAGTTAAAGTGAAAGTGATACGGATTTTTGTTATTTTTTAGACAAACAAAATTAATAAGCCACCGGTGGTCAGTTACTTCAGCGTCTCAGCACTACACTAGTTTACGTTCCGCAGCGTCCTTAGTCATGTGTATCACTAGCGTTAGCAGATATAATACTAGCGTTTGGTTTAAGTTTGAGTTCGAATGGCATGTTGGATAAGCAACCTATTATGTTGAAATCTTTCATAATTATCTAACCTCTTATTTGGCTTTTTATAGCAAGTCCCAAACGCGAAGTAGAAATTGTGAATAAAAACGAATGTATGTTACAATCTTATAAAACAGTTGGTACTTCATAATGCCTTCACATTTCCCATTGATAATAAAAGTTTTAGATGTAAATAATTAATTCGAGGAGAGAGTTATTTGTTAATATTGTCTTATTCCGCGACTCCGAAACTCTTAATTGCTCACGATGGCGGTCCGCAAACATTCGTCTCGTTACAATACATAGGCTTTATTATTTACTTGTACTTGGCGCACAGTTTACAAAGTTACCGTCAAACATTTTCATGAAATTACGTTGTCAAACTTCAACGGCAACATTTTGATAGTAGTCGTATAAGGAACGCAGGTACATAAAAAAAAACCGGCCAAGTGCAAGTTGGATTTGCCCACCAACTTTAAGTGTTAACATTTTTATATATTACTTGGCACATATAGTTCTGGGTCAACGGGAAGTAAGACGAAACACACAAGCATGGAATACAATAATTCTATGGAAAGGCTGATGAGTATGGGCTGCGACAAAATGCAACCCAAATTCATCTTCCACAAAAACTTCAAAACCAAAGTTCATACCAGAGCCGAGTGGAATGAGGGTCTAGAGGCACCCACCCCTGGTGACAACACCATCATCTGGTACACAGACGGGTCCAAGATAGCATCTGGTACGGGCGCAGGCATTGATGCAAATAACTACAGTGGTAGTATCAGCATGGGCAATTATGCCACTGTCTTCCAAGCCGAGACATACGCAATAATTGCAACAAACCCAAGGGAAGAATATCCATATACTCAGCGACAGTGAAGCGGCACTCAAAGCCTTCACAGCGCCCAAAGTTGACTCTAAACTGGTATTAAACGGCATGCAAGCTCTTACCAAGCTTGGAAGGCAAAACAAGGTGCAATTGGTATGGATACCGAGGCACGAAAACGCTGATGAACTTGCTAAGGCCGGATCTGAAGACAACTTCATAGGTCCGGAACCATTTGTGGGCCTTTCACAAAGAACCATTAAAACGGCTGTGAAAGACAAACAAAGGTTAAACACCAAAAAGAGTGGGATGCCCTGATAGGTCTGAAGCATTCAAGTCTCTTTATGCAGAGGTAGACTCTGGATGGAGCAGAAAGCTAGGGAAACTAAGCAAACGACAACTCCAAATTATAACGGGGGTGTTCACAGGCCATTACGGGGTCAAAGACTTTTTGGTCATGATGGGACACGCTGACAACACTGATTGTCGTATGTGTGGTGAAGAGGAAGCGACCGTCAGACATCTAATGTTTGAATGTCACGCCCTCGCCAGACAAAGAGTGGTGAACGTTGGAGCAGGTTACCTGGTTCCAAAGGACCAGAGAGCTACCCATGAGCCTCATCATCCGATACGTGGAGATGGTCGAGAAGCTCCTGAATAGCTGAAGGATCTTAGGATCGTGGGGGGTAGTTTTACAAAAGATCCCGATGGGTCAAAGTGTATCTGTAAGGGCCCCCGCAGTTTTAAGATAAGATAAGATAACGGGAAGTAAAGTAATTTTGATTCCCTTGAAAATGTATAAAGCGACAGCTTGTTTTCGCATGCATGTAATACTTAATTTTTTTAAGTTTCAAGGAACTCTAGACCTGAGTACCTAGCCAACGTCACAGTACGCAAAAAATGCCAAGACAAGCAGGAAATTTACTTATTATGTTCAGCGGAAATTATTTATCTTGTTACACATGAATAACTTAATAATATTTTAGTTTCATGATCAGCTTAAGTGTAAGCACTGAGTGCACGCTCATATTGGGCGTACAGCGGGCGGCGGGGCGTACGGCGTGCATGTCAAACAATTGAAGTTCATACAAGTGTCCTGAGTCGACGCTGCATAGGGTGGACGCACGCTCGCCCCGCTGCACGCTCCGCTCTGAGCGTCCACTCAGGCACAGTATAATAAAGAGTATTATCGTACAGTATGGCCACTCCCGCTCCCCGCTGAAAGTGCCGCCCACCCCCTCTCGGTTACCTCACAGTTACCGCCTGTCAAAACATGAACAGTCGACATGTCATATTTCACTCATACAAGCATAGTACGCGCTCACCTACACAGCTTAGACTGTGAGCTAGGAACGCGCCTCTTTCATATGATCGCTAGTGTCCGAGGTGTGACTCAGGCACAATAACGCCGTGGCTTGCGTGGGCGACGGTCGCGCGATGGTTGCGCGACGGCCATGCGACGCATACGAAATCAAACCTTATCGATATGGAAGTATGAGACGCGACGGTGACGGTCGCGCGACCGTCGCCCACGCAAGCCACGGCGTAATACTTTCAGCTGGCCTACTGTCACTACACCCACTGCAACCACGCGTTGCCTCTTAGCAAATATTTACCTCTTAACGAGAAACCTGACTTCACCCGCGGCAGCTGTAATAAACTTTTCTATTGTGAGCCGCGGTATTTACCTTGCAGGGTAATCTGCAGTCTACTGAATTACGGTTCTAATTAATATTTGCCATAAGCCGCAATTGACTTTGCAATATTAGGGACGGGATTTAATTTAGATATGGTTACATTTTACATTTTATAGGGTTGCCGGTTTCTTTAAGACGATACGATACAGGTCAATTTTCCATACAAACGCTCTCGACTATTCCCTCCCTGGTTTCAAAATTCAAAAAATTCAAAATATCTTTATTCATGTAGGCCTAGTTACAAGCTCTTATGAATAGTTCATTACATATATATTATGATCTTAATCTAACCTAATTATCAGAGCAATTTATTGTTGTAAATTATTGTTCATAATAATATTGAGTCTATAATATACAATTTCATATAAAAATAATCGTTAAACAAAACATATAGAATTAGGTATATGTATATATAAATATACATGTCTAGAATATTTCTAGGAAAAATTAAATGTCCAAAAAATACAGTATTAATTTCATCAACAATAATAATAATAAAAAACGTAAAAATAAGAAACCATTTCGAATAACAATTAATCCCACGTTGTTTTATCATTCATGTAGTCTTGTGTTGTATAATAAGCTTTGGAAATGAGTACACGCTTTACATGATTCTTAAATTTATTAATTGACAAGTCAGTAATATGATTCGGAAGTTTATTATAAAATCGAACACAATTACCCATGAATGATTTTTTAATTTTACAGAGCCGTGTGAAGGGCACCGCGAGTTTATGTTTATTTCTAGTATTTATATTATGTACATCACAGTTTTTCTTAAAATTACAAATGTTTTTATGTATATACATAATATTCTCATAAATATATTGACAATGCACTGTCATTATATTAATGTCCTTAAATTTATCTCTAAGTGAGTCTCTATGGTTCATTTTATATATTGCTCGAATAGCCCTCTTCTGCAGAATAAATATGGTATTTATCTCTGAAGCACTGCCCCAAAGTAAAATACCATATGACATAATGCTGTGAAAGTAACTACTTAAAATAAACTATCGAGCTGTTTTCACGTCTGTTAACTGACGGATCTTGCTCACTGCAAAAGCTGCAGAACTAAGTCTATTCGAGAGGTTATATGGGGACCCCACTGAGGTTTAGAATCTAAAGTTATACCAAGGACGATTATAAAGGACCAGCAGAGTCCATACTAAATACCGTACCCCGTTGGCAGCCGTAAATCTATGTCACTAGATGTCACTAAGAGTGTCATTTGAATAAAAATGACTTTTTTTTTAAATACGCACGCGGTAGTTCAACGGCATTACAAGTGATACAGTGAAAAGTATATAGATGACGCTAGGGGCCCGTGTCATGTTTCAGTCCCTGTTTACAACGCAAGCCATCGTTCTTATTTTGAATTATGACAATCATGCAAAAGAGTACCATACTGTCAAATTTTCTATCTCTTTCATTTTGAGCGTGACGTCAATGATTAGTAATATTACTTTCAATATATTTAAAATTTAGATTTTAATGAGGCCATTTCGAACGGTGTTTATGATAGATAATATATCATGTTGACAATCAATCTGCTGACCGTCTCGCTCATACCAATCCTATCCTATATTTGAACGAGTGCGACCGAAACAGTTGAGTATTATTGAAGATTTTTGAATGTCTAAAATTTCAAAAATCTTATTGGTTGTTGTCGAAAACCCGCTTTTTCCATAAAGTGTTGGCGCGACGTCAAGTGGGTGATAGGCGTACGAGCAAGTACGCGTTGGATGGTCGACTACTATGCGCAGCGGTTTTTACGCGTACTTACGGTGACACACAATCGAAAAAGGTCGTCGAGCCATAAGTACGCATACCTGCTCGTATCGTACGTTTATCACCCACTTCAGATTGCGTTTCGATCGGCGTTTAGCGACAATGATTATCAGCTCGGCTTCATGGCTTTACGAACCTTAGCTCGGACCATCGAATATGAAACTTATAAACTTCTTTATACACAAGGGTATAAAGAAGTTTATAACCAGGTGCTCCATGACACCATTGCACCAATCTGTCGCCGGCACCGCTACACTTCAACGGCCAAGTCACACAACATCCATACTAATATTATAAATGGGAAAGTGTGTGTGTCTGTTTGTTTGTCCATCTTTCACGGCAAAACGGAGCGACGTATTGACGTGATTTTTTAAGTGGAGATAGTTGAAGGGATGGAAAGTGACATAGGCTACTTTTTGTCTCTTTTTATATCCCCTCACTTCCTTAGAATGGACGATGGAAGTTTGTGGAGAGATTTTCGAATTTAACGCGAGCGAAGCCGCGGGCAAAGGCTAGTTAACTATAATAATAAAGAAATCGCAGTAAGGAACTTTATGTAGATTTCATTACTTTTTAGAGACGGCTATTTTTTACAGAATGTTTTTGGTGGGATATACATAGGCATAGGTATATAACACTAACAAGGTATCTATTGTCTTAGTCCGTTTTCACATTATCCGATCCGATATCGGATGTCGGAAGGATTTAAATGGAAAAAATCCAAGATAGCGCCTGTAATGTATGGGGTATCAGTCCTACATCCGATATCGGATCGGATAATGTGAAAACGCATTTAGTCTCATTAATTATTACTTATGTCAGAGTTTCACTAATTATTTCCTTTTATTCATTTATTATCTCAGTTTAGGTTTATACGAGTACCAAACGAGTAGTATACGAGTAGAAAATATATTACCAAAACAATACAAACTATCATTAATTTATTATAAAAACGTAATCCAAAGTGCCACACCTGGCGGCTTAACTATCCGCGTTGTGTCCAAGACGAAGCCTGACCGACGAAGCTAGCAAGTCTCTCTACATGTTAGCTGAAATATGTACTGTCAAACCATTCACTGTGATTACTCAGATTATTATTATTAATATTGGCACGTGCGGTGAAAAAACAACTTTGCCCCCTTTTAAAGCAAAAAACTATTTCTTCCAGCTATACAGTGCAGTGGCAACGAAGTGTTCTCTTCATGCACCAACGGGGGCTGTGATGCCCGCAACTGTAGTCAGCTTGGGAAGCCCGTACCCTGTGTTAAGTTGCGAGCAGACAGCTGCATCAAGGGATGTCTATGCAAACCGGGATATTTGAGAGCGGCAAGCGGAAAGTGTGTGGAAGAGGCAGAATGTCATAAGGGTAAGTTTCAATTGTAGTCAGCTTGGGAAGCCAGTACCCTGTGTCAAGTTGCGAGCAGACAGCTGCATCAAGGGATGTGTGTGCAAACCGGGATATTTGAGGGCGGCGAGCGGAAAGTGTGTGGAAGAGGCAGAATGTCATAAGGGTAAGTTTCAATTGTAGTCAGCTTGGGAAGCCAGTACCCTGTGTCAAGTTGCGAGCAGACAGCTGCATCAAGGGATGTGTGTGCAAACCGGGATATTTGAGAGCGGCAAGCGGAAACTGTGTGGAAGAGGCAGAATGTCAAAGGGTAAGTTTCCATTGTAGTCAGCTTGGGAAGCCAGCAGCCTGTGTCAAGTAGCGAGCTGACAGCTGCATCAAGGGATGCGGGATGCAAGCGGCGATATTTGAGGGCGGCGAACGGAAAGTGTGTGGAAGAGGCAGAATGTCATAAGGGTAAGTTGCCATTGTAGTCAGCTTGGGAAGCCAGTACCCTGTGTTAAGTTGCGAGCAGACAGCTGCATCAAGGGATGTGTGTGCAAACCGGGATATTTGAGGGCGGCGAGCGGAAAGTGTGTGGAAGAGGCAGAATGTCATAAGGGTAAGTTTCAATTGTAGTCAGCTTGGGAAGCCAGTACCCTGTGTTAAGTTGCGAGCAGACAGCTGCATCAAGGGATGTGTGTGCAAACCGGGATATTTGAGGGCGGCGAGCGGAAAGTGTGTGAAAGAGGCAGAATGTCATAAGGGTAAGTTTCAATTGTAGTCAGCTTGGGAAGCCCGTAGCTTGTGTCAAGTTGCGAGCTGACAGCTGCAAGCGGGGATATTTGAGGGCGGCGAGCAGGAAGTGTGTGGAGGAGGTAGAATGTCATAAGGGTAAGTTTCAATTGTAGTCAGCTTGGGAATTCAGTACCCTGTGTCAAGTTGCGAGCTGTCAGCTGCATCAAGGGATGTGTGTGCAAACCGGGATATTTGAGGGCGGCGAGCAGGAAGTGTGTGGAGGAAGTAGAATGTCAGAAACGTAAGTTGAAACTGCAGTCACCTTGGAAAGCCAGTACCCTGTGTCAAGTTGCGAACTTATAGCTGCATGTGTGCAAACCGGGATATTTGAGGGCGGTGAGTGGGAACTCGTGAAGTGTGTAGAGGAGACTGAATGGATGTGTCTATAACGCGGGTTTAATGAGAGTATTTTCCATTCTCTGAGAAATCGTTCGTTAACAACATCCAGACGCTCTCAATTGCTCAATCATCTGTAAAAGAAATTATGTCATGATACAATCAAATTTTTCCATGAGGCGTCTGGTTAGGAGGGTTGGTGAAAACCACTTTTGCTGCCGTAGAATACGACTTTCGGATTCAATTGTGGTGTGGGTTCAGCCTGTTACTGCAATATCAGATTTTTTTTGCTATAAGTGGCTCTGTAACCTGAGTCTCCAGACGTGAGTGAGACGTGAGATTATGACATTTGTATGTGTATGTATAATTTTAGTTCTATTTTGTCTCCCAGAACGCTGTACGGGCCCTCACGAGTACTACTCATGCGGCGGCGCGTGCGACAACGTCTGTGCAACGTTACACGAACAAAGTCAGAACAACTGCCCTATAAGGAACATTAGGTGTAACGATATGTGTTACTGCGAGGAAGGGTATGCAAGAGACGGGAACGGCATATGTGTTCCTATAGAATCTTGTCAACAATAGCTACCTACATTCACATCTGCTCAATATTACACGAACAAAGTCAGAACATCTGCCCTATAAGGAACATTAGCTGTAACGATGTGTGTTACTGTGTATGCAAGAGACGGGAAGGCATATGTGTTCCTATAGAATTATGTCAACAATAACTACCTAGATTCATGTCTGCTCAACGTTACACGAACTTAGCCAGAAGAATTGGCCTATATAAGGAACATTCTGGTGTACCTAACGAAGTGTGTTACTGCAAGAAAGGGTATGCATAAAGGTAGATATGAGAAGATGGGAAAGGCATATGTGTTCCTAGTATATTTAATTTTTTAAGTAAAATAAAATATCATACCTGTCTAGTGTGTGTGACCACAGTTTAACCTATAATTCCTCCAAATAGGTACCTACGACAAGTGACAAAGTTTCGAATAAAATAAATGAATACCGAAAAACAATTAAAATAAGTTTCCAATGAATACAATTACAGGAAGAGTATAATAAGGTCAAGTAGGGAACAGTGGCTCAAGTCGCTTAATACTGTACCTGTACCTACTGTAGCACTCTCATAGTCACGTGCTATTAGATAAACATTGTCCGTCCTATTGTGTGACAGTGTTTTATTCACAATGAATGTTTGCTTAGGTACTACTCCGCTCTCTCGAACACAATTATTAAAAAAAGAATAATAATTTTTAAGAAAAAAAAAACCGTCGCCTTTCGGGTTCTGGTGAAAGCTACTTGCGAATGTTGGATTATGTAGAAATGTGTAAGTATTTTTTAAAACTGCTTTTAATGCTTTAATTATTAGATGGAAACACAAATGAATATACGTATAACGTTAAGGTTTGAGGAGTTTCCTCAATTCCTCATGAATCCGATTATATTATAAGAAATCGAAGCTTGACAAACTTTGACTTCAAAACATATGCTTAACAAACATAACTAAATAAATGTCACTGTTCTGAACTTAAATGCATGCTTTTCTTACAAAAATACCAAAGTCACTATGAGTGTGCCGTTCAGGTTTGAGGAGTTTGGTTCTGGCCATCATCAGCAGTTCCACTGCACCAAATGTCACTGTTCTGGACGAAAGTGCATGCTGTTCTTATAAAAATACCAAAGTCACTATAAGTATGCCGTTCAGATTTGAGGAGTTCGGTTCTGACCATCATCAGAAATTCCACTGCACCAAATGTCACTGTTCTGGATGAAAGTGCATGCTGTTCTTATAAAAATGGCAAAGTCACTATAAGCGTGCCGTTCAGATTTGAGGAGTTTGGTTCTGGCCATCATCAGCAGTTCCACTGCACCAAATGTCACTGTTCTGAACGAAAGTGCATGATGTTCTTATAAAAATACCAAAGTCACTATAAGCGTGCCGTTCAGATTTGAGGAGTTCGGTTCTGACCATCATCAGAAATTCCACTGCACCAAATGTCACTGTTCTGGACGAAAGTGCATGCTGTTCTTATAAAAATGGCAAAGTCACTATAAGCGTGCCGTTCAGATTTGAGGAGTTTGGTTCTGGCCATCATCAGCAGTTCCACTGCACCAAATGTCACTGTTCTGGACGAAAGTGCATGCTGTTCTTATAAAAATACCAAAGTCACTATAAGCGTGCCGTTCAGATTTGAGGAGTTCGGTTCTGACCATCATCAGAAATTCCACTGCACCAAATGTCACTGTTCTGTACGAAAGTGCATGCTGTTCGTATAAAAATACCCAAGTCACTATAAGCGTGCCGTTCAGATTTGAAGAGTTCCGTTCTGGCCATCATCAGCAGTTCCACTGCACCAAATGTCACTGTTCCGTACCTAAATGCATGCTGTTCCTTTATTAACACAAAAATCACCATATGTATGCCTTTCAGATTTGAGGAGTTCCCTCGATTTCTCCAGGATCCCATCATTAGAACTGGGTTCTGAGAAAAATGGGACCAATCTGTATGTATATACATTCAATCAAAAAAAAAATTTTCAAAATCGGTCCAGGAACGACGGAGATATCGAGGAACAAACATAAAAAATAAAAAAATAAAAAACATACAGACGACTTGATAACCGTCCTTCTTGAGATATGAGGCGACGGTTAAAAAGAATCTGTTACTAATAAGCACGAACCTGAGAAATAACATCCTTTGTTGCCACAGCTGTACAAATAATGTCTAAATTATTAATAAAGGCGGAAAGCCAGTTCGGTCAGAGAAGACTCAGCGGCTGAGCAAGATGGCGAAATCATTAGCGTTGTTAGCTGTCGTTATCATATCTGTGGGAATCTCAGCGGCTGCGGCCCAGA
Source organism: Leguminivora glycinivorella (assembly GCF_023078275.1). Classification (NCBI taxonomy): domain Eukaryota; kingdom Metazoa; phylum Arthropoda; class Insecta; order Lepidoptera; family Tortricidae; genus Leguminivora; species Leguminivora glycinivorella. Next base: position 18,637,384 of record NC_062974.1, on the reverse strand, counting down.
GCACAGGTAAATAAAAACATGTTATATTTTATATAAAATTATTGGATTTGTTGGTTAATTAAAAAATTACGGTTTAGTACCGTTTCGTAAGTATATTGTTTTACTTATTAGCGCATCTCTGGTGGAAAGTTATCCTAAAGGGCCAGCAACGCGCATGTGGAGGCTCTAGAGTGGCAGGCGTCATAGGCTACCTTGACTGCGTATCACCAGGCGGATCGTACCCGTATTTACCATGATGTGGTACCTATGAAAAAAATTACATTGCTGAAATTTATGTTTCAATTACTTCCCTTCATCGAATTTATGATTTTTATCAGTTTTAATTTTATCAAAAAAGTGGAAAATTGTTATATTTTTGCTAAACATCAACGCTATAAATTTTTTTGCCGCCTAATTCCTCATAAGTTGATACCAGAGACGATTTTTAAATTTTAGGATTTTTTTTTCATAGTACTTTTTCATACAACTTTTGGCGGTCGAAAAAACGCATTTTACAGAAATATATTTTACTATATTTTTAGTATGTCAAAAAGACACACATAAAGAACTAAAGAAACCAAACTTCGGTTCTGTGGGAATTATTATGACCCCTCCCATACAAATGCTCGTACAACTCCTCTATTATTAAACATAATACCCTGTAGGGTCATGTTGTTGCTATGTAACCATTGTACCTAGTGTAAGATCTGTACACCAACATGAGAGCAATAAATAGTTATTTGTTATACAAGGGGGCAAAGTTGTATTTTAACGCCGAGTGTGGAATTGAAAAACGAGCAAGTGAAAGGATTCTATAGTTGAACCACGAGCGAAGCGACTGGTTCGAGAATAGAATCCTGAAATTGCGAGTTTTTTAACACACGAGAAGTAAAATAAATTTGCACCCGAGTGTAACACAAAACTTTTACCCTCACTATAGCGAGGAAACTACAACGCAAAAAATGCGTTTATCACTGCTTCCAGTAGCTCCACAGGTGGTAAATCATCTTTACTACTAGATTCACCTACTTTTATCAATTTTAAAGCAGTTAATTTGACTTTATTCAAGGTCAAATTTAAAGTAATTTAAATTTGACCTAGTGGATAAAATGCGTTTTTACCCGCTGGTACTAAAGGACAAAACACGTGTTTCCGAGCTAGTGAGGGGAAAAAATCTATTCTATTCTATCTTTAAGTGATCTCGGGCTCCAAATCCAAAGCTATGGGGACGTTGGCACTGGGAGAAAGCCAGCCTGCCAGGCTGTCGTGAATTAACACACGTTTGTAATATTCCCCTTACCTCCCATGTTGCACAATGTACTATTAACTTTTTTTAACTCTATGTACATACTTAAATAGCCTTAGGTATCAAAATTACGGTAGTCTGTTCGGAAGAGAACAGTATAAGGACGACTCAGTAATAATTCTTCTAACAAATTCGCAAACTTCTAACAAAACGCTCTGCGCGAGCGAGATGCAGAGGGTACATGCGGAACCGGATGATGCCGGTCGCGTCAGTACACGCCGCGCTGCGTGACTCTGCCAAGGTCGCGCGCGGCGCGTGCGAGAGAGCCAAATACCGATCGCGGGAGATTAACTGCTGAGTCGTCCTTATAGGTACTGTGGAAGAGTCGTGAAATGTATGGGGTCTCATACATTTCACTACTCTTCTATGATAATAAAATTACGTTAGGTATTTAATTAGGTAGCTATTGAAAAAAATACAATTGTCCAAACACGCCAAAAAATAATTACTATTTATACCGATAAACTTACTTTACCACTAAACTTAGAACCGAATCTCTCATCATAACTGTAACCTCGACATGCGTTCTGAGATGGCGAGAGCGGAGGCCTAACGTTGCTGGTTCATGAGTAGGGTTGTAAATAGAAAAAAAAAAACCATTTTTTTTTCAGAATTGTGAAAAAAAAACATGAAAAAATACTGCACATCACGGTTTTTTTTTTTTCAAAATATGTTTTTTTTTTCAGATCAACAAATAATACGATAAAAACGGTTTTTCATGAGTTGTAACGCTTCAATAAAAGTAACGTACATTTTAATTCGATAAACATAGTATACAAAGTTTATTGGAGAATCCCCGATGCGGCGTGAAGCGCGGTGGTGTTGCCAACAGAAAATAGCGATAACTACCAACTACAGATTTCGTAAATGTTAGTTTGGTTTTATAAAACCAGAAATTAACATAAATTCTATTGAGATTTAGTACTTTAGAATAACAAAAAATAAAACCGCCTTCAAAAAAAGCGTGTTACAAAACACGGAGAAACTAAAAAGCCAAAAATAATAAACCTTCGAATTCAGATTTCTTATCGGATTGCAATAATCTAAACATCCAAATTATAAAGAAATCAATTATTTTTGTAGTCGGTACCAGACCAGTTCGTCGCCTTGCTATTTCCTGTTTGCCCCACCCAACCATACGCAGGCTGGCCCCGACTCCAAAAAGAATTGATTTGTTTATAATTTGGATGTTTAGATTATTGCAATCCGATAAGAAATCTGAATTCGAAGGTTTATTATTTTTGGCTTTTTAGTTTCTCCGTGTTTTGTAACACGCTTTTTTTGAAGGCGGTTTTATTTTTTGTTAAAAAGTTAATTTATTTGTTGATTTTTAGTGGTTCCTAGTGATATTATATGTATCAGTCCGAATATATGTACAGTAGTGAAAGAATTATCCTTTAACTCCTAACCATTGAGGAGTTGACCTTCCATCATCAGCTCAGCCACATAAAATTAATCATCAGGCGTAAATACTGGTATACCTTTGAAAAATACACTAAAAACAATACATGTGCCTATAACATTTGAAGAGTTCCCTCGATTTCTCCAAGATCCCATCATCAGACCCCGACTTGGTGCCAATGGGACCATCTCGGGGACCCTTCGATCAAAAAAAAAATTTTGAAAATCGGTCCACGATTCTCGGAGATATCGAGTAACATACATACAAAAAAAAAAAACATTCAGTCGAATTGAGAACCTCCTCCTTTTTTGAAGTCGGTTAAAAAAGACATATTCCAGAAAAAACTGTGTTTTATTTCACGGTTTTTTTTTCATGCTTTTTTTTTTTCAAGCCAGAAAAAACCGTTTTTTGCAACCCTATTCAAGGGCTATATTGTTTATACAGCTTAGCAAAAAAGAGTAGAAATGGAACTATTTTTTTTTATCATAGCAACACTTAATCGTTCTCATATAAAAGTATCAAAAATATCAAAATAGTTGCCACATGCAAAACGATTTACATAGACGGAGGCGCCCCTATTATTTTCTACTGTTTTTTGCCAGGGGTTTACCCTTGAATCGCCGACAGACACTTGTTCGAATATTATTTCAAAGACAACGTTTCAAATAATTTCATTTCATCGACAGTTCATGTCGTAGAACAATCGATACAAGTAAAATCAAACCGTAGACTTTTATTTCGTAGATAAGTTATTCCGAGTATACTTCATATCGTGGTATTTCGTTTCGTGTTTTTTCATTTCATATTGTTTTACATTAAATATAATTCATTACGCATAATATTATTTCAGTTATGATTTTTTCTAAAATTTTACAATTTTGTAAACTGTTTGTTTGGGCACAGTTCTAACCTAACCTACTTTAAAAAAGGTACGTTGTTGTGTAGGGTCGCAGTTCTAACCTAACCTAAACCTACTCTGTAAGCTGTTTGTTTCTGTGTGATCACAGTTCTAACCTAACCTAAACCTACTCTGTAAGCCGTTTGTTTCTGTGTGATCACAGTTCTAACCTAACCTAAACCTACTCTGTAACCTGTTTATTTTTGTGTGAGGTCACAGTTCTAACCTAATTTAAACCTACAATATGTATAGACCGTTCGTTAATGTGTAGGGTCGCAGTTCTAACCTAACCTAAACCTACTATATGTATAGACCGTTCGTTGATGTGTAGGGTCGCAGTTCTAACCTAACCTAAACCTACTGTGTAAACTATTTGTTTTTGTGCGTGGTCACAGTTCTAACCTAATTTAAAAGCCATTCGTTGTTGTGTAGGTCGCAGTTCTAACCTAACCTAAACCTACTCGGTAAGCCGTTTGTTTCTGTGTGATCACAGTTCTAACGTAACCTAAATCTACTCTGTAAGCTGGTCGTTTTTGGGTGAATTTCTCAGCGTGATTTTTTTGTGGCGGAGCTGAAATTCATTGTGTGGGCTAATTGTTTCCGGGTTTTTATTTTTTTTATGAAAACCAATCCTAAAATACTACCTTCGGCAACATTGCAAATTGTTACAAGTGTTATGTATATTTATTTAAAAATAATTTTCCATCGAAATTCTAATTTTGGTGTAGCGTCCAGAGCCTGTTTTTAGCGGATTATTGCTATGGTAAATCCAGTAAATCCGCAGCTATAAAGATAACTTGCCATAACTTCATTCTTTATTACATTAAGTATATTTTAAGATGATATAAGTCAATATTATTATACAATTTGACACTTATAACTGAGCACCAAAAGTTGTCCGGGGGAAGAACCAATTTTGGTGGTAAGTATTGAAATCATTTTTATGGTTAAACGAGACGCAGCAAGACGAACAAACGTGTCGTAACATGTCCATTCAGGTTCGTTCCTGCATTTAGACATGACACAAGTGTCATACTTTGCTGGATTGGTCCGCCCCACACAAAAATATCTAATTTTGGTGGGTCGTAATACTTTTTCCACCAAAATTACATAAATTTTGGTGGTGAACAAATTGAGGGCAATAACGTTTTTGTTTCTATTTGAAAAGTATTTATTACATGTTAAAAGTTTATTATTTCAAGTAGAAAATAATAGAAAAATGAATAAAAGGCTTTATTTTTGTTTTTATTTTTTATTTTTGTGGGTAGACCAATTTTGGTGGCGACCATGTCATTGAAATCGTAATTTCTCTAAAACTACTTATTATAATGAAAGGTCATTGATACATAACATTGCTAATAATTAGTTATGTAACATCAGTACATAATTTCAGCAAAAATTACAAAACTAAAAAAATCCACCAAAATTAGGCAAATTTCGAGTATGTTGAAATTCACCCTTTTGTGTGGTCACAGTTATAACCTAACCTAAACCTACTTTAAAAGCCGTTCATCGTTTTGTGGCATCGCAGTTCTACACCTACTCTAATATAGCATTTAAGCAAATGGTCATAGTTTAATTATGGACGTACGTGATATGCCACGATAAAATCGACAATTTGAAGTTTCCTAGAATACATCTATAGAGGTAAATGTGTAGTACGACAAATGAGTAAGTTTTTTAATAATACGTCGAATAAATGAATTGGGATGGTTTGTAGTTCTGTTATTTAAAGTTCTTTGAAACGAATCAGCGATGAAAAAAAATTGTTGAATAGTATTTATAATAACTAAGAAAATTTCAAATAAATAGTAGTTGAAACAAAATTACTCGAAACAATTTTACTCGAACTAAACTTTCGATGATTTGTTGTCGATGAAATGATATTCGATGAAAAGTTTGTCGGCGAAACAAGGGTACACCTTTGCCAGGCTGTATCCAAGCTGTATCTTGTTGAAACAGATGTTTAATTCCACGTCGCTATTTGCTATTCAGATCAGGTTTCTAAAAAACAATGCCAAATTTTATTTTTCAGTTAAAACTTTAACAATAGACAGGGTATTTACTTAGATTGAATAGACATTAGTAACTTTGTAGGTATTTACAAGAATTTTAGCTTCTCGTAAATTCATATCTTAATATGTTCTCATTATACCTACATGTAATGTATTTTGTATAGACATACAAAACTCCGTAGGTGCTATCCTCCATCCTATTTACTGTATGTACGGACCCATTTACACGGTGTGAGAACTCGCATGCGATTAAAAAAAACATTGCCTACAGGCTTTAGCGGTTACATTGTATTTACACTCGATTCAGCCAGGGTAACCACCGACCTAACCTATAATGCCGCATTGTTAGTATTGAAACTCGCATGCGAGATTTCGTGCCGTCTAACTAAGTCAGCCCTAAATTGTTGAACAGATTTATACTTTTCTTCTGCACCACAGAATGCAACAAACCGAACGAGGAGAAGCGCTGCGTACAGTCCTGCCCACCGCAGAAAACCTGCCGAAACATGGACATCAAAGTAACCTGCCTGTTCATGATTGAAGAGTGCAAGAACAGGTGCGTCTGCAAAGCAGGGTTCTTCAGAAATGCTGGCGGCGAATGTGTCACTAGGGACTATTGCAGTAAGTGGTCTCAGTAACTTTGATTATTTATTTCATGCAGATGCTAAGCAGCTATTGTAGCCTATGGACGCCATGGGCCAATTCGTCCGACGCCAACGATAAAATCGTGAACGGCAGGTGCAATAGCATGTAAGAACACTACGTAGGCCGAAAAAATATTTGACACAATCCTGATCAATAACCTTCAAACTGTTAATTACAGTTTAAATTGCCTGGGACAGATCTGGAACAAGGCGCTTGAGGGGTTAAGAATTAAAAGTAGACGGCGGAACAGTTATTAAGGGATCATCTATAAATTACGTCACACTATAAATCATGATTTTTGACCCCTCCCCCCCTCCTTGTCACAGCTGGTCACATTTGTGAGACTCCCCCCTCCCTAGTGTGACGTCACATACTTATTTTGCAAATTTACACGTAAATATTATTGAATCAAAACAGCAGTTAGAAATCATATTTCCATTTATGTACTTAAATTATTCTTCACCAACCGTCTTAAATGTAAAAAAAAAAGAATCAAACTAAAGTGTTTGATGTTTTGCAGTTAATATTTTCCACGTGTTGGAGTGTGTGTGACAAATTTTCCCCTCACTAGCTCGGAAACACGTGTTTTGTCCTTTAATACCAGCGGGTAAAAACGCATTTTATCCACTAGTGGATAAAGTAATTTGACCTTGAATAGAGGCAAATTTTCTGCTTTAAAATTTATAAAAGTGGGTTAATCTAGTGATGAAGATTTTTGCCACCTGTGGCACTACTGGAAGCAGTGATAAACGCGTTTTTTGCGTTGTACTTTCCTCGCTATAGTGAGGGGAAAAGTTTTGTGTTACACACGAGTGCAAATGTATTTTACTTCTCGTGTGTTGAAAAACTCGCAAGTTCAGGATTCTATTCTCGAACCACTCGCTTCGCTTGTGGTTCAACTATAGAATCCTTTCGCTTGCTCGTTTTTCAATTCCACACTGCGTTAAAATACAATTTTGCACTCTTGTATAACACATAACTATAACCTGCCTTGAAACCCCCGCAACGCTCAAGATTCCACATTCTGAATCGGTCGACAAAACAATTGGTATCTTATATTTATATATATAATATTGCCTACTTTCAGTTTTTCATCCTGTATTTGTATATGTTTAAGAGGTTTTCATAAAGTAACAGTTTAAAGTTCGTGTTTTAACCCTTACATTATGATAGATTTTGAAATGTAACGTCACGAAATTTAGGAGCCCTCCCACCCCCTTGTCACACATTGTCACATTTTGTAACAGAACAAGCGTCTGTGACGAGTAAATGGACTCGTTATTACATATAAAACTTACGGCGAATCAACTTTTCCTTGACCAACTTTTTGGTGCATATTTCCTTTGGGATTTCATTGAATATTTTAACAAATATAATATCTGTGATGGTTTATCACATGTTCAGTTACGTCATCACTGATAAAATTCACTATTATTTAATGTAAAACAGGTTGGAAAAACGTATTTATCAACAAACTACGTTCACATGGACGGAATACTGACACTGACAGTTGTCAGCTGCGTAACGTTCCGATATTATGTCTGGGTTTCATTTACAAGTCAAAGAAATAATAATGACTAATATGGTTATTATGTTTCCTGAGTATATCATTCAATGTAACATTTAGTAACAGATAAAATACTTCATTGCGAAATTACTTACAAAATAAATAAGAATGTTCCACAAAATAATATTTACGTAAAAATATTTGCGAATCGCTCCACTATTGGACTACATAGGTATCAATATCAATAGCTCTGTCTCTCTCTAAAACACGTGCACTCGGCACGTGTTGATAAGCAAACATCCGTGTGTTAATCGTGAACTCTAATGCATAGGGCATAAGACTTAGTAAACAAAGCACACGATTGAGTAGCCATCTTGTCGGAAGTCGGATGTCAGAAGTCGGAAGTCGAATGTCAGAAGTCGGAAGTCGGATGTCAGAAGTCGGAAGTCGAATGTCAGAAGTCGGAAGTCGGATGTCGGAAGTCGGAAGTCGGAGATAGAATCTATAAAAGGGTCGGAGCGAGCCGACGCGCGTCATTCTTAAAATATCTACAAGACTAACAGTGTCCCTGGCTTTCGTGTGTTACTGGTGAGTGAAGTTGTTCTGCTATTATTTCTCTGTTTGTTTTTACTTGGAAATTATTCTAAGTGATTACTTTGAAATTGTGTCTCTGTTTGATTGTGCGGGGACAATATCGTCGTACAGTTGAACTTGGACCTGTGGTGGAATTGCTTTACCGTCAGTTGTGGGGTTATTTTAGTGTTCTATTTATAGTGTAGTGTTACATTTAAATTAATGTGTATAGTGAAGTTTTCTGTGCTTTGATTCTTGAGTGCCGTCAAGCAATACAAAGACTGGGTCGATGTATGGCTGGTGCTTGGAGAAAAGTCTGTGTTTGGTTTTGTAGGGAGTAATTCTTGCAAAACTAAGCTTAGATTATAGCACATATAGGAAACTTCACTCGTTTGTTTAGTTGGTCAGTAAAATTGAACTTAGTAATTTTCTATGGGGTTATTATGTGAAAGTTATAAGCCAGATCATTGTTTGTGACAGACTGTTGTCCGGCTAAGCGCTTTATACCTTGCGGCTGTTAAACATAAGGCGTTTAGGGGTCTTTTTGTTCCAAGTGGAGGCTTGGGCGTCTTTATTTACTTACAAAAGGCGTACTTTCTCACCGGTCTCAAAGAGTCCAACTGTTAGATGGAAGTGAGGACTTTCACGATTGACGAAAGACATTAGGAGTAATCCTTGCTCACTGAAGTCGGCAGTATTTGAGGCTGGGGTCCTATATATATTTATATTTATTTACTCGGTGCTCTGGTCCATGCTGGCGTTGGTCGCTGGGGATTTCGGTTGTGATCGATCCACATCTAAGTAAAGTTGATCGCAGCTGGGTCTGTCATGTGGCTGGTACTGGTGTGTCCCAGAATACTGGATATATACACGGATAGGGCGATCTACTCTCTGCTACCCTAGCCTGCGGGCAAAAGCAGAGGGGGGGGGTCTAACCAACTCAAGCCTATAGGTTGCCTATCTCAGCTTCGCTGGCTGAACTGTACAGCTTATGGTAGGGATACACTTGTGCATATTTTGAACACAAGATCTATGGTAAGTGACGGTCTGTGTTTCAGATATGCTAGAGTAGGGAAAACGATAGGATTAGGGTAGAGTCACACACTATTTCTATGAAAGTAGAGTTCTTTTATGATTGGTCTTGGAATATAATTGGTCAACGTGTATTGTGGAGAAATAATTTAACTACTACTATTATGGTTTTAATGGACTTTAAATGTGGTGTTTACTATATTAAAATATGTGGTAAAACTGGTAATTTATAAAAACTCTTATTACTTAATTTATTTGAGTGAAATTAATAATTGTGGTAGCAATTTCTGATTTTTTCGGTGTGGCTGCGGGACACTTAGTGTTGCTAACTGGTTTTAAAGGTAAATTCTATCAAGATGGTTAGGGAAACAAACTATTCTTTGGAATAAAAAGCATAGGTTTGTTATAGGGCCCAGTGGCATGCGAGCGCCGTCCACTGATGGAAAGTCAAAAGCTTAGAAAAGTTAGTAGACTTAGTTCTTATAAAAGTTAGCAACTGCTCAGTGTTTCGATAAAACATTAGAAAGATCGAGAAGTTATGGTCTATTAGCAGTATTGGGGAACGGGGGGTTTAGCTAGGGAAAAAGGAACAAAACAAAAAGGGGGTTAGTTCGTAGATAGATAGCCCTTCAGGCTTACTTGCTTAGGATCCTGATAAAGTGGTTTGATCAGGTCAGGGGTCCCATACCGTATCGCAAGCCCTTGCCCAAGCCGGGACCACTAATAAGGCGTAGCGGATGATTACTAAAATATTTTTTAATATTTATTTCATGTATGTTTCACTCACTGACTTCTATTCTAAAAATTTCTTCATTACGTCATTAATTTTCTCACTCATAACTTTCTAGGCCTAAATCTGATAAAATACTCTTCTATAACACTATATTATTATGCTACAATAACCTTTATTCTTCTTTAAAATATAAATAAATAAAATTTTAAAAATTAGTCAAGAATACAGCTGATACTCATTAAAGGATCTAGGTTATCGCGGTTCACATCGAAGGGTTCTACATAATCACACTAGACGACACGAGGCCAAAATTTACGGGGTATATTTAAAGGGGGTTAGCTATACTGTCGGTTAGTCAAGTAAGTAAGGTGAGCGGAGGTTTAGTTACAATTTCGTCGACCCCCTCCCTCCCCCTTAACGTGTGACGTAATTTATGGATGAGCCCTAAGTATCTACTCTAAATCTACCAAAAAAGTTCCGCAAAGGAGTTCAAAAATCAAAATACCCTCTCCTTTCCTTCCAGCAATGTGCGGTGGCCAAAACGAATACTACTCGTGCCGGGTTCAACCAGACCAGACGTGTGCGGCGCCCGAAGCCGACACGACAGCAGACCAGAACAGTGGGCAGTGTAAGGAGCAATGCTACTGCAACCCTGGTACCGTGAGGGACGAGAACGATGTGTGCGTGCCGACCGACCAGTGCAACAAACGTAAGAACTCAGAAAATATAAAGTATATCACTAAAATATTAAGTATAATTTATTGGGCATTTCTCTGAGCGCTCCAACCGCTTTAACTTCGGTGGTAACATTTTTACGTGAATTCAAGAGCCACATTCGGGTTTCGGTTAAAAATGCTGCCACCGAACCGAAAGTTAAAGCGTTTGAAACGCTCGTATAAAAATCCTTTTTAGAGTTGCTGAGGTAGCCTGCTTGGTCACAATCACAACGCTAATCCCACTTCGATTGAGGTATTTGACGTGCGATGTGGTGGTGACCGCGCATTTGCTTTATCACGGCTGACGATCCTCGGTGACCCTGAGGGAAAATCGTCGAAACCATTTCGACTATCAGGGTACTTCTCTTTCGGTCTTCCTTATTCGTGCCCTCTGGTATAAATAATATGGTAGAATGCACCTTGATCGTAGCTTATTCACACATTTCATTCGTTAGGTGTACCTAACTACTTTCTACCCCAAGTTAGCAGATCCTCCTTACGTTATCCCAGCATTTTGCCACAGCTCATGGGAGTCAGAGGTCAGCTTTGACAACTTATAGTTAGGTTAAATACCTAGTTAACAGACCATAATCCATGTATTCCAGCATGCGGTGTCGACGAAACAAAAGACTACTGCCCAGCTGACTGCGCCTCCGACTCTTGCCCAAAGGGCCCGAAGACCGTGGCTTGCGCTCGCCCGAATGTCTGTCCCCCGCCCCAGTGCAAGTGCAGATTCAACCACCGTCGTGCTGAGAATGGAACTTGCATACCTACACGCGAATGCCGTGAGTATTCTTCGCTGTTTTGTGCTTCTATTCTACGACTTTTTCCCATCATGCTGTTGAAGGCAAAAGGAACAGGGAATCCAAAATTCCAAATACGAAATCTATCAATATTAGAGGAAATCCTTAAACTAAAAGATGAATGATGAATAGCCCCAAGTTTGAAGTGTCTTTACATGTATAGTCACTCTGTTTATAAGAATAGCCAAGAATGGCTCGATCAAACGCCTATTTCACGGCATTGCCCCTGCCTGCTAAGCCGCGGTCCCGGGTTCGAATCCCGGTAAGGGCATTTATTTGTGTGATGAACACAGATATTTGTTCCTGAGTCATGGATTCCGATTAGGTACCACAACACAAGCCTTCTTGAGCTTACCGTGGGACTCAGTCAATATGTGTAAGAATGTCCTATAATATTTATTTATTTTTCTTCAGACCGCTGTTCTTAATCGATTTAAGGCGCCATCTAAATAAATAAATAAATAAATATTGGGGACACCTTACACAGATCAACTTAGCCCCAAACTAAGCAAAGCTTGTACTATGGGTGCTAAGCGACGATATACATACTTAAATAGATAAATATACATACTTATATACATAGAAAACATCCATGACCCAGGAACAAATATCTGTGCTCATCACACGAATAAATGCCCTTACCGGGATTCGAACCCGGGACCGCGGCTTAGCAGGCAGGGTCATTACCAACTAAGCCAGACCGGTCGTCTAACCTAACTCTCATCTAACCACTCAAGTGCTTCATAAGCTTTCACTGACTAATGTAACATAAATATGACATCTGATAACTACAGTCTTCAGATACCAAAAACAATTGGCAAGATTTATATTACCCTTAACTGTGTCCACAGCCCCATTCAAATGTGACCAGGCCAACGAAGAATACGACCCCTGCCCGCCGCTCTGTCCAAACGGCTCCTGCAGCCAGGCGACGCCGTCAGGAGACTGTCCTCCAATCTTCGGAAACATTGGCATCGTGCTGGAATGTAACCCGAGCTGCCGCTGCAAGAAGGGCTACTTCTGGAACGAGGACAAAGTTTGCGTGCCTTACAATCAATGCCGTACGTTGACTCGTTTTACTTTTACCTTTTTACAAGCAGATACGTCAGCAATCGATGCTTAGAATAAATAAAAGTTGAAAGTACTGCCTTGGATGAGACTTGAACTTCACGGGCTCATATATATGTATTTCAGCGCTCTGCCAACTGAGACACCAAGATTTCAACCAAGCCAGCGAAATTTTCCACCATATTGGTCATTGGAACAGCTCTTTAAGGATACTTTTCCCATTTTAAACTTGTTCTAATCTAACTTATTAACATTAAATTGTGGAATTCATTATATTCGGAGTGTCCTTAATTAATCAAACAGGACAAGCTTCTAACCACTGACTGGACACTTTAGACTAGGTACTTAGTCCGGAAAATGCACTTCTGGGAGCTGATTGAGTAAGCTCAAGAAGGCTTGTGTTGTGGGTACTCAGACAACGATATATTATAATATACAAATACTTATATACATAGAAAACATCTATGTCTCAGGAACAAATATCTGTGCTCATCACACAAATAAATGCCCTTACCGGGATTCGAACCCGGGAACGTGGCTTAGCAGGCAGGGTCACTACATATTATCTTCTGCTACTTAGAATGTCTGCTTTCATATCAACTGAATTTTAATAACAATAAGTACCTTATTGTCTTTGTCTCTTAACTGTATCTTCATTTTAAAATCCAGAAAATACACTTAAGTACAAACTCTTATTTTGTTTGCAGCTGGCAAAAGCGACTCCAATGCTTCGGAATAAAGAATGAAAGTACTTCAAGGTATTTAGGTGATTAAGTAATTACCTAAGAAAGTAGATATATTTACTATAAATAAATCGAAATATGAGAACGAAATAAGTTTATTTTCATTTCTTATTCATGTAATCAATAATCATCGGCATCACTCATCTGGAAAAACAATAATCAAGGTCTTATTGAAGTAATTATTGCTAATATACAAAAGGTAGATATTTAACTATCTTAAAAATCTCTAGATTGAGTTTTACCAGGAAAGTCGGGAATCCAAAATTTAAAAAAATACACAGATTGACATGAGTCCCTCTGCAAGCTCAAGAAGGCTTGTGTTGTAGGTACTCGGACAACAATATATGTAATAAGTAAATACATTCTTAATTTCTAACTACACGAAAAAGATCCATGACTCAGGAACAAATATCTGTGGTCATCACACAAATAAATGCCATTATACGAACGACTTAGCAGGCAAGGAACGACTTAGCACTATCAACTAAGGCAAGAATCAAATAATCTTACCACACTCCTCATATCTCACGCACCACGTCCCCTTCCTGTAATAACCGCTATCGCATACGCATTTGAAGGAGCAGTCGTCAGATATCGCACGCATGTACTGAATGTTCCGGTTCTCGCATGTTCTAGGAGGCGGGCACGGCGGCACGCAACGGAGACTCTCGTGATTGTCCTTGCATGACGCTCCTGAAAATCAATAATAATATACTACGCACATGCAAGAAATTGCAAGATTTTTACAATAAACTTGAGTAGTTTAATGTGCTCTGCCTACCCCTTTATGGAATACAGGCGTGATTGTATGTATGTATGTTTTACAGTAGGTACATATCATATGGCGCTATATTACCGCACTATGCAACTATGTCAGAAATTGAAATGACCATGTGTACTGTACCACACATTGTACATACGATACACGTGCGAATAAGTAATTTGCAACTCTCTACGTTCGTGTTTTAATTTATCGCCACTCGTTTCGAATTTCTTAAGATATAAAATTAAGATTATAATATAAATATAATTAATATATAACTATTCTTAAGAACTTGCCTACATGAATAAACTATATTTTTGAGTTTGAGTTTATTTATCGCAATGTACTATTTCACACATTTACACTTCGCGCAATGGTTCGGATGCGATTTCAGTTACATTGCGCGCTGTTGAGATTACATACAAATTCAGCGCACCAATGAGATACCGCAATAAAGGATCTTGTGTGCGAGTTCTCGCACCTTGTAAATGAGCCCTAAACAAGATACAAGACATTCATAAAAAGTCGATGCTTAAACGTCAAAAAGTTACAATTCATTTTCATAAATTCATGGTTATATACATAGCTACATATTTTTACAAATAAATAGTGGTACAGCGTATTCTAAGTTCTAAGTCAACATTAATGTCAATTGTCAAACCTGAATAGATTAGGCGTAGAGTTTAGAGACCCGGGAGGCGATACGTAGTAGTATCTCCTTAGTAGTCTGTGACTAGGCGTAAGAGACCTGTTGAAGGACATAACAAGATAGTTTTTATGTCGTATGTCATCTGTAAGAGAATGAGAGCGAGGGTGTAATTTAGAAAAATAATGAAACGCCTTTTAATTTCTGTACCTACCGTGTTCCCAAGCATATGCTGAAATATTTTTTTGCCATTAGACTTTATCCAGGCGCTATACATATAAATCCGCTTTCAAAAGCTACATAAATAAACCAGGCCCCGTAGCCGAATGGCATTTCTACGACGCGAAACGAAAACGAAACGATTCGTTTCGTGAGCGTTTGTGCATTCGGCTACGCACACACAAATATATGACTTACGCGCCACTATTTTTTTCATACTAAACTGAACTGTCACACCGTACTAAAATGTATTCTGTGCTGTTACCCCATACATTAGAATAACAGAGCCCTACTGTCAATAGTCATATATTTCTAGTCAGGCTTTACCTATATTATAGTTAATTATCTAATAATTATTACTTTTAAAAAAACTTGTATCTTCGTCTGTCTGTTTTTTTTTTAATGAAAAGAAAATTGTAGTAAGTATGTATGGAATGCATATAGTCTTACTGCGTTTTAACTTTGAGGAGCAGCGTGAGATACGAGATTTTTTCAAAATAGTGACGAAATACCTACTCCCCCTCCTAAATGCGGGGAGGCTCTCGATGCCCCCCGGTCTGAATCTACTCAAGACCGCCTAATTAAGGAACTACCATGTCAAGTTTCAGCCCATGATCAGATAGTACAGTGATATGCAATAGCATCCCTACTACTTTGAAAAATATAAGGAAAATTACTTGCCTCTCCCTTCTACCACTAGCACACACCGCACACACGCCAACGCAATGAAAATTTCTTTGAACGTGATTCACAGCACTCAACGAGTCAATAACAAAGGGTTTCTATCGCGTAGTTTTTATATATACAAGTGTTCTTACCTGCCTTGTAATAAGTAAAAAAATAAAATAAAAACTTTATTTCAGACAAAAATTCCATACATCACTACATTTTAAAAACTTATTCTAATTAAGTTAATCTTAAAAATTAACATATGTAGGTACTGTACTGGACAAAAAGTGCCTTAGTAATTAATAGCCACTTACACACTCAGTTATATGTGTAGGTGGCCACCACCGAATTAAGGGCAACACATTAATTTCAAGAACGGTACTTCCAATACCATAACATAACTAAAGTACAAAGTACCTATGCCTAACCTAGATTTAGTATAGCCAAGGACGATTATAAAGGACCAGCAGAGTCCATACTAAATACCGTACCCCGTTGGCAGCCGTAAATCTATGTCACTAGATGTCACTAAGAGTGTCATTTGAATAAAAATGTCGTTTTTTTTTAAAATACGCACGCGGTAGTTCAACGGCATTACAAGTGATACAGTGAAAAGTATATAGATGACGCTAGGGGCCCGTGTCATGTTTCAGTCCCTGTTTACAACGCAAGCCATGGTTCTTATTTTGAATTATGACAATCATGCAAAAGAGTACCATACTGTCAAATTTTCTATCTCTTTCATTTTGAGCGTGACGTCAATGATTAGTAATATTACTTTCAATATATTTAAAATTTAGATTTTAATGAGGCCATTTCGAACGGTGTTTATGATAGATAATATATCATGTTGACAATCAATCTGCTGACCGTCTCGCTCATACCAATCCTATCCTATATTTGAACGAGTGCGACCGAAACAGTTGAGTATTATTGAAGATTTTTGAATGTCTAAAATCTTATTGGTAGTTGTCGAAAACCCGCTTTTTCCATAAAGTGTTGGCGCGACGTCAAGTGGGTGATAGGCGTACGAGCAAGTACGCGTTGGATGGTCGACTACTATGCGCAGCGGTTTTTACGCGTACTTACGGTGACACACAATCGAAAAAGGTCGTCGAGCCATAAGTATGCATACCTGCTCGTATCGTACGTTTATCACCCACTTCAGACTGCGTTTCGATCGGCGTTTAGCGACAATGATTATCAGCTCGGCTTCATGGCTTTACGAACCTTAGCTCGGACCATCGAATATGAAACTTATAAACTTCTTTATACACAAGGGTATAAAGAAGTTTATAACCAGGGTGGCTAGCCGAATGGCACAATCGCTCACGAAACGCTCACGAAACGAAGCGCTAGTAGATATCTATCTCTATCGCGCTTGCGTATTGGCGCGACAGAGCCAGCGGCGTATCGCTTTCGTTTGGCATCGCAGAAATGCCATTCGGCTACGGGGCCAGGTGCTCCATGACAGCACCGCTACACTTCAACGGCCAAGTCACACAACATCCATACTAATATTATAAATGGGAAAGTGTGTGTGTCTGTTTGTTTGTCCATCTTTCACGGCAAAACGGAGCGACGTATTGACGTGATTTTTTAAGTGGAGATAGTTGAAGGGATGGAAAGTGACATAGGCTACTTTTTGTCTCTTTTTATATCCCCCCACTTCCTTAGAATGGACGATGGAAGTTTGTGGAGAGATTTTCGAATTTAACGCGAGCGAAGCCGCGGGCAAAGGCTAGTTAACTATAATAATAAAGAAATCGCAGTAAGGAACTTTATGTAGATTTCATTACTTTTTAGAGATAATAAAACAAGCAGCTCCATCGAGACGGCTATTTTTTACAGAATGTTTTTGGTGGGATATACATAGGCATAGGTATATAACACTAACAAGGTATCTATTGTCTTAGTCCGTTTTCACATTATCCGATCCGATATCGGATGTCGGAAGGATTTAAATGGAAAAAATCCAAGATAGCGCCTGTAATGTATGGGGTATCAGTCCTACATCCGATATCGGATCGGATAATGTGAAAACGCATTTAGTCTCATTAATTATTACTTATGTCAGAGTTTCACTAATTATTTCCTTTTATTCATTTATTATCTCAATTTAGGTTTATACGAGTACCAAACGAGTAGTATACGAGTAGAAAATATATTACCAAAACAATACAAACTATCATTAATTTATTATAAAAACGTAATACAAAGTGCAACACCTGGCGGCCTAACTATCCGCGTTGTGTCCAAGACGAAGCCTGACCGACGAAGCAGCTAGCAAGTCTCTCTACATGTTAGCTGAAATACTGTCAAACCATTCACTGTGATTACTCAGATTATTATAAGCAAAATGATCTTCGAATGAACTTTCTGGACAATTGAGATGCATGGGCGCAGTCGAAACCAGCTCGCCCCTTCAGCCGTGTCCCGTTGGAAATCGGAAAGATTCTTTTCCTTAGCACATTTAATGTTTACAAATTGGATTCGCCTTCTGTCACCTAAACTGGTAATTTTATGTATGAGGTCATTGGTCATACAATTATTAATTTATACAGTTATTAATTCTGTATCTCTACTCGCATTGCTGCTGCGATTCTAAAATATTTAATATCCATATATTATGAATATTCAATAAATCATACAATGACATTTGTGATGTGACATGGATGTCAGATGTCACATCTGTTGGCACAATGATTGCGTTTTGTTGAACGTATTTGAGCTCAACATATAGGTTTATTATCACTAAGTATATTATATTAATGAACAACGAAACGGATATGACATTTTCCTAGTCCACCAACGTCATCTAGTCATTTTATTTGGCAATAATTAGACAACATGCGAACAAACTTAGCCAGCGAAGCGATCACAACTACGTCGAGGCCGACCAAAAAATATAATTTGTAAAAATTGTGTTTTGAGCCAATATTTTGATATTAAAATAAAGTTTTTTGATAGTTATTCATAGTATAATATAAAAACAAGTAAAAATATGTGTGAAAATATGTTTTTTCCACTCCCGGGTTACGAAACAACGCCATCTAGTTTTAAAGCAAAAACTAAGCTTTTTTCAGGGGTACGCTTTTTTGTATGGGCTATATCAGTCTAATATTAAATGGTCCTTGGTTATACCAAGAAAAACTGTACTATCTACCAGTTCCAATTCCTCATCCTTCACAACGACACCTTGTTTGCTCATTCCTTACGTTACTATTAGTGACAAACTTAATACATTTAGTCTTTTTTTCATTTAATAATAAATTATTAGCATTTAACCAGTTCACTACTTTAGAGATAGCATTGTTTACATCACTGTGAGCTTGTTGCTGTCGTTTGAATTTGAAAATAAGTGAGGTGTCGTCTGCAAACAATACTATATCATGGTGGGTCTTTACAAGGAATGGCAAGTCATTTATGTAGATAAGGAACAGGAAAAGCCCCAATATTGATCCCTGTGGTACACCCATAGAGACCAATGACCCAGTTGATCTCTGTCCATTGACATCTACCCTTTGTATTCTACCATTTAAGTAGGACTTGAGTAAATTTAGTGCTGATCCTCTGACTCCATAATAATGTAGTTTCCTGATCAATGTTTCATGACAAACACAGTCGAAGGCCTTAGATAAATCACAAAAGATACCTAAAGCATCTTGTGACTCCTCCCAGGCATCGAAAATATGCTTAATTAGCTCAACGCCAGCATCGGTTGTCGAGCGACCCCGTGTGAAGCCAAATTGCTTATTATGCATTAAATTATTAACGTTAAAATGTCGTACTAATTGAGAACTAATTTTTCAAATATTTTACTGAAAGTTGGCAGCACAGATATTGGTCTAAAGTTAGTGGGGTCAGAGTGGCTGCCGGATTTAAATAAAGGAGTTATTTTGCTATGTTTCATTCGATCAGGAAACTCGCCACAGTCAACACTGTTGTTGAATATAACTGCTAAGTCAGGCGCTACAATCTCAACTAAGGATTTTACGGCATGGACGGAGAGGGTTCCCTCTATTTGGCATAACTTTAATTGTCCGAAGTGCTTTTCGCATAACAGACTTGGCATAATCGATTTTCGTCGAATATTGATGTAGTCGAAATCTTGTATGTCAGAATTTTTTTTAATACGAATATTACATTGTTCGAATATAAGTTGTCATAATATAGTTCTGGCCGATTGTTTTTATGCATAAACTGTATTAGCATAATTTTATTCGGCATATACCTCAAAGCCCGAAATTTATTAAGCATACTTACGAAATGCTGTCAGCAGTCTTCATGCTAGAGTTGCGAACCCAAGTTCTCAGGAAATTCGGTTAGGTTAGGTTCGAACTGTGACCTTTAAGGTTCAATATTGTACAGCAAACTGTCATCATAAGAGCTAGCTTGATTACGACGTTGCTTTGAAATATTCGCGAACTGTATTATTTTATGTTTTAGCATGATAAACTGAAAGATATTCACAGCCAAACCTGCCACTAAATAAAAAACACGTTTTGACACATCTCATGATACCTTATAGAAATATAAAGCAGAGACAATTGGATAACTAGAAGTAATAACTTGCGGTCTTACAGATAAAAAGCGAGCTGTTTTACTCAAAATAGTGCAGTACTTATTTCATTTAAAAAAGTTACATTTATTTGTATTGGTGAGGAAAAAAAATATTTATTAGGATAGGAATGTCTAATATTGATAAGAAAAAATTTAAATCGATTGTTTTTATACTTCAAAAAAAAAATACGATGTCATACAGGTGTATTCGTTTTGGGCAATACATGTTAAGTAAACCAATTTCCTAACTTTGACCTTTGGCTACCAACATCGTGCTAAACCTGCAGCGTAGTTCAAAAGCTTGAACTGGGCGATAACGAGTGCATATTCATGTCATTAAGCTGGAATTAAGACTATTTATGTGTAAAGACTTTGAGACGAAAGTGGACTGCCTAGCGAGAACGCTTTTTCACTCTTGTACCCATATTCCTCTATTAGTTATGTTTTAATACTCACAGAACACTTATGTAATAATACTCGTATTGTACCTATACACTTACAACATGAATGCTAATAAAGAACTTGAACTTGGATACTGAAAACTTGGACGAAAAGCTTCTCAATGGAAGCCTCATACGACAGTCGGTCGTCTACTAAACTAAGTACCTATCCACTTTTAGCCTAGGAACCATCCGGTCTTGCTACTACTGGGAAAATAACTTAATTCTATAACAGTACTTTTTATGACACCAAAAATTAAGTTTAGTAATTTGAAATAGTTTTTTTAGTTAAGCCACCAAAATTTGTGACAAAAAACGTATAATAGAATAAAAAAAAAAATATTTTAATTCACTAAAAATCAGGCGAAAATGGAATCAGGACTTTTGTTTTAAATTCGACTAATTTAATTTATGACCTTTATAACACGTTAAGAAACCACCTATTTTTGTGAATGATACTTCGTAGTAGCAAAAAGCGGACTAATTAAATCAGTTATGACACAAGCAATAAAAGGACAAGTGAAGTTATGGTTGTTTTGTATATACATTATGTGTTGAAACACTATGAAAACTGAAACCACCCCAAAAACAAGACGGATGTTCAATATTTTACTAGCTCGGAATAACATTCACGGCAAAAATTACATTAAGCAAAAAAATTGGAACAGACTTTTCGTTAGGATCATAATAAAGAAGAATAAAAATTAATCCACCTTTAAATGCTCGCCAAGAAGCGCTAAAACCACATACGTACGTACTGAAATAAGTATTTTCATATTCTTCTTACCTACAAACTCTCTACCATTGACGATGTAATTTCCTGCATTATTTCAAAAGTGACTCATTGTGTTCAACCGCATTTTCATTTCAATACATCATGGTATAATAATATATTTCGTCGCCACTACTATCGCTTAAATAGCTCAGGTTGTACTAGCGTAACGTAAGATGACGGACGGTCCTGATGTCGTGGGTTCGATCCCCGGCAGTCGAAATGAACTTTTTTTGGTTTTTATTTTTTTTATTTTTCTTTTACCGCCTTTTTACCCCCTTTATTTAAAATATTGTTTTTTTTTGTTGTATATAACATTTTATTTAATGCTGTGAGTAATTTAGGTACAGTCAAGATATTTAATTCCCTAGCCATTTTAAAATGTTATTAGACACATGTAATGCAATAAGGTCGAAAACTGTATTTCAGTATTAGTATTGATTGAAGGTAACCTAAGGTTCAATATTGTACAGCAAACTGTCATCATAAGAGCTAGCTTGATTACGACGTTGCTTTGAAATATTCGCGAACTGTATTATTTTATGTTTTAGCATGATAAACTGAAAGATATTCACAGCCAAACCTGCCACTAAATAATTCTAATACCAACCTACTTAATTTGGTCGGGTTCACGGTTATTTATACGGAATTAAGGACCCAAGCAAGGTTGAATATCGTGTAGCAAACACTCATTTTAACGCTGTCAATGTCATAATGTCTACCATACATCAAGAATCTTATATACATACTGGATATTTCATGCCGACCAATGAGTTGAAGCCAGGTTCATTCACCTTTACTCCTATGTTCTATCTCATTCCGACACTGTGATGTATTGCCAGATTAGTTATTAAAAAAAACGTATAAAACATTATTCAATCAAATTGACTTAGTTTTCTATGTATTATACAAAAAAAAACTCAATCAAAAACCTTATTTCTCCGGTATTTACCTCCTGCGTACTATGGGAATACTAATAACACAGAATATATAATAGTACAAGTACAGAAGGCCCACTGCTTTGATGTTCAAGAAATGCCGCCTTTTTAAATGCCTACAAAATTCTAACAAAGAAACGCACGTGCGCAGCATCGGACGATAGGGTTGCCTATGGATTAAAAAGAATTAATACTCAGATAAAATGTTATAGGTACTATTAAGCCTTGGGTACTTTTTAGATACAGTATATACAGTATTTATATATTTTTGTTTGGGCCCCAACATCACAAGCCTTATTGAATTTTTCCGTGGGACTTAATCATTAGTAGATCTTTGTAAGATTGTCCTATTTTATCCATGATGTCTATTTAACTAAGCATTATTAGCCATTCCATAATATGCGGACATCGCATGAACCTTAAAAAAAACTCGCGACGTAAAGCAACAATAGAAAGTGTGAACGTGCGTTCCGTGAGAACGCGCGCCAACCCTGATTAGGCCGCGAACTCGCGGCGCCGGCAACGGCATGTACTTGTAGCGCGGCGATAGAATCGCGGAGTGAGCCGCCCCTGCTAATAATAAAAAAATATGCCCGATATGTCAGAATTGTCAAAAGTCATTCACCAATTCAGAGATTTATTCTGGGAAATAAACGTTTTTCGTCGATTTACTTGAGTTATGCGCTGTGTATTGCATAGTGAAGCATTGTGGAAGTAAATGGAAACCGAAATCCGACGTAAAATTTCACAAGTAAGTACTTATTTTACCCAAATGTTCATAAACCTCACTGGCAATAAATTTTCTTCTATTTTGCTTGTAATCTTGGTTAGTTCTTATCATTATATTGTTTTCATTGTCTCAAATTATATCAAAATTCCCACGAATAGGTTTAGAACGATAAATATGACCTTTAAAGAAAAAAATTGCTATGTGTGGTTTTACGACTAGGGTGACCAATCTTTTTTCATGCACGGTATTTACTCTTATTGAATGGAGCTAAATCTATCAACTTGGTACGGTTTCTATGTTCATAGTTCATATTAGGGATGTTACGAATATTTGCATTCGCATTCGCATATGCGAATGATTCGCATTCTTTTAAACATTTGCATTGACATTCGCATTCGCTTCAAACGATGCGAATGTTTTGCGAATGCGAATGTGTGCAAGTCGCAGCTTGTTCCTCGCCCGCGCCGGCCGCTCCAATTGCTACTTGTCGACTGTCGACTCGCGCATGCGCAGATAGGTCAAATTCGTACGGCGTGAAGTTCGTACTCGGCATTTTGACCAATAGTAAGCATTTTAAATTTTTTACCTAGCGGGTTGTTGGTGATTGCTTGGTTTTTATTTTGGTTTTTTATGAAATTCAGCGATATTCGCATTCGCATTCGCATTCGCACATTCGCATTCTGAATATTCGCATTCGTATTCGCATTCGCGAATGTGACACATGCGACATTCGTGACATCCCTAGTTCATATCACAGTATAATAATACCAAATTTATTGTTTGTGTCTTTACAATTAACATGAATAATATTAAACATTTCAGTGTTCCAAAAGATGAAGGAAGGAGGCAGCATTGGCTGTCGATTGTACCGATAAAAGGAAAGGTTTCAGAGCGTTCGACAATTTGCAGCTTTGCACTTTAAACCTGAAGATTATGACACAGAAAGAAAGAAAGAAATTTTACAAATCGGTCCAGTAACGACGGAGATATCGTGGAATAAACATTAAATTGAGATACATGTATACATGCGAAGAGAATTGAAATACATACGAATTGAGAACCACCTTCCTTGAGATTTGGGGCGGCGCTTAAAAATTAAGATATTGTTTTAAAACGGTGTTTTAATTTCATTATTTCCCCGTTGACAAATACTTCCCTTATATTTTTGTGGCTATTCCCACTAGTTACCACCAAGTGTTTACCTGTCCTAACTACGGGGATTTTCCCCACATTGTTAATGACCACACCGGGGGTTGGTAACTACTGGGATTAGTTTTCCCGTAGTTACTACCAAAATATTATTGTGATGGTTTAAAGTGACCGAAACACTAAAATATATATTCCATTGCATGCTTTAATAAACACAGGTGTCAGTTAGTAAAATACAAAGACTTTTTAGGGTTCCGTAGTCAACTAGGAACCCTTATAGTTTCGCCATGTCTGTCTGTCCGTCTTTCCGTCCGTCCGTCCGTCCGTCCTCGGATAATCTCAGTGACCGTTAGCACTAGAAAGCTGAGTTTTGGTACCAATTATGTATATCAATCACGCCGATAAAGTGCAAAAAAAAAAACCGGCTAAGAGCGTGTCGGGCCACGCTCAGTGTAGGCTTCCGTAGTTTTCCGTAATTTTCTCAAAAACTACTGAACCTATCAAGTTCAAAACAATTTTCCTAGAATGTCTTTATAAAGTTCTACTTTTGTGATTTTTTTTATATTTTTTAAACATATGGTTCAAATGGACCTTATTGTCGACTGACAAATTCATTACATATACCTCAATGGACAAATTAGTAATTTTTTACCTTTTACTTGAGTTTGTGAGGATGGATGTTCACGTTCGTGACAAAACGGTTGATCGGATTTGAATTTAATAAATTACAAAACCAATCAGTCGTATAAACGTAATACGTCAAATTCCGCGGGATATCCCCCTAATGTATGCTTAATCATGGACACCCTAAAGAAAGAGATGCAAGACCGGCGTGACGTAATTCAAGGTCAAATTTTCTGGCTTCAAAGTAATGTTCGGCGTGCAACATCCAGTATGTATATAAGATTCTTGCCATACATCAATACCATCAACAATCTTACGTTTCGTTCTTCACAATAAACTATTTCTTGACTGACACGCACTGACATGAAATATGTCGAAAAACGTAATGATAGTTTTTTTCCAAAGAGGTTATTATTTAATGGGTCGATTATATATGACATTTTGAGGTAGCCTAGCGGTAAGTACGTGCGACTTTCGTTCCGGAGGTCGCGGGTTCGAACCCCGGCTCGCACCAATGAGTTTTTCGGAATTTATGTGCGAAATGTCATTTGATATTTGCCAGTCGCTTTTCGGTAAAGGAAAACATCGTGAAGAAATTGGACTAATTCCAATAAAATCTAGTTTACCCTTCGGGTTGGAAGGTCAGATGGCAGTCGCTTTCGAAAACACTAGTGCCTTCGCCAAATCTTGGGATTCGTTGTCAAAGCGGACCCCAGGCTCCCATGAGCCGTGACAGATGCCGGGATAACGCAAAAAGGATGATGATTTTGTGTCTTAGATTGGCATTCAACATTATTCCACTAAAGTTTCGACCTTATTGCATTATGAATTATTAATGTTTTAACAACATTTATATATATTTAATAATAATATATTTAATAATAATTATCGATAGATACATAAGTAAAATAAAAGTCAACCTTCAGTCAGTCAGTCAAGAATGAATATATCTTATTAGAATTATAGATAAATAATTATGTATTCTATATAGTACATGAAA
Organism: Leguminivora glycinivorella; assembly: GCF_023078275.1. Lineage (NCBI taxonomy): Eukaryota > Metazoa > Arthropoda > Insecta > Lepidoptera > Tortricidae > Leguminivora > Leguminivora glycinivorella. The sequence goes on along the minus strand of NC_062974.1, from coordinate 18,611,451 downwards.
CATAATATTATGATGGATATCCACCAGTCCATTCTAATGTTTAATCTACCTAAAATATTGCTTATGTAGAAACAGCAATGTTAATTACGCTAATGTGTAATAATAGAAGAACAAAATAAAAAGCATGCGACACGGCTTATCACCTACTTTCTTCCCAGTTCCATTGGCGTGGTGGCACGCCATTTGGATTCCTAAATGTAAGACACTAAGGTCCAAACCAAACCACGCATAGAAAATGTAAATATATTATTAAGTAAAGGTCAAACTTATTGGGTGGATTATCATGCTGTTAATATTGTTAAATAGGGACAATTAAAGTCAACCTCGTACTATTATCTGTTCCTAATTTGCCCGGTCAAATATTTAGATTTTTTTATTTCCATATAAATATATTGGTGGTTTTTATATGCTAAATATCTGAAATATTATGTGCTATTCATTTCTGCTTAAAAATATCTGTTGTTATATTTGCTCTAGAGCACGTTAGAAAAAATTCAGAAATTCTATATCATTAAAAAAAGTCTTATTTCCCGTCATATATTTAGGTGGCTTCGGGTTGTAAACCTTAAAACTGATTTTTTTTTACATGTATCCACCATTAAATTACTGTGAGGTATTTTGCTGAAAGAAAACGCTTATTTTTTGGGCGTAGTTTTTTTTAATATCTTCCATTCCCAACTATTGGTGGATTCGAAAATATAGGTTTTTTAAATTGCGATTAAACGCTGTATATGAAAAAAAACTACTGTTGTAGAATTATTTTCAAAAATATCGCACCGTTCTTAGGCTATTTGTACATTAAAAGACAATAGATAACTTAATCTATGACAGAACATTTCCCAGAATATTATTTGTAAATTACTAGATAATACATGTTCCGTTTATTATACAAGCGGAGTTACTAGACCAAATTTAATAAACCGCGTTTTGGAGTAAAGTTTAATCACATCTCGGACACTGGCGATCATGCAAATATATGAAAGAGGCGCGTTCCTAGCACTCGTTCTAAGCTCGTATTATAGGTGAACGCGTACCATGCTTGTATGAGTGAGATATGACAGGGTGCGTAGCCGAATGGCACAAACGCTTACGAAACGAAACGCTCGTGCGTATTGGCGCGACAGAGCCAGAATACCTTTCGCGGCGTTTCGTTTTCGTTTCGAGTCGCAGAAATGCCATTCGGCTACGGCACCAGGTCGACTATTCGCATTTTTGACAGGCGGTATCTGTGGTAATGGAGAGCGGTGGCCGGCACTTTCAGCGGGGAGCGGGAGTGGCTATACTGTACGATAGTACTCTTTATTATACTGTGGTTTAAGCGAGAATAAAGTTAGATTGTTGAACAGTGTTTTATGGAAGAATTATCAAATCAGTTTCAAGCTTACTAAAGTAATATAATAGTTAATTAGAGATAACTTTGAGTTGAATCAACGTGCCAAAAACTTGGAAACAAAGTGGGTCGTTTGTGTAAAGACCGGTACAAGAAGCTAAATTAATTTAATTGTGTACTGAAATTGTTAACGGTTGTTTATTAAATTACTGATAAATTAAATCCTTAGGAGGAGACAATTATACAGTTACCGTCAAATTTATTGGAGCTGCCCAAACTCTCACAAATATAGCGCACACGACACATACACACACACACACACACACACACACATACACGACGTCTCTATTGTCAAGACGTTAGGGTCCCCCCACATCTAGCGTCTCGCGAGCGTCGCGTCGGGCCAACTGTATGGAAAAAGACGCCGCGTCGACGCGACGTCGACGCGGCGTCAGGCTTTGGCCATACAGTTGGCCCGACGCGACGCTCGCAAGACGCTAGATGTGGGGGGACCCTTAGGCTGCGAGTTCCGACATTTGTGAGACCTTTCGGCAGCTCCGATATATCTGATGGCGACTAGACACTTAGGTACTAGCAGAATGTACTAGAACTTTCTTGAAGGAGTGCATGGCGCTGATTGTCACAAATACGAGTATACGTAATCTTAATGGGAAGACTTTCGAATTTACATATTACGTTTCAAAATTTCGGCACTCAAATACATCATCGTTGCTGACAGTACGGTTCCTATGGATTGCTTACCTTTTTGTACCTTTTGGCGTAGAAACTCTAGGTCCATGGGGTCCCAGCGCGAACAAGTTGTTCACAGAAATCGCGAAGCGTCTGGTTGAGGTAACAGGTGACCGAAGAGCTGGCGACTTCCTCGCACTACGTATCAGCATTGCGATACAGCGAGGAAATGTCGCCAGTATCCTTGGTACAATGCCTCAAGTGCCTATTTTAGACATTAGCTAGCTTTTAAGTTTAGTCTTAGTTTCTTATATAATTTTGTAAATATGTTCATGTAAATAAAGATATTTTAGTATCTTAATGTGTCACTTAACTTCAAACCTGGGTAAATCCATTCTGATTTAAGGTTGAGTATATAAAAAATATAATGTGATGTGAAAGATAATCAACCTTGTAGCAGAATGGATTTACCCAGTTTTGAAGTTAAGCGACACTTATGGAATGTCAAACATTAATGTAATCCCAGCAGCAATGTACTGTAAACGTGGTTGCGATGACAGTCAATGCGTTTATCGCAAGCGTATTTGCATTACATTGCGGGCCGAATTATTTGTATGGATAAAAAATTTGTTTCAATTTAACGTAAGTAAGTAAAAGTTATCTAATTACATTTATTATGTCCTATACTCACCACCGTTAAAAGATTCACCCGTATTAGCTTTAAAACCTGTATTTTTATGTCCCTAACACGTAGGTATACTGTGTAAGTACCTAAGTACAAACAAATCTTATACTTTTAAACGAGCAATTCTTGTATATTTATTTATATATACCGACGATCTCGGAAACCGCTCTAACGATTTCGCCGAAATTTGTTATGTGGGGGTTTTCGGGGGTGAAAAATCGATCTAGCGTAGCCTTAGATCCCGGAAAACGCGAATTTTCGAGTTTTCATGAGTTTTTCTTTCGCGGTAGTAAACGTCAAATATGGTCGTTAATTTCGCCGCGCGCGCATCGATTCCGCTTAGCTCAGTCGTACGAGGTCGGTCTAATGTACGCAGATAGATCGTAGGTGTCAGGGTTTCGAATCCCGGCCAGAAATAAAATTTTTGTTTTTTGTTTTTGTATTTATAAGAGTTTTTTTTATCTAAAGACGTGATATATTAAAATAGAACCGAGCGAAGCTCGGTCGCCCAGATATTAAATATAATGTGTGTTCCTACAAAACGAAATCCCAAAAAACGGTTACATCAAATTGCAAAGGAAATGGAACAGAAGAGAAATAGATTTCCTAACTGCATGTCTCGGCAGGGGCTGAGCGATGACCTTTAATGCCGGACGTTGACAAAGCAGCGCCTCCGTGAAAACGTTCAAATACATCATCGTTGCTGACAGTACGGTTCCTATGGATTGCTATATTTTATTTCTGCTTGCGTAATATTTGATAAATTATTGTTTGGTTCGGACTTTAAGGCAAATATTTAAGGTCTCATATCTCGTCAATAATGATGTTCGTCAAAAACGCTGATACATACCGGGTGGGCCCTGTAACAAAAGCAAAAAATTAAACTGTAGGTTATAGTCCTTATACTGACCAACATTTGTTCAGCGACTTTTAAAAATGACTTGTATTTTGATTTTTATCACCCTTGAAAGATATTCCTAAGAGAATTCTGTTAAGTCTAAAGTGTGACAAACAACGTCAATGACGACAATTAATGGGGTACAATGCGTATATTGACGCGAATATTTATTTTGTATAAAAAATTTAAAAATAAACAACTTGAGAATTTTTAAAAGTCGCTGAATAAATGTTGGTTAGTTTATGGACATTATGTATATTTTAAATTAAAATTCAAAAGTGTAAAAAAGAAATCCGTAATAGCAGAATTGCATATGCATATCATTAATTTAATTGCCACGAAATTGAGAAGAATACAAATTATGGAAGGTTAACCGTCCATAAAAAACACAATCATGGCATTTACCTAACTAACATTCTTCAAATGTATTAACTTTAAAAAGTATTTAGAAAACGTTGACTTCAATTTTATACAGTAAATATTTCACACAATCAGAAAATTTAGAGATATCTAACAAGAAAAATACAGTGGATATTAAAACACAACGATATGTATGTGACTACCAGCTCAAAGCCTCATAACTGGCGAGCGCCGAACGCTAAGCGGCCCGGTTATCGTTCTAAATTTTTAAAAATCCCACATTTTTTTCAAACCATAGACAAAAAGCTAGTTGCGGATGTTATACGTCGAGCCATCGCTCAAAGCGGCGGCGTGTGTTTACTGACAATAGAAATTATTCCCCGCTAAGTATTGTGAGGATGCAAAAATACACGTCGAGCTGTGACGTTGAGTGATGCGTTCCCGCGCGTCTGGCATTGTCTGCCGCCTGAAAGAGATTGCACAATATGAAATACTTCAGTTTGAATCGCGAGTGCCTCATTGAATACGGGAAACGCGACTGAGCCGCGCTATTCTCGAACTAAAATATTCATATATCGTTCCCGGCGTAAAGCTAACGCGTTTCAATCCGCATTTCCGCGATATAAAATATTGGGAGGCACCGGCGGACTGACAGCCAACGTTGTAGGATGAAACTAAAACCAACACGAGTAAATGTTTAGGCCAAAGGACAGAAAAATGTCGCAGTGGTTGCATAAGAATCAAATTTATAACCATTTGTGTACTATTTTCAACCACCGGAACGCAAAAACCGCATTTACCGCGTCTACTCTGTTATGAGCAGAATTTTCATGAAATCACATTAGTATAATATAAAATGTATACCTACGATGCGAACCCAGCAGTAAAACCACCCACGTATGCTTTTATGTTTTCATTGAAACACATGCAAGCCCACGTACCATGCTGTAGTCTAAATTGGCCTTTGGTGTAACCCGAATCAGTTTGAAAGGCGGCTGGCGTCCCGTGATCCGCTATTATGATAACGAATACGCCTGCAAACATTGAAATTAAAACGACACGGCAGACTCTCTTTGACGCTGGTAAAACGAAAACTTACTATTTATAGATGCATCGTGTAATGTGATCTGGAATACGCAAAAAGTATGCACTGTGAAGTGATGTAGAAAACGTTTAAACCCACTAGGGAAACTCGTAACATGTACAAACTCGTAAGAACATCCCACTAAACAGTATTCTTGAATACATTGTAGGTAGTATTAACTAAACACTTAAGTATTTTATGCAGGTAGCTTATTTTGTTTCTTTGTCTTGTTTTGTAGTTTCGCAAGTGCCTTGTGTTTCTTGTTTAAGCAATGAAATAATATATGAAAAAACAAGTCATAAATAAGAGTCATAACATCATTCTAAAGTTTCTTGTAATTGTTCCAGCAAAAAAAAAAAACTTTCGAACTCTGTGTCTCTCCCCTGGTTTGTAATATATGTAATGTCGGGGAAGTAGATAGGTATATTCATTTCCTAACTGTTTAAAACATAGTTTTAATTTAATAATTGTGTTCCAAGTCTTTCCCTCTATTTACTAGTATACCTTTTCAATATGAATAGGTACTTATATAATTACCCCATTATTCATAAACTTACTCTAAAGTTATCAAACCGATAAAGTTCGTTTGTCCCTTTCTATCACACCAATACGTCGGAAAGAGACAAACGAACTTTATCGGCTTGATAACTTTAGAGTACGTTTTTGAATAAGGGGGTTAACACTTTCGAAACCGGGCTCTACGCGGCGCTACGACATTTTCGCTACATACGGGGAAACCCATGTAATCGGCTACGCTTCTACGAGCGGTGTGCCCGACAGTCGGGTTCTTGGTAGCGAAAGTGTTAATGAGTAAAATAATGCAAAAACCAAAATAATACGTTCATCAAGGTATATAATATATATATTCCTAAATAAATCAAATCTTGTTTCAAAATAAAACTTATAAATAGGTACATATTCATAAAAGTCGTATAAGCAAACGACTACTTCACTTTAAATAGACTTAAATAGCATTCTTAAAACGACTACGAGTAGCCTAGTTTCTAGACATAAGGACGTCAGAGATGGCAACGTTTATTAGCGTCATAAAATTGGAATATGCTCTAGAATATTCTCTAGCCGAAATTATAATAAGGTTTTCGTAGTTTTCACTATTTCCCAGTTGTTTAATATTGTTGAGCATAATTTGACTGTCCTATAGGGAAACGTATATAGCTAAAAGATTTTTTTTAATTGTAGAGGTTTTCCTGTTCAGTAATACATATACCTATGAAGTTAAAGAGTCATCCTTGCATTTGTATGCGAAGTTACAAATATCTCTAAACAAAACATTATTTTAATAGTTATTTGTTTATACAAGGGGGCAAAGTTGTATTTTAACGCCGAGTGTGGAATTGAAAAACGAGCAAGTGAAATGATTCTATAGTTGAACCACGAGCGAAGCGAGTGGTTCGAGAATAGAATCCTGAACTTGCGAGTTTTTTAACACACGAGAAGTAAAATACATTGCACCCGAGTGTAACACAAAACTTTTCCCCTCACTATAGCGAGGAAACTACAATGCAAAAAATGCGTTCATCACTGCTTCCAGTAGTTCCACAGGTGGTAAATCATCTTAATTACTAGATTCACCTACTTTTATCAATTTTAAAGCAGTTAATTTGACTTTATTCAAGGTCAAATTACTTTACCCACTAGTGGATAAATTGCGTTTTTACCCGCTCGTATTAAAGGACAAAACACGTGTTTCCGAGCTAGTGAGGGGAAAAGTTTATTTACGGCTTGCAAACTCGCATGAGATTTCAATTACATTGTAGCCTATTGAGGACACCCATTTCATTGATCAACGACCGATCTAATACTAGGTACAAAGATACAATATAGGTTCTCGCACCGCAATCATTTAATACATATATCCCTTATTCAGGTAAGCTAACCATAAAAAGTTTTACAAGCAAACGACAATAACCAAAGGCCGTGAGTTCATGGCTCACACAAGGCAGTAATTTTCCACTTTCTAAGCTTTTTAGTGGCATCGATTGAAGAAGTTTTTGTTAATAAAAAAAACAATAACTTTGATTAAAAGCAATTCCGACAAACTAGCCGCCTCGCCTAACTTAGTTATATTTATGTCAATCGCTTACGGCCTACTCACAGCGAAAGAAAATCTACTATCACTGTCGGGCAAATGTAGAAAAAATATAAAGACACAAAAGTCACCCTGCTACATAGAACTAGGTATTTCTCAAAATTATAAGATTCTTCTGAATACGGCTTAGACTCGTAAATCTATTGCTGCTAGCCTACCTATTTCAAATCTGCGCTCATAACAACTACGTCTCCCGAAAGCGATTTAAATTACCACGTTCCAGCACCACATTTGAAGGCTCGCTGTGTAAATACCCATGCTGTGACCGAGAATCAGCCGAGAATCCACTATCTGTACCAAGTATTGGGAGTGGAAATCGCGCCGAGGAGTTTATTACGTTCGCAATATCGCGAACGATTCGATTCCACAGTGCGGTACAAATTGATTTCTTTATAATTTGTTCGTACTGAGGTACAGACGGGTTTTTATGTGGAAATATAGGAGCTGTAGATGAAGGCAATGTCTGGATGTCTTAGACGTGACAAGTACTATTGGTATCACTAAAATGGAAATATAATTGTGTAGAGATATTTAACTATTAGAAACAGTTAACATTATTAGGAATTTCCTTTTATGGTTTTACTGATTGCATTAGGGAACAAACTTTTTTAACCTGTGATTCCATCATACGTATTTACCTACAAGTACAAAAGAGATAATCTCATTAAAGCATTTAAAAAATGTGAAAATATTCGATAAATGATTTAAAATGGCTCAACTTTTGCAATACGTGATTTGTGGTTTGTGGTTACAAAATGACGTCCAATATTTTCGCGGTTCGCCGAAAACATTTCATAAATCTCAATAAACGTCGATATATTCATACGTCAAAATAGCTTGTAAATCTTGCCTATCATACACCATAAATCTAGCCATCGAAACGGGACAATTGATGAGGTTGCAGTGGTTTTGACATTGCCATGGCGTCACTCACATAATTAACGTGTTCTCCACAACAGGCCAGCGTGTAAAGGCCTACGTTTCAACTGGGACCTATTGGTCGGAAGTGCTAAACAATCAACAATACATGCCACCAATTGGTTCTGAAGCGCATGTGCCTACACAATCAAGAGATAACATGTCAGTGCCCGAACATGACTCGCTAAGTGCCTATTGACAAATAAAGGGGGAGAAAATACGGAATCCTTGTAAGGGTACAAGACAAAGTTCATTCGCTCGAAGGCAAAAATTAAGTGAAATATAGATTACGAGGACATTTTCTTATAGATTTTTTATTGCAAGCTTAGTTTATTCCCGTTTGTAACTCGCGGACAAGACTGAAGGTGATATTGGTAATAATGCAATATTTTTTTACGTGAAACTTATTCATAGAAACATAGCTTTGATCTAAAAACATGTGTTACGATTTAATTACAATTGTATCTTCTACACAATTTAACTCTATATTATCCACGTTTATTTTATCTAACTATTAACGAAACATTTTTCGATATCAGCATAATCAAAATACTGCTGCTTTAATCAAAGAGCACTCGACATTTATAATTTACTATTTAAATTGTCAATTTAGCGTAGGCATGCACGTATGCCTATTTAGTAGTAGGTATATTTAAAAACGTTTCGATGCTCCACTAATTAGACCATTAAAAATGAAAACCAGCAGAAGAAAATAGGCACGCACCCGTCAAACACGAAAAAAATTATCGTCACAAATTGACATGCTGCCATCTTGCTGCTGATCTGGCCGAAGTGACAATCGTTCATGCTACGTGGCTATCGAAACGCAGTCTGTTTCCGTCGCTCCACCATAGAAGAGTGATAGAGAGAGCTAGCTACGATACGCTTAGAAACGTAAGGTAAGTGATTGCGACGTTGCGTTGGCTAGGGAGCCTGTAGGGCCCTTTCATTGCTTGGCGAGAATGGCGAGTATTTCCTTTTGTGCATGTGTGTAATTTTAATGAGTTTCGCAGCTGCGGACAGCACACAGACGGGGGCAGGACGGCAATGTTAATGGAATTCTTAGTAGAATGTGGCTAGATTTAGTAGATAAAGTACACACGCCCATGTCTCGGAAGTTCATTTCCTTATCTTATAGTGCTTTACTATAAAAAAAAAAAAAATATTATACTATAATTATATTATAAGTTGCATTTGGCTGAGTCCCTGGAAATTGCGTTGCATCTGGCTGTCGTAGTTGAAATTAGGTAAGTACCCTTTGACCGTTTAATCCATGACACGCTGAGAAACAATTATTAAGAACTTTTTAGACTAAACAAGTTTAAAATGAATAACGCCATAACCTTGAATTTATTATTATTTCTAAGTGACTCGATTTAGCGCTACACGTTCTGTCTGCCTTCAACGAACCATGAGATTAGAAACTATATATAGTTTGGCTAAGAACTGTCTCATTTCAAATACCGACAGAAAAATCATATTATCTTTGTCTGCTCTCCTATCGTACCTACCAGTAAGGTCAATAGGGATAAGTGTGTCTTAAGGGGAAGTGTGTCTGGCCTTTACGTTTGGCCTGTTTAAACCGATAATCAATGTTTATTGAGAGTGCATACGTTTGACACTAATTGTGAATAGCAAGTAGCAAAAGTACCTATGCCTTGTAGCCGGCTAGTCAGTCAAAAATTTTTCGTCTCCTAAACAAAAGTCGCGCGACAAGCTGATCTATTTTTTCTACAGCGGCCAGTGCACGCAGCGGCAGCAACATGGAGGTTTGCCATGTTACAGCATACGCAAGAACACCTGTAACAATGAGTAAAACGGTAACATGTGAATGCCAGTTAGACTTCGCCTTATGATACACTAAGGCCCACTTGCACCAACCACTTAACTCAGGGTTAGTGGGCTGTCATCTGTCAAATTTCATATAAAATGGCGGGTTAACCCTCGGGTTAACCCTCCATTTTCGTTGGTACAAGTGGCCCTTACCCGTATTGGCGTTACTCAAAAGAAAAGCATGAGAATCATTTAATTATATTCCAGTTCTTTTACTGACTTATTTATTACTGTCCAGGATATATTTTGCAGACTCTTATCTAAGTATTCGTATGTGTTAATACTACATCAATATTTCTTAACTTAATGTTTTTGCATTATCTTGCAGACTCTTATCTAAGTATTCGTATGTGTTAATACTACATCAATATTTCTTAACTTAATGTTTTTGCATTATCTTGAAGTCTCGTAATGTCACATATTTCTTACATACATTATCTCCTAAAACTTAACTCCGGGCGCAATATTAGCGGACACTTTACTCAGCCACTGTCAAAACACCGAAGTCCGCTAATGCGGTTAGAGTTAAGTCTACGGTAATTTAAATTTTCGTAAATAAATCACTTTTTTTTTATTTATTACTTTCAATGTATTTCAAGAATATTAAAATCTGTTAGTAAGTACGTTACACCTTTTCGATGAGAGTATCTTCTAAGAGTGTTGCTCTAAATCGGGTGGAGCTATAGCCCCGGGCTTATGCCGGGGAGGGCGCGATATTAGCAAAGCTTAGGAGCCGGAAGCTTGCACTCAAAGAACGCTTAGTGATGGTATGATGCAAACGCGTTACTTAGATGCAATATTGTCGAAACAACGGTGTTTGCCAAAACAATAAAAAACTCTATAAGTACTTTATTTTAAACACAATCCTACCTCGATATACTCGGTATTCTAAAATCCTGAACACAGTGAGGGACTGAAGTGTTCACGCCCAAGGTGGAAATAATTTTGCTATCATGCGACACAAACCGATTTTCACAAGATCTATGAGGAAAGTGATAATTATGTTTTAAAACATTTTTTATACAAATTCAATGTAGCTATACCCCGGCTAGTGCTAAGGAAAATTGCCACTTAATTTGTTCCCTCTTACCGGAGAAGAAAGAACGCCTTTCCAAAATAATGATATGAACAAAATTAAGTAACTTCTTTTATAAGCGAAAGTCAACAATGGCTGGGTAATACATGTATTTAATTTACTGTATTTCAGCGTTTTCCCTCAAAATTGTCCCCGCACCTCCCTACCGCTATTAATTTCGTCAGCCATAAGCGTGGCTGTTATTAGCCCACCCCTTAATGCGTAATAATTTACTGCAGTGAGCATTAAACAAAACAGAATTAAAACTTTACTAATACACATAAAGGGAATGAGAGTAAGGCTCCATGCAGGGTTATTAAAATTTGGTATAACTAATTGATATATATGGAAAAGAGGGTGTTTCAGGTCTGTCTGCTACAATGCCTACTATTACTTAACGTACTACTGAAATATAACGTTAACGTAACTGGTCCATTTTTTCCATGTTTTACAATGTTTGCATTATTAAATAGCGTGTTCAGTGGATACATGTAGAACTCAACATCATAGTGTAATAATGGAAAAAATGGACTAGTTACAATTGCCCCCCAATCGAGATTTGCCCCGCTGTATCTTATGTGTTTTCTAATCGACCGTCGCCGTCGCGTTTCATACTTCCATATCGATAAGGTTTGATTTCGCATGCGTCGCATCGTCGTCGCGCGACCATCGCGCGACCGTTGCCCACGCAAGCCACGGCGTTACTCTACGATAAAGATATTTACCTTTGTGTTTCTCTATCACTCTTCAGCAGTGACAGTTGCCTTTCATTCGCCACGAACCTTCAGTTATTAGCATTTTGGCTACGGATAATGCTCTCACTCAAAAATAGCCTTTTGCGACTGTTATCTTTAATGGAGCATCCGTTAATTTGGAGAAGTACCACTTTAGTAGATGGCTTTATTTCCTTTTTCAAATAAAACTGTTTTGCGTTGAGTAAGTACGAGGGTCAATTTCATAGGTACCTGTGTTTTAAATTAGAATAACATGTCTACCGAGTTTTCTGCGGTTGCATTCGTGGAAAATTTTTGCTGTCAAACTGAGGTAACTTCGCTACGGACCGCCGCACATATACTATTTATCAGTGACTTTTACTTGTTTATAAAATGAACACAATACATGTCCCGTGGAAAAGAATAATTTCACAAGCGAAGAAAGTGTATCTAAGTATTTTTAATATTTTTTAAATGGCCAAGACGGTGAAAAATATTTAGAAACCTCAAAATGTATTACTTAAATATTTTTTTACATAATTAAAAAATACTCTTCTTTAATGTTTAATACGTTAATCGCGTATTGTAGAGGTATTTAATATAATAAATGCGTCCTGGTACTTAATTTAGGTAATTATATACAACCCACGCCTGTTTCCCAGAGGGGTAGGCAGAGATCACGGATTTCCATTTATCAATTATTATCAATGAACTAAAAATCAATGAACCCTCGCAAACAACAATTTTGAAATAGGAGGATATAAACACCGCCGTTTTTGGAAATTAAAGATCATATCATATCCTTCAACGTATCTTCAAGACACAATATAAATATGTGTCTTAAAGTCCAAGATCCCGCTACACGCGCATTCGATTCAGCGTCCATTCAGCTGAATGCCAAAGTAGTCTGCTTTAAAATGCCAAGATAGAGAGTAAAAGAATATAAAGGCAAGTGAATTGGCTCAGTAGATGGAGGGGGCGGTCAATCGAAGCATTGAGACGAGTCATTACGGGCTCACACAGCCGGTATCACGGGCGGGCGCCAAAGAAAACTTGGCTTTGAAACATTTTGTGAGGTGTAATTTTAAACTACTTTGTAAGTATTTAAAAATATATTTAAAAATATATATACCGAGTCAGTATGCGTCGCGCTCTCGACATGTAAAGGCGGGGTGTCGCTACTCTTGAGAAAGGTTCTCGAAATTGAACCGAAACATGTCGAACGCTATATCGACTTAATACGTGAGTAACCCGCTTAAAATATTTTTAAATATGTATGAGTCTCACGGGAGTTTTATAGTTAAAATTACTTTGTAAGTACTGTAAAAGATTTATTAAAAGAGAAATACATTGTATTTTATTCAATCCAAACAATAAATACGTACCTAAAAAATTAAAATACTTTAAACAAATGCGTTCTGCAACAATTTGGATGATAGGAGACGAAAAAGAACACTAAGTAAAACACTGTAAGGTACAGCGGGGCAAATCTCGACTGTGCCATTGTAACTGATCTATTTTTTCCATTAATTACACTATGATGTTGAGTTCTACATGTATCCTCAACACGCCTACCATATATAACCAGTGGACATTCTATCTAATAATGCAAACATTGTAAAACATGGAAAAAAAATACGTTACATTTATCCCCCGGCCGAGGTTTCCCCACTGCACCTTATCTTAAAATACTAATTAGTAACTTAAAAAATGGAGTATTCATATTTAATGAATCTCATTGGTCAAGCTAAATAACAAATAATAGCTTTGCAGAATAAAATAAACAGTCTCTTTACGAGTAGTATTTTTCTCAAAAATAACGATAGTTAAGAAACTTAGCTATTCATAACTCACTATGAAATGCCAATTATTCTAATTAGTATTTAACAAAATAATATAAACTGTAACTAGTGTAAGCAAAAACATATAATTATTTAGTTTACTAACTAAATCCATGAAATTTAATTCCAAAAACTAATCACACTCTAAACGTGAAGCCAGATACATAGTAAATAATTCTGAATGCACATTCCTTATTCCAGTTTTTAATTCTGTGAGTAAAACATTAATATTTTGAAAAAACCCCCGACAGCGAAATAGTAGGCCGATTTTCATGAAACATGGCTTAGAACACTCCCGACTAACTCAGCTTACAGACAAAAAAAAACTAAATCTAAATCGGTGCATCCGTTCGGGAGCTACGATGCCAGAGACAGATACACACACAGACAAACAGACACGTCAAACTTCACACCCCGTCGTTTTTGCATCGGGGGTTAAAAATACTTTTACGTAGTTTGCATGAACCACTGAATTATCTATTATAGTTGCATGATAGAAATAAATACTTAAGTAATTGTACCTTGAAATTATTTGCGACAATAAATGACTTTTTATTTTTATTTATTTATTTAAAATATATAACATCGGAGAAGTACATAAAACATATTCGTTTATTTTATATAGGTATTATTAAAGAAAACCAAGGTAAGTATTATTTATTGCTAGCTTATATAATCTAGCTTACGTGGATTTTACAGAACAAAGCAAAACCAGCATGATAATAAAACACTTTAGTCCACAGTGGATTTCACAAAGTCGTTAAAGCTAGGATAAGTCAAATACCTAGTTGAATGGAAACGGTAGTAGTTTAAAGTTTTTGTGAAGCGCAAGATTCGACCACTGTACAGCTTCCGTGCGCTCTAGTGACACTTTTAATGACTTGAGGCACGATTCGAACTTTAATAACCTATTTCTATGCCATCATACGCCCTGACCCTGCCTGCTACGACGCGGTCCCGGGTTAGAATCCCGGTAAGGGCATTTATTTGTGTGATGAGCACAGATATTTGTTCCTGAGTCATGGATGTTTTCTATGTATGTAAGTATTTGTATATTATGTATATCGTTGTCTGAGTACCCACAAGCCTTCTTGAGATTACCGTGGGACGCAGTCATTCTGTGTAAGAATGTCCTATAATATTTATTTATTAATTATTTTATTTTATTATCATCGTCATTCTCCTGTTGCGATATTCAGGCATTCACCACGGTTCATGGGAGCATTAGGTCTGCTTCAACAATCTCAAGATTTGGCGTAGGCAATTTTTATGAGCAATTGACTTCCAACCCGAAGGGTAACTCGGCCTTATTGGGATTAGTCCGGATTCCTCACGATGTTTTCCTTCACCGAAAAGCGACTGGCAAATATCAAATGACATTTCGCACATAGTTCAGAAAAACTCATTAGTACGAGTCGGGGTTCGAACCCGCGAACTCCGGATTGAAAATCGCACGCTCTTACCGCTAGGGTACCACCGCATTATATTGTCAAATATTAGATACGATAATATGATTCCATGTGGAGAGGAATGTGCCAAAAGAGCTTACCGCTGGCGATCAATTGGGAAACGTCCGGCCGACTTGTGTTACCTTCTTAGTGACTGAATGGCATCAGATCAGATCACATAGCGGATGCGAATGGCGAAGTCTAGTGTCCACTTTAGGTTGCTGAGCTGACGTAGTCGTAGTAGATACGTTATAGATCGTATGGCTGTGTAATAAAAGACATTTTTTTGAACAAAAACGTCACTTTCGGTACTGTCCGTTCCATATAGCAACTTTTTGACGTATCTGAGAGTTCGGATATGGAAGTTCTTCACTATCACTATCACTACATAGTATAAAACAAAGTCGCTTTCTCTGTCCCTATGTCCCTATGTATGCTTAAATCTTTAAAACTACGCAACGGATTTTGATGCGGTTTTTTTATAGATAGAGTGATTGTAGAGGAAGGTTTACATGTAGGTATAGTACCCGTGCGAAGCCGGAGCGGGTCGCTAGTTAGTTATGAAACAAAGTTTTGGCAGTTCTTCCTGGAAGCCTTTCTGCTTGGTTTCTTCATTTTAAAATTCAGACATAGTTTTGAGAAATTATTCAATAATGCTTTTTACATAGAATTGTTTTGATTAGATGTCAATTAATTTCCCGATTATGCACAGACAAAACGTTTTATTTGAACTGGATTATGAAAATTATTGTAAACACAGCAATCTTAGTCCGTTTTCACATTATCCAATGTCGGAAGGATTTCAATGGAAAAAATCCAAGATGGCGTCTGTAATATCGGTCCTACATCCGATATCGGATCGGATAATGTGAAAGCGCACTTAGGTTAACATAAATCAAGTACAGCTTTTGGTTTATTGAAATAATTTCATTAACATGACTTGGCCGCTTTCTGAAAGCATTCATTCATTCTTAATGTTTCAATTAAATTTTGCGGCTCAGTACATTGAATTAAACCAAATTATAATTAAAACCAAACGAAGCACATTACCCCTACATTTAATCCGGAACGCGTGCCGCTAGCAAAAATCTCTAAAATCCAATCGAAACGCTTGGCAACGCCGACGCCACCCCTTCATTGAATATGATGAAATGAAATAACAGACTGTAGCAAAACATACACAATCGAAATCTATACATTCCCATCATGGGTTTACAAATACGTGGTGTTATTGTATGAAATTGGCTGAGACCGGACACAGGGAGGGATTGTCGGAACACACCAGACAGATTAATTTTGTCGTTGGTTTTGATTGGCGGACGTATAAAACCATGAATTTAAATGGACATTTTCACTTTACATTTGTTGGCCTTGTCCGAAAATCGCGACAGAACGAGCATTAGGATATGTTTATTGGAATTTCCGACGCATGCTTTTGTTTAACGAACGTTTCGGGTCGAGTTTCATTTATTTCGTAGAATAGATGCAATGTATTGTTTCTATTTAGGGTGATAGTGTGACGTGAATTTAAACACTGGTACACAAAGTCCTCTGTCTTGAAACAAATATTGCAAGAAACTTTAGAAAAAAAAACCGGACAAGTGCGAGTCGAACTTGCACACCAAGTGATCTGTGTAGATAAGTTTAACTTATTTATTTCCCGAAATTGTTATGATAGTTCTCTTTTTCACAGAACTTTAAGGGGAGTAAAGTCTTCTTTTTCTTCCCAGAATTTTTGCCGTGGCTCACGAGAACCCAGGGTTCACTTTAGCAGCTAATCTCAGAACTAAAGGCGTAAGTAAACGGTTTTAATTTCAGTTCAATATCTTCGAGCGCTTGCTCCCGAGACATGCAGAGAGAAAGACGGACGGACAACAATGTGATCCTATAAGGGTAGGGGAAGGTACGAAACCCTGAAAAAATTTTGTTTAGCTCAGCTACAGAAGCCAATTACTGGCTTTGTATTAATAAGATAAACAGACGCGTAATCTTGTCTATAAGATAAATACTGGACCAATATTACTTCCCTTACTTCAGCAATAATACTAAGGTCCTACATACTGCTTACGAGGAAAACGGGTTCCAACAGTATCGTGTCATTAAGAGTGTCACGCGCTCCGAGTTTTAATGTTATAGGTACTATTAAAGGTTACATTTGACAAATTCGTGCGTCACCATGAATGACTCGATCCATATACCCATAAGATGAGTAAGAATAATCTATTTCACGTGTCAACGGTAATGGTTTCGAGATTAATTTAGTCAAGTGGTTTCGTCAAGTATAATCCGCTTAAAAAGGGGTTACATGAAAAGGCATTCTGTCTCTCATTATACGTCGAAATATTTCCAACTTTGTTAAATATGGGAGGTCGACCATATCGGTACTTAGTAGAGACATGTTTACCCCCTTATTCATAAACGTTGTCCCTTTGATAGAAAGGGACAAACTAACTTTATCGGCTTGATAACTTTAGTGACCGTTTATGAATAAGGGGGTTAGTGTATAAGATTTCTTATAAAAAGAATGAAAACCAGTTTCAAGTGGATCAAAAAAGATAACCTATTAAGAATTTGTTTAGATCTTCAGGCGAGAGTATAAAGGCAAATAAAAAAGTTTCATCCGCAGATTGCACCATGCACCTATACAACAAAGTAAGATAGGTAGGTACTTGGTGAAAATGGTGACCAAAGTACGCAGGACTCTAGAAAAATACTATGTATGTTAATTACTAAAAATAATACAGCGAATCAAAAGCCAATTTCAAAATATATGGCCCTTACCGTAAGGGCCTTATACGAGACCAGAAGCGCAAGTTGCCATATTCTTTTTCTACTCGTCGACTGTAATCTGTCAATTAGGACACCACAGACTAAACTATAAGTGCTAACTTTTCAGTGTTGGATACTCTATGGCAGTTCCGACTCAACTATAATAATCTCATTATAGTTGGCTTTAGTTAACTGTAATAATTTCAAAAATAGAACTTCATACAATTTCTATATTAATTTGCGATACCTGGCAAATTTTTCGGCATCTGAAACACATTTTTTTTTATCTGTCGCGTTATCGGCCAATCAGAGACGGTTATTACAAACGATTGGTTGCTAGGTAATTCGATGTTGATACAACGGTGAACGACGCTATTAACATTCATTTTAACTTGCATGAATGATGATATTTCCGTCCATTGATGATGAAGATGATGATTCGTAGAAAAAGTATTGTATACAATAGTGATATAATTAAGCTTTTCACTCTCGTACCGTACTATTAGGCCACTCAGCAAAGCTTCGTGGCCTAAACATGGTACTCGACTGAAAAGCTTTGTATTATATTTATTATTTGTATCACGATTGTATAAAATACTATTTTAGCTCTCTTCACTTCCACCCAACACTTTGTAACCTATTTATAAAACCTGTGTTTCTGATTGCTAAACTACCTTCACGCGATTAAAGAGTTTTAAAACAATAACGACTATGCATTTAATTATTGGTTAAGTTGCCAGTTTTAAATAAAAATAGGTAAAAAGAGAACTAGTTAAATCTGTTCAAATATCTGCCTTCCCTAGATCGAGAAAATGACGAAGTAATAGAGTTCCCAAAGAAATGTCAACTCAACGGCAGGGTATTTTAAAATATGTGTGGGTAACACAGACCACCTCCACTACTAGACGGAGCATTCAATCGAACTCAAAGTCACCACACATACGTTATCCAGTACTAATTTAGTATAGGAACGCAACCGCTTGATGTAGTTGTGTCACCATTTACATTCAGCACTTTTGGAATTTTGGAATTTTTTTTTTTTTTCATTTATTTAGGAAACAAACAGTCACATACAAAAGTGTTTAAGTTCTTAGATTACAGAAAGACCTATAGTTCCATTTACTATAAAATACAAGTAATAATATAACAAGTGTCGAAACAGGGCTTGTGCGGCATTGCCCGCAAATAACATAATGAACAGGGTGATATAATTCTAATACATAGTTAAGGAAGTAATCTACATCTATGGGTATGAACATAGCTGGCCACCGTTAATCAAATAGTTAACTTCGATAATCGTTAATCCGTTACTTAAGAAGTTAACTTCGTTAATCGTTAAAGCGATACATTTCGGTAGATTTAACGAAAGTTAAAGTTAATCGATAATCCGTTAACATGTCATAAAAATAGGACTTCACTGTAGGTTTATGTATTTCTATTTACTAAGTATCCACCAAAAACTATTAAAACCTGTGACACCAATCGGTAAAAAACCGAAATGTAATAATTACGGTCTCTTCGGGCTTTTACCGCCGTTGGTTGGCTAAATCCTAGGTTTTTCTTCGGATTGGTAATTATTGGGTCATTCATGCAGTCGCGATCGTGGTGCGTCGGTTCTTCAAATTGAGATTTGAGATGACAACTCGATGCTGTGGGCCACGATAACTTGGTAGAGTAATCTAAGGCCCGCGCCGGACTCTAACTCGATGCGTCGGTTGCGCGATTTGTCTGTCATGCCTGATGATTGCACTCATTCCCAGGTTAGTGATCGATCTAGCACGCCTAATAAGATTCTCAAATAAGTGATCCAAAGTCGCCAATTGGTCTTTAGACTGTTTATAACCGACGGATCTGCTTTTACCGATAAATCCTAGGTTTTGCCGTACTACGGGCTTTTAAAGTAGCAGTAATAACGTGGTTTTCGCGGTGCAGCGAGCCGCTTGGGGTACTGGATTAACGATTAACGGACTCGATGAAATTTAACGGAAGTTAACGAATCCGTTAACATTTTTTAAAGTTAACTTAAAGTTAATCCGTTAATCGAAATGTTAACTTCGTTAATTAACGATTAACGGATTAACGAGTTAATGCCCAGCTATGGGTATGAATTGTGCAATGTTATAAAACATGAATTATTAAGTAACTAGTAATTATTAATTTATAGAAAAAATAGTTTCAGGGTTGAACCAGGTAGGCAATTATGGTTGTGATCGAAGAGCCGTGGACACGGCCCAACACACGCGCGAAGAGTGCCCTGCTTGGGATGAGCCTCGCGCTGCCCTGTCCACCGTTATAGGGGGTGATCTCTCACTGCCGGCGCTAATACGCCATATGCTTAGCAGTGAAGAGGAGTGGGAGGCAGTGACCACCTTTAGCGTCGTTGTCATGACGCAAAAAGAGGCCGCCGAAAAAGTGCGCGAGGATGACGCCAATTCGCTTCCTCAGCGCCGCAGAAGGCCAGGCAGGCGGCGAAGAGTCTTCGCAGAGAGACTGATGCCGCCCTAACCGAAACTTGCGGGTGATCGACCGGGAGCTACATCACCCGCCTGAAGAGTTTCTGTGCTGGAAGGCCCTCAAGTGTTCCAAGGGTACCTTCAGCGGAGTAGGCTGCATGACCAGCCACAAGAGCCGGGCCCGCAAGGGAATCGCTGGCGGGGCAACGGTGGTCTACAACCGTGTTCCCGAAACCCCGCCCAAGGCGAGCGTCGGAACACCCCAGGGGGTTTAGTCCGTGGGAGTCGGACATACCCACTTGGCTCTCCCGGGCCAGTGGGATCCAAAACGGATTCCCCCTGGGTAAACAAAAAAAAAAGGTAGGCAATTATGGTCACGCGATAAATGATAAAACATCTGGCCGTCCCTATCGCACTTACTAATGGTGCGATAGAGACGGCCTGATATTTTATCGTCTGTCGCGCGACCATGCTACCCGTGCTGGACTGGTATACTATGTAATGGTGTAAGACGCTATTCAATTGCGCTGCGCAAATCGTGGTATCCATCATCATCCTCATCCTCCTTGCGTTATCCCGGCATTCGCCACGGCTCATGGGAGCCTGGGGTCCGCTTTGACAACTAATCCCAAGATTTGGCGTAGGCACTAGTTTTACGAAAGCGACTGCCATCTGACTAGGCCTTATTGGTATTAGTCCGGTTTCCTCGCGATGTTTTCCTTCACCTGGCAAATATCAAATGATATTTCGGACATAAGTTCCGAAAAAGTCATTGGTACGAGCTGGGGTTCGAACCTGCGACCTCTGGATTGAAAGTCGCCTTACCGCTAGGCCACCAGCGCTTTTTTTTTGTATATTTTACCTACCAGTAAAATAAAATTGTAGGTTATGTCTGGAAACCCCACGCTCTTTGTAAACGCATCATAAAGGATATCTCATATTAAAAATGGACGGGGTACTGAACTGATGTGCAAGTTACGGAAACTTTCCAAAAAAAACTTTCCAAAAACATTGAAAAGTTTCTGTAAATTTCATGAAATTTTCATAAAAATATAGGATTTTTTTTATGTTTCAATCTCCATACAAAAATGAGGAAACTTTCAGAATTTTTCCTACCATGAACATTTCGCAATTCAGGAAAGTTTCCGTTGGCACATCAGTATGACGGGGCACTAAACGTTTAGTTTCTATGGAATCATGGCCGCTTCGCTTTGACCCAGCAACGTGTTGAAAGTATGACGGACAGCACGGTTATGTTTTTAACCCCCGACGCAAAAGTTTGACGTGTCTGTCTCTCTGTCTGTGTGTTTGTCTGTCTGTGTGTGTGTCTGTCTGTGGCATCGTAGCTTCCAAACGGATGAACCGATTTAGATTTAGTTTTTTTTTGTCTGAAAGCTGAGTTAGTCGGGAGTTTTCTCAGCCATGTTTCACGAAAATCGGTCTACTATGTCACGGTCGGGGGTTTTTTCAAAATTTTAATTTTGTGGTTATCTTGTAAGACGACCGCGGTATAGCCCGGACTCGAGTGGGTGATGCGGTGTCTGTAGTCTGTGGTGGGCAATTTCACGGCTCAAGCCTGCAGTCGGCGCCCAAGAGCCGAGTGAAATATCGCTGATTATCGCTAATTCTGCTTCGTTGCGTTTCTTCAGAATAATGTTATCGTTACGAGGATGAGACAGATTTTACAGTAAAATCTGGCATGTGTTCTACTCGTAGATACAAGGGGAGTGAAATGATTAATTGGTTGCAGTGTTGGATTATTTTATAACTGACGCAGATATTATGGAACTAGGAATATACTACAGGTAAGTACGTATTTTATTTATGAGTATGTGGATATGTCTTTAGCAGTGGCGGCTGGTGAAAATTTCTGCAAGGCAACACTGAGCAAAATGAAACCTACCTTTACATTAGATACTTTACTAGTAATCAATTTTAGGCAAGCCTGTTAGGAATCGGCTTGTATGGATCAGCCGCTGCTGGTCTTAAGTGAAACATATACACATACAGACTAGATAAAATAGGTACAGTCGACTACAAAGAGTTGTATCCACTTTTTCACCTTATTGCATTGTAAGAAGGTGAAATAATGTATACATCTCTTTGTAGTCGACTGTACATACGGGGTTCATCTGCTCAATATTTCAGATAATCAGATGGCAAAATTATTAATTGACTAATGTTTTTGTAGCGCTAAGTTTGTAGCAGAACCTAGCAGTTTCCAATTGTGTAAAAGAACATGACTACAAACTCAGAACCCACCAATCACTGACTCAATTTGTTATAATTGTATTAATAATTTAGTACCTTTCTTATCCAATGTAATATGAACAGCACTAGGTCACGTCGAATTAACAGGAACGGTACCAAGTTATTTTATTTTATTTTATTTGTTAGGAAAACTTACAGCTAAAGTTACAATAAGGCTTATAACATAAAAACAATGAGCCAATAACGTTTCCACAGAAAGAAGTTATTTATTAATTATTGTGCGCGTAATTCACTCTAGTAAGTAGTAACACTGCAATTATTGGTATCATCAGTCTCAGCCGAAATATCATATCTAATACATAAATAAATTTTTTTGAAATATTTAAATTCTTACAAGTTTGAATCTTTAGCATTCGACACTTAAATATTTGATCCATTCGAAACATAACTCAAATACGAAATCATGAACGTTTACCATTCTTCCTCCACAAAATATTTCTCTAAAATAAAGAAAAAGCAAATGTAAATATGCACTAGTCACTGTAGTGGAAAATAAACTAGTCTGCTGCACAGGATGAAACGTAAGTGAGGTGTGTTAAAAACACTAGGAACCCACCTTTCCTTTGAAAAAGTTTTTATTTTAACTCGGAATGTCTGTTACTTTATTTAGTAAGTTTTATTTGGAATATTTTTATTCAAAGTAACGTTGACCCCGAGTTTTTTCTAGTTTGTAAACATTTTTGTTCTTTTGGAACACGATAAAATTACTTTAAAGCGAGAAATAAAACTATGGAAACGGATTATATCGCGTAAAAGTATTAGATTTTTTTTATAACTGTCGCGGCAACCGAAAACATTATTGTAACATAAATTCAATATATCTCATAAAACTTAATCGGTGCATGTAAATAAAGAAGTAAGTTGCTTCCGAGCATTGTTTCCGATAAATAGTAAAAATAATACATTGGATAATTAAAAAAAAAATACTTAAAATAAGTAAGCTGCACAAAAAACCAGGCCTGCAACACTGCAGGCCCCTGTTAAGTCAGACCGAAAAAGATGGTTTGTTTTGTATGCATTTTTCCAGATTGTCGGGAATGTACCTACAAGTGACAGAATTGAATACAGAAAACAAAATGCCTTGAAATGCAAAAAAACTGATCTTTGGTTATAAAAGCTCCTGAAATTTTGATGCCAATATCCTTCGTCAATATTTTTTGTTTCAAAATTGTCGAAGACTTATTAAAAATAAATGAACTCCGTAAGCAATTGTTTCTTATCATCCTCTACAACAAAGTACACTTGCAGCCCATACAACGGGGTCGTTACCCCCAGTAGGGCGCGAACGCCTTACAACTTTGCAGTCTATTATTAATGACAAGCCCTTACCCCGCCCTGCTCGTAAGCACGACTATAATGCAAATTATTGCACAATATTTTGTTTGCCAACTCGCGTACAATACAAACGATGGGAGTTAGGGATGGGACACTTAGAATGTATTGTAAAATGAATTTGGAAAGAGGTTGAACATCATTATTATGGTTGTTCATTGAGTGATAAATGGGGATGAGCAGACGAATCGCCTGAAATTAAGCAGTTTCTGTCGTCCATGGAGAAACTCAAACGCCCAATGGGTTATTTAAGCACGTTACCAGTAATTTATACAAGTACGTACGTTCTCTATTTGAATCATTTAACTTAATTTAGTCATATTCATACTTATGTTCATATTCATTTATTCATAAAATTAAAAAATTTACATGTCAAAGGTATAAAACAGTAATTATTAATCTATGTCAATTAAAGTTAAATTATCAGAATTAGGGTACAATACATAATTATTATATTTTACGGACATTACTGGTGAGTCATATCACAGTAAGTATATATTTTGCTACCTTAAGACGATACGGTAGGGGTCAATTCTCCATACAAACGCTCTCGACTATTTCCTCCCTGGTTTTTGAAGATAGAGCAATAATTTTTTTAACACAGATTGTTATTATTTTTATCTATGTCGGACTGCTCTGATTTTTTTGATATTCTGCTTTTTAAAAACTCTAGAGCCAATCAAAAATTTCCAAAAACGGCCTTTTTCATTGTGGCGCAAAAAAAGGTGTGATACTCAAGATTGGTAACAATTAACCAAAAAAGCTAAACGGTTTGACATAGATTATTTCATTGTTATTCAGATTCTCAAATTTCGTTTCGATTAATTAAGTTTTGAAGGAGGGAAGAGTCGAGAGCGGAACCTCGATTTTAAAGATTTTTTTTAAATATCTTTTGACTGAGTTGTTCTTAATGGACAATTTTTTTTCGATAAATCTAGTTAATAACACTTGTATATTTACCTAAAATTCACAAGTTGAAAGGGGGGCTCCTTTCCATTTTAGCATTTTCGCTACCGTATCCTCTTAACTTGTTTTATTTGTAAAATGCTACATAGGAATAAACGCATAGGGCATGAAAAATATTTCAAGCCTTGCTTTTGCGACTCATTAAAATAATACTTTGTTAAATTTATAAATGTGGCAACCCTAGACGTACTCGTTTTAATGAAACTCACACGCGACGCAAGTGAACTATTATGGCTTATTATTATTACCCATAGCCGGGCGATGAAGTGATTTGCATATGTTTCCAGTAAATAATTCGCGACTGAAATTAAAGTACGTAAAAAATTTTACTTTAAACATGAAGTTACTTGACTTGTTTGTTACGTTGGCAAGCTGCTTTTGCATAATTGTTATAGCAAACGATTTTACAACCACTTTTCATTCCACTTTATGAAAAAAAAATCATACATCATACACTGTGCTGTATAATATATTTTTACTTGATTTATACCAAAAAGGATTGAGTATTATAGAAAGTTACTGTCAAAGTAAAATGTGTAATCACAGTGCATGCATAGACTCCCATCTCTCAACACAGGCTTAAAACTTTTGAACCTCAGTTTTGACAATTTGGCCTTATATTCTTAGCTTGATAATTATGTGTTAAAATGTCAAATATTTTTATTAGCGCCATCAAGCCCAACGTTCCCAAAGGTGTAACGCCATCTTGGCCACCGTACCTTTTTTATTATGGTTTTGAGGTACGTTTTTTTCTTAGACTTTATCAGTCTATACGGAGTTACATATGTCTTTGTTTTATACTAAACAGAGTGGCAGCCATACATACTCATAAATCTTACAATGCAGTTCAAACTTCTAAGAGATAGGCGTGAGCAATAAAAAACCTGAAATCACGGTTTAGCGATACAAACAAAATTAACGAACGTGTCTCGCTGTGGTTTGGTTAATTTTAGTACTTAATCTTTTACCACTGTAGAACTATGTCATAGTGACATTATAAATCAGATTGTAAGAAATCTCTTACTGCTTATCATTCCAATTGGTTGACTATACAAATACATATCTACTTATTTTCCAAAGTTTGTAAGGCAATGTTATTTCTTGAGGCTATTACTGAACCAGTGAGCTACAACCTCGGCTTTGTCGTCACTTTCCATCAGGAGCGACTAAGGTCAATCACTGGCCAGTTTATAATAAAAAAATAAAAAACATTTTACAGTGGTTCCATAAAGTTGATTTCTTAGGAGTATCAATTAATTCCAAGTAACACTGGCACTTATTTTAATCGAGGACCTAATGGGGCTTTAGAGGTCTCTTCGTAAAATCGACCCTAATTAGCTCCAGCTCTTCTAATGTGCATAGTTCGATACCCCGACGTTGAGACCTAACATACATAATATTTATGAGAATAGTAGACAGAAGATTACATACTTGTATCTAATATTATCCATACTATATTATACAGGATGTAAACCTAATACGGGCGAACCTCTTAACGGTGGTGAGTATAGGACGTATAAAATGTAATTAGATAACTTTTACTTAAAATTGAAATATTTTTTTATCCATACAAATTAATTCGGCCCGCAACGTAATGCAAACACACTCCCGTTAAACGCTCGTTGACAGTTGTCATTGATTGTCATCGCAACCACGTTTACAGTACATTGCTGCTGAGATTTTTTTTCAATAATTCATTATGAGGTGAAAATTAAGAGTAAATCAAAAACACCTCTTAATTTTAATGATAACAATATTGAATTATACGCCTGGTTTCATTTATCGCCCTTATTACGTTTACGCGCTGTATAATATCATAAATGGGAAAGTGTGTGTGTGTTTGTTTGTCCGTCTTTCATGGCAAAAGGGAGCGACGAATGAACGTGATTTTTCAAGTGGAGATAGTTGAAGGGATGGAGAGTGACATAGGCTACTTTTTGTCTCTTACTAACCCCCCACTTCCCTAAAATGGGGATTGGAAGTTTGTATGGAGCATTCCGCAATTTTCGAATTTAGCGCGAGCGAAGCCGCGGGCAAAAGCTAGTATAACATATATATAATATTAAAGTTACTGATATCTGATGTACCTAGGTACTAATACTTTTCAAAAAGATGAATGATAAAAGTAGCGCATTATGGATGAAAGACATATCGTCACTACTTTTAAAAAATCTCGTATCTCATGCTTCTCCTCAAAGTTAAAACGCAGTGTCTATATACATTCCATACATACTTACTACAATTTTATTTTCATTGACAGACGAAGATACAAGGTTTTTTAAAAGTAGTGACGATATCTAGAAATGAGAACTAACCTAACCACGAAATTAAAATTTTGAAAAAACCGCCGACCGCGACATAGTGGACCGATTTTCATGAAACATGGCTAAGAACACTTCCGACTAACTCAGCTTTCAGACAAAAAAAAACTAAATCAAAATCGGTTCATCCTCGAACGGATGAACCGATTTTGATTTAGCTACGATGCCACAGACAGACACACACACAAACAGACAAACAAACAGACACACAAACAGACAAACAGACAAACAGACAGACAGACAGACACACAGACAGACACGTCAAACTTATAACACCCCGTCGTTTTTGCGTCGGGGGTTAAAAATGAGAAATGAGATTTTTATTGATAAAATAAAATTATAAGTAATTTTAGGTACATATCGTCAAGAAACTTCCAAAAATAAACAATACGTGGGACTTTTCCTACCTAGTACCCATTTAAATGTGATGTTTTATGCCTATGGTGATTTTGCCTGGGACGACCTCGGAAGGATGGATTTCTGTTAAATTTGAAGTGACACCTTATTGCACTAGAAGCCAAGGACCATTTAAGCATTGAACACCACAATCAAATTAATTATCTGTATTAAAAGTATTTCAAGCGAATCTGAATCATAAAAAGAAAATAAATTCAAACACAATTTCCCGAATACAGTTTATGCTTGAAAACATGGAAATTAGCTTCTTTTAGTTTATTTTAATCCCATTTTAAGTGACAAGTCGACAGCTTGCGTGTTTTTGGAGGGTTCCGCCGGGGGTGCATTTAGCTCTATTATTTTTCAATTACGTATGATTAATCTAGGGCCTCGAGTGTATTCAGTATTTTTGCTCCTTCAGTATTCACCTAGCGTAAAACAATACGTCTTAATACTTAGCAGGAAGGACTGTTTTACTAATAGAGCGTGAATCAGTAATCAATTATAAAAGGTGTGTTATTTATACAAAATATGTAATCATATTAATTTATATTTCGTGCAGCAAATCATCACGAGCAATGTCTCTCAACAACGCCGTGTAATAATAGTAAGTGATTTTAGTGTAATCAGTAGGTTTGGGGGAAACGAGCGGTGCGCTTGAAATTAATGTGTGTTCATTTTTATCCCCCGTCGCAAAAATGACGACGTCTGTGTGTGTATGTGTGTCTGTCTGTGGCATCGTAGCTCCCGAACGGATGAACCGATTTCGATTTAGCTTTTTTTGTTTGAAAGCTGAGTTAGACGGGAGTGTTCTTAAGACATGTTTCATGAAAATCGGTCCACTATGTCGCGGTCGGGGTTTTTTTCAAAATTATAATTTTGTGGTTAGGTTATTAGGCATATATTTTTCAAAAATGAATTATAAGTTTGACTTTTACAGTTTAATATTAAAAGCGATGAATTTATTCGCCAGAAGTAAGGGCTGACTTAGGCCCTACCCAGCAAAATTTTGTCAACCAAACGCAACTTATTTAACTGCTGCAGATAATTGCATAAAAAATAGACGACTTAGGAGTCCCCTTAAATAGAATAGGATAACGGCACAGTATAATAAAGAGTACTATCGTACAGTATGGCCACTCCCGCTCCCCGCTAAAAGTGCCGCCCACCCCTTCTCGGTTACCTCACAGTTACCGCCTGTCAAAAACGCGAACAGTCCACCAGTCATATTTTACTCATACAAGCATTAGCATAGTACCCGTTCACCTACACAAGCTTAGACTGTGTGCTAGGAACGCGCTTCTTTCATATATTTCATCGCCAATGTCCAAAGTGTGTCCAATGTCCAGTACTATAAAATTTACACAGGTTGTGAATCGACTGGGCCTTTGACTTGTTTGTATGCATCGCCTCAAATAATTGTGAAAACATCGCCCAAGAATTTCTCCTAGCTTTTTGTCTTTGTACAACAAGGTCTTCAGTTTCTCGCAACTTACTAAGTTTGACAAAATATTTATCTATATATATACAAATGACTACAAACAAAAGACGAATTACACTCCTGCCTGACAAAGAAACCAAGCCTTGTCTAGACTATACTTAATTGCTTTTCTAGTAAACTGAGAGCGACGTTTTAGCAAACTATGGCGACCCATGTAAACAATGCCGGGTAGTCTTCGTTGAAACTGTTTATAATAATAAATTATACATACTTAAATTAAACTTATGTAGGTATGTAACAAAACTCTTCTCAAATGCAAGAAGACTGATTTAAGTATCCACTCACGATTTAAGTACTCAATAGAATTACGTACCTTAGTCCTGAAAACTAAACCCAATGACCTCCTTATTGCAATTATGAAATCTTCTTAGCCGCCGTAGTAGTGTTGTTATAAGACTAGTCTTGAAGACTTTTAAACCTTAAAGACCTTCAAACCCTAAAGGTTCACGCTTTAAAGACTCAAGCGTTAAAGGTTTTAGCTCAGAAACGGTTCAGAACCTTAACGACTTAAGCTTTTTATGAGCTCTTAAGAGTGAGTCTTTGAGACGGGCTTCATAGAGAGCTCAAGCCCCCTAAACCTCGAAGGCCTGTGTCAAGCTTTAAGAGCTCAAACAACGAGCTATATAGGTAGATAGTATTTATTTTTAACCCTTAATTTGACGTGTCGGTTTGGTAGATTTTAGGGTTCCGTACACAATGGGTAAAAAGGTAAAAACGTAAGTCTATTACTAAGACTCGGATATCCGTCCGCCCGGTCACGTCACCACGCTGTATCTCATGTATCTCAGGATACTAAAAGTACGGAGCTCTCAGTGGGCGAGTCCGACTCGCACTTGGCCTGTTTTTTTACTTCTGTTGACCTTAGGATCTAGTTTATTAAAAGCTCTTAAGACTTAAATGCTACAAACCTTATAGACTTAAACCTTCAAAGCTTAGGAGTCTTTAAAGCTTGAGGACTAAAGACTCGAGGATTCTGTGCTCGTAAGCAGCAACGAAAACTTATAAGGTTGAGGCTTATATGGTCGAGGCTTTAAGGTTCGAGGCTTTAAGACTTAGAAGTCGCGACTCGAGTTTTGTAGTTTACGCCTCAAAGCTTAAATTCACAACACTACGCCGTAGTAATTAAACTAATAATATTAGTAAAGTAGGAACCAAATTTCCAAACTGTAAATATGAACATTCTGTATTTTGTCAACACATTACATCACTGACATCGTGAAATCGTTGATTAGAACAAGATAGCTCGTAACTCCAAAAAAAATCTCAAGATGCTTGTTAAAAACTTTGTCCTCTCGTTTACTTTTATTTCAAAGAATAAGAACGTCAATTCCATCGTACGAAACTCAATCAAGACGGAGCAATGAGATTTGTTCAGTTTACGACATGACGCTCGCCGGGGCGGCCGGTGGCCAATACTTCCAATGTATTGCTGCTGCCTGCTATTGGCTAACAACCACCAGTTCAATACGTCGATACGAAGAGCAAACGCAAACAATATATGGAATACACAATACACTGATACACATAACTGTCGTCAGCGTACTTACTCCTCTGGCGCAACCCAAAGTGAGTGTTGGCCTCCAATGTGACTGGTCACCACTAATTTTAATCCTAGGCACGTAGAGAAGAGGCCAATTGTAGGTACATCATCCGAAGCATATCACAGTTCTTTACTACTGTTCATCGTTAGTTCTTTTTATCCCTCTTCCGAAGTAGTGCAACAGAGAGAGGTAACCTGTGACACGCTACTGAACTCTTCTCTAAATGCTGTGTGTAGTTTCTCGTCAGTTTTCAACCTGTAGCGCAGATCTGCGACTCCGGGCCAATACGACCTCCCACCCTTCAAAAAAAGACCGTCACTCCATCATAAAGACCGACATACAACAAGAGGAGAAGCTTTTGTGCTGAAAGTGTCTATCGGTTGCGGTAACCGATTACCTTCTAAATCATAATAAAAAATGTTATTATCACTGGTCTTCTTGACTTAGCAATCAATGGTGCGAGGTGAGATAGCTTACGTTACGACCAATGCAAGTTCTCGGTTCGGGGAAGAGTTCTAGTTTATTTACTTTGCAAGATCTGTAGCCACTATGCTGTGCCCAGTAACTCGTCATCTGTGCAGCACTATTGAAAATGTAATAAAAGCCCAGTTGCAATTCGTGGCCTGCTACATTTCTCAGTTTCGTTGCTTTTATAGTTTTATATTTCGAGTAGGTAATATTAAATTGTGAGAGCATGCTAAATTTCTGTGAGCACTGGCTTTTGGATAAAATGCAAAAATGTATCTCAAAAACTAAAATTTTAATTTTCGTAATATCATTAACAGAAATTCATACTTACACTGACACATATTATAAGCAAGCGAACAAACAGTATTGCTAGGTATCTGTATAATACCTACATCACGCTCGCACTAATATGTGAGTCTCTTTGACACTGCTTAGGCAGACATGATTGCGCTAATGTCGCCTTTCAAAACGAAAGTACTTATTTTATTCCCCATTTCTCATGTGGATATTAATAAACGAATAGGCTAGGCTTTCAGCCTTTCATACAATCAATACGCAATAATTAATACCAATCGCAATCAAAACACCCACTGACTCCAAAAATAATTTTGAACAAACATTGATATTGCAAAGAAATTGCAGCTCCACACCGAGCCCTATCGCGCCAATAAAGGAATCTATCTAAAACCAAAAAAGCATAAGTCTCATTGAAACTACTATAGAAATGGGTTTTTTGCTTCTGCGTGGCTGTAGCCGCTTGTGCGGAACGAATTGAAAAATTTGAAAATGACGTTGATATGCACCGAGTTACTGTGTTTTGGTATTCTGTGTCCACAATGTGTGGGCTAATACGCGCGAAAGTTAGATAAGCCGTTCGCAGTCAAGTGTTTTGGGCTTGTTTTTTTTTTATGTGGTCAGACATTTCAGTAGCATTTGACCCGTGCCATAAGACCACTTGAAATGAAATAAAAATCATTTATTTGAAACAACATAATTGTACAATTATTGCAGTATTGATATTTGTGTAAGAATGTCCTATAATATTTATTTATTTATATGTTCACTTAGTGCCACAACGCTAATTTCGGTGGACACTTGAACGAATCAGAAAATTTTCTTTATTATTAATAGCAAGTAACATTTAATAGGAATTGTTGAACTAGGAAAAGATTGATGCATGTCATACCTGTTTATTTGAGTGTTTTGAGATGAATCCGTAAATGCCATTCGGCGTCTGTAGTCTTTCTTTTTTGGTGTAGCAGAACCTCACTTACTTTATCTCTCGCGAATCTACCCAACTCATGCTAGTCTGGAGGTTACCCTATCTGGTCCATAAAAAAACGAGCAATTCCAATTTTTAGTTAGGGCCAGTTGTATCAATCACAGTTAACAGGCATATCAACGTCACGCACTCTGTTCGGTCCTTGTTTGTTTATTTTCTTTCTGACTCTTGGAGACCATATATACATCTCCAAGGAAAAAAAGTAGATTAAATATATATATATATATATATATATATATATATATATATATATATATATATATATATATATATATATATATATATATATATATATATATATATATATATATTTGTTTTTCTTTAGTTGAGACATCAAGAGTCTTTTACAACTCTAAAGTTATTTTAGTTATCTTTTATTTGTATCAGTTCGTATTTTTTCTTCTCTTCATCATATTTTTTTAGATGTCTTTGACACTTAGAGACTCTATACATCTCTAACATCTCTTATTAATCATTGTTGCTTTGTGCTTTGTATAGGTACTCTGTACTCTGTTAATATTTTTTTGATGAATACTTTTGCATGTTAAATTGTATCTTGTTTTTTAATGTATGTTAATTATAAGATGTAATGTTTTAAAAAGAAGTGGCCCGCCGAGTTTCTTGCCGGTCCCATAGTGGATACCCCCCTCCAACTGAGGTGGGACTGAAATCTTCTCGAGGTTGAGGCGTAGGGTTAGAGCCGGCGTAGCTTTATTTGACGTTCATATGCGCATTGTAATATGTCTACTTGGAAAATAAATATTTCATTTCATTTCATTTCACGCAGCAAAAGTCTATACCCCCCTCCAACTGAGGGGGGACTGAAATGTTCTCGAGGCTGAGGCGTAGGGTTAGAGCCGGCGTAGCTTTATTTGACGTTCATATGCGCATTGTAATATGTCTACTTGGAAAATAAATATTTCACTTCATTTCATTTCACGCAGCAAAAGTCTATGAAAGTCCCATGCAAAAAACGAACTCAAAATACGGTAACAGACGATTGCGCAACCTACCTTAAATCCGTCTCAGTGGAGATCATCTTCAGCCATTAACGTTTACACATTATACATAATTATAGGTATCTCTATGTAGACATACTCAGCTAGCGGTATATCGGCCATTTCTCACGGATTAGCGGAGCCAAGATTAATTGTTACATCGGTCACGTGACACTGATACGCCATTCTTTGTCACCATCGACGGCTCAGGGAATTAATGTCAAGT
Source organism: Leguminivora glycinivorella (assembly GCF_023078275.1). Lineage (NCBI taxonomy): Eukaryota > Metazoa > Arthropoda > Insecta > Lepidoptera > Tortricidae > Leguminivora > Leguminivora glycinivorella. The sequence continues at coordinate 18,577,942 of NC_062974.1, read as the reverse complement.
CATATGAGTCACATTAAGTTGTACCGTCGTCTGTGCATTTGTACGTAACTGTTCAGGTATTAAATGATGAATACAATATATTCAAAAACAAAGATCTTCTGAAAATAGATTTTCACAATTTTTAAATACAACATAATATTACAAAAATGATTGATTTAATTGACTCAGTGCATCAACAGAATCATGATCAATTAATTAGAATCTGGTTATATATTATAGACCACTAAACTTTAATTCACTCCACAAATAGGTACGGCAACGGATGGTTACCTACATTCTTTCAAACTTGATACGATACGTCAAATATTAGCTCTAGATTCTACATGGATCGGATGTGACAGTATCAAAAGTGACGTTTTTGTGTGAAAGAAAAGAAATATTATCATCACATTATCATCATCTTAGAGTTAAAATTGGGCCGCATACATTTTTAAAATAGTCATCCGATTTTGATGCTACAACTAGGTCTACAACAATACGTATATATCGTAGCGTTGCTACAGACTACAGTCGTATTTATTCATCTATACTCTTATATAATTTGAAGCCACCCACTACAAGTAGACTTGAGAGTTGAGACACTTAGGTACAGTGGGCAAATAAGTTCTTAGTCTTGCTTTTATTAATGCTATGCCGTGAGTTTAACTTTTTAGCACTTTCCTCTTAGCCTTTCAACGTATTTCGACGGCGATTCCGCACAGCAGATTCCAGGGTGGCTAGCCGAATGGCACAATCGCTCACGAAACGCTCACGAAACGAAGCGCTAGTAGATATCTATCTCTATCGCGCTTGCGTATTGGCGCGACAGGGCCAGCGGCGTATCGCTTTCGTTTGGCGTCGGAGAAATGCCATTCGGCTACGGGGCCAGACATTCAAATATCAAAATTATGATTAATAAAATAACACTTCATAGTGTTCCCTTATTGTCTTTTCTCAATTTGAGAACGCGATATAAAATGCATAGATAGTACTTTCAGCAAGCTTATCAATATGTCAATAATGTACGTCCTGACAAGGACGCTTCATCGTCTCGGGAGTTGGGACCACTTTCGATGCCGATGTTTTGTTAAATCAACACTTGACGAAAAGTAGCCGAATTTTATGTTTGAATATTTATACATAATTCATTCGACTTTCACTATATATGTATTTCAAATGAATTAAATTAAATATCTTAAAATTATAAGTTTGAACTACATCTTACCAGTATAGTATAACTTTATTTACTGTAATGAGGGTCTCGAATCATTGGTTTAAATAGTTCGGTTTATTAGCACCCACGGTGTATATTTCAAAGATATGATAAGTCTGGAACTAAATGTTAAATCTACCCTCGTCAAATCTACTTTTGCCAAAAAGTGGCAGCGTTGTACTACATACAATATGTATGTTATCGTAATATTTCTGTTTGAATATAAACACGAGATTCATATATTGACTGACCTTAATGTATGTTTCCAAGACATATATGGATAGTCCGAAAATAAATGGACCCTTAATGTAGCAAGACGGACCACTATGAATAAACCATATGAGAATAATCTGACCGAAATGAGATGAGGATGAGATTTCAGAAAATATAGTATAAGTATTATTAGTATTTACAAAGACATATGTAACTCCTTAAAAACGTACCTCATAACCATAAGGTACGGTGGCCTAGATGGCGTTACACCTTTGGGGGACGCTCGGATAGATGGCGTTAATATTAATATTTGACATTTTAACACATATCAAGCTAAGAATATGGGCCAAGTTGTCAAACTTGACGTTTAAAAGTTTTAAGCCTGTGTCGATAGATGGCAGTCTATGCCCTGTGATTACATATTTTACTTTGACAGTAACTCCCTATAATACTTGATCCTCTTTGGTATTTATAAGTATTATGTGACATGCTTTTGCTTCACGTCACCTGTGATAATACTCGTATTTCATGTAACAAAGGATGCAGAAATATCTGACACAAAATTTTATCGCATCGGTGTGTCGTACCTATATCTCAGTTACAAATAGTGCGGAAAGGACGATCCGTCGTTATATCGGGTTCGAATCCTGGTAAGGGCATTTATTTGTGTGATGAGCACAAATATTTGTTCCTGAGTCATGAATGTTTTCTATGTAGGTAAATAACTATGTATTTATCTATATAAAGAAGTATATCGTCGCCTTGCACCCATAGTACAAGCTTTGCTCAGTTTGGGGCTAGGTTCCTCTGTGTAAGGTGTCCCCCAATATTGATTTATTTATTTATCGTTTATCACGCGACCATGCTTGCCTGCCTAAACTAAGATAAGAAGAAGAAATATAAGATAAGAGAGAAGAGGTTGTCACTCAGTTTTGCGATATTTAGGGCCACCATTCTATATGGAATTTGACAGATGACAGCCCACTAACCCTGAGTTAAGTGGTTGGTGCAAGTGAGCCTTAGGGCCACTTGCACCAACGAAAATGGAGGGTTAACCCGGGGGTTAACACACCATTTTATATGGAATTTGACAGATGACAGCCCAGTAACCCTGAGTTAAGCGATTGGTGCAAGTGGGCCTTAAAGAGTAACTTAATATGTTACTTGATGAAAACACAGACTACTGTAGTAGTCTAATGTTATTTCCAAAACTGTAATGAGACTGAATACAATTATGTCACTACTGCAATCAATTGAAATTAACTAAACCACCGCAAGCGTATTGTAAAACCAATGAAAATTGCATTAATCGATTTCATTTCCTATCACTTGTTTCCTTTAGAAATTAATTCAATGTGCTGGTATTAGCGTGGTTTGTTTTTGATTTCATTCAATAAATCGAGGTCTCGTCATGGAAACATTTGTGACGCATCGCTGCTTCAGCAGAGCTAATACTGTATGGAAGAGTATTTTTTTCTTATAATGTTATTAGTTTTTCACTCATAAATTTTAATAAAGTCAGACTAAGCTAAGTTGGCATCAATTGTTTTATCCCCGCCTGCGAAAGGGTTGAACAAGAAAGAAATAAATAATTAAACATACAGGTTTTGTAATTTGGACACTTATTTGGATCAATCAAAGTGTTATTAATTAAGAGTATTTTTTATTTTTTATTTGGCCAAGCAGCAATGTACGCCGTCCTACTTAATTTGACATGACATAAACGTCATGTCGTAATGACATTTAGGTAGGTACATTAATTGATGTGGACATAATACATTGCGTGGTGAATTATTATGTAGGTACATATGAAAAAACATCTAATTTATTTAAAAAAAAAACCATATTGATAAGCTCCTTGGGTCCGAAATCAATATCTTCGCCCGTATGGAATACACACGCAGTATATATATACTTATGAACAACTTCGTGATGAAAAAAGGTTCGCGTCAAAGACATTCACGACATGTTAAATATTGACAATAACGACCTGTCTGCTCGTTTGCCTCCTATCCCATAAAAAAAGTCTATTACTCTCAAATTGTTTATTTACACAGACTTTATTTATATCTTTAAATCATTAAGTTATCTATTAATGTAACATGGTACCTAATACAGAGAATACCAACAATAGTAGGCATGCAAGTGTTCTTCACATAACAGCAGCTCAGCGTTTATTGCCCATTGCACAGCGGTCGATCAGCGCCATCTGTGGGCAGCGGGGTTATCGCGCAGATCACTGGCACACTTATTAGATGACACGTTTTTTGTTACACACTCCATAGAGCAAAGCACTGCCTATCCCTTCTATTCTACAATTAGATATATCGCTTTGTTTCATCCTATCTCCCTCTTACATACGTATATCTACAAATGGGAAGAGCAACATTGTAAATGATATAAACAGACCCTGTTACGATTTCAGGGCGATGACCGGTCCGATTGATACCTACAAAGCGAAGGATTTATTCAGCGGGAAACAAGATATTTACATTAGCTGGTAACTATTGGAAAACTGGGTCTAACGTACTGGTTGGTTGAGCTTGACAGAAATGTAATGGAGAGGTATCTAATAGGCAGCAAGATTTATAACAGATTTGTGAAAAGTCTATGAATATATTCATCTATGATTGAGAGTTCCACTTTGTTGTCACAAACAAACGTTTCAATACGTAAATAACATGTTTGATCATTGTCAAAGACTTTCTGGATTTTGTTCTGAGGAACTAAACCTAATATTTCTAATAGATTACCTAAACATTATTTTGAGACCGACAATAGTTATTTGTTTTACAAGGGGGCAAAGTAGTTGTTTAACCGCACGTGCCAATATTGATACCTGAGCAAGCGAAAGATTCCAATATTGAACCGCGAGCGTAGCAAGTGGTTCAAAAAGTGGAATCTTGAGCGTTGCGAGGGTATCAAGGCACGAAGGTTAAACAAACTTTGCCACCGAGTGAAACTCAAAATTTTTCACCATACCAACACGAACAAAATACTGACTATAAAACATCAAAATAAATCAAATCCATCAATTTATTCAATATTTATGATTCAAAATCATCATTTCTAGGTAAAATCTAGCAGCCAGATTAAGACATAGAGTGAAAGTTTGTATGAAATTACTTTGCCCCCTTGTGGATAAAATGCAATTTTGCTATCTGTTTTCGAATAGCAATGAAAGCCTTTACCAGTTGGTGTGGTAAAAGTAATAAACAGTTTTCTTTCTTATTCCTAACTTAATCATTGTTAGTTATTATAATGTGGCCAGAGTTATAGCAATACCAACATAAAGAAGTATGAAGTAGGTATTATAAAGTATGTACTAAATTGCTTTACCCTATCCGGGTCCATGTAACATAGTCATAAGTCCTAGACGTAATGCATGTACATGACTGCAATAAACCAATATGAATATGAATATGAATATGTAATTTCTAACTAATAATACCTATGTACCAAGTGGGTCCGGTACATAATAAGAGCAAAAAATTAAACCAAATTTTGTTCAGCTACTTTTGAAAATAACGTGTATTTTGATATTTATCACCCTTGAAAGTTTTTCCTAAGAGGTAATGTATTACGAATTAAGTTTAAAGTTAAGCTAGACTACGTCAATGACAACAATGATGTCGTAAATTGAAGCTAATATTTATTTTGTATGAAAAATTAGGAAATTATATTTTTCATTCTTTCTTCTCTTCATATTTTTTTAAAGTCACTGAACAAATATTGGTTAGTTTAAGAAGTATAGCCTACAGTTTAATTTTTGCTTTTGTTACACGCCCCACCCTGTATATCGCCCAGCACTCACGCACTTTAATAATGAAGAATCCAAAAATAACCAACCCAAAACTCTGGAAATAACCTTTCAAGATTCTTGTCAATTGGATTAATTCTGTTAAGCAAACGTTGAGAAGCGAACGCGCAGGTATAGTCAGATAAGCCGACCTAGCCGAATTGACATTGACGCTACTTGGCGATCGATCGAAATGCAGTCTGCCTTTGTCGCACGACTACAAAGAGCGAGAGGGACAGCTAGCTAGGAAGCGTAAGCGATTGTGTCGTTGGTACACAGGTATAGTCAGATAAGGGCCCCGGAAATTGCCTTAGCAGTGCCCCCAGAATCGAGTGGCCAGTGCCACAGGGCTGGTGATGGATCGCCTGATCGCATGACCGAGTAATTGTTACTTCAGCTTCGTTTGGCACTCGCGTGCGGGCTTTGTACGTGGCTATATAGGCTGTCAGTGATGTTTGGTTGGTAGGTGTTGGTTGGTGGATTATTTTGTTCGCGCTGGTTGGTTTGAGTTTTAATTTAATTGGTACAGTTAATGTTCTGTTACCTTATCTTAAAAGGCACTTTCCCTTGTCATAAAAGGTCTATAAAATTTACAGTCTCGTGCAATAATATGTTACTGTCTGGAGGTTCCAAAACTATGTGACATTTTTTTTTATATAGTTGTCACAGCGGACCCCCAGGCTCCCATGAGCCGTGGCAAATGCCGTGACAAATGCCGGGATAACGCAAGGAGGATGATGATGATATTTTTCCGGACTTTATACTATATATGCCAAATCACATAAAGTTTACTTCATGTAACATTCCTAGAATTACTCTACTTCGATCAGAAATAACATCATACCAACATCTTCGCAACAAATATTATTGAAGAAACGAACTTGGATAAAATAATCATGATAAATTACACTTCCAATTATTACCTCCACTCCATCACTGAATTAAACAGAAAATACCAATAGTATAATTTTAATAGTATAATTTGTAGTATGTATTTCTTTCTAATAATAAAGAAAGTTTTTTAATGAAAATACCATGTTTATTTGGTATTGCAGTAGTATATAAAACTAACAAGCACTAAAGCTAATTTGCGACATTTAGTCCGCTGAGGCCGCGCGGTACAGTGAGCATAATTCTTAACACATAATAAGCTTTTTGATATACTGCGACATCGTCCATATTTTCAGCACAATTTATGGCAAGTTTGAGCATGCCGGCCGGTCGTTTAATTATTTTCTCTTGTTTACAGAAGATTAAGATTGCTGCCGACCAAGCTAAGTGTCAATGGTTAACGCTACGTAGCAATTGAAACACAGTCTAGCTCTGTCGCACCATTGCAGAAGAGCGATAAGGAGAGCTTCAAAGCGTAAGCGGTTGTTCCGTTGGCTAGGTACGCTGGAGGCATAAACGTACGATTAATGGGAACTTCCAGTCAGCACGCGAATGATTGTGCATTTTTTGTTGCTTGTAAAAACGTAAGTATAACAATTACTAAACAATTTTGAAAATGACTTAATTTAATTCCGAACACCAACATCGACGTTTTTAAAACAAATTGCACCTTTTATTTCTGCCTCAAACCACTTTGACGGATGTACTTTATAGTTGTAATGAATAATACTTAATTTGGCTTGCTATATTCCTATTAATACACTAATCAAATAAATGCATGAGATAACCACAACCAAAGAACTACAAACCCAAAACATTGGATGGACTTATAATTTCGAGATCAATCTTATAAACGTTCCAATTTATTGCTAAGTGACCTATTCCTACGTATACCTAATAAATCTACAATACACATAACGCGTATTTATAACTTTTAAACTTAAAAAAGAACACTAATAATGAATTCCAAGTGCGTCAAACATTACTTTCAAACTCACTCAAGTAACTTTACATTCTCAAAATACTCAAACAAGTATCATTAATATTCTCAAAAACGGCTCCTCAAAGCAGTCGCTCGAAAGCTCCATTAAACAGAGCCATCACGAGTTTTATGCGTTTCCGAAGCTAAACGTTATGACATCGCCACGAAGTTTCACTCGTTTGTCCCTTGGTGCGAAAACACACGGGAAGAGGATCCGACTCAGATCGTGGCGTTCATCACAAAGCGTGAAATTCATACATAATATAGGTTGTGTATCTAGAACTAGTCCTATACACATTTTCGTTCAGCAAAAGAAGATAATATATGCGTAAAGCAGTCGATCAAAAGCTCCTTGAACAGATGTATCACGAGTTTTATGCTTTTCCGAAGCTAAACGTTATGACATCGCCACGAAGTTTCACTCGTTTGTCCCTTGGTGCGAAAACACACGCGGGAAGAGGATCCTACTCAGAACGTGGCGTTCAGCACAACGCATGAAGTTCATACATAACATAGGTTGTGTATCTAGAACTATTCCTATACACATTTTCGATCAGCAAAAGAAGATAAGTAATATTATTTGTAAAGCAGTCGATCGAAAGCTCCATAAACAGGTGCATCACGAGTTTTATGCATTTCCGGAGCTACACGTTATGACATCGCCACGACGTATGAAGATGTCGATTTACTTAGCTCAAAACAGAACGTAGCGTTTGATTTAAACAAGGCCACTTGAAATGCAATAATCAAATACAAAGGAAAATATTTTTGTTATCACGTACGATTCGTTTTAATATGTGTTTCAGTCAACAAATCATGTAAGCAAGAAGACCACGTTTTTTTTTTCAGTATTCCGTGATCCGTTGCCCTTATTTCCGCAATGAATCAAACCAAGATGACACGGTTTTATTTTCGCGTTTCGTGACTGACAAAGTTTCGTTCTCTACGGAGCGTAAGCAGTTTGCTTCTTTACTAAGCGGACAGAAACGTTAAGAATTCTCTATTAGTCTGTTCGATTCTGATCAACGTTACACATTAGTAATAGTAATTAGTATTACCTAGTATAAGTAAAGGTAAGCATAATATGCCTCACTGCTTTATCGTTTAAATAAATTCAATAAGTAAAAGTCTGAGATGATAGTGTCGTTAGGGTTTGACAGCCTCCATATGTGACGTGTAGATGAATACAATTCCCTCACAGCACCCGCGCGTTGCAGTCTCCATCAACAGCCCGTGTTTCACCAACCCTTACCATTGAACTTCGGTAATCGAAAACAATAACAAACGCAAACGACTTCGGAACATTCATTGAAAAGGAAAGTTTCACCCATATCGACGGAAGGTGGCAGGTGCTTACACGAGCATGGATGGTACCAATGGCATTGTGCAAATGTTTGTAGCTAGATAATAATAGGATTTGGACAAGCACTCAAACAGAGCTGATGTAGCTAAGTAAATGTTGAAATTTCTTATTACATTGGCCGAATTTGCATTAATACTCGAAACTTTGTTATTATTTGTTGATTAATTTAATTTGTTACATAACTGGACTGATATGAGAGTGAAAGGTACTCGTAGTAGTATGGAAATGACGGCTGATACAGAGGAATGGAACGAGAAGATCTACCCGACCCCAAATAATGGCAAAAGGCAAGTGAATTTACGATGAAATTGATGAATGATGACATTACTGGAAAGTCTATTAATTAGGATTAAATTAAGTGTGTACTATCTGGTTACAATAAATAAAGTAAGTTACATATACGCCTAACTATCTTTTCATTTCATTTTCTTGCCTGTGTGGTGACGGGTTAAGAATTTCACCACCCCTTTCTTCCCGTGGGTGTCGTAGAAGGCGACTATGGGATATGGGTTCAATTGTGGCGTAGGCGAGAGGCTGGCAACCTGTCACTGCAATGTCACAGTTTCGTTTTCTTTCAACCCCTTATTTGCCAAAAGTGGCACTGAAGCTTTAGTAGTTTCATGTGTTCTGCCTACCCCTTTATGGGATACAGGCGTGATTGTATGTATGTATTGTATGTATGTATGTATGTATGTATCATTTCATTATTTACGACGTCATCAGTAATTAACGCAAATTATGTCCGCCGGCTGTCATAAACTTTACCGTTACATTTTTAGATTGAAAACAGTGTCAACGGAGTATTTTATTAGCAATATGAAATGAAACGACGTTTCAGAATTTTGATTCATTATTTAGGTATAGCAATTCGACGATTTGGATTACCGGTTCATATAGCTGTTCACAGTCTGTAACAAAAGTAAATATATCTACAATGATTCCAACTCTTCCCTTATGAGAATAAAAAGCTCTTTGTTCATAACAGATGAACGTCTTGCGCGTTATCGTACAAAACGTTGAATATTATAAAATGTCGCAATAAAGTAAATAAGGAGACAGATGTACGTACTCAGAATCGTTCTTTCACGTACATTTAAACTTGGAGCTAAGATCTTGAAGTGAAGGTTGTTTGTTGTTCACGAGCCGTGAACACATAAGGCTCGAGCGGTGCTCGTGAGAAATATTATGAAAACAAATTCGCGTTGAGCACGTTCGCTGTGCAAGTAATAAATAAGAGAGCAAAAGTAGGTGGAGTGAGGAAGCGCGCCGCAAAATGGCATTGTTTGAAATTACATTACTGAGTTAGCTCGGAAAGACGCACATTTGCTACCAGTGGGTGGACACTGTCCTGATCGGGTGATACCGGCTTTTATTGCTACTTAGCAATTATTAGGGTTGGTACACTACTAACACAGGATACCTAACCAACGTCATGCATAATATGTTATCGTAAGCGATTTCGACGTTGGCTAAGTGCTCTGATAAGATAGTTATTTGATTTTTAATAACCGTAATTAATCGAATGGCATAATTATGAATTAGAAAGAAATAACTCTGTTAATCCTTGAACTGCCGTCAAACTTCGGTCATGGTATAGGAGTATGCTCAGAGTAACAATAAGTACAAGCCGCCAACGGACATGTCACACATAATTATTTTTAAAATCGGGACTTAATCGCGTAAAATAATGATGTGTAATAATCGTGAAAGTTTAAATCAGGATATGTCACAGTTGTTAGCTCATTGAGCATACGTTTATCTATCGTTATGTGGGTGCGTGACAACACGAGGCTGGTCGTATGTACACAACACAAATGACACAGCAAAAGGGAGTGTACAAGTTTCTGATGGGTTGGCAACGCGCATGTGACACTTCTTGAGTTGCAGGCGTCCATAGGTTACGGTGACCGCTTTCCATCAGGTGGACCGTATGCTTGTTTGTCACCGACGTAATATTAAAAAAAGCGCAAAATGTCATTGTTTGAAATTACATTACAGAGTTAGCCAGCGGAACGGCGCGCGGCGTTCATCTATTACGGGCTTGTAGCCTGTCGCGACTGGATTAGACGGTGCCTGGATTTATATGACCACGTATCTAATAACGGTCATATTTCAGCTTTTCTCTTTTAAAATGGTGTGATATCTCGGGGAATTGCGGGGCTAGTTGTGGATAATGGATAACTACTGAAGGAGTAAAGGAGACTGGCGACCAAATATACCTCTATGAAAGAGGCGCGTTCCTAGCACACAGAAGAACGCGTACTATGTTTGTATGAGTGACATATGACAGATTGACTGTTCACGTTTTTGACAGGCAGTAACTGTGAGGTAACCGAGAGGGAGTGGGCGGCACTTTCAGTGGGGAGCGGGAGTGGCCATACTGTACGATACTACTCTTTATTATACTGTGGTTTTATACTAGAGTAGGCACACTATTATTTAAAAGTGAGTCTTTCCTATTACTTAATGATAACGAAAGGTTTCATGAAATAAAACTATGGAAACGGATTATATCGTGTATAATGAAACGTCGGGATGAATTATAAATTCATTATACGCGATATGATCCGTTTCCATAGTTTTATTTTATGGGTAACTATCGCGGTAACCGAATAAGACAATACGAATATATAACACAATGCGAATAATGAATGGTTTGTTGTGAAACGTTTGCGCTTTTTTTTTAATATCACATGCTAGTAAGGTATTTTTGAACATCATAAACTCACGATTAGCTAAGTTCTTGGACCACCAAATACCTGCTGAGCAAGCTGGCTTTGTGCCTGGGCGTGGAACTCGAGAGCAGATTTTTAACGTGCGCCAAATCATAGAGAGATGCCGCGAATGGAACAAGCCGTTGGTTCTGTGCTTTATTGACTATGCAAAGGCATTTGACTGCGTTAGATGGAAAAATATGCTCAATGTGATGTCTGAGATGGGTGTTCCTGCCCATTTAGCGCATCTCATAGAAAACCTATATGCCGAAAGTACTGCCAGAGTCCGCATTGAGAATACGTTGTCAGACCAATTCAAGCCGGAAAGAGGAGTGAGACAAGGCTGTATATTGTCTCCCAAGCTCTTCAATATCTACGGCGAATATATTGTACGCAAGTCCACCGAGAACTGGGATGGCGGCATATCGATCGGCGGAAAGACAATATGCAACCTGCGCTATGCTGATGACACAACGCTCTTGGCTTCCGATGAGGAGGAGATGAGTCGTCTATTTAGGCGAATAGAAGCTGAAAGCATCAAATTAGGACTTCACGTCAACCATGCTAAAACCAAGCTGATGTTTGTATACAGGAAAGACCCACCTCCGCGAAGCCTTGAGCTAAAAGATCTCGATTGTGTCAGCACCTTTATCTACCTCGGCTCGCTAATATCTAGCAATGGTAGCTGTGACGCGGATATTATTCGGAGGATCCAGATAGCAAAGGGTGCCATGGCTCGGCTTGATAAGATCTGGAAGGACCGTGCTATACTGCAACAGACCAAGGTTAGACTGGTGTGTTCCCTGGTGTTCCCGGTCTTTATGTATGGTTCGGAAACATGGACCATCCGAGCAAATATGAATAAACGTATCGATGCGTTTGAGATGTGGTGCTGGCGCCGGCTTTTACGGATTCCATGGACGGCAATGCGTACTAACCAGTCCATTCTTGAGGAGCTACGCATAAAGCGCCGACTGTCAACAATATGCCAGGACCATACTCTTAGTTATTTCGGTCACATTTCACGTCGCCCGCCAGATAGCCTGGAGAGAATAATTATGACGGGCAAAGTTGAAGGCACGAGACCTCAGGCACCTCCCCCTACTAGATGGTGTGCTCAAATTACTGCACCCATGCGATTAAAACTGCACGAGGCCATGCGCTTGGCGAGGAACAGATGCCTATGGAGGGACCTAGTCTTCAACAGAATGACATGATGTCACGATCCTCAGCATTGAGGGAACGACTAAAGAAGAAGAAGAAACGGGAAAGGGCAGCATTCGCTCGGTGTACTCCTTACATTTCATTAAAGTGTCAAAAGGGCAACTACGTGTTGGCTTCGGCTCCGCGCACGCCTCCCAAAGGTCCCCGTATGGTTTTCATGATGGGAAAGACGAATAGTTGTTTTAATTTACCGAAGCGATAGCGAGGGCTACGTTTTAACTGAAGCAATTTGCTTTTGTATGTCCGGATGTTCTGCTCTACAGGTCGCAATTCTCTACCGATTCTCGTGAAATGTGTCAGTTATCGTATGGTATGTAGGTAATTAGAACTGTGAGGTCATACCACAGTACGGTTGCCAGGTTGTCAGCACCACCCAGGGATCACGTGTAGGGCTGTAGTGTAGCGGTGGGTAATACCTACCTACAAACGCGGTGCAAATCCAGTTCCATGGTTAGGTAAATGTGTACTTAACATACCTATACTTTGTTCAATCTGGAAAATAAAATTTAATTCTTTAATTCTTTAATTTAATTTTAATTCAAAGCCTAGCAGTTGCTGCCGCCTAAACAGTAAACACTATAGGAAATATCAGTTATCCAAAACATCGGCATGCATTTGGCAGAATTCTATAATTTTTGAGTCGTGAAAATTCACTTATAAAATCCTAAATTTCTCTTTACGAATACTAAAAAGACTATTCACCCAAACAGATGAAGAGTTTTCCGTCCAATTATCATCAGTAACGATTCAAAAACAACTCAATAAATATTTATAATAGCATCAAATAAACAAAACTACCCGTACTAAACTAAAATTACCCTATCGATATTCAATAGGACGAACCGTTCATCAATTTTTATATTCATATTTGTTAGGTTCTTTGTTATGAATAAATCTAGATTCAATTTGGATTCCTCGCGTTTGTTTTTGGAATTTTATTTATGTTTCAATAAATAACGATAGGAATATTTGTTATTTATTAGGTAAATAATTGAATACCAAATATTAGTTATTAGACTTTTTTTTTGTATTTGTACTTTTTATATTTAGTGTAGTTCTTGGTTTTAATTCGACATTTAGAGACCTTCTACATCTCTAATTAATTGTATAGAGTTAACTTTATTAGTTAGAACTTAGAATTAGTATATAATAGTATCAATTGTAATTTCAACTCAATTTTAAATATTTTCTAAATATGTACATGTGACGTGTAAAGTGCCCCTGTGGCCTATTTGCTGAATAAATTATTTTGATTTTGATTTTGATTTTGATTTAGTGATTATTAAACAACTACTCGTTCAGTTAGTACGCAAACATGTTCTTAATATTATATATTAACGCAACTCTGTAGCACTGACAATAAGTACAATGAGTACCTATGTAGGTAATAAGTTACTCGACAGCAAGAAAATGTATGTAGTTTCGATAGTAACAACGCCGCTGCATTAAAAACGACGCAACGCTATAGTAATGTTTCTGCAGGCAGTCATTATCCAAATGTCACCGTTTCGCGTATACAAGTGTCCACTGACCCGAAGACAATTCTGCTCCTCAAAGCAGTCGCTCGAAAGCTCCATTAAACAGAGCCATCACGAGTTTTATGCGTTTCCGAAGCTAAACGTTATGACATCGCCACGAAGTTTCACTCGTTTGTCCCTTGGTGCGAAAACACACGGGAAGAGGATCCGACTCAGATCGTGGCGTTCATCACAAAGCGTGAAATTCATACATAATATAGGTTGTGTATCTAGAACTAGTCCTATACACATTTTCGTTCAGCAAAAGAAGATAATATATGCGTAAAGCAGTCGATCAAAAGCTCCTTGAACAGATGTATCACGAGTTTTATGCTTTTCCGAAGCTAAACGTTATGACATCGCCACGAAGTTTCACTCGTTTGTCCCTTGGTGCGAAAACACACGCGGGAAGAGGATCCTACTCAGAACGTGGCGTTCAGCACAACGCATGAAGTTCATACATAACATAGGTTGTGTATCTAGAACTATTCCTATACACATTTTCGATCAGCAAAAGAAGATAAGTAATATTATTTGTAAAGCAGTCGATCGAAAGCTCCATAAACAGGTGCATCACGAGTTTTATGCATTTCCGGAGCTACACGTTATGACATCGCCACGACGTATGAAGAAGTCGATTTACTTAGCTCAAAACAGAACGTAGCGTTTGATTTAAACAAGGCCACTTGAAATGCAATAATCAAATACAAAGGAAAATATTTTTGTTATCACGTACGATTCGTTTTAATATGTGTTTCAGTCAACAAATCATGTAAGCAAGAAGACCACGTTTTTTTTTCAGTATTCCGTGATCCGTTGCCCTTATTTCCGCAATGAATCAAACCAAGATGACACGGTTTTATTTTCGCGTTTCGTGACTGACAAAGTTTCGTTCTCTACGGAGCGTAAGCAGTTTGCTTCTTTACTAAGCGGACAGAAACGTTAAGAATTCTCTATTAGTCTGTTCGATTCTGATCAACGTTACACATTAGTAATAGTAATTAGTATTACCTAGTATAAGTAAAGGTAAGCATAATATGCCTCACTGCTTTATCGTTTAAATAAATTCAATAAGTAAAAGTCTGAGATGATAGTGTCGTTAGGGTTTGACAGCCTCCATATGTGACGTGTAGATGAATACAATTCCCTCACAGCACCCGCGCGTTGCAGTCTCCATCAACAGCCCGTGTTTCACCAACCCTTACCATTGAACTTCGGTAATCGAAAACAATAACAAACGCAAACGACTTCGGAACATTCATTGAAAAGGAAAGTTTCACCCATATCGACGGAAGGTGGCAGGTGCTTACACGAGCATGGATGGTACCAATGGCATTGTGCAAATGTTTGTAGCTAGATAATAATAGGATTTGGACAAGCACTCAAACAGAGCTGATGTAGCTAAGTAAATGTTGAAATTTCTTATTACATTGGCCGAATTTGCATTAATACTCGAAACTTTGTTATTATTTGTTGATTAATTTAATTTGTTACATAACTGGACTGATATGAGAGTGAAAGGTACTCGTAGTAGTATGGAAATGACGGCTGATACAGAGGAATGGAACGAGAAGATCTACCCGACCCCAAATAATGGCAAAAAGGCAAGTGAATTTACGATGAAATTGATGAATGATGACATTACTGGAAAGTCTATTAATTAGGATTAAATTAAGTGTGTACTATCTGGTTACAATAAATAAAGTAAGTTACATATACGCCTAACTATCTTTTCATTTCATTTTCTTGCCTGTGTGGTGACGGGTTAAGAATTTCACCACCCCTTTCTTCCCGTGGGTGTCGTAGAAGGCGACTATGGGATATGGGTTCAATTGTGGCGTAGGCGAGAGGCTGGCAACCTGTCACTGCAATGTCACAGTTTCGTTCTCTTTCAACCCCTTATTTGCCAAAAGTGGCACTGAAGCTTTAGTAGTTTCATGTGTTCTGCCTACCCCTTTATGGGATACAGGCGTGATTGTATGTATGTATTGTATGTATGTATGTATGTATGTATCATTTCATTATTTACGACGTCATCAGTAATTAACGCAAATTATGTCCGCCGGCTGTCATAAACTTTACCGTTACATTTTTAGATTGAAAACAGTGTCAACGGAGTATTTTATTAGCAATATGAAATGAAACGACGTTTCAGAATTTTGATGCATTATTTAGGTATAGCAATTCGACGATTTGGATTACCGGTTCATATAGCTGTTCACAGTCTGTAACAAAAGTAAATATATCTACAATGATTCCAACTCTTCCCTAATGAGAATAAAAAGCTCTTTGTTCATAACAGATGAACGTCTTGCGCGTTATCGTACAAAACGTTGAATATTATAAAATGTCGCAATAAAGTAAATAAGGAGACAGATGTACGTACTCAGAATCGTTGTTTCACGTACATTTAAACTTGGAGCTAAGATCTTGAAGTGAAGGTTGTTTGTTGTTCACGAGCCGTGAACACATAAGGCTCGAGCGGTGCTCGTGAGAAATATTATGAAAACAAATTCGCGTTGAGCACGTTCGCTGTGCAAGTAATAAATAAGAGAGCAAAAGTAGGTGGAGTGAGGAAGCGCGCCGCAAAATGGCATTGTTTGAAATTACATTACTGAGTTAGCTCGGAAAGACGCACATTTGCTACCAGTGGGTGGACACTGTCCTGATCGGGTGATACCGGCTTTTATTGCTACTTAGCAATTATTAGGGTTGGTACACTACTAACACAGGATACCTAACCAACGTCATGCATAATATGTTATCGTAAGCGATTTCGACGTTGGCTAAGTGCTCTGATAAGATAGTTATTTGATTTTTAATAACCGTAATTAATCGAATGGCATAATTATGAATTAGAAAGAAATAACTCTGTTAATCCTTGAACTGCCGTCAAACTTCGGTCATGGTATAGGAGTATGCTCAGAGTAACAATAAGTACAAGCCGCCAACGGACATGTCACACATAATTATTTTTAAAATCGGGACTTAATCGCGTAAAATAATGATGTGTAATAATCGTGAAAGTTTAAATCAGGATATGTCACAGTTGTTAGCTCATTGAGCATACGTTTATCTATCGTTATGTGGGTGCGTGACAACACGAGGCTGGTCGTATGTACACAACACAAATGACACAGCAAAAGGGAGTGTACAAGTTTCTGATGGGTTGGCAACGCGCATGTGACACTTCTTGAGTTGCAGGCGTCCATAGGTTACGGTGACCGCTTTCCATCAGGTGGACCGTATGCTTGTTTGTCACCGACGTAATATTAAAAAAAGCGCAAAATGTCATTGTTTGAAATTACATTACAGAGTTAGCCAGCGGAACGGCGCGCGGCGTTCATCTATTACGGGCTTGTAGCCTGTCGCGACTGGATTAGACGGTGCCTGGATTTATATGACCACATATCTAATAACGGTCATATTTCAGCTTTTCTCTTTTAAAATGGTGTGATATCTCGGGGAATTGCGGGGCTAGTTGTGGATAATGGATAACTACTGAAGGAGTAAAGGAGACTGGCGACCAAATATACCTCTATGAAAGAGGCGCGTTCCTAGCACACAGAAGAACGCGTACTATGTTTGTATGAGTGACATATGACAGATTGACTGTTCACGTTTTTGACAGGCAGTAACTGTGAGGTAACCGAGAGGGAGTGGGCGGCACTTTCAGTGGGGAGCGGGAGTGGCCATACTGTACGATACTACTCTTTATTATACTGTGGTTTTATACTAGAGTAGGCACACTATTATTTAAAAGTGAGTCTTTCCTATTACTTAATGATAACGAAAGGTTTCATGAAATAAAACTATGGAAACGGATTATATCGTGTATAATGAAACGTCGGGATGAATTGTAAATTCATTATACGCGATATGATCCGTTTCCATAGTTTTATTTTATGGGTAACTATCGCGGTAACCGAATAAGACAATACGAATATATAACACAATGCGAATAATGAATGGTTTGTTGTGAAACGGGAAAGGGCAGCATTCGCTCGGTGTACTCCTTACATTTCATTAAAGTGTCAAAAGGGCAACTACGTGTTGGCTTCGGCTCCGCGCACGCCTCCCAAAGGTCCCCGTATGGTTTTCATGATGGGAAAGACGAATAGTTGTTTTAATTTACCGAAGCGATAGCGAGGGCTACGTTTTAACTGAAGCAATTTGCTTTTGTATGTCCGGATGTTCTGCTCTACAGGTCGCAATTCTCAACCGATTCTCGTGAAATGTGTCAGTTATCGTATGGTATGTAGGTAATTAGAACTGTGAGGTCATACCACAGTACGGTTGCCAGGTTGTCAGCACCACCCAGGGATCACGTGTAGGGCTGTAGTGTAGCGGTGGGTAATACCTACCTACAAACGCGGTGCAAATCCAGTTCCATGGTTAGGTAAATGTGTACTTAACATACCTATACTTTGTTCAATCTGGAAAATAAAATTTACATACGAAATCGGTCTGCATTAATTGCTAGATAACGTTGAGCCTAGCAGTTGCTGCCGCCTAAACAGTAAACACTATAGGAAATATCAGTTATCCAAAACATCGGCATGCATTTGGCAGAATTCTATAATTTTTGAGTCGTGAAAATTCACTTATAAAATCCTAAATTTCTCTTTACGAATACTAAAAAGACTATTCACCCAAACAGATGAAGAGTTTTCCGTCCAATTATCATCAGTAACGATTCAAAAACAACTCAATAAATATTTATAATAGCATCAAATAAACAAAACTACCCGTACTAAACTAAAATTACCCTATCGATATTCAATAGGACGAACCGTTCATCAATTTTTATATTCATATTTGTTAGGTTCTTTGTTATGAATAAATCTAGATTCAATTTGGATTCCTCGCGTTTGTTTTTGGAATTTTATTTATGTTTCAATAAATAACGATAGGAATTTTTGTGATTTATTAGGTAAATAATTGAATACCAAATATTAGTTATTAGACTTTTTTTTTGTATTTGTACTTTTTATATTTAGTGTAGTTCTTGGTTTTAATTCGACATTTAGAGACCTTCTACATCTCTAATTAATTGTATAGAGTTAACTTTATTAGTTAGAACTTAGAATTAGTATATAATAGTATCAATTGTAATTTCAACTCAATTTTAAATATTTTCTAAATATGTACATGTGACGTGTAAAAGTGCCCCTGTGGCCTATTTGCTGAATAAATTATTTTGATTTTGATTTTGATTTTGATTTAGTGATTATTAAACAACTACTCGTTCAGTTAGTACGCAAACATGTTCTTAATATTATATATTAACGCAACTCTGTAGCACTGACAATAAGTACAATGAGTACCTATGTAGGTAATAAGTTACTCGACAGCAAGAAAATGTATGTAGTTTCGATAGTAACAACGCCGCTGCATTAAAAACGACGCAACGCTATAGTAATGTTTCTGCAGGCAGTCATTATCCAAATGTCACCGTTTCGCGTATACAAGTGTCCACTGACCCGAAGACAATTCTGGTACACTTACAAAGTACGCGCAAATCATCCTCGGATCCTTCCGCTATCCCGGCATTCGATACGGCTCTTGAAAGCCTTGGGTCCGATTTGACAACTAATCTCAAGATTTGCCATCTGACCTCCCAACCCGAAAGATAACTAGGCCTTATTGGGGTTAGTCCTGTTTCCTCACGATGTATTCTTTCACCGAAAAGGGACTTGCAAATATCAAATGGCATTTCGCACATAAGTTCCGAAAAACTCATTGGTACGAACCGGGGTTCGAATCCGCGACCTCCGGATTGAAAGTCGCACGCTCTTACTGCCTGGCCACAGCGCTTTAATTCATAGGTTCATTGCTCCTTAAAAAATACGATCGCAAGTATTCAGTACAAAGTAACCAGCACATATTATGCACATATTATTTTTATGTAAACGCCCTTACCCAGGGCAAGTTCAAGAGCACGATTTACAATACAATAAACATTTGGCCCAGTGTTCGTCGCTCGGAAACAATGCTCCCGTTGATCCGCACCTGTATGATGGAACAAAATTCGCGAAAACATTTCGGCGACGTAACGCGAACGTGTTACGACCGTGGGAGCGATTCTTAGGACGAGAGACAAAATACTTTTGAGACGTAAGGAAAAAGTGGGCTGATTTTGTCGCAGATCGAGTGCCAGGCATCATAACATACGACACAATTTGAACTTGAATATACACTGAATGTTAGATTCTGACATAGATCGAATATGTCTGAGTCAATTTTGACGTTAGTTCAAACAAAAACTTGACTTTTGACACTGACTGGCTGGATATGCATCCAATAATTATCATATCTAGAGCAAGTATTTGACGTAACGAATAATTTGCAAGTTTGAATTGGGTCAAAACTTTGATAATAATGTTTTAAGACTAGAGCTTCTACCCTGATTTTTTACGCTTTAGAATAGGATAAGAAGAATAGGATCTCGATATATTATGAACGCGATAAAGTGACGAAAGCCACTGAAAATAGCATTCGTTGTATGAAGAACGAGAATAGCGGCCCCAAAATGGTTATTTACTAAAGAAAAAATACGTAGGTACCTACATTTTCCTTTGGGTTTACGCTCGCGTCGCTAAAACGCATAGTAAAGAGATGCTTTTATATCAATGCGTGAACCCACACAGTAAGAAATATAACTGATACGCAATAATGTGTTATCCCACATGCATTTTGCAATATGATGTCAACTCAAATATTTGTCGATTAAAATTGACATTTTATTGCAAAATTAATAACACATTATTGCGTATCCAAATGTCGAATGGTTTAAGAATAACGGCCCAGGCACCTCGTCAGGTGCTCCCGATTCGAATTGCTTGTTTAACATATTTTTTCGTTTCTGTCTCGTTTACGTTTAACGTAACGACTCGGTACGCGGTATGTTTTTGAATGATTTGGTTCTTGGAGATAAGCATTGCTTAGTGTCAATGTTGGCCGTGCCTACAATGTTTAATTACGTACCTAAAGTAAAATATGTTATTTATGCTGTTATTCTGGGTACTAAATCATAAAATACCCGTTACATTTCAGAAAAGTGTCGAAAGGATCTCTTCGTGTTGGCTTCGTCGTCCCAATGCTCTAACATAAAATTTCAAATTGGCTTTAAAAAAATATCCTTAATTTGTGACGTTCCACACAATAGTTATCTAGCCTTCAAGTGCTATAAAGTCCTTTCCCTGACCCTAGTGCATATGGAGTATAAGAATCCTTTTGCGTCGGAAAGCCACATTTATTCATAGCAATCATAACTTTGAGTTTGACTATAAAGTATCACTGAAGACAGCATAAATTGCTATACTCGCAAGAATGAAAAGAGCATTATGATATTTAATTGCAGATGTAATTCATAATAGTTTTCCATCGTATTTCATTGGAAATGTTCGTATTTGTCGTGCTAGTTAGGTGAACGTTAGTACTTCTTAGGACCGGTCATCAAACCGTCTGTCACCGTTGAAGCATTCGTTAAATTGTATTGTATGGGAAGTTCCATAGACGTCTGTTGCATGACGATGATGTGTCTGTCAAATGTGGTTGATGAAACTGGCCCTCGGCAGACTGAAATTAGTATAACACGTTTGTGTTATCGTGATTTTATTTAAAATTCCTTATGACATTTGACTACTTTTAATATCGACAATGAACTAAAATGTGTTAATTTATTATAAAAATAATATAATATATATCTCTATCCATTCTTTAAGGGTCTCTCAAATGTAATAAGCATCTAAGTTTCTTCATGCTACATGAAACATACCTACATAATCATAGACAAAACACAGTAATTGTGAAACAATACAGACATCTAATTGAAAACTAATATCGTCTTTCATTTGTAATAGACTGGGACACATCAAAGTCTTTTAATAACTACCATGTTGAAATGTCAACTATAAGGTCAAGGTGCGGCTATTGGAATTTAATTAAAAGGGAATTTACACTAATGAAAAAGGTACAGTCGTTTCAAGGACAGTAGCGTCGGCAAAAATGTTATTGACTTTCATTGTAAATTATGAAGCATGTGTAGGTAGGTAGTTTGTGTTGTTTTGAAGTTTTTGAAACGAAAATGTAAGTACAATAACACTAAAAATATATAATATTCTATGCGATATAGGGGGATGAATACTTTCCCCAAATTGAAATATTGACATCATACTACCAATCCTGTCCGGAAAAAAGATATGTAAAGGAATTTCACACAGCCTTGCAGTACTTGGATTGTATAGCAACCTTATTTGCTTTTTTATAAACCTCAAATTCTGACAAAGGGTGTGTGAAATTCGTAAGATACTAATTTACACTCCCTTTTTGGTTCTCGTTTTAATCTATCAAGGGCATGTGGGATTATTCGCTTTTTTAAGTTGCCAAGAGAAAGATTTGACGTTTTTTTTTTTCAATTGAATTATAAATTAGACCAAACATCATTGCCAGTTTTTAATTTAAAGATAAATTGTTTTTTACGAACCACTAATCTTATACCTAAATACAAAACATTAAGGTATAGCACATTTGTTTTCGTCATGCTGAAAAAATAGCAGCATTTATTTAACGAAGGTCTGTCAAAAACACGACATGTCAGACTGTCGGAGGGCTGTCTTGTCGACTGCCCGGGGCACTTAATTAATAGTTGGGTACCTTACGATAAATGAACAAATGTTCGATTTTTATGATGTTTTACAGTAAGATGGATTATGATTGGATGTAATAAACGATGTTAGTACTTATATCCTGTGTTGGTGTAATATAAAAAAAAACACATAAAGAATTCACACGGATAGAATGCTCTTTATTGGTACACTATTTGAAAGATAACATATTAAACACTTGTAGGTATCTAACTTTTAAAATTAAAATCTGCATATTCTATTAGTAGAATGATTTGGTATTATTTCAATGGTCATTGACGTAAAGATTTCAATCGCATCGGCCACTACAAAATTTAAAAATAACTTTTTCTACTTGTCGACTATAATCTGTCAATTAGGCCCCACAGACTAAACTATAAGTGCTAACTTTTCAGTGTTGGATACTCTATGGCAGTTCCGACTCAATTATAATAAGCTCGTTTTGGTTGACTTTAGTTAACTGTAATAATTTCAAAAATAGAACTTCATACAATTTCTATACTAATTTGCGATACCTGGCAAATTTTCCTGCATCTGAAACACATTTTTTTTTATCTGTCGCGTTATCGGCCAATCAGAGACGGTTATTACAAACAATTGGTTGCTAGGTAATTCGATGTTGATACAACGGTGAACGACTCTAGTAACATTAATTTTAACTTGCAAGAATGATGATATTTCTGTCCATTGATGATGAAGATGATGACTCGTAGAAAAAGTATTGTATACAATAGTGATATAATTAAGCTTTTCACTCTCGTACCGTACTATTAGGCCACTCAGCAAGCTTCGTGGCCTAAACATGGTACTCGACTGAAAAGCTTTGTATTATATCACGATTGTATAAAATACTATTTTGAAGGCTCTTTGACAACGAGTGGAATAAAACATAAGTACATCATAATATTTATGTACATCATATACTCAGTTTATTCTTTCACTATTATTTATGTAGACTTCAGACGTAACAAATTTATTTATAAAAGATTCGTGGGTTATGATACCAACTAAGTACATACTGTTTATATTTTTATAAACATAATCCTATTTTCTTTCAAACGTTATCGCCGAAAATGAGCCTTACCACAAACCTAGTTAAGTCTCATCACAAGATAAGTATCTCAGTAATGCGGGCAATAAATAAAAAGCTGTGTCGTGATTGATATCACCCAGGGGTAATCATTCTGCAGCTAACTAGAAGAAATATACGTCGAGGATATATCACTGTAGCAGGGCGGAGCAGTAACTAAAAGTAACATTTTCTGAGGTTCTTTATCAATAGGTAAGATTTTCCGCCATGGAAAAATAAAAGGATTACCTACTTAAAATTAAAAAGTGAATTAAACGTTAATTTAATTATAAGGTTGCTGATAATGAAAAAGGTTGTTCATAAATGTAAATATTTTTTAATCTGTAATTTATTTAGGTACGGCAATTAAAACTTAGTCTGCTTTTTGCCGTAGTTCACTAGTGGGTTTTTGTCTTAGATTACTATTATCAAATTACGTGATATTTCCAACGAACATTTCTTGAAGACGTTACTTTAGGTTTTATGTGCAGATTTTTGCTGGAGGCGCGTAGCGTTTGAATTTAAACTAAAGTGTTGGCGACTTCTTTGCACAACGTAGGTATTTCAGTAGGTATCAGCGTTGCAATATAGATAGAAAATGCCACCAAAATCATTTAGGTACCTAGTTTATATTTAAGCTAGTTATTAACCTCTCGTATGCTTAGGAGCAGATCTGCTCCATATTGTTTCAACTTTAACATGTAGTTATTATGACTAATATATTAATGACAATTTTTTGACAGACGCATACGAAAGGTTAAGTAAGTAAGCTTCAATACGTAAATTTTTGCATGTAAATAAATTTCTTTATCATTCATAAAAATATATTGCTAAGAACTTTTCTAAATTGTCACTAAAATAAATTCATACAAGGTAGGCACCAACTCCATAATAACAATTAATCAT
This sequence comes from Leguminivora glycinivorella, assembly GCF_023078275.1. Classification (NCBI taxonomy): domain Eukaryota; kingdom Metazoa; phylum Arthropoda; class Insecta; order Lepidoptera; family Tortricidae; genus Leguminivora; species Leguminivora glycinivorella. The sequence goes on along the minus strand of NC_062974.1, from coordinate 18,553,424 downwards.
ATTGTTCGTTTATTGCTCGCATTCGCTGGATATTGCCATGACAAGTGACAATATAATTAATTAATCGCACTGACTGTTAATATCGTAAGAAAGTGTCTTGTCGAGAAGACGTCGCTACAAGCTGACCAGTCGACTTGGAGGAAAATTATGTCATATTATTTTAATTAATATTTTGGGGCTATTTAATCCGAGTAAAAATACTTAGAATAAGATATATTTTCTCTATACATTTTTTCATTTAGATTGACAAGACAAGAATTGCTGAATTGCTTCATTTAGCAAACAACCAGCATGGAATACGACCAATTTCATATGGACCGCCATTTGCGACTTTGAACGCATCATAGATGGTCATAGATGGTTAATAATAATGTTTTTAAACTCTAAGATATTTTTTTATTTGTAAAGCTACTTTGTAAACAGGAGTCAATGAAGCTTGCCTAGGTGGAAGTCATTTAGTTTAAACTGTTTAAAGTAATGCTAATACTTATTATAATGGTCCCCGAACCCGAAATACACCCAACTACTTGTTTGACCTGCCCTTAAAAAAGGGATATTATTAAGCGCACAGCAAAAAAATAATCGCCTATCAATTTATCGTCATCAATAATATACTTCTGTACATCAAATTAATTACTTCACTGCAAATAAACTAAATGATTAACAAAACTAGTAATGCAGATTATTCCAAAATACACATCAGCACGACATTACTTTTTTCCTGTAATGCAAGACAATTAAATTCCTTTAGGAACAAAAATACAACAATCTTATCAAAAATACTAATTGCGCAGCAATTTACCCGTCTTCATAGCAAATTATTCAATTCGAAGAGCATACATCCTTTTTTCTTATTTTTTAAGTATTCACGTTCAGCTAATTTAATAATTATTATAGCTACAATATCATTCATTGCATTGTTTCTAAGGAACAGAACTGTCACCGTCACGAAAACAAACTTTTGCTAGAAAATTGGGTTAGGTTAGGTTAGAACTGCGACCCTCACGGAAACAAACTTTTGTGAGAAAAGTGGGTTAGGTTAGGTTAGAACTGTGCCCCCCCCCCCCTCCTGAGGGTGCCCACCTTGCCGTGGTGGGGGGGCTTAGTAACCGTGGACTGGTCACCCACGGCGAAGCTAAGAGGTACCCAGGGCTGGCTTGTTGCTGGACGAGCTGGCCCGAGGAGGATGCTCCAAATGGGCTTGTAAAGCCCACTTGAGACGAATTTGGGAGGACTGCCGTGGGAGGGAAGATCCGGCAGTATGGGATGCCGCTCTGTGCCCTCCCACGGTAGCCGAGGTGGGATCGCAGGAGGAGAGGCGTGATGGTATAGCGGTGCGCCACTCTCCCTACCCCCTGCGACCTTGGCGGGGCCGCTCCGCTGTAGCGGCATTGGTGGGGCCGCAAGGGAAGAGGAGTGCCGGTATTACGGTGCGCCGTTCTCCCTATCCTTTGCGGCCGACTAGGTTAGCGGTGGAACCAAAGACCATGTCCACCGCCGGGCGCCGGAACTCTTCTGGCGCCCATGGAACCTGCGGGTGATGGATCGGGAGTCCCATCACCCACCTAAACGAGGTTCCGAGCTGGAAGGCCCTCCCGTGTTCCGAGGGCCTTCAGCGGAGTAAGCTGCCTAAGCAGTCTTCGAGAAGGGCCCGCAAGGGCAACGCTGACGGGGTATCGGAGGCCTGCAACCGAGTGCCCGAAACCCCGTCCAAAGAGCGAGCGGCGGAACGCCCCAGGGGGTTTAGTCCGTGCGAGTCGGACATACCCACTGGCTTCTCCCGGGCCAGTGGGATCCATAACGGATTCCCCTGGGTCAAAAAAAAAAAAAGTTAGAACTGTGCCCAAGGAGGCGGCCATCGTTGAGTCTTGGGGGCAAAGTACCTAATGGTTCAGTGGACGTTAGGGTTGAGCATGAGGTGGAACAACTCGGAGCTGCGCTGATTCGCATCTGCGACGCAGCGATGCCTAGAGCAAAACTTCTTTCGACGAAACGACGGGTGTACTGGTGGATACCAGAACTCATTGCTAGAATTCACTACCAGAATCAATTGCGAAACGCTTGCGTGGCTGCGCGCCGTCAATACACAAGAAGTAGAAGAAGGCGCATCCGAGTTCAAGAAGAGGAAGATGCTTTTTACGAATTGTACAGGGCCGCTCGTAAAACGCTGCATAATGCTATCGCGCAGGCCAAAGAGGCCAGGGAAGCGCTCAGGGATCCATGGGGCAGATCGTATCGGAGCGTAAGGCAAAAGCTCCGGCCCTGCCCCCCCCCCCCCCCACTGACCAGCAGTCTCGAGCCGGATCTTTTGGAACGAGTTGTCAGTGCTCTTTTCCTAGAAAGGGGCGGCTTTGTGCCACCAGCTATGGCATCTGGTTGTGCCATACCACCAGACGTGGTTAGAGAGGTACCGCCAGTCACGGAGGTCGAACTGAGTGTTGCTGTCTTGAAACTCCGCTCCAAAAAGACAGCACCCGAGCCAGACGGCATACCTGGGCGAGCCCTGGTAGTCGCGCTCAGCGAGATGGAGGAAAGAGTCAGAAACCTTTTCACTGCGTGCCTAACCCAGGGACGTTTTCCCGATAGGTGGAAAACAGGCAAGTTGGTGCTCCTTCGGAAGAACGGGCGCCCACCTGATCAGCCGTCAGCATATCGCCCCATAGTGCTGCTTGACGAGACGAGCAAGGTCTTAGAAAGTATAGTCGCCGCCCGTCTCGTTAAGAGCATGCAGCCGGGTCTGAGCGATTGCCAATATGGCTTCCGTCCGCAGCGTTCGACACTAGACACAATTGCCCACATAAGGGACTTCGCAGAAGAGGAGATCTCCCAGGGGTGGGACTGTGATGCCTGTGTCACTAGACATTTCGAATGCATTCAATACCTTACCCTGGGAGACAATAAAGGCGGCACTCAAATATCACAATGTGCCCAATCATCTACAAAACACAGTGGCGGAATACTTTGCCGGGCGCGTTGTGGTATTCCCAACTAAAGATGGCTGGGGAAGACGGAAAATGGCGTGCGGTGTTCCACAGGGCTCGGTGTTGGGGCCGCTCCTGTGGAACATTGGATACGATTGGGTCTTACGCGGGGCCACTCTGCGGGGGGTCAGCATCTCCTGCTATGCTGATGACACTCTCGTGTCGGCCCGTGGCAGAACCTACAGGGAGGCCGCCTATGTAGCCACAGCTGGGGTAGCACACGTAGTGCATATGATTCGGGCGCTAGGTCTGGAAGTCGCACTGCACAAATCCGAGGTTCCGGTCTTCCACGGGCCTCGAAATAAACCTCCGGAGGGAGCCCAAATTACAGTGGGGGGAACTTCCATAGCCATCGGGTCGACGATGAAGTACCTGGGACTCGTTCTCGACGGTAGGTTCGAGGAACACTTCAAGCGTCTGGCCCCAAAATTGCTGGCTGCTGCCGGCGCGCTTGGGCGTATTCTCCCAAATCTGGACGGGCCAGGAGGAGCATGTAGACGACTCTATATGAGCGTGGTACGTTCAATGGCCCTCTACGGGGCGCCAATATGGGCGGACACCCTGAGATCTAAAAGTGAGGCCCTTCTGCGTCATCCTTAACGAGCTATAGTTCTCAGGGTGGCTCGAGCGTACCGCGACAATTCGTACGCGGCAGCTAGCCTACTAGCCGGAAGCCCGCCGTGGGACCTTGAAGCCAAGGTTCAAACCGCGGTCTATTGGCGGGTGACGGCAGCAAGGAGGGAAGAGAACTGGCCTGCCCCTCAAGAAATCCAAAAGTGGAGAGAAGAAACACGAGAAGTGCTCTTCGAGCGTTTGGAGATCCCGGGAGCTAGCCGGGAACCAGAAAGAAGCGGCCGCTGTTCGGCCCGTTCTAAAAGAATGGGTGGAACGTAAGTACGGCGCACCTTCTTTCCATCTCACACAGCTCCTGACGGGGCACGGCTGCTTCGGCTGGTACCTGTGTGAGAGGGTGGGAAGAGAGCCTACTACAGCGTGTCACCATTGTGATTGAAGAGCAGTGGACACGGCCCAACACACGCGCGAAGAGTGCCCTGCTTGGGATGAGCCTCGCGCTGCCCTGTTCACGGTTATAGGGGGTGATCTCTCACTGCCGGCGCTAATACGCCATATGCTTAGCAGTGAAGAGGAGTGGGAGGCAGTGACCACCTTTAGCGTCGTTGTCATGACGCAAAAGGAGGCCGCCGAAAAAGTGCGCGAGCTCAGCGCCGCAGAAGGCCAGGCAGGCGGCGAAGAGTCTTCGCAGAGAGACTGATGCCGCCCTAACCGAAACTTGCGGGTGATGGACCGGGAGCTACATCACCCGCCTGAAGAGTTTCTGTGCTGGAAGGCCCTCAAGCGTTTTAAGGGTACCTTCAGCGGAGTAGGCTGCATGACCAGCCACAAGAGCCGGGCCCGCAAGGGCAACGCTGGCGGGGCAACGGTGGTCTACAACCGTGTTCCCGAAACCCCGCCCAAGGCGAGCGTCGGAACACCCCAAGGGAGTCCATGGGAGTCGGACATACCCACTTGTCTTTCCCGGGCCAGTGGGATCCAGGTTAGAACTGCGACTCTCAGAGAAACAAACTTTTGTGAGATAAGTGGGTTAGATTAGGTTAGAACTTTCACCCTCACGGAAACAAACTTTTGTGAGAAAAGTGGGTTAGGTTAGGTTAGAAGTAGTCAATAAGTTTTAAGAGAAAAAAACCGCCGCCTTTGGGGTTCTGGTGAAAGCTACTTGCGAATGTTGGATTATGTAGAAATGTGTAGGTATTTTTTTAAACTGCTTTTAATGCTTTAATTATTTGATGGCAACAAAAATCAATATACGTATACCGGGGTTTGAGGAGTTTCCTCAATTCCTCATGAATCCGATTATAAGAAATAGAAGCTTGACAAAATTTGACTTGAAAAGTCAATATGCAAAATAAATGTTACTGTTCTGAAATCCATGCTGTTTTTATAAAAATACCAAAGTCACTATAAGTGTGCCATTCAGATTTGAGGAGTTCGGTTCTGACCATCATCTGCAGTTCCACTGCACCAAATTTCACTTTTCTGGACGTAAGTGCATGCTGTTCTTATAAAAATACCAAAGTCACTATAAGAGTGGCGTTCAGATTTGAGGAGTTCCGTTCTGACCATCATCAGGAGTTCCACTGCACCAAATGTCACTGTTCTGGACGTAAGTGCATGTTGTGCTTATAAAAATACCAAAGTCACTATAAGCGTGCCGTTCAGATTTGAGGAGTTCCGTTCTGACCATCATCAGCAGTTCCACTGCACCAAATGTCACTGTTCCGTACGTAAATGCATGCTGTTCTTTTAAAAACACAAAAATCGCCATATGTATGCCTTGAAAGGCAGAAGAAGATCTGAAGATTTGAGGAGTTCCCTCGATTTCTCCAGGTTCCCATCATCAGAACTGGGTTCTGAGAAAAATGGGACCAATCTGTATGTATATACAACCAATCAAAAAAAATTTCAAAATCGGTCCAGTAACGACGGAGATATCGAGGAACAAACATTAAGAAAAAATACTAACTAATAGAGAACCACCTTCTTTTAAGATATTTTAGGCGGCGGTTAAAAAAGCCGTTCTTTTCTGAATGCGCTTTAAATTTTTTTTTTTTTTGCTGGTCACTTTATGTTGTAATTAATAAAAAAAATGATTGCAATTAGAATAAAATGCTGTGTCATTTAGATTAAACTGCTGTATATTATGTAAAAATAGAAGCTACATTTAAAAAAAAAAGCGTTGCTAGGTATACTGTGCGTTAGTAATTATTAGCGATGCAATCATGAAAAAGCTTTACTAAAAGTTAAAATAGATGCACGCCACGAATATATATTGAAGTGTATTTAGTAATATTTTGAGTTGCAAATTTTGCTGTTCAATTAGTATTTTTGATATGAATTTGGACTATATTTGCGTAAAAAAAGTATTTTTTTTGATTTTCGTTTAAATAGCACCCCTTAAAAAATGCAAAATAAACTAAAATAGCACATATGCATATTTTGAAAGTAGACAGTCTAAACAAAATGCCCTCGTTTTAATTTGGCCTGTATTCCCTCATAATGTTCATAGCATATGTTATTGTGTTGCCACAAGTTACAGACTGTAGCGGTGAAACTTAGCTTAACAATATACGCGTGATTTAATAAAATACCTAACTACATAACCATAGAGAACATTACTATAAGTTTTTTAATTTTTATAAACATGATGTATTTGTACAATCAACCAATTGTAACCCTAGACCACAGTAGAACTATGTCATAGTGACGTTATAAATCATATTGTAAGAAATCTCGTACTGCTTGTCATTTCGACATGGTTGTAGAGTGTCCTAGGGTTACAATTGGTTGACTATAATACATACATATTTTATTGGTTGACGACCGGTCTGGCCTAGCGTGTAGTGACCCTGCCTGCTACGCCGCGGTCCCGGGTTCGAATCCCGGTAAGGGCATTTATTTGTGTGATGAGCACAGATATTTGTTCCTGTCATGGATGTTTTCTATGTATATAAGTATTTTTATATTATATATATCGTTGTCTGAGTACCTGCAACACAAGCCATCTTGAGCTTACCGTGGGACTCAGTCAATCTGTGTAAGACTGTCCTATAATATTTATTTTATTTATTTGATGTCAATCAATGATTATCCAATACAGCTCAACAATTTTAAAAGTGACTGGCAAAACGATCTCTCCGCCTGACGTAAGCTTAAATAAGTCGCAATTGGCAATCAAATTGAGTGAGAGAGATCAGAAATAAGTCTATACATAAATCGTATTGCTGACGGGCAATCATACTCAATAAATATATGTCTAATCCTACTGAATAGAAATACATAAAAGTTTCAATACCGCAACTGCTTTTCCCTAGCACCGCCTCAACTGTTGACGGCCGTAAAGCCACATGCTGCAACCCCTTCGTCCCTTCCAATTTTTCCGACCAACTTCTCAACTATATGTGCGTTTTGGATAAGGGTCGTACCTGCATCAGCGCCACCTAATGGCACATTAAGGTAGACAGTTTCAGGCGCGGTATTCAAATCGTTTTACAAAAGTCAGGCCAGGCTACGCGGGACCGATTACTACGGATCTTGTTAGGAACTGAGGTTCTAATTACATTGGTAAACTCGAATCGAGTAATTTAGTAGGTAAAGAGAATATACAGGGTAGTCGGCATGCCAGATGTCGTCCATACGAGGGTACAGTCAAAGTTGAATGAACTCTGGTTTTCAATTAATGGTGCCTTTCGACGGTTTAGTGTTTCAGCCTGTAATTGAAAGTTCTATTAAGACTGTAACTTATGATGTACCTAGTCAATTACGAATATGTAGTTAGTGTAAATGTGTAGAACCTATAATTATATCATCGTTGTTATTATGAACTAAAACTTTGTAAGTGTTAAGAGTTTTGAATGATTCACGGTTATTTTCATTAGACTTATATTGACCGTGATTACCTTTTTGATTTTTGTCGAGCTCCGATATTTCGACGCAGTTGCATGCATCATGATCACGGTAAACTGACGAAGGCGGGTGGATGTCAATGTTGCGTAGACAGCGCGCGATCTACCCTCCTTGGCGCGCGTCGGCTGCGTTCACTTTCAGCGTTACCACTGGTCGCATTCACACTCTACGGTCTGTCCAAACACACTACACTCACAGTGTCACTACGTTTGTTTGTAAGTGTTTTTGATCAAAATCGTGAGGTGGGGCTATGCTGTACATAACTTAGCGTGGAAAGAGCAGTCGTAGGACGAAAGTTCTCTTTCTGCTCAGCCGGCCTAGCCGAAATGACAATCGTTGAAGCTAGTCGCCGATCGAAACGCAGTCTAGCTCTGTCACGCCAATACGGAAGAGCGATATAGGTATATAGCTGTAGCTACAATATATAGCTGAGTACGCAAAATAAACACCTTACCAGGAAAACCAAGATGGTTGTTTATCAGACGTGCTCACTTTCACACATGTCATGCTTAAGTCAAATTAATAACATAAGTAGGTAGTTAAGTATGCTGCGCATATGTATACTCTATTATTATATTTTACAACCTTATCAATCACAGTTTGAGCGTCATATCCTGTTATTCGCAAAGTTAATCAGTTCAGGTGTCTGGACAACAAAGTAATTTATCATATTATTTTACGACCGGCCCTAATCCAGTTTTCACACTATTTTTCCGTACGTGTTTTCTAGAAAGAAACGTAATTAATTATCTTATGATTTTACGACCGGTTCGAATTCAGACGTCATGCATATTTTCTTATCAATATCCTCACTACCGGAAGATGGGTATAAAACCCTTTGCTCATCCTCAGGAGCTTGGTTGGATAACGGCCGGCAGCAGTAGGGCTAGCAATCACCGGATCGCCAAGCCGTCCACAAAATGACGGCGTCAGACCGCCCCACATGGATGGGGCGCGCCCCGACACAGCCCCCACAGCGCCCAGCGCGGAAGGGGCCACTCACACCCCAGCAGGGGTGTCGAATGAAGACGCACCACCACCACCAGGAGCTCATTCTGTCCTCTGCGAAATAACTTCTGACATTCTGCCTGACACTCTGTCCGTCAGTTACTAGTAGTAATTATAATTAACCAGTTGTAACTAAGTAATAAAGTTAGTATCTGCAATCTGAGCGTTAATTATTGACGACAACCAGCGCGTAGTTCCCGACACCGAAGATAGTAGACCTCCCCCTCGGTCGAGACCATCACTAGGTACTTATGTAAAATAAATACATTAAACAGGTGTAACAAATATAATATTTTTACTACTAACTAGTACCAGTTGTACCTTTAGCCTGTTCCATTTACCGTTTACGTTCAAACAATCACAAACTTCTGTACACGCGTTGGCAGCAGGTGTTTCTGACAATGGGTTCTAATTTGTCAGGTTTATGATAAGTCGCCCCTTATCACGTGACGTCACAAAACGTTGTCAATCTGTCCGCTCAATTCATGTAAGAGACCATCTCGAAATCACTACATTATCTAATATTTCAGTGGTTTGTGAATACATAGAATACCCCCATTGATTGCAACCTGAGAAACAAAGTATAACATATTAATTCATAAAATTTTAACCGCCTTTTAGATTCAATCTACATTGAGACAAAATCTACACAGTTGGCCCCAAAATAAAAGAAAAGTTAATTTTTTTTTTTTTAATTTTTTTATTAAGCAGAAACGTCTGCTAACGATTCTAAACATTTTTATATTAAAGGAAAAAATAGACGTCACCCTAAGACGTGTAAAAAAAAAAAGGAAAGGCATGGAAAGATTTGCGAAGTCCGGCGTGGCTTCCGTAGCTCAATTGGTAAGAGCATTGCACGGATTGCAAAAATGGTGCGGGTTCAAGTCCCGCCGGAAGCGTAAATTTTTCCATTTTTTCCTTTAATATAAAAATGAAAAGAAAAGTTGATTGGATTGTGCGCTAAAAGCATCTCAGATAATTTTACTTGTTTCACTGGATCTGTGGGCTTTATAAGTACCTCTGAAAAAAAGAGATCGTTGCGAGTACAGCACGAAAATTGCATTTTTTATTTTTTTAAAGAGTACCTAAAACGCTGCAGGTAAACGTAGTCAACTAGAAACCCTTAAGCTGGGTCCACACTTGTGATATGGTGACGGACCGGACTACGTGGCATCGAACAGGACATGTTACGCTAAATGTGGACGATCTTAGTTGTACTGACACGGTCACAATCCATGAGTACGACGAAATGTTACAAGTGTAGACGCATGGTGGCGAACTAGACTGCTGCGTGGCGTGGCACGCGCGATTGTTATTCATCCTTCCAATAATTGCTAAGGGCGTAGTGAACGCACTGCCAGGACACGTCTTGACGTGATCCACTTCTATCCCGTGTCTGTCCCATGTCTGTATCTGTGTCATCTGGCGTACTTCGACACGTGTCAAAAATGCAAGTGTGGACGTGTCCTGGTCACGCGGGCAATAGCGAACATCCTTTGATAAAAACCGACTTTCAATGGATCGGCTCGAAACACGTAACTTTGATGCGTGACAGTACACAGATCAGCGTCCACATTGGGACTGGTTAGTAGATCGTAACCTCATACATTGTCCTGAGAGTTATCCTGTGTCCGGGAGTTTCTTCCAGTGTTCGGAATGGATTGTGCCGTACTGCAGCTTGTAACAAATTGTTCGCGTAACAAAATACGTCCACATTAGCGGTACTGACACGTGTTCGTGATACGGTCACGGGATAATGTTCGGCAAATTGTCACAAGTGTGGACCCAGCTTTATAGTTTCGCCATGTCTGTCTGTCCGTCCGTCCGTCCGCGGATAATCTCAGTAACCGTTAGCACTAGAAAGCTGAAATTTGGTACCAATATGTATATCAATCACGCCAACAAAGTGCAAAAATAAAAAATGGAAAAAAATGTTTTATTAGGGTACCCCCCCCCCTACATGTAAAGTGGGGGCTGATATTATTTTTCATTCCAACCACAACGTGTGATATATTGTTGGATAGGTATTTAAAAATGAATAAGGGTTTACTAAAATCGTTTCTTGATAATATTAATATTTTCGGAAATAATCGCTCCTAAAGGAAAAAAAGTGCGTCCCCCCCGTCTAACTTTTGAGCCGTAAGTTTAAAAAATATGAAAAAATCACAAAAGTAGAACTTTTTATAAAGACTTTCTAGGAACCTTATTTTGAACTTGATAGGTTTAGTGGTTTTTGAGAAAAATACGGAAAACTACGGAACCCTACACTGAGCGTGGCCCGACACGCTCTTGGCCGGTTTTTTATGTTTATACTAGCTTTTTTCCGCGGCTTCGCACGCGTTAGAAAGAGACAAAAAGTAGCCTATGTCACTCTCCATCCCTTCAACTATCCACTTAAAAATCACCTCAATTCGTCGCTCCGTTTGGCCGTGAAAAACGGACAAACAAACAGACATACACACTTTCCCATTTATAATATTAGTATGGATGTACCTATGTATATTTTACTGGCAGGGTTCTTGAAACTACCTATTATATTACACGTTCGAACATAGAGTTCCTGAAAGCATATTATCAGTTGATTTTCATACGATTAATAACATGTATACTTCCATTTAGACTTAGTTCCTACTTAGGATAAAGAAAAATTTTGAAACAAGCATGCCGTGTTTGCCTGTAATTGGGTGAATACTCAACGCAAGCTTATCTTATAAGTAAATTTAATGTATAAGTATCTTTGTATTACGCCTGTTGGCAAACCTAAATAAATGAATAAAATGAATAAAAACAAACGTAGCGTGCGAATTATTAAGAGGGCTTTCGTGTTAAAAATAGTGAAATCGCAACCGAGCGCTCGATCATACCGTGTGTGGTATCAAATTAAAGGGCTTTGCGAGTAGTTTATAAATATATATCACATTATAGGACTTTTTCTACTTGGTCTAACAAAATATGAGAAAATGTCCAAAAGTGGTAATAATTGTACCGGTGAAGGCTCGTTTTCAAAAAATTGGCAAAAATCAATAATAGCAATTTATAATCACTAAGGCATAACAGCAATTTAAGTAAATGTTGCAGATTAATTGGACAGTGTTATGGAATAAGCGATCAAGCGACAGTTAGTTGAAATCGAGAAAATGAGCTAGAAAGATTTGAAATTTGAATCAATTGTTGTAAGTTCATTTATTAAGTAAAAAAGTTAGTTTTGACATTGAACCTATAAAAGTGTTCATAATTTAAATAGATAAAAAAAATAACACCATACCTATTCAAGTTTCGAAGTTATTAACGTTTTTCCGCTTGATTCTTTATTGAACTAATACTGGGATGAGGTTAATTTATTTCGTCGTAGCGTACTATGAGACATATTTTGTCGCTTGATTCTTTAATGCAAATTGTTAGAGGTAAAGTGAATACTGGAATAAAATAACATTCCATATATTTGAGTAAATAGTGCTATTGTAAATAAATGAACAACAATGTTTTCCTCCACAATGATTAGGACTAATCCGTCTAACAATTTAGTTTTGTTCTCCAATCAACTTTTTTTAATAAATGTCAAAAAAATCAGCATATATGGCAAAATTGGCATTGTAACTAATAATAATTCATTAGTACTAGCCAGAATTACACACATAAGATATTATGATATAACAAAACCTTGATACTTAGTTCTCATTAAGCGAAATATCCTGCAATTTCAAATATGTAACAACGAATTAAACGACACTATTAGGGCGGTTAAATCGATATTGCGTTTATAAATCATCAAAACTTTAAACCAAAACGAATTAATAACATTTTTATGGCGTTTAACTCGATTTTTCGATTTAGAATATACGCTTATTATAATTTGTAAAAGTAAATTTGGCGTTCAATTCGTTTTTACGTAACGACTTAGTAGACAGGGCCATACAAATTTTAAGGTGTCGCTTGATTCTACCCCTTAAAATAAGGCTGTAAGCATGATTTTTCAACAAATAAATAGTCAATACTATAGATTATCACATTTATATCCGAACTGCATTCATAACTTTTTTTTCGGATTTTGGCGCTTAGTTCGCTATTCCATAACACCGTCCAATTTAGTACAAAACTTACTTCGATGTGATGTAGATTTTCAAAGAAATTGTCACTTAATTTTAGGTAATTTCTGAAAAAAAATTAATTCGCCTTAGGCTAGTTTACTCTTTTTCAAAAACTTAAAATAAAAATCTAGTCTGAAATGATTGTGGTACAGGATATACGAATTATAAATTTACCCGTTTTAATATTCAAAATTGTCCAAATTTTACAAATAAGATCGACTGATTCAGCTCTATACGTGCGTTTTTCTAAACGTGCATTAGAGAAAAATTCAGAATTAATTTAATGAGTTAGTTTTCAAAAATCCAGTCTTATAAAAATCAAGATAATAAGATGCTCTAACTGGAACTTGAATTAAATAAATCTATTGGATAACGGAAAGTGTAGTATTTCACCGACTAAAACTATCAATTTTACATTCTTTTGACGTTTTTTTTGAAAGCAGCCTTAAGATTAGGCTGCCAAAGACTGACTTTGCCTAATTATACGAATAACCTTCCACTATCAAATATAACCTGACATCAAACGACCATTAATAAGGCCACTACATACCTATAAACCAAATCATTCCCGAAGTCACCTGGCTTGGTTCGCGTATTCTCATACCTTTATAGGTTATGTTATCCAAATTTACGCGTCATTCTAAATGGCACGATGTATATAGGCGATGTCGTTAACGTAAAGGCATTACTCAATGGTGGCAACCTCGGAAATCGACAGGACGCGCCGATATCTGGGGCATCAATTCCAGGATACTCGGGTTAGGCAGCTATTGTGTATGGGGGAGTTCGTTTTAATACTTGCCGAGCACGGGACGGCCAGTATAAACCGATCCCCATATCAGTGTATAAGCACACCTCGGACACTGGCGATCAAATATATGAAAGAGACGCGTTCCTAGCACACATTCTAAGCTCGTGTAAGTGAACGCATACCATGCTTGTAACTATGAGTGAGATATGACAGATCGAATGTTCGCGTTTTTGACAGGCGGTAACTGTGAGGTAACCGAAAGCGGGTGGGCGGCAATTTCAGCGGGGAGCGGGAGTGGCTATACTGTACGATAGTACTCTTTATTATACTGTGGTGTAAGTATTGCGAGAGGATTTCGAATGTTAAGAATATGGAGTCGTGTTTCTAGTTTCCAGGTGCTGTGGCCGAATGGCATTTCTGCGACGCGAAACGAAAACGAAACGCCGCGAAAGGTAATCTGGCTCTGTCGCGCCAATACGCAAGAGCGATAGGGATAGCGTTTCGACGAGCGTTTCGTTTCGTGAGCCTTTGTGCCATTCGGCTACGTACCCTGACTATTCATTTTAAACGAACAAATCAAATCAGTAAATGTCAATCTGATTTATAACGTCACTATGACATAGTTCTACAGTGGCCTAGGGTTCCAATTGGGTTGACTGTACCATTTAATGCCGAAATCGGCTTAAAAAGTCCATTATTTAATGTTTCGTTTAAAAAATAAATTACCTACACAATTTAGAAACTTAAGGGCCACTTGCAAAATGGAGGGTTAACCCGAACTTTCTCTTATTCCTGTAAAAGTTCAAACCTTATGTACTCGTACGAGGGCACCAGGACCCAGGAGGTTAACGCACCATTTTATATGGAATTTGACAGTTGACAGCCTACTTACCCTGAGTTGGTTGGTGCAAGTGGGCCTAAGACAACTTTCAGGCGTCGTAACATGTACATAGTGTCCACTTCGCCATGGACAGAGTTGTGATGTAACTCCCTACGCTTCCATAACACCTTTTATTTTGAAATTGCTAGGGCCCTTTGCATGTGAGTGACGTTTGATTTCAACCAGAAATCGCCCCGGATTTGCGACATTGTTAGTAAATTACGTAATTTTGATGATATTTAGTACGAGTATCTGATGACACACAAAAAATATGCTTTTTCTGAATTTATAAGGAAAAGTATTCAAAAAGGCACATTATTATAAAGCCTGACCTTCAGGGTAATCATGGTCGCGCGATAAATGATAAAACATCGGACCATCCCTATCGCACTTACAAATAGTGCGATAGGGACGGCCTGAAGTTTTATCATTTATCGCGAGACCATAATTGCCTGCCAGAAATAAATAAAAAATAAATATTATGGGACATTCTTACACAGCACAGATGTCATATATACCATAGATCAAGCAAACGTATCTACTTAGCGTGTCAAATGAACTCAGTGAAATCCACTGAGTTGTCCGTCTTTACTCGCAGCTTGCAGCTTTCGGGCGTCAATTTTTGTAAGTTGAAGTCAACCAAAACATAAAAAATGCCTCGTTACGTGATATTCAATTGCAACAACACAAAAATTATGAACAATCAAGAGCCTGAGACATATTTAAAATTACAGGCAAAAATCAACTTCAGTACAAAATTTTACACGCTCGGCCCCTATACAAATATATGAATTTGTTTCTTCTATCTAAATTAAGTTCTGTGTTACACAGATTGACTGAGGCCCACGGTAAGCTCAAGAAGGCTTGTGTTGTGGGTACTCAGACAACGATAATATATAATTATAAATACTTATATACATAGAAAACATCCATGACTCAGGAACAAATATCTGTGCTCATCACACAAATAAATTGGGATTCGAACCCGGGACTGCGGCTTAGCAGGCAGGGTCACTACCGACTACGTGCCATGTTGCGGAATTTCATTGAAACTATTTTCTTCATCTGAATAACAAGCTAACAGCGTCCAACTACATATTATTTAGGTATCTTAATGGTCAAATTAAACAATTCTTGAAATATCAAAACGCCCATACTCCTGCAAGCATTGCTAACTATACCGGTACCGATTGTTGCGCGCTCACAACTGCATTTGTCGGTTGTTTGAATCATGACTTGCTGACTTCGCGCCCAGGGCCGGGCTTGTGCAGAATCAAATAGTTTCATGCTATAGTTTCAATGTGAATTGCAAGGTATGTTAATTAAAATCATATCGAATCTTAAGAGACTTTAACACATCCCTGAATAACCACAAAATTAAAATTTTGGAAAACCCCCGACATAACAATTCATGAAACACGGCTAAGAACACTCACGACTAACTCGGCTTTCAAACAACAAAAACTAAATCTAAATCGGTTCATCATCCGTTCGGGAGCCACAGACAGACACATACACAGACAGGCAGGCAGACAAGACAGACAGACAAACAGAAAGACGTCAAACTTATAACACACTGTTAAAAAGAAAGGAATTCATTTCATCGAACTTTGACTCGATTACCTACACATTGCACCATTCATTTTTCAATAAACGCTGCTAAAGTTGAATTTATTGTGTACAGGTACCCTACTAAACCGGATTTAATGTATAAAATCGACTATGGAATTATTTGACTTAGCATTAATTAGCTTACTACGGAAATGAAAACATACCGAAATAGTATGTTTCCATTCCCTTAACAGACACACACTTTCCCATTTAATAATCTTAGTATTATTAATTAACAGTCTTCACATGCTTTCATTATTTGCTAAATTTAAATTTCCCAGAACTTTTGTTAAGTATAGAAATTGTACAATTTCAGGAACTTCTCCTCGGTACAATGCTACATACGATAAGTTTTCTCTTAAAGCACTGCTCGTACTCTACGATACAGCGCAGTGCTACGACTTAATTTGCGCCCAAAACTTCACATACTTTTAAGTAGGTCCCATCTCATCATTACCTTTCAGCGACAGATCGTTCATAGAACCCTATATTTTAACAGTTATACCTACAAATGTCATACTCGTACATGTATTTTTTTATTTAGCAGAAAGCAAGGAATTACCTTAAAAACACACTTTTTTTGTAACATGGTTATTTTTTACGCGATTCAGACTGAAAATCGCGAGATCTTTCGATCCTGATAAGAGAAAAAAAACGACCCAAGAATTCCATACATTTTTCAAACCTTCCAATCCGTTACCGCCATGCAAAATGTATGAAAAAAACCGGCCAAGAGCGTGTCGGGCCACGCTCAGTGTAGGGTTCCGTAGTTTTTCGTATTTTTCTCAAAAACTACTAAACCCATCAAGTTCAAAACAATTTTCCTAGAAAGTCTTTATAAAGTTCTACTTTTGTGATTTTTTTCATATTTTTTAAACATATGGTTCAAAAGTTAGAGGGGGGGGGAACGCACTTTTTTTCCTTTAGGAGCGATTATTTCCGAAAATATTAATATCATCAAAAAACGATCTTAGTAAACCCTTATTCATTTTTCAATACCTATCCAACAATATATCACACGTTGGGGTTGGAATTTAAAAAAATATCAGCCCCCACTTTACATGTAGGGGGGGTACCCTAATAAAACATTTTTTTCCATTTTTTATTTTTGCACTTTGTTGGCGTGATTGATGTACATATTGGTACCAAATTTCAGCTTTCTAGTGCTAACGGTTACTGAGATTATCCGCGGACGGACGGACGGACGGACGGACGGACAGACAGACATGGCGAAACTATAAGGGTTCCTAGTTGACTACGGAACCCTAAAAATGGTAACGGAATGGGAAAAACCGTGGGACACTTTTTTTCTCCTATTAGGATTGAAAGAGCTCGCGATTCTGTGTGGAAACCACATAAAATTTTCCAAATCTAAAGAAAAAGTGGGGTGGACAACTTTAAAGAAAATGGCCCACCTTTCTCTTTCAAGAAAAGTCCAGCATAAAGCACCTTTTTCAGGTACCTACTGGGGGCATATTTTCTCCAAAGATTTACTTATATAAAAGATTTTTTGACACGACATGACTGACCAAAATTTCAACGAATGTACGATCTGCAGCAGAAATGTATGGCGAATTTATCAATGAATTCATTCATAATTTCTCCATGCACTTTTGCAGCTGATAGTACCTTTTAAGTATGTTTGTATTTATGCATCAAAACAGCTTTCGGTGTGAAATGCCACTGTTCGAGGGGTGTTCGACCGTTCGTACGACCAAGCTCATTACAACGCTGATGGACATTTTTGAAATTCCATCACGGTGAAACGACCGGCTAAGCGCCAGACATGCCGGTGTTAGATGTATTGGAATATCCCGCCGGTCGTTACGGCCGTTACGGGGAACTTTGCACGGCTACGGAGCCTACAGGACAGTACACAATGTACTTACTACCTACTAGATACGTTCAGGAATGTATATTATCGCTAAACACATTATATTTAGGGAACAACTGAATGTCCGACAGTTTTTGTGCCGCAAATTGTGCTGTTATAAAAATCTTGTTATTTTGCACGTTTTTACTTACGCTTAAATAATATATCGCTTATTGGCGACATGTTCCTAATTAAATTGGTAATTTTTCATCAGGCATGATACTTATAAAGCGATTTGTGATTTTCAATTTTTTTTAATACTACGTCGGTGGCGAACAAGCATACGGCCGCCTGATGGAAAGCGGTCACCGTAACCTATGGACGCCTGCAACTCAAAGAGTGTCACATGCGCGTTGCCACCCCATTAGAAACCTGTCCTGTCCATTTCAATTATGTCTCACGAAAGTTTCACTTTCACATATTTATCTAATAAGTCATTTTGTTATATATGTACATGTTATATATAAATTAATAATTAAAAATAAATTAGGTAGGTACTAATTGTTTCCTTGCTTTCCCGGAACACGGGAACTATCGAAGCTCAGGCTCATGTAGAAGTTATTTATTAATAACAATTACCAATATTTAAGTGCAACTACTTACTGTACAATACGTTTTCTTATTTTTCCCCTCACTAGCTCGAAAACACGTGTTTTGTCCTTTAATACCAGCGGGTAAAAACGCATTTTATCCACTAGTGGGTAAAGTAATTTGACCTTGAATAAAGTCATCCAGTAATAAAGATGATTTACCACCTGTGGAACTACTGGAAGCAGTGATAAACGCATTTTTTGCGTTGTAGTTTCCTCGCTATGGTGAGGGGAAAAGTTTTGTGTTGCACTCGGGTGCAAATGTATTTTACTTCTCGTGTGTTAAAAAACTCGCAAGTTCAGGATTCTATTTTCGAACCACTCGCTACGCTCGTGGTTCAACTATAGAATCCTTTCACTTGCTCGTTTTTCAATTCCACACTCGGCGTTAAAATACAACTTTGCCCCCTTGTATAACAAATAACTATTATATAATTAGGTCTGTTGACGTTTAAGAATCAGTGTAGGCAACAAAATATGTATAAGTGTACACTTTTTAAAACAGTTTAATTCAAATAAGTACCTACTCAAAAAATATTTGTACACTATACTAAAAATATTCTATTTTCAATAAAGAATATTAAAATTTACGAGTACCTAAACGAACCCTTTCACTTCATAAAAATACAATATTTTATCTGAAATTGCTCACTGACATTAAATTTATAAAAAGCAATTCGTAACTACAAAAGCTTTATTATCTCGTGCGCTCACACAAGCGTTCTAATTAAACGACATCAAAGTAAAGGTTGATAATATATCAATAAAAAGTTTTCTTAATGGGTTTCTCTGTTCTCAGATCCTGGGTACGATTACATTGTTTCTGAAGGCGTCCAAACTTGCCGTCTGCTTTGTTAAGATAATCTTGGTGTGGCCCCTGGAGACGTCAACAAAGGAAATTGGATGGGCAGTGAGCCAATACCTTTTAATCCTCCATTCTTTCTGATCTTGCTTATCTGCTTGTATGGCGCGTAATATGGATGTGTCGAGACATTATACCTTAAGCGGGTGATAGAAGTACGAACATTACGTGCAAGTACACGTACTTATTGGCTCGACGACGGCGCAAAAATGACGGGGTGTCGGGGAGTTTGACGTGTCTGTCTGTCTGTTTGTCTCTTTGTCTATTTGTATGTGTGTGTGTCTGTCTGTGGCATCGTAGCTCCCGAACGGATAAACCGATTTAGATTTAGTTTTTATTTGTTTGAAGGCTGAATTAGTCGGGAGTGTTCTTAGCCATGTTCGATGAAAATCGGTTGCGGTCGGGGGTTTTTTCAAAATTTTAGTGTTGTGGTTAGGTTATTCGAATGTGTTTTTTTTTAAGAAAAAACACAGTTACATAGTACCTTAAATTAAATTTTCGCCAAACTGTGAGACAGTTTGTTGGCGTAGCGCTCAATTAAACTTTAAACTACATTACGAGTAGATTAGGTACTTTACACTAAGATTAAGATAACAACATTGAAGTAGGTATATAGCAATAGACAGTCTACGATAACAAAAACTTTTTTATGACACCGTAAGTACGCGCACTTTAAAACCGCCGCGCATAGTCGTCGACGATCCAAACGGTTTGAATTCTTCGTCGAGCCATAAGTACGCGTACTCGCTCGTACGTCTATCACTCAATTTACGTATGAAGTGCGAAGCTCCTCATAGTTTGTGCCCTAGTGAATACCGTGAGGCTTAGAAGATATTTCATTACAGTGTAAGCTAAGTTGTCTCTCAACTAGTACTTAACCACAACAGTATGGAGTGTTAGCTAGGAAACTTTACAATACTGTAAACCATCTGTGTTATGAATACATTTTTAGTTCATGTTAAGTAACATAATTATTTCCCAGGGTTAAATCCATGAAGGGTTTGGAAGTAGTCATTGTAATGTTTATGAATAAAACAATAATTTAAAGACACTTCATGTAGCGCAGTCGGTAGGACGTTCTAGAAGTTCCTCAGTTCATTCGAAACATGAATAACAAAATCGTCTAAAACAAATGCACTCACTGTCACTGACAGTTTATTGACACTACATTAAAGAGTATTGGATCATTCATAATAGCCTGTACTTGCGTTTCGTTACACGCATTTGGCAATAATCAAACACTATTACAGTCATTAGCCTAATAGATAAATTATACGTAAGTCGTAACCTTTACTTGGCATAGAATTAAGGGGCAGCCTCTACCCTGCCTGTAAAATTGTGTATCTATAATTTATATTAACCTCATCATCGAAAATTAGCCTTTCATTTCACAATCAACCACAAATCTACCATATCTGCACATGAAATACAATTAATATCACACATTCCTGCTAAATTGATATCGCTTTGCTAAACTGTTCCACCTACAAACAGCTCTTAAATAGGAGCGATACGTCGCGCCATAACTTTAGGGAACTGCCAAACTGGCATTACATTAGAGGGCAATAAATGTCGCCGGGGTACCTAGCCAATGTAACAATCGCTAACGCTTCGTAAGCGTATCGTAGCTCTCCCTATCGCTCTTCTGAAGAGGCGCGACAGAGCCAGACTGCGTTTTGATTGCCAAGTACCTTCAACGTTTGTCACTTCAGCTAAACCGGCAGAGAAGATCGTGAGTGCACGCCTTATCTTGCTGGGCGTCGAATTGATGCGTTTAATATCGGAAACGCTTCTAAAATAGACTCAGAGTGCTGGATGTGGCTGAATTGATAGCAATAAAATTTACTTCTTGGATGCAACTTACTTTGAGATAAAACCCGTATACTTTTGTTACATTGTTACACATATTTATGGACAATACGTCCAATAAAGTAGTAAGTTTTAATAAGTAATATATCGAATCTCGAGAAAAATGACGGAGGCACTATTTTGAATATTTAAATACCTATGTATTATAGTGCTTCCGTAAATACATTGATAACACATTATTTCAGTTTTTTTTTGGGCACTAAACGAGTCAGTTACGTTGATGATTTAAAAATCCAAACTTTGAAATTAATTAAAGACCATAGAATCTCAACTCTTTCACCCACTGAGAGAGCGAACTTTACAAACTTCCAACCATATTGACATTTGTCCCAAATCTAGGTCGCAAGCGGGGTTAATAAATCAATTAAAAGTTGGTCCCAGCCCGTCTAGAACTGTATTTCTTTGGACACCTAGCATCCAACTCTATTAGAATGCCTGCGGGGACGTTACAGTCGACAAAGCACTCCTTTAATGTCCTCGACGTTTATGTCAGGCGTTCAACGGTTTCATCTAAATCAAAAGTTATGATGGCTGCAAATAGAAGTGCGTCAATCGGGATATCATCTAGGGGTTGCTTGCTGGGTGTGTAAGACATTAGTCAAAATGAGTTTCCTTTCTATTTTTAGGCGGTTGAGGATTCATTATTATTAAGAGGGCCTCGCCCTCTGTCGTTGCAGCATTTTCCAATCGTGCCTATTCTCGGCCTTCGCCTTGACTTCTTGGTATGTGTGGCTGTGGCTGACAGCACCATTCCTTAACTTGCGCCATGTATGGCTTTCTAAGTCTTCCTCTGCCTCTCTTCGCCTTGATTTTTTCCCTCCAGGATGGTAATGTTGAGTCCTTCGTTTCTGAGTATGTGGCCTATGCATTTAGCTCTACGTTTTTCTATAACGGACATTAGGTTTCTCTTCTCTTTGGCCTTATCTAGAACCTCTTTGTTGGTACGTTTTTCCGTCCAGCTGATCTTCAGCATCCTGCGCCAACACCACATTTCAAATGCCTCCAAGCGCTGGCGGTCCTTATTTGTAATGTTCCAGCGGTTGAGGAGTTTAGGTTTATTTGATATGTCTGTAAGTAAAAGTAGACGCTGTATTTATAAAAATAAGCATAAATAGTCTGTCTATTAACTGAAGAGAAAAGAAAATATGAAGCAGCAAATAACATGCCCATTTGGAGTTCTTTTATTGCTATATAAAATGACTCTCGACATACCAATTGATACTTATTAAACATTTTGGGAGATTAATGTTTTTCCTAACGGTTACAGATTAATTTCCCAAAATGTGAGGTTATGGACATCATGTTACACATCGTCACTACTTTTAAAAAATCTCGTATCTCACGCTGTTCCTCAAAGTTAAAACACAGTAAGTCTATATGCATTCCATACATACTTACTACAATTTTCTTTTCATTGACAGACGAAGATACAAGTTTTTTTAAAAGTAGTGACGACATATAACTATGTGCCTACCTAAATACTTAAAAATATAATGTTACTTTACCACTACGTTTGGTAATATTGTAATAAGTTGGCTTAGGACTTTTTACGGTATGCCGTGGTTTTAGAATCCGTGGAGTCGCCATATGAACATTTTTCGAAGTCAAAGTCACAAGTCAAATATTTATACATACTGTCACATCGTTAAGTACTGAGTTCATTTTAATCGAACGTTAAAATAATGTTATTATTATTAAATTTTAAAGTCCAACAGGAATAAATATTTATACTTAAGTATAAGACATAGACATAGATATAGAAATGCTTTATTTAATATCATATTACAATGTTGAAATTAAAATAATTGGATCAAACTGGTTGATATTAAAAAGGGCCGCGACTCGGCATAATGTTGCAGTAAATTTTACTATAAATACTTTCAAATTTTTTCATATGGCGACTCCACGGATTCTAGAACCACGGTATACCATAAAAAGTCCTACGCCTAGTAATAAGTACTTACCAATGTATTCAAACGCATCAATGAAATTTAAGACTAGGTATACCGAACTAAGTTGCATACAAAGTCAATGTAAAATCGTGAACTACTGTAGCCGGCTCAAACACCATTCCTGTCCCAATAACATTTCCCACTTTGTTTACGGCCAGTATTTAAACGCTCATTTCGATTCCGACTTCCCGGCCTTTGTTCATCGGCTCTTTTTTCCAAAAGGATGTTCGGTGAATTGCAAATCTGCTCGGTTCACTCGGCTTCAAGGCTCCCTTGGCCTGGCTCTGTAAATATTTAATGCATATTTCATGGAGTCTCGACGTTTACTTTGTAAGAGATCAGATAAGATTTCTCCTGTAGGTAATCCCGGTATTAAACGCTAGTGATTTCTTTGGCCGCTGATGGAATTTATTTGGACATCACAGGAATAGCTGCTCTTCTTTCGTCCCCTGCCTGCTAAAATGACACATTTCAAAATTTTTGATTTTTGAGGTTATTGTAGATTTGGTTTAAGAATCATTCAAATTACGACCTTAATTCGGAAAAAATACAAAAAGTCTCCTTTAATTAATTTTGGAAGATGGATATGGCCACATCTCCATAAAAATTATCGACTTCTTTCCTGCAATACAGCCACAAATCCAAAATATCCCGTAATAATGCCATACGATAAATAAATAAATAAATATCCCGTTATAGGCCATAATTATTTTTGAATTGTGGCCGTATTGCAAACATGTGTCAAAACTTTGACACGCGATTTCTCGAAGAATAGTTATTTGTTTTACAAGGGGGCAAAGTTGTTGTTTAACCGCACGTGCCGATATTGAAGCCCGAGCAAGCGAAAGATTCCAATGTTGAACCGCGAGCGTAGCGAGTGGTTCAAAAAGTGGAATCTTGAGCGTCGCGAGGGTTGCAAGGCACGAAGGTTAAACAAACTTTGCCGCCGAGTGAAACACAAAAATTTTCACCACACCAACACGAACAAAATACTGACTATAAAACATCAAACTAAATCAAATCTATCAATTTGTTCAATATTTATAATTCAAAATCATCATTTATAGGTAATTTCTACCTGCCAGCTCAAGATATCAAGTTAAAATTTGTATGAAATTACTTTGCACTCTTGTGGATAAAATGCAATTTTGCTATCTGTTTTCGAATAGCATCGTAAGCCTTTATCAGTTGGTGTGGTGAAAATGTTTTTTTGAGATGCGGCCGTTTAACAGGCATGAGACGCTTTAGCTTAAATAAAACGTTTACTTGAAAGTTTTTTGACCTACATAGATAAGATAAAGAAAACAAACAACTGAACCCGCTGCTGTATTTTGTTTCCTTTATTTGGGTAGTCAAAAGTGGCTTAATTGCAGTTTTCCTTTGTTCAGCTCATGCAAGTTGAAAAACTACCTACTTAATATAAAGTTATGTACTTGGCCTTACAAGGTTTATAAGGTCAAGATTAGTGCACATTTTGTTATTTTTCAAACGTTTTATCATGCTCGGCTAGCTGTCAGTTTTATCATGCCATAAAAACTTTTTACAAAAAAAAAAGATAAACTTCAATTAAAAATGATAATATTTTAAAAATACGGGAGTTGCCTCAGCTCTTCATGGATCCCATCATGATCGATCCTATCGAACCAGGAGAACAGCACCATATTAAAAGTGGACCACCTTGGAGGTAGCACTTTTAGAACAAAAAAAAATAGTTCAAATCGGATCACGGGTCTTGGAGCAATCGATTAATCGATAAATATACATAAAAAAAACACGAACCCGAATACAGAACCTCCTCTTAATGGGTAAAGAAGTCGGTTAAAAATGTAAAAGTGGTGCTATGTTGACGTCAACATATCCGTAATCGGGTGTTGTGGTCGGTTGTCACTACTTGTCACCAACAAGAAGCAAGCGGAAAATCAGCGCTACAGTCTCCGTGCTATAGCACAATATTTAAAGTCACACACAGGTCGAACGCAATTAATTAACATTTTTCCCAACGTTTCGGCCAGGTTGCACTGGCCGTGGTCGCGGAAAACTGACGTCCCAGCAAAGTAAACCACAGCACGTTCCGCACAGCTAAACTGTGGAATGAATTGTCGCCTGCGGTATTTCCGGACCGATACGACCTTCAAATCTTCAAGAAAAGAGCGTACACCCATCTTAAAGGCCGGCAACGTACCTCCAACACCTCTGGTGTTTCGGGTGTCCATGGGCGGCGGTGATCGCTTACCATCAGGCGACCTGTCCCATAAAAAAAAAGTGCCACCGGAGATGTAAACACCACAAAACTACCCGATATTAGTTTATATAAATATTGGGTTAAATATGTGTACAAAGCGCGAGGACTCAAATTGTTACATATAGCACAATGTAGAGAGATTGAGCCATTTGACTTAATTAGTAGACCAATCTGGTTGTCTGCTTGGAAAAAAAAAACTTCCATTCTGTATATTGATCCACACCATAATATTTGACGTATTTAACATTATCATATTATAATAAGCCACCCAATCTGTTTGCACCCTCACCTCGGTTAATTCGCGTTATGAAACTGACCGTATTTCCGAGGACCGCATTCTTAATAAACTGCAGCCGAGGTATGCATACAAATTTGCCGGCAATGAATTAAATTTTTCACATAGCCACGCAAGGAAGCGAATCCACTGCACGCTTGTCTTCTTTTGCATACTTAATTATCTGTGGGTTGGTTTTAGTTTCGTAGAAAGAATGGAAAATAATTATTATTTAATTTGAATACAGAATTTCTTCAAATTTAAAATAGATTATGTTGTACATTGTCGAAGAAAATATTAATAAAACGTTTTATGAGCATCAGCGTTATATAGGTAAATGTTGATCCCCAGAAATGATTATTACTGGCTGATGTCTTGTTCATGTCAAGAAGTTTTACCCAAAAGAATTGAAAAATCAGCCCACATAACATGTCAATAAATTAAACAAAGGTTGCCACTAAGTACCCATATGTGAATATCAGTAGGCAATATCTACTTGCCCGAATTTAAAATTGAACAAATTCCATTTTGTATTTATCAGTTCTGGTCGGTATTATTGTACAATTCCGAACATA
The DNA here is from genome assembly GCF_023078275.1 of Leguminivora glycinivorella. Lineage (NCBI taxonomy): Eukaryota > Metazoa > Arthropoda > Insecta > Lepidoptera > Tortricidae > Leguminivora > Leguminivora glycinivorella. Next base: position 18,527,386 of record NC_062974.1, on the reverse strand, counting down.
AATTGATGTAACAACTTTTGCCGAGCGCTCGTTTAATCCTTATCTACTCGAGCATTAATATGAAAAATTAATCTGCCCTTTAATCGGAGTGCGCTCTAGAAAAATGCGCCCGCTTTAATCAAGTCGTTAAAAAATGTTATTTTCAAAATAATCGCGCAACGTTACTGCGCAGAAAGTTAACGAGAGCTATTTGAGCCGAGTGAGACCGCTCGTTTTCCGGAAAAATTGTACCGCTTTGAAAAATTTAACCAAATGACGTGAAACTCATATGTGAGCGAGTCGGACGTTGAATAAATACCCTTCAGTCCTAGCGTTATTAAGCGCCTGCATTAGTCTGCAATGTCGGGTAAAATCGAGTAAACTCGGCCAAAATCGAGTGACTCGGGCAAACTCGAGTAATTGCGGCGCATTACGTTCGGTCTCATCAGCGACTGTCGCGGGTTTGGCAATTCGGCAAATACTAGTAACGAGCCGTAATAGACAAAGTTTTTACTAAATGTTTACGTATACACCTGGGAGTAGGAGCAGCAATAGTAGCGGATGATACTACACACCCATCAACCAAGCTTTTCACGTGCTGAATGTTATTATGTTATAACATCACTATTTCTAAACGCGTCATGCAACGTTATATTTATGCAAGGCACATGCTAACATGAGCGGCGTTCGCTCTAAACACGCGTACTACATTGCTGATGCCCTAAAGTATGCATATACTTATTGTCAGGTGAAATTATTATTATTTGACGACCGGTCTGGCGCAGTCGGTAGTGACCCTGCCTGCTACGCCGCGGTCCCGGGTTCGAATCCCAGTAAGGGCATTTATTTGTGTGATGAGCACAGATATTTGTTCCTGAGTCATGGATGTTTTCTATGTATATGTCGCAGTAAGATAGATAAAGCCGTTATATAGTTATAACCCTAGGAATATAATTATACGTCGTAACAAAGCTAGACTAAGTTTAATCCAGTGATATAATTATATAACTAAACTTAGTAACGTATTATAATTATATTCCTAGTAAGATGGTTATGAACCGCTTTTGTTTAGCTATGTTACGGCATATAATTATATCCCTAGGGTATAACTATACCTCCGCCGCACCGCCGCACTCCTGCCTACAATCATTTCACTAAACTGAATCCAGTCATATAACTATATGATTAAACTAGTAACGTATTATAGTTATATTCCTAGTAAGATAGCAATTAATCGTTTTCGTTTAACTATGTTATGACGTATAATTATATTCCTAGGGTTATAACTATATAACGGCTTTATCTATCTTACTGCGACATATACATATAAGTATTTACATATTATATATATCGTTGTCTGAGTACCCACAACACACCTTGGACCTCAGTCAATCTGTGTAAGAATGTCCTATAATATTTATTTATTTATTTAATTATGTTCATAAATTGTTCTTCATTACATAAATAAGCGGGTGTGCTCAAAATCTGAAAGAAAAAATCCAGCATTGTACTGTAAACAAAAACTTCACTTCAAACAAATCTTTACAACTTAAGCAACAATTTACCTACAAAAAATAATTCCGACCCCTCACGTCCTACTTCCCTGAATAAAATATTCGATTTGGTCATACTATTTCTTTTTATCCTCACTCAGGAATTACGACTAAACACAGCACTAAATCTAAATTTGGACAGAAGTGTGGGGAATAAATCTATAAGATGTTAAGCGTGACTCGCGATGGTGCCTTTATGTGCAATTTATTGCTGGGGTAAAGGGAAACCTGTATTACGGCGGTCAGAAATAAAACAAATGTTGGTTACCGATTTTTTATATCTTTATTATTATTTCGTGTGAAACGTCTTGAAAACGAAATGTCTAAAGAAAATGTATTCAGTCGTTTTGTGAGGTTTTTCTCTTTATACCGAATACGAGTACGTATAAATTAAGTTGATAATGTAATAAATGTCTACATACATTAATTCTCATTGCTCGTTCAGCTTCTTGGAAACAATACAAAGGACTCCAAAATTTAACTGCGGCTGGATATTAAACGTTAAATTAAATTAAATTTGCAACATTGATACATTTTAATTACTGAAAGAGTATTCTAACATATAGATACAATTTATTTTTCAGTACAGATGGTGCTTTTTTTACGCAAACGAGCAGACAGGTCTCCAGATAGTAAGCGATCACTGCCGCCCATGGACAACGGAAACAGCAGAAGTGTTGGAGGTGAGATGCCGACCTTTAAGATGGGTGTACGCTCTTTTCTTGAAGGTTCGGTTCGGAAATACTGCAGGAGATACCTACACGATTAAAACGTTTAATAGGCTAGTTTCCTATACTTAAAATAAAATATTTAATCAGTGCACGAAATAAAGCATCACACAATTAGAAGAAAAATATGGGCAGAGTTATTTTTAAACATAATTTATATTTAATAAGTGAAAGGGAAAGATATAAAGTAAATGAATTGACCGTGACGTCACTCCTCAGTATTTCATATTATTTCCATATTAGCAAATCGTTTTGACAGTTCATAAAAAGATGCTGATTTGACTAGTAGGAAACTAGCCTATTCTAAAATATCTGGGCCAAGTGATGTAACACACGCAGCCTCATTTTGATCAACATGGTAAGTACCGACCACTAAGGCTCAGCACTTCACGTCCTTAACTTAAACGGATAGTCAGCCTAACAGAATTCACTAACGACTTGGCTCTAACATCTTCCAGGGATAATGTCCGTAACATGCCAAAACCTCACCCAGAGTAGAGTTCAAGAAAGGAATCCATCTATGAGCTCAAGAAAAGCTTTTCCGAGAAATGATTGACAATCTTTATCGTCTGGAAACCGATCGAAAAGCAGCCTCGAAGACGCATAACAACAACTAAGCGACTAGCATCTACAGACTGTGAGATTTCAAAATGACTTTCGCCTATGTCGAAACTCCAAAACCATAAGGATGTTTTTTTTTAAACGTAAGTACATTTTTTTTCGTGAATTTTTACCGCAATAGAATTAATAAAATCTTCCGTGGTCGTGCTGTATAGTATCACACGATATACGCACTGTATACAAGGAGCTTGTATGCCACAGTATGGAAATTCGAATGTAATCAAAGCAACTTCGAGCATCGCTACCAGTTTTCAGTTTGCTTAGTTTGTAGCTAAGTCGATGTGTGCGTCAAGTGTCCTTCAGTTAATCTAAGTTATGATTGTTATTTACGCCACTATCAAAATACTCCATTGATGTCGAACAGCATACGGAGTGCCTGATGAAAAGCCGTCACCAAAATCTATGGACTTTAACGACCCTAATACGCAGAACCTTCTCTGAGCTCTATAAAATGAGCTTAAGCGTTGAATTCTAGCTGTTCAAAGTTATAATTCTCTATATAGTTATTACTGTGGCAAAGCCGCGACCGTAACCCGAAAATGCATAGAGATTTTGTGCAAATTCGCCGTAACCACCAATTTACTATGCATAAATAAAACGTATGTGCTCTGTGGGCTTAGCCAATCTACCTAATTAAACAGGCTGTGAAATAAAGCGCTAAGTTGAGGCACGTTTGTTTACTTGTGATTCACAAATACGTGAGTTGGTTGCTGTCGATGTTTGAGTTTAGCAGGCGTAATGCTTTTCCTGGTTAAATCTAAATAAACTTGATTTAAGGATTAGATAGATGCTTCACCGTTTTGCTGCTGCAGAGTTGACATGGACAGTGTCACTGCAACCATCTTGATAAAATGAGTGGCAGATTGATGTTTGATAGAATCATTAACGCGAATTATCAACCAATAGTGCAATCGCACGCATCAATTAGAAGAAGAAACTGCTAAATCGTCAAAAGCGCTAACTTTGCTCAATAAATCAGTTATCAGTTTGAACAGTTTGGGTTATTTGGCGTAAAGTTCAAAATTAAATTTGTTTCTAAATTTTGTGCTCTTAACATATGTGTGAAACAAAAATACACGGACTTTAAATTTAAAAAACCACACGCTTCAAATACTGCACGTAAAGCACTGCTTCAAACAGCCATGAAACGTCTACTTCAAACAAAATGTGATTGCAATTTGGTAAATTGGTTGACACGAACGTTTATAAATCTTCAACTTCCAACATTTCAAAGAAACATTTAATCTCAAACTTTCATACAACATCCAGGCGTTTATGGACCGAAAAAAGTTCCCTTCACGGGCCCATTCGAAGTTAGCTTTTGTTGTGCGAGAATGTCTCCCCGGCTCACAGAACACCTCAACTACTAGATGGAGCATCTATTTATGACAACTCAAAGTCACCACATATAATTATCTCCCGTAGTAACTAAGAAGCGCTGGCTGGACGTCGTGAGAGCGGACATGCAAGAGAGACAATCTCACGCCTAAGGATGCCGAAGACCCGGCGAAGTGGAGAAGACTGAGCAGGAAACCGGACACTGGCGCTAGGCCGGGAAAACGCTAGGTTGAAGAGTAACTTAGCGTGGGAACGCAACCGGTTGATCCAGTTATGTCAACGTTTACAAGTGTAACTCGTGTTATTTTGGAATATTTCTAAAAAAATGAGTTTTATGGTTGAACCTGGCCTATTACACTATTTACATATTGGTCTAAGATCCTACTCAATTTCATTGCTCAAATCCTGGTATTTCACCACTAAAAATGTACATATATTATGTTAGATGACCACGCGCTCTTGGTATGCGGTGTCTATGTGGTTTGTGCCCCGGCTACATCAGGTGTGCGCTGGAAACAATCGCGCTTCATTAGGGCAAACAAATCAGAGAGTTTTTCTCATTTTGCGCGTAACAATACTGAGCGGAAAAGCATTCAGTGAGGATGCAGAAGTGAGGCGTTATTTTAGAAGCAGGCAGATAGTTTCGAAGATATTGTACTGCTTTTATCAAACCGTTGAAGTAGGGAAAGTTTATAAACTGAAATAGGTACCATACACTAAGCAAAAAGCAATCAAGCCCATTGGTGGCGAATCCGAGAGTCGAACCCAGGTCTCCAGCTATCGCGTCTGACGTGTTGGACCGCTACACCACCTCGACCGCCGAGGTGCCCGTCGAAATCACTGCTTTGGTAGGGAAAGTTTGTTAAGTATATCGGTTTGTTGGCATTTTTATTAGCCTGATTTAGTGTCTCACTGCTTGGCAAAGGCCTCCCCTCTTCCACTCCACCGAATTGGAGCCCAAAGCCCCCGACAGTGTTAGCATTAGATAGTTATTTTTTAGCGGTGGCCCCAGCGGCTTATCATATTTCAAAGTTGTCTGGGAGTTTGACAGACACTTAACCCCTTGAGAGCACCATCGTGTACAAAATGACAATCAAAATTGAATTCTTAATACAAAATCTCCAGGTCCATTTTTGGTTAGAATATTTTAACCCTTGAGACTTCAAAGGTTAATAATGTAGGTGATCAGTAAGTTTATTGACTTTGTTGAAATAAAATTATCGGCATATAAAACAAATATTTATTCTAAACAATGAAATAAAAGAGTAACGGCAGCGAATATTTTATTCATTGAATATATATTATGTGTACGGGCGGTAACTTTTAATTTCTTCTGTAAATGAAATCAAAATCCAATTGAAACTCATTGCCCGGCTGTTATAACGCGTTCAATGTGCCACAACGACTCATTATTAAACTGGGATTCATTTTAATTGCATTCTGATTCCATTGACGATTGCAATTATAACTGAACGTACTTTAATATAAAATTGTATATGTAACTAAACCGCAGCTTTTATTCGGTGTAATTTTGTATTTATTTTATTTTTTGTGTTCTAATGAGTGCGTTTTCATCTTATCTAATCCGATATCGGATGTCGGACCGATATCCCATACATTACAGGGCCATCTTAGATTTTTTCTATCGAAATCCTTCCGACAACCGATATCGGATCGGATAATGTGAAAACGCACTAAGGACTAGTAACTACGTTTCATTAACAAAACCCGGTTATATATTATATACTAGCCTTTGCCCGCGGCTTCGCTCGCGTTAGAAAGAGACAAAAAGTAGCCTATGTCACTCTCCATTCCTTCAACTACCTTCACTTAAAATATCACGACAATTCGTCGCTCCGTTTTGCCGTGAAAGACGGACAAACAAACAGACACACACACTTTCCCATTTATAATATTAAGTATGGATACTAGTTTTTGCCCGCGGTCTCGCTCGCGTTAAATTCGAAAATTGTGGAATGCTCTAAACAAACTTCCCCCACTCATTTTAGGGAAGTGGGGGTTAGAAAGAGACAAAACGTATCCTATGTCACTCTCTATCTCTTCAACTATCTCCACTCAATAAATCACTGCAAGTTTTGCTGTGAAAGATGCATAGTTAAAAGAGCGTGACATTATGTTTTATGAAATAAGAAGACCCCCTCACCGCCCCAACTAAGCACTATTCCCGTATTCGAAATAGAAGACAAATTGGCATCCATTCACTGGTTTGCAAAAATCACAACCTACTGTCACTCCGATTTATAACATTAGGAAAAACTTGTGTCATAAAGCAAGAGATTTATGATACATAGACTATCTCTGTCTATAGAGATATACAACACATTTCCCGCTTTCACGGTGTAAAGTAATCTGAAATATGCGTGTGCATTAGTGCGGCGGTCAATATCATATCACATTCATGCTTTTTCGTAGGTTTTTTTTTATATTTACTTCCACATCACTACTTTAGATATTTAGTCTAGTACTAGTAGTAGTCATTTATGCTGGCGATAAATAAAAAAAAATTGGCCTCATGTAATGTTTTTTCCCCTCACTAGATCGGAAACACGTGTTTTGTCCTTCAATACCAGCGGGTAAAAACGCATTCTATCCACTAGTGGATAAAGTAATTTGACCTTGAATATAATCATTATATTCATATTTACCACCTGTGGAACTACAGGAAGCAGTGATAAACGCGCTTTTTGCGTTGTACTTTCCTCGCTATAGTGAGGGGAAAAGTTTTGTGGTACACTCGGGTGCAAATGTATTTTACTTCTGGTGTGTTAAAAAACTCGCAAGTTCAGGATTCTATTCTCGAACCACTCACTTCGCTCGTGGTTCAACAATAGAATCCTTTCACTTGCTCGTTTTTCAATTCCACACTCGGCGTTAAAATACAACTTTGCACCCTTGTATAACAAATAACTATTTTATATACCTAACCTACCTAGATTTTCGGTTCGATAGATAGTAAAAGTGTATGCGTCGCTTAGGTACACTATACACGTTTATACGAATAATCAAAAATGATATTACTGGGTACTGTAGAGGCAACGTAAAGTTGGAACTGCATACTTATAACTACAAACGACTGACGGATCGCTCCCCTGGCGACGGGCCTGTGTCGCCCGGCTCACAGGAAAACTACTGACCGGACTAACTTACCGAGTGTTTGATATGCCAAGCATATAACTTTTAGACGTAGGTATATCGCAGGACCGAGAGATGTTTATGGAGGCAGGAATGTGTCACAGTCTTAGTTTTTTGCCAGAAACATTTGAATTATTATGTCTTTCTGAAGGCAGAAATGTCACAGAAATGCCTTATTATAATATATTTGCTAAAGGTTTGAACATATTACTTATACTTATGAACTACAAAGTATGTTGTTACTTTACGGTGTTATTTTTAACGACCTTTGCATGGTGAAAAAATGAACCATTAACTTTAATAATGACCCCTCAATCATGCAAGTGTGGCAATTTATTTAAATTCCACTTAATACTAAACTTTGTTGCATTCATAGTCACATTATTTTATACACATTTTATAACAGTGAAAGCCCGTTCTTTGAATATTTCGCCGTGAAAAGGAATATAATAACGGTCATAAAGCAACAAAAGTACCGTAAATAGGTAACACATTTTCCTGAAATATAAATGTTAGTCACGGCTGTAAGAAAAGTAAATGCTTTAGCATTGTCACGGAATGGAGATTTCCTTATACTAAATTAATTGTAAAGACGAAGAAGAAAACCATTATAGTAAACAGAGATTTAGTAATGTGATAATAAAGTCGACATTCATTTAATGATATTGATCTGGATACCTAGCCATCGTCTGAATCACTTACGCTTCGTAAGCGTATCTTAGCTAGCTCTCCCTTGTTCTTCTATAGTGGCGCGACAGAGCCAGACTGCGTCGCGATCACCATATTGTAACTTTGGCTAGGTCGGTTGAAATATTTAGTCCCTTTTCGTTCGGGCTGCAGTTACGTAGTGAATGCTAATAATGTGAGGGAAAGGGCTGGCCGGTTGTTTTAAATTTATCGGATAATTAAAGTTAATTCCTCTAGCTAAATTATGCAATGGAAATAATTTTATTTACTGTTTCAAGCACTTAAGGTATTTTGGTAATGGCCTGAAATAAACAATTGTGAGATACCATCACTTAATAGTTCGGAAGGTTGTATATCAATTGGATTACTACTATACTACTGGGTAGAGAGTAATTCTAGGAATCGTATCAGAACATGTTATCCAGCATCTAATGTCGCTTTGAAATACATTTTCAATTCAAGCAATACATCAATGCAACGGCTCCAGAGTCCAAGTGAGACCGCAGGCGTACTCGCCGATTGAAAGGGGAACGATGTATGTCGCGCCACAGAATGTTTGAACTGTCGTTGAAAACTTTTAGTCTTACTGAACAGTAAATAAGCTGTACATCAGTAGTCAAACTTCAATTTTACACGTTTAATGGTTTCAAGCTTACTGTCAAACCAAAAAGAGTAGAAATTATAAAGTAAAGTTAAGTAGCCGGCGGCTTTATTTCCGAGCTCATATAACCCGGCGACCTTCAAATCAAGGGTGAACAGGCATCTTCTGGGCGAGCTCACTCCATCGTAGGCCACGTCTTTGCCTTTAGCTAGTGTGTGGTCAAGAGTAAGGCCGTTTTCACATTATCCGATCCGATATCGGATGTCGGAAGGATTTCAATAGAAAAAATCCAAGATGGCGCCTGTAATGTATGGGCTTTCGGTCCGCCATCCGATATCGGATCGGATAATGTGAAAACGCACTAAGCCCATTCATAATAATAATAATAATTTTTGGCGTAGGGATGTGACGACCCCATCGCCCATTGGTTTTACCAGTGCAATCAGTCAACGCAGGGCAGCTTGTGGCGAGCTGTTGGGGAACAGCGACCCCACGTACCCGAGTGCTCCTGGGGAGTCCTGTTACCCGTAAGGCGGGTGGGTGGGACAGTACTCTCTACCTCTGGCTTGCCTTGGCTGGCCGTCCAGAGTGGAGTCGTTAGGGCTACATGCCCCAGGGGTGGAAGTGAAAATTTGCATAAGACGCGAGTTGGTGCAGTGGCTTCACAGCCACTGGGCAGAAAGCGGTGTACACCTCTCGACACCCTTGAGTTCTCACACCGGTGTTGCCCTTGAGCCATCTTGGATGTCGTTTTTTGTGGGGGCCCATCTTGTGGGGACGAGTCACCGTCTGCCGGAAATAAAATTGGATACAATACAATACAATACAATACAATACTCTTTATTGCACACCTCACATAGTTTACAAGGATAAGGAAGGTATTGGATACCATTTTATTAGGCAGGCGTCCGGTTTTTTATCCATAGCCCAGTATTTAGTCCATCACTTTCATCAAAATAGACCAGTTCATTTTAGATTCCATTAACTCTCAAATAGTCCTTACACCCTGGCGGGTGTTGCCTCTGCGTGTGTCCCATGATACGGGCAAGGGCAACATCAGCTCGGTGTACCCCTTACATTTCATTAAAGTGTCGAAAGGGCCTCTACGTGTTGGCTTCGGCCCCGCGCACGCCTCCCAAAGGTCCGGAATACCATTGTTCCGTGATGGGAAAGACATACAAATAATAATTTTTAAGAAAAAAAAAACCGCCTTCCTTTGGGGTTCTGGTGATAAATACTTTCAAATGTTGGATTATGTTATCAATTCGTCTGTATATTTTTTAATGTTTGTTATTCGATATCTCCGTCATTTCTGAACCAATTTTGAAATCTGGATGATTCTGAAGTACTTACAGATGAGAATGATTATCAGAACGGAACTCTAACCAGGGGCGGCTCACTCTTCATCAGCAGTTCCACTGCACCAAATGTCACTGTTCTGGACGTAAGTGCATGCTGTTCTTATAAAAATACCAAAGTCACTATAAGTGTGCCGTTCAGATTTGAGGAGTTCCGTTCTGACCATCATCAGCAATTCCACTGCACCAAATATCACTGTTCTGGACGTAAGTGCATGCTGTTCTTATAAAAATACCAAAGTCATTATAAGTGTGCCGTTCAGATTTGAGGAGTTCCATTCTGACCATCATCAGGAGTTCCACTGCACCAAATGTCACTGTTCCGTACGTAAATGCATGCTGTTCCATTAAAAACACAAAAATCACCATATGTATGCCTTTCATATTTGAGGAGTTCCCTCGATTTCTCCAGGATCCCATCATCAGAACTGGGTTCTGATAAAAATGGGACCAATCTGTATGCATATACATTCAATCAAAAAAAAAATTTTCAAAATCGGTCTAGTAACGACGGAGATATCGAGGAACAAACATTTAAAAAAAAAAAACATACAGACGACTTGATAACCCCATCCTTTGAGATTTGGAAGGTGGTTAAAAAACCGGCCAAGAGCGTGTCGGGTCACGCTCAGTGTAGGGTTTCGTAGTTTTCCGTATTTTTCTCAAAAACTACTGAACCTATCAAGTTCAAAATAATTTTCCTAGAAAGTTTTTATAAAGTTCTAGGTTTGTGATTTTTTTCATATTTTTTATTTAAACATGTGGTTCAAAAGTTAGAGGGGGGGACGCACTTTTTTTTTCTTTAGGAGCGATTACCTCCGATAATATTATTTAAAAAAAAAACGATCTTAGTAAACCCTTATTCATTTTTAAATACCTATCCAACAATATATCACACGTTGGGGCTGGAATGAAAAAAAAAATCAGCCCCCACTTTACATGTAGGGGGAGTACCTTAATAAAACATTTTTTTCCATTTTTTATTTTTGCACTTTGTTGGCGTGATTGATATACATATTGGTACCAAATTTCAGCTTTCTAGTGCTAACGGTTACTGAGATTATCCGCGGACGGACGGACGGACGGACAGACAGACATGGCAAACTATAAGGGTTCCTAGTTGACTACGGAACCCTAAAAAGTAGCAACATTTTAGTGTCATCGCATTGAAATAAATATGTGTGAGAAAACGCGATGTTGCCATTTTTTAATTTCTAATCTTTTTGGTCAGATTGTGCATCAACATCATAACGATGTCTGAAAGATGTCATTTAGTCATGAAAAGATGCCATTTTGTGCATTTTGACCGTGCCAATGCTACAGGCATGTACTATCAGCTGCAAAAGTGCGTGGAGAAATTATGAATGAATTCATTCATAAATTCGCCATCCACTTTTGCAGCTGATAGTACCATCGAAATGGGCTATACCCGAATGACAATGACACAGTATAAGGACGACTCAGTAGTTACTCTCCGACAGCGGCGACGCGAAAGGTACCTACTGCGTTCGAAAGCACGTGATTGAACAAAATTACTATTATAATGTTATTCACATCGTCCAAAGTAAGGTATTAACTATAAGTATATGTATAATAATACAATACAATACAATACAATACAATACAATACAATACAATACAAATACTCTTTATTGCACACCTCAATACAGGAAACAATATAGTAAGCATACACATCAACTTAAGAGGTAAAACAAGAGGCGGTCTTATCGCTAAAGAGCGATCTCTTCCAGACAACCTAGGTAGTGGAGAATAATAAATTTAACCTTGTAAGTAGGTGTACTATAGACTTAGAGGAAATCTAGCACAAACTATACTACGCAAAACAATATACCTACAACACACATAAAAATAAAATACAATACATAAACATACAAATACATATATATATATAACAAATTACATGCCAGCTATATGGGACATAAGTCTATCAAGGTATCATAATTAGATAAAAAGTGAAACTTGAGAAATGTCTTAAAAGAAGTAGGAGATTGAACGCGTCTAACATTTAGAGGTAGGGAATTTCAAAGCCGCACAGCTTGAAATGTAAAGGACAATACCACATTATATCAGTCAGAAAACACAAGAAATATCATTATGTATATTTTTCTTATCCACGTTTATCTAAATCCTCTTTCATGTGTTGCATACGTACACGACGTGTTTGTGTGCACCCCACGCGGCGTACGTTTGTTAGAAGAGATATTACTGGTATACTGTGACAATGACATCAAGATTACTTCTTAGGGGATAGGTACAATTCTTTTAAGACCTCAGAGCCAAATTGAACTAGGGTTTCTTTTTATTTGATTTATTATGAAATAAAACTATGGAAACGGATTAAATCGCGTATAATGAATTTAAAATACATCCCGACGTTTCGAACTCTTTACAGCGTTCGTGGTCAACGGGTGACTGAGGAAAAATTAAAATGTGCAAAAGCTACCCACTTACAAGAAATATTAACGAACCATGACCACAAATAATATAGATTTCTAAGGCAGGTTCACACACTATTAATAAAGCCAGTTATACAATATTCAAAAAATTTGATTTATTATTTTATTTTATTGCTTATAACACACACAGACTGAATGTTCCGTGGCACAGGTAGATTTAACACTACGTAGTCAAACAAACAAGAATATAATATACCCAAGGGTACTAAGTATAGTTACTGTTTTCCAGCTGATGACTGTGGTGTGAGCGACTCTATCCGGGTTTTCTTCAACCGTAAGTAGCATCAAGAGGCCGCATCATGTTTAAAACATCAGCTATAGATGATCAAGTTAGACTGCATCCATTTATGGGCAATTTTAAGGAACATTGGTTTACCATAGAACATTTATTTTGTGGCGTGAAAATGTATGAAATAAATTAGAGTATTAATTTAGGAAGGTAATTTTTTGTTCAGTTACAACGACGACAATGTGTATTTTTAACTAATCTAGTTTTGAGGCTATGACGTGTAAATTTTATATTTAGTAATAAAGTCTGTGTGTAAGTATCAGTGTGCGTAGCCGAGTGTATAAAAGCTTCACGAAACGCTCAAGAATCGTGAGCGAATCGTGAGGGAATCGTGAACAAATCGTGAGCGAATCGTGAGCGAATCGTGAACGAATCGTGAGCGAATCGTGAAGCGTTTTGGGAATTTGGCTAAGCACAATGTATGTTATGTTTTTATGAGACTTTTTAGTGCCTGTTTATTATATTGGTATATATTTCTAAGGGTGTTTTGTTTTTCAATTTCATTAAACGTGATTTTACGCATTTTGAATAGCATTATTCCTTAGTGGATATCGATCTACCTATACGGAAAAACAGCTATGTTTAATGAAGTAACATGAAATAACTCGGTGACACTTCAATCCTGACCTAATTATAGCAATCGGTTTACCCCTTCCAGCAAACAGAAAACTAGTGGCAACTATCCCACAGCCTTCGGTGATTGCTAGCTAGCGACAGCAAATACACTTGACGCAAAGTTGAAGGCTCTCAGTGGTGTTTACCAACGCTGGAGAGTAAGTACTGATAAACATGAAAACTGGTTCAATATTGCTCTAAAGAGGAGTTCGATAGACATGGCATAAACGAACCAATTCACCTTCTTTTCTTCGTATATTTGTATTTTTTTAACGACTGTCCATGATTTTTCCTATTTAGCGTAGGCACTAGTTTTTAAATAAGCCACTGCCATCAGGCGGACCGTATGCTTGTTTGCCATCGACGTGGTATAAAAACCTGACCTTCACCACCTAGTATCGAGTAGTGGTACTGATAATTTACGCTAGTTGACGCGTGATTGTCGCTAGATGTCACTTAACTATGCCTGTACAAATAACTCGCATTTACTGATGTATGGAGTTAAAATTCTTCCCTTACTACTTATTCCTCTATGCTTATGACCAGAAATAGGCACAGAATTTCATTGTCAAGTGTCTCTAAAGAGCTTCTTTTCCTAACAATACTAAAATTCAAGCTTTAACACGTAAATAGGTAGCCAATACATTCGCCATCAGCAGCAGTCAGCGCTGGGCGAGACCGCAGCACTCCGCTACTAATCAGTGTTTGCCGATCGGCACATGAGTTGCTTTGAGTGCACAATTACGATCCACTATTTAACGACCAGTGGTTTCAACGACTCGTTTTGTTTGATACTTTATTGCTTGATTAACGCAGCGAATGTGTATCTTAGCCACCTACAGCATTTATGGTACTTGTTTTTAATTTTTTTTATAACAACTAAACCAACCTGTTACGGTAACCACATTCCATCAGGCGGACCGTACGCTTGTTTGCCATCGACGTAGTATTTAAAAAAAAAAAAAAACAATTTAATATGTACCCATTGCGTAGGTATTTGTCATTTTGCTGGCAAGTGGACTACGGCCACAGGTATTAATAATCTGTGGCCATAGTCCTTCGTCATTTGGCGGGTTCAAGTTGAGCAATTGAGATGGTGCGTCCCTTGCGTTTGCTACCATGTCGTCCATGGCGCCACATAAGACCGTGTTTAAACTGTTTAACCTTGTCAATTAGGTAATACGTATATAAAAATATTTTTTGGTACAGGCACTTAAGCTTAAATGGAGATGGGCAGGCCACCTGGCAAAGCTGCAGGATGGTCGTTGGATAAAATAGAAGCTACAGTGTGGACCGGGCCTACGGGAAAGCGCGGTAGAGGCAAGCCGCGCACGCTTTGGTCAGACGACCTCACCACCGCCGCCGGCCCCAACTGGATAACGACAGCTTCAGACAGAGAGCTCTGGAGAACCTTGGAGGAGGCCTATACCTACCCTATAAAAAGGGGTTCTCACTCAGGAAAAAAAACTCCTGAACTTACCTTTTAGTTACTAGTTATATTGTTAATTATTTTGGTGAGAAATAAATGGCTTTCTTCTTTATATAAAAATATGTAGCGCTTAGTATAGGTATCAGCAGCGGTTGGTCCATACAAGTCGATTCCATAAAATTGATTACTAGTACAGTACCAAATGTTAAGGTAGGTTTCTTTTGGCTCAGTGTTGCCTAGCAGAAATTTTCACCAGCCGCCACTGATAGGTATAAGGTCAGGTGGGGTAAGGGGGACTATGGGGGAAGGGAAACACTGATTGGTAACTCTGAATTCATAGACTGTAGCTGGGTCATTTGGTGGTCGGTAAGGTACAACCTAGGATTTAGATCCAAAACAAAAACAAAAATAGAGCTAGCTCTAAGGAGTGTGCGTCCTTGACAAAAACAAAAAATCAGTTGTCGTGCTACAAGACCACGAGTTGGACGAGTATTATTTTGTGTAGTGATTTGGGTAGCAAAAAGTCATGTCCGAAGACTTTTGATATCTGTAAATATTCCTATATATGTTTAATGTTCATGTCTGGTATTTGAATTTGAGAAAACTATGCTGTAAATATGAAAATTCAACGTGATTCATAACACAACCTACAAATGACATACCGGGGTAACGGGAACTACTATAGCCGGGGTAAGTGGAACATATGTTTCCTTTTCCCGATTTCAGGGGTCATGAACATTTTCAGAGACACATATTCTATAAGTACAGAAATTTTGTATTGATCCAAGCTTCAGTATTTTAAATACGATTAATTACTAATAATTAATAGTCGTTTTTAAATTTGCAATACTGAAATTTGAATATTCGAAAAAAACTTGTAAAAAAATCTTTAAAAACAATTATAATTTTTAGTTAACCACCCCTGTCTCAAGCCCATATGTTCCCCTTACCCCGAATTTCAATTTATGTAAATATTTTCTATTTTAAACTATATGTCAAAGAACCAAAGTCTCCATTTGATTGATGATGTTTTTTTTTATTTACATTGCCGGTATAATCCACACTAGCACCAATACTTTGAGATTTTAGCGAAGTGTTTCCCTTACCCCAAAACCCGGGAAAGGGAAACGGCAGGACCAGCCTAAACATTTTATCAATTTCCAGCTACATGCAATAAAGCTAGTTTAAAAATTAATTTCGCCCTAAAAAGCAGACTTAAAGAAGCATACTTTGTGTCGGTCAAGATAAATATACGACATTAAATAAAGTGATTAGAGCTCGATGTAAAATATAAAAAATGAAGTATGTTTCCCTTACCCCACCTGACCTTAGTTCATGAAAACCAACTGTTAAAATAGTATGTACTATAATTATTAATAAAGCCATTTACGAGCCTATTGGTAGTTTGCTGATACAAGAGATAATCTGTTATAAAGATTTTCCTCTCCTTCATTATCATTGCATAAACTGTGAATTAATTAGCAAACTCAGCGCATTTTCAACAAAAAATGTCAGTCATCAATTAAGCCGAAAATCTAAAAATCCCGACTTACCAAAACACTTGACGTGTTGACGTAACAAGAAAAACCTAAATCACATTTATAAAAGCATAATTAGTTCCCAGCTAATGAACAATATTTTTTCGTAATTGCCTAAAGCGCGTTAATTAATTTAGAAAGCGAGCTTAATGTGCACAAGTTTGCTCATAGCTGGCTCTAATTTGCTCGGCTTTAGAGCAAAGACGTGTTTCCATATAGCGAAGATTCCTAGGGAGTTATTTAACTAATTTTATATGCGGTGCAAGTTTTAACACTTTTAACCCCACTACCATGTGTTTGCGTTAGCGCTGTCACGGCTACATCGACTTGAAGACAGTGCGGTAAGATAGATCACTTCGTACTGGCTCGACTATTCGTTTATTCTGAGTATTTTACTGTGTATGAAAAAAAATGGAAGGGCCAGTTAGAAGCCAGGAAGAGCTAATCTAACATTCCTCGAGCAAATCGGGAAAGTATCCATACTAATATTTATATAAAGGGGAAAGTGTGTGTGTCTGTTTGTTTGTCCGTCTTTCACGGCAAAACGGAGCGACGTATTGACGTGATTTTTTTAAGTGGAGATAGTGTCTTTTTGTCTCTTTCTAACGCGAGCGAAGCTGCGGGCAAAAGCTATTAAGTAATATTCCAAAAAGGCCAGATCATAATAACCAGGCATCGGCAAGCTTGTATGATGATTATGAACGTGAGTGAAGCAAATGTGGTTTGTCAGGATCGTAGCAAATAAATATCCGTGATCTCTGCCTAACCCTCTGGGAAACAGACATTAATATTCATGGTGTATTTATTTTTCCACACCTAAGTAGAGTTTTATAGGAGTACGTGTGAAACAATTTTATTATATTTATGTCTCTGGGAAAATTTTGAATGGCTTAATAGCGTGATTCGTTGCCTAAATTAGTCTGCATTTTTAGACCTATTTCAGTATCGTGAATAATTCATGGCGTAGTTTCCTCAATTGCTTTATTAAATATCAAGATTGAAACACGTAATAAGATGTTAAAAAGGGAAATTAATAACCATGGTTTGTTTTAGGGTTCCGTACCTCAAAAAGGAAAAACGGAACCCTTATAGGACGATCACTCGTGTCTGTCCGTGATCACAGCTAATTTTCTCCGAAACTACCGAACCGATTAATTTGGCACACATATGTAAACCTGTGACCCAAAGACATGTAATTTAAATTACCAAAAATTCAATTATAGGGGCCACTTTTGGGGGGTAAAAGTGAAATAAAAAATCAAAGTTTCTAGAACTATATTGTGTTACATATCAAATGAAAGAGCTTTTTATAAGTATTTCAAAAATATATATTTTTTTTTAATTATTTTTAGTAAAGTGATTTAAGAAAATAGGCAAAAAATTACCGTTCCCCCCTCCCCCTTCAAAAAAATACACTAGATAGTTTTCAATCTATACATTACAGGAAAACCTATTAGAAATCTACAGTAAAGCGTAAGTCGGACTTAAAAGAAAAAAAAACTCAAATTACGAATTTCACTCAAGGCGCAAGGAGTTTTTATTAATAGGACTGTACTATTGTAAGTGCAAAAATATGTATCGAAAAAACCGTCTCATGAATATGGTACCTACTCTTATCACAACGGAGTAAGCTATGGGACATATTTTGAAGTAAGATGTGAACACCCATATTTTTAAATTTGATTGTACACACCTGCGTTTACATAAAAGCATCTACAGACGAAGGCAGTTACTTACATTACATTCGATGTAGTTAGAAATTCGGCGTTAAGTGATTAATCTTGATACTGCTTTATCTATCTTAGCTGAATTAACCAAAGACGGCAACTCAAACTACAGCCTTCGAATTAGCTCGAATCCACTGCCGAGTACAAGTGTTCCACTCTTTGACTTAGACTCGACTCGACTTTACCAAGTTGTCGAACGAAGGTGGCCTAGAATTAACATTTAACTGGATACTTGTTAGATATCTAACAAGATTCTAGTTAAATCTAGAAAACTTTTGGGGTCGAGTTATTAATGAAATTACATATTGTATATTTTTACGTGTGAATACATTGTTTTTGCGAACATCCATACTAATATTATAAATGGGAATGTGTGTGCAATTGCACACACATAAAGACGCATAAAGAGCAAATATAATGAAAAAGAATATTATATGAGTAGACATTAAATAAATATCATATACAAAGAAAAAGTGACCAAGGTCTCCAAGTGTTCCGAGCTGGAATCGAACCAGCGTACTCCGTTTACCGGACGGATGCCTGAACCACTCGTTCTTTTTCGCTGTCTTTTTCTTTGTAGTGTGACTACTTAAAAATTCAAGTTAAAATATTTTCTATGAAAATAATTTAATTTGTTCTTAGAGTAATACATGAGTAAGTAAATAAAGACAATCGCTATAAATAATCCTAGCGTACGAGTAGCAATAAAGCCCAAAATAAAAGAAGTCTACAAAGAATAGTCGCAACAAGGAGCATATTATTCAGTGTCACCAGCGGGCCGCGCCGTAATATATGTTTTAATAAAAGGGTTTCAATTCGCGCCCGTGCATAGATCACCGAAGAAACCCGAAGTATCAATAATATCGAAAAAGATCTTCAATTTATTATTCATTGAAGTCGCTGGGCGGGCCGGGCCGCTCTATAAATCCAGGGGTAGCCACTAAATCATCGTTTGCAGCCGGAAGGACGTGTGCGGACGCCATTTTTATTCTTTATTCCTGTCGATGTTTACGAATGGAAATATTGCAATCGCTTTTGTAATTATTGGTTGACCTACTTCACGTGGACGGTTCTTTAAGTATAAAAGTGATTTTCCTTAAATGAAAGCATAATGCTTGAATGCGTAAAAGGTAAAAGGCAAGTCAAGATAATGTTTTTTCCAAATAAAGTAAGAATTTTAATAGCTATTATAGACATTAAACATTCGTGACACATATTAAAATTCATACTAATATTATAAATGGGAAAGTGTGTGTGTCTGTTTGTTTGTCCGTCTTTCACGGCAAAACGGAGCGACGAATTGACGTGATTTTTGAAGTGGAGATAGTTGAAGGGATGGAGAGTGACATAGGCTACATTTTGTCTCTTTCTAATGCGAGCGGAGCCGCGGGCAAAAGCTAGTATTTAATAAAATATTTCAAGTCATATGGGAACCCATCATCAGGCATAAGTGCTCGCGGCGGCTAAACTCCGTGCACTGTCTTTGCTGCCATTTATGGCGGTCCAAAATTTAACAGTTTATAAATATGCAGTACATATATCTCATTACCACGTTTTACATACTAGTATGCAATTTAAATGATGACAGGCCAAATCGATGAGTCATTTTCTATGACGGCTGAGCCGTGATCACGTGACGCTTCTTAAAGAGAACGAAGCGCCGGGAGATCCGGCCTACGCTACGGAATACTACAGCGTAGCTTAGGCTACGAAAACAGGATACGTAGCCAAATACGCAACAGCTCACAGTAATATTTCAATTTCAATTTATTTATTTCCTTAGTAAATAATTATAACTTTACAGTGGGTATGTTGTACATAAAAATAAGTAGGGTAGGAAACGATCCTCCGTACTAGTAAAAACTGTATGACGGCAGGAACATATCATTATCGAAGCTAGCTATATCTATCGCTCTTCCATATAGGCTACTTGACCCTTTTTTAAAGTCTGTCTTATATGAATAGGTACTGTCCAATTAACCGAAATAAAATATTACCATATTTTATTATGTCTTAAAAAACAGCAAAAAATATTTATAAAGTCTTTTACGTAATCAGGCGAAAACAACCCAGTCATGTTAATCTATGGATTATCTGTTCATCAGGTCATTCTACTCGAAAACAACATTATCTGACTTTTTAAGTATGAAGACAAGTTCAATATGTCAGTGATTGTTTTGACATGCAGTAAGGTTCGAATTCGATGATGTCACTACATCGCTGACAGCGTTTTCGGTGGCCAAAATGAATAAACAAAAATTACACACATATTTAATCGAAAATACGTAGTCATCATACACTTTTATTGGGTTGGTAAGAAAGTAATGAGCGAATCATAACCAATATTGTAATTTTTATTTAATTTATTATTTTAATCATTTATCAAAAATATAACGGCCTTCGTTATCTACTACTTGTCTCCATCGTCCTGGTAAAGAATGAATAGCATCGGCGAAGAAGTTCTTAGGTTTAGATTCAAAAAACTCAGCTATGTACTGTCGTAGATGGGCTTGATCATCGAACTTTTTTTCATTCAAGGCATTGCTTAGCGATCTGAACAATGCGTAATCCGTAGGTGCCAAGTCTGGAGAGTACGGTGGATGAGGTATCACTTTCAACCTAGCTCCAATAGCTTTAGCCGAGTCACTTTTGCAATGTGTGGGCGAGCATTGTCGAGTAAGAAAAACTTTAGCATGCTGTGGACGATTCTGACAGATTTTTTGGTTTAAATTTTCAAGCTGATTACAGTATACTGATGCGGTAACAGTCATTCCACTTGGTAGGAGTTCCCAGTGAATAATACCATGAATATCCCAGCAAACGGACAGCATAACTTTTTTCGGGTGAGGCTCTGTTTTTGGTGCCTCTATTCCTTTTTCGTTTGGAGCTAGCCACTGACGTTTGCGTGTGTGATTTATATATAAGACCCATTTTTCATCTCCAGTGATAAGATGGTCCAACCAGTTGAATGTGCGGCGAAAAGACAGAAGTTGTATGCAGATATCGGCACGGCGGTTTAGTTGATCTCTATCAAGTTCGTGCGGTATCCAAACACTGTATTTGTAGTTTTTTCCCAACTCGTGTAAATGTGTTTCTATGGTGACATGAGAGCAGCCTAACTCGGTAGCAAGAGTACGACTCGTTAGCCTCGGATCTCCTTCAATTAAGGTTTTTAATTTGGCTACATCAATCTTCACCGGTCGACCAGACTTAGGTTGATCTGATAATGAAAAGTCGCCACTACGAAACCGCTGGAACCATCGTTTCGCCGTGGCCTCAGACACAACTTTAGGAGCAACACGCTGACATATATTACGCACTGCTTCGGCGGCTGAATGGCCAGACTGAAATTCATATAGTAAGCAATGCCTTACATGCACTTTTAATTCGTCCATTTTCTTCCTTATATTAGCTCGGCGACAGCTAGTGAATGACTGACGAGAAACTGTGCGACTCGCCCTTTATATACTCGTACTTTCGACCATAGAAGATTCTAGAACTCTCTCAAAAATTTTATGTGGAATTCAATCGATCGCTCATTACTTTCTTACCAACCCAATAATACCCAAAATCTATAAATATTGTTTTTTTATGTCAAATACTACAGAAGACAATCATTTATTGTGCCAAATTCGATATGAGTCTAGTAGCCTATTGCATTTCTGTTGGCGACATCTGTCGGCACGCCTGTGAAACTCGTGCTACATCTTCGAACATGGGTGCGAAGCCGTGTCAACGACATCTACCGGCGTTTGTCGGAACCTCTGCTTCAGCCTTGAACGCAGGCGCAACGCCGTACTACGTAGCACACTAGCGACATCTATCGGCGCCTATGAAACTTCTACGACGGTGGCGCCACCCAAGACGAGCGGACGTGATTAGTTTCCAGTGGGGGTTACCTAGACGGGGTAGTTCGAAGCTTATAAAAACCATCGAGCACGTAGCTGCGCTCTCTGTTCTGTTCCTGACGCCATTGAGTAAAGTAACTATCTACGGTTATGTTCGGCATCGTTCTAATTTGCGATTACCTTTATTTCCGATAAATGTTTGTTCTACATACTCACATATTTAAAATTAATAAGTATCTTATAAAGTATCCTATTTTGTTAACTGACAAATAATATGTATGTTCCCTCCTAATGTTTGTGTGTGATAATAAAATGATTAATAAAGTTTATGTTTCGTGTTCTTATGTTTTATTTAATTCTAGATTATCAGTCAAGTCAAACCAAGTTCACATCAGAAGTGCTGGCAGAATGAAGAAACATAAGCGATCTCGTTCTCCTTCGCCCTCTTCGTCCTCATCATCAGCGAGGACGCCGTCTCCGCCTCCTCCGAAAAAGAAGAAGAAGAGGTACCGAAATCAGACGATGGCGAGTTTGTGAGTACCTCCAGTACGATTCCACTTAACGTGGTTAAATATAATCGAATCGTATACACATACGTTTTCATGGAGCGATAGAATGACGCGTTATCAGGCTCTTAATAAGCTTAAAGGTTCGGCTAAAATTTGGTACGACTCGTTGTTGCGAACTAATTTTGAGTGGACGAATTGGAATTGGCATACGTGGCGTAGTAAAATTTCGGTAACATTTCAAATTAAACGAAATATGTTTGAATGTTTAAAAGAAATAATTGAGTGTAAACCTAATGAAGAACAATCTCTTTACGAATTTTTCTTTGAACAAAAATGCAAGATTGACAGGCTTTCGTTGAATTTTACGGAACACGATATTATATCAATAATATTAGGAAATATGCGCGATAGCACGTTGAGTAGTTCAATAGAAGCGGGTAATTTTAATACTTGCGACAGTTTAGCCAGTTTTTTGCACAGTCGTAAATATAAAAGCAAATTTGCCTTAAAGCAAACTACAACCGGACAACATAAACAAATTGACACGCGAAATAAATCTGGTTCTTCGCACTTAAGTGTAGCACAGACGGCTTCGTCTTCTGCTGATCAAACTTCAGATTCTGTAAAGACCGGGCAACCTCAAAATCGCATTAAGTGCTTTTGTTGCGGCGGGGCGCATAAGAGAAATCAGTGTGAAGTAAAATGTGAATTTTGTGGTAAAAAAGGTCACACTGAATCTGTTTGCTTTAGTAAAAAGAATCAGAAGGTTGAAAAGCAAGAGACGAAGTTTATTGGAAGTGCAAAATCGAATACGAAATTTTTCAAAAAGGTTACAATTAATAATAGATTCGAGCATGAAGCCTTTATCGATCCGGGCAGTAGTTGTAGCCTAATTAGTTCAACATTGGTTAGTAAATTTGCGTTGACGACCACTGTATTAGAAACACCAATAGCATTGCATGGATTTTCAAAAGATATCAGTAAGATAGTAAACAAGTATTTGAAAGTTTCCTTAAAATTGGATAGTCTTGATTTAGAGAACATAGATATGTATGTTATGGACGACTTGTCTGATTGTGACATTTTAATAGGTCGCAACGTTACTGAACGTCCAGATATTATGTATTCACGTGTTGGAAATGTTTTGACATTCAGTTACCTGAAGTCTTTTGGCAATTTTTGCAATGCGATAAGTGAGGCCCAAATTGATTCCGATTCACATTTGAATGAGTTAGTGCAATTATTTCATAAATATAGTGATTGTGTCGCGAGCAGTGTAAAAGATTTAGGTCAAGTTAATAATCACGAGATGGTCATCGAATTGAACGACACAAAACCTATCCAGTTTAGGCCATATCGTAGTTCACACGGTAATAGGAAAATCATTCGCGAGATGGTAGACGAATTACTAGAAAGCGGCGTTATTAGGGAAAGTAATTCTGCCTATGCTAGCCCCGTTTTATTAGTGGACAAGAAAAACGGCGAAAAAAGGTTGTGTGTTGACTACAGGGCCTTAAATAAAATAACGGTCAAGAACAAGTACCCTATGCCGAGAATTGAAGACCTTATAGATAGATTACAAGGCTGTAAATATTTTACTAGCTTAGATCTCAAAAGCGGTTACTATCAAATAAAAATGAGTGCAGATTCGATTCCTAAAAGTGCCTTTATAACTGAAGACGGCCATTATGAGTTTTTAAAACTTCCATTTGGACTTTGCAATGGGCCGTCATGCTTTCAACAAATGATGAACAAAGTGTTAGGAAATTTAAGATTCGGTAAAATCATAATATATTTGGATGATGTTTTGCTAATTAGTGAAACCCCAGAAGAGAACTTGGCTTTGCTAGAATCTGTCCTAAAAATATTTAAAGAACACAATTTAAAATTAAATCTAAAAAAATGTCATTTCTTAAAAACTGAAATAGATTTTTTGGGATATAGGGTACAGTATAATTCTTTAAGACCTAGTGAAAAGAAGGCGGCAGCTGTTAAAGACTTCCCTCAGCCAAAAACTGTACATCAATTGCGCGAGTTCTTAGGGCTCATCAGCTATTTTCGCAAATTTATAAAAAACTGTGCTCTTTTATCCAGTCCTCTCACAAAATTGCTAAAAAAAGACAGTACTTGGTCCTGGGAAAGTAGTCAACAACAAGCTTTTGAAACACTAAAAAGTGCACGGTTGTCCGATAGTATATTGACTATTTATGATCCGAATAAAGAATGTGTTCTGTACACGGACGCTAGCAGAGACGGAATTGCAGGGATTTTAATGCAAGTGACTGAGAAAGGTGAAAAACCAGTACACTATTATAGTCGTCAAACTTCTAGCGATGAAAAGAAGTACCATTCGTTCGAGTTAGAGTTATTGGCTATTATCGCATCTTTACAAAAATTTCGATTGTATTTGCTAGGCTCCTCGTTCAAAATCATTACGGATTGCAATGCAGTACGTTTTGCAATGACTAAGAAAGAGATTGTGCCACGGATTGCACGATGGGTACTTTCCACTCAAGAATTCTGTTTTGATATATTACACAAAGATAGCAATAGAATGCAACACGTCGACGCGCTAAGCCGCAATCCCGTGCAATCTGGGGAACAATCTGAAGTAGAGTTGATCATGTCTATTACTGAGGCCGATTGGTTGTTAACTGTACAAATGCAAGATCCTGAAATAGTTAAAATAAAGAAAATTCTTGAATCAGGAGAGGCCGACAAAAATAAAAATATATTTATTAATTACGAGCTTCTAGGCGGTAAAGTGTATAAACGAACTGATCAAGGTCGCCGGTGGGTCGTGCCTAAGCAGTGTATTTGGCAGATTATTAAATGTAACCACGACGACCTTGGTAACTTCGCCGTGGATAAAACAGTAGAACGCATTAAAGATTAATATCCATTAAAGATTATTGGTTCCATAAAATTCGACGAACTGTAAAGAAATATATTGACAATTGTCTTAATTGTATATACAATAAGAATAAATCTGGTCCTAAAGAAGGTCAATTGCATCCTTTGCCAAAGTACGCGAAACCATATCACACATTGCATTTGGATCATGTAGGACCTTTTGTAAAAACTACAGAAAACAATAAGTATTTGTTGATTATGGTAGATTCGTTCACTAAATTTGTATTTATATTCGCTGTACCAAATACTGATAGTGTTAATGCTATTAATGAATTAGATAATCTTTCGAAAATATTTGGTTACCCAAAAAGACTGATCACAGATGCGGGGTCTTGTTTTACATCAAATAGCTTTAAAGGATACTGTGGTAGTAAAAACATTCGATTACATACCGTAGCCACTGGTATGCCCCGTTCCAATGGCCAAGCAGAACGTTTTGTAAAGACCATTTTAGAATCTATGAGAGCCATGGGCGCCGATTTGTCCGATGATAGTTGGGATAAATGTGTAAAAGCTTTGCAACAAGGCTTAAATAGTACTGTACAAAAAACTACAAAAGCCGTACCTAGTGAAGTTTTTTTCCGTTACCGTTTACGTACGGATGCAGATACTTTAGCACCTGATAGTGATAGCGAGTCCGAAATAGATGTTACTAAATTACGTAAATTAGTTGACGAAAATATCAAATTTAGCTCCATGCAACAAAAAGAAAGATTCGATAAAACACGCAAAAACGCACGACAATACCAAGAAGGTGACTTGGTCCTTATTAAAATACAAAGTAAATCTAACGATGGCCACAGCACAAAATTGTTACCAATTTTCAAGGGACCATTCCAAGTGGTCAGGGTCTTGGGAAAAGATAGGTATCAGATGGAAGACGTAAGAGGAGCCGAACGTTGTAATAAACGGTACACTGGAACAGCGGCAGCAGAGAACATGAAACCTTGGATACGCATCGGTGACTGGGAGATGCCAAATGAGTAGCAGTTTGGCGAGGTAAATATTTACTTTATTTTCACCTTATTTTGCTATATATTATTTAACATTACATTCTACATAATGTTACAAACTTTATTTTTGCTGATTTTTATTGCGAGCCCTGGTAAAATGCAGTGGGTAATTTAATGGACAGTAATTAGCATTCTCATGCTGTTACATAAGTAATGTACCTTTATAACATTTCATTTGTCTTGTGTTTTTCCCCAGAAAAATTTACAATTTAATACATAGTAAATAACTAAGTTATCTATTATTAAATTGGCAAGATTGCATTAAGGGAAGTGCGCCGGGTCTAAAATTATAATGAGCCGGTAAACACTAAGTTACTAGAGTGGACACGAGCACAGATAGTTCAGATAGAGGAACAAGGTGCTAGAAAGACACTAATGTAACTAGTGTGGTGATTATGAATTAGATCAGCGCGTTTCCATTAGTGTGATGAGTGTAATTAATTTTGAATGGTGGTTCAATATATACATTAAACTTATTTGTTTGTTGACAGCATTTTACCGGACTCGTGGAGTGTCCGAGGCGGGCACAACTGTCGCATGGCCGTGTTGGCGACATCTGTCGGCACGCCTGTGAAACTCGTGCTACATCGTCGAACATGGGTGCGAAGCCATGTCATCGACATCTACCGGCGTTTGTCGGAACCTCTGCTTCAGCCTTGAACGCAGGCGCAACGCCGTACTACGTAGCACACTAGCGACATCTATCGGCGCCTATGAAACTTCTACGACGGTGGCGCCACCCAAGACGAGCGGACGTGATTAGTTTCCAGTGGGGGTTACCTAGACGGGGTAGTTCGAAGCATGAAAAAACCCTCGAGCACGTGGCTGCGCTCTCTGTTCTGTTCCTGACGCCATTGAGTAAAGTAACTATCTACGGTTATGTTCGGTATCGTTCTAATTTGCGATTAACTTTATTTCCGATAAATGTTTGTTCTACATACTCACATATTTAAAATTAATAAGTATCTTATAAAGTATCCTATTTTGTTAACTGATAAATAATATGTATGTTCCCTCCTAATGTTTGTGTGTGATAATAAAATGATTAATAAAGTTTATGTTTCGTGTTCTTATGTTTTATTTAATTCTAGATTATCAGTCAAGTCAATCCAAGTTCACATTTCGATCGGCGTCTAGCGATTGTCATTTCGGCTACCTAGGCTGGCTGTTAAGTGCTATGGTCCGAAAAACCAGTCATTCGACCTTGATATTCATTTGCTTAATCGAGCCGCTTGATGAGGAACCGTCGTCGCTGTCACATTAATTAATAGATTAATACTAAGTGGTGCAGTGCTGAGAATTTTCCATGTGTATACAATTTTAAAATCTGAATGTTGCTGTCGATAAGTCCAATTTACGTAATAATAGACATGTACTACACACATTTTGCAACGAGGTATTTTATTATCACAATTAGTTCTATTATTTCCCCAGTTCTATTATTTCCATAGACCCAACTATTCGTTTTTCCTTACTTAGCAATATTTCCTACAGTCACACCCGCCAGATCAAGCGTCCCCAGTCGACACTTTACTTAGGTCGCATCGGGTCTGACCTTCGCAGCATTACCCAATCCATGCATTAACAATGTATTCAGAGCCTAAACAAAGAGAAGCAGGTGGATCGCATACGCTACACCCACTGAAAGATTCCATAAAAACTGTAGTACCCTCGTCACGTCCCGACATCTTATTTATCTAGTCACGGCCAAAATCATTGTTTCCTTTTTTCGTTAGCAAAAACACGCCTTATTACTGCCAGTGGCTAACTGCTGCCATTGTCTTGGTGCTTGTGTGTGACGTTTGGTACAATGCTGGGAAAAAGTGCTTTCCCCGAGAAATGGTCGTTTATTCATTTGTTTCTGGCACTCTTTTTGCTTAATGATCGCAGTTCCTAGATTTGTTTTCCGAAAGACTGAGGATAATTAAAATGCAAACAAGTTAAGTAGATATTTACATTTATTTACCCGTGTATCAAGATGAAATGAAATCCTATCGTACTTAGGATACAGTGCACAAACTTCGAATTATAACATAACCTTAATGAGAAATAATGCGATGAAATATTATATATTTATATGTCATCATCATTATCATTATCATCATGTCGGCCTTTTATCGCGTACTGCTGAGCATAGGCCTCTATTCTAATACGCTACTTATCCCGGTCCTGAGCTAGTTTCATCCAGTTGTGACCCGCAATTTTCAGGATCTCCAACACTTCTGGTGTTTCGGGTGTCCATGTGCGGCAGTGATCGCTTACCTTCGGGCGACCTGTTCGCTCGTTTGCCTCCTATCCCAAAAAAAAATTGTCGTCCACCCAACGCGATGTAACGTCTAGTTAAGAGTATTTAAGAGTTTGTCTTAAATATTCCAAAAAAACCTTATTCACATAACTTTATCACACAATACTAACTTTACCATGAACACCGCTGAATACATCACAATTTCACCTTACATCCATCAATCAAAAATAATTTGCGGACCTTGAAGTTCACTTTCATTTTAATTATAATCAATATGCCGCGCCGGGGTGAAAATTAATAAAGCTTTGAAATTTTAAGTAACCGAATTCGTGCTACCTTTTGTCACTGGTCTGATATTTTAGCGGAGACCTTAATTTCAACTAAATTTATACTGAGTCAACTTACTGGAATTGATTACATTTTGTAAATGGCGTGAATGCTTGGTAAAATTTTGATTCGATACAGATCTAATTTTGACGAGATTGCATGTGGCGCAGCAGAGTGAAGAATGAGTACGAAGAATTCATAATCTGAAAAACAAAACAATGCACACTTATGTGACACGTATAATAATATATAGGTACATATTTAAATGATATTCACATCATCACTAAAGAAATAGGCTTTTTCTTCCCTGCTTGCAACAATCAAAGTGAAACTTTTGAGTTCTAGAACACGATTTTTTAAATTTCATTAATTTCAATAAATGACTTAATATATTAAAACATAAGAAAATTCTCTATAGGTGATGGTATATACCTACGTAAAATCAGTATATGACACACCGTAGCAAAATTATTTACAATTTGAGCGCTCAGGAATCTAATTTTAATACCTGCCTTTGCTCAGGTCAGGACGGGATTCAACCATGGATTAAATAATTGTTTTGTCATAAATCTACTAATTCGTTCTCAGTGGAAAAACTTCAACATTATAGTTCACAGTTCACATACAACTTCCAAAGATCTAGTAAAACATAGTTATTTTCAACTCACAGAAGTGAAAGTGGTAAGCGAGAGTGGAAACATTTTCCCGGCCGTTATCGAGAGAGGTTTGTTGGTCCGCTCCACGAAGAGCCGCAGACTGCTCTTAAAGTAGCGGGACTTAGCGGTCCAGTTGCAATCGTACACGGCCTGGGATAGCTGTTGACTCTAAAATAAAAGGGTTTATTTGTCTATGGCGATGTTTTAAGTAGATAAGAGTAGAAACTCGAATAGACGGGAAAGTGGTTGTAGTTTTGTTTTGCTTTGTTGTCTACGTGAAGCTGGTCCAAGTGAATACTATTAAATACAACAGGACAATAGCCCAATCGTAAAATTCTATCAATACATGGGTATGTAGATGAGACTACGTCTGATGTATTTTTGAGCCATTAACGGTGCCATGAAAAGTGTAGTGGCAAAGCACCTTGTGTTCGCGGTCTACCGCTCTATTACAAAGGTTACATTGGGCTTAGCAACTCAAGCTAATTTTGTAGTAGTCATAACATGTAGACAAACAGATCTTAGATACTAAAAGGATTTTTATAAATTTGATTATGGACCCTAATAGTTATTTGTTTTACAAGGGGGCAAAGTTGTTGTTTAACCGCACGTGCCAAAGACCGAGCGAAATACCGAGCGAGCGAAAGATTCCAATATTGGAACGCGAGCGTAGTGAGTGGCTCAAAAAATGGAATCTTGAGCGTTGCAAGGGTTTCAAGGCACGAAGGTTAAACAAACTTTGCCACCGAGTGAAACACATAATTTTTCACCACACCGACACGAACAAAATACTGACTATAACACATCAAACTAAATCAAATCCATCAATTTATCCAATATTTATGATTCAAAATCATCATTTATAGGTAAATTCTACCAATCAGCTTAAGACATCAAGTTAAAATTTGTATGAAATTACTTTGCACTCTTGTGGATAAAATGCAATTTCGCTATCTGTTTTCGAATAGCAAAGTAAGCCTTTACCAGTTGGGGCGGTGAAAAAATATAAATTTATACCTTATCCTGGATGCGGGTGCCGAACCAACAGGGTACCATGATTTGAAGGATCATAATGACCATATACGATCCCAAAAATATGAAGTACTGCCATGGTGCCGGCTGTTAGCAGAGGAAAGAAATTCAGGAAAATTCACACTTCACTGGTATACAAAACACACAGGGAACTGCATTATGTACTTACCAATGTGAATCTGAACAGCACTACGCAAATTATACAAGAAGCTACGCTGAATTGTACGAATAGTGTTACACTAAATACATCTTGGACCAAGTCGCAGAACCTAAAAAAAAAACATATTTAGTTATAAACAAAAACAAATATTATTTTAAGAAATTGTAAAATAAATTATCAATAAAAAATTTCTCAAATTCAGGTGGAAAAACCATGTAAGTATTATTGTGACGTGGTTTACGAGATTTCATTTCAATCATACACGATGATTTTTAGGTATTAATACGTAGTAAGCAGTTATTAATATTTATTTCTTTATGTGATCAGGTGGATCACCGATTAAAAATCGTGTAGGATATTTGCCACCATGCAAATAGAGAATGCCTGATTAAACTTTTTATACGCCTGGCTAGGTCGATACAGACGGACCGGACTTGAAATTTAATTGCAATTTACATGAGAATCGTACATTGACTTTACTTCATAAAAATTCATACGAACTGTAGGCTTTTTGTATAAACCGTAAATTTGACCTACAAACAGAATTTTCAGACATTCCTTTTTGCAGGCTTCATTAAAATTATATATTAACACATACTGTCCCACTTCGTCATAATGAATGATAGAATCATTAAGTTTCTTAATTCCGCTGTCTTTTTCCAACAGTTGTATAGAATCATCATCCCTTGTCACTGTTTGGTTTTTGTCTGTGACTCTTCGCAAGTTATCATCAAGTATATCCAACTGGGCAATGACGTATATCAGTACGCCAAGAACGAATGTATCAACAGATATATTAATAAGCACTTGAGTATGCATGTAAAAGGCTTGAAGCTCATATAATGGATAAATAAATTTTTCTATAGTATCATCAGATATAAAAGAAAAACTGCACACTGGGAGTTCAAGTTTTACTTTCAAAATAAAATGCAGTAACATCGGCGGTACTATATGAGTAATGTGAGCGGTTGCTGACACCACTGCAACTATTTTAAAATATCTCACATTGAACTTTTTTGCTTTGTTAATTATTTTTAAGCCGTTTTCGGTTTCAGGCTGAAACATATCACTCTCGAGAATACTCAGTATTTTTTGAACTTTTTCGTGCAAAAACAGAAAAGTTAGTAGCTTCGATGTCGCTGCTATCTCCGTGAAGTAAAATATCATTTCGTCTATAAACGTATCTAACTGTCGCGGAATAAAAATAAAGTTTATTGTAGTTAATGAATTATTTAAGATAATGAAAGTCGTGAAAAATATTTGATAGTAACGGTAATAACGTTTTGAATTTTTTGGAGGCCAAATAGCAAGAAACTTCCAGATTTTCATATTATTTTTGAAGCAATCTATCTGCCTTAATGGTCTCATTTTGGTCGTAAACTTTTTTATTTGAAGGTTATGTAAAACCGTCTGAGCAGACAGAAATCTTCCCACAGACTATGAAGTCGGTGCTTTGTGTGTGAATTAAGTACATTCGAACCTCAAAGGCTTGTAAAACTTGTGATTAGACAAATTGTTCTATGGAACTATTTCTTAATTGGAAGGAGGTTAAGCGTTATTAACCGCACACTTAAACCACCTACTAACTATCTACTGCTTCCGACTCGGTCCGGAAAATCAAGACTTACTCTATATTTAACTTAATACACATACGAGTACGATAATGATCTGGAACGAGGCTAATGCTGTGGTTTAGAATAAAAAAGCGTGGAAAGATGTTTTCGAGGCTCTACGCACCCATCGGGTGCCCTAGAATAAGCAACAACAACAAAATCATACAACAAGAGTATGAGACCAAAATCGTCTATTGTCATGGAACTCACGGAACACAACACTAAAAAAATTTTTTTTCTACTCGTCGACTTTAATCTGTCAATTAGGACACCACAGACTAAACTATAAGTGCTGACTTTTCAGTGTTGAATAGTCTTTGACACTTCGTCAACATTTACAGTTCACTTTAGTTAACTGTAATAGTCTCAAAAATAGAACTCCATACAAGTTGGTTCTATACCAATTTGCGATACCTGGAAAATTTTTCTGGATCCTGAAACACATTTTTTTTTATCTATCGCGTTATCGACCAATTAGTTATTACAAACGATTAGTTGCCAGGAAATTCTATGTTGATACAACGTTGAACGACGCTATTAACATTAGGTAATTTTGACCTTGAATGATGATATTGTTCGTCCATTGATGATGAAGATGGATGACTCATAGAAAAAGTATTGCATCATCATCATCATCCTCCTTGCGTTATCCCGGCATTTTGCCACGGCTCATGGGAGCCTGGGGTCCGCTTTGACAAAGTATTGCATACAATAGTGATATAATTAAGCTTTTCACTCTCGTACCGTACTATTAGGCCACTCAGCAAGCTTCGTGACCTAAAGCTCTGTATTATATCACGATTGTATAAAATACAAAACAAGTGACTAGAGAGAATTGTTTTTTTGTGCCAGAAGATGCTGCTTAGAGCACAAAGCTCAGCGTGATCAGTGTGAAATCATGATGAAGCTTATGATGATGACATATAATTTATTTCCATATGTTTATTAACGATTTTATTTACATTTCTCAACGTTTCATTTTACAACTTTTTACATATTGGTATTCGCTGGATATGTGCGCAAATTCCTCAAAGAAAAATTATCATATTAATGGAGTAAGTAAAAATGGCAGTAATGTGGGTTAATTGCAGCAGGCTGTTTAAATGAGATGCAATTAGTGGAGTTGAATATGCTCTAATTAACAAATGGCTATAAGCCGCCGTCATAGATCACCTCAACTATTAGATACAACATTCAAACCAACTCAGTCATCACACATGCCACATTATAATAAAGAATACTATCGTACAGTATGGCCACTCCCGCTTCCATTGAAAGTGTCACCCTTTCTAAGTCAGTTACCTCTCAGTTACCGCCTGTCAAAAACGCGACCAGTCGACCTGTTATGTCTCACTCATACAATCATGGTACGCGTTCACATACACGAACTTAGACTGTGTGCACAGGAACGCGCCTCTTTCATATATGTATTTGATCGCCATTGTCCGAGGCGTGCACTGTGCAACTGTGCAAGTGTGCATGCTCTTTCGTAGTATTTTTTTTTATTTAATATAGAAACGCAGTAACTTGATCCAGGTTGTGTCAACGTTTACAACCAGCACTTGTGCAATTGGAATATATGTAACAATATCATTTTCCCCTCACTAGCTCGGAAACACGTGTTTTGTCCTTTAATACCAGCGGGTAAAAACGCATTTTATCCACTAGTGGGTAAAGTTATTTGACCTTGAATAAAGTCAAATTAACTGCTTTAAAATTGATAAAAGTAGGTCAATCTAGTAATAAAGATGATTTACCACCTGTGGAACTACTGGAAGCAGTGATAAACGCATTTTTTGCGTTGTAGTTTCCTCGCTATAGTGAGGGGAAAAGTTTTGTGTTACACTCGGGTGCAAATGTATTTTACTTCTCGTGTGTTAAAAAACTCGCAAGTTCAGGATTCTATTCTCGAACCACTCGCTTCGCTCGTGGTTCAACTATAGAATCCTTTCACTTGCTCGTTTTTCAATTCCACACTCGGCGTTAAAATACAACTTTGCCCCCTTGTATAACAAATAACTATTACATTTCTTAACGTTCCATTTTACGTTTTCCTTTAACATAATATTGATATTCGCTGGATATGTGCGCAAATTCCTCAAAGGAAAATTCTCATATTGATGGAGTAAGTAATAAGTTTTTCCCCTCACTATTTAGCTCGGAAACACGTGTTTTGTCTTTTAATACCAGCGGGTAAAAACGCATTTTATCCACTAGTGGATAAAGTAATTTGGCCTTGAATATAGTCAAATTTTCTGCTTTAAAATTGACAAAACTGAGTGATTCTAGTAATTAAGATGATTTACCACCTATACACCGTGTTTCACTTAACACTAAAAACCGGCCAAGAGCGTGTCGGGCCACGCTCAGTGTAGGGTTCCGTAGTTTTTCGTATCTTTCTCAAAAACAACTGAACTTATCAAGTTCAAAACAATTTTCCTAGAAAGTCTTTATAAAGTTCTACTTTTGTGATTTTTTTCATATTTTTGAAACATATGGTTCAAAAGTTAGAGGGGGGGGACGCACTTTTTTTTCCTTTAGGAGCGATTATTTCCGAAAATATTGATATTATCAAAAAACGATCTTAGAAAACCCTTATTCATTTTTAAATACCTATCCAACAACATATCACACGTTGGGGTTGGAATGAAAAAATATCAGCCCCCACTTTACATGTAGGGGGTACCCTAATAAAACATTTTTTTCCATTTTTTATTTTTGCACTTTGTTGGCGTGATTGATATACATATTGGTACCAAATTTCAGCTTTCTAGTGCTTACGGTTACTGAGATTATCCGCGGACGGACGGACGGACGGACGGACAGACAGACATGGCGAAACTATAAGGGTTCCTAGTTGACTACGGAACCCTAAAAACCTGAAAACAGTTTATTCAGAATCGAGAGTGGAATCGATTGAGCTATATCTTGGTGGGGGTAATATTTTTTGTTTAATTTGTATTATTATTTATTTTTTACGTGTTCATTCTATTGTATTCGTAATGCGACATTGTGTATAGAGTGTGGCTAATGAAATATTGCCCCAACTTTTGGCGGGAAATTCAAAAAATCTAGGGCTGGTCACACTTGGTATAGTAGGAGATATAGTTTTGATACTAGAAAATATTTTTGTTTTCTGTGCACACTTATATTGAAAATCAATAGAAATTGCTAATATATGTACAGAAATTTGACAAAATCTGTTAGCATTTGACGTATTAACCTAAAAGTTTTACGATGGTTATTGGCATTTAAATATTAATAATTAACGTGTATTACAAGCTGTAATGGGGAATGCACTATCGACATTTTTGCCGCTCATGTATAGACATGTTTCACCAAGATATTTTTATATATATTTTATATTTTTATTGCCATATAAGCAGTGGTGGCCGAGTGGATATGACGCCCGACTTTCAATCCGGAGGTCGCGGGTTCAAATCCTGGCTCGTACCAATGAGTTTTTGGGAACTTACGTACGAAATATCATTTAATATGTACCACTAGCTTTACGGTGAAGGAAAACATCGTGAAATTCAAAGATTTATGTGAAGTCTCCAACCCGCATTGGGCTAGCGTGGAGACTATATAGCCCGAACCGTCACAGACATGAGAGGAGGCCTGTGCCCAGCAGTGGAACGTATATAGGCTAAATTATATTATTTATTTTATTTTTTATATTTTTATATCAAATTACTACTGACCAGTCACTTCACTGATTTCTTCTAAATATTGGTTTTTCGTAAGTCGTTACGTTCCAATATTTTTATTTTATTAATGCTTTCCAGAGCTTCGAGTTTCTCCTTGTCTTTACACTCTTTTCCTGTTTATGAGATTTAAGTTTTATTATATTCACATAATCAAAGTTATAGGCAAATGTTAGAACTAGTACTTAAAGTATCAAAATAATAATAGAGCACCAACCTACTATATTGTTTACGACTTGTAAACATTGCAGTTTTTCATTATATGCCGCTTCACGTCGACTTCGCTCTTGGTTGTAATTATTTATTAGCTTAAACAGCAAATTGCGGACCTCGCTTGGTATCGTCATTGTTATAATATTTAAGATTTACCCTTAATAACCCGCGAACAATTTGAATAAGTGACATAAATTGACAGCAGACTTTTAGCCTTTTTTTTAAACCATAGACAATTGGTGATACCACAAGGAAATATCTGTCAACAATATTTGGCTAGCCAGACTCTATCGCATTGCTAGAGGTTGCTTACCTTTTTCAGTATTTAGGGGTATTAATACTGGCTGGTTACTTGGACGATACTTTTTCCGTTACGAGTTTGACGTCGTTTGTCAGTTTAATCTTAATGTTTATCTGGTTTATCATAAGTCATAACAAATTGAACTCGTACCTAATTACAACCTTGTCATTTTGAATGTTGGGTTTTATATTTGCTTACCGCGATTACCTGTCCAATTTGAAGTTTACTGTGACAAAGCTTTAAAGTGTTTTAGAGTGACATCTTAGCTGTCTATTGGTCAACCTTATGTCGTTGCAGTAACGTACACAAATAAATAGTTTTAAGGTTTATGATGGTAGTTAACAATTATTTTATTGAGCGTAGAGTTAAACGTCGAGTAGAGCTGTACAGAAAATTAAAAATTCAATTAAAAAAAAGTAAACATCAGATTTAAATACGAATACTCTAGATGAGTTTAAAAAAATAAAAATCAGTTGGGGTGTCTGAGGTTTTGAGTGATACCGGAAACACGTTGTAGAACTACTGGATGCCGTGATAAACGTTTTTTTTTGCATTGTACTTTGCTCGCTATAGTGAGGGGAAAAGTTTTGTGTTACACACGGATGAAAATGTATTTTACTTCTCGTGTGTTGAAAAACTCGCCAAACTCAGGATTCTATTCTCGCTTCGCTGCGAGTCATTTCGCTTGCTCGTTTTTCAATTCCACACTCGGCGTTAAAATACAACTTTGCACCCTTGTATAACAAATAACTATTTCCCCTCACAAGCTCGCAAACACGTGTTTTGTCCTTTAAGACCAGCAGGTAAAAACGCATTTTATTCACTAGTCGGTAAAGTAATTTGACCTTGAATAAAGTCAAATTAACCTTTTAAATTGATAAAAGTAGGTGAATCCAGTAATAAAGATGATTTACCACCTGTGGAACTACTGGAAGCAGTGATAAACGCATTTTTTGCGTTGTAGTTAGGAAACTACACCCGACTACACCCGAGTGTAACACAAAACTTTTCCCCTCACTATAGCGAGGACGCTATAGTGAGGGGAAAACTTTTGTGTTACACTCGGGTGCAAGTGTATTTTACTTCTCGTGTGTTAAAAAACTCGCAAGTTCAGGATTCTATTCTCAAACCACTCGCTTCGCTCGTGGTTCAACTATAGAATCCTTTCACTTCCTCGTTTTTCAATTCCACACTCGGCGTTAAAATAAAACTTTGCACCCTTTTATAACAAATAACTATTTTTGCAAAATGTCACATGATTTACATATGAGTGCAAAATTTTAGATCAATCAAAAACCGGGAAGTGGGTGAAATGTAGCTTCTACGTTTTGCCCCAAACTAACATACTAACAAGGCAAGTTAAATAAAAGCTTGTAAAAATGCTAGTAATGTGATATCATTGCACGTACACGGCGAAATGAAAAGGACCGTTCAAACTTTGCATAGTGACTTTTGAGCTCACAATGAACGAGATTTATTATGGGATCAATGCTGAAATCTTAAAAAAAAACTTTGCTATTTCATACATTTCGACTGTCACGCTGCCGCTCATTTCTATGGAAGTGAGGCTATGGAACAGTCAAATATTTTTTTACCACACCAACTGGTGGCTTACTTTGGCTATTCGAAAACAGATAGCAAAATTGCGTTTTAACCACAAGAGTGCAAAGTAATTTCATACAAAGTTTAACTTGATGTCTAAAGCTGGCTGGTAGAATTTACCTATAAATGATGATTTTGAATCAACAATATTGAATAGATTGATGGATTTGAATTTATTTTGATGTTTTGTAGTCAGTATTTTCAAGTATTTTGTTCGTGTTGGTGTGGTTAAAAATTTTTGCTCGGTGGCAAAGTTTGTTTAACCTTCGTGCCTTGAAACCCTCGCAACGCTCAAGTTTCCATTTTTTGAACCACTCGCTACGCTCGCGGTTTAATATTGGAATCTTTCGCTTGCTCCGGTATCAATATTGGCACGTGCGGTTAAACAACAACTTTGTCCCCTTGTAAAACAAATAACTATTGCTGTTTCATACATTTCGACTGTCACGCTGCCGCTCATTTCCATGGCAGTGAGTATGGAACAGCCAAATATTTTTTTCTACTCATCGACTGTAATCTGTCAATTAGGACACCACAGACTAAACTATAAGTGCTAACTTTTCAGTGTTGGATACTCTATGGCAGTTCCGACTTAACTGTAATAATTTCAAAAATAGAACATCATACAATTTCTATACTAATTTGCGATACCTGGCAATTTTTCTGCATCTGAAATACATTTTTTTTTATTTGTCGCGTTATCGGCCAATCAAAGACGGTTATTACAAACAATTGGTTGCTAGGTAATTCGATGTTGATACAACGGTGAACGACGCTATTAACATTAATTTAAACTTGCATGAATGATGATATTTCCGTCCATTGATGATGAAGATGATGACTCGTAGAAAAAGTATTGTATACAATAGTGATATAATTAAGCTTTTCACTCTCGTACCGTACTATTAGGCCACTCAGCATAGCTTCGTGGCCTAAACATGGTACTCGACTGAAAAGCTTTGTATTATATCGCGATTGTATAAAATACTATTTCGTATGTCTGGTGACCGCATGCTCTTTGTAACCGCTTTATAATGCGGAGTCTGTGTAGACTGAGCCCACCATTTACCATTAAAAAGTTCGAATAAGCATCGTAGTTTAATTTGGCTTTTACTGAAAACGTTTTTAGGCTAATGAGGGATCATGGCTTAAAAAGTACAAAAAGTAGGTCTTTCCGCTAGATATTTTTTTTTAATACAGCGTTCGAGTAAAATTCATTCGATAAAAGTTTAATTTACAAGTCACACATAAGTTTGAGGTATAATTTAGGATACATATCTACTTCTTATAATCACCTACATTTTCCTATAAGAAACCAATATAAATTAGGTTGAAGTTTTTCGTTTTCGTTTTTCGTATCTAACTCTTTTCCAACAACACCCGTTAAAAAAATCCGATTCGCATCCAGATAAAACTCAGAACAATAATAAAACTTCGTTCGCAGAAAGTCCGAAAACCACTATTTTCAAAATTAAACATTGGTATCAGACCGAATGGTAAAATCAGTAAAACCATTGACAATATTTTATAAGGACGTGACGTATATGCAACGAAGCGAGCCAAATGTGCAGTTTAAGTGACCAATGGCGTGCGAGATGCGTATTTAATTTATCAACGAATCGCGTTGTAGCGGCGCATCAAACAAGAATATTCAGTATAAATTATATAAATTGCCTTATCCCTATAAAAATCTTTGAGTAAAACCGATTCCTAGAATTCGGTTGCAATTTGCAATGAGTCGCCGTCAATTTCAGTGCAAATAATGTGCGTAATGATCGGTTTCGCGCGGTTTTTACAAAACATTTCGGTAGTTTAAAACGTGCATTAATTGTTGGCACGGTATCTGTGGGTACTGAAATAAAAGACATAAATGAATTCACGTCGCTTTTTGGTCTGTTATTTATTATTACTTTTGTGCCAATGGCAGAGAAATTAATAAAAATTATTCGTATGGGACATTTTTTTAACTACTATGATTGAAAAAGCTAGTAATTCTGAGTAGAAATAGCATAATTTTTTTCAAAAATATCACATTTCATAAAAGTGGCAAAAAAAAAAGAAATGCCCAACTTATTTGCTAAAATATTGCGTTGAAATCAAAAAACAGCAACGATTAAGCCGTTGTAACAATACAAATACGACTGATGTTTTCTTTATTAAACAAGAAAGGTCATTAGAAGTACTTAGTAAATATTAACTTTTACACAGTTCTTAGAACATCAGCTTTGAAGTAACATTTACAAATAACAAACACTAATATTGTTATACCTTATACCTTTAACAATATTTGTGTATATCTAAGCAAGCATATTATTGTATTTTTAAAACAGAAGACAGATCTTAGCTTTCCATCGCTTGTTTATTACTTATTCTATTTCAAAATACTACTGCCAATAATACATAATTGTTTTGTCAAATGGAATACATTCAATTTG
This sequence comes from Leguminivora glycinivorella, assembly GCF_023078275.1. Lineage (NCBI taxonomy): Eukaryota > Metazoa > Arthropoda > Insecta > Lepidoptera > Tortricidae > Leguminivora > Leguminivora glycinivorella. Next base: position 18,486,719 of record NC_062974.1, on the reverse strand, counting down.
TTAAAGTTTAACGAATGTTCTAATTTTAATTAAATATCAATACTGCGAGCAATTATGTACAATTAACATTCGACCAAATTGGAACTCACTTTGCTAGGAGTTAAAAACTATACGTAATTCATTGGATTAATATGATGGCAAAGTGCAAAAAATACATTCTAATTAAGTGACAACAAATTAAAACAGGGACTAGAGAGTGTTTTAAATCAACACGAATTTCCTCTTCGCACGTGTATCGTACGACGTTTTTCAGTACAAATGGCCCTTTAAAGTTGCGACCTGACAAGAAATATACTAATTTGCGAACTATTGCGCGAAAAAAACACCACGTGAACTCAAAAAATATTATGTGTCATTCACGATAAGCGTTGCTTTACTCATAATAGTCATAATGCAATAACATTGTTTACATGATATGACGTCTATATTGCTATAGTTTGTAGGTTAGGTATAGGGTTAGCTTAGGAAAGTCTACCGTCTCCAATTCTCCTTTAACTGCTCTAAGCTTAACTGGAATAAATCCCTTAATGGGATAAGTTCACCTTTGTACAAATGATGTGTGTGTTCTTTTTCTTGCCTGTTATTATGTGTTCTTATTTTTGTACAATTTAATTACTACTACTACTACTACAACTACTACTACATTATCACATTCAGAGCAAGAGGGCGCTACGCGCTACGAGCGTAGCCGATAACATGGGGAAAAGCACAGATGTCGTATATACTGTAAGGACATCACTAGTCGCTGGTCCCCATCCCTAGACATCGCTGTCAACTGGGCGTGAGACGGACTCAGAGCGTCACTTGAAGATAGCTTGTCATTAAACTTGTATTTTGAGATTCCGTTTAATAAACTGTATAATTAATAGTGGTATCCTGGTGTTTTTACTCTAACAGTTTCAGAAGCGCGATATTAAGTACCCATATACGCCCGTACTATGTAATTTGTCCGAAATTGACAATGTCACCATTCTCGCGCCGCGCTCGTAACCATTTATTGTCGTCGAACAGTATTTAATTAACACCAGTCGATCTGATTCAACGAGTAAAGACACTAGCACCATATAATACAGTTAAAAGTGTAAGAGGCAAAGTACGTGATCAAATAGTTGTCCGTAATTGTGCCAACAAAGAGATAGAACATGCCTAGTGTGCTGGCGTGTCTTGTGTTGTCTTTCAGATTCATTGCAGTTTACGAGATATTCACACTTTGGAGTAATAATTTATCATAATGAGTGTGAAATCGGAAGTAAAAGTGATCCAAACACAGTGCTCTGGGGCTGAAATTATCAACATCCACTATAGTAGCCTGTGTTGTGTTTCTTTCTTTCAGATCAACTTAGTTATGTACATGTTGAAGATACTAATACTTTTATATACTCACAAAATGTATCACAATAAGTACCACAGTAAGTCATGGACGGTGAGATGCTAACCACATCCAAGTTGTCATTCACATAATGCTCCGGGCAAAGAGTATTACCAGTATATATAGAGGGGCTGCAGTAATGAATAATCATTAGCTCACTTGTGTGTTGTGTTTTTGTGCTTCCAGATATGTTTCAGAATACATAATACATATTGAACCTACTTGTGATATATTGACAATTGTCACAGTGTCACAGTGAAACAGAGTATAAGATACAAGTACTTAGATCTAAATTACACCTAAATGATTCCTTATAACAGGTGACTTTATGGGTTTAATGATCTACAAAGAGAGATGATCATTATCTTGCCCTATTTGTCATATTAAATATAAGTTTGTCCGGAATGACATGGAATAAGGTATTTATCCTACTCAATAATATTGTACCATTGCATCTGGCTTATGTAAGTATACTGACAGTAAATACATTTTAAATTCACTACAGGTTGATATAAAGGGATGAGTAAATAAGCATAAGAAAACTTTGACAACTGTCTTGTCTTGTTTGTGTTTTGTTATAAGTTCACTAACACTTCTCCGGGGACTGTATTTTGAAATCTGTCTTAGTGACATTCTTATGCATATAAACTCTGTATGATCTTGCATTTTTCTAAATGAGGAAACATGTTGCTATATTACATGGCACAAATTCATCAAAAATGTTGATAAAATAATAATAATATTTTGATGAGGTTAATTATGCATCTTGTTAAAACCATAATGTGTGTTAAAATTAAGGGCATAGCACTGAAGTATAGTGTATTGTTGATGCTGTTTTGTTTATAATAATGCTGGTTTAGCATTGCAAACATTTTTGACAAGAAATGTAATCAATGTAATCATGTTCTAAATTGAACCAAAGACAAATATATTACCTAGACAGACATTTGGAACATTTATTATCATGACATAGTCCAGTATCCATTTAATGCATTATCAGTGATATAATTTGTTCCTTAATTACATTCCTTTCCAGATTAATTTATTGATTACAGTAGTTGCCTGCCGGTAACCTGGTGAATATTGACCATAAGTTGAAAATACTTGCATTGGTAAGGCATGATTCCAGAAGTTCCTGAGGTTAAATCTTGCTATAAGCTGGAAACACCAAACTGGATATCTATTGAACTATTTATGACACTGGTAAAATTTGTCATAGCTAATGGTAAGAGATTTTGATATTTATAGACCTGATGGACTTTAACGGTCTACATGCTATACTTGTCTGTTACAACAAATCAGTTTGATTTGGAATTGGGCTTGAAACATGCCAATCAGTTAAGTTTTTAACAGATGTGCAATAATCTGAGGTAAATAACTTAATTGGAGCTTCTAATAATTTTAACCCTTCACTGCGAAGGAATGTTTCTGAACCGAAGCATGACAAACAGGTAACGTTTGAAGTTGACAAGTATTGTCTACTTTTAATATGTTCTGTTCCTTGAAATATAAAAAAAAAATAACTGTACACTTCTATTGCTTCTTGATTTCACAAGAATATATATATTTTACATGTTTTGTGACTTTTGCAAGAATCAAAAATAATGATATTTTGTTATAAAAACTCAATCACCTGTACTAAGTATTCTTGCATATGCATAGTATTAACACAACTAACAAAATTATGTAGTTGTGCAGGTGGCAGCTATATGGATAATGTTGTGCTTTAAATTGCACATATACCTACAGCTGGAGCACCTCTCTAGTGTGTCTGGCAAGCTTGATGGTTTAATTATTAAGCTTATGCACCATGCCTGATGATGATATATAAATACCTTTGTCAAGAACCATTTGGTAAGTGAACAATGATAGATAAAATATTACATTATTTGAATGTAGTGAAACCTCGATAAGTCAAGCCAAGTGCCATATGATTATTCTTGCTTGACTGGAATGTGTTTCAATAATGGTATATATAGTAAGCGTGTTACCTTAGGGGCACGGGAAAAATAAGACAAGTTGCACGCCGGATTGAGAACCGAGTTGTGTTTTGTCTTATTAGTCTCAGATTAAGAACTGAGTTGTCATTACATATATGCACGCCGGATTGAGAACCGAGTTGTGTTTTGTCTTATTAGTCTCAGATTAAGAACTGAGTTGTCATTACATATATGCACGCCGGATTGAGAACCGAGTTGTGTTTTGTCTTATTAGTCTCAGATTAAGAACTGAGTTGTCATTACATATATGCACGCCGGATTAAGAACCGAGTTGTGTTTTGTCTTATTGGTCTCAGATTAAGAACTGAGTTGTCATTACATATATGCACACCGGATTGAGAACCGAGTTGTGTTTTGTCTTATTAGTCTCAGATTAAGAACTGAGTTGTCATTACATATATGCACGCCGGATTGAGAACCGAGTTGTGTTTTGTCTTATTACTTTCAGATTAAGAACTGAGTTTCCATTGCATATATACACGCCGGATTAAGAACCGAGTTGTGTTGCCTTTACATGATGTTAATAATATATTCTGTTCACAGGGTTTCCTGATAAGCACATTGTACCTGAATCTTGTGGTATCCATGGTAGTGTAATTAATGTGATATCCACAAATGAAGTGATTTCCGTCACTTAAAGTGTGAGTCATAATTATAATGATTACTTTAATGTCTGCTATACATTTAGCACTTTGATTATTGTTTCTTAAGTAGTTCTGTTTATGCAATGCAGGCCTAAGGAGGCGGACCATGTGCATAAGACCTATTATTGTGATGCAGGTCTTTGGAGACGGACCATCATGTGTTCTGTAGACTATCCTTAATAGGTTAGTTCTGTTTCTGGTATTTGTGATGCAGGTCTTTGGAGACGGACCATCATGTGTTCTGTAGACTATCCTTAATAGGCTAGTTCTGTTTCTGGTATTTGTGATGCAGGTCTTTGGAGACGGACCATCATGTGTTCTGTAGACTATCCTTGTGAGGTTAGTTCTATTTCTGGTATTTGTGATGCAGGTCTTTGGAGACGGGCCATCATGTGTTATATGGACTATCCTTGCGAGGTTAGTTCTGTTCTGGTATTTGTGGTGCAGGTCTTTGGAGACGGGCCATCATGTGTTATATAGACTATCCTTAAGAGGATTGGTCTGTTTTTGTTATTTGTGATGTAGGTCTTTACAGACGCCATCATGTGTTATATAGACTATCCTTAAGAGGATTGGTCTGTTTTTGTTATTTGTGATGTAGGTCTTTACAGACGCCATCATGTGTTATATAGACTATCCTTAAGAGGATTGGTCTGTTTTTGTTATTTGTGATGTAGGTCTTTACAGACGCCATCATGTGTTATATAGACTATCCTTAAGAGGATTGGTCTGTTTTTGTTATTTGTGATGTAGGTCTTTACAGACGCCATCATGTGTTATATAGACTATCCTTAAGAGGATTGGTCTGTTTTTGTTATTTGTGATGTAGGTCTTTACAGACGCCATCATGTGTTATATAGACTATCCTTAAGAGGATTGGTCTGTTTTTGTTATTTGTGATGTAGGTCTTTACAGACGCCATCATGTGTTATATAGACTATCCTTAAGAGGATTGGTCTGTTTTTGTTATTTGTCTGTTTCTGTTATTTTTCTGTGATGTAGGTCTTTAGAGACGCCATCATGTGTTATATAGACTATCCTTAAGAGGATTAGTCTGTTTCTGTTATTTGTGATGTAGGTCTTCAGAGACGCCATCATGTGTTACATAGACTTTCCTTAAGAGGATTGTTCTGTTTCTGTTATTTGTGATGAAGGTCTTCAGAGACGCCATCATGTGTTATATAGGCTTTCCTTAAGAGGATTGTTCTGTTTCTGTTATTTGTGATGTAGGTCTTCATAGACGCCATCATGTGTTACATAGACTTTCCTTAAGAGGATTGTTCTGTTTCTGTTATTTGTGATGTAGGTCTTCATAGACGCCATCATGTGTTACATAGACTTTCCTTAAGAGGATTGTTCTGTTTCTGTTATTGTGATGTAGGTCTTCACAGACGCCATCATATGTTATATAGACTACCCTTACGAGGCTAGTTCTGTTCTGTTATCTGTGATGTAGGTCTTACAGACGCCATCATGTGTTATATAGACTATCCTTAAGAGGATTGGTCTGCTTCTGTTATTTGTGATGTAGGTCTTACAGACGCTATCATGTGCTATATAGTCTATCCTTAAGAGGATTGTTCTGCTTCTGTTATTTGTGATGAAGGTCTTCAGAGATGCCATCATGTGTTATATAGTCCTTAAGAGGTATATCCTTAAGAGGTTAGCTTGAGACCTTGTTTGTCAAAAGCATGTTTTATTACCTTAAAGAGTAATGATCTCAAGGTTACCTTGAAAGGGTCACTTACATGCATACTTTCCAGAGGTCGCTGGTGAAATTACGGTTTCCAATAGAGCGGAGAGAGCAACTGTTCGGAATGCCTAGCTGAACGAATGCATGCTACAGGCTGCGCGACAACCTTGTCATGAAGGGCCAACTTCTGCGGTCGTTGCGCTGACAGCCACGAAAGAAGCCGTATCACCGTGGCTTGCGTATGAAGCTTTGATATGGTAATGTGTGTTGTCTTATAGTAAAATTGGTGGCTAGTACACATTGATTATTACCATTTATTAATTTTATCATGTTGATAGAAAAAAAAAAAATAATCAGCGGTTGTTAAAGGTCCTGCCAAGGAACAGCCATGTATTCTGCTTAATATATATTCATGAAAAAAAAAAAAAAAAAAAATTGACAATATTTTGTAATGTCTTGATTGTCATTGTTTATTACTAAATTATTTAACGGCTATGTAAGCCGGATCTGTAATTGAGAGCACCTACTATGCCAATTGTAAATTAATTTCTCGTAACCTTATCATGTTACTTGAACGACAGTTGTGTTGTACTGATTCTATCACCTACTGGCTTAGTTCCAAGGAAAAATTATCACGTTCTCGTTACATTAAGGAACTTAGTATTTCCCATGTATGTTACAGAGCTTCTTAACAAGAGCTTGTGCTGTGTTGGAAGGTGGCTATGATCACGCATAGGGTGTGTCATGTTAACCTCTCACGAGTTGTACGCCTTCTTGCGCATGTGGGGAGCTTCACAGCCTACAGTGACGAAGCCAACTGTGAGTTTGTTCCATGTATTTGCTATTTAAACGACGCCAATCATCATTATTATATTGAGCGGTTGGTTAGTTTGGAATGCACCGCTCGCGTAAGTCTTAACTTAAGGCATAAATGGCATAATACTTGCCTGAAAATAAATGAAATGTATTGATGGGTGAAGTTATTTACAAGCAAATATTAGATGGTGTTTTGTACACCAGTAATTACCTGCCCGCCGCTAGATGTCATCTATTTTACATAATTAATTTGACTAATATATAGTATCGATCATGGCGGTAAAACATGTACTTTTCGTACCATCGCACCTTAATAGTTTTAAAGCCTTACTGGCTGTGGATTTGTTAAATAATGACCTGACTTACTTGTACTAGGCTAGTCTGGTCATGCAATCTTGAGTTTAGTTATGTCATTACTATGATTCGACTATAAAATGAGGCCAATTACATATCTTGGTGTAAGTTAGTCTTAAACTACACCGGCCGTTTCCAACGGTTCTCGAGTTAATCACTTCAAAGGACCAGGGCCTGAGTGTATAGCTGGAGTATACAAAGTTCTTGTTCACTTTGCAGAAAAGAAAAGAACAAATGAACAGATGAAGTCTACCGCCACCAGTTGGAGGCGCGGCCTGCTTCGGCTGCGTTGACTGCGGCAGTCATCAGTAGCAGCATGGATAGCAGAGACCTTCGGGACGAAAGGTCAAGGTCAGAATGGGCGAATGTAAGGACATCACTAGTCGCTGGTCCCCATCCCTAGGCATCGCTGTCAACTGGGCGTGAGACGGACTCAGAGCGTCACTTGAAGATAGCTTGTCATTAAACTTGTATTTTGAGATTCCGTTTAATAAACTGTATAATTAATAGTGGTATCCTGGTGTTTTTACTCTAACAATACAATAGATCAAACAAACGTATCTACTTAGCGTGTCAAATGAACTCAGTAAAATCCACTGAGTTGTCCGTCTTTGTTCGCAGCTTGCAGCATTCAGGCGTCAATTTTTGTAAGTTGAAGTCAACAAAAACATAAAAAAATACTCGTTACGTGATATTTAATTGCAACAACACAAAAATTATTAACACTTAACATATTTTGAGACATATGTAAAATCACAGGCAAGCAACAACTTCAGTGCAAAATCTGAGAGGCTCGGCCCCTATGCAAATAGATGAACTTATTACTTCTATGTAAATCTAGTTCTGTGGGGAAAAGCGCCTAATGGTCAGAGAACCAAACTACCGGGTAGCACTAAATATGTTCAAAATTCAACAAATCTACACGTCATCGTTAGTTACATGATACAATAGAGGAACAAGTAATGGAAGAGTTGTAATTCCATACATCAGTAAATGCAAGTTATTTGTAGTGACATCTAGCGTCAGCGTCAAATAGCGTAAATTATCAGTGCCACTACTCGACACTAGGTGCCAACAGTGTTGCAACTCTTCCCTTACTTATTCCGCTATGATTATACTCAAATAATAATTTCATATTCATTATCAAGCCAATTAATCTGTCATACGTAGTAATGTAGAAATTGCAGAACATTCCCAAAAAGCGGAAACCTTCTTGAGAATGTTCGCAGAACATTCCCGCAACATGCAATTTATTATTTAAACAAGAGAATATACTTGAAATAATGTTTAAATGGGCATAATATAAAACTATATGTTATTATAGGTATAATATTGTCTATTACAGTTAGCTATTTTGTTGATAAGTGATAAGTTACCTAAATTCTCACTATAAGTTGCTTAAATTCTCACTATACTTCAGGGAACATTTCGACTTTCAGACTTCACAGTTTTAGTCCTGACTTTTTTAAATTAGGTACCGAACTATTCTCATGAGGAATGTTCTGCAACTTTGGAAACTTCTCGACCGTGCATTGCTAGTCATACGAATAGGTCACGGTCCTCAGTATTGAGAACAACGAAGCAAGGAGGGAAAGTATCAGGTAGATATTTAGCTATCAATCCTGTGTAAAAGTCTCCAGCTCAAACTCCGTATCGAATATTGAAGACAAAGTTTTCTGCATTTTGGATTTGATCTCACTGCACTGACACATGTGTTGATTGTCAAAAGGTAGTGACACGTGTGACTTACTTATCCCTATACCAAAGTCGCGTATATTTTCTGATTTTCTCCCAAAGCTACCTACAGTGCCAATTGATGCAACTGCCTTCTTAAGAAAGAAAAGACGTATGCATCCTCGAAATTGGTATGTAGATAAGCCTTTTTGATTCTAGGTAGTATGTAAGTTTTGTTCCTTGCGTAAATCGAGCCCCGAAGGCTTCGTTACGACGCGGATGATCCGCTTCCCGAAGGGAACTCATCCGTTGCTTGCTTGTCTATTATTTTACAAAACAGTGTGAGAATTGTATAGAATTTTAAAAAAGATCCGTTTTTGCTGGTAAATACACAAAAAAAGTAAATGCTCGATCGTTTGTGAAGCTACAGGGCTAGTAGTCATAGGGCTTACGGAAAAAAACTGCATTTTATGCAGAAAGCAAGCCACTTTGCACAGTGATACTAGGGACCAATACAAATGATTTCATCCGAGGAAACACGATTTTCATCCACTAGAATTCAAGATGGCGGACATTTTCCAAAATGGCGGCCGCATATTTTTAAAAATTTATAGAATCGTAACGGCTGCACCGATTTTGATGGTTGGGATGTCTATCGTATCGTATTAAAGCGTTTATTAATATAAAAAATTAAAATCATAAAAAAATTTAAGATGGCGGCCGAATAATAAGAAAAATATGAAAATATCAAACTTTTTTTTTCATTCTCGTGCAATTTACCAATAAATTTTCTATGATATGGCTACATTTATATGTATTTAAATTAAACCTGATAATATTATCTACATAATAAAATAAAAATCATGAAAATCCGTTGAGTAGTTTTTGAACTATACCCATTTCAAATGGAGCGCGCGGATTTGAAAGACGTTTTCGCACGTGATGTTTACATTTTGGAATCATAACGGCTGCACCGATTTTAATGGTTCGGGTAGCTATCAGTTTGTATTAAAACATTTATTTATATAAAAATTAAAATCATTTAAAAAATAAAGATGGCGGCCGAATAATAAAAAAAAATATGAAATTTTAAATTTTTTTTTATTCTCACGAAATTTACAAATAGTTTTTCTACCATATGGACACATTTTTATTTATTTAAATAAAACCTGATATTAACATCTGCAAAATAAAACAAAAAACATTAAAATCCGTTCAGTAGTTTTTGAACTATACGCATTGAAAATGAAGCGCGCGGGTTTGAAAGACGTCTTTGCACTTGATATGTGATGCATCGTATCGTTTGGTACCGCTATACAGGCAAGATTGATTATTTATTTTGGTCACAACTTACTATATTACTATTCAGAATCAATGTTTTTAGTATTTATATACATTATTCGTTTTTTATTCCGAGTTTAGGTATATTTAGATAACCCCCGTAAACTTGACCATCACATAATTTTTATTTTAATATGTAAAAGAACTTAAATGCACATAACATAACATCTGTATTAATAGCAATTGTCCTTTCCGAGGACTCCAGAGATAATTTTCGACAACTTCTGTAGGGGGCTACAGAAATATCTATGTATAAAATAACTTGTTTTCTGCGACAAGGAGCGTATGTTTTTGTAGTGCTGGCGATGTTGGTGGAATGCTGGTTATTAATTTTGGTTGGAAACAGTTCCTTGCGCATCAAGTTAATTTTGAGTCTGCGGATCAACTTTTCAAGCTTGGCCATTATTCCTCCAGGAAGACACTGTTCAGTATGACAACCAACAAGACTTTTTCCAGAAACTGTAGCCTGTTGATGTTATAAGTGTGGTGACTTTTTTTTTCTAAACCATTTACTTCCTCAGAGAACATTTAACTACTCCGCTATTTCAGGGTAAACCATAGGAACGTAACCGGAAGAAGCTGATAGCCTCATTGTACCTCACGCAAAAGATATAGCGGAACAGGGACTCACGCGTATCATCACATCTTCCGATACAGATGTCTTGGTATTTAAATAAAAACCACTGGAGTCTTCGGGTGAAGGATAGACGTAAAGTCAGTGGCCAGATTCGGGTTTGGACCTAGCTTAGAGCCTCGAAAGGTCTTTGCCTCATGAGAGGCCTCGAGTGAGTTCAGGGTGGTAACGGATGCTAGAGTGTCCCATGCCCTTCGTTGAGTTTATCTCGCAGTTTGTAGCCGTGGAGGCTTTCAGGGCGTTACGTGCGAGATCAGACGTGATGTAAATGGAGGCAGGAATTTCAGCAAAACGACACTTTACGAGTGCCTAAGCCGCCAAACTATACCGGTAAACAGACCTGAGTCCATGCTTGCTCACTAAAATATGTGTTAAGAACGGTCCCAATTTGGCATTTAAGCATGTGATCTATGGAGCTAATTATATTGGGAAATTTCCAATTCTTATCTAACATATTTTCTTAATACTTCAAATGAGAATAACCTACCGGAGTATAAGTTATAAAGTAGCTAACACTTTGGATCTTAGAAGACCGACTGCTATTCATGGTTTTTACACTTTTTACGCCTTTACGTCTGACACCACTTCTTTTTTCAATACAAAAGGAAAAAATCATGTTCTAAAACATTGTTTGCACACACACTGAAGTTATACCAGCTTTGATAGAAACATCTCAGTAACTACAAAGTCTTCCTGGAGGAATAATCGCCATGCTTGAAAAGTTCACCTGAACTTGGTGAGCAAGAAACTGTTTACCACCAAAAATCGGCAGCACTCCGTGTCGTATAACAACGCCCCATATTCTGGATATTACTTCTGTGCCTATGCCATCATCCTGGGGTTGGAAGACGTACAATGATAGTTGGGTACTGCAGTGGTCTGAAAACAGGGAGATATGGTATGAATATGTACCTATACTTGGACAATTGCGGTTGTGAAAAAGGCTGCGAAACAATACGCTGTACGTGTTGTGGGTCTACCCTGCGCGGCGCAATTCAAATAATGCAATGTATTAATAATGTTATATTTGCAAAGGCTGCCAAAATAAAAACTATTTGGCAATTATTATGTTATTATGTTATCATTATTTCCTTGTATTTTGATATTATTTTGTATGACTCTTTTATCTTTCAGTATAACCTAGACGAGAAGCAAAAAGTATGTTTTGTATTAATATATGTTTCCGTAGCCCCCTACAGAAGTTGTCGAAAATTATTTCTTGAGTCTTCGGAAAGGACAATTGCTATTAATACAAATGTTATGATTGTTATGTTATGTGCATTTAAGTTATTTTTACGTATTAAAATCAAAATTATGTGATGGTCAAGTTAACGGGGGTTATATAAATATACCTAAACTCGGAATAAAAAACTAATAATGTATAAAAATACTAAAAACATTGATTCTGAATAGTAATATAGTAAGTTGTGACCAAAATAAATAATCAGTCTTGCCTGTATAGCGGTACCAAACGATACGATGCATCACATATCAAGTGCAAAGACGTCTTTCAAACCCGCGCGCTTCATTTTCAATGCGTATAGTTCAAAAACTACTGAACGGATTTTAATGTTTTTTGTTTTATTTTGCAGATGTTAATATAAGATTTTATTTAAATAAATAAAAATGTGTCCATATGGTAGAAAAACTATTTGTAAATTTCGTGAGAATAAAAAAAAAATTGATATTTTTTTATTATTCGGCCGCCATCTTTATTTTTTAAATGATTTTAATTTTTATATAAATAAATGTTTTAATACAAACTGATAGCTACCCCAACCATTAAAATCGGTGCAGCCGTTATGATTCCAAAATTGTTTACATCACGTGCGAAAACGTCTTTCAAATCCGCGCGCTCCATTTGAAATGGGTATAGTTCAAAAACTACTCAATAGATTTTCATGATTTTTATTTTATTATGTAGATAATATTATCAGGTTTAATTTAAGCACATAAAAATGTGGCCATATCATAGAAAATTTATTGGAAAATTGCACGAGAATGAAAAAAAAAGTTTGATATTTTCATATTTTTCTTATTATTCGGCCGCCATCTTAATTTTTTTATGACTTAAATTTTAATATTAATAAACGCTTCAGTACGATACGATAGACACACCAACCATCAAAATCGGTGCAGCCGTTACGATTCTATAAATTTTTAAAAATATGCGGCCGCCATTTTGGAAAATGTCCGCCATCTTGAATTCTAGTGGATGAAAATCGTGTTTCCTCGGATGAAAACGTTTGTATTGGTCCCTAGTATCACTGTGCAAAGTGGCTTGCTTTCTGCATAAAGTGCAGCTTTTGACCATAATTTCGCCGTAAGCCCTATGACTATAGCTGAGGTTATATCACCGTAAGATAAATTATTCGCCTTTATATCATTAAATATAATAAGAAAATCTTGGCCTATGTTGCAGCGACATACTATCGCCACATCTCGGACACTGGCGATCAAATATATGAAAGAGGCGCGTTCCTAGCACACACTCGAAGCTCATGTAGGTGAACGCGTACCATGATTGTATGAGTGACATATGACAGGTCGACTGTTCGTGTTTTTGACAGGCGGTAACTGTGAGGTAACCGAGAGGGGGTGGGGGGCACTTTCAACGGGGAGCGGGAGTGGCCATACTGTACGATAGTACTCTTTATTATACTGTGCTATCGCTTTAATCGGGCCATGTTTTTCAAAGTTGTTCACCCCACTTTTTTTTTTGGATTTGGAAATATTTATGTGGTTTCCACTCAGAAAAAACAAATGTCCCAAAGTTTTTTTCCCATTCCGTTACCATTTTTTCATGCATTTTGTATGACAGTAACGGAATGGAAGGTTTGAAAAATTTATGGAAATCTTGGGACATTTTTTTCTCCTATCAGGATCGAAAGAGCTCGCGATTCTGAGTATGAGTCGCGTAAAAAATACCCATGTTACAAAAAAGTGGTGTGGACAATTTTGATAATAATGGCCCATCGTGTGCTAGTCCTGCAGGAAAAACAATATCTCGTGCAGCTAAAGTAATAAAATCACTATTTATTTATTAATAATTACGTTAAATTAATTGTTGCCTTCTTACTTTTATTAGCTTTTACGAGTTATCTACTATTTCATTCAAGCTAAATCATGAATGCGAGACGCGAGACTAAAGAAAATCTCAATCTCTTACGCTTTGTGGCTACGTAATAGCTACAGAGTATAGTTAAAAGTTCGCAAAGTTTTAGTGAATTAGTAACTCCCATTTTTATTATTAGTTGTATGTTTCCTAAGGGTTTCGATTTCCAGGCTATTTTTGAGATTAGAAAAAACGTCCTTATGTATTGGATATTAAATTTGCTTTAAAAACGTCACTTTTGTCACTGAGTAAATTTTTGACGTGTATTAAAGTTGGAATCAGGCCGTTAGACAATGCATTCTTTTGTTTGCAAAACGCAGCAGTTATCCTGTGTTTTTTGGAATATAATATTACCTACTTATTATGTCGTCAATACTTCCCATTACTTCCAATTAGGTACTATTAAATGGTGAGTTTTACTGCATAACTTGCGGCCGGAAAAAAACAAAACTTGTCTTCACAAATAATTTTATAATTTTATTTTAGAACAAAACGGGACTTAATCGCGTAAACACTTACATTTATATTTGGCCCGACGTTTCGAACATCACATTATGTTCGTGGTCACGGGTAGACACGAGGTCTTCACAAGTCAAGTTCGAGGTTATGCACGTTGGGATCAATTGAATTTATGTATTTTTCCCCTCACTAGCTCGGAAACACGTGTTTTGTCCTTTAATACCAGCGGGTAAAAACGCATTTTATCCACTAGTGGATAAAGTAATTTGACCTTGAATAGAGGCATATTTTCTGCTTTAAAATTGATAAAAGTGGGTTAATCTAGTGATGAAGATGTTTTATCATCTGTGGAACTACTGGAAGCAGTGATAAACGCGTTTTTTGCGTTGTACTTTTCCTAGCTATAGCGAGGGGAAAAGTTTTGTGTTACACACGAGTGCAAATGTATTTTACTTCTCGTGTGTTGAAAAACTCGCCAGCTCAGGATTCTATTCTCGAATCCTATCGCTTGCTCGTTTTTCAATTCCACACTCGGCGTTAAAATACAACTTTGCACTCTTGTATAACAAATAACTATATTTTGGGTGCCGCCGTCGACGGATACGTCTGGGAGGACAACGTTATCAACACTTTGTTGTTTCAGCATAAAAAATGTGTTTCCAATACGCTACTCTTGTGCACCAAAACCGCAGCCCTAACCGTAGAACACAAGCTTTAAAACAGTTCTCGTAGCCACGAGTTTTAAATATTAATTCTCGTTTTCCGCCTTGATCAAGAAAGCCGGGTAGAACAGATAATTTGAATTTTTAAACAGTTTGCAGTGGATGATTAATCCGAGTTGCCCGCCAGGGATTCAGTTTAATGAACGATTCAAAAATAATGTCATTGCCATTTTGTACTTTTACCTGCAGTCAATGACTTTGTTTGTCGTATCCTAATTTAAATTCGGAAGTAAATCTTAACCAGAAATATATGACTTACTGTCAGGAAGGCGCTGTAATACTCATTAAGGTATGCGGTGACAGTTCATTATATAGTATCAATTATATACATATTTCTGGTCATCAGGCTTTACTTTTGTAACTTCAAACATCATCAAATTCCATAAGCGAAATATCTATTTTATTAACATATTTAACTATTCAAAAATGGTTTTTGTTTTTATTCTTTTACTTAGGATAGAACTCGAGAGGTTGGATTAACACAAATACTACAAAGAGTGACAAAGATCTTCTTAACATTTTGTAGGCAACATGACTACATAGATAACACGATACTCCAAAACGTTTCTTTATAGCGTTCAAAATGTAACAAGACCTTAGGAATTTTAAATATGTACTTATAAAACTCCCTTGAAACTCAAATATATTTCAAAATATTTTATGCTGGTTACTCACGTCGCTACTTTTCAAAAAAGATCCTCGGAAATAGATCGAAACATGTCGAGCGTTATATCGACTTTAATACGTGAGTAGTTAAAACCTTAGGAAGTAAAGATATATCACAGAATATATAATAGTATATATGGAAATACTTCAAACTTAAACTGACCCGTACGCTGTAACCCCAAATACTCAAGACACATCATTGTATTTCCTAAGTACGTCTCTTACAAACTTGAACGTCTTTTATTACTCATATTGTTGCGAACTATCCTAAAGACTCTTCAACGCCCTCAACACAATCCTTGCTCTCATCTCTTGCTATCTCTTTTCAGCAGAGGATTCAGGGTAAGGTGGGATAGAGAGGGAAGATGGAAAGTGGTCTTTAAGGATAGTGCTAATGAGCTTGGTCATTACAGGGGTGTGCGTGCGTAAACCCGGGGGCGTTCCGCTATCTTTGGAAACACGTGTTTGCGAAGCTTGTTTGTACTTTGTATGGATTTTATGCATTAAATATAAAATTGCATTGTATATCGCTCTATCGGAAAATAAACATTTTTTCTTCACACTTGTTAGGTGTTATTTTATGTTACGTAATCTAATACCTTTAAACGAGCAATTCTAGTATATATTTATTTACATAATATACACCGGCGATCTCAGAAACAGCACTAACGATTTTGCTGAAATTTTTTATGTGGGCGTTTAGATCCCGGGAAACGGGAATTTTCGAGTTTTCAAAATAGCTCCTAGCCAAGCTCGGTCGCCCAGGTACTATTATAATTTATATAAATCACCGTTTTTCAGTACAGATGGTGTGTTTTTTACGCACTAGTGCGAGAAGTGGTTCATTATATGTCAGGTCGAGACTTCGGAGGGCCATCTGTACTGAAAAACGTCGTACGATACACGTGCGAAAAGGAAATTCGTAACTTGTGTCGATTTAAAACACTCCCTTAGGTCGTGGTTTCGAACTTCCTTTTTTTCGCTCTTGTATCGTAATGTACTATTATAGACGTATACCTATGTGTAATATAATGTTTTACGAGTAAAAGCAAACTTAAGAAAATCCTTATTAACGTAATATTCAGCTAAATCAGTGTCTAAATATTATATTGAATCAGCGCAAACATTACGCAGCGTATTTATACAACGCTAATGATAACAAAACAATGTAAAACAATTTTCTGTTTATACGTGGTGGAGTTAATTAAGCCCCATTTATATAATAATTATAAATGCTAAACCAAAGTTTACTAATACTTATGAAAAGGCTTATTTTTCAGTTTAATGGTCAACTGAGTTAACAACAGATAACAACAATTATGATTTAATAAATCCATACTCATATTATAAATGGGAAAGTATGTGTGTCTGTTTGTTTGTCCATCTTTCACGGCAAAACGGAGCGACAAATTGACGTGATTTTTTAAAGGAGATAAATGCTAAACCAAAGTTTACTAATACTTATGAAAAGGCTTATTTTTCAGTTTGATGGACATCTAAGTTAACAACAGATAACAACAATTATGAGTTAATAAATATTATAATAAATCTTACAGAGTGTGCTCCCTGACCCACACAACTTGTCGCGCGCGAGTCTATACTTAAAGTCGCGCTTGATGTATGGACTCGCACGAGACAAGGCAAGTTGTGCTAAATGGTATGGTAAGTAAGTGAAGCAATGGTAGTTTGTCAGGATCGTAGCAAATGGAAATCCGTGATCATTGCAGCCAAACATATCGTAGCTGCCAAAGCTCTCGCTAATAGAGGTACTAAAAATATCTGGACACGCTCTCTAACGTGTCACTAGAGGCGGGTTCACTGTTCAGTTACCTCTGAGTACCTTGACAGCTCAGGCCCCGTAGCCGAATGGCATTTCTACGATGCGAAACGAAAACGAAACGCCGAGAAAGGTAGTCTGGCTCTGTCGCGCCAATATGGAAGAGCGATAGAGATAGATATCTACGAGCGTTCCGTTTCATGAGCGTTTGTGCATTCGGCTACGCACGCTGATATACATATATCTGATGGCGACTGCCGGGCTGGTCGAAGTGACAATCGTTGACGCAACGTGGCCATCAAAACGCATTCTGACTCTGTCGTGTCACTACAGAAGAGCGATAGGGAGAACCAGCGATTGTAACTTTTGCTAGATACTCGAACAGAACAAATGGCCATTTTTTTTTTCAAAGTTGTCCACCCTACTTTTTTGTACCATCGGGTATTTTTTACGCGATTCATACTCAGAATCGCGAGGTCTTTCGATCCTGATAGGAGGAAAAAAAAGGCCCAAGATTTCCATACATTTTTCAGACCATCCATTCCGTTACCGCCATACAAAATGTATGGAAAAATGGTAACGGAATGGAAAAAAAACCTTGGGACACTTTTTTTCTCCTATTAGGATTGAGAGCTCGCGATTCTGAGTGGAAAGCACATAAAAATTTCCAAATCCAAAAAAGTGGGGTGAACAACTTTGAAAAAAATCAAAGAAAAGTAACACCTCTTCATAAGAAATTGTTCGTAGAAAGGGTATATACCTCTAAAACTTACCATACTTTCACTAACGTGTTGCAATTGAGTTAAATTAAAACATTAAAAATAAATTCCCAAATGCAAATTGCAACCAGTTCATCTCAGTGTAGCCACTTGCTTTGTTAATTGTTTTTTCCGCAGCCGAGATCCGTGTAATGAGCCCGGCCATTAGCGCCGCGTTGCCACCCCTCAGTTTCCACTATTTTAATACTATTCTGTGGATTGCAGGGATTTCTTTTAGTTTACGGAACAAACATGTGTTTACTAAAATTATAGTTAAGATGATGAGATTTTTTTAAATAGTACCTAACAAATAAGTAAGGATGCATTGGATAATGTAGTAACCGTGTGCTCGATATTGAAAAATCAGCTTTCAGGTTCCAAAATAGAAATAAATGAGTGTGCCACTTTCTCTGTAACCTGTCACTTTTTTGACATGAAATTGACTAAAATTTTTTAAGAAAATTTTAAGTTAAAGTTATTTAATTTATACTATTAATAACCTGCAGAAATTCCCTAGGTACCTGAACTACCTATAAAATACGTACATACAACACTGTTTGTTATCTTTGTGGTGCAGTAAAGAATATTTACTTACTTAAAATCACGCCTGTATCCCGTAAAGGCGTAGGCACAGCACATGAAACTACTGAAGTCTCAGTGCCACTCTTGGCAATTAAGGGGTTGAAAGAAAACGAAACATAAATATTTAATTTCAAATAGTATGTACCTTCCGAATCTTAAGATTAGGTTAACTATTAAAAGCCTCCGCCACGCATAAAGCGTTTTGATAGCGTAGCGTAAGCGGAGCGTTTTGATGAGCGCTGAATGCGCGCATATTCCGGTCGCAAACCGCGCGCAATCCGCGCTCGGTAGTTCCCGCCGACGTCCACTGGGCGCAAGGGCAGCGTCTGACTAGCGCACCGCTATCATTGCGCTCTGCTAACGCTCCGCCTACGCTCTCAAAACGTGCATGTGTGGCCGAGCTTTATGTTAGAAGTCAGAAGGTACGATCATAATAAAATCTATGATACCAATATATAATAATATATTAAAAACTTCAAAAGGTAAATTCACCGTTGGGTACTGTAATTTATTAACGTGCGTCCTATAAACTGCGTACATGTTATCGCTCGGCAATAACGTTAATATTCAGAACGGAATAACAATGTAAACGTTCAAATAACGGCCCTAAAACTATTATGCTACGTAGCAATTATTACGCTTTACCACGTGACTGGGTTCGATATAAACGCGTTACCCGAGAAATATATCAACCGATCATTTTACATTATACCTAAAACATTCAAATCTGAACTTTGTAGTTGTTACATAAAGTTGAATAACTTATAAAATATAGGAAATATGTAGGAGTTTGTGAAAATAACTCGATTAGTGATTTTAATTGACGACAATTTGAAGTTCGCAGCTAATGAGATCACCCGGCAGGTGGCGCCAATGGCGACGTTAACTCGGAAATTAATGATTCAAATACCTAAACGTTTCTCATGAAGTCGGGCGGAAAATTTTAGTGAACGTATTTCATGTTAAAATTGAGCAGTCAATAGAGCGAGTAATCTTTTGATTTTTGTACCTAAATACGAAAAAGAATAAACTTAGTTTGCTCTTTCAGATTCTGGTGTCATGGCTCGATCTACGCAGAATCAGTAGGAGAATCAATCCTTACGATAAAAAAGTTCCCAAAAAAATATGGAAGTTGTAGCTTCCATTTCATCACGTAAAAAATCTTCTTACTAACACGTGACGTAGTGGAATGGACATTTTGGGACATCCTTTTTAAATGGTGCTATAGAAAGTTGTGTCAATTCTGAGTAAAGAACCACCGAGGAAAAAACCACCAGCCGGCGTATCATGCTGCCAATTTTATCACTTATCCACGTGGATAAGACATCTGTCACTCTCACACTGACATGCTAAAGCGTGACGGATGCTTTATCCACGTGGATAAGTGATAAAATTGGCAGCATGATACGCCGGCAGGATTTGCGAAAATCCGGTTGTCAATTGATACTTTTTTTGTGAAAACGCCCTACGACAGCGTCGATTATCCAGTGGCACCTTCATTGTGAAAATTATATTTTTTAATAAACAAATAAGAATAATTGAATATAATTCAATAAGGTTTTCTTGCACGACTAATTATACCTTACGAACTTGATCATTTTGTAATACATCGACACGTTTTAAAACATTGATATCCCTCTTTCCGTTGAAAGCATTCGAAAGCTTTATTGTTTTAGACAGTTATATTTATGCAAAATATACGCACGAACAGTTTAGGAAATTAATATTTCGGTCAAGTGTCGGAATGTTCCTGAAAACGCCAGTATATGTGGACCCATTTTTATACCAAGCGGTCAAAGAGTCAGAGATCAGTTTAAAATAGGGAATCTCAATATCATAGTGCTCTGAATTTCTGTAAGGGGAGTAGATTAAAACAATGGACGTGTCTGCAATGTCGAAACCGGTGCAACCCTTCGGCTGCGTTTTAATTGCTGGGGCGACTCCGAGGGGAGCATGAAATGTTTAACCCTTTCAATCTTACGCGTTACGTGCGTTTTGTTACATGATAGAATAATTGATGACCAACTTTACACGGGTAGAAACAAATGGAAGCAGTAGTTACAATGTTACTTTTACTCCAGCAACTTGCTTATTCATTCAATGTTTGTTTCCTTCTCTAGATTTCTAGAAGCTTCGTTAGAATAGTTCATGTTAAGCGTTGTGTGTTTTTTTTTCTGTTTTAATTTTCTATTAGATATGTTTGTTGGTCTATTTCTACGGTAATTTTTTAATGTATCGAAAAACTGCATCTAGGTATCTAACTTTATGAAATTGTCATGAAACCTGTATGTATAATATGACCTGTCAGATCACAACCCTAACCGCACCGTTTCATAATATTATGTAACATGTGGTTTTCTATTAGAAAATAGTCCATATGCACGGGGTTCGTAAGTGGAGCTCTTACCGCCCTCTCTCTCTCCTAGCATAATATCAAGTACCTAAGTATTTTGTAATATTATGCTTATAATACGGAGAAAAGCAGCGAATTAACCTGCATTCTTAGATGAGAGGGTATTAAAATCTATAAGTATAAAATCAGGACATAAAAATCTGGTGTTTCGGGTGTCCATGGGCGGCGGTGATCGCTTACCATCAGGCGACCTGTCTGCTCGTTTGCCTCCTATCCCATAAAAAAAAAAGGACATAAAAAAGAGATTATTCCAGCGCAGACTTTCAATATAAATTATTACTCTTCCTTACATCAACTTGGACGTCGTAATTGATACAAAGTCGTTTCCTTAGAAGGATGCCATGGCAACTTTGTCTGGCCCAGTAAAGTTAGCACGTGATTCAAGCTTTAAAAACTTCTATATAAGTTTGTGTTCGCCTATAAAACTACAGATGTCGCTTGTAAAACTATTTCTATAGACGGCGCCCCGGTTTACCAGTTATATTACTTTAGAATTAGATACTGTGACGACACTTATGTATTTATTTAACGACACTTATTTACCTACTTCTTGAAAATTAATGGATAAACTACAGATTGAAGTCCAGCACGGGAAGCATGGTCGCGCGATAAATGATAAAACATCTGGCCGTCCCTATCGCACTTACTAATAGTGCGATAGGGACGGCCTGATATTTTATCGTCTATCGCGCGACCATGCTTCCCGTGCAGGAATTGGGTCAAACCGAGCGCGGTTAGTTAATACGACGACGTACTTTACACAACTTCAAATTCTGTCAATTTCAATATCTAGTTATATGTAATGTGTATGTATGATTATTTAGTTACTTTCAAGCTTCAATAATAATTCTGTGTATAATATTTGACTTTCCATAATTCACTTTATATATAAAACAACCTGTAGTTATCACCTACGTGGGCCATTTTTTTTTTTTTCAAAGTTGTCTACCCCACTTTTTTTGTAACATGGGTGTTTTTTACGCGATTCATACTTCCATTCCATTTTTCAGACCTTCCATTCCGTTACCGCCATACAAAATGTATGAAAAAAACCGGCCAAGTGCGAGTCGGACTCGCGCACCGAGGGTTCCGTACAAACCTGCAAGGTTTACATATATTATGTGATGTAACTAAAAATTTATGGTTTTCGTAATTTTTCCTTTATCTATGCTATAAGACGTTGCTTCGTACCAAATTTCAAGATTCTGAGTTCACGGGAAGCACCCTGTAGGTTTTGATTCCCTTGCAAGTGTCGAAAATTTGCGGCATAAACGGTTGTATCTTTTGATTGCGTTGGCTTAGAAGTTTGATTTTTTCACAGCTTCAAGGGACAGTAGACCTGAGTAATTGATATAAATTTCAGCTTCATACCTCCACGTGTTCCTGAGAAAAAGGGTCTTGACAGACGGACGGACGGACGGACAGACGGACAATAAAGTGATCCTATAAGGGTTCCGTTTTTTCCTTTTGAGGTACGGAACCCTAAAAATGGTAACGGAATGGGAAAAAAACCTTGGAACACTTTTTTTTCCAATTAGGATTGAAAGAGCTCGCGATTCTGAGTGGAAATCACATAAAAATTTCCAAATCTAAAAAAAAAGTGGGGTGGACAAGTTTGAAAAAATAGCCCACGTATAAGAGTCCGGTGAGGGATGTGTATAGATTCATATCCTCGCTGTAAAGTATTTTATATGTTAAACATCTATAAAAATATGACGTTTATTTACTATCAAAGTCATTGCCAACATAACTTGGTCTAGACTCTATTGACAAAATAACGAGTGCTTGAACGTAAAACCTAAATTATCTGTGACCTACACTGAACTGTCAGCTTAAATTCAATCATAATGGACTCCAGTAACTCCCCGTTGAATATTAACGCACAACAAAGCCTATTAGTCAGTTTTTAACTAGAACGGGCACTGAAAGGCCTGAACCGCACCTTAATGATGGCTGCGGGCCTATTGTAGCACCCAGCCATGCAGCCCGGAAAATTAAAGCCAAACTTGGTCACGTCGAGTGAAGCGAGTGTGTAGAAATTAAGTTTTACTGCGTAATATTCCGCATTTGCGTCGATTTTTGCTTCTTTTTAGCTAGCAGACTGGCTTTAAAAGAGAAATATGTCTGTTTTAAGATCTCAATCATTTTAGTTGTTAAAAATACTTTGTACAACTTAAAAATCTGTAAATTTCAATATTTGCACAATATTCCGGGTCTGTTTTAGACATGCAGCCCGGAAAATTAAAGCCAAACTTGGTCACGCTGAGTGGAGCGAGTGTGTAGAAATTAAATTTTACTGCGTAATATTCCGCATTTGCGGCGATTTTTACATGGTGCCAACACAGGTTAAAAAGGGTATGTTTTTAGTAGTGCTGAAATAATATTGGTCTATAAAAAAATTCATTGTATAACTTAAAAATCTGAAAATTAAATATTATATTTCCACTAGAATACTTCGAGCCTATTGTAGTCCCCGGCCCGGAAAATTAAAGCCAAATTTGGTCACGCCGAGTGGAGTGAGTGCATAGAAATTAAGTTTTACTGAGAATTTATAGCAATTTTTAATCATTTTAGCATGATGCAAACATATTTCCAAAAGTTTTGTTAGATGTTAATTCTAAACTTCGATCATTGTCATACATACATACATACATATAATCACGACTGTACCCCATAAAGGGGTAGGCAGAGCACATGAGGTACTAAGTTTCAGTGCCACTCTTGGCAAAAAGGAGTTGGAAGAAATCCAAATTGTGACATTGCAGTGACAGGTTGCCAGCCTCTCGCCTACGCCACAATTTAACCCATCATTTTCGATTGTCGTTTATACAAAATATTCTAATGTCACATTAAACAAAAACATAATTAATACGGTGGGTTCGTTGGGTTGCTTCAGATGCCAAAAGTTTTATGGCAAAAAGCGATAATTCTACTTACCTACATACTTTTAATTATTGACTGCCTCAAACCAAGTTTTGTTTAGTCTTCACAGAGCTAAGTCCTGCACTCTCTTACTTATTAACACTGCACAACAATTTATTTCCAAGAAGCTCTCAACCGGTTGTTTTCTTACTGCAGTCTCGAGTTTTGTTAATTTTCAGCCATTTTTCTCAGCGTCGGCTTATTTTCTTTTTAATTAAGTGAAACCAAGAGGCCCTTTGTTCCGGCAACCTCCGTTTACTAATTGCCCGTCACTCACTCTCTCACTCGTAGTCAAAGCAACGGTTCATATACTCTGTTGTGTTTATAAAACGAACTGAAGGTTATGGTATTCATTGATTTGATATTGTGACCCTGCAGTGAAAGTAATATTTTGTGTATAAGTACTTACACTTAGGTATGTATTTCCCATCACCTTAAAGTTATTAATTAGAGCACTCGCGCCAAACAATCTTTATTTTTGGTCAATCTTAAGTCGCCGCTTCTTGATATTTCAAGCTAGCAGCGCTTACTACGCACTACGAGCGTATGTAGACTATACAAGTAAGATGTGAATTTATAAATCGAGAAAAGTGAGCAGTCGACCTAGCCGAAATGACAATTGTTGACGCTAGACGCTGATCGCCGTCTGGCTCTATTGCGCCAATACCGAAAAGAGATAGAAATAGGTACATAGCTACGATAACAATAATTATTATCCTAAGCGTTTAGTGCATTTCGCTACGTATTTACTCAGGGCGCGTAGACTAATAGAGACTAACCGTAGCGTATCGTATTGCTCTTTCTTTTAAAGACTGCCCACTTGTCTTCGCTCCCACCAAGGATGAAAAAAATGTAGTGCGGTTTTGTTCAAATATTAAATGATAGGGTTGTGTTTATTTCTCCCAATATCTAATTTGACAGAAATTAAAAAAAAATATTAGCCTTGTTTTCTACATTAAGCAGGGTGTATAAAAACCACTTACAATCAAGATTGAAAACCCTGACCGGGTCTACCCGGTTTTAAAACAAAGTGCCGTGTGATGTTTAGTATGCATTAATGACAGCGCGGCGCGCGGCGCGTGATTGAAACTAAATCCCTTCAGAGCAAGCTCAAAACGCGCGCGACTGTACCTCCCGACTATAGACTATCCGTCCCACTCTAATCAATAAAGTTTGAAAGAGACAGATAGTCTATCTCGTGGGTGAGATAAGTAAGATAAGGCACCTATCATGTGCTTGTCCTGCTGGGCGTTACACCCGACTAGGGATTGCAATCCGGTCTGATATCCAATCCGGCCGGATCCGGCCGGATTTCGGTCCCAATCCGGCGGATCCGGCCGGATCCGGCCGGATTGGCCTTGAGGATTAAAAGTACCCAAATAGTAACTTTTTTTGTATGTTTTCAGCATAATATGAGAAATATGATGGTATTTTGCTTCACGATTAATAAACGTAAAAGTTGAAAGCTTAGAAATCAACATTTTTACCAGGTAACAAGTAAATTTTACAAAAATAATCAGTCGCAAATAAAATTCTTTCGTTCTTTTAAAACTTTCATAGGATAACAAAATTATTTTTACTGTATTGTTTTACAGTGATACCTATAGAGCTTTTAAGATACAATTAAGAACGGACATTATAACATTACCTACATGCATTATGAGATAATTATTTAAAAAAAGATAATTATGTTTTGTGTTATTTTACAGTTAACTTTTCTCACACGCAAAGAAGAACTAAAAAAAACTACAGTAGCTAAATTAAAGTCATAATTGACCTTAGTATTATTTGCTATTGCTGAAACCACAATCTTACTGGATACCTATTAAAAATGTTCATATTTAAGCTTAGAATTGTTTTTTTATGATTCTTGTAGCAATGTGCCCCTCATACTTCTTATATCATGCTGAAAACGTTGTTGTTCTTGTAGTCCTACGTCACCACAGAGATGCAAAGGGCCTTCTCGAGCTCGCGCCATGCCTTCCTATCTTCAGCTACCCTCGTGGCCTCGCTTCAGCTCAACCCGGTCACTCGTAGTTCATCCTCAACGGACCGCTTCCATGAGTTTACAGGGCGCCCGGAGCCAAGGCTCCTTCCAGCGGCGGGTGATTTCCAGCCGAAAGAAATGGTTGCGTTATTTCGTTAGAGGGAACTCTTGGAATTGTGTGTTACCAATGTATTTTTTGTGTCGCGGTTTCCTCACTAATGGGTGTTTGCTGGCATATACTCAATAGGTCTTGATTTCGGATAGTGTACATACATACATACATACATTCACGCCTGTATCCCATAAAGGGGTAGGCAGAGCACATGAAACTACTATAGTCTCAGTGCCACTCTTGGCAATCAAAGGGTTGAAACAAAACGAAAAATTGTGACATTGCAGTGACAGGTTGCCAGCCTCTCGCCTACGCCACAATTTAACCCATAGTGTCGGATAGTGTTTGGCCAGAAAACGCGAAGGATCGACCTCAGTGACATGTTAACGAAAAGTTTTGTCGTATGGCCCTTTGTCACTCTCCACTATTCCACATTTTGCATCCAAGCAAACAATTGCACAGATTTCTCTACAGATTCAAAGACGGAAAGTTTGACGCGTCACTTGAGCACTTTATTTTACTTTCAAACGGCCTAGTAATGCAAAAAACGTACGTATTAAATTATTTTTTGATTGGAAATCAGACCGGATTTCAATCCCCTGTTGAGCTACGTTCAAATGTTAGCGTAAATGTTATTTTTTTGCACTATTCTAACATATTAAATTACATTACCGGATCCGGTACCGGATCCGGCAAATTTCACCGGATCCGGTAGCATGAAAAAAGCACCGGATCCGGCCGGATTACCGGATCCACCGGACCGGATTGCAATCCCTACACCCGACTGATTACTGGCCACTACAGGATTAGGATATTCAGATGAGTAAACCCTTGTTTACGTTCAAAGATACATTATTAAAGGTATCTGGAGGGTAAATGGTGCCATGATTTGTATCCAAACCATTTTAAAATTGGATGACTTGTGCCGTAGATCTAGCGCTGAATAAATTTATTCCAATTTCCGCCATTTTGAAAATTTTACAATCTAACGAAAAATTGCAGAAAAAGAATACATAGCTATCCGCAATCTGGAATATCTGGATATTATAAATATTTTTTTATCAAGGTTAACTGAAACAGATATCTCTGATAGCCTTCGACGAATCACCGCTGTCCTGTAAATTGGATGTAAACCTGTCGCGAGTACACAAAAATACTAAAATTAAGACTTTTGCTAACTCTCGGTCTACAACAGTAAAGGAAGAATGTTTATGTATAGAATGTAAAGGGGCTAACAGACGTCAGTTTGCCTACCCATTTATCGGCGGATGGTCGACGAACTAAAAATAATAATTATGTAGACCCCATTACTTACTTACTTTGTTGGCGCGACGACCCAAAGTGAGTCTTGGCGTCCAACACAAGAGCACGCCACTTTACGCGGTCCAGAGCGACCACTCGCCAGCCCTCGTTGACACCGAGTTCACGGAGATCTGTCTCCAACTCTCTACTCTATCTGCCCAACGATATTTATGGCCAGCAGGACAACCCAGATAGGCACTCTTGGCTGCCCGATCCTCACCCATCCTTATAAAATGGCCAAGCCAGCGGAGACGATGTGCCTTGGTCTCACCTATATTCGGTTCGTTACATAAGTTTAAACATAGTCTTAGTTAGAACAAATTAAATTATCTTCAAAGAAAATTTTATTTGTATTTTTTTAGTACGAGTAGTTGTTAAAACATTCTATGGTAGATTAGTTTCCCGTATCAGCAACAGTCACATTCTCACCTCGCGCCATGTCGGGCGATTGGGCTAAGTGCAGGGCGCATTAGCGTCGCGACGCCGGCGGACGTCCGCAGTGCATCGCGATATCACTTCGCGAACGCAAACATTTGCCAATGCACGCCGAATATTGACATTGTGTGCTTGTGAGCACTTTTGACGCTAGGGTACTTAGGCTATACAAACTTCTTCCATTAGATTATCCATAACCGTTAGATTATCTGGGTTAATTTAATCCTTTTCCTTAGGAGTACATCTTACGATGGAAGAAGTTTGTATAGTCTAAGTACCCTAGCGTCAAAAGCTAACCCTAAATGCAAAAATTCTTACCCACGGATTTTTCGGGATATTTTGGTATAATTCTCACTTACCCACTAGAGAAAGCCAAAAAAAGAATCGGTGTTATAATACCTGGTAGGGTTAAGTTGGTTTGGGCACTTTGTTAAAACAAAATCCTTAGTGATTCTTAAAAGTATAAAACTAATAAGTAACCCGAAAATTGTTAGTTTTCTTCTTTCCTTTATCTGGGCATTTAGCCACAGCTTATGAAACTCTTTCTAATCACAGGATTTGGCGTAGACGTTAGTTTTTACGAAATCAATTGTTATTTGACCTTCCAACCTCCGAGTTCAACATCTAGGCAACACTCCAAAAGTTGTTAGTATCATTTTTTTTTCTAAAGCACATACCTACTAAGAGACCGACATGTATAACAATAAGACACTATCTCTGTACCACACAGTTTGATGGCAGGTTTAAGCTACAATTGTCTACAACAGCTGTCGCTAAGCCCATTTAGAGCCCCCTTCGGGTGTTTTTTAGAACTTTCAAGTTTGCCGCTGAAAGCGTAACAACTTTGCTTAATACCAACAATACCTATTTCGACTTTTAGTTGAAAAGTCAAAAGTCGAACCTCAATAGTACTAAGACTCAATTTAGAAAACATGTAAGTAGAGTAAGATCCGTGTTTTAAACACGGATCCGAAAGAAAAAAGAGGCAAAGGGAAAATTAGACTGCCACCTACGACGAAGAACCCTTCAGCCAAACAAAAGCGCAAAGCCATCAGGTTCCGAAAGATGGATGGTCCCGATTACTAATAATATTTCTAGCAAGAACGACTTGTAATATTGGAAAGCTTGGGAAGAATATGAATGAAAAAGCTAATGTCGAGGACCACGCGTGGTCGAGAAAAAAGATGGATGCCGGTGAATAATGTTCGGTCGCGAACTCTAGTAATGGACAGCACTAAATATTGCACCAAGGGAAAATAAATTACACCAGTTTTTCAGAGGCACAAAAAGAGCTCTTCGTTTTCTCTTTCGCGGCCCCTGTGAGCAGAAAAAGTTTAATATGTTACGTCGGACACTGATTATGTAAGGGACGGGGATGCGCGTAGTGGGTGATGTTTGTTTAGTTTACTTGTTGATGCCAGTTTTTAATATATTACCTACTTGAAGAAGTTTTACCAATGTGAGAATATAATGTGAAAATATCTTATCTTATACCATTAATGAAGAAGTAGAATCAAAATGAGTTTTAGTTTAAGTTTCATGATTACCATTTGATTGCAATATGTCAAACAAAATAATAACATAATTATTATTAAACGTCTCTAAATATCTAAATAGTAACCTCCAAAACATAACCCTTTTTCGGCACTCTAAAGGAAAGTGTTGATTTTATGATTTTGTCAAAAATTTATTAATTATAACAAGTTTTCTAAATTACACAAATAGTTTAGTGCATTAATAGATTGAATTGAACTAGCACTTCCCTGCTATAACCATCTCATTAAAGTATAGTTTGTGATTCTATTACCAGAATTTCTTAAACTTCGCACCTCTGCCGTGAAAATGTCCAAATTTGCGAACTAATTCCACCCGTGTAATGACGTTATGGACAGTTGCATACAAGTGTAAAGTTTAAATTACAAGCACCAGCTCGGCTTTTGTCGGAGGAATCAGCGCCCCTTCAGCGCTAAATGGATTTATTGCCGCTCCGTTCAGGTGGATACTCGTAATTACTCTTATTTCAAGCGAATTGTTTATTGTCCGTAGTTGAAAATTGCAACTTGCAATAAGCCCTCGTTTTGCTTTTACGTTACGTGTGAATTTACGAGCGCAGGTTTTACTATTGTTGCTAATGCTGTGTAGGAACTATTCATTTGTAATTTATTCGGTCTGTGTTCTAATTCCTCCGTGTGTGACGGGCTAAGAATTTCACAACCCTCTTCCCTTCCGTGGATGTCGTAGAAGTCGACTTTGTGAATTGGGTTCAATAGTTTCGTAGCCGATGGACTAGCAACCTGTCTCCAATATCACGATTTTGGTTTCATTCAAACCGTTTATGTATTAGTAAGAGTGGTACTGGAACTTGGCTAGTTTCAGAACACATATGCGCTCTGCGTTTTCTAATAACACTACAAATGTTACATTAAGTAGGTAAATACACTAAGCACAGTCAGAAGCGGAGGTAGATAAGTTTTAATCTATGCACGTATCTAATGTTAAAAGCTTGCACTTGTTGCGAGAGTATGCTTAACATTTTGTTTAACTAAAAGCTAGTGTAGGTAGTCATAGTTAAAAAAGAATATTTCGTACAATACTAAAATATTAAAACAAATTGTATGCAATAAATTTAACATTCTGTCGTTCAATGTAATTTTGTGTTAAAAATTAAATATTATTTCTGATTTAAAAACATAGTCAAACTTTACTTGTAAAACCCAACCAACAACCTTCTAACGATTATTCGATATACTCAGTCAATGGCGCGAACCGTGAAAAAAGTCAGCAAAACATGACAATATTGACATCTAAACACTTTAATACTCCCCTCACGTGTTTAGCGCACCGCAATCATTATGGCCCTCGAAACGGGGTCATTGATTTGACAAATGTGTTGTATAAGCCATAAATTTATAGGCAGGACGTAATGGAGTACTTTCCATTGACGGATGTGCTCAGTCTGACCTCTTGCTTAATTTGTCTCGTGGCTTATAAGACCTTCATCATAATATATTATGCATGCCGAAGCCATCCACAATCCTACTGTACCTAAGGTAACAAGGTATAGACTAATAGGAGAAAGGTCTATTGACGTTCTATTAATGACTAATAAAGCTCGCAATAGCCATCGTCTGAGATAGTAAAAGAGTATTAGAGCCAGTTGCATCAACCACATTTGACAGACACATCATCGTCACGCAGCAGACGACTATGGAACTTCCCATACAATAAAATTTAACGAACGCTATTGCGGTGACAGGCGGTTTGATGCAACCGGCACTTAATCTCGTGAGGAACGTCATCTTTTTCAGACGATGTTTATTTTAGCAACGTGTGCTGAAACTGCTGAAGTTCAAATTCTGGAACCTTATGTAGGTATATTCATCCTCATGAATGACTCCAAAATAAAAAAAAACTGCGTCAGATCAAAAGTGATATGGCTGCGTACATATGACATGAGATTGAGAACTAAAATAAATAAATGACGCATTTTTTACAATGTATGACTATTAGAGTTAGTTTTCCTCTTAAATCAAATACCTACGGCTGTTTACATTGAATGTGTATGTTGTATAGCTACCATAGTATGAATGGCATTCGGAATTTTAAAAATGCAAGTTTTCCTATACTTTTCAGACACAAAAAAAAAGTGCTTGTATTTTGTTCGTTATAAGAAACTCCATAAACTTCGGGTTGTAAAAGGGAAAGATTGTTGGAAAACGAAAGAGTAAAAAACATTTGTGAAATTACTAGAATGCAAATCTCGGTTTTGCGGGTCTCGTAAAATTTCAAAAGCTCGTTAGGCCGAAACTGAAATCTTATGCCGAATAATATTCTACGGTTTATAGAGGCTTTGCCGTAACGCTTCTTTTGTTTCAAAAATATGCCCAAATTATTTTGTTAGGCGGCGGTAGAAGTCATTTAGATGTAAAATGTTCTTAAGAAAAATTTACCTAAAAAGTCTATAAAATACACAGTAAAGATTAATCAGTCGAAAGGTACGTTAAAATTACCTAATAAGGATGAATAAACCGAATGAAAAAGTGAAGAAACTAAAGTTTACTACCAAGTTTTACAGTTTTCTATGCTTAATATTTTCTAAATTTCACAAAGGTATTTCAAAATTCATTGAGCTTCATCAAAATAAAGCAAGATTCCAGGATTTCTTACACGGAGCAAGCAGCATTTGCGAGGCTATTCCTTTGCCACGGTATCATTTTGCGGGGAAACTTATTTATTCATAGCACTTTATTCCTTCAGCGATATGCTTTCAGTCCCTTCTTACCAACCTGGGATAAAACCACCCTAAACAGTTAAGCTTAATCACTAGATTACTTTAAATTGTAAACGCTAAGTCGAGAGTCTGAAAGGGTTGTTTTCAGAACTCGCGAAAGCTCGAAGATAATTGCAAAAGTTTAGATAACACCATTTATCAGAACGTTCAAATAAAAATACTTTTGTTTTTTTTACTGATCCGAAATATCACGTTGTAATTTAAAAAGTTGGGGAATAATTACAACAATTAGAAAGCTTCGTTATTTATTTTGAATTTCGCAACTGAGATAAAAATAGCTACTTTACACACAAGCGCCCCGAAATAGAGGATATAGAATAATGGTGATACTCATGTAAGAGTACGTACGAGTATCACCATCATCATCATCATCATAATTACATACATACATACATACAATCACGCCTGTATCCCATGAAGGGGTAGGCAGAGCACATGAAACTACTCGTTTTAGTGCCACTCTTGGCAAATAAGGGGTTGAAAGAAAACGAAATGGTGACATTGTAGTGACAGGTTGCCAGCCTGTCGCCTACGCCACAATTTAACCCATATCCCACAGTCGCCTTCTACGACACCCACGGGAAGAAAACGGGTGGTGAAATTCTTAACCCGCCACCACACGGGCATCATCATAATTATCCGCCTTAATCGCCCTCTGCTGAGCATAGATAGGCATTTCAGTGCGTCACTTGTCCTGAAGTCACCCACAATTTCCGAATCTCGTCCACCCGGTATACATAGTTATTTTATGCAAAAGTACGCCTAAATAGAGAATGTAAGCAGCAAGCATATGCAAGCGGTAAAGAAATTCATATGAATTACCTTTTTAAAAGCGTAGACGAGCCATGTTGCGAATGAGGCAGCTACAAAAAGTCGGCATTAAGTCCCGTGTTATGAGCAGGCGTGGTCAGGCGGCGCGGCGCATTAATGCCTCACAACTTAATGCAAGCTTGCACGCGCACTCGGCCCTTGACGAGTTGCTCAAAGAGTTGATACATGCACAAGTAGAATGTACGCGGAAGTTGCAGGGTACTTTTACATGGCTTATCTACATTATTTGTTTCGCTTGTTAAGGTGGATGGTTTCGACAGCAGTTCTTCTTGGTGATTAACTGCATCTGGATATCTTGGAAGTGAAACCTTGTTACATCATAAAAACAGTCGCATTATGAAGCAAAATGTCATTAGGAAGAATTTAATATCACACCAAACGAAGTAATAAAGTTTTCGCCAATAAAAACTAGCTTAAAGAATATCGCTTCGAGATGAAAAATTCACTATTTTTCAAGTGTGAAAACGAGGCTAGCTCTATTTGCAGCTACGGTGTTATTAGTCTCATGCTGTTGACTCTTTGTCAACCGCCAACCGGCTGAAAGCATAAAAGCCTTAGCTTTGTGCAACTAGGGTCACTTGGAAAATGCATAAGCTAGGTTTAATTAATGTTGCTCATTTTGTGCGAGGTATTTTATAGCGGAGAAACATTAACGGACCATTAAGATAGAATTAATGTTTAAAGTTTCATATCATCAAGTGCATTTTCGTGGAAATCGGTAAAACGTTTCGAGTCTGGGTGAAAATGCATTTATATTTTAGTAGGTAAAGGTGTTTATTTGTGCAATAGGTACCTGCAGTACTTACCTAGGTTATACCTGTGAAAATCAAGCTCCTCCTAGTTATGTAATCCTGGTAAACCCCTATACTTTTATCTCAGAGATAGTTGGCTAACCCTGAAACGCGTAAGTGACCCTCAAATGTAAATAATGTTCATACTTAGTCATCTTTTTTGCAAGAATTTAATAATTATGTGGAAACCCATTACCCTAATATTTCACCTACTTTACACGCCACAGTATACAATACCCTTGAAATTTCAAATTTCAAGTAAACCATAAGCCGTTTTCCCTTCAAACAAGCATATAATCAAATTACATACAACAATGATTTCCAAGACGTACTCCCCTGTTACTATCCAAGAGACAGGCAGTAACGCCGAGGAACAATGGGTCTAAATTATACAAATGGGAATGGGTATCACTTAATCAGCGGGTAGTGGGAATAGGCTTTCAGAAGCCCATGTGCAGACAAATTCGATGCGTACTGTTAGATAGTGGAAGATCGTACCTACATACTTACATAAGTAAAATGTCACAGGAAGTTTAAGGAGCGTGTATCCAAAAACATTAAAAGGAAATTAAAAACTTGGAATGCCGAGCGCAACTATTTTTTTTTTTAAGGAATAGGAGGCAAACGAGCAGACACGCCGCCTGATGGTAAGCGATCACTGCCGCCCATGGACACCCGAAACAAAGTGTTGGAGGTGTGTTGCCAGCATTTAAAATGGGTGTAGGTACGCTCTTTTCTTGAAGGTTTCAAGGTTGTATCGGTCCGGAAATACCGCAGGCGACAATTCACGGATTCGAGGTATTCAATTTACCGATATTTTACCTATTGAGGTCCTTCCAACGTTTTGTATGATACATGCTCTTGCAAAATGTTAGTCTAATTTCTGTTTTTTTTTTGCTTTGCTCCTGATTAAACTGCTGCATGTTTGAACTGAGCCAACATTTAAAACAATCCTCACAAGAACTCAAGCTAATCTTACTAAGAGGTTGGCGTAGATTCTCAAACGTAATTCCGACATCCTCTGTGTGGTACTTGATATGTTTTGGATTGTAGCCAAAATGCTTTCCATTGAGAATTCTATTTTGCTCCCTGTTTTATTCTCTTGTTTCTTCAACCACATAAGAAATAGAGATCGGAGAGGACGCGGTACTGACGAGTCTATAGAATGTCTTCGCCTTAATTGTGAATTGAAACTAAGATATAGATATTTATTAGTATATATGTACCTAGATTACAGGTAAGCATATATGATCGTTTAATGTGAACTGTGTAGCAGTAGTTATTTGATTAATTTTGGTACCTAAATAAATATTTTTATTTTTATACTTTTTACGTTACGATATAATCGCAAAAGGTAGGAAATGGATACGATAGGCACCTGTTATTTACAGAACGCTCAGAATGATTTTTATCTTATGAAAAACCTTAACAAATTTCATTTACTTATAGTCAATTCACAAATAGGCACTTGATCGTTGAAAGACTGACCAAAAAATCTCAAATATATAATACATCTCTTTCTATACAAATTTTTAACCAAATTTCACTAAATAAGTAAAATAAGTACCCCGAAAAATTCAAGTCCTTATAAAAAGGTAAATGGCTGTTTAGATAAAAGTAGGTCAGGATTGGTGAATAAATTCGCATTGACGGTAAAATGCGTGTCGACATTACACTGCCTTCCGCGATAAAAGGACTAAACTGACGTAATGTTCCAACTAAAGTCTGCCATTTTGTCTAGACCGAGAAGGACTATTGCTTTCATCGCTTCCTGATATGCTCGCTTTAATTTTCCAGCATAAGTGTGATCTCGTACTATATATGTTGGACTACAAAAGCATAGGTCAAGCGAATACTGGTTTGGTTTATAGCAAGAACACGAGACGGTGGAAATATGAGCACAGTACGGTCCCCGAGGGCAGGTCATCTGTCGTTGTGTCGATAACATTACTCAAGCGGCAGAACAAATCCGGCAGAAATCGATGTTACACTAGTTTTCGAAATGGAAGCTTTCAGTAACTTGAGGCAGAAACATGATTATTTACTGGAGTTTTTTATATTTAGTAAGGTTGGTACTTTGGGAGAAAGTGGTTTATGAAATATATTTTTCAGAATAGGCTTATCTATAGAGGTTCTGTGGGTGACCCAAGTATTTTTTATGAAGACAAACATAATAAAAAAAACGTAATACATCTGACTTACGAGTGCGTTATTGCAGCATCGGATAGGAGTTAACATTCATCAAGCACTAATACACACACACAAAATATCAACACAATATTTATCAAAATACATCACTGAAAATATTCGTGTACCTACACTTTTTACGATCTTTGACAGTCAACTAAACTGATAGATTATTTGGTTGCTAAGGTAACTTGAGCATTGAGCATTCCAAATTGAATAATCTTGGAATAATCTGAAAAATTCAGAACGTTTGCCGGTCTTACCAAAGAGCATTGAATCACTACGTTTTACTGGGTCTTACATCAGTAAACGGCCATAAAGAATGCACATCGGTCTTTAGAAAGAGACAACAATTAACGTCACATAAGCAAGAAAGAGACAACGCTCTACGAAGACGAAAAACCGATGTTCATTATTTATGGCCGTTTACTGTACGCACGCAGTCTGAATAAGACCAATCTGAGAAAAATCATAATCTGAAAAATTCAGAGTGTGTGTGCACAATAGTTAAAAATTGTATGAAATTCCATGTTGAATTTCTCTTTTTAATGTAATTCTGAATCAACACCGCAGGGGTCATAAATACACTCATAACATAATCATAAGTGCCTTGCCTTGACAAACTTTGAGATGAAAATCCTACAGTCTTTTCTTGAAGGGACTGATAGTCCCCACTTATTGCAGGAAATATTCCATGAGTGGAAAATATTATTTAACGTTTACGTGGTCCAGTTTCAGAGTAAAGCGAGTCGTATATAACCTAACAACAAAATTAAAATTTTGAAAAAAAAAAACCCAAGCGCGACATGCGCGACATAGTGGACCGATTTTTATGAAACATGGCTAAGAACACTCCCGACTAAGGCTTCCCACAGACAGTCTTAAAAATTCATAATCTTAAAAAAAAATTATATGCAATCTGACAGTTCAAACTGACACTGACAAGACACTGACAGATCTGTCAGTGTCAATTTGCATACAATTTTTTTTTAAGATTATGAATTTTTAAGACTGTCTGGGGGAAGCCTAACTCAGCTTTCAAACAAAAAAAACTAAATCTAAATCGGTCCATCCGTTCGGGTGCTACAATGCCACAGACACGCATACAGACAAACAGACAGTCGTTTTTGCGTCGGGAGTTAAAAACGGGTATTAAAGGGAGGGTTTTATTTAACGGGTTATGAAGCTCGAGGCAAAAGGTACAGCCGTAAATATTTTACCTGCAATATTTGCATCACCAATTAACAAAGGAACCGCGTTAATAATTGTATGTTAAAATTTTAAATATGACATAATAATTCAGATCCCCTTTGAATTGCAAATATCCCCTAAGGGAATAAAAGTTAACCCCCTCCCTTAAATGCAGCGAGCCAAAATGCTATGAAAATTAATAAATTATGAAAGTGCCTTAAGGAATGGAATATAAAACAACGAACTGCAGGCCATATTGAAAATTGCGCAGTTTATGTATTCAGCGCAGACTTACAGGGGTAAATTAATGTTTCATAGAGATACTGTTCATTTCCGCTGAAGATAAATAGGTAACTTGCACTTGTAATTAATAAAGTCTCTGTTGACTTCCCAACTACCCTTCGAGGGCTTCTAGTCTTTCAAACAAGCAAAGAATAAAGCATTCATGAAGGGTAAGTGCCTAGTACGGAAATGTCGGTATGAGAAGACTTCGTGATTTTTATTAGGGTTCATTATGAACAATATTAAAAAGCTACTAAAATGTTTGCATTTAAACTAACCAAATCGGTCTTTTTTTAAGGAGAAGTTGGTTAACAGTAAAATTGTATTTTATTGCGTAATTATTTACTAACCGTAACATACTTCTATTAAGTACCAACCCATGCGCGGATCCAGGGGGGGGTCATGGGGGTCATGACCCCCCCCCCCCCCCCCCTGGAACCTAGGTTGGCCATACAAATAGACCACGTGATCCCCCCCCCCCCTGGGGCCTGGGCCTTTACCACGTGACCCCCCCTGGGCACGAAGCTGGATCCGCGCTTGTACCAACCTGGTAAGGAATGAGTTCAAGGTAGAATCTTACAAACTGAAATAGTGACCTCATATTTTTTCTTTAAAACAAACTTTGTTAAAATTGCTTACAATAGGGTACTTTCCTATACTTAGAATAATAGTTATTTACAAAACTTTACAACTTAACATAACGAGAAAAGTACAACGCAAAAAACGCGTTCATCGCTGCTTCCAGTTGTTCCACAGGTGGTAATCGCTATATCGTAATCCTGCAAAAGGATTCATATAGGAGGTGTAAGCACAAATTGCTCGCCCTTAGAGTTGGTCAAAGGCGCATAGCCTTCGGAGATAACATACACTACAGAAATTTCGATACATCGATAGATTCACCTACTTTTACAAATTTTAGTAAAGCCTCCGCCACACATAAAGCGTTTTGATAGCGCAGCGTTAGCGGAACGTCAGCGGAGCGCAATAATATCGGTGCGCCGGCGGAACGCTGGCGTTCCGCTCGCAATCCGCGCGCATTCCGCTCGCAATCCGCGCGCATTCCGCTCGCAATCCGCGCTCGTTACCTCGTTAGTTCCCGCCGGCGTCCGCTGGGCGCAACGTCAGCGTTCGTCCGGCACACCGCTATCGTTGCGCTCCGCTGACGCTCCGCTACCGCTCCGCCTACGCTATAAAA
Organism: Leguminivora glycinivorella; assembly: GCF_023078275.1. Taxonomy (NCBI): domain Eukaryota; kingdom Metazoa; phylum Arthropoda; class Insecta; order Lepidoptera; family Tortricidae; genus Leguminivora; species Leguminivora glycinivorella. The sequence goes on along the minus strand of NC_062974.1, from coordinate 18,448,176 downwards.
ACGCGCATATTGTGTGGCCGAGCTTTAAAGGTTGCACATTGAAAAACCTAAAGAAGAAGGTATTTGGAACTATCGGTTCATTTTTAGCTGTCAATGTGAATCGTATTAGGTTCATTAATTTTCCTGTTACCTTATATAATTTAATGAAAAGAATACTTATTTTTTTATATATATAATTTTTATAAAAGGCAAAAACGTGGCCTACGATGTAAGCTAGCCCGAAAGATGCCTGTTCACCCCTTTGAGTAATTAGTAATAATTACTCAATGGTTCACCCTTGATTTGAAGGTTGTCGGGTTATAATAATAAACTAGACGTGCCCGCGCGGCTTGGCTCGCGCAAGCGATCGATATCCTAATACTTTTACTGTCCTTGCATCCAATGTGGAATCACGATTATCCTCAATTTCAATTAGGCCCTGGCTCTGACCCGTCACCACAGAACACCCCACTAGAAGCCAAATGCAAGCGATATTGTTCGAGACGCAAATCACCAATCCTTGCGGGGTGAGGCGGGCGCGCACGGTGCTGTCATTGGTCGTTTCAAATAATGGCGCGCCTTTATGATTAGCAGTAGGGATGGGAATGGGAGATGTCTATTATAGACAATGGTACCGGTACCAGTACTGTGGTGAATTTGTTTTGCAACAAATTATAATATTATAATTAAATTATAATAAGGCCTAGTTACCCTTCGGGTTGGAAGGTCAGATGGCAGTCGCTTTCATAAAACTAGTGCCTACGCCAAATCTTGGTAGTAGTTTCCAAAGCGGACCCCAGGCTCCCATGAGCCGTGGCGAATGCCGATGCCGGGATAATGCAAGGAGGATGATAATTGTGATAGCATCTCAATAAAAATCATTCTAGTAACTAATAACTAAACTGTACATTTTTACTTACGTTTACTAAGTTAAATAACCAACTAAATATTCTAAACTAATCAATGAACTAAATACCACTACAGACTCTACAGATTCTAGATAATTATTCACTATTACAAATCTGCTTTCTTTTATATTTCATAAAATGGTAGCACATGGTACGAACGGCAGTACGAAGTTCCCGCAACAGACATAAACTAACATGGCCCCATGCCTAGTCGTTTACGTGAAAGGGATAGCATATCACATTGTTAACTCGGTAAAGAGGGATGGACGCGCCTCGGCGCCGCTCAGCACAACCATATTGACCAGTATAAATGAACTCCGCGGACAATAAACAATATTCAACAAAATAATTAATTTGACTTAACTGTGGAATGTTGTTCCATCTTTTTTACATGTAGAAGTGTTAGAAGACTTGCCACACCACTTTATGCTGTAAGAGACCATTGTTTGCAACCAAAATTGATTATTTAAGATTTTTTCCCGAGCGGACACGGACACTGTTAGCGGGTCGTATACTTGGGCGCTACTGATCGGTGTCGCACGCGTTCAAACTTTTATAAACCTGATTTGTCGTATGTTTGGTGACCGCGAGTCGCCCTGTAAGGGCCATCTTGTTGTATTGATCTGTGCCCGTCACACGCGACCGGCGGCGTCTGGATGTGCGTCGCACGCTGTGCCACACGCCGTCGGTCGCGGGTGCGTGGGTTTTCTGACCCTTGGTGCAAAAATACAAGTACATTGTAACTCTTAGAGGAAGAAGATTTTTATGAAATAGGTTTTTTTATTAGCCTTTTTTAGTGTCCCACTGCTGGGCAAAGCCCTCCCCTCGTTTCTTCCATTCGACCATGTTATCAGCGTTTTCCCACCAATTTGGGTAGAATGCGTCTAACGTCGTCAGTCGCGGACCCGCGTCGGTCGCCGGCCGGCTGGCGGCGGGTGGTCAGAGAAACCAGGGCCTTAGGAAATGCAATCGGTAAATAGTTTGTATGAAAATAACTTGTTATTTAGCGGTGTCTCGGTAATTCCCATACAATTATTTACCTGTTTTCAGTTAAGAACCGTGAACGTGATTTATCTACTTACAATTCTAGGGCATCGCCAAACCAAAATTCGTCACATTCATTTTCGGCTTTAGCCATGTTTATTCCACAGTTGTATGGAGATTGGAGGTAGACCTCTATTCTCCCTGGTTTGTAACTTTGTATTAAAATCCTATTCCTTTCCGCGTTTATATTTTATAATTTCCTACCCTTTTTACTCGACATTGGCTATGGGCAACACCGCCCTCAAGTCCATAAAAAAAAAAACTGGGCAACCAGGCAGGCAATTGTGTCGCTTAACTTCAAAACTGGGTAAATCCATTCTGCTATAAGGTTGATTATCTTTCAGATCATATTATATTATATATTTTCAACCTTAAAGCAGAATGGATTTACCCAGGTTTGAAGTTAAGCGACACAATTATGGTCGCGCGATAGATAATAGTGCGAGAGGGACGGCCTGATATTTTATCGTCTATCGCGCGAATGCTACCCGTGAAGAAATGTAATGTAAACGGTTCACGCTCATGGACTTTCAATAGGGACTGAGCTCACACTTTTTTTGCCATACTAAATTGAACTTTATCACCGGTGCAGAAAGGCGTTCTTATCAGACTAGTAAAAGTGTGTCCACATGAGAGGGTCAAAGTTGGGGCTGGTGTCCCTCTCGCACGTGTGACCAGTGTTAAAGAGATTACTATAGTAGTAGTATTTTTACCTGTATGATAACTAAGTTTATGGCTCCCCACAGACAGTCTTAAAAATTCATAATCTTAAAAAAAACTTGTATGCAATCTGACAGTTCAGATCTGTCAGTGTCTTGTCAGTGTCAGTTTGAACTGTCAGATTGCATACAAGTTTTTTTTAAGATTATGAATTTTTAAGACTGTCTGTGGGGAGCCTATAAACTTCTTAAATTATTTTTGTATCATATCGAGGCAAGGATATTAATACCTTGTAATGAATTGGTAAGTCATTATTATGAAGCCATAAAACCAAATATTTGCGCAGTTAAAAAAACCTTTAATTCGGTATTAGTAGATTTGGTAGTAACTTTGAATATTGACTGGTATCCCCAAATAATGACAGTGATGACGTTATTCAAATAATTTTGACAGTGGCAATAAGTGCGAGAGGGACACCAGCCCCAACTTTACCCTCTCATGTGGACACACTTTTTGGCCTAACAACTCAATCTAGCTTAATAATATATAAATCTACTAGCGACCCGCCCCGGCTTCGCACGGGTACTATACCTACATGTAAACCTTCCTCTAGAATCACTCTATCTATTAAAAAAAACCGCATCAAAATCCATTGGGTAGTTTTAAAGATTTATGCATACATAGGGACATAGGGACAGAGAAAGCGACTTTGTTTTATACTATGTAGTGATGTTCACACTTGACAGCGGCAGCCGTGCTGCCAATATCAAAAATCTAATCATCCTATGCGTCAGCTGTCAATGCTGTCATTGCTGTCAAATCATAGTTGTCAAAAGCGCGTTTGTTTCATCGAATGTTTTGTGACTCCGAAGTTAATTAGTTTTACAGACTGCCGATAGTAATTAAAATGCGTTTCGCAATAAAGCAGGCCGGCTGCGGTGCAGAGCGAGTTGGTACACTAACAGGATTTTCTAAGTCACCTAGTACGATTATTGAAACTCCCACAGCTGCACTTCTTACTCAGGTTTCCATCTCATTTTAACTGAATGGTTACTATTTTATTCTATATTATTTACAAAGGACAGTGAACATAATGACTTACTCTTACTTTTCAGGGAGGGAGTGTGGTTCATTTGACGGCAGACGTGTTAGCTCGGGTGTTTTCTAACCCCCAACTTCTATGGATGCCTTTAACCAGTACCAGTCATTTGGAAGGTGGAGTCAAAGCTCAGGGCGAGGGCATAGCCCAGTTTGCTGGAGTTGCTGACCATATAGCCTGCACAACATTGCAAAATGTGAATGATGCTGCACCATCGGGACACTTTGAATTGGACAAGGTGCCATTGTGGACAAAACGGGGCAAACAAATGATTTGTGCTGACAGGTAAAAGATCTTTCAATTTTAAATTTATGCTAATCTGAAATGATACACAATTGGTTAAATAAACACATTTTAAATTCTGTTTATTTATGTTTATTTCTGCCTATGTGAATTCAGATAAAATTTTGATAACACATCCTATCCTGTCAGTGCAAAAACAAGTTAGCTACAAGCATAGCCAATTATAACCTCTTGTGTGCCGCAATATTTTTTATATGGTTTCCTCATATGCGGATCCGTGTTCCGGCACACGAGAAGTTAATACCTAAAGCAAACAGCATCTAATCAAACAAAGAATGTCTTAACTTGGCGGACACTATGGCAGACACAATAGAAATACAGCTGCCTATTATCCGTCAATGTGATACAGAACGGTTAAAATTCAATGCTTACAATATGGCAATCAGAAATCGAGACTGTTAATTTAAAGTGAATGTCCCTTAACATCTTTATGACAATGATTTTCAGATACATGGACATTATGGAGCTGTTCAAACCCGATATCATTTTGGCAATTGCAGATGGACGCACATCGCATTCTGAAGGTTTCAAGAGAGTCCTCAAGGCCGTGAATAGAAGTAACAACATGCTGGATATTTGTGTCAAGCGATTTAAATCTTCTAAGCAACTGCAAGAATCATCATTGATAGGTAAATACTTTGTAAATGTGTGTCTATGTCTAATTGGTTTTTAGAAACCTTTTTGACATTCAGTGATAGAACAAACTGTAATTGTTCAATTTTAATAACTTAGTAACATAATCCTTAATCATATTATCAAAATACTAGTGTCTGTAGCCATTTTTAGGGTTCCGTAGTCAACTAGGAACCCTTATAGTTTTGCCATGTCTGTCTGTCCGTCCGTCCGTCCGTCCGCGGATAGTCTCAGTAACCGTAAGCACTAGAAAGCTGAAATTTGGTACCAATATGTATATCAATCACGCCAACAAAGTGCAAAAATAAAAAATGGAAAAAGATGTTTTATTAGGGTACCCCCCCTACATGTAAAATGGGGGCTGATATTTTTTTTCATTTCAACCCCAACGTGTGATATATTGTTGGATAGGTATTTAAAAATGAATAAGGGTTTACTAAGATCATTTTTTGATAATATTAATATTTTCGGAAATAATCGCTCCTAAAGGAAAAAAAAGGGCGTCCCCCCCCCCCTCTAACTTTTGAACCATACGTTTAAAAAATATTAAAATAATCGCAAAAGTAGAACTTTATAAAGACTTTCTAGGAAAATTGTTTTGAACTTGATAGGTTCAGTAGTTTTTGAGAAAAATACGGAAAACTACGGAACCCTACACTGAGCGTGAACGTGGCCCGACACGCTCTTGGCCGGTTTTGGTAGTTATATCTCAAAAAGTAATTCCGAAGTTTGACTATGAGATGACATAGCACACTTCTAATAATTCTTAAATTGTGTTTCTTATAGGTGTTGTGGTAGCTGGTGGTAATGAAAAGAAATGCACTGAAAGCATACAGCACATTCTGGAGCACCAGCAAAGTTTGTCAGGTGTAGCTCTGCAAGGCATATTGGATGGCACTGAAGATTACACCAACCTGCCTGATGACAATGTGATATCTATTTTTAAGAGAGTTAATGTAAGTATTCTTATATATTTCTGTCAAAAACAGTAAGACTGTTCTTTGGATTTATTGTTCATCCTTCATCTAAACCACATTTTCTCTTTGTAACGGTAATTTTTGATTGTATTTTAATTCGGTATTTATGGTGCTTTAATTAAGTGCTTTATTTAGAAGCATTGTTATACTGCAATTTTTATTAATAGTTTTAAAATACGGAATACACATTAAATTAAACATAATCACACATACATATATCAGTAACCACATTTGGATGGTGATAAGCAATAATGTGTCAACCCACAAAAACTAAAAAAATGAGATTTTAATGCCATGTTATAGCTGGATTTTTAAACTTCTATTTGCAAAAATGACCTTTTCATTTTGAAAATTTTTACTATCCCAAAAGTAAAAAAATAGGTTAACACAAATCCTATATCGTGTGTTGCCTGTTTTGCATTAATGTGTCAAGAACCTTAACTTATTATAGTAATTGGCAGAAGACATATTTAAATTACAATAATGTGTTATGAGGGTATACTCAACGATTTTTTTACACTTGACTCATTCTTGCAAAACGCAAAAAATGACATAGTTACCCACTATGAGACTTGAATGATTATTGCAAAATGATATTTTATTCGTTGTTTTATGCTACGACCCGTGTTATAAAACATAAGTCATTATTGTTAAATTATATTCGGGTCATAAATTGTTCGTTTTTGGTGTAAGTACCATGACACTATATTGTAAAATATAACTGTTCATATTAATTTATGTTTGAATAAGTTATGACTTAGTCCATTAGTATATTTTTGCACATGAATAGTAAATTCAGTACGAAATTGAACATTTTAAGTCATGAATATACATATTCGTTATTATAATTTGCAAACATTTTTTACAAGTACGTGTTTATATAAAAATCTAATATAAGCTACTATTTTTTTATAATTACTAATTACATTAAGACGTATTAATGTATGCATAAAAATATTGTTTGATTTTTGAATACTTACTGAATGGTAGTTTATTATTTTGTTAAAGATATTTTATGTTTTGTTCTTGTATAAGTCATGAGTTATTCATAATTTAAATGACTTAGTCTATTTCTTAGCGTAAAAAAATATTTTGTTGTATATTTTAGATAAGTAGTTTGTTTTTTTAAAAGATGATTATTTGATTTTTGTAACGATTTTTTGTTGAAAAAGCACAGATAATTTAAATATGTGTCTAGAAATGATCATTACTCTAATAGTTAATTTATAGTATTTTATTCAACAGGCGTTTAAAGGAGGTCAAGAAATATGAGTGGCGTACTTTCCACGAGTATTTTGGAGTCAGTTAAACACCATTGCATACAATACTTTTACAACGACCATGCACTTAGTTTTTAATAGTTTTTTTAAATAATTCTCGCGAAATTCACACTGTTTCCTGTATTGCAAAGGTTTGCACTGTCAGCTCAGCTGCCCAAAGCCTTCCCGCGCACGCACGCAGTATCGTTAATGCAATGCGTTGCCATGATTACAGAACCAAACAATGCGTTTTCAGTTTTTTCGATACGCACAATCCTGTAAATGACGGATAACAGTTCGGGAGTAGAAAAATCATTAAAAGTTTTGATTAATAAATAATGTATTGATTCCTACATGACGACCGGTCTGGCGCAGTCGGTAGTGACCCTGCCTGCTACGCCGCGGTCCCGGGTTCGAATCCCGGTAAGGGCATTTATTTGTGTGATGAGCACAGATATTTGTTCCTGAGTCATGGATGTTTTCTATGTATATAAGTATTTATATATTATATATATCGTTGCCTAAGTACCCACAACACAAGCCTTCTTGAGCTTACCGTGGGTCTCAGTCAATCTGTGTAAGAATGTCCTATAATATTTATTATTATTTTATTATTTATACCTAATAATATATGTTACTTAACACTTATAAAGTTAAAAATATGCATAGGTAGAGTATTTTACAATAACAATTTATGTGCTTTAACATGTTTATTTAAGACTCATAGATATTTTTAAACAATTAGCAAAAGTGGGTTAAGTATCATAACACAGTCTTGAAAAAGTTTGACGTCGTCGAACAATTCGCAATAAAAGAAAAGGGCATTATTTCGTCAAATTGAAGTTTGTTTTGAAATTAAGCTACAATAATCACTACTACTGAACGTATTATAGCTGAAAAACACAACAATCTATATAAAAAACAATTTTTTTTATGAGAAACACAAAAAAATGAGAAAAAATCTTTAGACGCCATTTTCTCAAAATGGTTGGCGTGTGGGTTGACACATTATTGCTTATCACCACCAATTTTTATCGTGCCACATAAATAGTTGACTTTGTAATACCAGAATACCAGGCAGTAGATTAAATATGGGTCAGACTTGAGATGGCACTAAATCTACTGTATGGAACAGGGAACCATTACATCCATACTAATATTATAAATGGGGTGTGTGTGTCTGTTTGTTTGTCCGTCTTTCACGGCAAAACGGAGCGACGAATTGACGTGATTTTTTAAGTGGAGATAGTTGAAAGGATGGAGAGTGACATAGACTACTTTTTGTCTCTTTCTAACGCGAGCGATGCCGCTGCAATTTGGTCATATGTGGCAATAAGTTCCACACAGATTAAAGACTTTTATTACTGAATAGTAATAACATTTATTATGATCTAATGGAATAACACTGTCCTTATAGTTTCTTTTACTTTGGAGATTCCTTGATGAACAATCATATGTGTATTTCCAGGAAGCTTTACCTACAGAGATGGTTCGCATCATGGAAGGTTTCTGGAACCCCGCTGCAATAATGGCAGCAATAGGCAATGGCTATGATGTCTTCGACGGATCTTATCCAGTGAAACTGACCAATGAAGGATTCGCCTTGATGTTAAACTTCCATCTTGACCAAAACTGTGATGAATTGTGTATATTAGATTTAAATGATAGCAAGTAAGTGGAAAAGTGTTTAATATTTTTATTCTTGTTGAAAAGAACAAAAATGACAGATCAGGAGACCGATGATTCCATACAATTTCACTATTATTCCATTTCTACGCATTTTGATTTTACTTGTAGGATTGGAAACAAGTGGTCAATACCATTAGATTCCTAATTTCTATCACTAGTGTTGAAAATATAACATTAAACCATTTTTACAGACTTAACAGTGACGAAATAGAGTGTTCCACATCACAACTTAATCCCTAGTAGTTATGCTAATTAAAGATATTTTGGTATTCATCTATCTCTAAGTCTATATAAGATATTTTTTTTAATTTACAGATATAAAGAAGATTTCAGTCCCCTTCTAAAGGGTTGCGAGTGTTTGGCGTGCAAGAAATATACGCGGGCGTATATACAACACCTTCGAAATACACGGGAAATGCTGGCTTCTGTGCTGCTCAGCATGTAAGTTACTTAAATCGTTTCAATAAAATTAACGCACTGTCAAATAGTCTCGAAGAGAGAAATCTAAAATCGAAAATAATTCAAACGATGCACAAAGTTTGAGGATTCCTGAGGTTTCTATGGTTAAATTGAGATTGTGTACTTATAATAACTATTTTATCGCTTTTTGAAAATCCGACATGGTTCTATGTTCTGTTGTCACATTGCAATAAGGTGAAAAAGTGGATACATCTCTTTGTAGTCGACTGTACAGAAATTATTTAAATTAACGCCATCTAGTTTCAACATCTTGTACTAAGAAAGTTAGCATTGGGCGACGTCCATTCCATTGACCAAATGTTTATGAGGATGGTGTAGAGATGTCGCTGTTAGTAGCGATTCATTTTGTTCAGTATTTTTGCAATTTGGCTACAGCTTAAAATGCAACTAGAAAATGTCTTCCTACTATAATGTAGCCTAAGTACCTATGTTACAACTACATATTATTCACAGTTTGTTATTATTTTTTAGTTTTTTTATTCGTTTCTCACTATTGTTGCCATTTAACTTTTTGTCCAATGTTTTTGTATGTATTTTTTTTCTGTTTGTTACCTTATGTGAATTTTCCTCACTTGATGGTCTCATTGGAAGATCAGTGCTGGAAGTCAGCAGCAACACGCTGAGTTGAGGCCATTTCGTAGCACTTCATTCCTTTTTGTTTGTGTTGTAATGTGTAAAATCTTGACTGTGTTCACGAATAAATTATATTCTACTAGCATTAGCGCTCAGCTTCGCTCGCGATAAATTCGAAAATTGCGAAATGCTCTATACAAACTTTCACCCGCCATTTTAGAAAAGTAAGGAGTTAGAAAGAGCAAAAAGTAGCCTGTGTCACTCTCCATCCCTTCAACTATCTCCCTTTAAAAAATCACGTCAATCCATTGCTCCGTTTTGGCGTGAAAGACGGACAAACGAACAGACACACTTTCCCATTTATAATATTAGTATGGATTCTATTTATTTTGAAATTACTTACCTTTTCTTTTTTGTCATTCCAGCCACAATCTCCATCACTTCGACCAGATGTTCCATCACGCCCGTCGACATATTGCCGTAAGAACATTTGACACATTCCGAAATCACATCACAAAACAGTATGAACTGTATAAAGACTCTCAAGTGAAATCTGACGAAGTAACGGTGTGTAAAACTGACAGTGAGAATGTGGAGGCGGCTGCTGTGAAAAAGATTCGGGTAACTGATGAAGTTTGTAGTGTAGCTAATGGTAATGCTTGATAGTATTTGTATTGTGTACAAGTAATATCCTTACATTGAATTGTTACGACTGAGGCAAGCGCGCAATTCACAATTTTTTATATTAAGTATGTACCTATCTTTGGTGGCGCGGTCGATCTGACATCGGTATTTTAAGCCGCCGATGTTTTCTACCATAGATCGTCTAAAATAGACGCTAAGGCCAGTAATTAGTTCTTTCCAGTAGTTACTATTGCCCGGTTCCATAGTTTTACATACGTTTTTATTCCGGCCATTTTTAAATTATTTAAAGTTGACGCTAGTGAACTCTGACCCATGCCACCATGGCATATTTTTTTTTGTCTAAAAGCAGTGCAGGATTTTGGGTGATAGCTACTGGGAATCATGTAGCTATTTCTTGATAGACAGTAGGTAAAATATATTGATGTGGATTTGACTACCTACATTCAAAATTAAAGTCTTGGAGGCTTTTAGAATCCTCGAAGTTGTTTCTACCCATCTGCAATGTAGAAACAACTTCGAGGATGAGGTGAATAGAAGAATTCAGCTAGGTTGGGCAGCATTTGGGAAGCTACGTCGAGTTTTTACATCGTTGATCCCACAGTGCCTGAAGACAAAAGTCTTCAATCAGTGCGTCCTACCCGTCATGACGTACGGAGCCGAAACGTGGACACTGACGGTACGGCTGGTCCACAAGTTTAAAGTCGCTCAGCGGGCTATGGAAAGGGCTATGCTCGGCGTCTCTCTGCGGGATCGAATCAGAAATGAGGTTATCCGGCAGAGAACCAAAGTGATCGACATAGCCCACCGTATTAGCAAGCTGAAGTGGCAGTGGGCTGGCCATATTAGCCGTAGAACCGACAACCGTTGGGGTAAACGAGATCTTGAGTGGAGACCACGTCTCGGCAAGCGTAGTGTAGGACTGCCTCAGGCAAGGTGGAGCGACGATTTGCGCGGGATGGCTGGCAGCAGCTGGATGCGAGCAGCCGAAGATCGGAAACGGTGGCGTGAAATTGGGGAGGCCTATGTCCAGCAGTGGACTGCGATAGGCTGATGATGATGATGATGAGGCTTTTAGAATCGGAGTATAATGTTGTTTGACAAGACTAATTTGTAGCATTTTTGTTGTATTTAGTTTCAATAGTTTCGTATTGTGTATTATTTAAAGTACCTACCTTGGATACCTACCTTCACTATGTTACATACTGCATACCTCATACGGCAGTGAAGTAAGAAATATCAATGATGATCATATCATTGTCAGGTTTTATTTATGTATTTTACAAGGTAGTTAAAGTTATACTAATTTCCTGCTCGGCGAGGCCGGAAAGCGGCAAAGTCGTTTAGGATAGTGGGTTGAAAGTTCACACTGCGACCGGCAGACAGAAAAAAAATTACTTACCTGTCGTGCTTTGAGCTAATAAAAATAGTAGGTACATTACATCAGAGGCCGGGAAAATGAGGATTTCCGGCCAAGTGGGTATATTCGGATAGGGATACGAGGCCGGGAATCCGTTTTCACGCCGAGGCATGTATAGTGCTTTTCTCAAACATACAATGAAATAAAAAATAAATGCTCTAAAGGACAATATTTTATAAAAAAAAGTTACTTTGCAGGCCTAGGCCTAAAAAATAATATGAAATCCCTTTACAGTCCTCTCGAGTTGTTACGCCCAAAAAGCGATACTTCCCAGCCCATTTTAAGGAACGTAAAGACAATATTTCATTGCATGTTTGAGAAAAAGTTATTTATATGTTATCATATCTTATGTACCTAGTTATTATGCTTGCGCGAGTGCTTTATCACTATAATTTTTAAGAAAAAAAAACCGCCTTCCTTTGTATATACCCACTTGGCCGGAAATCCTCATTTTCCCGGCCTCTGATGTAATGTACTAATTCATTCAGTGGCATTTGCAGTGATTGTATTTATAAGCTTACTTAAGTAGCTATAAGACTATTATAAACGGAAGATTAAAGTTTGAATTATCAGAGAATTAACGCTTTAAGGCCTTGCGGCATTAACAGTAATGACTAATAAATCATCACCTTAGTATTTTTATTATTTTATTACTGTTAATTATTTAAACGAAAACAGCCTAGTAGTAGTACTAAAGTAGCCTAGATCAGAATGAAACAATATAAGTTTAAAACCAGCAATATTACTTTTTTTTGCCCTATTAAGTAGTAGTAGTAGTAGTATATAGTTCTTGTACTTCTCAAACCAGAGAGGTTCTGATGTCTTAATTTTTAAAATAAATCCCTTTACAGTCCTCGTTTGTGAAATGCAAGAATTATATTTGAATTTCAGGGAAGAGGGACCGTTGAATGAAAATGAATAAGTAACACATTTTACATATATTTTACTGACAATATTTACACAATAATTTGAGTGACCACACTTATTGAGCTAGGCGTATTGTATGAAATGTGCAAGTATCATGTAATTTAATTACATTACTATTAGCAATATAATTACATTTTTATAGGATTTGGCAGGATTTTGCTTGACAAAGTCACGTTCCAAATTTTAGGCAAACATTACTAATAAAAAATACATAATTTTAGGTAAGATAACATGATGGTAATTTACATAATTGTATATAATCATATTAGTTAGGATGGTAAACACAACCTTTACATAAAATTTTAAAATATTAAACTGTACTAATTCATAACAATTTATATTTAAAATAAATACCAGGCAACTAACATGCTTCTAATAGGAATCAATTTTGCTATAGGAATAATTTATTAGACAAATATAAACACAATTCATATTGTCAGTAGTAAAATTCACTAGTTGGCACATTAAACATGCGATTGAAACAGATTCCGCTTTACAGTCAAATTTATATAAATAAATACTTATACCGAGACATTATGAAGTGAAGTTACATCATTATACATAAATATGTCCGACCACCTATATCACCATCCAACCCTTCAACCAATACGTTTTTGAAAAGTAAATGTTACAATAGTGCTTGCAATACGTGTTCAACTGTTCAGTTCACTGATAAGTTTTAACAAATATTAGGTTTTGGCACATAAGTTATAATATAAGTAAGTCTTTAATTTATTTCAATTCATTAAAAAACGTATGACTTGACGCAATGTTTTTGTGCGTGAATGTTTAAGTTATGAAAATCTTGCTTTTCAGAATACGCTACGCATTTACAACGTTTATTGGTACTTTTTGTACTGCACGCATACAGATTCGATTGTAACATTATTGTAAATTCACTAAATAAGTACATCTCGCTATATAAAAATGAGCTTCATTTTAAGACATCAACCAATCTCTTGAGTTCGTTATACAAAAGCATTGTAATTAAAACACTTAACTAAAAGTTGAATATAAAAATTGTATAGTTAATATAAATAATTACTATGCACCAGGCATCTGCTGATAAAGCAATTTTATCTAATCTCTACGCTATTCACAGTCTAATAAAAAGTAGTAGCAGACGTGTCCCTTTTACTGCACATTGTGATACTGGACCACAGGTTTATAGCGCGGCTAAGTTTCTCGGCCCTCAGACCCGATATCGTATGAAGTGACAAACTCATAATTTTGAGATCCATTAAGGTGCGAGGCATGACAGCTAACTGAACTTGGTTCCGATCGGCGCCACACTTTCACTGCACTAACGCTAACTATTTTAGAGTTTTCTGCGAAACTGTCAGCTTAAACCCATTCACTGGTTCACTATTTTTAAGTATCACATGTCCGTCTTTTTCTTTTCGCATACAACGACATTATAACGTATTTACTGCCGGCACGAGCACTATACAAATTCATTTGTACCGGGCGTGTTGAGAGGTTCTTGAGCCTGAAAAGAAAAACAGTAATAAGTAAACGATAATTAAATCCACATTCTTTTGTCTTTGACAATCGTACGTATGCTTTACTAAACAGCAAACTTGTACGCGCAAATGAAACAAAGTGGCACTATTATAATTACTTATTAACCTTTGGGTACTATCAACGTCACAAGTGTATCTATATCTACAATTCAAATGTATGTTCCTCTCGGTAATAGTTTTTTTCGCAAATTTTATGTGAACTATTTAACATTTGTTTTTTGTGATGTTGACGAATACCCAGTTCGTTTTCTACAATCAACTTACCAATAATTAATAGCCCTCGAATGTTAATGCATGTAAAACAAAATTTACGGCAGTAAAATATTATCAGTAATAATTAAAGCAGGCAGAATAAAAATATACTGGCAATCTCAAAGGGACTATTTACAGCATTAATATCTACCTATAATTTAATACCAATAGTTTGGCAGCTATGATTTAATACTGATGCGGTAAAAATGTTGGCACGATCGATTGCCCTTACACTTAACCCTAAACAAAAAATATTTTGTTTTACAAATTCCTTAAAACATGTCCTAGTAAACGTAACTACATCGAGTTTAAAACGTCTTAGGCAGACCTTACAGCTAACTATTATTAACACTATGCATTACCTTGTTATTTACAACACTATTTCTTTGGCCAAGTCGAGTTGGGGTCATATCATATCATTGTTAAGTATATTTAAGAAATCGAATTAATGTTTTCAAAAATAAAATTCTTTAATATTTAAAATCTTGAAATTTTAGTTCTAAGTTAGGGTCAGTGACCTAAAACACCCACTTATATTAATTGGCTCCTAAGGAGGGCAGTGTGTGGTTCGCGCGACTTATCTTAGGCTGTTCTGTATGTTAAGCGTACACTCCATAGCGGTTAGCGCTCTCACCTCCTCGCCCACAGTGCTGGGGTACAGCTTGCTGCCGGGCGCGTACCCATTCTTCTCGAGTGCGAACTGGTCCTCGGTGGTCTTGCGGTACACGGGGTTGTCAAAGTTCATGGACGTGACGTTGCGGTGCACGTAGTGCCGGTACATCACCACAGCGATCTGGAAAACAATTCGATTAACGTTCATTTCCTTTCCAGTTTACACGAAAGTTCGAGAATGTACTAGAACAGATTCTTGCACCGAAGGTTAAGCTTCTTACTGTTCCCGACGACTTTTTGAACCAATTGTATTTAATGATGCGGTTCGTTGTGATGTAATCAAGATCTATCAACTTCAATTAATTCATTGACAAACCAATTCCGCTAATTGCGTTATAAGTATAATCGAGAAAACTATCTAACCGACATCCGTTTAATATAGATGACGCGAATTAAAATTTCCGCTGCTTATATGAATTTTCAATTAGGAGGAATTCGATTCATTAGCACAATCGGAAATCAATCAATTATCACTATCTCCAATAAAGAGCCTTGAATCATGTTATTTTCCTTGCGATTAATATCGAGTCGCTATCTAGATATCTTCCCTTATCTTTATGCGGTATATTTCCCTACACATTTGCAGGGATAGTCGCAAATACTTAGTTATTTCAGTGTTGGTCACGATCGATTCCATTACCACGAAGTGAACAATCGCAAGTGGAACGATAGAAGGGCTTCCGGAAAGCAATCAAATCCCATAACAAACCGACCTCATTTCTCGGCAACACAATGCTAATGGTGTCACACGACACCTAAATATGCTGCGTGCATTGAGACGAGTAGGTATGTGTAACATGATCAATTGATTATTGTAAAGATAACGGTTTATACTTAAGTAAAAATTTGAAGATAATGTTTGATTGCAAATAAAATCGTTGCAAGTCTGCGAGGATACAAATAAATCAGACGTAGTAGTGTAGTATGTCTTTGAGTCATGAAAATTTTCCACAAAACAGATACCTAATGATTCATTCTTCAGAAAAAAAGTAAACAAGCGAATATCAGCCAAGAGCCAGTCTTTTCGCTATAGGTTCATAGTTGCATCTATCTTCCGCATTTCAAAGTTTCTGCGTATTAAAACCGGTTAAACTTTAATAAGCTTTTTTTCTGAAAAGTATTACAATATAACGGCCTTGGTAATTCGTTTTGTCGGTTCTTTTTTAAAATGAGGAAGAACTCGATGTACATTTAATCACTGTTTAAATTTCAACTGCAAATTACGACACATGTGCAACATGGTCGTGGATTTCTTATCTTTTATAGTTACGTTATCTGCTAAACTGGGTTTACTTTCACTTTTAACAACTAATTAATACGACGATCATTCAGAACGTGAGAAATATAATCATACAGACAATTGGCTTTTTCGTATCTCTAGTTCGTGTGAATCGTTATTTACAACTCCAGTACTACATAAGAGAACTGTTTTTAGTTTCGTTTCCAGTCTTATTAAGACAATCAGCCCCACTTGCACCAACGAAAATGGAGGGTTAACCCGAGGCTTAACCCACCATTTTATATGGAATTTGACAGATGACAGCCCTAACCCTAACCCTGAGTTAAGTGATTGGTGCAAGTGCGTCTTAACCCATTCAGGGCCAGCAACTCAGCTTATGAGTCATGGTGGAACAGTTCCGCAGGGCCGATGACTCGCATGTGAGTCCTGAATAAATTCTGATTTAAACATAAACAAAACGTAATATAACGTAATAATGTAAGTATAGTTTGAGATAACAACCATTTTCATAAGGTAATAATGAAAAAAAAATTCTAAACATGTTTTTTTTTAGTGAAATGGGGTCGAGAATATTCAAGTTTGGTTTACTATAAGTGTAATATAGTAAATATTCTGAAATTCGAGATACATACGTGTTCCAAGCAAATGGATGAATCCACATTTCAAAAATATAAATAATACATATATGCCTGAAGTTATAGACCCGACTCAAGGTATGGGTCGCCGTGGCCAGGCGCTACTTGTAAAATCTACACATATTTTCATAGCACGCAAAATTAAACTTTATTGCATTGTTTTAAAGCTTATTTCATGACGAAATTCGTTGCGAATTGTACCATTTTACAACGGATTACTGTTTGGATGGCAGCAAGCAACATTTATAAGAACCAAACATATTACCATGCTATATTTTTTTATTTCATTACAACTTCATTACAACAGGGCAGCTTAAACAGTCACAAAGTAAATAGTAATTATTGTATTATCATAAAAGTGTGTGACAAATATTTACAAGACAAGTTTTTTTCTAAACATTTGCGTGGTGTTTATAACAGTTTTTAAGTGCTCTATTGTTTCTATTATAATGACGTTTACCAAAACAAAGATCATGACAGGCCACATGTAAGATTATCGGTGACACTTGGCCAATAAACAATGAATGCACCTGAGCGGCGGCGGATTAAGCGGTCGTCTCATCTTTCACGTGGTATTTTTAACAAAAACTCAAGAAATTATTTTTCCCATCCCCTTTATTAGGATGTATTTTAGAGTAATATGGGAAATTCTATTTAGTCACGATTTATTCGTTGGCGACTTTATACTCGTCCCAGTGCTCTTCAGTGATTTCGTATTTTGTGATTTTTGTAACCTTGGCTATGGATGACTAGAAATATACATAATCACGCGCTAAGTTGCGGAATTTCATTATAAATATTTTTTAAGTACTTTTCTGAACCGTATAATTAATTAATTACATGAGAATAACTGCATCCTCTCGATAATCATATATTTCTGGTCAGACTATAAAATGTTCATTCTTACAAATAGCAACAAATTAGTAAATACATTTATTTTGAATATGAACAGAAAACAGTTGGTTAGTAAAAATGTTGCATAAGATTGTTCAACTGGCCGGATTCATAAGCGGCAATTTATTTTGCGTTCGCGCCTGGCCAGAGACCCATGAGCTGAGTCACGCGTTTTAGCTAAAAACGGTTTGTATGGTGGCCCGGCGTGATGTGTACGCTCGACAGTCCATGGCCATGAATGGGTTAAAGTAGTTTACTAAGGACACTGTAGTAAAAACAGTTCTAAAATAAAATTACTAGCACCAATACTAGTAATAATAATCAGTTGGATCCGTCCGTCCGCAATAATATCGATTAGTGTGTGTGTGTGACGAATCCAAACGAATGAATCATAATTATCTTGCCCGCCGCCGATTGAAAAAAAAGATCTAAGGCAAGGATGATGTTTTCTTTTCTGATAATAACTGCGAAACTCAAGTCCCATTAAGAATTTTCTAGAGCTTGGCATTTTAAAAGTACCTATCACGAATTCAGGGCGACCAAATACCGTACCGCATGTACTTGAACTGTCTGGGGCTTTATAGTATTATAGGAAACCATAGATCACCTGTACTACTAGACATTAAAATAAGCAAACTCAAAGTCATTACACATAATAATATATTCTCCCGTAATAATTCAGTAACCGTTTTATCCAGTTTTGTCAACGTTTACAATCAGCACTCGTGTAATATTTGAATATTTAATAAAAAAATGAGTTGAGCCGGCTGTTATACAATGTAATGGTGCAATGTAGATTTTGATGACAGAATGTTTAATTAATACCTATTATGATAAAATTAAGTAGCTTCATTCTAAAGTATGTATTACTAATAACTTGTAAAACCTAATCTGTAATTTATTGATATACCTACTATTAAGTAGTTGTAAGATTGCTGCGCCCTTGCAGGGTCATATTACTCCCACATGTTATTATATTTGTTTGTTAGATGCTACTCAATTGCGCTGCTAAAATCAAACAAAAAAAATAACATATGTATGTCTGGTGACCAGTCGCTCTTTGTAAACGCTTCATAATACGATTCACGGTGTCTGTAGTCTGTGCACCTATGTCGTACATAATTGTTCTCCATCGTATTTTGTCGGAAACCGTTCCTATTTGTCGCGCTAGTTCAGTCAAAGTTAGTACTTCTTTAAGGGGCTGACAACACCCAATTGCGCAAAATTGATGTTTTTTGCGCAGGTTTTTAAGACAAACTATTAGTTTTACTAAGGCAAGTAAATTATATGTTATTAGATATTCATTATATTTCAAGGAACATAGCCGAACTCGATACACGATTTAATGAAATCGGCTCGATAGAAAAAAAAATGAAATTTTGGTCTCGCGTTCGTCATTAAACGGTTCTATGTCGTTCAATTATTCACTTAGTTGTCTTTAATTAAAATTCCAATAACAGAAATATACATATCTAAAACACTAACGAAACATATTACACAAATAATGCATCTTTCTATTTTATTTTAATATTTTTCCGTAATTTTCGTACCTAACCGCCCTCTTTTAGTGACATCGCGCTCTCACTTACTCCCATACAAATAGACAAGCTAGCGTCAAGGTCATTGGATGTTGTCAGCGTCTTAACTGAGATTGAGTGAAAAAGCATGATACGTTTGTGAGTTTCCGTGAAAATACGATGGAAAAACATTTCGCACTATATCTTTAGAGAACTTACCAATGCTGCTAATATGATGACTCCTGAGATTACAGCAACAACAATACCGGCGATGACGCCGGCGTCCCGGCCGTTGTTTGAGATTCCTGGGTCAGATTTTGGTGTCTCTGGCACATCTGAAATTACATAAAAAGGATCGTTAGGAAATTATCTCATTTGTGATTCCTTTGATATCTCCATACACAAATACAGTTTAGAAAGTTAAGTTCGCAAATTGAACTAAAACCGATAAAGATTCTTCTAAGATCTAAGATAAACACGAACTGGAAATATCAAAGGAATGTATTGTATGTGACATTGTTCGTCTCGAGAAGGTATGTTTAGTTTTACTTTAAGGAAAAACGATAAGTTTCTTTACCGTGATCTTGTGCCGAAAAAACTGTTTTTATTGACGTAGTGTTGCTGTGACCTCGTGTCACCCAACGAACTACTTTATTGAAGTATTTAAAAAAGAGCAATGTAACTAAACATACCTTGCTTGTGGCTTAAATACCACCACCAGAGAAAAATTAAGTGTTAATCACAAACACGGGAAAATCGAAAGTTATGGACAAGCGGATGTTTTTTTTTGTTTAATTTGCTTGCACGTAAATCTAACTGCTTAAGTAAACAAAATGTCGGAAGTTTTGCCGATTTTTGGTCATCAAATTACAAGTTCAATGTCAACTGATCCGGCATTTGTCATAATATAAACAAACACCAACAGTTCACGTGTTTTATATTGAAAAGTTTTATAATCGCTAAGGTACAGAACTTAATAGTCATTCATTCAGATAATTTAATTGATATGGTGCTACTGATAGTTTTTAGCTATGAACCTATATTCCTACTTAAAAACAACACACATTTTTTTCAAACACATCTTGCGTGGGTTTTTCACACCGGTCTAAACTAGACTAATCTATTTAGGATCCTTTTGCTGCTGTCAATGAAACGTGCCAACTGTTACTCGAACACTAACCTACTTTAAAATTATGGTAACTTCACACGTTATTGTCACAAAAGGGATTCAAAGAAAACAAAAGGGGACAGGAAGGACAGGTATTGTCGTCGAGTTGTGGATGCCAATAATGAACAACAAAACCCTGCACAATGAATGGAATTAATGCTGGTAATGATCCCACTAGTTGATAAATCATTGTTACATCCTTTCATTATGTCGGCGTTTCAGTTCAAAATAACTTGAATGTACCCAGTAAAGTTTCATACGTTTTTACGTGTGCAATTATGTTAGTTAGATAACGTTTTTTAGTTATTATGTAATCCGTGTATGCAACATGCACCCAGTTTAAGTAATCTGTGTGTCTTCCCAGCTAGAAAACCCCGTTTTATTAACAATTAAAAGGAATATTATACTTTACCCAATTTTGCGTTAAAATTTTTCACAGCCTCTGGTAAAAAATTGAGGCTAAGTCCGTCGAAATTGTAATGCAATTCTTTGGTGGGTTCGTCTGTAGTGTCCGGTATCCTCGACAGAGCGATGTCTTTCAAGAAGAGGTCAAGGTAAGGTTGATTCTGCTCGTCCAACTGTTCCTTATCGCTCTCCCAGTACACCCTCATTGGCTCGTCGTCCGCGTCCACAGATGGTAAACTCGGTTCCTCTGCGGGTTCAGTAGTGTCCTCGCTTTTGGCGTAGTCACGAACTAGCTTCAAGAGAAGGCCTGGTAGCCCTTCTCTTTTTGAATTCACCATATGTGTTAAAAGACGTCTTTAACGCACATTCAAAGCTGTTGTTCATCAGCTTGGAAACTAGGCGTTGTGCATGCCCTGTAAATTTAGGAATCCTATGTTGAAGACACACAGATATCTTTTAAACATTCACAGTGAGCCGTGTTAGTGAGTAGCGATGAATGTTAGTATGATGGTTCCTGCGCCCAAATTTAAATGTGATTTTATCTTATCGAAAGCGATGGCAATGATTAAACCCATTCAGGAACGCAATCCCAGAAAGAAATTGTGGCATTCGAGTCCAATAAAACATTTATAAATGCAAGAGAAAATCCAATTGCACAAATGCACAGACACATTAAACTGTAGTAGGTAACACTATTTCACATTCACTTTCATCAACATATTCTTCGATATAACCTCAAATGCCACAAATTCTGTTCACTTCAAGGAGCAGTAAGGTAAAGACAGAAGGAACTGGTTTAAAGAAACTGGATGGCCGGTTCAAATACTCACTGATTACAGGTTTTTCCTCTACAATATTTTCATTTGAACCTGTCGGTTTTTGCACCTCCACTTCTGGATTAACTGAATCTGTAGACGTATTATAAATTAAACTTAACAAATGCTTGTAGGTTATGTTTATGTTTGTTGGAGTGTCAAGTTTGAGGGTAATTGAACTTTTGATAGAAGAGAGCGAAATATAGTGCAACGAGAAGCACGCGACCACCGCTCTCGGCGACTGATGCAAAAATGCCAAGTGTACCGCCGCCGACCGCGCCGCGCCTCCTAAACTCGCCAACGTTCCGTCAATTTAACCGAGTGCGATCCGGCCCGCGCTCACTACAGCTGTCTAGGTTAAATGAACAGTTAACAATGTTTTTGGTTGTAATTGTCTAAAACTGTCTTATAGAGTGCAAAATTATATTTGAACAGATTTCTTAGAGCTATCCCTTAAGGTTTTCAGTGCTGGCGTAAAATAATATTGAAATCGGACAATCTACCGTAGGTATTTAATACAATATCGATACTTAACTGACTTAATAAGGGCGTGTAATGTTTGTGTAAATAAAATAACTTTCTAAGTGCCATAGTTACTGGCAGCTGATTGCTGAATTTACGAAGGTAGTTTCAAAAACGAATTATTATAATATTTGATAGGTAAAAACTGTACAAAGAAATATACCTAGCTACCTACTTAACCTACTTTGATTAAGTAAGGGACTAAACATACCTAACTACAGTTACAGAGTAAGAGAGCGTCCACTCTTTCTTTTGACAAGTGGCTCGTTACTTAATTCTTCGATTTAACAGACTTATGGATCAGTCAAAATTGATTTGACATTTGTTATTCAGTAAAAAGAGTTTTTAAAGAGTTCATATCATAAAATTGTATCACACTTTAATTTGACCTGTCAAGTCAGACATATTACAGTGTAATAAAATGATGTAATAAAGGGACATCGTCGGCAAGGCCGCTAGCGTCGGGCCGGATCGCGCCCGAATTGACTAAACGAAAGGTGGCGTGATGTCGTGACGTCACCTCACCTTATTCACTAGCCAGCCATTGAGCTTGGGCAACGTATTGCTTTTTGAATTTTGATAGTAGGGTGTCCTACGGGTTTTTAACTCGTTTGGGCAAGGTCGTGTTCTGCGTGACTGACTGACAATTAATATAAATAGTTCATAAGCAATACACACGTATTAAAAATTTGCAGCTATGACAACTTAATATATATAAAAATAATAAAAAGTTACGATTTCTCCGTTACAGACGATTTATTCCAAGTTAAGCTTGGCATTTAAGTACAAACATATAAGTACCTAATAACTTATATCTTGCGTTTTTTTTGTTATACAATACCTACTCTGGGCCGCGCGGTCGGTTTGTTTACCTATAATACGGAAACGGAAGACAAATACCCTTTTTCCCCACTTGCAGTATCCATAAGTATACTTGAGCATGCTAATATAATACGTATTGAACGTGTTGGCAGATGTAGTACGTAGCTATAAATAGTGCATTAACTACAATGCCGATGGCTTCTCGAACGAAATTAAATTACACCGTCGTCGTATGTCTTTTTGAATTTTTTCCATGGTTAAAAATAGGATGGGTAATTTTCCATCATGGACAAAGATCCAAACGACTTAAGTACCTATAGTCCAGTATAAGTAGACTGGTTTAAAGGTATATTGTCCCTTTAACCGCAGTCTAGTAAGTACTTAAGTGTAATTAGGTATAAGGTGTTTGAAGCCTTTTTAAATGACGGTAGTGAGTAGACAGGTGAAGATCGATGATGTATGTATGTGTCCCTACGCGTTTATGGTGCCTTGGCGATGACATTGCCTTGGCTGTAAAGTAGCCACTGCATCGTCAAATAGTCTTGCGTAACTTTTGTTTGTTATTGTTGTTTAAAAATCCTTATTTTAAGGGCTGCTTTTTATGCTTCGTCATACTCTTTATTGGTTTAAAGAAATTTGCAGTTAGTTGCAGAGTTAGTAAGTTACCCCTTTCAGACGAATTGAATATGCAGGAGGGGGGTAAACTCCACAATGTGTCGCTTTCTGTATATATTTCTGTCTTAGATTATATGCCATTGACGAGTGATACATTTAGTACTCATTCAATAAACTTATCTCAAATCGATCGCAACATATTTCTTTAGAACTAAATACCTATATTTGGTTTACCTATACCCAGACAAAACCTTTACACAAGTCAGACCTCTGACCAAAAACTCGCGATACCGTATCTCGGCGAGATTGCGAAAACAATTAAATTGTTTATATTAAGCAAATATTAGTCTTATCAGGTTTATGACTCAATCCGAATTGAATTGATACCCAGGGAATTACTGTGGCTATCGCTGTCCACTTTAACAAGGTAACCACTTAAGAATAATTAATCATCAATTATCACATATGAATAATTATTTAGAATACTACAAGAGGGCGAATCAATTTACTTGTGACGTCACAGTGGAATTCTATATATAACTGTGTAGCTTCTACATCTGTACTAGGAAACTAGGAACCATGTCATTGTATTATCATACAATGTCAATGTAATATATAACGGCCCTTTATGAAGTTTCGTTTTTAGGGTTCCGTACCTCAAAAGGAAAAAAACGGAACCCTTATAGGATCACTTTGTTGTCCGTCTGTCCGTCCGTCCGTCCGTCTGTCAAGACCCTTTTTCTCAGGAACGCGTGGAGGTATGAAGCTGAAATTTATATCAATTACTCAGGTCTACTGTCCCTTGAAGCTGTGAAAAAATCAAACTTCTAAGCCAACGCAATCAAAAGATACAGCCGTTTATGCCGCAAATTTTCGACACTTGCAAGGGAATCAAAACCTACAGGGTGCTTCCCGTGAACTCAGAATCTTGAAATTTGGTACGAAGCAACGTCTTATAGCATAGATAAAGGAAAAATTACGAAAACCATAAATTTTTAGTTACATCACATAATATATATTTTTTTAATAATTTTAACCTTACTACCCATTTCCTTTCCATTTGTACGGAACCCTCGGTGCGCGAGTCTGACTCGCACTTGGCCGGTTTTTTTCCTTCATAGGCATAGCATGTAGGCACGGTACGGTCAATCAATTTGAATCCTAGGCCACTAGAACCTTTTCACACAGAAACCGTCAAAGTGACTTCCATAAGTTCCATAGCAAATGAAGCACGGTGTCAACGAGACAGGGTTCTAGAGTGGCCTAGGATTCAGATTGGTTGACTGTACGTACGTAGTGGATGCCTATTACATTGAATTATATTGGATTCGATTGTTACTCGATTACCGACTTCCTAGAGTTCATTCACTTCGGAGGCAAGTGACGAAAATAGTGACTAGACAATTTAAAGCCTAGAAATTGTTATTTGGTAGTTAGGTGTATACTTAATCCTATGTATTATTTTAATTGCCAATACTGACATTGAAGTTCTTTTCATATCTATATTATGGTTAATAAAATCTTTATGTAAAATCTTGAACTCCATAATCTGTCTGCTCCTATGAATGGAGCTTTGTCGTCTGCACATGATTCAAACTAGCATGACTGTTCCTTTTATCGATAGATATTCATAAGAGGACATTGTACGTAATCGCGTATAAATATCGAGTCAAAAAGTGACACAAGAAACTTAGAGAAAAACTTGTTTTGGATCGCATCAGGCTATGAGCAAGTATAATTCGGCGGAAACCTACAACACGCAATGACACAGCGTCGAAATATCGTACGATGTGTCGTCATCAGATGACGCGCCTTAACGTGGTCGCACGCAGATGATTAATTTTATCGTGATGCGATATTTTTACACCTGTCTCGACTTAATCAAAATGCAATCGGGATTATTATCAAAATTTCCAGTAATTACTGCCGATTATCGCTTATCTTTAGACTACTACGCTTTTAAAAATTCCGATGTTTATAATTTTTATCAACATTTATCATATGCCTAAAGTTTGGCATACATATAGACTTCAGCTACTCTTAGTATGTCGTAATACATATATGTAATGCCTCCTTGTAATCCTCCTTGTAATGTAATCCTTTACCAACGCATTTTTACAAAAATATTTTAGATGTTATTATGACTTATGAAAAATCCAATGAGTTAAGAATGACATAATTACTCATTGCCGGTGCGTAATTAACAGCTCATTTTAGTGGTTTCGGAAACCGCACCAGAATTTGTTTTGATCTCCTTAAACTCCAAGTAGGTAAGATATAGGTACGGTACTCTGACATTGTTGTAATTTTCCTTACAAGCTCATCAATTCCATTACTTCATCAATAAGTTTCGTATCAGTATGAACTACTACACCCATTACATTAAAATTACACATGTATGTATGGTTGTTGTTGTTGTTGATCGTCCTAGGACACCCCCTCTACAAGATCCTTCCACGCCTTTCTATCTTGAGCCACCGCCTTGGCCTCGTTCCAACTCAGTCCGAATTGCCGCAACTCGTTCTTTACGCTCCGCCTCCAGGTGTGTACGGGGCGTTGGCGGGCTCGCTTTCCTCCTTGAGGCCGCCACTCAAACGCGATACTGGCGCTGTTGGTAGCTCCTCTTCGAAGGGTATGACCGATCCATCTCCATTCCCGCTGAGCCACATCCTGTGCGATCGGAGGTTGTCGGCATACACACCACAAATCCTCATTTCTTATGGTCTTCGGCCAGAAGATACGGAGGTATGTATGGTACCTACATATATATATGTGTGATCTAAAGACAGAAATGTAACGTAAATTAATAAATATTTATGCATGGAGGCCACTTTTGGGGGTTAAATAGGTCTCTCCGGCTAGCAATGGCCTGCTTATTTAAATTTACTATATTGTAAAGGGCATAGGTAGCAACAACCATGTCCATCTTCAGTATTATGCCCTTTATGTACACGCTAATTACAGTCAATAAGCATATTGATTCGGTTTCGTCAATCAAGGCAGATACGCCAATGACAATAACGCTGGATGCTTTTATTGACCTCAGTCAATTGAACAAAATGTGACAAACGTCTCTCTCGATTTATGTCACAACACTTTTCGGGAGCTCTCTAGAAATCACACTATTATACTACGATGAGCTTTCAGGGTGGATTCATAGATTTTAAATGAATGATTGAAGGAGCGAGAGCTGAGTAACATTAAGTACAGCCGTACTCCACTCTGCATAAATACACGCGTGGAATTTCTGAATTTATTTAGAACTGGTACAAAGATAATTATATATAGTGGGAAACTTTTCTTTAGGAGATTTTGAACTCCTATGGGACGTCGAATGCTAAGAGACTTATAGCTAGGTGAAACCTTCAGATTCACCGTGTCCAAGGATCTTTAACTCGTAACTTGTCGTGTTTACGTGGTTTCCTTCCTTGAATGAGCTAAGAGCTGTACACATTTTTTGTTGCATATCAAATTTTGAGGTTTGATATGACATTTACTTTCTATAAATTATGACCTCTTAGGAGTCAGGCTAACTTTTCCGATTTTGAATTCGGTACTTTATTTTATGTCTAAAATTCAAAACTCGAATATAATTTGTACTTGTTAGCTAGTAGTTACACCGGGATTTGAGAGGTAAAAACACACTACGTACCCCGCAAACTAGGTAATATGATCGTTTTATGTGTGATTGATTTTGTTCATATCAGACTAGCTTAGTCTCAACTAGCACGTGTAAGACTGTAAGTACATTACTGTAAGTTGATTGTTTTCAAGTTTCCATAAAACACACATCATGGAAAACAAACAGACGTACCTGCGAGCAAAACACCTGCGCATGTTTGCACATACCTGATTGTCGCGCTGTTATAATTGGTAAGGCATCTTAGTAAGTCCTACTTTAGTTTGGCCAGGTGTGACAGGCCACGTAATTCACACCATGAACTTCCGTTGCGTTTATGGTATGTGTGTATGTCGTACTATCTGCGGAGGATTTTTTTATCCTTGCTGTTTTGGTTGTAACGATGCTATCAGGATCACTCTAAAGTTTTTTAGTAATGTGTCAGGTTTAAATTTCATACGATACATTTTGTAACTTTTTTACTAGCACCTTTTTTAGTTGGCTTCGTACGCCCTAAAAATTCGTCATTTGAAAATTTCCAACAAGACATTGGCTGCGTAGAAAAAAAACATTGAATAGGTATGCAAAGAAACGATTGTTTAAAAAACTATTCATTAACATATTTGTTACTTGACCGTGAGGTGGAGCAAAAGACGTGTTGTGTTTTCCCAAATTTCCTAAGTCGAAAAAAGTCACTGTTGCTTGTTGCACGCCTGTATTTTATATGTCAAGTATATTAACGTAAAGTACTTATTAGCTATGTCTAGCCTGTGTACCTAAGTGTATAGTTATACTTAGGATTATATAAAATTTCCAGAAAAATAAATGTTCTATTAATCATGTGCATATAAAATGCCTGCAATAAAATCTAAGGAAATAAAATATAAATGGCATATTTCTGTACGTAATTATCTGCTCTGTTGAGCAGCATTTATCATCTTACTGATATCATGAAATAATATATTAGGGATGTAATAAAATACCGTGCCACTCATAGTCTGGGTACGCTTTAAACATATTTGATTTCTAAGATCCTGTTTAGGGACTTTACACCTATACGAGTAGGTACTATTTATGTACAAAAATATAATTATGCTTAAAAGTAAATATAAATTAAACATGACTATTGATTGGTTTGAGTAGGTTACTCATATAGGAAAAAAAACATAACTGCTGCCACGAGCTTGCCACATAACATCATAATACGTATTAAATATTGGCATTTCTTGACGTCTGCGTAAATGGTAACATCTCGCTCGCACTCATTTGCCAGTACCAGAAATGTGCGTAGAAAATAAGTTACGCACACGCTATTGTCGCTATCGAATATTCAGTACCACGTCAGTCTTAGCTGGTGGTAGGTATGTTACATTCGACAAGCTAGAAAACTTTTATCAAATATTCTATCATCAGTATCATTATTGTTGTGTTATCTAGTTGTTGACGTAAACTAGCGTGATCCCCTTAACCGATTATAGAGAAACAACAATAACAACATGATTGTCCTATTTATTTAATAAGTGTCGGAGTAAGTACTTGCCTAGTACTTACTACCATAAGAAGTCAATATCAACGCACGTGTGCACGGCATGAGCATGACCAAACATTATCAAACGGTGCATTTTTTTGTTCATTGAAAGTCAGTGAAAATTACCATAGGTTTGAATAAAGAATCTTGATAAGTATTCAAAGATCTCCAAGTCTTAGCCGTTTCTTTCAATTGCAGTTTTCTCGCGGCTGCTTTAGTTATGCAGCGCCGGATGAAGTTTTATTTAAGATTAGATCTCATCATCCTCCTTGCGCTATCCAGGCATTCGCCACGACTCATGGGAGCCTGGGATCAGCTTTGACAATTTAAGATTAAACTTCAATTGTTTTTTGGTTTACTAACTTTATACCCCTGCGGACCTAGCACACTAGTGTGATATATAGGTTTAGGACTTTTTATCGCATACCGTGGTACTAAAATCCGTGGAGTCGCCATATGAAAAATTTTCGAAGTCAAAGTCCAACAGTATGATGTCATATTAAATATAATTATTTATACATACTGTCACATCGTTACCGAGTTCATTTTATATAGGATTATGATAAAATTTACTAATAAAACCATTATTAGTTAAAATTAAATACGTTCGATTAAAATGAACTCAGTAACGATGTGACAGAATGTATAAACATTTATATTTAATATGACATCATACTGTTGGACTTTGACTTTGACTTCGAAAATTTTTCATATGGCGACTCTATGGATTTTAGAACAACGGTATGCGATAAAAAGTCCTAAGCCTAGTGATATATTGTCCATCAAGTCAGCGCGTACTTCTCGCGCTTTTAATAAGTACGAAAGGGACGCACCGACGCGATGAGCTATATCACACTGTGCTAGGCCCGCTGGCATCCAAGGGTCATATAAATAAAAATTATACTCACTGTCTTCGACGCACATCTGGTCATCGGGCAGCAGCCGCAACCCGTTGGGACAGGCGCAGGACACGCGGGGCGAGTGCGGGCCTATCCTGGGCGCGGGCAGGCACAGGTGCGAGCAGTGCCCGTTGACGGCTGCGCAGTGGTTCACGCCGTCCGGCTGCCGGTACGGGTGGTACACGTGGATCACCATCGGGTTTTGGAGCTGGAGGAAAAGATTTCGTTAGAGAATTGCTGAAAAACATAAAAAAATGGACTTTGCAATCTGAGGAGTTACACCGTTCGGGTGGTACACGTGGATCACCATCGGGTTTTGGAGCTGAAAATGGAGAATTTGACACGAAGACATTGAAAAAATACAATACTTGACAATCACGGCATAATTCACACAGGCGACGCATGTCCTAAGACACAGAACGGACGTCCCTATCATTCACATTCCATATACACGTGGATCACCATCGGGTTTTGGAGCTGGAAATAATACATTCGTTACAAAATTGATCTTGATTTTGAGCTGGATGTATTATTTGTTGAACAATTGCTGACAAGCATTAAAAAATAGTCTTTGCAATCCGGGGAGCGGTGGTTTACACCGTCCGGGTGGTGATACGAGTGGTACACATGAATCACCACCGGTCTATAGAGCAGGAAATGTGGGACTGGTTAGAAAATTGCCTGGAAGTTGCAGTAAAACTGGGAAGAGATGAACGCATTGAAAACCATTATAGAACTTGACAAGATATGGAGCCGAAGAGTCTAACTAAATAGGTACAGGGTCCTAAGAACGAGTCTCGGTTAAAGCGTTAAAGGTTTTCCAAAGATTCTGCCAAAGGCTTACTTATTCGGTAGAGTAAAGAAGATATATCATAAATGACGTTGCTACTGGGAACAATAATCGTTAAAAAGATGAAGAAATAAAAACATATAAGTACCGGTAATAATTTATAATCGCTGTCCGATTTCCGAGAAATAAGCCGGCCGTGTACCGCATTCTAGCAACGCTATTTTCTACTAGCTTACATACATGGTCTGTTAGAGGCTTTCACTTTTCCTCGGTTGTTGCAATGAAATATGGGACAGATAGGTACTTTGAACTGTGACAAAAAGTTAAACTAGGAATATAATGATTTTCGTGTATCTTTGTTACCTACATGATACTAGTAATAACCTAACCACTAAATTAAAATTTTGAAAAAAACCCCGACCGTGACATAGTGGACCGATTTTCATGAAACATGGCTAAGAACACTCCCGACTAACTCAGCTTTCAGACAAAAAAACAACTAAATCTAAATCGGTTCATCCGTTCGGGAGCTACGATGCAACAGACGGACACACACACAGACAGACAGACACGTCAAACTTATAACACCCCGTCGTTTTTGCGTCGGGGCGGGGGTTAAAAAGGGAAACGCAGAAAGCCTCTCATCTTTCTCTCATTATATTCGTCGAACTTGTTGGATCTGTAACGTATTCCCTTCCATTGTTCAAGTTGTTTCAATAGTCAGTAGCCCAGTACTAGCATATATACATTTACCAAGTGGAACGTGTCTATAGGTATACAGAAAGTTCAGTTCACTTGCGTCGATCGAAAAGAGAACCACGTACTTAGTTAACCTCATCTAAAACTCTATGGAATATGCTCTTCAATTGACATGCATGAAAAATGTTCAGAATTTTAGCTCAATAATAATAATATATAATATAATTTCTTTATTCAGATTACTAGGATTCAATGGTTAGTATCTTAGTATCAACGATCACGTTTATCAACAGATTCTGAAGATGTTTTACATACATATCTATTTTTATTGCCCTATAACTACTTAAGTTTACATAATATATTCGTTACAAGGAAAACAAAACGTATGACAACTAGGTACAGTCGCCATCAGATATATAGGAGCGCCCGAGGTGCTCACAAATATCTGAACACGCCTGTATTGCCATGGCGTTAGAGGCGTGTTCAGATATTTTAGAGTACCTTGGGCGCTCCGATATATCTGATGGTGACTGTAAACACGTTTTTAATCGAACTACGCCCGTGATAAGGGCATTTTCAAAAATTGGGATCAGAAAGTAGTGAAAGTAGTTAACAGAAATTAACTCGATGTCAGTTTTGTGACGACAATTAAGCATGATATTTCAATAAAAATATTGCTTTTGTGTTAATTACGCAAACTATAAAGCAGATTCAATGATTCAGATTCAGATTCAATGGTTTATTCATGGTAAACACATAAATTATTTACATAAGTAATTCATAATTACAAAAAAAAAAAATATAAGAAACTAAAATATGTCGTGTTTACCACGAAATGGTCCCGCCTCAGCGTAAATGCTGACCCCTAGGGGTCAGCGCTGATCTTCCGGCGAGACCAGTTTGTGGTCCAAAAAGCAGGGTCCGCTGTAACGTGTTTTTGTGCTTTTCTAACACCTAACATGTTTTCCATTTGTCGCGGCAAACATGTTTGAGTATTTTTACTAACAAAAACGCTTAAGCTACGCCCCTTTTATGTTAGAAAAACATGTTAAGTGTTAGAAAAAACACAAAAACACGTTGCAGCGGACTCGGCTTAAGCAATAATATACATTTAGAACATGAAAAAAGTTGGTTTCTAGACAAATTCTATTCTAATTATCGTCACAAAACTGACATCGAATTAATTTTGGTAACAACTGTCACTAAATTTGGGTCCCAATTTCTGAAAAGCAAGCTGGTCCAAAAAACTACCAGTACATAATAAGTTTGTGAAATTGCGTGTTTATGCGTAGTTGACAGCCCACTAACCCTGAGTTCAGTTTTTTTTATACCTCAGACCCAGTTGGTGCAAGTGGGCCTGAGGTATAAAAAAAATACAGTGTGCGTTGAAGTGATAACTAGGTACTTAAGTTTACATAATATATTCATCACGTTATATGGAAAACAAAACGTATGACAACTAGGTACGTCAACACGTTTTTAATTGAACTACGCCCGTGATAAGGGCATTTTCAAAAATTGGGATCAGAAATTAGTGAAAGTTGTTAACAAAAATTAACTCGATGTCAGTTTTGTGACGACAATTAAGCATGATATTTCAATAAAAATATTGCTTTTGTGTTAATTACGCAAACTATAAAGCAGGGTCCGCTGTAACGTGTTTTTGTGCTTTTCTAACTCCTAACATGTTTTCCATTTGTCGCGGCAAACATGTTTGAGTATTTTTGCTAACAAAAACGCTTAAGCTACGCCCCTTTTATGTTAGAAAAACATGTTAAGTGTTAGAAAAAACACAAAAACACGTTGCAGCGGACTCTGCTTAAGCAATAATATACATTTAGAACATGAAAAAAGTTGGTTTCTAGACAAATTCTATTCTAATTATCGTCACAAAACTGACAACGAATTAATTTTGGTAACAACTGTCACTAAATTTGGGTCCCAATTTCTGAAAAGCAAGCTGGTCCAAAAAACTACCAGTACATAATAAGTTTGTGAAATTGCGTGTTTATGCGTAGTTGACAGCCCACTAACCCTGAGTTCAGTTTTTTTTATACCTCAGACCCAGTTGGTGCAAGTGGGCCTGAGGGATAATAAAAAAAACCGGCCAAGTGCGAGTCGGACTCGCCCACCTAGGGTTCCGTACAAACTTTCTTTCAAACTACCTAGTAAAAATAATCTCTTATTTTCATATAACTCTAATAACTTGACTAGAAGACAAAAGTATAGGCACTAATGAGTATTATAGTGTATAGCGCCATCTCCCGGTCAATTTGCTAACTAATTTGCGCGACCTGGTTTTTCAGGGATAATTCTTTATAATGTTAACCGATTTAAACAGTTTTTACTTTATTGGACAGAAGATGGTTTACGTAACATCTCGTATTAATTTTAAGTACGATATACATCCGCAAGGGTGGGTAAATTGAAAGTAAAAATCTGAAAAGTTTTTTATGAATTAAAAAAAAAGTATTCAAAATACAAACACGATTATATTTTTCCTGTAATATATAGCATAAAACCAATGTTTACTAAAATTTTCATAATTTTTCGTTGGTAAACTTCGGAGATAAGGGGGGGGGGAACGGTATTTTTTTTTACATTTTCCTTCAAAATTCTTTTTTTTTCCACAACAAAAAAATTATAAAAAATAGTTTATTTACGTTCAATTTGAGCTCTTTCCAACGATACCCCACTTGAAACTTGAAATTTACAGTTTGCCCCCCTTTCATTTTGGCCATTTTCTACAATTAAAATTAAAATATTTAAAAAAAATATACTTTCTATTTGTAGAGGTTTACAATGTTCACAACTATTCCAAATTTCAAGTTGATAGCATTAGTAGTTCTCGAGATATTTAGGAATGTGACAGACGGACAGACAGACGGACAGAGTCGCACCATAAGGGTTCCTGTTGTACCTTTTTGGTACGGAACCCTAAAAATACAGAGTGCGTTGAAGTGATAGCCTCATCTGTTAAACTTGTTGGCGCGGTACATGCCTTGTACCAGTCGGTCCATTACGTACATCCAGTCTTCGAACGTGGTGACGGAGAGACAACACAGGACGTCGTTCGAATGAAATACTAGGTATATGAACTTGCTTTATACCAGTTTAGGAGACAGGTCATATAAAAGCGAACTTACAGTGTGCGTAGAAGTAATAGCCTCAATATCTTTTCCGTTGAACTTGTTGGCGCGGTACACAGCCGCCTTGTCCCAGTCGGTCCAGTACACCCAGTCTTCGAACGTGGTGATGGAGAATGGATGACGCAGAACATCTGTCGAGTAGAGGACTACCCGCCGCGCGCTGCCGTCGTAGTTGCAAGATGAAATTGTGCTCATTTTTGCGTCAACCTGTTGAAGTTATAAAATGTTAACTTGTTTTGAATATGTAATCTGTGTTCTGAAGCTTTCTTTTGATGTAGTCGCGACATCGATGTTATCGAAGTGGTAATCTAGGATTTCAATGAATTGCGCAGTGTGTCATAGAAACTTCATTTTTTATCTGATTAGTAAAAAATGATTACCGTCATATAACTCCTTTTTTTGATAGTATAAGAAATTGGTATGTAATGTACGTATCCTCCCACATGTCTTATGTATATCTATTATTCATGATGGTGCCAATCACAAGCCTAAAATATTAAAACGTTTGTCCTAGCCATTTGATACAGACCTATCTGTTTGACGTAAAACATGATGGTCTTCAGCGCCCATACCGCGCTCAATCTTGTGCAGTTGACTGCAATGCGTCCATCATTATTATACCACTCTCGATCTAAGGCACCAGTCCACTACACCAACTAACTGTGTCCATATTACCAAAGCCATATGTAACTCCGTATAGCTACAGTCTAAGAAAAAAGCGTATCTAAGAACCATAGAGAAATAGGTACGGTGACCTAGATGGCGTTACACCTTTGGGGGACGCTCGGCTAGATGGCGCTAATATTAATATTTGACATTTTAACACATATCAAGCTAAGAATAAGGCCAAATTGTCAAAACTGAAGTTTAGAAGTTTTAAGCTTGTGTCGAGAGATGGCAGTCTATGCACTGTGATTACATATTTTACTTTGACAGTTCTCTATGACAACTCAACTCTCTATGATACTTAATCCTCTTTGATATTACTTACCCAATACACGCGCTTCCGGACAAGATCCAAGGTGAGTCCGTTAGGCCACTTGACGTCGTAGGACACGATGGTCTGTCGGTGCGAGCCGTCCATGCCGGCGCGCTCAATCTTAGGCACCTGGCCCCAGTCGGTCCAGTACATCCACCTGTGGAAATTAATCTTATTAGAATAAACTAAGGACAACCTGATGGCCGATGGCCCTTCAAAAGGAAGGTAGCAAGATAGACAAAGTATGTGTACTTGTGTAGGTACAATAGTGTGGAGTGTCCCAACTTTTTGCATTTTTTTGCTCATATCGACATTTATCATTATCACCTAACTGCATCTTCTTTAGAACCATTATTGGCTGGATTTTTTGAACAGATTTTTTTTTGTATAGGTCCTCGATCATTTGTCAATGTACCTACTAAAATAACAATTTCAATTCAATTTCAATTATTCTCCAAAAGACTTAGACACGTAAACACAAAACTGTGCAGTAAAAACTAACCAACTTTCATTTTATGGATATGTTCAATAACCAGTTGAAATCGATAAGAACACGTTTTCTGCCACTATTTTATAAATAAACGAACAATGCAATAAATAACACCCGTCTGGGGCAACGTCTGCTTATTTAATAATATTTACATTATAATCTGTCAACTCTGCACTGATTTCATAATGCCACATAAGACTCGCTCAATCATTTGTGCAAAGAGCATTGACATAATCTTTGTTCCGATAATAACATATTGCAAAATAAGCGGCGGATGAAAATTATCATTTCTGTCAAGGTTGCAATAGTAAACCTCTTATCTAATCCAAAGAAGTTAAAAGATTTGCAACTTTAGGACTTTTGTTTAAAGTTGCAAATCGTAATGTCCCTGAAATGTAGATAAATACGTTTGCGATTTTAGCATTATTCATAGAATTGTATATAGTGTATGTAGTGGTATTACTTTAGATTTTAATGCGTAAATGTACACCTAAATAAGATACAGTCATTTATTCCCAAAAATATATAACTAGTTAAGTGTAACTTTTATGTTTCATGAGTACCAGTACTCACTCTTTAAGAGGTTTAAGCGCGATAGCCTCTTCAAGCCTAGAAGATTAGGACATGTTGCCTGCATACGCGGATCCTCGGTTGGCCATACAAACAGACCACGTGAACCCCCCCCTTGGGCCTGGGCCTTTACCACGTCGGCACGGTGGTGGTACCCTGGGCACGAAGCTGGATATGCGCTTGGTTGCCAGTGTCCGTCCAGTACAGGCGGTTGTAAATCCAGACCACGGCCAAACCGTCAAGATGATTAGCCAATGTAGGATCGTGTACCCACCCCTCACCCATCACCCATCTAAAGGATTAAGCGCTATAGCCCTAGGCTCTTCAAGTCTGTCCCTAATAAGAATCGTCCCAATGTTGCCTTGCAGGTCCGATAGTTGGATGTGGTTCTTGCCAGCGTAAGTCCAGTACAGTTGTAGATCCAGTCTACGGCCAAACCTTCAAAGTTCATACGGTGATATAGTAACATGTAGGTACCAATACTCACCCATCTAAAGGATTAAGCGCGATAGCCCTAGGCTCTTCAAGCCTGTCCCTAATGAGAATCTTCCTCATGTTGCCCTGCAGGTCTGACAACTCGATGTGGTTCTTGCCAGTGTCCGTCCAGTACAGATGGTTGTAGATCCAGTCAACGGCCAAACCGTCGGAGGTGATCAGCTGATCGCCGATGACGACCGTGCGTTGGCTGCCCTCGTCTATGGGCGCTCTGAAAATACGTTATCAAGGTAAGTTTAAGGTTTCATATGTATGTTTAAGTTCACAGTTACTTATTATTACTCTTTTTAAAAATATGCGAATTTTCCTTTAAATAGATAGAGTGGTCTCCAAAGGGTATAGCCGCGCCGAGTAAAAGGAAATCAGTTTTTTCGCTTAGGGCAGTTTCACTATGGTTATCCGGCTATACCCAAATTAACTCGGGGCCATATTCTAAACAGAAAATTTCACCCCTTTGTCTAGAGATTTTATAACAAGGAAGAGATCAAAATGAATATCCATTTTAGGTATGCTAAGGAGCTTGTTGTTAATGCAAAGCATTCAACTAGTTGCGTTGTCTAGGACTTAATTATTTTGTAACGATACAACATTTCTGCAACACTCGTAAAACATGATCACATCTTTCGTAATCATAAAGTTATACTCTGTCAACCAAGTCTGTCAGTAAGTAAGAACAAAGAAAACTATATGCATCATTTTCTTTAGGGTGCTAGAGAAAAGGATACCTATAGTTTTCTTAGTTCTTTTATACTGACAGATTTGTTTGACAGAATATATGTAAACATTTCCATACGTGTAATACAGTTAGACGATGTTCCTTACTCGCTGTTCCTGACCTTAACCCCCACGGCTTCTAACGTCATTCAAAATGTGATAACTAGTTTCTGCAATTTAGCTTAGAGGTCATTTATTCTGTCGTCATATAAACAACACAACGCAGTCCCCGTCAAACTACGATTACAGTAGTTAATCATAGTACTTTGACCGGTAAGGCCGATCATAAAATAAATATTGTTCCGTAAACTATTCAAAACCTTCTAAGAATAATTTCAAAAATAACGATGTGACGCAGTGGCCGGATTTCTTAGAATCTGGCGAATCGAGACTAGAGTATTTCACGGCCTTTAAGGTTTTGCGGGTCCTAGGTAATTTTATCTAGGTACAAGTACCTAATGTTAGACCACATAGCGAATAAAAATCTTGTCATCAATTATTAAATAGATTTTTAGCATTACATTACATTGATACTCACTTATAAATCTTTTCATCGTTGACATCACTCCAGAAGATCATCCCAGTCCTGAACACATAATCCAGCGCCGTAGCTGACTTGGTATCGTTGACGATAGCGACCATCTCATGGTGGTCTAAGCTGATCTTGCGAATGTCGAAGCGTCGGGCGAACAGTAGGGACGGGTGGCCCTCCGTGGCCTTGCAACGGGTTCGGTCTCGAGGATCCCGGGCGTAACCGGAGTGGCATTCGCATTTAAAGGTGCCTTTCTCGTTGATGCACATTTGGGAGCATGAGCCGGGGTCTGCGCACTCGTCGATGTCTGTAACGAATTCATATATTGTTGAAATTGTTGTTGAAATACCTTTATTACCTTTAACTTATTGTCCAAACGTATCTTTAAAAATTGCCTCTCTTAATAGAAAATGTCCGATAGTTCTGATCCAGAAACGGGTAAATCCATTCTGCTAATTATTTTTCAGATATTTTATACATAATCAACCTTTAAGCAGAATGGATTTACCCGAGTTTGCAGCGACACATATTTACTAGAGCGAAGTAAAAGCGAATATTACAAAACAAAATTAGTGGCCCTGTGAACTTTAAATTTCACGAGAATCGATTGAGAGTAGAGGAGAAAATCCGGACATACAACCAGCTAATCAAGTTAAACCTACGCTGCCGCACCGGTCAAATACGTGAAATACGTAGGTACTAAATATTGATTAATGAAATCATCCCGAGACTTCTCCCACCCCCTGTTTACATTTAAACAAAAATATTTACATTGAAACATAAAACACATTTCTCTACCAACGCGTGGAATTATCCAATTCCAATACGCGTGGAGCGAAAATTTTATATATATCTAAATTCATTTATATTCGCCAAAACATGAGATATTTTTGGTCCAAGTGGCACGAGCAACGCAAAGTTTATTAATCTAAAGTTGCGGTTCTGTTTTGTTCGTATTTGACACTTAGTTTTGATCTGTGAAATTGTATTCAGCAGCGGTTAATCCTACTTTCTACGATTATTTTGTTCAGCAGTGTTTCACCTCTTAAAGCCGAATCTCGCTAAAGATATTAACTTGGGAAATGTCAATAGAATCGTGTTTCATTAAAATCAGAAACTAATTAAATCTATATACATATATAAAATGCTAACGCTAATGTACGTATGTCCGGGGTTTTCTCTATCACTATCAATTCCAATCAACCCCCTGTTGGGGTGGTAAATACGCCTTGGTCTCTAGATGAAAGTAAGGGAGTTTGGTCGCGGTGGGTGGAAGTGGGTGGCTGTGGGTGGCGAAAATGTTAAAAAAATATATATCTGTCCTTCTTCTGTACTGTACATCTCTACTTCTGTATCACGCAATATAATTTTAAATGTGTCACGCAATATAAAAAATCTATATCTATATACATATATAAAATGCTAACGCTAATGTACGTATGTCCGGGGTTTTCTCTATCACTATCAATTCCAATCAACCCCCTGTTGGGGTGGTAAATACGCCTTGGTCTCTAGATGAAAGTAAGGGAGTTTGGTCGCGGTGGGTGGAAGTGGGTGGCTGTGGGTGGCGAAAATGTTAAAAAAATATATATCTGTCCTTCTTCTGTACTGTACATCTCTACTTCTGTATCACGCAATATAATTTTAAATGTGTCACAAAATATAAAAAATCTATATACATATATAAAATGCTAACGCTAATGTACGTATGTCCGGGGTTTTCTCTATCACTATCAATTCCAATCAACCCCCTGTTGGGGTGGTAAATACGCCTTGGTCTCTAGATGAAAGTAAGGGAGTTTGGTCGCGGTGGGTGGAAGTGGGTGGCTGTGGGTGGCGAAAATGTTAAAAAAATATATATCTGTCCTTCTTCTGTACTGTACATCTCTACTTCTGTATCACGCAATATAATTTTAAATGTGTCACGCAATATAAAAAATGTGGGTAAGTGCATCTGTACTTATATATCTGTACTTCTGGAAAGTTCTAAAAATTTCTGGAATGATCTATAAAAGTCCAGAATTTGTGTAAATGTTTCAATCGATCTGGAATGTTCTAGAAAGTTCTAGATACTTCTGGAAAGTTCTAATATTTTCTAAAATAATCTAGAACGTTCCAAAATCTGCAAAACTGAATGTAGTTGATATAGAATGTTCTGGAAAGTTCTGATATTTTCTAGAATGATCTAAAACGTTCCAAAATGTGTAAAACTGAATGTATTTGATATAGAATGTTCTGGAAAGTTCTAATATTTTCTAGAATGTTCTAGAACGTTCCAAAATGTGTAAAACTGAATGTAGTTGATATATAATGTTCTGGAAAGTTCTAATATTTTCTAGAATGTTCTAAAACGTTCCAAAATGTGTAAAACTGAATGTAGTTGATATAGAATGTTCTGGAAAGTTCTAATATTTTCTAGAATGATCTAGAACGTTCCAAAACGTGCAAAACTGAATGTAATTGATATATTGGGTTGGTAAGAAAGTAATGAGCGATCGATTGAATTCCACATAAAATTTTTGAGAGAGTTCTAGAATCTTCTATGGTCGAAAGTATATAAAGGGCGAGTCGCACTGTTTCTTGTCAGCCATTCACTAGCTGTCGCCGAGCTAATATAAGGAAGAAAATGGACGAATTAAAAGTGCATGTAAGGCATTGCTTACTATATGAATTTCAGTCTGGCCATTCAGCCGCCGAAGCAGTGCGTAATATATGTCAGCGTGTTGCTCCTGAAGTTGTGTCTGAGGCCACGGCGAAACGATGGTTCCAGCGGTTTCGTAGTGGCGACTTTTCATTATCAGATCAACCTAAGTCTGGTCGACCGGTGAAGATTGATGTAGCCAAATTAAAAACCTTAATTGAAGGAGAACCGAGGCTAACGAGTCGTACTCTTGCTACCGAGTTAGGCTGCTCTCATGTCACCATAGAAACACATTTACACGAGTTGGGAAAAAACTACAAATACAGTGTTTGGATACCGCACGAACTTGATAGAGATCAACTAAACCGCCGTGCCGATATCTGCATACAACTTCTGTCTTTTCGCCGCACATTCAACTGGTTGGACCATCTTATCACTGGAGATGAAAAATGGGTCTT
The DNA here is from genome assembly GCF_023078275.1 of Leguminivora glycinivorella. Classification (NCBI taxonomy): domain Eukaryota; kingdom Metazoa; phylum Arthropoda; class Insecta; order Lepidoptera; family Tortricidae; genus Leguminivora; species Leguminivora glycinivorella. The sequence goes on along the minus strand of NC_062974.1, from coordinate 18,406,940 downwards.
ATATATAAATCACACACGCAAACGTCAGTGGCTAGCTCCAAACGAAAAAGGAATAGAGGCACCAAAAACAGAGCCTCATCCGAAAAAAGTTATGCTGTCCGTTTGGTGGGATATTCATGGTATTATTCACTGGGAACTCCTACCAAGTGGAATGACTGTTACCGCATCAGTATACTGTAATCAGCTTGAAAATTTAAACCAAAAAATCTGTCAGAATCGTCCACAGCATGCTAAAGTTTTTTCTTACACGACAATGCTCGCCCACACATTGCAAAAGTGACTCGGCTAAAGCTATTGGAGCTAGGTTGGAAAGTGATACCTCATCCACCGTACTCTCCAGACTTGGCACCTACGGATTACGCATTGTTCAGATCGCTAAGCAATGCCTTGAATGAAAAAAAGTTCGATGATCAAGCCCATCTACGACAGTATATAGCTGAGTTTTTTTAATCTAAACCTAAGAACTTCTTCGCCGATGCTATTCATTCTTTACCAGAACGATGGAGACAAGTAGTAGATAACGAAGGCCGTTATATTTTTGATAAATGATTAAAATAATAAATTAAATAAAAATTACAATATTGGTTATGATTCGCTCATTACTTTCTTACCAACCCAATAGAATATTCTGGAAAGTTCTGATATTTTCTAGAATGATCTAGAACGTTCCAAAATGTGCAAAACTGAATACAGTTGATATAGAATGCTCTAGAAAATTCTAATATTTTCTAGAATGCTCTAGAACGTTCCAAAATGTGTTAAACTGAATTAAGTTTTACATATTTATGAAATTTCTACATTATTCCATAAGTTTTCAGAACTTTCTAGAACATTCCATATCGATTGAAACATTTACACACATTCTGGACTTTTCTAGATCATTTCAGAAATTTTTAGAACATTCCAGAACATTATTATGAACAACATTAAGTTTTACACGTTTTGGAACGTTCTAGAACATTCTAGAAAATATAAGAACTTTCCCGAACATTCTAAATCTAAATATATAAAAGAAGAAACTGACTGACTGACTGACTGGCTGACTAACATAAAATATCAACGCACAGCTGAAACCGCTGGTCCTAGAGATTCCAAATTTGGCACGTAGGTTCCTTATATAATGTAGTCGCTACAGGACGAGACGGGACGGGCCGGGACAGGAATAAGGTTAAGGATAAGGATAGGGATAGGGATAGGGACAGCGACAGGGACAGGGATAGGGATAATATGGGTATCGTTAGAGGGATATGCAGGCAGTGTAAAACGCAGTGCAAAAAGCAGGCGGCTCAGTGGGAAGGGATCGTTATTGTAAGGGATAATGCAAGAAAGTACTTTTTACCCACCGACCATTAGTGTCGAAATACGGGCTATGTGGGTTGTTTATAAAGGTTTCCCCAGCGTATATAGAATACATACCTACTCATACCTACTACCTACGCTGTGGTCGATGTGGTAACATTTCTACAATCATTGCAAGCATTTCTTTAAAAACAATAGTATTATGTGTAATCGAAATAATCGCAGACAAATGTACCTACAGAGAAACCTACGGATCCAAATGAAAATCTTAATTTTTGTATACGTTTGAATAAAAATACTTTTAGTACGCGGGCGAAGCAGCGGGTAAAAGCTAGTAAAAAAATAAAATAAATAAATAAATATTGGGGACATCTTACACAGATCAACTTAGCCCCAAACTAAGCAAAGCTTGTACTATGGGTGCTAAGCGACGATATACATACTTAAATAAATAGATAAATACATACTTATATACATAGAAAACGTCCATGACTTAGGAACAAATATCTGTGCTCATCACACAAATAAATGCCCTTACCGGGATTCGAACCCAGGACCGCCGCTCAGCAGGCAGGGTCACTATCGACTGAGCCAGACCGGTCGTCACTCGGTCAATTTCGGTCGTCAATTTATATTTCAAGGAATCTATAAGGCCCCTAACAATATACGCTATTATACAATTCATAAAGGTTTCAGATCACAGGGTAGATATAGATTTATAAATCGTATTACGAATATTTAGATCTCAACTGTCGAAAACTTTTTGGTGGGTCCCCTACGGCACTAGAAAAACCACACAACATGTAAACAATGTTTTTCATACATTTATGAAAATAGTATTGTATGAAAAGCGATTGCCGGTGTAGGCGGTGTATCTCAGCGAAAATATGCTTCATCACATTATATGAAATACCTAACCCTTGTAGAGAAAATATCTTAAGAGAGTTGTACGCATATTTATATAACATATAATTTATGCTATAAAAGCTGACAATTGACATTCTGAGAATGTTTTTGAGTAGAGGAAGGTACCTATAAAATTATGGAAACAGAAACAGAACCAGAACAATAGGTACTAAACTTCTCAAGTCCCGTTATCTACGAGCTAGTACTCTTTTTCAGTCACAGTAAATTCCAACAGGCGTGTTAACTCGTTATCCCCGCATCGGTCTCTTGGCTAGTCCTTGAAATTGGGACAGTCTGGTTTGTTCTCACAAAGTTTAGAGATAGGACTTGATATGCCTTGACCAATAAAAGAAAACTAATCTTCACAAGTCCTGTTGTCAACGAGCTTGTAGCTCTTCTCACAGTCGCAGTAATGCCCGGCAAGTAATCTAGGCGTATCGACGCACTTCTGCGTGCAACCCCTGTTGTTCTTAGCGCACTTATTTTTTCCGCAATAGTCTCTTGGCTCGTCACCGAAGTTTGAACAGTCTGGTGTCTTGTCACAAACTTTGGTGAGACTACTTTTGCATTATTTTAAAAGAAAACTAACCTTCACAAGTCCTGTTGTCAACGAGCTTGTACCCTTTCTCACAGTCGCAGTAGTAGCCAACGGGCGTGTCGACGCACTTCTGCGTACAGCCTCCATTATTCTTAGCGCACTCGTTCTCCCCGCATCGATCTTTTGGCTCGTCCTCAAAGTTGGGACAGTCTGGTTTGCTGTCGCAAACCTTGGCGAGAGGTATGCACATGCCGCCGCCGCAGTCGAACTCGGTTTTCTTGTCGCATACGGTTTTCGGCTTAGCTGGAAAGGAAAATAGTTGGTTTAAAACATAGGTGCAATATGAATGAGTTGTACCGGTAAATTATTAGTACATTCCGCACTTGTATCGGTGCGGAAAAGAGGAAATCGGAACGAGTGGCGACAAATTAAAACACGGCCCAAGGGAGTGTTTTAAATGGACACGAGTTGCAAATTTCCCCTTCGCACGTGTATCGTACGACGTTTTTCAGTAGATAATATGGCCTTTTGAAGATATAAATATTAGGAACATATAGAACCATTTCTCGCACTAGTGCGATAAAATAGCACCAAGTGTACTGAAATAGTACATTACGATACAAGTGCCTTAATGAATTTTTTTTTAAACATTTTTTGCCTCTAAGATACAATGGCCCTAAGACTCTATAAATTTGTAATACCTGTTTTCAGTTTTAGGTAGTGTATTCACCAGAGATTCAACACTTGATACTATCCAAAATTCAATGTAGCTAATAATTGGTTTATTCATTAATAATTCAGCCTCATTTAAATACGCAACGAAAACACGTTAAACCCAGTCAACTTCTCAATGCAGACAATGCGTTAATCAAATTCACTGAGCGGCGTTAAATCAACCGAGTTGCATTTACAGCGTTCTGTTTAATTTACGAATTAAAAGGGTTAGTGAAGAGCGAATTTCAATTAAAAATATATCAAGTAGACTTTTTAAACTTTCGAGCTGTCATTCGAAGAAACTTCCAGTTGAAATGTTGATTGAAATACAAAATTAAGAGCAGCGAAAACAGTTAGGATATAACTCTTGTTCGGTATTATAATTTCTCGATTATTATTCAAATAATAAAGCCTGATAGTTCAGTGTAATATTTCGTTAAAATTCAGGAGTTAAGTCAAACAGCACACCCGGGGCTCCTGACCATTATCAAATATGCAAATGAACTTCAAACTTAGGGCGATAAATTTAGAACCTCGTCGATAATCGATAACATATCCAAGGGGGTACTATATTATGACAAAGCCGCCGCTTTTTAAGAAGCGACTAAAGGTCTAAGCGAAGAAGCGACTAAGTCATCACACGGTGCAAGAACTCGCATGCGAGTTTTATTACATTGCGAATTGATAGGTGTGCTGAACTGTATGCAACCTTAACAATCAGCAAAGTAACTGAAACCGCATGCGAGTTCGCGCTCTAAATGATCCTCAAAGCTACATTTCACGAATAGCACACATACAGTGTGTATATTGACAGTTATAAAACCACTTAGCTGACGGTTCGTAACTTCGTAGTTCTCGCGTGGTGGTTCGTTGGTGGGAAGGAGCTTAGTTTACGACTAAACAGTTAAACTTTCAAACACCGTAGTCAACCGCAATTACTTTCGTGAATAGTTTGTTAATATAACGAGCTTAGTTATAAGTACTTAGAATGAACTAATATCAAACTCCTTAAACATAAACGCATCTAAATATGATTTGGAGTTTCTCACTATATGGGATAACATATAGTTTTGTTAAGTCAGATTTCATTTCTGAAGCGTCACATTGGACGTCCCTTGTTGAATTCACAATACTCGGTTTGAAAATCTAGCCATCATAGCTCGAAAACGCGTAATAGAACACGATCCTGGGAAACACGCTGCTGACATAACCTACTTTAGCTGTCACAAATTGCAAATGCTTAGCTGTTTAAATAATTTGACAAGATGCAACAGCTCTAGACGATGAAAATTACAGATACAAATAATAGAGCTTGTAACGACTCTAGATGATGAAAAATGACAGACACTCACTGCAATTCAACTCGTCGCTGTCATCCGGACAATCTTTCTGGCCGTTGCAGTATAGCGCGCCAGGGATGCAGCTAAGGTCCTTGCACTGGAACTGGTCGAGTCTGCACGTGACGTTGCCTCGGCACACTTCTGGGGCTTCATCTCCGCCGTCGGGGCAATCGTGGTCGCCGTCACAAACCCACGCCTTGTGCACGCACGTTATACGGTCGCGGCACTCGAACTCCGTGGATATGCATGGTGACGTCACTTTGGGAGGCTTTGCACAACCCTGCAATAGAAACAATGGAAATTATAGCTTCCTAAAAGTCAAACTCATTTGCAGTGCTGAATTTGGAACTTTGATGTAAAACCTGAATATTGTATGCTGCGGAAACTGTCAACGCATACATCAGAATAAAAACTTAGGATAGTAATAAAATTACGAAAGTTATTCAATGAAATCACAATTATTATATTATATTCCAGCTACGTAGCACACTGAAGTTTATCATAAAACGGCTTACAATAATCCGGCCTTATGGAACCAAAGTAAAAGCCACAAAGGCTTTCAGTTTGCTATGGAACTTTGCAAAAGTTATGGTTTTACTTCTATTTTCGAAGATATAATCTCTGAATAATATATCATAATAATCATAATAATCATAATAATATCTTAATATATAATATCTTAATATATCATAATAAGTAATTGACATTAATGTTAACTTAGACTACGCTGTACCACTATTTATTTGTCTAAATATGTAGGTATGTAACCTTGAATTTATAATAATGAATTGTAAACTTTTTTGACGTGTAAAACATTGACTTTTATCAATAAATGTCTTGTATCTTGTATACCCTAGTTACCTGCTAAATAACCAGTTATTTATAAAAGAAAACTTTCCTTTCAAAGTGAAGTTGGGAATGTATTTTATGGTTATTTTTATATTACTTCTTACATCAAAGCAGTAAAATGTTTCGTCTGTTTATACAGCTCGGCGTGGATTAAATTGTTTTTAACGACTTATAACCACAACATAATATGTCATTTTATTCAGGAAGTGTTATTCAAAATTGACGTTACTCTAAGAACGTCATTTTAAATTCCGATCCATCTCTCTCAAGCTTTTTTACGTGTCATTAAGTTCATATCGTATATTATTTAAAAACTTATAATTCTTGGAGTCTGACTGTTCAGTGGGAGCAGCCGCAGCTAGCTGATTGACGCCCGGAATTGGTTCCAGTTTACGGGAGAAAAGTGTTATTCGACTGGCAATTTCACTATCATTTCAGAAACTATGGTTCCAACACTTACCGTCTCATACTGCCGTCAGGATAGTCGATATCCCCATTGTCTCTCTCTCCATCATTGTAAGAGGAGTGGGTGTGCGGTTCGGGAACAATGGGGTATGCAGCTGGTTGGTTCTTCATCCAAAAATTACTTTTGTAACACTCACCGTCTCATCACTGCCGTCCGGACAATCGATATCTCCATCGCAGTGCCACCTGGCCGATATGCAGTGTCCATCCTTGCAAGAGAAGTGTGTGTGGGGCTGGCAGGTCGGCGCGGGGCATTTCACTTCGTCACTGCTGTCGCCGCAATCGTCGTCACCGTCACAAACCCACCGCTGTTGGATACACTTCCCGTTGCCGCACGTGAATTCGTCAGAACGACATGTTTCATCTGCACATTTAAAAATTGTTTATTAATCAATCTAAGTTGTGTTGTTTTGCAGCATAAAGTCCCGCTTTGTTGCTTGCCTCATGGCAATCCTCATGGATGTTTTGATAGATTTTTGGTATATAAAAATAAAAGCAAATATTGTAGTTATTGTAAGCGAGTAAGTGAGACCTTTGACTAGTTTTTTTTTCTGCAAGACTTATAACAAAATGAGATTTTTGATTCACACATCAATTAGCCGGAGTAAAATGCACATTACTATTATGTTTTTCCTCAAAAACATGGAAATGGAAAAAGCAGAGTTTAACTTTTAACTAGAAATAATCCGTATTTTATTAAAATATGCATGGAATAAAAAGAACGCGAGACGTCACAAAATTACGTTTTATGTTTTCAACGTCTATTCTAACTAAGTCGGGTAATTTTATAGTCGGGGTCGTAATTCTTGCAGCGCACATTTCTTTTCTGTTGAAAAATTGTCCCCACTCGTCTTTGATACGGACTCTACATTTAATTAAATTCCTCTGGAGAGCGGACTAATGTAGGTAATAGTTAGGTGCCGTTCCTCTTCAGCGTGGTAATAAGCTTTTTTTAGATGACCTAAGCATACTTCACTGAGGGGACTAGATTTAAGGGACCACAGCAATCTTAGTTCTCCATAATCTCCATACAAACTTAGTAAGCATCTCATTTTAAAACGACTAGTTGGATTGCTTGGTGACTTCGTACTAATCCAGCATCAAAGAGCAATATTTTTTAATTTCAGATTTTCATTCAAAACGTGTGTTTGCTCTATTTCGATTGTTTTATAAGCTGTGCTGGATATACATACATACAGCATATCGTCTGCATTCCATTTTATGTGCATCCATCGTTTTATTACAATTCAACACCAGTTTTAAAAGGATAATGAATGTCCGTTTGTATAAAAAGGTGAAGTTGGGTCAATGTCCAATTTGAAAATAACCAGATAAATATTGACAAGAATTGGGTGAATCAAGTTAGCTTAGACATAAAGTAAAAAAGGAGGATGTCATAACCGTAGTGATGTTCAGGGCGGAAGAATACCCTGCGGTTGAAGCACACGCAACGTCATCGCTCACGCTTCAGGGTCGGTCGGGGAGGGTAGATAAGAATTTATAGACGGATGAGCCGGGCGTTGATAGAATACAGAATGTTTGGCCAGGCGAGGGTTCCAATGATTGATTGATACGGCCAGCGCCAAAGAGGAATAGTTAAACATCGACCCCGCGTAATAGAGTAAACATTATTTTCTTTTCTCGACCAAGACTGATTAAAGTTCCAAGAAAGATGTTCTTTTATAAGAAGAATCCTTTCAAGAGGTAAATTGTTAGAAGCGTTCTCGTTAAAATCACGGTTTCAAAGGCAATGTGCACTTTGCCCTAACTGTACCGATAAATGTGAAGATAAATGTAATTTGGAACTGCGTCGTGCAATTTTGGTATCACAGTTCAAAAGCCAATACCTGATAATAAATTAGAGCAAGGACCAATGACGTATGTTTTGATGCTTTGCATTCCATAAGTTTTGCGATAATATTACGAACAATATAGTCATATGTTTGTGATAAAACAGTAGTGAAGCATTACGAATTCGAAGTGGGTCACAAGATTTGGGATCATTCATTAATTACGTCACACTTTTAGGAGGAGTAAGTAGGCCGAAAAATATTGACCATATGTCACACCAGGAGGGAAAATTGGGGTTGCCAAATGTGACCAGTGTGCGTAGCCGAATGCACAAACGCTCACGAAACGCTCACGATAATATCTCTTTCGTGGCTATCTATCTCTATCGCTCTTGCGTATTGGCGCGACAGACTACATTTCTGCAGCGTTTCTCCGGCGTTTCGCGTCACAGAAATGCCATTCGGCTACGGGGCCAGGGGTGACAAGCAGGATCTCCTCAAACACATGAAATTGGTATGACATAATTTATGGATGAACTCTTATATTTCTTTGCAACGTTTGCATTCCATAGATATTTGATGTAACGGATGCTAATGTTGCACCTTTAATACACTGACATTATGAATTATGAGAGCCTTGCGAGACGATACGCAGTTTTGCCTACGCAGTGGTTCCACAATTCAGAACATTGGTGTACCAAAGGCATTTTGAAACCAGTAAAATGATGATAGCCCTTACTGCATGCTTTTTCGTCGGATCCATCAGAACAGTCGGGGTTGTCGTCGCACATCCACGTGAGCGGGACGCACTCGCCAGGCTTACCCCGGCAAGTGAACTGCTCCGTGCCGCAGACCGCCACATCTGCCGACCCAATTCATGCACATGCTAAATACCTGATGCAAATGGATATTGAAAATAAAATGTAAATGCGATTTTCCTATTTCATATCCAATCAGCCCGCGTCGAAATCACTGAACTGTCGAATGCAGAACGCGTTTTGGCAGTTTTTTCATTAATTACTAGCTTTCCGTTTGATTCATATTTTTTCCTGTTTGTGGGGCCGGAAATTCGTATTTACAAATTAAAAAAATGTTGCTTTGCCGAAAGTTAATCGGTTTATAGAATCATATTTTTATTTTTTATTAAGTTACGTGGGTTGTATAATTAATTAATTATAAATCATTCTATGTTTATTCAAAAATCTCTTCACGCCTTCATAGGTACCTGTGAATTTAAAATGTATTATGATAACACCCTAAAATAGACCAGTATATTTTCATGCGAACGTTGCTCGATGCTTCCCTCCGATGAAGCATGCCCAGTGCCGTCTCATGCTCCGGATGAGACATGCCCTTACCACAGCTGTGCTCGTCCGAGCCGTCCGGGCAATCTGCATGGTCGTCGCATTTCCACGCGCCGGGTATGCAGTGCCCGGTGGCGCAAACAAACTTGTGTTCCGGACATGATCGTTGATTAACTGTGTGTAAAAAATATTATGACCACCGATCCGTCACAAGAAGGTACTTTTTATTATGGCGAGGGAGAACTGATTGCTGTTGAAAGCACGTCAATACTTTTCACTCAAAATATTACGTGAATTAAAGAGAAAATGACTCCCTCATCTCAATTTAATTTTGCTAGTTAGTCTAGTTAAGCTTTAATGTAACCTATAAACATTAGTTTGTAATCAGATTCATTATTAGATTTTGAAAACTTTAACTCCAGCTCTTTAAAATCTTAATCGAGTACGTAACGACAAAATAATAAATGTTAATACATTAGTCTCTTGTGAGACACCAGGAAGCTACGTAGTTGGATCATAAATTAAAATGGCTTAACAGTCATTATTAAGGAGTAATTATTCTGTCTGTGTTCAGCCCTTTTGCGTCGTATTTGCTAATAAAATATCCAAACTTTGTCAACAAGTTTCACTTTGCAGAGTTCAAAGCATGCCTAAAGTTTTCTTTAAACTTTCGTCATAATTTTAACAAATTACGAAACGTTTCGTTCTGAAGACGTTAATTAAGGAATGCCTTGAATTTATAAATAAAATGGTAAGGCTATATCTATTTACAACACTTCTAAAAGTACGAATTCTGTACACAAACAACATTACAAACAGTGTAGTCCCATACCCGCGCTCTAACCGCAGGTCCAAAACATTGCGTGTCTCTGTCAAATAAAAAAGGTTTTCCATTTTGTGGTCCCGACTTATACTGGCTCCAAGTGTATAAAGCAAGAGTGCGGGACCGGTCGTATCCCACTCACAATAAAATAAAACCTCGCAAAACTTTTACAGGCTTTTTATACCCATTGTTACTCTTTGGAAAAGACTCAGCATTAAATGCAAGCCTGACACCGTTACGCATACATCAAAACTTTATTTTCTATTTGCAAATCTAATGCGTAGGTTTTACCAAAACATTTTTTACTTATATAGAATACGTTCAATATACTAATATTATATTACAGTATACCTTCTGTAGGTACTGTACCTATTATTCGTGTTTTGAGTAAAATCAATTTGTTTTGGAAGTTGAGAATATTCCTTGAATTAATAAGCGTAGCGTACAAAGCGTCAAAGAAATAAGTTTATCGTCTGAAATAATTGCGTTTCATTCGATTTTTAGGTCTAACTAAGCAATTTTTGTACTTAAAGTTTTAACTTTTACCTTTGTTTCATCAGACGGGTACAAAAAATGTTTCAGTACTTTTTAACTTGATTTGCTTTCATTAACGGGAATTTATAAAACCGACTTGGTTAATTAATGAAGGAATTTCTTAACAGTCCTTAATCAAAACATAGTCCTTGATTATATATTTTTTTAATGAAATGAACAGTAATTTTTACCTATCTTGCTGATGACCCATTCACTTAAGAAGGCTCCATTGCATATGTTTGCGTAAAAGATGCTTATCTGGCAATTTTCAGCACAAAAACATAATTTATTATATATACAACGACTGTTACAAAAACCAAGTTACACGCTAAAATGGCGTAGAGTTATTGATGCCACAAGACAGGTTGTTCAAAACACAATATGCATTATCTCAACATTGGCAAGGTTCGTGGAGAACTGCAGTGATTTGTACAGATACAAGTAACCTGAGGGTAGCAACTGATAACAACAACAAGCATTACATTATAAAAACAAAAAGATAATATACCAAATAAGTTTATTTCCGTTTTCTAAGAAAGTACCCGTCTCTTTAACAAAATTATTTTTCAGATAAAAAAAAACATTTTCCAGCGGATGTATAATACAAGTCAGATAAATATAAAAAAAAAAATCCGTGCGCATAGGTACAGACAGGCAATAAGACGGAGATCGAAGAATCGTCTCATTTCGTTGCGAGCATAATTTCCCGGTTCACCCGCTCCGAACACGTCGAATTATCCCCTCCGGCCCGCGTTTCGCCCCATTATTCCTTGCCGGAGCAATAAATAAATTTTCGCAAACCTTAAATCCGTACCTAAGCCATTTCGTACCACATCCGCATTCATTCCAATTATTCACACGTTTACCGCGGACAATTAAAATTTTGAAGTTATTAGATTTTCATCGTGCTTTGTCTTTCGTTTTTTTTGCAGTTGAAGCTAAGTATTTGTAGGATTATAATGTTTTTTGTTCAGTTTTGAAGTAATTTAAGAAATGTGTCATGAGGGGAAGGGTGTCTGGCCTTCACATTTGGCCTGTTTAGATTAATGATCAGTTTTTATTGAGAGTTCATATGTTTACCACTATTAGTGACTAGCAAGTATCAAAAGCATGAACTCGCAAAAAAAAACTCTGACAATGAGTAAAACGGTCAAATGTGAAGGCCAGGCACACTTTTCATTATGATACACTTATCCGTATTGACCTCGTAACTAACCATAATATAAGTATACTGTAAGTACTTACTCGTATTCGAATTCAATACACAAATTCCATTTGATTTTACTTAGGCACTTGTTTTAAATTTAGAGTTAAATCAATTATAAAACAAAACCGTGGTAACATTAAACAAGTAAGTACATAGTAGGTAATTAAGATTATAATCAGAGTTTCGGGATGAACGAAAAGCGAGTTCTAATCTCAAACTTTTACCATAAATTATATTTTAGCTAAGGATCGCGTAATAAAATCTCGAAATAACATTTAAATATGTAGTCGGACTGGAATCTGGAGAATATTTGGCCTATTTTTATTAAATATCTCTCTCTTTTTTTCAACAAAAAGAGATAATATAATATTTGACCTTCATTCCTTTTATCAACATTCAAATAATTAGATTCGGTTAAGAATTAGAATACTCTACGAATCTTGAAATAGTTCTGAAATTCATATATCTATACAGTCGCAATATGTTGTATTCCCGGGATGACCGTGCCCTACGATAAATTCAAATAAAATGTACCTACACATAGTATACTACTAACGACATGAATTTTTGCTAATATATTTTGAGTACCTAAATCTAAACACACTGCCGTCTCTTAACATGTACATACGAGTACCATGTAGTATCTGTCTAGCAATTTTATAAAAAAATATTATTCATTTCTTCTCCGGTGCTTGTATAGGGATGCGAATGAACTTTTTAAATGAAACCTACATAGTCGGAACGAACTGTATGTTTACGTATGCGTTCAATTCTCCACAAAATCTGTAGCAAAATTTCGTAAATTATTTGCTACCGCATGGAGTTCATTTTGTAGTCAGCTACGCTGTAGCAATCCGGCGTAGAGCTCGAAATATTAAAGAAAATATTCACCGGTTTGACTAAAATTGAAGCTTGGTAAGCACCAAAAAGGTTGGACTCGTTCACGACTCTCGTTCGATGACACTGCCCCCGCGAGGATAAGACCCTAAGTTTACACAGGGTATTAAAGCCTCTACAAATGTTTTTCCAATAATACTCGGCAATATGAAGAACTTTTTGTTACTTCGTCTCTATATTCGAGAAGATAAAAAATATTATTGAAGTGTGGTCGAGCTGTCGGGCAATTTTCTTTGAACGCTACGCTATATTTTTATATAGAAACAAATTTTCAGCTTAACCCTAATTTACTCAGAATAAATTGAGATAAAAATAAACTACTTTATGATTTTTTTGCTAAACTTCTTCATTTAGGTTTTTGTTTCCTTTAATACGACGGCTAAAACATTTGATGGTTTGCGTGAAAGCTATTGCCTGTTATCATACTCACTGCAACTAGCCGAGTCTTCGTCCGAGTTGTCTGAGCAATCTTTCTCGTTGTCGCACCGCCATGAGCTGGGTATGCACCGGCCGGTCTTGCAACGGAACTCTGATGCTGTGCATGTTCGGCTTTCTGTGAAATAAGAAAAAAAAAGTTTAGTGTCTATTGTATTTGTCGAACGTACGAGTAAGTAACAATTAATATTGTATACAAGCTAAAATTAGCATTCAAATTTAGAATACCCACACTGAATATTCATAGACCCATAAAAATCAGTGTTCTTTTCGTACTTCTTAATCCAATAGGGCAGTACTTATTGGCCTTTGTACACGAAATAAAAATGTAAGTATATCAGCTTTCTTTTGTCGTGTATTTTATGGAAAAATACGTAGAAAATGTTGTATTAACGGTGAAATTTTTCATTTCGCGGAAAACCGCGATATTGCAGACAAATATTCCAGTAATGTTCAAGTTGTAAGGAACCTAAAAATAACTGAATTTGTAAGGTGAACGAGCTTTTCAATGTAGCTTTATTAAACTTAAGAGAAAAAAGCCTTCTGGGTAACAAGTTGGAGTTTGAGGACTTTTTGTACATTGTTGATTTTTTTATTTAGCAGATTTAACTGTAAATAAGTAATTGTTAATGGGTTACAGGGGAGAGATAACCTGTTCACTTATCGCTTTGGCACGTCGAGGTTAAATAGTTAACTAGAGAATCTGTTGTATACAATCTGTTTATTGCTGAATACAATTGTTTTATGCATGCTCTGGAATTTACTCGATGAATTTATTGTGATACCAGATACTATTTACCTAAATTTAATTTAAAATCACAAGGATAAAATGGAATATATTCTATTTTTATATTCGGAATATGTGACATTCCTGGTTAATAGTCACAATAGACAAAGAACAGGTCAGAGTTTTGAATGATTCCCGGTTATTTTCATTAGACTTATATTGACCGGGATATAGACCGCGCGCTGTCTACGCAACTTTGACATCTACCCGCCTTCTTCAATTTTCCGTGATCATAATGCATACAACTGCGTCAAAATATCGGGAACTCGACAAAAATCAAAAAGGTAATCACGGTCTATATACGCCTAAAGAACAGGTCGTAGGTATCCATATCTAAAAAAACAGTTTTTACTCTCAGAATAAGCCTCGTGCAAAACAACTACATAAAAGGATGTAAATTACTGTTTACTCGTTGAAACATAAATTAAGCTCTCAAGTAATTATATACGTGAACTCGTCTAATTAAGTTTGAGTTTAGACCTATCGTGTAACTTGCTCGCCGTCTCTGGTGATTTTAGTACAAATAAATTCACGGTTCAATTAATTAACATTTTTCTAAATTTATTTACAAAATAGATTGGGGTGGCAACGCGCATGTGACACTGTTTGAGTTGCAGGCGTCCATAGGTTACGGTGACCGCTTTACATCAGGCGGGCCGTATACTTGTTTGCCACCGACGTAGTATAAAAAAAAAAAAAAAGATTACAAAATCCTTCGTCAAAATTCGATTTCAAAATTTAAATTTTGCGCTTGTAAATTTCACATTGTAATACGTCTAATTTTGAAAAAGAAAATGTACTTAATGATTTTTAGTTGTCTGATTTCGGTTTTCCAAAATCTAGACAGCATATAAACCTGATGTCTTCTGATCGTTGTCGTCTCACCAACCAAAAGGAAGCTGTAAACGGGAGCAATCCATTTACACTCCAAATCACCGTTCAACGTGCGTATAAAACAAGCTCGAAGCAAAATTATCGGCGGGTAGCAGCAGCCGCTTTATCTTGGGGTAATTTGGAGGGAAACGAAGCACGCGCCGCCAAGCAATTTGTAAACAAAACGTACCACCAAATAATATGGCCTCGCACCCGTACTGCGTATCCTTTACCGTATCCATCGCGGAAATTCAACTGAGCCATTCATGGATTGCTGTATAACCAACTTCGCTGTTACTATGTTAACTCTAGAGAAAGCTTGTAAAGAGGGATTTTCTATCCAACTACATATCTAAGTATACCCTCAGCTAAGTGGAGTGGGCTCACACATTCCGCAAACGAACCTTTGTCGCTCATATTCCCCGGAGACACGTAGAGTGCAAACTAATTTGCTCCAAGCGACACGTATTACCGTTATTTTCCATATAAATAGTCACATACAAAGTGGCGTCGCCCGGGACACTTTTTGATGATGTAATTTGAGACATCAACATTGTACTTTATTTGTAAATTTAATACGGTTTTTTATCGCTAACAAAGCTAAACAAATAAGTTTTTGTGATATGAAGCTTTGATTTATGTAGGTACTATTTAATATTTACTGCAGATTTGCCTGACTACTATACTGACTGTGACTACTAAATATATATATGTATCATAGCTCTTTGGTAAAGTATTCACAATATCTGCATGTTAAGCAATTTTGGTTTGTTAAGCAATGTTGAGCACGGTGCAAAAATAAATTAAATTGAAACCTTAATAATTTTGAATTCAGATATCCTCTTAAATTCTGACCTTGTTTGCCCCCACATTTTAGGTCAATTGGTTACTAATACAATCTCCCTATGAAGGTATACTGGTAATGGTGTAAAAGGTATATGGGAAGGTCGGTATTCCCGGAGGCGCTCAGGGCTGAGTGTAGCGCGCCTTAACACCCGCATTATTGCCCCTCTACCTAGGAATGTTAATGCGAACCGCTCAACAGCTCCTGCTTCAATCCTTGTTAGATGCTCGCGCTTATCTCGCTAAATGCTCATTAACGTTCTACGTGATCTTTTTACCTCCGACGTAACCAAAAGAACTTCGGAGCGTTGCGACAATGGCTGAATTTAAACTGCAAACATCAACTTAGCTATTTCCCAGTAAATTACCGTGGGTAACATTATATAAATCCTATTCTAGTGTCTATACAAGTCATGGACAGAACAAAGAGATTATTCGGCAGTGTACAGTTAATTAATCGTAACGGTCCCATTAGTGAAATGGGTTCCACCGAGGGCGCAGTTCCACAGTCAGACACGCGTTAGCGAATCACGGCTCAACCGACACGAATCAAATACGGATATCGCGCGGCCAAACTAACAAATTACGGTTTTATTATCTAGGCCAGATGAATCAGTAAAACGAAGACGTGTGCCACCGTCCTTCGATAAGCCAATTCCTTGGAGATGGCTTATCGTGGGATAAAATCACTCGACCGTGGAATCGTAACAGCATTGACTCTCAATTGCGTCTTGAGACCCTTCGATCGGCAGGCGTCAGGAATGACCTGTTATGTAAAAACTATATTTTGACCATCGCATCTGTATAATATGTCAATTGTTTTTATTTCAGCTGTATCTTTTATTAAAGTGTGCCAATAAAGTGTAATTTTAGCTGTATATGTTAGAAATGAATCTATTTACAATTAAAATACGACCAGAATTTAAATTTGGTAAATTATTTCAGTTCTCACATTTAAATATATTTTTGTTTCCAATACGACAACTTAATAATTATTAGGCACTTCTATTGCATACGTGACGTGTTAAGTTCAAAGCCTAACATTATAGGTTGACTGACACCTAACTCGAGTATGTACTCACTCACGAAGCACTAACAGATATAACAGCGCGTGAGACTAAACACATTGAGACGCCTTCGGTGAAGTATCAATTTACACTAATGCTCCCCGGCGAGGAAAGTGAATGATAATATAGAATAGATCCAACATTTACTCATAGCTGTGAACTGAGCCTCTGTTACTTAATGGAAGACTGTAAGTTGCTGAATCAAATGTAACGTAAGAACATTTCGTAATGAGTTCGCGTTTTTAGGGTTCCGTACCTCAAAAAGGAAAAACGGAACCCTTATAGGATCACTCGTGCGTCTGTCTGTCCGTCTGTCACAGCCAATTTTCTCCGAAACTACTGAACCGATTAACTTGAAATTTGGCACGCATATGTAAACCTGTGACCCAAAGACGGACATGTAATTTAAATTAAGAACATTTAATTATAGGGGCCACTTTCGGGGGGTAAAAGTGAAAATTAAAAATAAAAGTTTCTAGAACTATATAAAATGATTTTAATAATTTTTAGTAAGGTAATTTCAAGTTATTTAAGAAAATAGCCAAAAAAATTACCACCCCCCCCCTTATCTCCGAAACTACTAAGCATAAAAATTTCAAAAAATACACGAGATGGTTTTCAATCTATAGATTACAGGAAAACCTATTAGAAATCTACAGTAAAGCGTAAGTCGGACTTAAAAGAAAAAAACTCAAATTACGAATTTCATTCACTGCCGCTGCAAGGAGTTACCAAATCTTTTGAAATTGTGTGAGCGCGTTTGAATATTACATATAAACTCATTTCGCAATAATTATTCGCAAAAATGACTTAAGTTCCTACTAAAAAGGAGGTGCTTAAGGCCTTCTTGTAGCGTACGGAACCCTTACAACGCGAATACAAATCGCACTTGGCCGGTTTTTTAATCTTGTACCTAAGAGTTGCCGTGGCACGTTTATTGATAGGTCTTCGTTAAAGGAGTATCAATGTATGGCTGCCTGAAAGGCATTACTATTCGTATTGTGACGTTATTTAACGAATAGAAAATGTAAACGCCTTTAAAAATAATATTGAATGGAAAACATGAACGGTTTATATTTCATTCATTTATCCACTGAAAAATCCAAACGTCCATGAAAAAACATTTTCTGATTAAACCGTGACGGATTTAAAAAGCACACATGTGAAATTACATCTTTACGCAACTTCCCAGAAATAGAGTATGATAGTATTGATGGTAGTATTTCGTTTTACATTTACTTTTTATCCATATTACAAAAAACCAACTTCAAGGAATATTAAAATAAATTTACATATGCTAATAATATAAGTGCCTGTAGCTGTAGCTATATTATTTTGCATATGCTCAGAACGCAAATAAATGTGACGACGTCCACTGTGTCCACTGTCCATACCTAAGTCTTGACAATCGACTCACACTGATTAAAATCACTGTGGAGGTTTCTTTTTGCTTGTAACGTACTGAATGTGTTCGGTTTTAAGGGTGCTTGTAACGTACTGAATGTGTTCGGTTTTAAGAGCTACAAAGGAGTGCACAAGAGTTTCACATTTCAAAGAGCTTTGTAATGAACTATGCGCAACGCGAATTCAAAAAACTCGATTATTTTTCCGTCGGGATTTTTTGGTAAGTAATTCAAGACGACGGCGGCGTTAACAGTGTTTCTTCAGCATTAAGCTTTTTGACGTCCCGCTGAGGTAAAAGACTGGCTTAATTACTTTTCACTCTCAATAATTAACCTGCTGGGACGCAGTAATTCCGCTTCCATTTTGTTTACTTAACAGGATTACAAATCTTTTCTTAACAAGAAAGAAAAAGGTCGCCCAGCTGTTGCCTGATTCCTAGTTTCAATTTCTTTAGAAAGCTCTAGGTGCGAGACGTTGCCATTTTCACGAAATATTTTATACAAAACGCGAGATGCAGAGGCATTAGACCAAATTGTCCCCAAGATGGCAATAGCGTCAGGAGCAGGAGGCAAATTGTATTACCGGGCGTACTCGCTGTGCGATGAGTGCATTCGTTACTCTAACCAGAGGCTTTCGAGCGCACTTGCACACGTTACGAGTACGAGTGGAGCCCGCGTTCTCCAATAGGCGAGCTGCTTCACTATGCAGTTATTGTAATAATAATTTTCTGGAAACCTTTTCAATGAAAATGTTATTATTTATTACGTTAATTATACGCTCTGGACGCTATTAAAAATGTGTTACTATTAGAAAAAAAATAGTAAAATTTTTTACACAGTCAACTTTTTTTAGACATGGAGTAAGATTATACTGTAGATAGATGTAGACGCTTCATCTACATCTACAAGATTATACTAGTAGTTATCAAATAAATATATTGGCATCAAACTTCAATGCAGTGTTCTCTGAATAACAATTTCTATAGCTGCCAACCTTCGATATCCAACATATTTCATAGGGCTACTTAGACGATACCGGAAAATTACATTGTCGGTCGATAGGTTCAAAAACTTTAAAGGCACGAAGATCCTTAGAATATTTGACCGAAACAAATTAGCTAAAGTAAACAAATAGGTATCGCAAGTGACATTCTCAACTCACTTTTTAATGAAAGAAACTTAGTTCAATAAACCACCAGTTTTGCAGCCACCTCACCTAAGTCTGTTAATATAAACTTGACTTTAAAGTAAGTAAAGTAACGCGGTGGAGTTCCACTACAGACAAATCAAATGGAAATTCACCAACTCGAAGCGCAAAAGTACTAACTTGAGACCTCTTCAAACTTCGTTTGGCTCATACCTATCGTGTTTGTGGTTTCCAGAGCTATAGGTAGGTATTTACTGAAATTGGCGTTTCATCAAAACGTTGGAGAACTTTATTGCCTTTTCGCAATAATATTTGATAGGATTTTTGAATTAGAAAAATGTTATTAAAGCTTAAGTAGGAACACAAATATTCATTTGAAGAGAAAGAAGAGACGTAATTTGAACTTAAAGCAACGTCAAAATATGTATTAACTCTAGATACGATATAAATTGGTTATGTTAATGTCAAAAATTAGTTTTCGAAAGTTCGAATGAGGAGTAAGGCCCACAGCACACGGCTCGTTTCGTAAAGTAAGAGAAGCGTTACCTTACGATGTCTTACATTAAATTACCGTGTGTTGAGGGCTTTAACTGCACTTAGCAGGCATAAGTTCGTTAGACTTCTTGTCTTCCTCAAAGTGGAAAGGAGAGAGTATTTCAACACTCAAGATAAGGTGATGCATTAATAGTTGCATGTATGTATCAGAAAACAAATTCGACGTATCCGCGGACAGAAGTAAATTTAAAAAAAGATATAATTACTATTGAAACTTCTTCCCAAAAATACCTATAAAATAATACAACAAAAAGCTAGTCCGCTTTAACAGAAACCAATGGCCGTTATTAGATACATAGACCTATACATATTTCATATCTTTCATGTCAAGGCACTTTTTGATTGCAAGTCACCGGAAGCCTACTTTCAGGCAAACGTACGTTCTATTATTCATGTTAGATCCTTTTGGGCAGCAATTTTCGTTTGAAGGATTTTCTTGTGTGGGCGTTGTAAGATTATAAGAATATTAGATGAAGACGGCTCCCTAAAATACTTTTGTGATCACAAACCAAAATATTTGGTAATAGTATGTAATTACATTTCTTCCGCATGTATATTTCGTGAGGTTTCACATAATTATTAAAACCATTACGTATGTGACAGATAGGTACATAACGGAATTACACTTTTTATGAAAAAAATATCAATCATTCAAACATTGCCACACATGTACTCTATATACAACTATACATAGGTATAAGGTACTTTATTTATACAATATATGTAATCTATTTACCAAAAAGAGACATTATTTACATATACACACATACATATTTCCATCAGACTTCAAACTAGGCTGAAGCTAGTTTAATCTTCGACGTCTGAGAGAGCGATTGACAGTTGGATTATTTATATTCAGACTAGTAGCCAATGTTGTGTGACAGACTAGTAGAAAACATAAAACGATACAAGCCAATCTATCATATGGGCTGCTTAAAAATAAATACCTAACATTTTCATATTAATACACATGAAGAAATATTTTTCCCCTCACTAGCTCGGAAACATGTGTTTTGTCCTTTAATACCAGCGGGTAAAAACGCATTTTATCCACTAGTGGGTAAAGTAATTTGACCTTGAATAAAGTCAAATTAACTGCTTTAAAATTGATAAAAGTAGGTAAATCTAGTAATTAAGATGATTAACCACCTGTGGAACTACTGGAAGTAGTGATAAACGCATTTTTCCCCTCACTGGCTCGGAAACACGTGTTTTGTCCTTTAATACCAGCGGGTAAAAACGCATTTTATCCACTAGTGGGTAAAGTAATTTGACCTTGAATAAAGTCAAATTAACTGCATTAAAATTGATAAAAGTAGGTGAATCTAGTAATAAAGATGATTTACCACCTGTGGAACTATTGGAAGCAGTGATAAACGCATTTTTTGGGTTTTAGTTTCCTCGCTATAGTGAGGGGAAAAGTTTTGTGTTACACTCGGGTGCAAATGTATTTTACTTCTCGTGTGTTAAAAAACTCGCAAGTTCAGGATTCTATTCTCGAACCACTCGCTTCGCTCGTGGTTCAACTATAAAATCCTTTCACTTGCTCGTTTTTCAATTCCACACTCGGCGTTAAAATACAACTTTGCCCCCTTGTATAACAAATAACTATTTTTGCGTTGTAGTTTCCTCGCTATAGTGAGGGGAAAAGTTTTGTGTTACACTCGGGTGCAAATGTATTTTACTTCTCATGTGTTAAAAAAGTCGCAAGTTCAGGCTTCTATTCTCGAACCACTCGCTTCGCTCGTGGTTCAACTATAGAATCCTTTCACCTGCTCGTTTTTCGATTCCACACTCGGCGTTAAAATACAACTTTGCCCCCTTGTATAACAAATAACTATAGAAGTAGGGCTAGTTTGTTTGACTAGCCGGTACTTACCTGCAGTTTTGTAATCGTAAGGCTTGGTATACGTGTCGTAGTCGTCGTCATACACAGTTGCGCCTGCGCTCGCCAGCAGGCATCCTATCACCAGCCAAGCTCCCGATGTAGACATTTTCACTTAACAAGTTTGTATCACAGTTTTTGTATCAATCTCTTTAAAACACTACACCATTAGTATTTTTCACTGGAAAATAAAATTAGATTTAGATAGTATAAAATTAGATAGGGTTATTTTTACGATTCCTTTGAAATTAAGTAAATATTAAGTTATTAAAATTTACAATAAAATACAAATACTTTTTATTGCACACCTCAATAGAAGAAAACGATGCAAAAGAAATAAGAAGTACACGCAGCCGCAGCGGTAAACTATAAACGGTCTTATCGCTACCAAGGAATCTCTTCCACAAGTTAAAATATACGTTGAAAATCAGAAATCATCACACATAATTTTGACGTAGACATGAATACCGATCAAACGCTACGCGAACCCGATAACCGATAACTAATTAGCGTGTCAGTATATTACCGGCTGATTTAAATTCAGAATCAACAGGGAATCCGGATTAAAAGCAGGTAACTACTGGGGATAATCCGGACCCTTTGTCTCCGGCGAAGGTCGTTCTCTAAAAGTTTTATAGGCATAAAATATTACGGAGATTAGAATCCCCAATAACATCGTGTAGATAGAAAGATAACCGTTAGGTTGGAATAGTCACTGAAAATTAGGGACATAAATAACATCAAGATATTCGTCTGTGAACTTATTTTCTGTTTAAAAATGATTCGGCTTAGAGATACAGACGTTTTTGGGATAAAGCTTCTGTCGATCGTCTATACAAAGCTGAGCCTTGTGACAGCGTCGTTATTTCTGAATCATTGAACACTTGCTGAGAAATGTCGAAGATAACTCTTAAAGCATTTTTTATACATTATATCAAAAATACCTACTTCTATTTAATTTTGTTTTTAGTTAGCAACCGCCTCGTTTTTATTTTGAATAGTGCGGGTTAAGTCTCGTTTGTATGGCGTCGCTAAATCCGAAGTGATCCGATAGCATGTGACTGTTATATCCGATTCGGGTAAGGGTTTTACCCAAATAGATCAGTGAATCTGTAAGGATTACTGTCGAAATTAACCTAGCTTTTCCTACTTTTCTGGACTTCTACCAATATCTAATTAAGGCGAGTAAAATTATTTTTCTATGTAAGTGCGGAACAATAAAGCACAATTTCGTTTAAAATAGCAAGCGTATATAAATTAGGCTAAACTAGAAAGTTCTCCTAATGTAATGAAAATGAAAAGGCACGACACAAGATCATATTAGAACGAAATGGTTGTTACTCCGAATTGAATCATAGACAATTGTCAAATACATTCCGCGCACACAACTTCAACTCCTCTAAGCTAACCCCGCGGCGAATCTCACAACACTAGTAAATCTGTTTGATTATAAGCACCAACTGCCTCAAAGAGCAAAGCGTGTTAGATTAAAGTCATTAATGCAATTACCCGCAATCCAGGACACGGCGCCAGTTAGCATAAGATCTAGACAAGGCGTCTATATTCCGAACCGTGTGATTATTACTAACATAAATCGACAGCTACCAAACCAGTTAACTAGGTTTGGTAACTAGGACTTAATTTGAATTAAGATTATATACGAGCCGTACTTATTAAGCTGTTGTGAAAAGAGCGCATTTATGTTGAAAGCTAATATCGGAATTTTATGTCGAACGAAAATTCATTATAGTTGGATTTAAAAAGCTGAACACGTCTGATAATAGTTCACGTTGGCGGAATCGGTTTAAAACATTCTATTAAAACTCGGCGTACAAACTTAATTGAGCTTGACGCCAATGAATGGAAAGTACGGCACTAGAACTGAAAAACTTGTTTCACAAAGTAGGTTCTCGTTGCGGGTCAAATGAGGCAAGTTTTCTTCGTGGCGGCGTCAAGTGGATAAGTATGTAATTTACTGACGACAGTAATTCGAATTTTGTACACGTATATTTGATAAAGGTACTCTTAATTATTTTTAATATAATGACTGTAATTTAGTCAATAAACGAATATCATAATATAGGCGCTAGTAATGCAATGCATATTATGTATGTATTATACACTAGCTCTTGCCCGTGGCTTCGCTCGTGTTATAAAGAGACAAAAAGTAGCCTATGTCACTCTCCATCTCTACAACTATCTCCACTTTAAAAATCAGGACAATTCGTCGCTCCGTTTTGCCGTGAAAGGCGAACAAACAGACACACACTTTCCCATTTATAATATTAAGTACGATATACTCGTACAAGATATCTTAACGAATATTATTGGGTTTTTTCGGGAGTTTTGCCATTACTAATAGTAGTAATAGTACACATAATTAGCGAATGCACATTTACAGATATGATCATTACCAGACGAATGAATTTGGTTGCTTCAGTTAAACATAGCAAGGAAAGAAAATGATACCTAACGCTTTTTTAAACTTATTATTAATAACTACGCTTTTTTAACAATTTTGGACATTTCAATATGAACTTAATTAAATTGGGTCGCCCTCTGATAAATTAAAAATGTATCCTTAAATAATTATTTTTTAATCAAAACATATTTTTAAGTTGTTTACTTTTGCGTAGATCGCAAGATTCCCTAAATTCCCAACGTTCAAGGTAAAATCTGAGCCGTCCAAAGTTAGATGAAATGTCGTGGAAAGTGCCGTATAAAACGTTCCTAACTTCATGCAAATTGTATAGATGGGTTCTAACCGAAAATTAATTACGCACTGCTAACTTGAGAGGCCTATTCCACCACACCATTATTCTGCTGGGTCTTGACCGATGTTTGATGGCAAGTTGGCGATGGCGGGAACGAGATCTATTGAGCAATTAAACACCGATTCATCGCCTGTCGATAAATGCGACATTTTCATGAAAACGGTTCCCAATGCGATTTCATATTACGCGTAATAAAACATTATAGACAACTACAGAGTAAGTTACGCTTTGCTTAAAGTATAATTAATTATTCCAAGTTGTTACTAGCTCATTTACATCTAGAAGGGTATGCCAAAGCAAATTATGGTTTACACAGAGATCAGCCAGCTGACGTAAATTTATTCAAAAACTAGACTAGACGAGATAGGTATCTAAAGTCTCGTCGTTTCATTACAAACGAAGTATCTATAGTTTCATTGTGTGATTAATATTT
This sequence comes from Leguminivora glycinivorella, assembly GCF_023078275.1. Classification (NCBI taxonomy): domain Eukaryota; kingdom Metazoa; phylum Arthropoda; class Insecta; order Lepidoptera; family Tortricidae; genus Leguminivora; species Leguminivora glycinivorella. The sequence goes on along the minus strand of NC_062974.1, from coordinate 18,382,072 downwards.
AAACTAAGGTAGTGCATTAAACTAACGTATTGCATTAAATTATGAGCAAAAGACATATGTAACTCCGTATAGACGGATAAGGTCTAAGAAAAAAACGTACCTCAAAGCCATAGAGAAAAAGGTACGGTGGCCTAGATGGCGTTACACCATTGTCAAAACTGAGGTTCAAAAGTTTTAAGCTTGTGTCGAGAGATGGCAGTCTATGCACTGTGATTACACATTTTACTTTGACAGTTACTCTCTATAATTATGAATAAGGCTCAAGAGAGCGGCTTAATATAGACCGGTAATTCAGATGTCATACGAATTCTTTGAAAAACCTAATCAAATTTTCTTGGCACATAATTGTACGCTACGCGTGTGTAAAATGAAGCGGCAGCGGCAATTTCCCTCTCACCACAAGGATGTTTGGCGCGCGATCGCGAGACCGACAAGCATATAATTAACGACCTCTGTCAAATTCTCACCCATCACTCTCCCGCGCCACGCCCTCTCCCTTGTAAATTCCCGCTTCACTGGAACCAAACCAAAGGCGCCATTCGAAGGCCTGCAAACGATATCTCCTGTTCAAGAAATATAGCTCTCGCCTGGCCCTTTTTGATCGGCAGCCGTAAAATTTGTGGTGAATTTCGTAATTAATAGAAAATAAATCATGCCTTTCAATTTATCGAATGTTCGAAGAAGGTGGAAATTAAGAGGGGAATGTTAAATTATACGTTATGACTGTACTTTTAGAATAGGTAGAAGTTAAAACCCACAGGCCACAGATTTGTGTTTGACCATAATGTAATATTAAACTTTTCTATAGAGGAACATTTCCGTTACTTAAAGGACCCGTAGCAACCGCAATAGACTGTCGAATAACCAACAGGCAGATATAATATACAGGACCAATTACTTAGAAACTCGTAAGGTAGGTTACCTGACCCATACGTAACCTTTAAAGTTACATACCATAAATTATTGAACCAAAAAAGGATTTTTATAATGTATCCCATAAAGGTATAAACAAAGGATCCCAAATCAAAAGCTTGAAAATTCATCAGACTTAGTTCTACGCGAACTTAAGTCACAGGCGGAGGACAGTACCTACAATATCCCTACAGTATCCACAATCTAAGGAAACTAATCTACGCCGTAAAACATTATCTCTGAATAAGTTATGATATGAGTATGACAATTGCTGCCACCTCTATCTGTCCTTTAAAAAGGTGACCCGAGATTTGCATACCCACAAACAAATTATCTGTGTACTGTACGTGGGCGAATTGAATGCACCCATTCAATTCTCAGAACACAAAAAATGTTATAATGTTACTATTTATTTATTCTCGACTCTGAATTCGAATGTATTATTGAGACAAAATAGATAACTGTATTAACTCGTAACTCGTAATTCGTAACTGATAAGTCTTATCAGTTACGAATAGCATCATCTCAATTTAACAGTTCATTCACGAAAATCAATACTTGACAAATTTCATGCGATGAATAAAAACAAGGTTTTGACGTTTTAATTACAAAAGTTTTTGCGCGAAAAAGGAAGAAAAATACAGCGTTTGCTTCCGGGAATACTCAGGATATATTATGGTGATTCCGAAACTTATAACTCCGTAAAGCGCATCTTTCGTTCTTTTCGTTTTTTAATCAATGGTGGAAATGAAACTTTCTTTATTCCGCTGAGACCGCGCTTTCTACTTAGCGCGATGGCCGAAGATGAGCCGTATGTATAATTGTCACAAGAATTTTATTTACAATCTGATTGATAAAAACTCCGAATGTGAAAATTAATTTTATTGTAAATTTAAAAGTGGAAAATGTCTGCCTTGGGTGAGACTTGAACTCACGGCCTCTGGATCAATATTCCAGCGCTCTGCCAACTGAGCCACCAAGACTTCAACCAAGCCAGCGAAATTTTCCACTACTAAGGTCAATGGGACCCGTAGCGACATCTACCGTAAGAGTGTAAAACTTCTTAAACGGCGACCGGAGTTCCAAGTCATATTGGAAATTCACCAGTTACGATGCGCTAACCATGCTAAATTTTAACTTCTGATTAGCAGAAACGTCTGCAATCGATGCCACTAGGCTTAGAATAAATTTAAAAGTGGAAAATGTCTGCCTTGGGTGAGACTTGAACTCACGGCCTCTGGATCAATATTCCAGCGCTCTGCCAACTGAGCCACCAAGACTTCAACCAAGCCAGCGAAATTTTCCACTACTAAGGTCAATGGGACCCGTAGCAGGGGCGGCTCACTCCGCGATTGTATCGCCGCGCTACAAGTACATGCTGGCGGCCGCGAGTTCGCGGCCTAATCAGGGGTGGCGCGCGTTCTCACGGAACGAACGTTCGCACTTTCTATTGTTATTTTACGTCGCGAGTTTTTTTAAGGTTCATATGCGATGTCCACGTGTGGAATGGCTAATAATGCATAGTCAAATAGACATCATGAATAAAATAGGACAATCTGACACGGAAAAGTTCAATAAGGCTTGTGATGCTGAAGGCTTAAACAAAAATATATAAATACTGTATATATACCTAGAAAATACCCAAGATTTGAATATATAGTACAACATTTTATCTGAGAATTAATTCGTTTTAATCCATAGGCAACCCTATCATCCGACGTTACGCACGTGCCGCTCGTTTCTTTGTTAGAATTTTGTAGGCATTTAAAAAGGCGGCATTTCGTAAACATCAAAGTAGTGGGCCTTCTGTACTTGTACTATTATATATTCTGTGCCCGTAGCGACATCTACCGTAAGAGTGTTAAACTTCTTAAACGGCGACCGGAGTTCCAAGTCATATTGGAAATTCACCAGTTACGATGCGCTAACCATGCTAAATTTTAACTTCTGATTAGCAGAAACGTCTGCAATCGATGCCACTAGGCTTAGAATAAATTTAAAAGTGGAAAATGTCTGCCTTGAGTGAGACTTGAACTCACGGCCTCTGGATCAATATTCCAGCGCTCTGCCAACTGAGCCACCAAGACTTCAACCAAGCCAGCGAAATTTTCCACTACTAAGGTCAATGGGACCCGTAGCGACATCTACCGTAAGAGTGTTAAACTTCTTAAACGGCGACCGGAGTTCCAAGTCATATTGGAAATTCACCAGTTACGATGCGCTAACCATGCTAAATTTTAACTTCTGATTAGCAGAAACGTCTGCAATCGATGCCACTAGGCTTAGAATAAATTTAAAAGTGGAAAATGTCTGCCTTGGGTGAGACTTGAACTCACGGCCTCTGGATCAATATTCTAGCGCTCTGCCAACTGAGCCACCAAGACTTCAACCAAGCCAGCGAAATTCCAGAGGCCGTGAGTTCAAGTCTCACCCAAGGCAGACATTTTCCACTTTTAAATTTATTCTAAGCCTAGTGGCATCGATTGCAGACGTTTCTGCTAATCAGAAGTTAAAATTTTATTGTACTTATGTATGTATGAATAATTGCATAAGTAACCAATTTATCCCAGCAAAAAATGTAAACAATCTATTTATTGCGGCTAAGTGTACCAATTAATTGGTTCTTGCAGTGACTGAAAACTATTATCTATTGTTCAACGTTAATGTCTCTATTGTGCTAGTTACATACATATTAATTGAAGAGTACAAATAGTTGAATATGAATATCAATCAATATATCGTAATGCAACTTTGATGGACAGAGAGAAGTACCAGCGTATGAAGTTTCTGGTTCACACAGTTTACTAAGTAATTGGAACTCCCCAAGTCATCTCGAGATCGGATGTTCGTCGTTACAATGTATTTGGCCGATGACTACAAGGGGAAAATTCGAATCGAAATCCATACTAATAATATAAATGGGAAAGTGTGTGTGTCTGTTTGTTTGTCCGTCTTTCACGGCAAAACGGAGCGACGAACTGACGTGATTTTTTAAGTGGAGATAGTTGAAGGGATGGAGAGTGACATAGGCTACTTTTTGTCTCTTTCTAACGCGAGTGAAGCCGCGGGCAAAAGCTAGTTGAAATATAAACTACTAGCTTTTGCCCGTGGCTTCGCTCGCGTAATTATTAGTAAAAATCACGTCAATTGGTCGCTCCGTTTTGCCGTGAAAGTCGGACAAACAAACAGACACACACTTTCTCATTTATAATATTCGTATGAAGTATGATTAGGTAAAGCTTCATCTACATATAATGTGCCACAATTCGTAAGAGTTTCCCCAAAAAAAAAGCTTTTTACCTAAGTTAACATAAAAACTCAAAAAATAAGCTGGCAATAAATGCATGAAGATATTTTTGTGATCTTATAATGTCCTATACGTACCCGTTCCCCCTAGTCTATATTGAATTCGGTTCATACTCCAACTTCTTAGTTCAGTTTGCTTTCATATTTCCATAACTACTAAGAGCTTGCAACACGTCTCCCAGCCTTCCAGTTAAGGATAGCAAATTATCTTTCGGAGAGAATGTTCCTTTCCCACAATAAATATCATTTACCTTTGTGAATGTGGCAAAATATAAACGATTAAATGCTAAAGATCATTGTGAAATTATAAATTGTTTGTGTACCTTATTTCTATTATTTTTTTTTAGGTTTAGGAATTCGCAAATAAATAAGTAATATAATTTAAAAAATGAAATTGACCTAAAACTAACAATAAAGTCATTATATTGTGGCTATTGCAAAGGTAATAACTACCTAGTTTTCTATCTGTATTTACTGAGTAAAGGTTTGCATATATGCAGGGCCGGATTAAGGGTAGAGCGAGTGGAGCGGCCGCTCTAGGCGCCACATGGTAGGGGGGCGCCGGAATCGAGAATGTGGAAAAATCCATACAAAAAAAATATACATTGCGTGGGCGCGCACATATCACAAAATGGCGAGAGGAGTCTGGAATTAATACAACTATTGAAAATCTAGATTTGTAATTCAGATTAAGTGGAAAGTTGCACCACATAGCCATTCATAACGGCGCTGTTGCTAGGGCGCCGTAAAAGGAGGATTCTAGCCCTTGACGAACCACATTGTTTTGCGGCCCAGTGACAAAGCTACGTCGTTATCCAAATGCAAAAATATGAGTTTATCCGATAGTCCAAAGCGGAGTGCCTCACAAAGCCAAAGGCGTAAAACGTCTCAGAGAGGCGCAATTTTGTGAGTCACAGGAGATGAGCGAACTTCAAAGGACTAAGATCCCGAAGGGCACTTAGGGGCAAAATACCGAAATGGGCATCCTGACGGTGACGATCGAGTTCGCAGTTAATGTTTTAATTATAACTCTTAAAAACAATAGTGATGGCGAAATATAAGGCATAAAAGTCGGGAACATAGGCGCCCTGTGAAGTCGAAATACCCCAAAATATGTCAAAGATCGCAGCTCTGCAGTTGATCAAAGTGCGTCAATAGGAAAAAAAATCACGCTCGCTTCGCTCGCGCTTACTATTTATGTCAGTTCTCTTTTAGTTACTTAGAAAAAATTTCGAGCTCGCAGCGCTCGCGTTTTCATTTCAAGTTTGCTTTTCTGACTTGGCCACTATAGTACTTTTGTTTGTTATTTTATGTACATGATATCCACGTTCAGTCCCACGTAACTATATTAGGGTGCAACTGAGAAAGTTCAACCCTTGTCCCCTTTCGTACTCTGTATGATGAAATCCTTAAATTCTGTATTGCGTAAATCTTTAAATTACGGCATTACTATGAAAAAAATTTCGCGCTCGCTACGCTCGCGATTTTTTTATCTACGTTGTAGAGCTTCTTCCCAAGGGCGCCGGAACTCAAACTCGCTCTACCCTGATCGAGTGCACGGGCCGGCGCTGCATATATGCAAAAGTGCCCGGGGTAGTAGTTAGTTAAAAGTTTTATCATATTTTTTACGACATTTCTTTATAACTCGCAGTTTCAATTTATTGCGTTCTAGGTTGTCATCCCAGATAGAAACTCGCTCAGCACTCATGGGTCCGGATCGAAAGCGCAGTTTTGTACTTTTTACTCCATCACGGAGGCCGTCTAGTACAAGTAGGGTAGGGCAAGATTGCAATAGTTTACTATATCAGTCTTAGACATAAATATTGGACATTCACCCGGCCTCATACTGCACAGGTACCTAATAGCAGGTTGAATTTGTTAGACACAATTAAGTGGTGTTGTGTTACTGAATCGGTATGATTGACGCTTAGAGATAGATGAGATGTGCACACACGGTTTTGATTAAGTCAATGTAAATTATAGACATATCAATCATAAGATTAAAGAACACGTGTCTTCAAATACGATCAATTACATTAATTACGAGGGTTAGCCCTAGAGTTGTTAACTGATCCGGTTTTACTCAAGCGATTTGAATATTACCTATACAAGTATAAAACATTGAGGAAAAATTTAAATGGCCGTATGGCGGACATGAAAAATGTTATGTTGAAAATGTTCTATGAAAAAAAAATCGTTTACCTACCAAATGTTTCTACCTACATAATTGGAACGTTTGAAAAATGAATAATGACGCCTCACAATGTTGCAGTTGATATGTTTGAATAATCAAGTCGGTAAAAATGGACCTCTATGTTTTTAGGCAAGATGGCCTGTCCATGGCTAAAAATGTAAGAACATGAACGGCAATAATTCATTGCGAGTACATTGATCTTATAAAATATGATTAAACAAAAACATCATCATCACATTTAGTAGTAGTAGTAATAGTAAAACACTTTATTGTACCAGAAAATAATACAACACACAAGAAAATGAGCTTATCACTAGAACCAGTAAAACCGCTGAAATCATATCGTGGCAAATGTTGAACCTGAACACTGAAGATTTGGACTCCCTTCAATAGCCTAAAACTCCGCATCATAGTCAACCTTTTTTTCAGAAGTCAGATAATATAGGTATTTATAAGAGTTCCTTATTAAGTTAGAAATAAAAATCGATAATCGTAACAGTGAATATATAATAATAACGAATTATTGTAATTTTATACAGTTAAAAGATGAGTTTGCATTACCCAATGTTATGGCCCACACCATACCTCAGCAATTCCCGTCAACTTTGTACAATGCCACGTCAGCAAATTTTAATTGATCCTATTTTGTTACCAACATTTAGTAATATAATTCGACTTTCGTAAGATATATACAGGATAATTGTTATAATTAAGAAAATATAGATACTAGAGAACCTTAATGACGAAATAAAACTTAATAAAATCTCAATTCATCAACAAAATCTTGGTAACAAAATAGGAATTAATAAAAACAAATTTAACTTTTCCCTTAATTTTTGTACAAAGTTGACGGTAATTGCTGACCTAATAAGTACGTGTTTAGTTTACAAATCAATAAATGTAACACTAATCAAGGCCCATTTTTTACAATTTAAATACCTAAACATGTATTTAACTACCTAAAACACAATTCTATGTGAGACTATAGAATTGTGTTTTTAATTTAAAAAAAAAACCGGCCAAGAGCGTGTCGGGCCACGCTCAGGGTAGGGTTTCCGTAGTTTTCCGTATTTTTCTCAAAAACTAATGTAACCTATCAAGTTCAAAACAATTTTCCTAGAAAGTCTTTATAAAGTTCTACTTTTGTGATTTTTTTCATATTTTTTAATCATATGGTTCAAAAGTTAGAGGGGGGACGCACTTTTTTTTCCTTTAGGAGCGATTATTTCCGAAAATATTAATATTATCAAAAAACGATCTTAATAAACCCTTATTCATTTTTAAATACCTATCCAACAATATATCACACGTTGGGGTTGGAATGAAAAAAAAAAATATCAGCCCCCACTTTACATGTAGGGGGGGTACCCTAATAAAACATTTTTTTCCATTTTTTATTCTTGCACTTTGTTGGCGTGATTGATATACATATTGGTACCAAATTTCAGCTTTCTAGTGCTAACGGTTACTGAGACTGACGGACGGACGGAAGGACGGACGGACGGACGGACGGACGGACGGACGGACGGACGGACGGACGGACGGACGGACGGACGGAGGGACGGACGGACAGACAGACAGACATGGCGAAACTATAAGGGTTCCTAGTTGACTACGGAACCCTAAAAATAGCAAACACGAGTAAAAGCCATTCGTTAGTTGCCTGGATGACATCGCTTTTTAGCGATAAGACCGAATAAGTACATGGTGTTTACCTCTACATCTGTTGCTGTTTTTTTTTTATGGGATAGGAGGCAAACGAGCAGACAGGTCGCCTGATGGTAAGCGATAACTGCCGCCCATGGACACCCGAAACACCAGAGGAGGTGTTGCCGGCCTTTAACACTTTCGAAACCGGGCTCTACGCGGCGCTACGACATTTTCGCTACATACGGGTTTCCCCATGTAATCGGCTACGCTTCTACGAGCGGTGTGCCCGACAGTCGGGTTCTTGGTAGCGAAAGTGTTAAGATGGAAGTGTGCAATAGTGATTGTATTTGACATTCAGCTTCTGTGCATAATATATAATGCTCTGCTGCATGGAGCGCGCGAAATGAAAATCCTTTATCAGACAATTTAATAATTAACCCTATTAATTTATTGAGTTAAAAACAATTAAAGCCCAATCGAAGTTCTGTTATCTTAATCTGTTCGATCTCAAGTTAGACTACCGTTGCATATTCTAGTTGAATCTCTAAGATGATGTTTATAAATAGAAAGCGGTAGCTAAGGGAGGCTTTTATGCCTTAGACACGGAGTGATCCGACCAGATTTATGAGATAAATCGTTTAGATAAAGGTTGGGTTGTTGTTTATTACCTTACGACTCATTATGTTAATAGCCTTAACAATCTTAACACGTTAGATGTTATTATACACATAATTTGAATAGGTATGCTTTTTGTTAGAATTTCAATATTACAAAGTGCGCAGTTACATTTTTTTTAAATTAAGTATGTCTATTATTTCGATTTTAGCTAGTATATTTTTTGATACCTGATATCATTAGTCGTAAATAAAAGAACAAAGGAATCGTAAAAATCACTTCTTCACTTCAGTCACAACAAACCTCCGGCACAGCATTAAAACAGAAGAACAGTATATGTGAGAGTAAACGATTTAAAAGCCGTTTCGTAAATAAATAAAATGCTGTCACGTAAACCGTTGTACGTGAAAACGCGGGCAACGCGTCCGAGCGCGCCGGGGCTAGGGACGCGAATGAGGGGAGAACGCAGCATCCAGCCTTACCCTCCAGCACCTCCCCCTCCTTCGTGTCTGATAACCTGCTACTTCGGAAGTCACTAAACTCCGCCATGAATGTCACCCAGGCAGCCGACTTGTGAAAGAAAATGTGATTTTTATTGAATAGGGGTTGCTGTTGCGCTACTAACCTCCCTTTGTGTGAAAAATCGATGTTATATCGCCTATTAGACGTTACGAAATCGCGAGTCGCGGTTAGCAACTTGAGTTAGGCAACCGTCGAGAAGAAACCACGTTTTGATGCCCGAATTTCTTTCTATTACAAAACTAAGCGGTAATACATAAGTCTGACAAGCAATTCGGTACTGCGACTAAAAGTAGGTACTGAAGAAGATAATGTTTACAAATATCATAGTTACGATACATGACTTCTTTATTACGAAAATAATTACATAATTCCCTATTTATAAGTTATTTTTCTTAGTTATCATCAAAGAGGATAGATTATTAAAGAGCGTTACTGTCAAAGTAAAATGTGTAATCACAGTGCATAGACTGCCATCTTTCGACACGGCTTAAAACTTTTGAACCCCAGTTTTGACAATTTGGCCCATATTCTTAGCTTGATATGTTTCAAAATGTCAAATATTAATATTAGCGCCATCTAGCCGAGCGTACCCCAAAGGTGTATCGCCATCTAGCTCACCGTACCTTTTTCTGTATGGTTTCGGGGTACGTTTTTTTCTTAGACTTTATCTGTCTATACGAAGTTATATAGGTCTTTGGTTATCATTGATCATAAAATCATAATATTTGTTCTTATATATTGCGCATTTGTTCATTTGTTGACATACGCAATTCGATTATTAAATAGAATAATAATATGTTTTGACACCAAAATCTAGAAATAATACGAATTTTTGTGCCTACAGCTAAGCTTAGGTTATTGACCCGTGGCTATAAATTGCAACTAGGCCACTTGACTGATGTCGGTATAATGATTAATTGCATCAGGCGCGACCTGTCTGCGTATACGCAGCCTCCAAGAGAGCTTTTCGTGCTACGCAGGCACGCGTGATTATTGCATCAGCTGCACTAAATTTGGTTTTCAACGGAAACAAATTATACCCAAACGTTTATCAACAAACAAAATTAAGTATATTGGTGATTGGGATATTAAGACGATACAGGAGGGGTCAATTCTCCAAACAAACGCTCTCGACTATTTCCTCCCTGGTTTTTGAAGATAGAGCAATGATTTTTTCAACACAGATTATTATTATTTTTATCTGTGTCGGACCGTTTTGATTTTTTTGATATTGTTATTTTTAAAGCCCATCAAAAATTTCCAAATACGACGTTATTGATTATGGCGTAAAAGGCGTGGTGTTCAAAATTGATGACAATTATCCAAAAAAACTAAACGGTCCGACACAGATTATTTCATTCAGGGACCGGCCCGCTATCCCTTATACGGGGTTTTGTATGGGTATTTCGTTAGGCTTAACTTACCCTACCCTTTTGACGCGATACCCTTTCATTTTGCTTTTAAAGCCCTAACGAAAGCGCTTACCTAAAATAGCCCAATACCCTTTCAAAACCCTTATCATCGGCTCAGCCTAACGCCATAAGGGTAAGCCTTATATTGGGTTTTATTTGCTTTCCCTTATAGCATATCGTGCGAGTTTAAATCCTGTACCACGCTCATAAAGCACACATTACTCCGAACGAAATAACATACGATCGTTACCTACGGCGGCACTGTGTGTGATATTTGCGCGTTTCTGTTTGATGGAAACGGCTGTAGATAAAATAAGGTTCAATTTTCAATACCAAATACTTATAGTTATGATAGGCTCCTTCTTTGCTCAGATGTAACACAGGCAAACGCTGCTTTTTAGGGTTCCGTAGTCAACTAGGAACCCTTATAGTTTCGCCATGTCTGTCTGTCCGTCCGTCCGTCCGTCCGCGGATAATCTCAGTAACCGTTAGCACTAGAAAGCTGAAATTTGGTCCCAATATGTATATCAATCACGCCAACAGAGTGTAAAAATAAAAAATGGAAAAAAAAAATTATTAGGGTACCCCCCCTACATGTAAAATGGGGGCTGATAATATTTTTCATTCCAACCCCAACGTGTGATATATTGTTGGATAGGTATTTAAGAATGAATAAAGGGTTTACTAAGATTGCTTTTTGATAATATTAATATTTTCGGAAATAATCGCTCCTAAAGGAAAAAAAGTACGCCCCCCCCCCTCTAACTTTTGAACCACAAGTTTAAAAAATATGAAAAAAATCACAAAAGTAGAACTTTGTAAAGACTTTCTAGGAAAATTGTTTTGAACTTGATAGGTTCAGTAGTTTTTGAGAAACATATGGAAAACTTCGGAACCCTACACTGAGCGTGGCCCGACACGCTCTTGGCCGGTTTTTTTTATCGGACTTGTCTTGATGAGTACCCGAAGTCTAGCTGATGCTGAACCCTGGCTGCACCTAGGGGAACTCGGGTTTAGTGTAATACAGGCAAACGCTGTTTTCGTCATCGGACTTGATGAGCACTCGAGTGAGTAGTACCCGAAGTCCAGCTGATGCTGAACCCTGGCTGTACCTAGGGGAACTCGGGTTTAGTGTAACACAGGCAAACGCTGGTTTCGACATCGGACTTGTCTTGATGAGTACTCTAGTGAGCAGTACCCGAAGTCCAGCTGATGCTGAACCCTGGATGCACCTAGGGGAACTCGGGTTTAGTGTAACACAGGCAAACGCTGTTTTCGTCATCGGACTTGTCTTGATGAGTACTCGAGTGAGCAGTACCCGAATTCCAGCTGATGCTGAACCTTGGCTGCACCTAGGGGAACTCGGGTTTAGTGAAACACAGGCAAACGCTGTTTTCGTCAGCGGACTTGTCTTGATGAGTACTCGAGTGAGCAGTACCCGAAGTCCAGCTGATGCTGAACCCTGGCTGCATCTAGGGGAACTCGGGTTTAGTGTAACACAGGCAAACGCTGTTTTCGTCATCGGACTTGTCTTGATGAGTACTCGAGTGAGCAGTACCCAAATTCCAGCTGATGCTGAACCCTGGCTGCACCTATGGGAACTCGGGTTTAGTGTAACACAGGCAAACGCTGTTTTCGTCATCGGACTTGTCTTGATGAGTACTCGAGTGAGCAGTACCCGAAGTCCAGTTGATGCTGAACCCTGGCTGCACCTAGGGGAAATCGGGTTTAGTGTAACACAGGCAAACGCTGTTTTCGTCATTGGACTTGTCTTAATGAGTATTTGGGTGAGCTGTACCCGAGATAGAGCTGATGCTGAAACCTGGCTGTACCTAGGGGAACTCGGGTTTGGTGTAACATAGGCAAACTCTGTTTGCGTCATCGGACTTGTCTTGACGAGGACTTGGGTGCGCAATAGCCAAGACAGCGTTGTAGCTGAGCCCTGGCGGTATCTAGGGCAACTCTGGTTTCGGTGCATTATAATATAGAAATATTTCATGCAATGTCAAGTTAGGAATAAAACATAACTGAACAAAAATCCTACCAGAAGTGAATATTAATATCAAGTAGTTAGAACAAATTTATTAATTTACCATACACAAAACACTTTATTTATGTCTAAAAAAATACGTATGTATATCCATTTGAATATCAAAATTAAGTACAGTCGATTTCACTAATAGTAACACAGGGAATAAGGAGAATACTGGAGTTCCAAGCGTCCATAGACTGCGGTAACTATTTACTATCAGACGGGCTGTATGCTTGATTGCCACCAGAAAAGTATTTCTGTTTCAAACGATCTTCATAGAATTCACAACAATCAACAGAAATAGTTTGACAGATTCTATGGTACTACTCAACTCAACTAAGTACCAGTCATAAAGACGAGTCTAAGATATTTCACACGAAACATACTATGAACAGAAAACAGCGTTTATTTATATTGCACCGAACCTGAGTTCCCCTAGGTACCACCAGGTCTCAGCTACAGCAGTGGCTTGGGTACTGCGCACCCAAGTCCTCATAAAGGCAGGGCCTATAACGGAAACCGGGTTTGTCTATGTTGCACCAAACCTAAGTTCCCCTAGGTACAGCCAGAGTTCAATATCAGCTTTACCAGTACTCATCAAGACAAGTCCGCTGACAAAAACAGCGTTTACCTATGTTGCACGAAACCCGAGTTCCCCTAGGAATAGCCAGGGTTCAGCATCAGCTCTACCTTGGTTACTGCTCACTCAAGTACTCATCAAGACAAATCCGATGACGAAAACAGCGTTTGCCTATGTTGCACGAAACCCGAGTTCCCCTAGGAATAGCCAGGGTTCAGCATCAGCTCTACCCTGGTTACTGCTCACTCAAGTACTCATCAAAACAAGTCCGATGACGAAAACAGCGCTTGCCTATGTTACACCAAACCCGCGTTCCCCTGGGAAAAGCCAGGGTTCAGCATCAGCTCTACCTTGGTTACTGCTCACTCAAGTACTCATCAAGACAAGTCCGATGACGAAAACAGCGTTTGCCTATGTTGCACGAAACCCGAGTTCCCTTAGGAATAGCCAGGGTTCAGCATCAGCTCTACCTTGGTTACTGCTCACTCAAGTACTCATCAAGACAAGTCCGATGACGAAAACAGCGCCTGCCTATGTTACTCCAAACCCGCGTTCCCCTAGGAATAGCCAGGGTTCAGCATCAGCTCTACCTTGGTTACTGCTCACACAAGTACTCACCAAGACAAGTCCGGTGAAGAAAACAGCGCTTGCCTATGTTACTCCAAACCCGCGTTCCCCTGGGAAAAGCCAGGGTTCAGCATCAGCTCTACCTTGGTTACTGCTCACTCAAGTACTCACCAAGACAAGTCCGGTGAAGAAAACAGCGCTTGCCTATGTTACTCCAAACCCGCGTTCCCCTGGGAAAAGCCAGGGTTCAGCATCAGCTCTACCTTGGTTACTACTCACTCAAGTACTCATCAATACAAGTCCGATGAAGAAAACAGCGTTTGCCTATGTTGCACGAAACCCGAGTTCCCTTAGGAGTAGCCAGGGTTCAGCATCAGCTCTACCTTGGTTACTGCAATGCTCACACAAGTACTCATCAAGACAAGTCCGATGACGAAAACAGCGCTTGCCTATGTTACTCCAAACCCGCGTTCCCCTAGGAATAGCCAGGGTTCAGCATCAGCTCTACCTTGATTACTGCTCACTCAAGTACTCATCAAAACAAGTCCGATGACGAAAACAGCGCTTGCCTATGTTAAACCAAACCCGCGTTCCCCTGGGAAAAGCCAGGGTTCAGCATCAGCTCTATCTTAGGAACTGCTCACCCAATTAACTCATCAAGGCGAGTTGGATGACGAAAACGGCTTGTTTTTATGTTGACAATTAACGTTTTCAATGTGTAATGTTAATGGTTAATTGTATTGATTTTCGGCCAACACTGTATATTTACATGCATACATACATATTTACATAATTATATTCATACATACATACCTACATACATTCATACATACCTACATACATTCATACGTACGAACGTACATACTGATCTATGGGCGGCGATGATCATTTACCATCAGGCGATCCATCACTTCCTTGTCTCCCAGTTCATTAAAAATAATTTCTAGCCGTGTTCTACTTTTATCCAACGAAAACATGTTTCGTTGCAAAATTAAAAATGGGGCGCATAGTGCGGAGTGGCAACAGCGCATTTTCCTTCCTGTTCTTACAATAGCTTAGATTCATAATCCTGTCTCTTTTACGCAAGGCTCGACTACGCTTTAACAAAAGGGAAAGCCTTATAAATAGCGCTTAAAATAAGGGTAACCCTTATTAAAGGCTTGCAAGCCGTATCGGATAGCGCTAAGCCAATGCACAGGGCTAGCTTTATTGTTTTGCTTAGTTTTTTGTAAGGGCTAGTCAAATGAATGGGCTTGCAGTTCGAAAGGGAGAGTCTCTCGATTGGGTCGTCCTTACGTTAGGGATTCCCAATGAAAGGCTTGTAGCGCGGAAGGGGTTGTCCGGTCCCTGATTTCATTGTTATTCAGATTCTTAAATTTCGTTACGATTGATTAAGTTTTGAAGGAGGAAACAGTCGAGAGGGAAACCTTTCAAACAGTCGAGAGGGAGAGGGAGATTTTTCCGCAATATCTGAGTTGTTCTTAATGGATAATATTTTTTCGATAAATCTAGTTAATAACACTAGTATATTAAACTAGAATTCCCAAATTGTAAGGGGGGGGGCCTTTCCATTTTAGTATTTTCGCTCCTGTAGCGTCTTAAAGAGTTTTTTCTAAGGAGCAATGTAACAGTGTGAAATTTAGGTCATAAATAAATACATAACTCGGGGCTCTCAGCGACAATAAGTCGATTCAAATTTCATTAACATTCAATCTGATTATCCGTTGCTCGCTTTCGTTCACATCAGCCACTCGGCTTTGAACTTTTAAGATATCGCAACCGTAAAATTCTGAATTCAATTATTTTAACTTCCTTTAGATATCGAATTTACTGTTCCTATTCTCATGAACTAACTAATGTAAGTGTGCTGCAGAGAGTGCAAAATAGAACACACTAACCCCCTTATTCATAAACGTTCACTAATGTTATCAAGCCGATAAAGTTCGTTTGTCCCTTTCTATCACGCCAATATGTCGGAAAGGGACAAACGAACTTTATCGGCTTGATAACTTTAGTGAACGTTTATGAATAAGGGGGTAAGTCTTTAGATAACTTACTTACTGTAAATATCCAGAAACCTCCTCCTCCTCCTCTCCCTGTACTTCACACAGCAAAAGGGAGTGTACAAGTTTCTAATGGGTTGGCAACGCGCATGTGACACTCCTTGAGTTGCAGGTGTCCATAGGTGGTGACCGCTTTCCATCAGGTGGACCGTATGCTTGTTTGCCACCGACGTAGTATAAAAAAAACTTTGGTCATCCAGAGGTTAATACGGGAAAATCAAAGGGAAACAAAACGTGAAAAACGAAGACGAAGACGTACCTCGTGGTTCAAGACCTCAGGCAAGATGAACACCAGATCGCAGTTCTGTTGTAACTGTAGCGACAACAGTTGAAATTGCTTCTATGATAGCCAACCTACGGCAAGAAACGCCACCCTAAGAAGAGTTATTTACTTATTAGTCTTTATTGCACATTAGAAAAAATCTCAGTATACGTAAGAAGGCGGATTTAATACTTTAAGGCATTTTCTACCAGTTAACCTCGGATGATTGCTTTTGCAATTTCATTTTGAATCCTTAGGTCCAAAATAGCCCTAAATGCATTGTTTGCCGGACAAGCTTATCTGCGGCGGAGAGAAATTGCATCACTGAGATAATTGCACGAGCGCATAAACGTGTTCTGGCGTCTGATGTGAAAACGCACAACTGGTGACTTGAGTATTTGTGTCTGCATTTTTGCCGTGTGTCTCATCTGTCTCAAGAAACTTACAATTAGCGAAATAATGCATAATGTATAAAGATCGTTATCAGCGTGCTGTATTGGTGGCAGAGTATGGTTGACAAAAAAACAAATACACAAGTATTTAAAACACTACATATACTTAAAAAATTATGAAATATATACATATTTATAATTACTTAGCCAAATTACATTGAATAAATAACAAAAAATTGTTCAACACATTTGGCTGTCAGTCGTTCACGTCGATTAGAAAAAATCCATTTTAAATAACTAAATGACCTTTCTACGTTGACAGAAGTTACAAGAAGGTTTTTATAAAATCTAGGTATTGTGTATCCATACTGTGAATGAAGATACTGGTGGTGATTCGTGCACTTTATTGCACTCCTCCGTGCTCGTCTTACTTCGTGCACTACTTTTGACTTGAACTACTTTAATAACAATTCTAGATAATTAGTCGTATCTAGAGTGCATTTGATTATTTGGATTTAAATAATATAATTACACTTCGCGTAATGTATTTTTATGGCATACATAATTAATGTCATTTGATTTGATTTTTGACGACCGGTCTGGCCTAGCGGGTAGTGACCCTGCCTGCTAAGCCGCGGTCCCGGGTTCGAATCCCGGTAAGGGCATTTATTTGAGTGATGAGCACAGATATTTGTTCCTGAGTCATGGATGTTTTCTATGTATATATGTATTTGTATATTATATATATCGTTGCTGAGTACCCACAATACAAGCCTTCTTGAGCTTACCGTGGGGCTCAGTCAATCTGTGTAAAAAATGTCCTATAATATTTATTTATTTTATTTATTTATTTATTTGACGTATATTGTTTTAAAAATATAGGTGTAATCCTAAGAAGGTAAGTATTTATTTTGTAGTTAAGAACAAAGTGAATATTTAAATGTATTTGTTTTTCTTTGCCAACCGTACCACTTGCCACGAAAAGTGCACCCTGATAACGATCTTTAATAATGTATATAAAAGCGCTGGTAGCCTAGCGGTAAGTGCGTGCGACTTTCGTTCCGGAGGTCGCGGGTTTGAACCCCGGCTCGCACCAATGAGTTTTTCGGAACTTATGTGCGAAATGTCATTTAATATTTGCCAGTCGCTTTTCGGTGAAGGAAAACATCGTGAGGAAACTGGACTAATTCCAATAAGGTCTAGTTACCCTTCGGGTTGGAAGGTCAAATGGCAGTCGCTTTCGTAAAACTAGTGCCTACGCCAAATCTTGGGATTAGTTGTCAAAGCGGACCCCAGGCTCCCATGAGCCGTGGCAAATGCCGGGACAACGCAAGGAGGACGATGATGCTGAATATGTATGTAACTATTCTGCGCACTACATATTGCGCACATGGTAACCTAGCCTGACATGTAAGCATTATCAGCAACCAGATGAATTTAGGGCCCGATGCAAACTGATATTAGGTCAATAGTCCACAAGGTTGGCTAGGTACTTCATGGATCGGTTATAAAATCAGTGTCATAGATTTTTTCTTTTAGAAACGTCACTTTTGATGTGGCACTGGTATACCCGATACCTAATATTTGTTGTGCCTATATTAAAGTTCGAACTAGGCAGATATATTCGTAGTTACAGCAAGATTCCTTCACTCTATACAAGTTAACCGCCCACATGTCCTCAACAAGTATCTAAAGTTATTTTGCTATTTTAGGATCCTTCACTTTAAATTTAATTAATTTAGGACAAGTACAAAATCAAAGTTAGCTTACATTGAATATTTAATTAGTAATACTATAATAAAGTTTCTGTTTACTTAAGAATAACACAAATATAACTAAGGTAAACATCAAACAACGTCTGAATATTAATTAATTTGAATTCTTAAGTAATTATGATATAGTTATTTTCATTTTATGTTATAACTTATCATTATCACGTGTCAGTGTCATAGCTACGCACCGCACGACAACGAGCATCAACCTGCCTCATTTCGACTTCCTTGTTAATTTGTAATACAACCCCTCCCTGGTTTATCCATACGGCTGTAAACCGTAACAACAATGGAAAGCAAGAAATCTCACAGACTTCTAATAAAACAGATGTCGCGTGTACTGTAATATTTTATTCATGAAAACTGGGCATGTCCTAATGACTTGGGTACTTGTGTAGCATGAGTATGAGATTACCGTCTTATTCATAAATTGCAAAGTTTTGTAATTCCAAATCCTTTTCTTACCAGCACA
This sequence comes from Leguminivora glycinivorella, assembly GCF_023078275.1. Lineage (NCBI taxonomy): Eukaryota > Metazoa > Arthropoda > Insecta > Lepidoptera > Tortricidae > Leguminivora > Leguminivora glycinivorella. The sequence continues at coordinate 18,363,321 of NC_062974.1, read as the reverse complement.
AATGTAGAAATTTACACATCGACAAATGCTTATCAAAAACTTTACTTCTTTTGGCTGGTGTTTTAGAATAAGTATCTCTTCTTTCGTATTCTTTAAGAACAATCACTATACAATTATGTTTTTATTCATAAATTATTTGTATTTGTATCTTTGATATGTATTTGTATCTGATTGATATATTCTCAGAACGGCAAAATATTTTTCTATTTGCATGATGTATCATCGATCTAAGCCTTAATATAACTTGTAATCATAATCATAATCATCATAATCATAATATTTATTTCTAAGAATATGGTAGGTACAATTGAGATATGGTAGGTACGTTTCGTTTCTCAAATAGGTACCTATATAAGGATTAGGCTATGTAAGAGTATATTGTTTGTACAAGTAAATTCTAAGAGATTGTATTTTGTAGAATTGACGCGCAGAACTACTCTAACTCTGTGGTATTTTATTCGTATATGTGTATATGTCTATGTCTATGAAAATCCCGCTAGAATTTTCGGCGCACGAATTATGAAAGGGCTGTGATATTGCCCGGAGTTTACATTCGAGATAAAACGTCGAGCACGACGGGCGAACGGATTTACAGCAACTAATCGCGACTCGCTGGCGTTTAATAAAAATCATATTCGATTTGCGCGGAAAAATCTTTAACTGACTAAACGTTATTGGTTTTTGCACGAACAAGTAAATATTTATTTTAGACAGTTTCACACTAATCCAGATTAGTAAATAGTGATCGAGAATTGTCGGAAGGCTTTTTTGAAATTTATTCTATACATACTCGTATTATAGTGTCTGAGAATCTCAGGCATTGTCATGCAGTTATTTCACATATTAATAAATTGCTGTTTGAGGAAGGTTTAGGTGTATAATTTGTTATGATTTTGTGTAACGCATGCAATGCCAGGGCGGTGGGCGTACATATGTATAAAAGTTATAATGGAGTAGTATTTTGTAAAATATTTTTTATACCGTAAAAATAATGATTAATGAATTAAACACATTTTGAGCACACCTCCTGCAGAAAACAAAAAAAATGCATTTAAAATTCATTCTAAAGACACATTCGAGATTTAGGAACTATTCTTTTTTCTCGCACTTTTGCTTGTCACCTACAGTCAGCTACAATGTAAACGAAACAGTTGGGTTTGTCCAATAAAGTCCTGTGAGTTAATCCCGGGTTCTCCCTGCAGATTAGTAGGGAGTAATCCGGAGATTTCAACCGTCAGAAATACAAGTGAAAGAATTTTTTTTTCATGCTATCGAAATATGTATTTCAATAACAGGAATTGACAGCATTGACACCTTGATTCAAAGTTCAGTTTAAATGAGAGTCGGATGACGACTGCGGCATCATTACAGTTGCAAGGACATTGCTGTAGCGTTGACGCGGGCGTTGTCATACACTATGAATGAAGCACAGAATTTCGACCGCTATGCGTCGTCCTTAAATACTTAGTTTTGTTGCTTACTGTAAAGAGAACAGCGCTACCAATTACTAGAACCAAAAATTACATGTGTACATTTTCTTTGACATGACGCTATATGTACTCGTATTCTAAAACGTCAATAATGGCAGAGGCTCTTCCCATTGAGTAACCGAAGTCGTTAATGTATGTAACAATGCAGTATGTTATACTATTCATTAATAAATTATTTGTTAAATTTAAAGAGGTGCTGCAGCAATTAACTGATTTCTTGATTGTCTATCTAGTGTAGACTATTTTCTACGTAACTGGAAATGCAGTTTTGGGTCGCTTCATTCAAATTATTGTAACGGTTTACCGCAGAGTATGAATACTCTCAGTACCAACCGGGCCCCCATTTTCCAAAACACAACTAACAGTGGTCAATGTGTGAATTGTAAAAGGTGTAAAAGTTTAAGGAAAACTCGAGCTTCGTGTTAGACCGCTGAAATACACTGTGCTAGCTCTATCTGTTTTGTAGTACTATACCTATTTGTGAAAACATGCAAATTTGGATACCCACTCATTGTTCAACATTAATTGCCAAGAGTAGCAATGAAACTTGAGTAGTTTCATATGCTCTGCCTTACCCTTTTATGGGATACAGGCGTGATTGCATGTATGTATGTTCAAAATTTATTTTTGACAAAAGATCTTTAGCATATGGTCGGGGCCATATGGTGAAAACTTTCTGCTTAATTTAATTGAAAGAGGTATTTAGTTATTACTTCGTTTATAATAAACTTCAATAAGACAAGATCGTCTGATTGTACTACAAAAGTACAAACTTCATCTGACAAATAACATAAAAAACAAAGCTGTATAAAGTACCAAAGATCCACGGGCTGGAAATGTCTTTTCCAGCAATTTGTTCTAAGATCGCGGAGCATTGGCTCCGACACTCGGTCCCCGCAGATTTGCTCAACGCTCCAAGTACTGGGGACGCTATTGCACAACACCCTGCATTTTATGATTAAGCACTGAGACTTGGCACAGATTGTTCCTTGGGTGGCCCTGAGTAGATAAAGATCGGGAGGCATCGAGAGCCCCCCTTAATTTAGGAGGGAAGAGGGGGGGAAGGCTGGCGCCACCGCGCTTCCTTTGAAACCATATTTCTCTAAAACTATACAAAATAGGGCATGCGATATATCATTTTCGGATAAATGAAGGACGAGGGATTCATTTTTGGAACAAAAAAAATGTATTTTACAACAAAAATACAAAATAAAATGGGAAAATCTGAAAACGAGATTTTTTTTTATACATATTATTGCACGTTTTATGAAAACTGTAATGGTTTTTTCTAAATATAAAATATTATTTAATAGCTACATTTATCTAGTTTTAGAAAATGTATAATTTGTTATAGAAATATATTATAGAACGAGTGATAAAAAATAATTTACATCGCCCGATAGGGTGATTTGAATGCTCATTTCAATAAGTTTTGTCAATGATTTCAGGTATAATCACTATTTTTAACACACGAAAGCCGTAATCATTGTAGTTTATGGCTATTTAGTGATTAATGTACTTAAAATAAAAAAAATACAAAAATTTTAAAAAATATTAAAAAATATTAAAAATGTGATAATTTTTTTTACATTATCCTATTTTTTTCTTTCTACAGAATATATATCTAAAAGCAATAAATATTAATAAAAAGCCACATTTATACAGTTTATAAAAATATATAGTTTGTTACATAAATATATTACGAAACGCGAGATAAAAAATAATGAAAATGAAAATTTTAATGTTCGGGTCAGCTTGCACTATTCGATGAGGTGAGGTAAAGGTACTACCCGCTATGCAGTGGAGTTCGTCTAGTAATACAGAAATATACTTATTCTAATAATGTTTACACATGTAGGTATATCACGACCCAGTACAGAAAATTGTAAAACTCCTATAATACAGTTTATTTTGATTGTAAAATAAAATTGCATGTGACTTATATTGCAAAAAAAATGTCTTAATCACGTTCTCCTCTCCTAAAGCAGTTCTGCATGCATAGGCTTGAAGATTTTTTAGTTTACTAGCAGAATTTAGTTACTTCCTTTGGGCCCCCTTAAATCGGTTATACCCATCCATAAAAGATAAAATAAAAATCGTCATATTCTTCCTTTCAGTATCAATGATAGTTATTAATAGTGCCATAAAAAATAAACTAGATTCGTATTAGCATTAAACATTAATGATTTTTGAACTAAGACATTGCTTTTGTACAAAGGAGAACCTCAAAAAATGGTCTGACGAAAACATGTGTATCGGGGCTAGTACTCAAGGCTCTCAAAAAGTGTAGCTATTTTGAGTTATTCAAATAAAACAACATGAATAGTCTGAATTTAATTATGTATATATCACAACATCCACTGCATAAGCACATCAGCTCCGAACATTTAATTTAAAAAGTCTTTTTTTACGGTTGCACTTTACGCAGCACTGTTTTTTATTACACCTGCATCCGACAATTTCGAGGCATGTTTCTGCAGCAACAGGCAACGTTGCGGGCAAGTAGGCTCCCAAATCCCAATTGTTACAGACTTTCGTCCAGCCACAAGTAGCAAATAATGGCAAATTTTGAATTGGGTTTAGTTGACCCCATAAATGGACAGCTTGATATACCTATAACCCTTACAAAAATGGTGCAAGGCAGCTTTTGTCGGTGAAATGCTGTTAATTTGGCGGTCTTTTTTGGTTAATAACTATTTTCGGCACTCGTTAACCAAAGTACAGGACGCAGATCTGGAATAATAAATATGTCAAGTAAGAATTATCCATAAATTATGCAAATACTACTATTTCACAAGATGTATTAGGATCAGATGTATATATCTGACCTATCATATCAATCGATCATTTCATGTAAAATAAATAGTTAAATTCAGACTATATAGGAGTATGTTGTTTAATTTGAAGTACTCTAAATAACTACACTTTTTGAGAGCTTTGAGTACCTACCTTTACCTCACCTCATCGAATCATACAAGCTGACCCGTACCGTACATCAAGATCGCCCTGCCACGTCACTTTCATTATTTTTTATCTCGCGTTTCGTAATATATTTATGTAACAAACTATATATTTTTATAAACTACATAAATGTGGTTTTTATTCATATTTATTGCTTTTAGATATATATTGTATAGAAAGAACAAAATAGGATAATGTTATAAAAAAGTTATCACATTTTTATTTTTTTTAATTTTTGTATTTTTTTTATTTTAAGTACATTAATCACTAAAATAGCCATAAACTACAATGATTACGGCTTTCGTGTGTTAAAAATAGTGATTATACCTGAAATCATTGACAAAACTTATTGAAATGAGCATTCAAATCACCCTATCGGGCGATGTAAATTATTTTTTATCACTCGTCTTATAATATATTTCTATAACAAATTATACATTTTCTAAAACTAGATAAATGTAGCTATTAAAAAATATTTTTTATTTGGAAAAAACCATTACAGTTTTCATAAAATGTGCAATAATATGTGTAAAAAAAAATCTCGTTTTCAGATTTTCCCATTTTATTTTGTATTTTTGTTCTAAAATAAATTTTTTTTGTTCCAAAAATGAATTCCTCGTCCTTCATTTATCCGAAAATGATATATCGCATGCCCAATTTTGTATAGTTTTAGAGAAATATGGTTTCAAAGGAAGCGCGAAGGCGCCAGCCTTCCCCCCCTCCTCCCTCCTAAATTAAGGGGGGCTCTCGATGCCTCCCGATCTTTATCTACTCAGGGCCACCCAATGAACAACTGTGCCAAGTCTCAGTGCTTAATCATAAAATGCAGGGTTCCCATACAAGACATAGCAATAGCGTCCCCAGTAAAGAGAAGATTGAGAACTATAAACGCGGGCCGCTCTTGTGGATTAACTCGACTCGGGGTTTATTTTCTATGAAAAATTTCTAATACACGCGGACCCGATGTGATGTTATATTTACGTTTATTAAATACCCATTTCAAGAAAAGGGTGTTTTATAGTTAATAATATTAGGTTACAGCCAACGTTTTCACGCACATTGCCATCACACACACATTTATCTGATATTGTAGTAGGTAACCATTAATATTAATGGTTCCTCGAAACATTATTAACTAAATTTATAGATTTAGTTTTGAAGTAGGTACCTCCTTTGTTCGCATTCAAATGGGAATAGTACAAAAGGTGTAACAGGTTTAACTATTTCAAACGAAATGTATGCGTCGACCGATTAGTCAATAGTTCAGTTCATTAAATTTGTGAAACGTTTCGGTATTAATTAGCGTCAGAATATTAGCATACTCGACTTTGTATATAGATATATTTAATATCGTTCATAACATAATGAATCTATAATGGTCCGCGTTTATTAGCTTCATAAATATATTATATCTAAAGCCAGTCAATAACATATAAACCATTTCCAATCATGAGTATTGCTCCAGTTAATAGTTATTGGGGTTTTTGAGCTTAGCGAGTAGCAATAATACTGTACAATAGGTCGAGAAATATCCCCCGATAAGAATCCTCCCTCTACACGTCATGCCCTACATTGTAAAGATATCTAACGGTCTACAAATGGTGAGCACTTACTCTGCAAGCCTGGGAGTGGACGGTTGACCGACTAAACTGCAAATCGGTTCAACGTTAGGATGGATGGAATAGTAACTTCAACAAAATTCCAATTTTGTTCGGATTTTCGCAGAAAAAATGTTTGGAGTGCCGTTTGCTCAATAAGTTAGTTTCACATGGGAATTGGCGCAGACTGAACAGTGGCCCACGATGAAAACTCGTTCAGAAAGAAGTTAGCGAAAAAGATTGGTCGAAGTACTATGTGTTAGACTCGGGGACAAAAGTTGGCCCTGTCAACATGAGGCTAATGAAAAGCGATGCGCCGCTAACGAAGACGGAGCGCGGACTACTCCTGGAAAGATTAACTCTCTGTGAATTCCGTATCAAGTTCCAGAAGCCAATAAATTGCGCGCGACACGTTCTCGAATGGAAATGAGTTCGAAAAACTCGCGTCAGCTAGGAAAATATTGTTTGTTTGTCAACGTGATACGGGCTCCTCCGCGAAGTTGACAAACGTGATGAAAAAAATATTGGAAAAGTTTTTGTCGCAAACTCTTTAACGACCGAGGGCAAAGATATCGCAGACGTGCTACGAACAGCCTGTGACAATGTTCTTTTATTACGTTTCTGATTATTTCATATCTTGCATTCGTTGAAGTTTCATAAAAGCAGACTTTAGTCGCATCATAAAATTTGCCGGCTTATCTTGTCGGTAAGCGGTTGTTAAAATTACGGTTTAACCGCCGACCGCTTATAGCCTAAGACCGGTACGATATTTTTGAAAATAATTCTATAACAGTAGTTTTATTTCATATACAGCGCTTAATCGCAATTTAAAAAACCTATATTTTCGAATCCACCAATAGTTTGGAATGGAAGATATTAAAAAAAACTACGCCTAGAAAATAAGCGTTTTCTTTCAGCAAAATACCTCACAGTAATTTAATGGTGGAAACATGTAGAAAAAAATCAGTTTTAAGGTTTACAACCCGAAGCCACCTAAATATATGACGGGAAATAAGACTATTTTTATTGATATAGAATTTTTGAATTTTGTCTAACGTGCTCTAGAGCTGATATAATAACAGATATTTTTAAGCAGAAATCAATAGCACATAATTTTTCAGATATTTAACATATAAAAACCACCAATATATTTATATGGAAATAAAAAAATCTAAATATTTGACCGGGCAAATTCGAAACAGATAATAGTACGAGGTTGACTTTTATTGTCCCTATTTAACAATATTAACAGCATGATAATCCACCCAATAAGTTTGACCTTTATTTAATACTTTAATTTATTTAATATATTTACATTTTTTGCGTGGTTTGGTTTGGACCTTAGTGTCTTACATTTAGGAATCCATATGGCAAACCACCACGCCGGTGGAGCTGAGCCGAGGGTAGGTGATGAGCCGTGTCGCATGCTTTTTATTTTCTGTTCTTCTATTACACATTAACGTAAATGAGGAGGCACACTGACATTTTACCCCGCCAGGCGGCGCCTATGCATGTCACTGTCATTCATATGTGAGAGAGAGAAAAAACATAATTATCAGCTTCTCGCTCTCACGTCTCACGGACTAATAGGGTGGCGCCATCTGTCATATCCTTTGAGTGTTCCTCCTCATTACATGCCTGTTTCTACATAAGTAATATTTTAAGTAGATTAAAAACAGACGTTTCCCACCGATAATAAAGTCCAAAGTAATTAAAAAAATTACACATTTATTTTAGGCATGCGATTTGACAGTCGTCGAAAAGAGTATATACTTGTCAGTACATACATCTATCTCACGTTTTTCTCTTCTACCATTTGACAGATCTCCGTCATCTTGTGAAATGTATTCTTCCATTCTTCAGAACCGTTGAAGCAACGCTTGTTACAAACACGCGAAAGCTATGCAAAGTCTAATTTCGACCCATATGTCACGGCCAGGTATAGCCCCGGCGATTATCGTTAGACTTACAAGCCACAGGTCACAAGTTCAAATCTCAGTCGTCGCATACGTTTTTACAGCTTTTTTAATTAATTTTTTAAGGTTTTATTTATATTATAAGTTGATGAGTACAAGCTACTGCAATGACATTAAATACAAGGACGCACAATTCATAACAAAAATGTTTTAAAAATCTGGGTCTAAATTGCATTTATAACATTCTTGTTGATGCTAATAACGTTAACTTCTTATCTGCTTAGGAAAAAAATCGTTCATGTCATAACCAACATAGTGTATAAAGACCTAAGTATCAAAATTGCAAATGGAACTGCCACACACTAAAAACTCTTTATCAAAATACCTTTTGTCATAATATGCTCAAATGACTTATATGTCAAAATTAATTGCGAACGAATATTGAACGAATGGAGCCGCTACCAATATATAATAAGTATGTAGGTATTAGATATTTCCAATTTATTCCATAAATATAAATACCTAAAAAAGGCCGCAATTTTACTTCTTCATTACATAAACTTTAAAAATACCCTACTGTATCATCTTTATCTTGGTCACTTGTACTCCGTTTATTACAATAAATGTATGTAATGTATGTATGTGTAAAATTCCTGAAATAAATGTCATATCTTGTTGTCACAAAGAAAAATTTACAAGGCTTCCAAGAATCTCGAGCTGGAAGGATACAAATTAAAATATTTTCTATGAAAATAATTAAATTCGACAGCAGACAACCCAAAGGTTTATCCGATTTATTTATTATAGGCATTTGTTTTAAATTAAATACCAGTGGTTCTGATCTGATAGTGTGGGATATTCTTTAAAATTTATTTTCAAAAGGAGATTTAATGTTGGTAATGCCATTCAAATAATATTAGAAGTGTCTAATACGCGAGTGTTCGAATTTAATTATAGGATAGCACATATTGAAAGTACTGTAATATGGGTACAAAAGCCTGCCTATTGAAATATAAAATACATAGCAAAAAGTATAGAAAGGACCTACTTTTCGACTTTTTATTTACACTACGTACCGACCATACAACTGACTCTAATTAATCTTGGTATTAAAAAGAGTAAAATGTAGTACGTTTTTCCATTATCCGATCCGATATCGGATGTCGGACCGATATTCCATACATTACAGGCGGAATCTTGGATTCTTCTATTGATATCCTTCCGACATCCGTTATCGGATCGGATAATGTGAAAACGGTCTAATAGCGCCTCAATAGTTTTTGTTCCTTGAAAGTCATTAATTTGAACAAATAAAATTATTCATTGAAATCTATACAATTACAACGAGTATTATAATGTATAATACATTCATTTTGTAATGTAATCCAAAGAAATAACTTATAAGAAATATATTCTACCCTTTTTGCTTGTTTTCTGATTACTATTTAGCCAATTTTTCATTGACTCATACCATGGACTTTCAATAGGGACTGAGCTCACACTTTTTTGCCATACTAAATTGAACTTTATCACCGGTGCAGAAAGGCGTTCTTATCAGACTAGTAAAAGTGTGTCCACATGAGAGGGTCAAAGTTGGGGCTGGTGTCCCTCTCGCACCTGTGACCAGTGTTAAAGAGATTAATACAGTAGTAGTATTTTTACCTGTATGATAACTAAGTTTATAAACTTCTTAAATAAAATTATTTTTGTATTATACCTTGTAATGAATTGGTAAGTCATTATTATGAAGCCATAAAACCAAAGATTTGCGCAATTAAAAAAAACCTTTAATTCGGTATTAGTAGATTTGGTAACTTTGAATATTGACTGGTATCCCCAAATAATGACAGTGATGACGTCATTCAAATAATTTTGACAGTGGCAATAAGTGCGAGAGGGACACCAGCCCCAACTTTACCCTCTCATGTGGACACACTTTTTGGCCTAACAACTCAATCTAGCTTAATGATATATAAATCTATTAGTCATACCGGACAACTGTCACCGTACAGTTGTAATCCTTATTACAAGGGCATAACGTCTAGCGATGGTTAGCTAAGACAGAGTATTGCGGTTAGTAGGAACGACGCACGATGTTGAACCTTAGGTTACCTTCAATCAATACTAATACTGAAAGACAATTTTTAAACTTATTGCATTACATGTGTCTAACAAAATTTCAATGAAATGGGTTGTAAATCTAATACTAAAAAATAAATATTTAAAAAGAGAGGGTTTAAAAGGACGTAAAAGATAAAAAAATAATAACAAGAAAAAAAGATTTCCACTGCCGAGGATCGAACCCACGACGTCAGGTCAGGAGCGCGCCCATCGTCTTACGCTACTATAACTGAGCTATTTAAGCGATAGTGAAGGTGGCGAAATATATTATTATACCGCGATGTAATGAAAATACGAATGAATAACTAACTTTTGAAATAATGCAGAAAATGACATCGTCAATAGTAGAGCTGGAAGGTAAATGAAAAATATGAAAATACTTCTTTCAGTACAGATTTTAGCGCTCCTTGGCGTGCATTTAAAGGTGGATTATTTTTTATACTTCTTTATTTTGATCTTAACGAAAAGTCTGTTCCAATTTTTTTGCTGATATAATTTTTGCCCTGAATGTTATTCTGAGCTAGTAAAATACTGAACTTCCGTTTTGTTTTTAGGGTGGTTTCAGTAGAAATAGTGTTTCAACACATAATGTAGATACAAAACAACCATAACTTCACTTGTCCTATTATTGCTTGCGTCATAACTAATCTAATTACTCCGCTTTTTGCTACTACGAAGTATCATTCACAAAAATAGGTGGTTTCTTAATGTGTTATAAAGATCATAAATTAAAGTAGTCGAATTTAAAACAAAAGTCCTGATACCATTTTCGCCTGATTTTTAGTGAATTAAAATAATCTTTTTTTTATTATATTATACGTTTCTTGTCACAAATTTTGGTGGCTTAACTAAAAAAACTGTACCAAATTACCAAACTTAATTTTTGGTGAGATAAAAAGTACTGTTATAGAATTAAGTTATTTTCCCAGTAGTAGCAAGACCGGATAGCTCTTGGGGTATTAATAATAAATATAAGTCGGAGTAATACATGACCGAATTTCCGTCGCTGATAGTGGTATCTAGGCGGCCATAGGTCACTGCGACAGTAGCGCACTATTTCCGTACGCTGCACGACGACGATAATGCAAAAACATTCTATAATCTCGTGGGAGAGTTTAAATGCGACGCAAAAAGATAACTCAATGTTCTCGGCAAGATAGCCAGCGATTTCCGATAATCGATAAAAACTTAATTGTCGAGCACGTCGAGTATGTTAGAAAATAATAAAAAGATTACTCGTAGACCAAATAGACTAATGACAATCCATGTTAACATATATTATCAACACTTCAGTTTGTTTATCACACCTAATGTTATTGAACACAACAATTAAGTTCTTCAATTACTTTACGTAGGCAGTATTATAAATGAAGTTCAATTTACGACCAATAAATAGGTATGGCTTCTTTATTTTACACAGCACTGCACTTAAACCTAAGTAAGCATTTTACGGTGTGAGTGTGACCTTTCAAATCATAAAGCTAAAAAGTGGCGATAAAATAACAAGGCAGCATTATCATATCTCTGAAGAACAATCTCTTTCAGAATGATATGAAAGAATTATGATTTTAAATTACGCAAATACTGGTGGGGGCGTTATATTGGTCACAAAGGAGAGTTCACTTAATGCCTCATAATGGTGCTCACTGCTCACGGGGGCACTGAAAGAAAATTAATTTATACGTCGGCCCGCTTAGAAGAAAAATTACAAAAGGTAATTAAACAAGACGTCCTTCTTCATTAGCCACGCTCGGACGCCCTTTGTTGCGCCTAATAAATTTATATTTGTGCACAGTAGGTGTTGGTTAACTACCCACGTCAGTATAAGTAATATAAAATCACTCGCCTCTCACCGGTGACTGGTTTCGCTTTGTTTTCGGTCACTGTTGACTGTTAGACGGTGCGGTACAAAAAAAACTCTTATCCCAACATACATTACTAGCGACCCGCTCCGGCTTCGCACGGGTACTATACCTACATGTAAACCTTCCTCTACAATCACAGTCACTCTATCTATTAAAAAAACCGCATCAAAATCCGTTGCGTAGTTTTAAAGATTTAAGCATACATAGGGACAGGGACAGAGAAAGCAACTTTGTTTTAAGACTATGTAGTGATACAGATATAGTGCGAAAAGATTTGCCTTCGTATTGTTACGAAAACGTACGAACGTGTCATGCTATTTCAGTCAGCCTCAGTACAAGATGTACTGACGTTGACTGAACTAGCATGACAAATACGAACGTTTCCGGAAAAATACGATGGAAACCCTTTTGCCACTACATCTGTATACGTATGGAGGTACTTATACTAGAAAAATAAAATATTTAGCTATGTTTTAAACAAAATTGTTACATATAACACGTAAGGAGGTAAAAAAACATACTTTCAAGCTAAAAGTTCTGTGTAAAAATACATAGATATAAAACTTTTTCAATGTTCATAAATATCAATAATAAATTTAATTTATTATTAAAAGTAAAAATACATCTTTGTACGTAAATGTGGCGCGTTATTACCAAAAACATGCTGATTTTGTACAAAAGCTGCATTGAAGGAACAGAGTGCAGCCGCCAGCGTGTTTGCGCTGTTATTAATTAATAATTAATTTTTCCCCTCACTAGCTCGGAAACACGTGTTTTGTCCTTTAATACCAGTGGGTAAAAACGCATTTTATCCACTAGTGGGTAAAGTAATTTTACCTTGAATAATGTCAAATTAACTGCTTTAAAATTGATAAAGGTAGGTGAATCTAGTAATCAAGATGATTTACCACCTGTGGAAATACTGGAAGCAGTGATAAACGCATTTTTTGCGTTGTAATTTCCTCGCTGTAGTGAGGGGAAAAGTTTTGTGTTACACTCGGGTGCAAATGTATTTTACTTCTCGTGTGTTAAAAAACTCGCAAGTTCAGGATTCTGTTCTCGAACCACTCGCTTCGCTCGTGGTTCAACTATAGAATCCTTTCACTTGGTCGTTTTTCAATTCCACACTCGGCGTTAAAATACAACTTTGCCCCCTTGTATCACAAATAACTATTCTACCTCTTAAAAACATGGTATTAAATTAAATTTTATTACGCAAATAATGATTCCATATAGCTTTTATTATCGGACATTATTAAAAGGTACAATGATAACTCCTTCAACCACGTCGGGTTAAAAAACGATATGAAAACATTAATAACTTTTTATCTCAGTTATTAAGAAATAATTGCATAATAAATAATAAGTAAACATTTAAGATTAATACTTAATAGTTGAATAATGTTGGTTTCCATTGCACATCACTTCCTTATTTCGTTTATCATATTAACAACAATAGCAACACAAACAGATTTAAGATGAATGACTTAAACAATGTGTGTAATATGAGTTTCATTGAACCGCTAAGTGATATAATAGCATAATTTATGATTTACATTATAATTAGTATCAATTTTGTTAACATATTGAGTACGTACGAGATATAGACGAACAGACATAGTAAGTATGGTGAAGTAAAAATAAGTTATAAACTATTTACTAAATAAGTTATCTAATCGTCACATTTAATTACTTTTTCAGTACAGATGTTGTTTTTTTACGCACTAGTGCGAGAAGTGGTTCATTATATGCCTGGTCGAAACTACAGAGGCTCATCTGTACTGAAAAACGTCGTACGATACACGTGCGAAAACTTCCTTTTTTACGCACTTGTATCGTAATGTACTATTAAATCGCGTATTACTACATAACTGACCGCCAACGTTTCAGGGACGGCGTTGTCCCCGTGGTCTCGGAGAAGTGATACACCACATTTGATAGTGACAGGTCATATATTATATATACGTAACGAATCCAGATTCCAGACATATCAATCAATATCAGGGGGGCACCTTTCACAGATCGACCTAGCCCCAAACTAAGCAAAGCTTATACTTTAATATAACTAAAAACCTTTTCGTATCAAAACACATCTGTTATTTATGTAAACAATAACCTATTGTATACTGAAGATAATTTCGACTTTTAGTTCGCAGTTAAAATATTGGTTTTACAATGTTTCGATAGCACAGAATAACATTTTTCTGTGAGCTACAGGCGAGTAAACTTGAAGAGTTCGGAGCATGTTGATGCCCCTAGGGAATAATAACACCTTTGTTTGGGTCACATCGCAGCGGAATAAAAACTTCACAAAAACAACCCGTTTCCTTTAGATAATACAACAAATTAAGCTAAAAGCTACTATCTTGATTCTTGAAAAACTATTTTTGAAGACAGGCTCAATATTTTTATCACGATTAAAACCTGTAGATTTTAAAATGTTTCCATAGACTAGAAACTCTATGCTGTTTCTTTCTATTTTGTAAGCTTGAAGAGCTCGGAGCATGTTGATATCTCTAGGGAGTAACACCTTTGTTTGGGTCACATCCAACGGAACAAAAACTTCACAACAGAAACAACCCGTTTCCCAGAAAATAAACAACAAATAAGCTAAAAGCTTTATTGAAATTATATTTTTGAAAACCAAGTTATAATTTATTTTTCATCAATTAAACGTTTCTATATTATAGAATGGAGAGTAAGTAAAGGTGTCCATTTAGATGCAGAGGTTTGAGAATTCAGGTTACAGGTTCCTGGTGTCTTCTGCGCACAAAAACAACATACATTCATAAACTCCAAAAAGGGTTAGGCCGAGCATATGCAGTTTGCGCAAGTTTCAGTTCCATTCTTTTACGTAGCAGCCCATCGTCTACATCACAATTACATCCATATCCCACAGTAGACTTCTACGACAACCAGGCGGAAAAGGGATGGTGAAATTCTTAAACAGAAATTCTTACCAAACGGGCACATAACAAGTATTGGCTACAGCTAGCGTTTAGTATCATGCCCTGTTAAATTGTTTTTTTTTTTTATCTCAAATTAAAAACTAAGAATTAGTCTTTTGTTAGCCGTCTCCTATAATTTTACAGATTCTCGTATCGCAAAAATGCGAGTTAATTCACACTCAAATCCGGTTAGCTTTTTATTCGTAAAGCGGGGGTGCGAAACGTTAAGATAATTAAGCATCTGCTATACACCCGTACAATGGGCGGACATAGCAGGAAACAAAGGGAGAGTTTCATTAACGCAGGGTCCGGCTACATACAATACATATTATGATTAAAGAGCCGGAGATTGTAATCCTTCCTGTGTTTATTAAACCTGTTTATCGGGGAACATGGTTTGTTCTCCTTGTTGACGAAAATACAGGATTTTGTTACTTATCTGTTGTATGATATTCGATATGTAGCGGAGATATAAATAATATAAGATAGTCCAAGATTTACTCCGTATGAGATAGTCTAAGAAAAAAATATATCTCGGAAATATAAAAAAATAATACTCATTCAAATGGCGCCACACGTTTCGTTGATACTTGGTGAGACGGCAATACTGATTATTTTTTACCCCCGACGCAAAAACGACGGGGTGTTATAGGTTTGAAGTGTCTGTCTGTCTGTGGCATCTTAGCTCCTGAACGGATGAACCGATTTAGATTTAGTTTTTTTGTCTGAAAGCCGAGTTAGTCGGGAGTGTTTTTAGCCATGTTTCATGAAAATCGGTCCACTACGTCGCGGTCGGGGGTTTTTCAAAATTTTAATTTTGTGGTTAGGTTATTAACAATCTCAACACATATCAGTTTAAAAATATCGGGTCAAATTGTTACAACGGACGTTCTGAACGTTTTAGTCCTTCGTCTGGATACATCAGCAGTAAATGCACTATGACTACACATTTTTCTTTGACAATAATCAGATGGTTATTGAGTAGATACTCGTATTTCCTTTCTCCCATACTCTGACTACGTCTATCTATGGATCTGTATGTTCAGGATTCGAATCCCGGTAAAGGCATTGTAGATCATACAATACAATACTCTTTATTGCACGCCTCACATAGTTTACAAGTAATGCACAAGAAACAAAAACAAATTAAACAGAGGTAACAACAGGCGGTCTTATCGCTTAAGAGCGATCTCTTCCATCATATTGTACATCGTCGCATTTATCCACAGGGCCAGCCACTAAATCGCAAACAAACGAAACAAAACGCAAAATGATGCGTGAAATTATTTGTAGGCTACCAAAATAAACCTGAATTGTGTTTTAATCTGTTATGTTTCAAATTTGGTATATTTGATCACACTCGTTTATATGTCATTGGTAATGTGTTGATTGATTTACTCGCATGAGTGAACTAAAATAATAAGCCTTCATGCATCTATTAATTTAGTTCATTACCGAGAGATGGATTGGCATTCGTTTGGATTTTAATTATATTTGCATTAGCTTCAATAATATTTTTTTGTTGGTACATAAATATAGAATATTATACTTATACACTTACCCCATTATTCATAAAGTTATCAAGCCGATAAAGTTCGTTTGTCCCTTTCCGACGTATTGGTGTGATAGAAAAGGAGAAACGAACTTTATCGGGCTTGATAACTTTAGTGAATGATTAAATAAGGAGGTTAGTAAATAATGGACCACAATGCATTAAACGTAAATTAATAATAACGACAACAGAAATATCTGTACGTAGTGTACCTATTTGTCTATTAGTATTGTCATCAAACTTTGTCACGTGATAAGGACCGAAATAACTAATGTTTTAATGTTTACTTAACTAATAAGAAATAAATTGAAATAGATATCATACACGAAAGAAAAAACGGCAAGGCCCACTGGTGGCCGAGCCGGGAAATTATAATTGTATTTCAATTTATAATTTATATATAGTAGTGTGACTACTTGGAAAAATAACAAATCAAAAAATATTCAATAAAATAATTTGATTTGTTCCCTAGTTGTAATAAGAAATAATTAATTGTTTCAATACTTTAATTACTATTGGCTTTATGAGTCTCAGTAAATCAGTTTACATAAAAAATCTAAATATATAAAAGAAGAACCTGACTGACTGATATATCAACGCACAACCGGAACCGCTGATTCTAGAGATTCAAAATTTGGCACGTAGGTTCCTTATAAGGTGTAGAGGAGCACTAAGAAAGGATTTTTCAAAATTCACCTTTCAAGGGGTCCAAAGTTTGAATAACAATATTTAGTAGGTGGGCGAGGCCATGGGAAAAAGCTAGTAAATATATATTATAGGACATTCTTATACTGATTGACTCAGTCCCACCACCGGTAAGCTCAAGAAGGCACAATGGAATGGATCAATACACGAGACATCCACGTAAAGCTACTGCGTAAACATTCTAAATTACGAATTTATATACTTTGATAAACAACAAGGAAACAAAACTAAGCCCTGGGTACACAAACGACGAAATTAGGGTGAAATTAACCCTTAAATAGGCCCAATTCATAGCGAGGACGCTAATCTCGCCGGCCGAGCCGACTTTCATTAGCATTTGTATAATTTCATCGGAAGATCTTGCAACGAGGACAGCTGAGGAACAGGATACAGTTTAAAAGCAGTACTACAATGAAATCATATTTAAATAAGAATATTTTTAGGTCATTGCCAGGTTGGAAGCCGGTATTTTAATTTATATTATTAGATGCATAATACATTTAATTTCAATGATTTAGTCATAGATTAAAAGCCGTCTCAAACACGAGTTAGGTTTTGGTGTGATTAGAGCGATTTATGTTTAGTATTAATTAAAATAATTTTTACTTGCTACTTGTCCCTATAATATTTCCTATTGTTCTGTTAATTAAATGTTCTATTTACTTTTATTACATATCAGGTCTAAAATCAAGAAAAAACAACGTATCACAAGGTAGGAATCTGTTCCGTTGGTTTAAATATCGACGAAAATTTTTCCTAAGTAGTCTAACTACTCACGTGATTTGGATTTTCATAAAAGGAGCTCTAAACTGCGTAGGCATAAAATTTGTCAAAGATTTCAATACTCCGCTATGTAGCCACAGCTTCTGCAAGCAATTCAGAGGTGTACGGGCGTTTTCAGAATTTGGGACCCCCCCCCCCCCCCCCCCCAATTAGCGAAAGTTGTTAACAAAAATTAACTCACTGTCATTATTGTGACGATAATTAAGCATGTTTTTTTTTTAATATTGTTATTGTGTTAATTACATAAACTTTACGCGATAATCTACATTCAGAATGTGGAAAAAGTACATTTTTAGAAAGATTTTATGCTTAATTGTCGTCACAAAACTGACAGCGAGTTCATTTTTGTTAACAAGTTTTGCTAATTTGGGGGACCCAAATTCTGAAAATGTTCGTACAAGCAGAGGAAGCATGTGAGTGGCGATGCTGATAAAAAACAGGATAAAACTTGATGAGCAAGTCCTACTGTTATAATGTTGTATTCTGTGACCTTCTCAGATGATCTTGTTCTCGCCACATTTGTCGCCGGGCCCATTTGTCTAACTACCCATCAAGAAAATTTATTCCTGGATTGTATAATGATGTTTTCTGCAAGATAGGTACTTGTGAATTCAAGAATTTCTTGCGATAACGAACTGTTTTCAGATGGCCTTAAATAAATTATCATTGGAACTTAACGCATAGTCACGCATGTACCTTATCTATCCATTTAATTAAATGTTTTAATATTAATGAAATTTTTATCTCATTTATATTTAATATTTGGTACTAAATTAATATCTATGATGTTTAATTGTTCATAGTTTATCCTCAATTAAAATACTGAAAGTTCCCTCTCTCATATTGACTCAAACTAAAAGTAATTTAGAAAATGTCGCAGGCCAAAATTGTCCCGAACTTCTTCCAATTAATGAAAGCTTCGAAATTAGATAACAATGAAGTGATTCAATTAAGAAGTTGCTATATGCTATGGAAATTTGCAGGTCTTGATGGGAACTGCAAGAAATATTTGATTACAGTTTATTCAATAACCGGGCTGGTTAGACCACAATTATCACTTTTGAGAGTATACCTATTTAGTAGCTAATGGCTGCCACGAATTTATAATAGCCATCATCATTATCATTGTAATCAAGGACATCATGAAAAATTTACATACTTTTGTAAGTAGCCCATTGGGGGCGCTGTTAACTTTCTCCATACAATGCATGCCATTTGCCTGTATAATGTATTCAAAGTTAGGTAGCTATACAGAGCTTATTTAAAAAAGAACAAAGTGCGTAAATTATTATTATTATTATTTATTTATTAACTTAAGTGTATACAGCTTATACAAGTACAGTGTCCCACAAAACAGTTTCCACGGTTTGACTGTGGGATCGTGCAGTCTCTACTCTCTTATAAAACAATCTATATCATTAAATACTTATGATAAACTATTTTTATACACAATTTATGAGGTAACTACGCAGCTTTTTACCAAATTTAACTTTGTTGGCTTCCTGTCTGGTGTCAGTGGGCAGGCTGTTGAGTATGTAGGGAAGGCGTTTGTGAAGACATCTATCGCCGTAGTAGTTAGTGACCCTGGGCACAACAAACTTGCCCGCAGACACCGACCTGGTTCCACAAACATCGTTAGAGTGTAACTGGGTATGCTCTCGACTGCCATGGTTGTTATACAAAATTAAATATTTATGCTTATGACTCACCGGAAGAATATTACATATTTTGAACAAATTTCTGTAGTCTTTTTTATTTTTAACCGTCGCCTCATATCTCAAGAAGGACGGTTATCAAGTCGTCTGTATGTTTTTTTTTTTGTTTTTTTTTATTTTTTATGTTTGTTCCTCGATATCTCCGTCGTTACTGGACCGATTTAAAAAATTTTTTTTTGATTGAATGTATATGCATACAGATTGGTCCCATTTTTCTCAGAACCCAGTTCTGATGATGGGATCCTGGAGAAATCGAGGGAACTCCTCAAATCTGAAAGGCATACATATGGTGATTTTTGTGTTTTTAAAGGAACAGCATGCATTTAGGTACGGAACAGTGACATTTGGTGCAGTGGAACTGCTGATGATGGCCAGAACGGAACTCTTCAAATCTGAACGGCACGCTTATAGTGACTTTGGTATTTTTATACGAACAGCATGCACCTTCGTCCAGAACAGTGACATTTGGTGCAGTGGAATTTCTGATGATGGTCAGAACCGAACTCCTCAAATCTGAACGGCACGCTTATAGTGACTTTGGTATTTTTATAAGAACAGCATGCACTTTCGTCCAGAACAGTGACATTTGGTGCAGTGGAACTGCTGATGATGGCCAGAACCAAACTCCTCAAATCTGAACGGCACGCTTATAGTGACTTTGCCATTTTTATAAGAACAGCATGCACTTACGTCTAGAACAGTGACATTTGGTACAGTGGAACTGCTGATGATGGTCAGAACTGAACTCCTCAAATCTGAACGGCACGCTTATAGTGAGTTTGGTATTTTTATAAGAACAGCATGCACTTACGTCCAGAACAGTGACATTTGGTGCAGTGGAACTGCTGATGATGGTCAGAACTGAACTCCTCAAATCTGAACGGCACGCTTATAGTGACTTTGGTATTTTTATAAGAACAGCATGCACTTACGTCCAGAACAGTGACATTTGGTGCAGTGGAACTGCTGATGATAGTCAGAACCAAACTCCTCAAACCTGAACGGCACACTCATAGTGACTTTGGTATTTTCGTAAGAAAAGCATGCATTTAAGTTCAGAACAGTGACATTTATTTAGTTATGTTTGTTAAGCATATTGAGTTTTGAAGTCAAAGTTTGTCAAGCTTCGATTTCTTATAATATAATCGGATTCATGAGGAATTGAGGAAACTCCTCAAACCTTAACGGTATACGTATATTCATTTGTGTTGCCATCTAATAATTAAAGCATTAAAAGCAGTTTAAAAAAATACTTACACATTTCTACATAATCCAACATTCGCAAGTAGCTTTCACCAGAACCCGAAAGGCGACGGTTTTTTTTTTCTTAAAAATTATTATCTTTAGTTTTATTACTAACTAACAATTTTAGGAATCTTATTTGCATACATTCTATCTTGTTTAGATTAGTTTTAGTTGTTAATCCGTAACAGTCTAGAGCATAACCAATTATCGATTCAACTAAGGATACATATAAATATTTTAGAATATGCAGAGGTACTTTGAATCTTAGATAATAAAATTTTCCTCTACTTTAAGGCCTAAATATGTTACACACTTAACACGAGAGATGGGATTACATTGGCAGTCTAATATATTATTATGCATACAAGAAAAATTATGGGTTATAATAGGAGTTGACAGGTTAGGTACTTCTAGGTAGGGAGATCGAATGAATAATAGCTTAGTTTTATCAGCATTAAGCACAATGCCATTATCATGCGACCAACGAACTACTGCATCGACATCTTGCTGAACCAAGCGGCAGGTGTCGGGCAGCTCACTCGCACTGCCGGCGCGCAATATGCACAGGTCGTCGGCGAACATGTGCGCCGAGCAGTGCCGCAGCACGCCGCACAGGCTGTTCACGTGCATCAGATAACTGACGGGTCCGGTACAAGAGCCCTGCGGCACTCCACACGACACCTGTCGCTCGTCGCTGAGCGCCGAGCCGACCCGCACACGGTACGAGCGCCCGGTGAGGTAGTCGCGGAACCATTCATCAAATCACGTTAATATCGCCAGCTGAGATCGAAAGTTCAAAGTTCATGACACTTTATCATTGTAATGTTGACTGTCAGACAGTCAAATTAACATATACATAATGTACATACTCTGTTACAGTGCGTTCCTTTTATGTTTACAAGTACAGATAGAAAAGTTCTTACATATTTGATTTTTTACTTTGTCTTCATTTCCATTACTTAAATGACTTATGGTGATGTAATTTAAATCAATATGTCCCTTTATATCTATATTTTATATTTATTTGAATCACAAATCAAATAAATGAAAACGATTTGTCAATCAAACTAAATTAGAAATACTTAAATTGGTATTTAGTTGAACTTAACTAATGTCGTTTCAATGTTGGATTTTATTTTCAAAGACGTATTTCGTAGAATTTACCACTTACTTTCATTTTAGGAGAATTTGAGATTACTCGTTATGAATGGCATTAGATTTAAATTATAATTTTAAACTTTCAATAAAATGTTACATTAATTATTTAATCTGTGTGTGTGATTACCATGTAAGCTTCGCACCACTTTTTCAGGCACATAAGTTTTGGGTCCTGTACTTGCCTGCATGTGTCTAACTGTCTAATGTATATCCACCAGGTAGGCGCCTTTTAACGAAAATACCTCGACGGTAGAATATTTCGTTTTTTTTTCGGCTCTGCTTGGAAATGTGACAATAGTTTTTAATGAACGTTTATTGTTGGTATGCAGTTAGACGAACTGGCCTAGTGTTCGGTTTTTCATTTAGACAACAATAGACCAATTCCTGCGTGGAAAACAGTTCGGTCTGTTTGTTATTTTTAAGAGTTGGTGGTTCTATGAGGATTAACTGTTGATAAAAATTATATAACTTGTTAGTATTTGCTAGCCATGTTCTCATTTCTGCTTTTTGCTACCTGCAACAAAAAGAAACAAATATTTACTAAAAACATATTTTTTTCAGTAAGTACCTAAAATGTTACGATTTCGTAACTTAATGTGTGTGTGCTGAGCTTTTATGAGCGCAATTACATCTTAAACCCGACAAACACCTCTGGCGAGTCCACTTAGTCCCAAAAAGGCTACCTACGCTTTAAAAGCTGTATATTCTTAAAAAAGCTTTAGAATAAACGTTGTTACAACATCCTTTAGAAGTGGGGTTGAAATTTAAAACGGAATTCATTATGAAATTCGGTATGAGCCGTTGTCTGCTAACGTGCTTATGCATAAATGTGGCGTTAACACCGGTCAACGTTTTCCATTTTTGCCTTCTGTCTGCACTTCCAAGAATTTAATTACCGCAGAATACAGTTTGCACGCGTTAAGATACTTTACTTTATTTGTAAAAGCAGATGAAGATAATTACTAGACTACTAGACTGTGGGTCGCTTCAGAGTTCTGAATGACTAGGTAGTAGGTACTGATACAGAAAAAATACCTACTGAGTCCCATCTGTGTTTTCACCTACTGTATAATGTGAATTATCTTTCTTTTAAACGCAGTGATGTTCTACATTTCTAGTTTTGACATAGCACCTTAAATACCTCTTATGCGATAAGTTAAATGGTATTTTATTCCTTGTAACTATAGTCTATTTCTTTTCTCGGCTTCGACGCCTCAAAGCTATGGCTTACTATTTCCTGTAGTTATAAATCAAACTATGATATTTCTCGTAGAGAGCCGCTGCGAAACCCGTCAGGTGCAGAGTCTATTACTTCATGTTCCAGTATTGTTCCCCTATTGCATTGTACCCTGGAAGTGTGATTGTACAGCATCCTCAAAAGAATTCAAGTATCAGAAAGCTACTCTATTTTAACTAGTACCTAAAGCGTTATAAATTATTTCAGATCAAAAAATCGTGTTGATTTATATTTATACTGTTTTGAAGTTCGCTCTTAACAGCTTTGTTTATCCACCGAGCACTTCCTCCTCAACTTTAAGGTTAAAGACTTTGAAAGTAAAAGCAGGGTTCCCCATTAACCTTTGGGACAAGAACGTTACGGGCGAGGGTTTAATGTGTACTATAAAAGAATACGACAAGACATAATAAAGTTATTGAAGCGACAAATAGCACGCAATAGTCGGTTTTTATCGTCACATCACGTGACAAATCTAAGCCCCTATTGTCTACAATATGTCCGCAGATTCGACAACATACACATACAGGCTTGGGATAAATAGCTGACAGCCTTCGTCTGTGTAAGCACGGACCATTTGAGAAATTTATTGCGCGCACTTAACCACAAATAAATTGGCCTGGACCACGTGAACTGCGCTATTAGAGGCCATTCCTTACAACGTGCTGTGCAATCGCGCTACTGTTTCAAGCCAGCAACCCGAGCTTTTACCTTTTAAGAACCCATTTGTTACTTTCAGAATGTGGGTTAATCTAACTAGCTTTTCGGATTTAGGCTTGCATGTTTTACATAAAATTAGGTAGAATTATCATTGCCTATCAACATTGTTACTATTAGGGCAATAATTAATTTGGAAAAAGTGTGGTCATTTGCACATGTTTCGGCCTATTTCTAATAGTTTACTAGTATTATTTTGAAAGCTAAACATAAACAATAGTTTAGTAGAAACATAACTTACCTATTCTTACTTTGGCAAACAAGTTCAAATACGATCGTACTACATGCCTAACTTCTTAGTATTCCCTAGTTGTTGGCACAACTGGGCAAATAGTTGTATTTTTATTCGTGTAATTAGGCCTTATCAATCATTTATCAAATCGTCACGTTTGCCTAATTGATGAATGGTATTTTGATATCGCGAGCGGTGCTGGCCCCGTAGCCGAATGGCATTTCTGCGACGCGAAACGCCACCAAAACGTCGCAGAAAGGTAGTCTGGCTCTGTCTCACCAATACGCAAGAGCGATAGAGATAGATAGCTACGAAAGAGATATTATCGTGAGCGTTTGTGCACTCGGCTACGCACACTGGGGACGTGTCGATGAGGGGGATGACGGATGATTGAGCGGAGACGCTCATGCTGGCTGACCCACTACCACGAGTATTGATGTTTCTTTTTAATACCATAGGAGGCAAACGAGCCGACAGGTCGCCTGATAGTAAGCGATCACTGCGACCCATGGACACCCGAAATACCAGAAGGGTTGGAGAAGGGTTGGAACTCAAGAGCATAAATCAAGGAAAACGTATGTAATCGTTGGTTGTAGTAAGTAACCGTTTGGGGGTGCTGTCATATTCATATTGGTTTATTGCAGTCTGTTTACATGCATTATGTCTAGGACTTATGACTATGTTACATGGACCCACCCGGGTAGGGTAAAGTAATTTAGTACATACTTATAACTAACACTATCTACTCGTACAAATAAATTTTGCTTACATAACATAAATTATTATAATATTCTAACAGTTCAATATTCAGTCAGTCATAGTAAAATTTATGTCAAACTTAAGTTTTTATCAGCATTATAATATAAATTATTTAAGTATAGGTAGGCACAATAAATTTAGGTAACATCATAGATTGGCGTCGTTAAGAAATTCGTTCACGGTGTAGTAGCACGGTGTACTTAGTGTCAATTTCTCCATGCAACGAACATTATTTTGGTGCATTCCACGAGCATGTCATCAATTTGCCATTAATTATTGTCAGACACAAAATCGCTATCTAAGCGTTTCCACAAGCATTATGGTATAGAAGAATAACTAGTGGTATGCCCTTTACGCTAAGTATCCTAGAACGTCATAAACTCATGATAGAAGCTCGAATCCCTGGAATCGAGAAAAACGGTCACGAATCATAATTCTTATATTATGATGTCGCCGTCAGCGGTTACGAATGATCGGTTTGACACGTTTGCAATTTTCTATCGAATTAATATTTTTGCCTCAGCTTATATTTTGGTTACGGTTTAAGTTTTTCAACAGGGATAACTTTATTGGTTTTAATTCTGAATGTATGCCGTTTCTTAACCTCAATTAGTTTCAGTCGTTCTTATTTACTCATAAAGAGAGTTTACTCAAATAGTCTCAGTCGAACTAGTATTTATTCCACTTTTAAATGTCTAAACATAAAGCATATGTACTGTCATAGATTTTTAGTGCTTCATCATTCATTACAGTTTTATACATATTTAGTTGCCTGGAATAAAAAGTGCTCACACATTAAGATTTGACTATCTACTACTACTTATCTAGTACTATCTTAAAGTTCACGTCTAGCTGGAAGAGACGTCACTTTTGACAAGTAGCATAAAGAATCCATATCTAGAGCAAATTTTTGACTTAACTATAACTACTAAAGTTCAAACCGGGCATTATATAACTTGTACCGACCTATCGCAGCCGCAGGTCACTAGGAACATTCTAAACCTCTCATATTTGCCCCAATCGTTTGTCTTTTGAACTAGGTCTAACTTCGAACTATAAGTGCTCAGCTGAGCGTTCTCCGAAGCGTAACTCCGAAAAGTCACTTCTGTTGCCATGTGTGTTTTCGCTTGAATTTTGCTCATGTGACGAGTTGATCTTAAGGTGGCTCGCCTAGGTTACCCGAAGCTCAGGCTGCGTTAGATGGCGTTAATCTGCAAATTACCAGTTTTATTTTTTTTGTGGAGTCGTACAGGCATTTATATACTTTCAATTATGTTTCGCGAACATTTGATATTAAAATTGACGTATTACAACAAACATTCAACTTCTCATTGTAACGTTAATCCCCTTAATGTAGATAAATTTACTATTTTACACTATTTTTAAGTACCACTCACACATACAAACAGTGTTTTTGTATTCCTTCTAGTCGATAATTTCACGCGGCGACAGCTTGTTTAAATAGCCTTGCGGTAAATACGTGCCATCGCATGATTTGCATGGAAGTACTGGGTTCGAATCCAGGACTTTTTCTCTTTTTTTTTTTAATACTACGTCGGTGGCAAACAAGCATACGGTCCGCCTGATGGAAAGCGGTCACCGTAACCTATGGACGCCTGCAACTCAAAGAGTGTCGCATGCGCGTTGCCGCCCCATTAGAAACTTGTACACTCCCCTTTGCTGTGTGTGCACAGCAAAAAGGAGTGTACAAGTTCAAAGGAGGGTTTGAGTTGCCGACGACTCAAAGGACAATAGACGGAACAAATTACATAGTTCCGTAAGTCCTCCCGTCGTCAGCACCCCGCACCGTCGTTGAACTCTGGCAGCCTTACTCACCGGCAGGAACACAACACTATGAGACACTATTTTTTGTTTTATTATTATACATAAATGTATATGTACTCGTACAGTAGTTACTGAGCCTTTTCCACAAAAAAGATTAATTTTTGGGTTCGTCGAACTCAGAATTTCTAACATAATTATCCTAATCTGATATTTCAAAAAATTCCAAAAAGTGATTTTTTTTTCTAATTGTTTATTTTCGATGGAGCAAGGGTATTCAAATCGCTTTTGAAATCTTAAATTAGTAAATGAAAACGCAATAGTTAACTGAGTATCGTAGTGCTTTAAAAACTCAAGTGGAATTTTTTTATCTAATGAGTAATTTCGAGAATATATTATATTTAGCGAGGGTATTAAAAGTTGTGTTTTATATCTCAACTTAATAAATAGAAAATCAAAATGACAATAAAAAAATCAATATCTTCTCTAAGATAAAATTGATACCTTCGGCTCTCCATTCTTGCTCGGTCAATAAAAAATACGAAATTTATATCCAAAAAAAATACAAAAAGTGTATAGAATCCCGGGATTCGAACGTAGTTTCACGGCGTGACAGGCGACTGTTCACCAACGACGCCATTACATAACACGCTGTTACCGACGAAATTAGGCTATACATATATAATTATTAAGTAGTAGTATTAAGTAGATATTCAATTTCTCGTCTTGTTATATTTCTTGCACCTATTAGCTCTTATTGATCTCTGTTTGGCCCAAAGGTTAGCTGGTAGAGAATGCCTTTTGGTATTAAGTTCGCCTTTTGTACATTTTTTTTACTGTGCAATAAAGTTTAAATAAATAAATAAATAATTATTTAGATATAAATAATAATGTCAAATCCATACTAAAATTACAAATAAGAAAGGGTGTGTGTCTGTTTGTTTGTCCGTCTTTCACGGCAAAACCGGAGCGACGAATTGACGTGATTATTTAAGGAGATTTAGTTGAAGGGATGGAGAGTGACATAGGCTACCTTTTGTCTCTTTCTTACGCGAGCGAAGCCGCGGTCAAAACCTAGTTTATTATAAATGGGAAAAGCTGGTTACTCTATAATCTGAAGTGGAAGAATTCGTTGTTTCACCAAAGATAATGTGTGTTTGTTTGTTTGTTTGTCCGTCTTTCACGGCCAAACGGAGCGACGGATTGACATGTTTTTAGGGTTCCGTAGCCAAAATGGCAAAAACGGAACCCTTATAGTTTCGTCATGTCCGTCTGTCCGTCTGTCCGTCTGTCCGTCTGTCCGTCTGTCACAGCCGATTTACTCGGAAACTATAAGTACTACAGTGATGAAATTTGATGGGAATATGTGTTGTATGAACCGCTACAAAATTATGACACTAAATAGTAAAAAAAAAGAATTGGGGGTGGGGCCCCCATACATGTAACTGAGGGATGAAAATTTTTTTTTTCGATGTACATACCCGTGTGGGGTATCAATGGAAAGGTCTTTAAAAATGATATAAAGTTTTCTAAAAAACATTTTTCTTAAAGTGAACGGTTTTTGAGATATCAGCTCTCAAAGTCGTAAAAAGTATGTCCCCCCCCCCCTCTATTTTTATAACTACGGGGTATAAAATTCTAAAAAAAATAGAGGTGATGCATGCTAATTAACTCTTTCAACGATTTTTGGTTTGATCAAAGTATCTCTTATAGTTTTTGAGATAGGTTGATTTAACTGTAATTTTGGTTAAATATTTGCTGCTACGGAACCCTTTGTGCGCGAGCCCGACTCGCACTTGGCCGGTTTTTTTAAGTGGAGATAGTTGAAGGGATGGAGAGTGACATAAATGCTACTTTTGTCTCTTTCTAACGCAAGCGAAGCCGCGGGCAAAAGCTAGTACAGCACGGGTAGCATGGTCGCGCGATAGACGATAAAATATCAGGCCGTCCCTGTCGCACTATTAGTAAGTGCGATTATAGGGACGGCCAGATGTTTTATCATTTATCGCGCGACCATAATTGCCTGCCTGGACCAGATTATATTGATGATAATTATTATTTGTAACCATTTAGTTAATATTGTCTTCAGTTACCGCGATAGTTACTCATGAAATAAAAACTATGAAAACGGATTAAATCGTGTATAATGAATTTACAATTCATCCCGACGTTTCGAACACTACAGTGTTCGTGGTCTCTGAGCTCAACGGGTGACTGAGGAAAAATTACAATGTGCAAAAGCTACCCACATACCTACATACATATTCATATATATAACTATTTAGTTGTTGAAGAAAAACATTCACACAACAATAACATAGGTCAACTAGCTCAGTAAATGTAAGGAAGTCAGCACATTACTAATACTATGCCCACACTATGACCTATGTACCTGACCTGACGTGTAATATTTTATTTTATCAACAAAGGCATAAGAAAGATTGTATTGTATTTTTGTATGAAAATAAAAAATAGGAAAGAAATATAGTAAGTCTTTTTTAATAGAATATTTATTCTATTAAAAAATATAAAAAAAAACTTAATAAATCCAAAAAAAAGTTCAAATTATTAAATCTCCTGCTTCATAGTCAATGCGTTTGACCGAGACGCCATTTCGATTTACATTAGCAGTGTCGAAATACACGATATGTATCTTTATTGACAAAATGCGTCATTATTTCTGAGTCTGCTTGAGTTAAGTAAACCAATATCTTTAAATAATTACTTGTCAAGAGCCAAGTGTCACTGATGACAATGTCAACTAAAAATGCGCGAAATATGACGGCTCTGTGTCTGTACACGAAATTTGGCACGCACATTTTCGTAAAATTAATAAAAAATTCACATGGATTTGTCCATGATTTCTGTATGAAACAATGTATTTCGTTCAATACTGCGACGATGGATAATGTATAGTAGATGTATGCGCATATTTTTATTTAGTTGTAGTGTGCGGTGACTAAATAAATGGTAGATGTTTTTTGTATGGAAAGCGAGCCACCTTAATTGCACTTTGTGACCAAATGTTGGTTTTCCATGATTTATGCACATTTTATTCATTAAAATGTCCCGTTTTATTATGTGGCTGAAATTCAGTTAATTAAAAATACGTGCGATGCTTGTTTTCATACCACGGGTTTGGTTTAATTGTGAGTCAATATATGATAAATACGTTTAATTGTAACTGCTCTAGCCTAAAATTGTTAACATAAATATTTCTGTGTTTGCTTTATCTACGTATCTGTACAATTTATTATATGGTTAACCCATTCGAGCCAGTCAAGCGATAGGTTTGTGTAAATTATGTACCTATCCCCTTTATTGTTTTCAGTCTCCTTAGTGGTGTCTAGTCTCGTTAATTTGCATGCCCGATTTGTTATTAAATAACACACTAACATGCTCAAATGGAAGACATAAAGACGAAGCAGACTAGTAACCAAATCTCGCTAAAGCGGTCATATTGTTCACATAATTTAATTTTTTGGTGCATGTAAACTTATTTTTCATAATGTCAATATCCAGAGAGAAAAATGAGGAATACGTTTGTATTACAAAACAGCCGCGAGCCGTAGTAATTTCTCTTAAAGATGTCATTATGTGTATGAAGGGTGATAAAACTGATAAAACATAAACCTATCAACCTTATCTTTTACATATCTACCAATTGTAAACGATATTTCTGCAGTTATACGTATAGACTATAGAGGTACATGTAGAACTAATCCTAATCCCACTCGAAGATTCAAAAATGCTTGACTTATACAAATGACTCAGGAAATATATTCTATTGGTTACATAAGGCCCTTTGTAATACGTGTTACTGGCTGAATATAACGCGTGATCACTATCAGATACAGTGTATAAGTAAGGGTCTACATTGTCGGGAGTCTTTTGTTCTCCGCGGACGTCGGATGTCAGCAAAATGTGCGGTCAGGCTAAACGCGAATAACCGAGGGAAAATACAGAACGTCTACGCGTCTTCTAGTTCTCAATGTTGGCAATAAACAAGTTTCAATACTGAGAGAATTAGGGGAAATCTAAAATTCAAGTTACTTCCACAGTTCTGTTAAAGCTATTGTGTTTACTTAAACTAGATTAATGGATTAACTCCGTAATAGACTGAATAGCTAGTTATTATAGCTTAGGACAAGACCGGACAGGACTGGGACAAGTGGCGTACTAGAAGATAGGCCTATGCCCAGCAGTGGGCGATAAAGGGCTGATATGATGATGATGATGATGATGATGATGATAGCTTAGGGCATCTTTTGGTTAGGTTAGGTACTTAATTATAACTAAAATTTAACTTTTTAATGTGATTTGGATATAGTATTTTATGCAACAGGCGTTTCATGGAGGTCAAAAAAGACGAGTGGCGTGGGTAACAATTTGAAGCAAGCCGAAAATTGTTATTAAGACGCCACGAGTATTTTTTGACTCAGTTAAACACCGTTGCATACAATACTTTTTCTACGACCATGCACTTACTTTTGAATAGTTTTCTAGAATAACTTTCGTGAAATTCGCACTGTTTCCTATAATCTGTTTCTGTATTTTGACTTCTCTGCAATGTTTCTGCACTCACCCTGTCACTTGCACTCCCCCGCGCCGCCGCTCGCCCCCGGCCGGCCCGCTATATCCCTTAAGGCTAACAATGCTTTAAGAGCTATATCGTATGCTATGCGTGGGTGCGCGGGGCGTCTTTTATGTAGGGTTTTAACGATCTATGCACGACACGGTAAATGACGAATAACAACACGGGAGTAGAAAAAATGTGTATTATGATACAATAGGTATGTAACTAGTAGGCGTTGTAATGAGACTAAGCGATAGTTATAGGGTACACTTATAATGATGTGTTAGAGGGTACCTACTTGAAGTTACAGACAAGAATAAAATGTATACTACAGAATGGAAATGTCTTCGAGTCATAATTACGCCAGACGTGCAGTGTCTAACGTTCTGACGTCTATACTTCGTATCCCATGGTAACAAATTACCTTCATTGAAGATTGTTTTCAGACTGACAAATAATATGATATTTAGCTCTTTTTTTCTCGATATTTCTATAATGAGGCCTTGAGATACCGGAAAAGTATTGATGGTACGGGTAATTGGGGAGACAGTTAACTGACTGTAAATAAATTAATAGAAGAATATAGGTATAGGTTGAGGGAGGCGATGGCTGAGATACGCGCCATACTCGTGAACGGGTGCTGTTTGTGAAGACCGGTCTGTTTCAGCTAATAGGGGCTATAACTATTATATTGTAACATTAATTTTGATTACATTGAGGCACTCTGTTCGGTCCTTGTTTGTTTATTTTCTTTCTGACTCTTGGAGAATACATCTCCAAGAAAAAAATTGGATTAAGTATATCTAATTTTTTTTCTTCTTTAGTTGAGACATCAAGAGTCTTTTACAACTCTAAAATTATTTTAGTTATCTTTTATTTGTATCAGTTCGTTTTTTTTTCTTCATCATGTATAATTTTTCTTTTTTTTAGATGTACTTTAACACTTAGAGACTCTATACATCTCTAACATCTCTTATTAATCATAGTAGCTTTGTACTTTGTATAATTTATTGAAATGAATTTCCATAGAGTAGGTACCTAGTCTGTTAATATTTCTTTTTTTGATGAATACTTTTGCTGATTAAATTGTATCTCGTTTTTTAATGCATGTTAATTATAAGGCGGCTGCGTTCGTGGTCTCACAAATGGTCTCGTCGGAAGATCAGCGCTGACCTCCGGGTCAGCATTATGCTGAGACGGGACCTTTTCGCGATAAACTTATTAATCCCTTGTACGTTTGTAGTTTTAGTAATACTGTTTTTTTGAATATTGTGTAGTTTTAAGTTAATTACGAATAAATATTTTGATTGATTGATTGATTGATAAGATGTAATGTTTTGAAAAGAAGTGGCCCGCCGAGTTTCTTGCCGGTCCCGTAGTGGATACCCCCCTCCAACTGAGGGGGGACTGAAATCTTCTCGAGGCTGAGGCGTAAGGTTAGAGCCGGCGTAGCTTTATTTCACGTTCATAAGCGCATTGTAATATGCCTACTTGGAAAATAAATATTTCATTTCATTTCATTAAAATTCTTACGTTTCGTTAGGTAGACAAGGTCGCAGGGAAATAATCAAAACAGATTTGATTCCCTTCGAGATATTTATACTTTTCGTTATTTCATTTGCTACTTTTGATACTGAGTGTGCTTGAAATACGTTAGTAATGTCATTACCTTATCAACATCATTATTTAAGAATTACATGTTACTTATACGCATACATAGGTAGGTCTCATTCTTGATCGATTTCTTAAGCTTATTCCACTTGTCTCAAATACGACAGGCAAAGATGGCGAAGTATTAAGTGAGCCGATCTCTCAAAAAACATCGGTTCATTTTCCGCAAAACTTACTTTTTTTATACACCCTGTTTTTATTGATTCCGTTAACTTTAAGGGAAGGTTCTTTAGATCAAATACAATAAATTATTCTAAAAAACTAGCGTCTTAACTCTTACGGTTATCGAGTTATTAAAAAAATAAAGATAATTACTGAACACGTGAGTGACAGCCTTTACCAATTCCTAATGTTATTTGTTTTGACATAAGGTCCGACCGAGATCTCGCCTGTCTCGTTGTCTTAATTTATCTCTAGATAAGCCTCTTTTAATCGGATATTTAAATTAGCATTCTCGGTCCGAAAATAGGGCCGAGAAAATGATGAAAAATATTTTTTTGCGAATTTAACTAAAAGTGATATTCAGGGTGGTTCGAACCTAGTTCTCGGATCTCGGTCCTCATTCTCGGCCGAAAATGGGCCGAGAACTCGGTCTCGGTTCCGGCCCACATGGGCCGAGATTCTCGGCCCCGGCCGAGACTAGGCAATGAGCGAATTGAGCGGTGATTGGCGCATTTAAATTTAGCGCGCACGGCCACCCGCTTCCATGACACCCGTTGGTTACATTGCTCGAACAATGTGACGTTTTGATTGGTAGTTTTATCACATTTTAAGCCAATTGCATTTCAAATACTAGATGTAAGTGTTTGGATAGGCGCAAATGCCGCATTTGCAACAGTCGCGTGTAATGACTTGTTTATTGACGTGATTCTTTTAGTTTTGTTGTCATCTAATAAATAATAAATAACTTATGAGAGAAAATTATGATATAAATAACTTAACTAATTGTTGTTTGACTACTGAAACTTGATGTGAATGGAAAGTGTTTACGCGATACAAGAACAGCAGTGGCGAAAAAGTTTTTGTCGGCACCACCAACGAGTGTCGCAAGCGAGCAACTTTTTAGTAGAGCTGGCCAGCTGTATGATGAGTGTCGGCATAATTTAACTGGTTACAATGAGGAAAAATTGTTGTTTTTGTGCTACAACATAGAACTTTTTGATTTTAAGTACTAAAATTTGAAATAAACAGTTTTTTGTGCAAAAATTGTGTTTTTTATTAAATTTTCTAAATTCTCGGTCTCGGTTTCGGTCTCGGCCGAGAATGACTTTGAGTCTCGGTCTCGGTCTCGTTCTCGGCCGAGACTAAAAAAGCGTTCTCGGTCGGACCTTACTAGCTACGTGTCAAATTTAACGGAAAACAAAAAACCACGGTGTATACAGGTGGGCAAATATGCATCCAGTCTATTTCTTGTTAAAATTTTCACCTGAAAAATAAAAAATTCTTTATTCACTTTAACAAATACATACATAGTTTAAGTGTCGGTGCCACCTACTACATCCCTTGAACTCTTGCCCGAAAATAGTGGTCCCTTACGTTTCACATTTCTGCAATAGGCCCTTGCATCATAAATAAAACATAAGTTGGTACACACGCACATTCATGCGGTAAAGGCCACGCACATTCATGCGGTAAAGGCTTAAGAGCTCTTACAATTTCTCGCTCAAATCTCCTTTACCTCGCCATGAGAGGTGTAATTACTCTTGCATAAACCAGGTGCACTTGAAGGAGTAAACCATCTTAATAACGGTACATACTCTCTTTGTTCTGTAACGGGTAATTAGTACGACGCTTCACACCTAATTAACGTTATGGTAGCGTTAAAGCGCTGCGACCCTTAGCAGAGGGTTCACTTGAATTGACAGCTACGCCATCTATTTAAACTAATAG
The DNA here is from genome assembly GCF_023078275.1 of Leguminivora glycinivorella. NCBI lineage: Eukaryota > Metazoa > Arthropoda > Insecta > Lepidoptera > Tortricidae > Leguminivora > Leguminivora glycinivorella. The sequence goes on along the minus strand of NC_062974.1, from coordinate 18,328,403 downwards.
TGTAAGTACCTCTTCTATGTTAGTTTGGGAATTAATGAGGTGTGTGATTTTGAAGTTGCACGCAACTTAAACCCTATACTACATGCCGTCTTGACGGTATAAATGAACCCAATATACCTTTCACCCAATTTGTGAAAGCGTATTTTTTAAATATTTATTAATTTTTAGGATTCCGTAGTCAACTAGGAACTAGGGTATGCAAAAACCGGTTAACTTAAAAAACCGGTTAATAACCGAGACTTTTCCTTCAAAACCGGTTAACCGGTTATTAACCGGTTTTGAGGATTTTTAGTAAATGGCCGTACTACGCAATAATTACCATTACCTTTAAGAATTCTGATGTTGATGATATCGTAGGAGGTATTACTTGCACGATGAAGATCATTTTTATCCAGTTTTTGGAAATTTGGTAAACGCGGAAATTGCTAAAAAAGGCTTGTGTGGTTTGAATGTGATTCGTCAGTTTTGCGTTTTCTAGGCATGTCGCGAAGGTCTACAGCTCCCAGAGCCCCTAGTAATACAAGCAATTGATGTAAGAAAACCAAGATCTCCATTTTACCTTTCTTTTAAAAAATATAGTTTGAAATATACGGTAGACTCCGGTTACAACGACGCTCAAGGGACCGCCGATATTACGTCGTACTAACCGGATGTCGTACAAAACGAATTTCATTTCTTTTAATTAAAAGTAATATCTACATCTCTATTATGTACTAAAACATTTCAATCAATAGGTTTATTTACAGGGTATTATTATCATAGTATTAATACCTTATTTTATTGGGGTGTGTAATGATTGGTATAACCAATGTACCTGACGTGTAAAATTTTATTTTATCAATAAAGGATTGTATTGTATTGTATTATACAATCTATTTTTGGTATAGTAACATTTGATATAACAACATTTGGTATATATTTAATGGATATAATCACTCATTTGACATAATTAACATTTGGTATAACAACAAAATATCTACTTTTATTTTGTATAATCATTATTTCCTATAACAGTTATTTATAATAACCGTTACATGGTATAACTATCTATTGATATACGACTAGTATAATATAACTAGCAAACAGTATAAAACATTTCATGAAGTAATTTTATTATTTTTTGAGGGGATCACAGTTCTAACCTAACCTAACCTACTTTTTTGATAGCAGTACGTATGTTTAAGGGTCACAGTTCTAACCTAACCTAACCTATTTTTCTGGTAGCAGCGCGTTGTGTGTAGGGATCACAGTTCTAACCCAATCTACTTTTCTGGTAAAGGATGGATCTAATTTTTTTTATTCTAACTGTGCTTTAGAAAGAATTTATGTTATACAATTTATTTATTATCGGAAATAAGCATTATACTCAAAGTATGTTATAGTAAATGTTATTCAAAGTAAGTAGGTAAGTATGTTATTCAAAGAAATGATCATTATATTAAATAAGAATTATACAATTTGTTAGTATATTATTTGTTGTTATATGATTCAATAATTATATCAAATGATCGTTATAACGACTAAAAATATATCAAAAAAGGTTATATCGATCGATACGCACCCATTTTATTGTGACTTGTTTAGTTAGAAAAGTCCTTTTTAGTATGCGTGCTTGCTCATCATTTGTAAGTAAAGCTAGTTTATACGCAATCGAAATATACAAATTGGGTTCTATTTAGCTTATAAGATTAGACCCGAGGCGAACAAATTGTTAAAATTTTAAAAGCAATACTTCAAAAAGTTACATGGCCACAATGTAATTTTGCTACTTGTAGGCAAGACAGGGCCGTGCTCGGGTGGAAGTAGCTTTGTTTCCTCAATTTACTAGTAAAACTAAAAACGTTGTCGCTCGTCGTGGTAACCGGACTTGACGTACGGATTCTGTGTAAAATGTATCGTAAAAAGCGGCTGGTCGTTAAAATTGGAGTCGTAATAAACAGATGTACTTTCATACTATCACATACGAAAACCAAATAAATACCTGTGCTTATGTCGTTGTAAGAGGTTGGACGTTAGGTCTATGCGGAGTCGTAATATACTAACCGGACTCTACTGTATTGTATAAAATGTATAATTGAGACTCGGGACAAATTTTTAAAATAAAATCATTACATATAATAATGTTGTCATTGTTGTCAATGAAAAGTAATGAATAAATCTTTATTATTACAAAACATTGAATAATTACGTATTTTTGAACCTTTTAATGCCTAATTTTCCAAATTTTGAGAAATAAATACAGTTTCGGTTATTAACCGGTTACAGACTATAAAAACCGGTTTTTAACAGAGGCCAAAAAGTCTCGGTTAACCGGTTTTTCGGTTAACCGGTTAACCGGTTTGCACACCCTACTAGGAACCCTTATAGTTTCGCCATGTCTGTCTGTCCGTCCGTCCGTCCGCGGATAATCTCAGTAACCGTTAGCACTAGAAAGCTGAAATTTGGTACAAATATGTATATCAATCACGCCGACAAAGTGCAAAAATAAAAAATGAAAAAAAAAAAAATGTTTTATTAGGGTACCCCCCCTACATGTAAAGTGGGGACTGATATTTTTTTCATTCCAACAACCCCAACGTGTGATATATTTTTGGATAGGTATTTAAAAATGAATAAGGGTTTACTAAAATCGTTTTTTGATAATATTAATATTTTCGGAAATAACCGCTCCTAAAGAAAAAAAAAGTGTGTCCCCCCCCTCTAACTTTTGAACCATATGTTTAAAAAATATGAAAAAAATCACAAATGTAGAACTTTATAAAGACTTTCTAGGAAAATTGTTTTGAACTTGATAGGTTCAGTAGTTTTTGAGAAAAATACGGAAAACTACGGAACCCTACACTGAGCGTGGCCCGACACGCTCTTGGCCGGTTTTTTAACCCTTAAATGCATGAATTTTTCTTTTAACGCGATATTAATATATGTGATAGACAATGGTTTTCTGACTCTGGGAAAAATAATAAAAAAAATATTTAAGATCGATTTTTATACTAAATCAGTGTTACAAGTTAAATAGGCCAAATCTTATTTATATAAATATATCGTAATTGGTAAGTTTTCACAGCGCCCTGTCCTGAACTCGAACTTGTATTTTGGATTTTCAATGCAATTTTGTATTTTTTCGTGGACAAGAATCTACGAAAGCTTCTGTTTTTTATAGAGTATACAGCACTTGTCTCAAGTAGCCGGTATTTCTTGCAATAACGTGTATGCCTGTATTTAATTAAGGCTGACAGCCGTCTGCTGAAGGGGGTGCTCCCACGCCGGCCCTACTTCTCCAACGTGTATTAGCACTCGGACCAATGTCTTTTCTTATACGTGACAGGTGACACTTAATAACTAGTGTCTATTTTTTATATAGCTAAAGCGTATAGGTATTACATTTACTATGCCTACAGTGTGGGTATACCGTTGGGTACACAGCCTGTCATTGCAATATCACAATTTCGTTTTCTTTCAAACCCTTTAATTGCTAAGAGCGACACTGAAGCGTACAGGCGTGAGTTTATGGTATCTTCATACGAATCGGAAAAGCCTTGTCGAAATCCAGTGAACTTGACACGACATTTTGAAAGAGGAAGAATTGAAACCCTGTTTATGAGATATTTACGTAAAAATAATTACTGGAGATAACATCTTAAAATTAAAAATATGCGCGAGGAAAGAAAATTAGCTTGGGATTGCATTTTCGGGCTCTTAATACGTCTCTTTATTCTATATTAAAATTTGACGAGCCCAAGCATTAATTATAATTTTACTCCGTCCTCAATTTCCTTGCGAAGAGGTTTAATTCTCGCCTTTTTCTCAGTTTCATTCGTATGCTGCTTAGTTTGTTAGGACGCGGGCTGCCTCAGTGAAACTCATTATTTCTGAAAACAAAGGGAACTGCGAATACCCGCTATGCAATTATGTAGTAGCTTCTTTAATACGTATATCGCTAGTCTTCTGCATTTCTCTTGCCGGAATCATATTTTGCTACGTAAATTGGCCGTACTTTATAACATATTCCAAGTAGAGTTTTTTGAGATTATCATCCTCATTATGTATTTAAGAGCAGGACTCTTGTCTTGGAGAATTTTCCTTATTTGACTAAATTGAAATCATCTCGGATGATAAGAATAAATTATCAATAATCAATAATCATTTATTCATTTGCAAGAATCTACTACTACTATCTACTTTTCGAATATGGATTGGAGCTCTTCATTACCCAGCCTAAATATCTTTGTGAGATCTTTAATACTCTACATAAAATATATCTAATCCTTAATAAAGACGTACTATAACAATGTCGTAAAACACGACCATTCTCCGTAATAATGAGTTACCGCCTCATACTTTCAAGTTCTGCTTTTTATGTGGATAAAGCTGATTTTGCTGGCAATGGCCGCACGCTCCCCGCATCTCAAGTCGTTAGACGGCCATCGTCCTTTCTATTCTGGTTAATTACTAGATTTTATCTTGTTTTAAACTAGCAGAAACTGTTTTGTTACAATAGGGCTTGATTGACGAGAACGCAAAAAATGACTATACGTAAAAGCTGTAGCACTGTGCATAGGTATAGAGCGTACATAATACATATGTATATGGGTGTTGTATATTTTGTACGGAATGGCTAAAAATACGTGCTTAGTTAAATAGGAAAAATCTTTTGTTAACTTATACTACTAAATAAATATACTCGTATGTACATATTTTTAAGTGCCCTTAACATGAAGTCTGTTATTTTGACATATTTTGATCATGCAAAAAAGCGGAATAAAGAAGCGAAATCAATGTCTGTGTACAGGAACGCGAAATAAAAGAAGAAAAATTGGGTAGGCTTATTCATAGTGGTTAATGGTGAAGGGGTTAGACGGGCGGTGGTTGGTCAAATGCCTATTACGCTAATTGGTGAGCCTCGGCGGCGCAAACATTGGCCAAAGCTTTGTGCTCGGCTGCGGCAGGCCGCAACTACGTTCGCAATCTGTAAATGCTTTGTGTAGGTCACGTTATGGTCCAGCGTGTACGTATATGAATAACAATTGTGCAGATAAACCCACTAAGCCTGTCGCAACAATAGTGTGCGGCACAATGGAAACGGGCACGCTGCCTGCATGTCGGTTAGAATCAACGTTGTTAATTATCAAGTTGTTTTCTAAACCATTTGGACGATTCAGCAGTGTGCACCGTGTGTCCCGACCATTTTTGTGCCGAGTCTTCATAGGATATTTCATAATAACTTCCTGCCGGTTCAGTTTGGTATTTCTGGAGGGCATATTGGATTAGCTGTTTCATGCAAACACGCATACGCTGACCACTTTTTGGTGAAATTAGGTCCGGAGGATCTGGGACAAGTGGCGTTTTATATAATATATGCACAGCAGTTCGCGATAAAAGGCTGATAATAAAATGATGAAAATTGTAAGAATAAAAGCAAAAATAATGTAGTGAGAATAATTTTTATTTCAGTTTATTTCGTACATCTTTATCTCTTTTGTTTTATAATTGATTTACTGATAATTTATATTTATGTACATGATTACGTTCTTTAGCAGTTTAATATCACACCCGGCATCGCAATTGTGAAAATGCAACTTCTAAAGCATATAAAAATAAATTTCTACACAGAAGTGCGGTGTGAATCGATTCCGTCTGCTATCGTTCCGAAATCGAATATTATCGGCTCCTTGCATTTCAACAACAGCTTGAGCTGACTGGTATCGCGACTGGAGCTACTTATGAGAGCGGTTGAACAGGCTATACTATGAATTCCTTCCAGCTGAACTTTCCCACAAAGCTCTTAAGACGATATAAAAATAGCTCTATTTTTATTGTATGTATGGAGGTCAGGTAATAAAATTGAAAGTATTAATTTTCATTCGAAATAATTATTTTTCATTTAGCTTATAAAAACATACCTATAGGTTCAAAGAATCTTTATTACTCATAATAACGTACTTATACGAAGAATTAATTATCTTGACGAGAGCCCACCTTGTTATTAGCTTTTAATACTTAGTTTTATGGTATACTAGCTATTGCACGCGGCTTCGCTCGCGTTAGAAAGAGACAAAAAGTAGCCTATGTCACTCTCCATCCTTTCAACTATCTCCACTTAAAAAATCACGTCCATTCACGGCAAAACGGCGCTCCGTTCCGCAAGACGGACAAACAAACAGACACACACACTTTCCCATTTATAATATTAGTATGGATTAGTATGGATTTATCAGAATTCATCGTAATTATGACTCAAATATTTTGTTCATTAACTCTTGGCTTATTTACTATGACGTATATGACATTGAAGACAACGTTTCACTACAAACGTACGTGGGTGTCCTTGGGGGTTGTTCCGACTCAATAAGTTCAATGTATGCTACATTAAGCTAGTATTTAAAGTAAACCATTCTTTCATTAAACTTTGATTGACACTAGATATTATGTAGCTCTATCGACTAAAAATAAGCCCGTTCGTAGTCACCGAGCTCAACGAACAGTGACGCGTCAATAATCCCTAAACAATCGAGTGTCAGTTCATCGTGCGTGTCCCAACATTTATGATTTATTGACTGAAACGGCCCTAAATTATTTTTGTTCGGGACGGTTAAAACTGATGAAATTTTTTATGCCTTACAATATGTTAGCTTTTCGACCTTTAGCAAATGTAAATATTGCATGTGTTTACATTGAATAGCCATCTCGGTCATTTTAGCCAATATTGGTTTTGTAGCATAGGGTGCTGAATTTTAAGCCTTGCTAATATTTTTATTTGATCCTAAACCTTCACTACGTTATATAGCAATGAAACGTAAGTGATGCTTCAGTTGAAATGAAATCGATGAAGGCAAATCGACCAATGTCACCGAAAAACTATGGGATTGTTTAAATGAAATTCAGCTATTTACTAAAACAATAAATATAATCTTACATAGGTATGTTCATATAAGAGAGTGCCGTGCCGTGAAATCCTAACGGGTTAGTGTCGACAGTTTCCTGGATACATTTTACATTAAAAGTTGTTGTGACACATAGGTTAGGTTTTTTTTATATATTATAAATGGGCTTACTCTTGGCCACAGACTAGCCGAAGGCAAAGACGTGTACGATGGAGTGAGCTCGCCACAGATGTCATATATACCATAGATCAAGCAAACGTATCTACTTAGCGTGTCAAATGAACTCAGTGAAATCCACTGAGTTGTCCGTCTTTAATCGCAGCTTGCAGCTTTCGGGCGTCAATTTTTGTAAGTTGAAGTCAATCAAAACATAAAAAATGCCTCGTTACGTGATATTCAATTGCAACAACACAAAAATTATGAACAATCAAGAGCCTGAGACATATTTAAAATTACAGGCAAGAAACAACTTCAGTACAAAATTTGACACGCTCGGCCCCTATACAAATAGATGAACTTGTTTCTTCTATATAAATAAAGTTCTGTGGAGCTCGCCCAGAAGATGCCTGTTCACTCTTGATTTGAAGGTTGCCGGGTTATATGCTCGGAAATAAAGCCGCCGGCAAGGAATTCCACTCCTTGGCAGTCCGCATAAGAAAAGAAGAAGCAAAGCGCTTCGTGCGAATTCGCGGAATATCTACCAAGTAAGGATGGAAACCGGCCGTGCGTCTAAGAGTCCGATGGTAGAATGGGGACGGTGGAATAAGCTCATGTAGCTCTTGAGCACACTCCCCGAAGTGCAACCTGTAAAACACCGACAGACTGGCGACTTTCCGCCGATGAGCCAAAGACTGTAGCTTGGCCGTTAGCTTCTTGTCGCCAGGTATGTATGATAAATAAAAATTACAAAGGGTCTAGCAGGCTAACCTAAGAAGATTGGCGGAGGGGATTTGGTTGTAATTTGAGGTGCAGTAGTGGCAGGCCCTAAGAACACTATATGCGTAATATCAGCCCTCGAACTTATTTTGTTTTAGACTTATTTACGAAAATGTCAAAAAATCATGGTAATTTTTAAACTGTGGGATTAGCTAAACCAAGTAAGCGAGAGTAACCAAATAAATTCAGAATTAAAGAGCATGAAATGGGATTCATATTGCATATTTTTAAAGACATTCATATATTTGAACTTGGATAAAAAAAACATAGGTTTTTTTTCGCTTATGTTTTTTGCCACTTCTCGCGGAGGCACAAGTACTAAAAAAAATTACTCAATAAGCCACAACTGGCAACTACGTATACATTTAAAAAGGTTTTGAAAAATCACGGTGCGTCATGTCAAAAAAAAAAACATTTACGAACGTATTTACGTATGTTTACTATAACATATCATATCAATAGAGTAGTAGCGGCAAACGAGTCTTTAGTAGGTTTGTCCTCTTTCGTTCATTATGAAATAATTAAATTCGGACGAAAATATTGCCCCTAAAAAAAAGGTGAATACTGTGGAATCGAATATAGTCATACTTGGGATGATGAAGTATATAATTCTGTAAATCTGGAAGATTTGTATTGTTATGTTTGCTCTACTGAGTTATTTGTTGAAATGTAATGGTAATAAAAAAATATTTATCAATGATTATTTATCAATGAAGCTAAGTCTGTATACGTCAACCTCTATCTAATAACGTGTCCATCAACCCTCTTCCTGTGGTGTGACAACTACAGACTTACCTTTAGAAGGCCTCTACTCATTTGTCACTACAATATAGTAAACATACGTTCGTAAATGTTTTTTTTGACATGACGCACCATGATTTTTCAAAATCTTTTTTAATGTATACGTAGTTGCCAGCTGTGGCTTATTATGTAATTTTTTTGGTAGTTGTGCCTCCGCGAGAAGTGGCAAAAAACATAAGCGAAAAAAAGAACTATTTTTTTTTTTTCATCCAAGTTCAAAGATATGAATGTCTTTAAAAATATGCATTATGAATCCCAATTCATGCTCTTTCATTCTGAATTTATTTGGTTACTCTCGCTTATTTAGTTTAGCTAATATCACAGTTTTAAAATTTCCATGATTTTTTTACTTTTTCGTAAACAAAAGAAGTTCGAGGGCTGATATTACGCATATAGTGTTCTTAGGGCCTGCCACTACTGCACCTCAAATTACAACCAAATCCCCTGCGGGGGCCAATCTTCTTAGGTTAGCCTGCTAGACCCTTTCAGACAAGAGTAAATACAGACATAACATAATATCGAAACCAATATAATTTACTTTTATCTCATGTCAATATTAAATGAAATAAAACAACCTTTAAAACGTATCGTGACCGAAAAGAGTTCACGTAAAAATATTTATCTTACGTCTCTGCACATTAAACACTCCTTTACGAAAACAACGTAGCATCTTTCGATGCACGGCTGCCTCGGGACTTCGGCTAATGCAAGTTCTGCTCGGATGAAATTAACTTTGAAAGGAACTTTATTCCGCTGCAACGAGATTAACTGTCACATTTTGTGAAGTTTTTACATTCCTAATTACTGTAATACTTTGACAAATGTTGCACGTTATGTTTGTTTCATTTGAGGATTGTTATTAAATTAAAATATTTCAAGAATATTCAAGGAAGGTACAAGGTCCTTATAGTCAGAGATTGAGTTTGTTACAGACGTATACTTTTGAAAGACTTGAAACGCATTTTTTGTTAGACTTACGTTAACAATTACAGGATGATTTGTCTACAAGTTACTGGCGAACAAATTTATTCAATAGGTGCTGGTTGTTCTTATTAACATATTAAAATCATCATCATATTTTAAGTTAAATTATTTCATGATGACTTGGAACCGAAATTGACTTGTCATGAGCCAGCAGGCCGCGGCGGGGCCGAACGAGCCATTCCGGTCCGGACCGCCACAAATTGAGAGGCAACCGGCTCAGTGCAAATTGAAAGCGCTCTCAAATTGCACCAGACCTTTGTGTTTGTAGCCGGCCTGAACGCCGAGAATCAATCATGGTAATGGGGGTTTGTCCAATTGCTTGGATTAGACTACGCGAAATACCAATAGCTTTGTGCAGTAAGCAGACGCAGACGAGAGTATGCGCCATGCGTTTTTGACTTTTTAGAATACATTAGGTACTCGTTAGCGGAAACGTCACGGAAAACATTTATGGATACATTGCACAACGTCCTTATACGGATGCTTATTACATAGAACCAAAAATTATATGTATACCATTTTTGCGACGAATCCTGTATTATTCTAAAACACTAAAATTCGTGGTATAGGCTCTGGTACCTACAGCCAACGTTTGAGCATTTGAGAATGCTTTTCGGTCTTAATTGCTTTGATTTATGCATAATGCGGATAAAATTTAAAACATGTATTATTTTCACCATGATACAACCGATACTACATAACGATACATCTCGAATATTATACCTTCAGATACAATGAATATTGTAGAACCTGTCTACTCTGAAATTCATGGCATATATCTCCCGCTGTATACGTCTTGACTCCTGCATGACTGATTGGAGTAGAATGCAAATCAACTATAGGTATAAATGTATTATGTGTAAGCAGCAGGTACCTATCATATTATAAATTGTACTAAAAGCTAAAACGTTTTAAGATTATAAATTGTACTAAAAGCTAAAAAATAATTCAGATCGCAAGAATCTTCTCATCAACCTGGGGTATTGATCAGACAAATAATGAAATCGCTGAGCACGTGAAATTTTATGTAATAAATTTTCCCTTTATTGTAATGAAACTGTTAAACATATATTTTTTTTAATTATTACAAAAAAAAAATCTTAACTTATTTAGTACCAACGAAGATGTGAAAAGCGTTGCGTCGGTACTCTAGTCTGCTGACTCTTCGTCGCACGTACTAATAGCTCCCGTTCTAAGTTTTCTATGATCCCACCGTCACTTTGTAACTACTGAGCCTTACACTGAGCTTACCTACAGTTTAGAGCATTTTATGATATAAGTAGCAGTTTATGAAAGACACAATACCTTCAGAATACAAGTAAACAACATGCTTGACTTAACCGCGATACACAATTGTTCCTCTGACACGTACGAATTTCTTTTTGAAAATGCTTACAATTGTCAGGCGTGCAACAAAAGAGAACTGAGCTGATTGCTCACTCACATTTGATTTGTCCGCAGTATTGGGTACAATAGGAAAACAACAAAACATTGTAGGAATGCAGATGAAGTCTATAGGGGCAATCAAGCTTTTCTTGTTGTTTTTCTGCCCCGATGTCCGAGAGCTTACTGAATCGAATCTAAGAGAAAAAGATTGTACTGTAGATATTCCTTTCACGTTGGATAGGGTAGGATTATCATAATCATACACGTGCATGTGGCAAATCCTTTAGTTCAAGTAATCACCAAACAGAAGATTTTTCTTGCGTAGGGCGGAGGGTGAATTTAATTACGTTCAAATTGTTCAGCCCGAGCAAGCTACTACGAGCGTAGCTAATAATACAGGAAAAACAATATGTAGCGAAGATGGCCTACGAACACAGCCTTGGCTGCGAAGGTCGCTGGCAGTGTTCATTTTAAAATATATAATGCGAATTTCACAAAAAAAAACATCATTATATTATAAGTCTAAAGTACTTTGACGGCTTCATCCGCTGGCATTAGAGTTTTATAGGATTTGCATAAAAACGAAGATATTATGCGAATTAGGTCCAACGAATACTGTAATCTTATTAAGTACTGCGGTTTCATTAACATTTATGTGACTTCCGCTGGCAAACTTCAGAGTCGTCTTGAAGAGCCGGTGTAGTCTGGGCGAAGTCGTGATGCACTAATCTAAATGCACCGATCCCGGACGCAGGTGCCTGGATAGAGTTACCGGTTACTCTATTTTGTTCGAAACTTGAAATTTATACCGAAACTTGACTTCATATGTTATATTTCGACAGCGGGAATTTAGTTTTGAAAATGTGTCAGAATACTGGATTAATTTATATTCATAAAGTTCATACTCGTATTACAGTAGACATATTTATGTTGCTGAAATTGTGCTACAAGTTTTGCCATATAGCCATACTAGCTTTGGCCCTTCGTTTCCATGGAATTACTAATTTGGAGGTAGTTCCTGCTAAAAATAATAACTCAATGTAAGCAAAATGCATACTTACACCAAAGAGGATCGAGTATTATAGAGAGTTACTGTCAAAGTAAAATGTGTAATCACAGTCTCTCGACACAGGCTCAAAACTTTTGAACCTCAGTTTTGACAATTTGGTCCATATTCTTAGCTTGATATGTGTTAAAATGTCAAATATTAATATTAGCGCCATCTAGCCGAGCGTCCCCCAAAGGTGTAACGCCATCTAGGCCACCGTACTTTTTTCTATATGGTTCTGAGGTACGTTTTTTTCTTAGACTGTAGCTATCTATACAGAGTTACATATGTCTTTACTTACACATATATATCAATTACCAGGCGCTGCCTCAATTATCTCACTTTCGGTTTCAGGATGGAAGAGATTATTTCCTGCTTAAGGGATGAATGCTAGGATAATAAAATCCCATTCCCATATTCCCAAATTTTAACTAAATCGGTTCAGCAGTTTCAGCGTGAGCAAACAGGCAGACAGTGGATATACACTTTATTACCAATTATTTGTAAGGAAGAATGCCAGCGGGATATTAAAACAATATTAAATTAAAAGGTAAGCAGCACCTGTAAATTATGTTAAGTTAGTACCGTACCTCTGTACGAACTGTAGTAAATTTCTTCAGCTATCGAGCAGCCTCTCGGAGGATACGCTGCGCAATCTCGTGGAAATAGAAAGTCAAGTGCGCATTTAGACTCCGCAAGATAAATCTTTTCTGGAGATGTGCACGTACTGTTTATACGTAATCGTACTGCAGTCTTAGTGAGAAACGGATGCTCTCCTGGCCGTAATTCTGTACCGGTTTTATCAATTTAGCCGCATTTTTATACAGAGTGGAACACTACGACGTACGATCCCAGAAATGGGAGATAGGTTTAGGACTTAGGCGCTAACTCTAATAGCACCTAGTCCCTTTTTCCATACAATATATTCAAAAAGCTTGAAAATAGTTAAAGTAAATTGTATAGTTTCTAGGTGAAAAATGTGGTCCTAACGCTACACTATCTCCCGTTTCAGGGATAGTACGTCGTAATGTTCCATCCGGTATACGTATCCATTAATGCTTAGTATATGTTATAATAAAAGAGCATGCCTCCGGGCGTTTAAAACGCTTAGACACGCCTCGCCTCACGCTTCGGTGGCAGCATTATTACCCGAAACCTGTAAGAGTAGCTTCTGGTAGAAATCCGCGACTTCTACTCAAAGAGGCCTAGACTTAGACTCAAAGACAGAGAGAGTACTTTAGTCCATGGGCCAGCTGGTCCAATTTTGCAAAACGGTATAATTTGGGGGTACTAAGTTTCCTTTTTACAGCAGTTAGGTAGGCTTATAAGGATGTTAAAAAACCATGATTGCCATCTCAAAATGGTAGCTAAACAAAATGGCCGCCAATCCAAGATGGCGGATATTGAGTTTTAAAAAATCGACCATAACTCCAAAAGTATTGGTCCGATTTCATTTTTCTATTTTTTAAACGAAAGCTCTTTTTGTGTACTTAAATACTTGTCATATTCTATGTTTCGCTAAATTCAACCATTAGTTAGTAATTAACGAAAAATGTAAAAAAAATATTTTTTTCTAAGACTTTCTGTCAAAAATCATGTTTCTACAAAATACCTTGCATATTCTAATAAATATTTAAATGCAGAAAAATAGTGCCATTAATCACCTTTGATTTGATATATAAAAGATACAGATTTAATTTACAAAAACACATAGAGGCTGCCTTCGTAGAAATTCACCGTTGTGCATACAGTACTAAAAGCTTCAGGTTGGAGTGCATAGAGTACTAAAAGATGTGTGCAGTTAGGCTGCATACAGTACTAAAAGATGTTGTAGAGTACAAATATGCTATTTTTAGTTTATTTTAGCAATTGTACAATTATAATAATAGTATTGAACATGATAGTATCCATGAATTTGTGGGTATTCGATAGTACCTACTAGGATAAAATTTGTTTAGATACCATATGTGCAACACACCTCAATGATGAAAATTAAGTATTTAAGTGTACTAGGTATATGACGAACATGTGTCGAGACTGTCAAGATAGAACCATTAACCTTTTGACCGCTACGGACGGTCACGGTGGTCACCGTAAATTCTTGCCAAGGACGCCAACGATACGGACGCCAAATGCAATGAAATTGGGACTCCGTAATGCCTAATTTCGCTCATATATTCGCGAATTCGCAATGCAATTCTGTTTCGATTGTGCTTGGGAGACGGAATACTCTGTCATCATCTCGCGTTTAAGGGTTAAGATCGTATTCCGGATTGAAAATCGTTGCGCATTCAAGGACTCTCAGATTTGAAAAAAAAAAACCTACGCACGAGCGGGTTAGTGAAGAGCACCCCCAGAATTCGGGCAAACTTTAGAAATGTTCTTTAGTACAGCATTAATAGATATTCCTTACCTATATTTTACCGATTGCTAAACAACGAAGCCGTGAAATACCGGTTGGACAAACTTTGAGACATTTATCACCGCTTAAAGTAGAGCCAAATATTATTAACATGTATTGTTGGTCATTACCGAACGAAAAATGTTAGACGTTAATAACAGACGTTTTAATTACCGTGAGTTGAATTTTCATAACAGGTGTACCAAAATGCGAATGTTTCTATGCAACCTGCTATTGAATCAGAAGAAAAGTTTGCACCCGTATCGACGAATCTCAATTATTAGAGAGGAACTCCGGGGTTATGCAATTTGGCCAAGATTTTAAACAGGAAAGCATTTATAAAAGCCTCAATAGGGATGATAGATTATAAATGTATGCCTCAATTATCTTCGATATGCGGATAACATCGTCATCTTCAAAGAAGCACATGTTCCCCGTCAGATGCTGGGGGAACTGTATGCCGTCGGTGAGTGTTGGGTTAAAGTAGTTAAACATATGTACAAATTGAAAGTTACGGCAAGGACAGGCTTATCCAAAGCTCCATATATCAGCCTTTATAACAAGTAACAGAGGACAAGTTATCCGGAACAACCAATAAAGCTTGGGTTAAGGAATCCCATAAACGACTAACAGAGGTAAGTCATAATAACAAAATCATCCTTCAATGGACCAAAGGACACAGTGGATCTCGAGGTGATGATGTGGTCTACGAGCTGGCCAGGCAGCTGGGGTCGACTGCCGATTCTCCTGATGCCCCTCAACAAGGTATGCTCAATAGGAAACTACACACAGCACACTGGCAAAACCAGATCAAATGCTGCTTTCAAACAAGCCAAGCCTAGCATCAATGGAAAACTCACAAAGACGCTGCTTCAACTAGGGAAAGTCCGCATGAGAATGGTAACCATCAATGTCAGAACAGGTCGTAGACTATTTAACAAACATATTTTCATAACAGATGCTATGAACATTCCCCTGTGACGAGGGTGCCTCTCACCTGGTGATGGAGTGAGTGGCTCCATACAGGAAAAAACATCTTGGATCCCCGAGAGACCTCTCCAAAGTTCTCCTACTCAACATTAAAGGTCTAATAGGATTTCTCGAGGAGATAAGCGGGCAGGACTAGCTAAATCCCCCACATCACGCAAAATAGGCACAAAACGTCGAGTTGTGGCGAACCATACACAATACAGAGACTTGGGTCGGCCTCGCTGCCGGCGGAGATCACAGGGAGGACTTGGATGCCTTTTCTAGGCTAAAGGACGTATTAAGGGCCAGAATACCAGTCACTGAAGACCAACATGTTTGATCAGTGTGTAACTGGGTACTTCTCACCGTGACATAAGCTTGCGAGACGTGGACACTAACAATGTACTAAATGAAGAGGCTAAAAGTTGCATATAGAGCACAACACGTTCGGTATGTCTTTCTACGATGGAAGCGAAACGAGATGATGCTGATGCGGCGACGGGTCAGAGTTATAGAGATCGGATTGCTACTCTAAAATGGGCTTCGACCGGGCCAGGGCACGCAAGTCGTGATTGGAGGTGGAATATGCGTGTATTGTTTTGGAAGCATAGCCCAGAAACCAGAAACAAGACCTGCCATAAAAGTTCGAAAAATTAGGAGAAAATTAATCTGTTACCTGTGATTGTCTTGAAGGCTTGATATTAGTGATATTGGCTCTACAATCTACATTAGCGGTAATAAGTAATATATTTCTGTGCATAGGTGAATTAAGGTTTATTCGGTAGGTACCTATATCACGTTGTTTATTAGTAGTCGGATACTTATTCATAGATATGCCTTATTAATGCATTATATATATTTTATATTTTTCTTTTGGGGTGTGTTCTTCACCTTTTGTATGCAAGGATTATTTTAACTAAATATAAGTTTTCTCGAACACGGATCAGAGATCGCTTAACCTTTTAAACGCCAAATAGTGAAAAAGAATATGTCGTGCCCCGGACACCAGACAGACGTGAATCGCGATTATTTGAGCAAAATTAGGCGTTAAGAAGGCCCGCATGGGTCCCAAATGTAATTGGCAAAACTGATGGCCATGGTTAGCGTCCTTAGGAAGTATTTCCAACGACGGCAATAATCCACCATGGTGGTCAAAAGAATAATGTGATGAGATAGGAACTCAACAATGTCTAGTTTATTTATTTTGTATTATCTCGGTTGGTTGGCGCTGCATAACTAAAGAAATTTTATACATATAATCAAATATCTAAAACTGTACTTTACGTCCTATGAGTCCTATGACGTATTTTATTATATTCTGAAAGCTAATGGATTTCGGATACTATCATGTTCAGTTCTTTTCTTAATAAAATTGTAAGTACAATTGCAGAAATATCATATAACTATATATAATCATGTCTTTATTAGTGTTCTTTACATATCCCGCACCTTTTTTGGTCTTCTCTGTTTGGCCTAAAGGTTGACTGGTAGAGAATGCAATGTAGCATGAACTCCGCCTTTTGTAACTGTATATTTTTACTGTGCAATAAAGTTTCAATAAATAAATAAATATACTAAAAACAGCATATTAGTAATCTACAACTTCGACCTGAAGCTTTTAGTACTGTATGCACAACGGTGAATTTCAACGAAGACAGAATTAAAATTAAGCCTCTATGTGTTTTTGTAAATTAAGTCTGTATCTTTTATACATCAAATTAAAGGTGATTAATGGCACTATTTTTCTGCATTTAAATATTTATTAAAATATGCAAGATATTTTGTAGAAACATGATTTTTGACAAAAAGTCTTCGAAAAAAAGATATTTTTATTACATTTTTCGTTAATTACTAACTAATGGTTGAATTTATCGAAACAATGAATATGACAAGTATTTTAGTACATAAAAAGAGCTTTCGTTTGAAAAAAAGAAAATTGAAATCGGACCAATACTTCTGGCGTTATGGTCTATTTTTTAAAACTCAATATCCGCCATCTTGGATTGGCGGCCATTTTGTTTAGCTACCATTTTGAGATGGCAATCATGGTTTTTTAACATCCTTTTAAGCCTACCTAACTGCTGTAAAAAGGAAACTTAGTACCCCCAAATTATACCGACTTCTTCACTGGCCCATGGACTACTTCGCAAGAAATTAATTTCTCTGTTCATAACCTTTTTTGGACGCGAGCCCCAAATCGCTCGATACTTGCTGACGAAGGTAAGTCTGGAGTTTGAGTAAAATATTTAAGAAATAATATTTTATTCAAACTGCTATATTTTTTTTTTCTACTCAGCATTCAGGAATATGAGACAGGTCACGAAACTTTCCACTTTACACATTCTGTTATATCTAAAATATATCCATTACATCTTCCAAGAAAACTGTCAATGAAATAAGCTTAACCTTGTAAGGGCGTTTGAAGCATCTCCTTCCAATTAGTTCTAGATGTCTTCGTCATCGATCATGCGATAAAACGGGACGCGAGAAAATAATCCTCTTTAGAAACATTTATGAAGAAATACGGATAAGTTTTATTATTTATGACAGATTAAGGATAGATAAAAATCACCCGATTTAGAATTGATTAGAGAATGAGCACCCAAAAAATAACGTCTTGATAATAGGACTATAAAAAAATATAGTCCAGGTCCTTTAGATTTCACTTATTAATGGATTAAAGGGACCTTGACACTGTTACATCTTGTAGTCAGTTCCTGGTCTTTACGTCAACTACATTTAAATACATAATAGTATAATAATAAAGAATAGGTTGCTTCATCTGCCCGATGGTCTATTTACCCAGACATAGGAGTCTCGAAAACGGGAAACTGCTTTTCACTTGTCACGAAATGTCTTGATATTTCACGCTTTACCTGTTCCTATTATCGGAAGTTGCCTTTAGGGTCTAACTGATTCAACGCTAAGACGATACGGTAGGGGTCAATTCTCCATACAAACGCTCTCGAATATTTCCTCCCTGGTTTTTGAAGATAGAGCAATGATTATTTCAACACAAATTGTTATTATTTTTATCTGTGTCGGACCGTTTTGATTTTTTTGATATTCTGCTTTTTAAAGACTCTAGAGCCAATCAAAAATTTCCAAAAACGGCCTTTTTCATTGTGCCGCAAAAAAAGGTGTGATACTCAAGATTGGTAACAATTAACCAAAAAAGCTAAACGGTCCGACATAGATCATTTCATTGTTATTCAGATTCTCAAATTTCGTTCCGATTAAGTTTTGAAGGAGGAAAGAGTCGAGAGCGGAACCTCGATTTTAAAGATTTTTTTGAAATATCTTTTGACTGAGTTGTTCTTAATGGACAATTTTTTTTCGATAAATCTAGTTAATAACACTTGTATATTTAACTAAAATTCCCAAATTGAAAGGGGGGCTCCTTTCCATTTTAGCATTTTCGCTACCGTATCCTCTTAATCTCAGTCCTAGTTCCAGTTGCATCGATATCCAAATCCCGTTACGTCGGTAAGGCAACTGACGTGTCTGGTCACGCGTTAGCTATCAGAAGTGACACTGCGCAGAGCTGCTGAGGTTATCGTGGACGGGCCCAGACTTGACCCATGTCTGACCCAATTAGTTATCACTTACGTTATACATAAGTGACCCCTTTGTTTGGGACGCTGTCTAATATTATCTCTTTGTTTGATGTTATGTAACCTTGACATGTTTATGTAGAGCAAAATATGTAAGAAGTGATGGGTGTTTGCTTTTTTTTGAAAATTTGATCTTTAAAGTTCATCGAAAAGTGCATAGTGCTTGTGGAATAAACTTTTCTCCTCACTAGCTCGGAAACACGTGTTTTATCCTTTAATACCAGCGGGTAAAAACGCATTTTATCCACTAGTGGGTAAAGTAATTTGACCTTGAATATAGTCAAATTAACTGCTTTAAAATTGATAAAAGTAGGTGAATCTAGTAATGAAGATGATTTACCACCTGTGGAACTAATACTGGAAGTAGTGATAAACGCATTTTTTGCGTTGTAGTTTCCTCGCTATAGTGAGGGGAAAAGTTTTGTGTTACACACGGGTGCAAATGTATTTTACTTCTCGTGTATTGAAAAACTCGCTAAGTTCAGGATTCTATTCTAGAACCACTCGCTTCGCTCGTGGTTCAACTATAGAATCCTTTCACTTGCTCGTTTTTCAATTCCAAACTCGGCGTTAAAATACAACTATGCCCCCTTGTACAACAAATAACTATTCTATTTAAAACATTGAACAATAACAGTTTATTTATTGTCAGTTTAGTTAACTGGGTAAGTTTAAAAAAATAGCATAGTTCGGCAGGTTTAGCAGAAACTATATAAATTCCAATCTAACTTTACGCAATGACACCTTTCCGATATCGACATTGAATGCCAACTGCAAATACTTTCAATTTATTTACGAACATTTTGGCTGCGAGAGATTTTTTAGCATTTCGGTGCGGGTCCCCTGGAGGCTATTACTCACGTTGGGAAACATCCACCTCGCCGTTTGTGGGCAGCTACCACTAATTTATGACCCTTTAAGTGCCTCCAACAAGGAATACCGCGGCAATTTACTCAAAGCTAGAAACAAACAGCCTACATACATCAAACTGGTCCTTGTGACCGGAGCACGGGCGCGTAATTTTGGTCGTGACGTGAAGTCCTTTAATTAATTGATAAGGGTGACTATAATTGATAAAGGTGACTTTTGGATGTCAACTGTACACCTTTTAGGTATTACAACTATGTACATTGTGCCATTTTTTCTACTTCCGTACTTTTATTTATCATTTACAGGATCGTGCACATGCACACTTCTTTAAAACTACCTACGTCTAGAATCAACAGCGCACTATAGTACCTATCTTACAACAAAACTCCAATGGTAGAATGACATCTGAACAATATTATCTATTTACACAATGTTTCGTTTTTATTTTGGTACTATGTTACTATGTGTATTTGGAAGCGTTTCTCTTATCTTAATTCAATTAGATCTTCTCAAAAATTCCTTCTCTCTGTGCCATCTTCATCTTCCAAATTTTATAATCATTCATTTACTTGCCAAGCTGATGTAGCTCTCTCCCTGTGGACTGTGGACCCTCTCCCTGTTGAGTTAAGACTTTCTCAATCTATTGCCTCTTAAATCAAACCTTAAAGAATACTATTTTTCATCACATTTGCTGTTTAAAGGTATCATTACGTCTACGTGTACTGAAGCATAATGTACTATTTTATTCCCAAGGGAATAATGGATTTAGTTTTAAAAATTAATACAATCCGTACAATACTTCAGGCAAAGGGGATGTTTCAATCTGCCAAGGATTTTTATTGCACAACAAAAATTTGACTATTAAGCTATAAAATATATTATACGGTATGAAAAATGCATTTTATTTATGTTTTACAATTATTTCAGTGTGTTTTGCATTTATTTCGTAAAATTTAACTCAGATAATTTGTTATAATTTACAATCTGACAATATGCTCTCTACTCGCGCTTGACCGCGGGCGTACGCGAGGCACCCACCGTTGCCTAGCAACGGAGAGTACAACAGATAAAAATAAGTACAATTTTAGTTCAATTATTATGATTTAATGCTTTTTTGAACGTTGCATTTAATTTATATGCAGTATTTTCGTGTTTGTGTTCGTTCAAAAAGTGTTTGTTATCAAAAAAAATGGATTTAATATGAATAATCTGATGTAGATCAAGATACACTACTGGTCGCAACGCCGCCGGTTGAAGGTTTTGCCTTATGACTGTTTCCTCTGTATTTTTCTCTCAAATGTGATGAAAAACATTGTGTGTAACTCGGGGAGTATGAATATTACTAACTCGAGTCTTTAAATCGCTCCGGCAAGCCGTCGCGATTTAACTTCCTCTCGTTAGTAATATTCAACTTCCTCCCCTTGTTGCACAATGTACTATTTCCCTTCCTCAGATTTTATGAATGACACTGTTGTTTGTTTCTTTATTAATATAAACCTTTTTATGTATGTACAAATGTCGTCGCAAAGGGTTGCTTTCGCGAGGAGCTTGATACTGGAGCACTGACTGTACTGGGTTCAGTATCATAGTGGTGGGTTCCTTAACTATGTATTTATGTGTGTATGTTTATGGTTATACATACTTATTTATGTATGTGTATTTGCATGAGTGTTTTGTGTTGTTTGGTTGTATTTAAATTCTACTTCTCGTATTTCTTAGAGCCACCTACCATATATTCTGATTATATTAACTCCAGTAGCCTAAGGTTGTCTGGAAGAGATCGCTCTTAAGCGATAAGACCGCCTGTTGTTACCTCTGTTTCATTTGTTTTTGTTTCTTGTGCATTACTTGTAAACTATGTGAGGTGTGCAATAAAGAGTATTGTACTGTATTGTATTGTATGTCGAAGAAGACGAGAAAAGTCAAATTTCGAATAAGTTCTGTTCCAGTGAACATGAATAACATTATCGTTTAATTAAGTAGTGTCCGTAATATTGCAAAACTTAAAACTCAAATAAATTTCAACCAAGTTCAATAAAAGCAAGTTTTCTTGTAGTTAGCGTCCATGAATAACTTTAGAAACACTTAAGAAGTGTGGGCACTTTGGGACTGTTCTCAGACTATTGTTCACCGAAAAGCTTTCCAGCTCGCCTGTCTACCACCGGTCGACCACCGTTAATTTACGACTTTTTAACTACCGGCTAAAGAAAATTCTGTCTTACCCATTATAGCTGCAGAGTAAAATCAATCGACCCTTTTCCAGTTTCTTTATTAGGTACAATTCATCAGAAGTTTAATTTGTCATCGCGAAACAGAAATTTTATATTATTAGCATTATATTTTCTTTCTTTCCGTTAAAAGGATTCAGTGCTGCTCTGAATCATTACAAGGTGAAGTAAAGACCCTCATTTATTGAACGCAGAAACCCTGAAAGTTAATTGATTTTCTTTTTCTCTCCTCACATGTATTCAACAGGGCGGCATAATTAACAGGTACAAAATAAGAGTAAGTATAGGCTTACGTAAGCAGATAGTGGGTAAAATACGAAATTTCTGATTTTACAATGTCAAAATTAAATACTGCCTGATTAGGAAAATCAATAAAAATAACACAAAGTGCCTTAAACTGTCATCTTGCCATGTCTGTCAGCTGTTCATGCAATACGTTTCCCACGCATTTATTTTCTGGACACTGCAAGAAATGTCTGTAAACTAGTACCCTCGTACATTGTATGTAAGGGGTTGTAATAGACGATGTATCGTCTATTGATCTTATATTAGCATTTGTTTTCGTGCCGGTTACAAGTGGCAGCGTGAAGGCATGAAGAGGCAAATAGATTGTAAATATTCTACGCGAATCAAGCATGTTGTTTGTACGATTCTCGTTCTAGTTATTCAAATAGGATGTGCACTAGGTACAACCGTTTCCATGACGTGTGTCGCCCGGGTTCAATGAAAGGTTAGATCGTGGAAAGTCATATTCATAGAACCGGACATTTCTTTAGGTATATTTGAATGGACAAACTAAACAACTTAATTCCCCCAATGATCGGGATTCTTGTGATTACATTTATCGACGTACTGAGTAAATACCTGAGGATACATGTTTTTCAGTACAGATGTTGTTTTTTTACGCACTAGTGCGAGAAGTGGTTCATTATATGCCAGGTCGAAACTTCGGAGGCTCATCTGTACTGAAAAACGTAGTACGATACACGTGCGAAAAGGAAATTCGTAACTCGTGTCGATTTAAAACACTCCCTTCGGTCGTGTTTTAATTTATCGCCACTCGTTTCGAACTTCCTTTTTTACGCACTTGTATCGTAATGTACTATAAATGTTGTTTCCGTTTTTAATATTATTCAAGGGATAGGGAATTATATAACAATAATCACTCTTTACAGGGTGCACGGTAATTAATGGACAACCTTTTAACCACCAAGAGGGCACCTTATACTGGTCCAGAAAATCGACTTTAAGGTTTAGTAAAAATCGCCTGGTTTTCGAGATTTTCACTTTTTAAAATTTTAATACTACCTAAAATTTTAAAAAGTGTGAAAATCTCGAAAACCAGGCGACTTTTACTAAACCTTAATGTCGATTTTCTGGACCAGTATAAGGTGCCCTCTTGGTGGTTAAAAAGGTTGTCATTACCGGGCACCCGGTATAAATATTAATCATATAATATAATCATATTCTTCATGTCGAATATAAATCTTAATTCTTAAATTAAATGATGTGAAAGCAATGCTGGGAAATGAAAACAAGTAAATAATATTCAAAAGCCGTCAAAACTCTTAACGAGCCACAAAATCCTTACCACCAACTTCCACCATCAACTTTTAAGAATAACTAAGGAAGCGTGGGTGTTTGTTTCAGTGATGCTCTTTTGTTCATAAAAAGGAACTTTGAATAACAGGATTTCTTACGACTGTTCGAATATAACGAGCTCTCCGAGATTTCTTGAATTTCTTCTTTTTACAGAGTTCTAAAACTAGAATGGACGCTAGAAAATGCTTGCATTTTTAGATTTTTCATTTTTCTCTAAACCTTTGGCTTCATATTATAGCTTTCAATATAATACAATACAACTTATACCGATGTTATTTATCTGTTTCACATGGAAGTTAAGAACAAGTAACAACTCATGGAAGTAATAAGTTAATAAGAAATTGCTAAATTAAGAAGAATGTGCAGCTGTGAAAAAAGTTTAATGGATGTTATGTGACGAACCTACATTAGAATCGGATTCTTGCGGTACCAAATTAAGAGTGTCCCAAGCATGTTTAATTGAAATATGAAAAAAACAATGTTTTATTTTTCAATACACATAAACAAATAATAAATTTCTAAGTGTGCCAGCAAAGAGACTCAAGTTCAATTATTAGAAATCGGAAATCCACGGCAGTCTTTTACCACAAAGCATTAATACAACTTTTAATTTTCAATCAAGTCAACTTAATTGGCTTTGGTACGAAAAAGGGTTAATTAAATTCACTTGTTTTACTTGAAAGCCCTAGTTCATCTTTGCCCCAGAAAAAATAAGACATCAAAGGTAATAAAATTCAACCTACTTTTTACGTCTCACCTCAATATTCTAGGGCCCTCATCTCCTCGACAAAGTTTATCACACACGAAGATGCTGCTCGATAGTATATATGTCGCAGTAAGATAGATAAAGCCGTTATATAGTTATAACCCTAGGAATATAATTATATAGAATAAACTTGAGTTGATGTGAGTGATGTTTTTTTGCACGTGGTGCTAAAACTTAAAATGTTTAACTCGATTTAACATTACCATATGCAACATGTTCGAGTGTTGACTGTGGAACAAAGAAACGCAGTACAGTAAAGTCGAATTATTGTCAATCGAAAGATGAAATGAGGCTTCTGCATTGAATCCTTAATATCTGGGCGACCGAGCTTCGCTCGGTTCTATTTTAATATATCACGTCTTTAGATAAAATAAAACTCTTATAAATACAAAATAAAAAAAAGACAAAAAACAAAAACTTAATTTCTGGCCGGGATTCGAAACCCTGACACCTACGATCTATCTGCGTACATTAGACCGACCTCGTATGTACAGTCAAGTGCAAAAATAAGTATCGAAGAAATCGACTCAAAAATATGGTACTACGCTCTTATTACACCGGACTAAGGTGCTATGGGACATATTTTTGAGTAAGATGTGTACCCATATTTTTACACTTGACTGTACGACTGAGCTAAGCGGAATCGATGCGCGCGCGACGAATGTACGACCATATTTTACGTTTACTAACGCGAAAGAAAAACTCATGAAAACTCGAAAATTCGCGTTTTCCGGGATCTAAGGCTACGCTAGATCGATTTTTCACCCCCGAAAACCCCCACATAACAAATTTCAGCAAAATCGTTAGAGCGGTTTCCGAGATCGTCGGTATATATAAATAAATATACAAGAATTGCTCGTTTAAAAGTTTATAATATTGAATAGAGAGGCATTCATATACATGCTTACAGGTCAAATATGTGTATAGTTGTCGCAATCATATAAGTATTACGCCTACCTCCAGTTTTGTTTTATAAGATTTGTCTTAAAATTTAGGGCAAGAAACGGCTAACCCCCACGTGCGGTTTGCTTTTGACTGCAAAACCGTCCAAGTAAAAAACCGGCCAAGAGCGTGTCGGGCCACGCTCAGTGTAGGGTTCCGTAGTTTTCCGTATTTTTCTCAAAAACTACTAAACCTGTCAAGTTCAAAACAATTTTCCTAGAAAGTCTTTATAAAGTTCTACTTTTGTGATTTTTTTCATATTTTTTACACATATGGTTCAAAAGTTAGAGGGGGGGGGACGCACTTTTTTTTCCTTTAGGAGCGATTATTTCCGAAAATATTAATATTATCAAAAAACGGTCTTAGTAAACCCTTATTCATTTTTAAATACCTATCCAACAATATATCACACGTTGGGGTTGGAATGAAAAAAAATATCAGCCCCCACTTTACATGTAGGGGGGGTACCCTAATAAAACATTTTTTTCCATTTTTTATTTTTGCACTTTGTTGGCGTGATTGATATACATCTTGGCACCAAATTTCAGCTTTCTAGTGCTAACGGTTACTGAGATTATCCGCGGACGGACGGACGGACGGACGGACGGACGGACGGACGGACGGACAGACAGACATGGCGAAACTATAAGGGTTCCTAGTTGACTACGGAACCCTAAAAACTTACCAATCCGTAATTGTTAGCTTAGAAATGAAGTAGTAGGTACGTTATATGTTCGAGTTGAATAGTTTCAATTTTTATAAAACAAGTTAGTAAATCAATCGACAGTTTGTACAAAAATACAAACAACTTTTTGTATCGTTAGTTTAAAAATCAGGAAATTGGCTAACTTGGTGCAGAATGGAATACAAATCCAGTCTAAAAAACGTATAGATTCCTGGTGAGCAGAGGCAGTTACTAGGAAACTGCCGCTCGTTGGCTTTTGGCACGGAGCCAATCGCTCCTCCGATATGTGGAACCCACATGTGAAAACTACCAGATACAAAAAAAAGTGGTATTAAAAACACACCCTGTCGATTCCAATCACTCCCACCCGACACTTCTTTTTCCAACAGGTTTTGCTTTGCATTGTATGAATATAGAACGTAGATTTTAGCAATATAGGCAGAATAGATTTAGGCGGCCGCATCACGTGTAAGCAAATTCAAATCCACGGATATGTGGAAAAGCATTCATGACTGTAAGCCGATAACGGAATATTTCGGACAGATTATTTAAACACACTACCCAAATTTTGGCAGACAATTCAAAATAGCTGTGCTTCAAACATCATATGTTAACTGGAGTTAATAAAGGCAATCAGCGTAGTAAAACTAACCACTGTTTTGGACGTTTACGTTAATATTCAGAAGTGCTGAATTACTTAAATGCTCGGCAATGCGCATATAACACACATATACGGTGATTCCTGAAGTCCATACACTGCGGTAATTGTCTGGCCGTAAGTTTGTTGGCCAACGACGTCGTATTAGAAAATAACTATTTCAGTACAGATGGCGTTTTTTTACGCACTAGTACGAGAAATGATTCATTATATCGTCACTACTTTAAAAAAAAACTTATATCTGCGTCTGTCAATTAAAAGAAAATTGTAGTAAGTATGTATGGAAGACTTACTGCGTTTTAACTTTGAGGAGCAGCGTGAGATACGAGATTTTTTAAGTAGTGACGATATGCCAGGTCGAAGCTTCGGAGGCGCATCTGTACTGAAAAACGTCATATTCATATTCATATTCATATTCATATCATTTATTGCATACACATGTGTTTACAATAGGTGTTTTTATAGATTAGGTCACAACATGCACCCGTCAGGGTATAGCAACATAGAAAACTTACATACTAGAATCATTCATTAACATGCTTATTATTAAATAAGAATTACATTCATTGCTAATTTCTAATTTAGATAGCTACTTAAAAATGTCAATTATTCACTACATTATACATAAAACTAATTAATCAAAAATGTCAGTAAAGAATTCATCCACAGAATAATAGCATTTTTGTTGTAAAAGTGACTTGATGCTTTTATAAAATAATTGAGATGTTTCCTGTGACTTAATATTATTAGGTAACTTATTATAAATTCTTATGGCTGTATATTGGGGGCTGTTAGATAGCATTTTCATTTTTGAAGGAGGGATTACTAACTGATATTTTTTCCTAGCACTACGAATTTCTGTAAATAAATGTCTATTTTTATATACATAGAGGGCTAACGTTAAAATGTACTGACATGGTAGTGGTAATATACCGTATTTTTTAAAATGGGGTTTACAGCTATCTGGGCATTGAATTTCGACCATGTTTCGGACACACTTTTTTTGAGTCATGAATAAATCATGGGCATCTGTGCTGTTGCCCCAAAGCATGATACCGTAACTAAGCAGGGAGTGCGCAAGTGCATGATAGGTGGATAGGGCAGTTTGTATATTAGTTGTCTTCCGAAGGTTATATAAGGCGTAAGTGATGCTAGAAATTTTAGATTTGGTCAGTTCTATATGTTTTTTCCAATTTACATTGCTGTCAATAGTGATTCCCAGCATTTTGAAATGATCGACTTCCTCAATTTTTGTCTTATTAATTAATATGTCAAGATTTAAAGGCTCTTTAAGTTGGTGGTGAAATTGAATTAATTTAGTTTTAGTTAAGTTGATATTAAGATTCAAAACGTGTAGGCTATTGCTAATTTCGTCGAGGCAGTCTTTGATTATTTCGTTATAATTTTCGCTTTTATCAATTTAGAATAGTAACGAGATGTCATCGGCGAATAAAATGTTGTATGTATTGACTAGATTTGGCAGGTCGTTTATATACACTAAGAATAGCACGCAACCAAGGACACTGCCTTGGGGTATAGAGCCGTGTAGATCTTGTCTCTCTGAACGTGGCTACGAATCATACGATACACGTGCGACAATTGTGTCGATTTCTTTCTTTACTTTATCGCCACTCGTTTCGAACTTCCTTCTTTTCGCACTAGCGCTTCTTTTCGCATAATGTACTATTTCAGTACAGATGGTGCATGCTTTTTTTACACATTAGTGGTACATTTCTTGTCAAGTCGAAATTTCGGAGGACTATATGTACCTACTGAAAATCGTCGTGTAATGTGCTAATATTATATAGAAGTCGTATTAGAAAGTACAAAATGTTTCATAAGTAAAAATAAAAAAAAAATATGTGTCATAATTTTAACCTAAAGAAAATCCTGCAGGACTCAAACCTGCGACCTTTTGGAACTCTGGATCAGCTGCTCTGACCAACTGAGCTGAGTACCTAATTAGTACAGCTAGCAGGCGTATCTACATGATAAAAATAAGTTTTGAGTGTAAACCAATATCTTCGAGAAGCAAAGAGGTTTTCAAAATATCAGAGTGGTCAGCCGTGGCCCCGTGGTTGGCTATAAGATGTATGATTTATATCGCGATGGAGGTCGACAGACAATTTCCCGTGTGCGGCCGCATCGGCTGCTCTTTCCCGCGAGACCTTGAGTGTCATTCTAACTGCATACGAATCGGGGATGACTTGGACGTTGAGGTGGGCTACAATAAGTTGCTGGTTTGCCTCATTGTTCCGTTACAACCGGTAGGGAATGAAGTGCAATACGCGGCTGTCTTCTACATACCTAAGAGCCATGAGCAACATCATCACAATTCACCACATGAATGATAATTATATCACAGTAAAAAATCAGATTTTTGTCAACTTCTTTCTATTTGATGCTGTTTAATTATCGGTGTTATCGAACAAGAAGTTAGAAAGGTGTTTATATAGATGCATTTTTAGAAAAAAAAATCTATGGATGGATGGAAGTTTCTATGGTTTGATATATGTCGCTTTTTAGCGACAAGAGCTCCAGCGTGCGTGCCAAATGCACAAACGCTCACGAAACGAAACGATCGTAGATATCTATCTCTATCGCTCTTGCGTATTGGCGGACAGAGACAGACTACCTTTCGCGGTGTTTCATTTTCGTTTCGCGTCGTGAAATGCCATTCGGTTACGGGGCCTGATGTCCACGTTTGATCAAGTATTTTATTTCCTATATTTCTAGTAAGGTGTGCAGATAAAAAGTGTTTTATCTATCTATGTATTAAACGTTTTCACGGACTTTGAGGTCACTTTAAACAAGTTCGCCCAACCCCCGATTCACTCGCGGTCGCGTTATCACCAACGTTACACACGGCCTCACCTTGTCGTACAGCGTGTAAGTGTTCGACGGAAATGGGATGTCGGCGCCGACCTCTGCACTTTGCCCACTCGGATTGCTTCCGGCAATGCCCAAGGTGCACAAAACGCAAAATTGCCAAGTTCTCTCAAAATACTGTAAGTTTTTTATAAGAGTTTCCTGTTAATGAACAATTTCGCAATAAGTACCTCCACAAAATATTTTTTTACGATAATGAAAATCTTTATTGGGGTTTTCATTTACCTACATTTTGTTTGTTATTTTGTTTTTCAATTAGGTATAAAATTTGTATTGAGACATTGTGTTCACAATCAACATGTTACGAGTATATATATATCAATATATTTTACTTTTTATAGTTTATGATAGATAGTCATACTAAAAAAAAAACTTAACTATGAACTTATAAATAAAACTATAACTAAACTAAAACTACCTGTTATATTAACAAGAGTAGGTATAGTAGAGGTAGATAGAACCACCTCTTATTATTTATTTCGTTCATATCCCTATGTACAGCAAATATTTTCCAGGGAACTAACTCGGGCAATCGGACTACTTCAAGTTTTGTTACTGCTCAATAAATGCCTCTCGTATGCGGCTACTTAACACGGGTAGTTTTCCTAAGCGTGCGGTTTACCACCGCGTTTTAAACTCTGCCAAACTGACTAGATAAAGTACAGTTAGTAAAATTTCCGTGAAACTCTCATATATAGTGAACCACGGTAAGCAAAAGTGCTTTTTTATGTTTGCGGGAATGTGCTCTCTGAACATTTTCGTAACCGATAGGCGAACGCATCAGTGAAAATGCGCATACATAATTCAGGAGGAACGCGATTGCGCCGCGCTTTGCCTTTGAAGAATTGCCGGATAGATACGAGAGCCATACCCACTGTACAAACGAGAACGGAACGTATGCTGATGGCACGGGGATTATCACTTTACATGTTGTGATGTAAAATCACACTAAAAGGGTTTTTATTGTACGATATAATGAATATGAAACGAAAGAGGGACGGCACTATAGCTGTAGTCTACACGTGTGCTGATAATATCTAATCTTGTAATGTTACACATATCAGCACATTTACTTGGAATTCACATTTGGTATTTACCATGCATCTAGTCCGCAATATAATATGTTAATACATACATATCACGCGTTCAGAGTAATATAATGCGCATCAATTTTGAACCTAACTGTAAGTACCTACCTAATGTACCTAATGTTAGTAGAACCGAACAAAATTTCAACCAGCCAATTTTCTGTTCCGTACAAGTAAATTTTCACATAAGAATGAGCACAAGCTTTTAAATATCTTCCCGCGGAGAAAACTTGAAAAATGCTCGCGCGCCCGCAAAAAGTAAAATGAAAATATCGCGGCAAAGATGCATCGCAAATGCATAACAGTTCCGGAAAAAAAGCCGCGGAGCGACAGTTTTCAAAACTACCTACGCCTCGCGTCGCTCCAAATACTTAAGGAGAAGCGGTTAGCCATATTCACCCTAGCAAGAATTTATCAAGGTTTCACTAACTAAACGGTTTTACTTGGATAATTAAATCTTTTGCTGTGCAAATACTAAACTCGTTAAATTAATAACTTTAATTTAATAGGCCCTGGAGGCATTGTGGTTAGGATAGGATGCTGGTGGCAAGTTTCAATAATTTAATATTATAATGAAAACTTTTATTAACTAAGTCCATTTTGTTGACATTTCAAAAACAAACGGTTATTGTTTCGCCTTGCTCATTGTCTTTGAATTGTCTGGGAACCCTAAGAACATTTTTTTTTATGTTAGTCACACCTGATGGAAAGTGATGACAACGCCGAAGTTGTAGCTAACTGGTAACTGGTTGTAAAGAGAAAATTCATATATCATGTGCTTATTATCCTAGTCTAAATTTTTACTGGATGTTTCTATTTTACAACCACCGTTTTGAAACTTCGAAACTTGACACAACAAAATGAGTTCGCTTATCGCCTGAGCCAGTCTTGTAAACTGACGACACGTAATAAGTGAACAATATCGCCTGTGAGTTCGTAAAATTTATGGGGCGGTTATTTGCTAAGACGTAAACACGGTGGCTCCGCGGCAATAACGGAACGTAACATCGTAGTTAGCGTTCGGAACGAGTTGAACCGTGTTATGTGTAGTGGGAAAACTGGGCGGTTTTAAACACGTATTTTTTATTTTACATCAGTGGCGTGCGCGTTGCCGATTCTAACCCTCTACAGGTCCGCACGCTCGTTGAGTTCTGCGTGCGTAGCCGAATGCACAAACGCTAATTATACGCTATTTATCTCTATCGCTCTTGCGTATTGGCGCGACAAAGCCAGACTACCTTTCGCGGAGTTTCGTTTTCGTTTCGCGTCGTAGAAATGCCATTCGGCTACGGGGCCTGGCAAGCTTCTGGCAGGAACGAGCGTGTGTTATTTGGTCTAGTATTATTAAGTCTTTGTATAATCATCTTACAAATGGCCTCGGTTTTATTTTCAGTTGAGATATTATTTTGAGTTTTGTTTACTGGTGAACTACTTATTAGATTACAGAAACATAAATAAACTATTTAAAATTGCAAACGGGACTTAATCGCGTATTTACTATGTTTTAAACACTATGTTTTAAACACTAACCTCTGACGTTTCAAGGACGGCATTGTCCCCGTGGTCTCGGAGCAGACTGGCTGAAGTTGACATCAACATCTTCTAGCTGTACGAGTTTTTCGAACTACCCGCACCTGGTCCTGATCGTGGGTATTATAGTAGAAAAATACGTGAAGCCATTGAAATTAAGAAGTATAAAAATTTCAATCGAGACGAAGGTTTTAATATCTCATCCACATGGAACCCGGTCATTAGTAAATGCAAGAAGAAACAAATATCGCGGGTTGAAAATCCGAATATCGTGAGTGTTGTGTGTCGACAAGGTGACATCCCTAGTGCACAAACTGTTCAAGTGGGTAGTCAGGACCAGGTGCGCAGGTAGTTCGAAAAACTCGTACAGCTAGAAGATGTTGATGTCAACTTCAGCCAGTCTGCTCCGAGACCACGGGGACAATGCCGTCCTTGAAACGTCGGAGGTTAGTGTTTATAACATAGTAAATACGCGATTAAGTCCCGTTTGCAATTTTAAATATGTGTAAAAATCGTGAAAGTTTGAAGCAGTATAAATAAACTAATTTTACTGATTATAATTATACATGTAAGGCACATCAAAACAAATCCATTTAGTCATTTAGTTTTACATTATATACAATATGAAAAGTAGGGTGGTCCACATTTGTATGGAAGAAAAATAAATATGACTAATTCTTTCTCCACATGGTTCCCTTTGTTCTATTATGAATTAGTAGTTTATGTACCAAATTTTAACCCATTTGCTCATTATTTACAGGTCGCTCAAGATACATTTAAAATTGGATATCTCCTATAATAAAATAAAAACCAAAATAATTAAAACATTGCAAACTGCCCGGTTCATGTTTTATTTAGCTCTAATAAAATAGGGAAAAATATAATTAAACCATTAAAATACCTCCATGTAAGATTTTTTCTTTAGTCAAGTTCATTTCATACATTTCAGTATGGCATTATTGCTTTATTTTTAGCGACCTCTAAATAAAGTCTGATTGTTCTCAAAATTGGTTGACATGATTTTAATAAGTTTTCGTGTAGAAATAACCATGTGGAGCTCAAACAATAAAAAATATTTTTTTTTGGACCACCCTAAATTGAAAAGTCATCAAAAGAATAAAGTAAATATAAGTTCAGATGGAAAGTCACAAATGCACTGCAACAAATAAACTTCACAGGAAAATGTAAACAGTGAGCACGCCACTCAGTCGTGTGTATTTTTACGTCACAGTTTTTCCTGTCGCTATTATTCGCACGAAATATATATGTAAATAAGGAAACACGAAAAGGCGTTGCATTATTATCTTTTTGGTGGAGCTCGCGGCTTCCCTCGCGCTTACGCCATGTCTTGCGTAGGCGACGGTCGCGCGATGGTCGCGCGACGGCGATGCGACGCATACGAAATCAAACCTTATCGATGAGACGCGACCGTCGCCCACGCAAGTCACGGCGTTAATTCTAAATTGCGGGATGCTCCATACAAATATCCAACCCCCATTTTCAAAAAAAATACGATAATTCGGCGTAACTCAACGCCGTACAACTATGTTCAGCTTTCTCACTCAAACGTATAAAAAATTTGAAAAAACCCCCGACCGCGACATAGTGGACCGATTTTCATAAAACATGGCTAAGAATACTTCAAACAAAAAAAAAACTAAATTGAAATCGGTTCATCCGTTCGGGAGCTACGATGCCACAGACAGACACACACACAGACAGACACGTCAAACTTATAACACCCCGTCGTTTTTGCGTCGGGGGTTAATCATAGCTTTAAGAACAAGATTGATATCTGATACGCGGTTGAGTCATTCATAACTCAAGATTTCACGTAACTATGTACAATCAACGAACTGGAACCCTAGGCCACTCTACAACCATGTCAAAATGACAAACAGTAAGAGATTTCTTACAATCAAATTTATAACTTCACTATGACATAGTTCTACAGTGGCCTAGGGTTCCAATTGGTTGACTGTACACAGACACTAAACTCCTTATTTTCTAGAAGTGGGTCACGTACTCAAAGGGAAGCCATCTGATTGTGAACAGAAAGTCCGATAAGGAGACTTGACCCTCCGTCACGACCTTGACCATTTTATTTGACATATTAAAACCGCTTGTCACAGCCGGAAAGAGGACCACATTAGTCAAGAGTGATTAATGCACTCTCATTTAGTTCAGCCTCTCTGGCATCCTTTTAACAAAGTACCTACTTCACATTAAATATGTTACAACGTTGTATACAAATAATTATGTTTGTTTATGCTCGTAACTGGTTAACGAGAGTACATACTTATAATCATCCATCTCCGTTAAAAGGTAGATTTTTTTTTTAATTTATTTAGAACACAAACAGTCACATAAACAAATGAGTTGGTGTACTACAATGTAGGTACTAAGTAATTTGGATAAAAAAAGACCTGGAGGTTCATTACTGAATATGTATATTGTTAACATACTAACAAAATTAGGTATGTAAGCTATAGGTAAGCAAAAGAAATCATGAACAGTAGGTAATACTTAAGAAATTACAGTCATTAGACTAAATACATTTTCTTTACTACGATGGGATACAATTATAATTAATTTAATAATGTTGTAATTTTTTAATGTTGCGAATTCAAAATATATGTATATATTTTTTGTAATAATCATAATACAAGCCAAAAATCTGCTCAACAAAACCAGCAGAGTCGTCCGTCTAACAAAACGGCACACGCCATTAGAGTTTCTGATCCTCGTTTTTGTAACAGAGATCACATAAGATAAGACTAGCTCTTTAGATTTTAATTCTAGCAAATCTTACAGCTATCTGTGTTGACCATTTTGGTTTTCTGCTTTGCGGATTTCGTTATCTCTACATTAAACGATACTATTTAAGTAGTATCGCAGAGTAACCCTTCTATTACCCTTTGCAAGAGTAAATATTCTTTTAAGAATCTAATCACAAATCTTGAAACTCGTACCGCCTAAGCGTACACAGCCCAAGACCACCCTCGTAAGAAAGCACTAGGCCTAAATCGTTCGCGAAAAAAACAAAAAAAACGAGTCACTTTAGGTTTACACATATGAAATGGAAATGTATAGTACGTAATATTATCCTTAGGTATTAAAAGGAGTGTGTACTGTCTGTAAAGCCCAGTATTTTTATGATCGACTTTTTGAAAGGAAAAAGACATGACGAAGATTAAGTTAAGGGTGTTATTTTGCGGGAGTAAACACGGTATCCCTTTAATCGGATCGTAACGCCTATCTCATTATTCTCCCAAACTCAAAACCAAATTCCATACAGGAAAATAATTATGTTTGAAGTGGCGTTGTTGTTGTATCGATAGAAGGCCGAAAATGTTTTTAAATAGCCATTTTCACCTTCGTAAATACTAATATAAGATTTAATAGTTACTGGTAAGCCTCTAATTATAGAAAAACAATCAATATTGCACAACATTGAACTCAGAAATCGCGACTTCTTACTTAAACAGCGATTTTCACTTGGTATATTGTACCTGAAGCTTCATTCATTCATTCATTTATTTATTGATAAAATAATATATTTTACATGTCAATGTTCTTACTTAACTTAATTTTAATTAAGTAAACCCATCGTAAACCCATTTACATTATATGTACTCATAACCTGGCAAAAGTGGTAACAAACAATTTTAATAACACGCCGTACGAACTGACGTTTCATTTTGAGTTACATTTCATTTTCTTCCCGAAACGGTATATCTTCCACATGACATGAAAACAATAACTTCCCAAGAGCTCCCTGAGCCGACATACGAAGACAAAGCAGTACAGTGCCATTCAAGTGTATAAGGCAGTAAAGGTACGATCTTCGTACAGTCTTACACTACTTCTGGTTTAAACGACGGTGCTACGTCATAAAACTCATAAATATTGGATGCCAGCGTTTTCGACATTGAACACTTTTGCGCTGATGCGAAAGCCACTCGCTGAGCTCAAACGTAAACCCAAATGTAAATAAGTCAAAACAACACGCAGTGTTGTTTCTATCCGAAGATTGATGGGACGGGGTTTTTGCAGAGTCAATTAAGCTTTATTTAGTTTAGCCCTACAGAGGTCTGTATATTTTTCGTTAGATTTTTGTTTTTATAAAACCAGTATTTTTGTAACTGATTTATTACGGTTATTTATATTGATTATATCCAAAGTTTTGAAATTTAAAATAATATAGAGGTACTCACAGAGTAGTAATAGAACAGAGGGAGTCTCACTGAAGACCGGCTGTGACCCAACAATGGCGGACGTTTTTTTTTTAATTTTATTTTATGGCTTGGTGGCGACCTTTCAAGCCAGCAATGGCAGACGGTTTCCGATGTGCAAACACGATTTAAAATCAAAATAATTATAATTCAGGTCAAAAGAAAATCAATTCTTCACTTAATTTATCAAAAATTAATTATTTTACTTGAAACATAGAAATATCTTGTTTTTAACAAATAATAATGACTCAGTGCGCCGTGTGCAAACACTATTTAAAAAAAATACTGGTCACACTCTTGTTTTGCAGTTTGTTGGTTTACGATTATGAACATTAATTAATATTGTGATTTTACGCATAATAACGTGATAAAGTATTAATTTACGCATGAAAAGTTGCTCCGTATTTTTTTTTCTTTCGATTGTTGTCATTTTTACACAATTTGAAAACGCATGTAGGCATATTTTCTTATTTTTCTGGAGATGTTTTCGCCACGGGCGCCTCGATCCGACTGACGGGAGATTAGTGGATGAGGTCATAGACAAAGCTATCAATGTGGATGATGGAATCACAGGTTTTTCTTCGGAGTTATCCGTCCATAGAATTGTAGGTTCATGGAGGTACTTAATAATTTACCACAGACAAATATGACATGGTAACAAAGAAATTCCGTCAACGAAATCTGTACATTTTTCGGCAAATTTTTGTTTATAAAACCAGTATTTTGGTAACATAATTATTATTTTTATTTGTATTGATGATATCAAAATTTCTAAAATTTTAGTTAATATGGTCTGTAAACATGGTAAAAATATGAAGTTCTATCAACACGAATCTAGTACGATCGCAAAATAAAAGAAGAATAAAATATATTACGACGTGACGGAGTACGCGTGAGGTTGACACGCCATTCCAATCAACCGATTTTACTGCCGACACAATACACGTCGGAAATGTATGTACCTACCTAACCGTTAGCGGCATGCAGTGCATAACATTTTAACCCTAGTGTAGGAACGTGTATTGCAACATAGTCAACTTACAATTTCACAAAGTAAAACAAATCGTAAAAATCGTTCACCCCATAAAAGATATCTGCAAATGTGCCGCAGCGCATCAGAAGCGCGTAAAAAGTCATCGTATCGTGTAAAACTACACGAAGGCGAGCAAAGTAAAGCTGGTACGATACGAGACGTGTCCCGGGATCCCGCGAGACCATTGTTATGACCAAATAAAACTAGTTTACAACGTGCAGTCTGGGCCCGCGCTTAGCAACTTTATCTGTGCCTCACCCGGCACGCTGGTGCTGAAAAATGCATCTCAAAAGAAACTACCAAGTATTTTTCACGTGCCTGTTTAAATAAAGAGGTGAACTGTGACACGCTCGTAAACATAAATCAGACTGAATTTCGTCCCCAGAAATGTATGTCAACGTTTGTTACGGATTTGGTATAGGCAATTTCTGGCGTGGGAATGTTGCGATGTATATTTTAATGGAACGAAAAATAAATCTAAAACTATGAGTATTGGCGACGATATAATATGTAGCGTGTACATACAGAATACAGATGGAAAAAAAATGTTTTACAGGTCATATTTATACACAATGTTCAAAAAAGAAATAATTAACATTTTAAAAATAGATATATAAATATATATAAGTATGTATTTATTAGATACATATTATTTTCAGAGTCAGAATAACATCTTTTTACAAAGCAACTAAATTCTTGTTAGGTACGCCGGGACTTGCTATTTACTCTCGCTGCAACTTATACGACAATAACGCGACGTAGAACAAAAATAAACAACCTACATACAAATCCGTACGGCAGTCATTAAGACAGAGTTGGCACTAAATAATTTATACAGGCAAGTTCCGCAGCCACGTAAATTACAATGAAAATTGCTGGTGAGTGCACCGTTAAGTAATATGAAATGTTGGCATGTACCTGCGCGGGGTGTAACATTATTTCATAAGCCCGAGCTGCGGCGTGCGCCGAGCCTCATGTAAAAACATGAAGCCTGCCGATTGAAATGTAAATTGGATTCGAATTGGTCGGCAAAGCCAAAAATGTAAAAGGAAAAAGAGCGCTCTCATGAATTGGGACGTGTCGAGCTCTGATAAATTATCATGATAAATTATTAGCAGACGACCGCCCCGATTGCTTAACGCAAATAATTGCCAACGATCGACCTACTTTGCTGCACTTGAAAGCGCAATTAAAAATAATTAACTAACGTTAATTACTCATTGACTGCTGCTTGTTCGGTGAATCAGGGAAGATTAACAATAATATTTTTTGGGATACGGGCAGCATAGTGGCATTTACCGTTGAAACAATGCGCCAATATTATCTGCTACAAAGGAACGCTTTTGCAAATAGCGATATATTCCTGCAATTTGCATTCGAACTTAGGCACAATTAAATATTTGTAAGTATAAAAATAGATTTTGACCGCTAAAAGTTTTCATATATACCAAGAAAACAGCTATAAGTAGTCAAACGTTGTTAATTACGAGGCTCTCATGCAGACTAAGTCCTAGTGTTTACTTTGAGAAGGAACGCAAATTAAATTTTCTAATAAATATGTACGGCCGCACTCTGTACGGCACATAGTGACGCGTTGTACCGCGGTTTCAATTACGCCGACGTATTTCCCGCCCTCCCATTTTCTAAGTCTCTGGAGGGTGATAAAGCTCACGCTCTTTAACGCTGTACTACGCTTAAACAAAACCAAGCAATTTAGTTGGTAAAATATGAAACAAAGGAGCAAATAACACGGGGGAGAAATGGCTTTCGGTTGTTTCAATTTTCGCGCGAACGTAAGTTTTCAATTGTGATTTGTTTTGTGGGAAAATGGAACGTTTACAAAACAATAACTGGAAGTTTGAGTAACAATAATTCCTTTTCCAAATAATTGGTCAACCATGAATTTAGATTTTCGAACTCAGGTGGACAACCTCGCGCTTTGTTTATTATAGCGCAAAATAATTTTACATTTATCACCTAAAATTTTACTTTTATAGCTAGAACCAACCAATACAAGAAAACCATATGTTACCTATATTACTGTGTAAAGTTTTAATTAGGTTTTTATAGGTGGTGATTTTAACCAACTAGTTGATTTCGTTTAACTTTAAAATACACTGTAACTAAGGATTGTCTGTCCTTGAGTAAACATAATTTTACTGATTACTAATCAGTGATTAAATGTGCCGTTATCTGGGTAAAGGGACCTTATTGTCGGTGGCGCTTACGTCCCGCGGCGTCGTATTTGTACACGAACATCGCTCATAACGCCGTAAGCGCCATCGACGATAAGGTCCCTTTACCCAGATAACGTCACAAATAGTGTATGTATAGCGTCTAAATATTGCCCGATTGATTGCCTTTAAAATCTAAAACCATAACACGTCACCGCATCGTTAAAGTTCAACGCGAAGGAAAGATGTTCGTGGTCGAAGTTTGGCTTGCAGGCGACAAGTCTTGGATGCTGGGTAGTTGGATCCCCGCCAGGTCTCGCGACGCGCTGTTATGAGTGTACGGCCAAGGATTACCGGGAATCTAGCTTATTTATGGACTGTAAGGAACTTCCGGAAACTTGAAGTGCCCCAAGTTTTTGAATTTCGAACTAACGGAAAATTTTGATCGCTGGATCAAGCTAGCGTCTAATCTATACATTCTTAATATTTTTATCATGGTACTATTATTTTTTGGTACTATTACCTTACTCAATCGCGTACAGTAAACACTAAACACGTTTATAAAAAGAGTTCTAAGATAGTCTAGTAGATACTTACCGAGTTACAAATAGTTCAATTATGCGCGATGCTCGTGCGGTTTCTTACCTGTAACAATATAAACACATTTAGTTTTCAAGTAGTGAGTAGGTAAATTATATTTGAATAAAATGACAGTTAGTTAAATAAGTAAGTAAACTCTTTAGTGTATCACCAGCACTGACAAAAAATATACAAGACATCAAATATAAGAGAAAGAAGAAGGAGGAAGTACAAAAGGCGAACTTAACCTGATAGTTTTGTCAACCATCTCATACCTAATATGCATCACAGTTTGCTACGCCGTAGCAGCGTAGCAGGCTTAAAATAGACCTACGTAGCAGAAAATTCGGCGCAGCGGCTTGATATGCTGATTAAGCTAACTGGCGTATTCAGATTATAATGACTGGTTATGAATTAGATCTAGTATTCAATAGTTACAGATAAATGATCTGCTAGCTTTTGCCCGTGGCTTCACTCGCGTTAAATTTGAAAATTGCGGTATGCTCCATACATACTTCTACTCCCCATTTTAGGGAAGTGGTGTGTTTTCTGAGTCAAAAAGTAACCTGTGTTACTCTTCATCCCTTTAACTATCTCCAATAAAAAATCACGTCAATTCGTCGCTCCGTTTTCCCGTGAAAGACGGACAAACAAACAGTCACACAGTTTCCCATTCATAACATTAGTATGGACCAGCAATGTTAAATCTGACGTTTCGGTTGAAGAAATGTTATGCTTGTAATGCTTTAAATCTATGTTAGTTTAATTTTGTATTTCGCTCTTGAGACCTCCGATATTGCTTATGGAACATTTTCTAGTTTAACATTTTCTAGTTTATCATTTGTCATGTCGAAGCTAGAATACCGACGACACGAAGGACGCCATATTGGCACGTATTGAGTGCAAGTCCAGATGTCGAGACTACTCGAGTTAATGCACCTGCGGACGTAGCACACTAGTTCGATAAATTTTATCGCATCAGTGCGTCCCTATTGCACTTACGAATAGTGCGAAAAGGACGGCCTGACGTTATATCGTTTATGACGTGACCATGCTTGCCTGCCTGGAGTAGCATTTATCATCCTCAAAAAGTAAGTTAAGAAACACAGGAAGCAGTTTTACGTCTGGAAAGAAATCGATATAAATTCATGATATTGTTTTTGGTTAGCGCTATAGTTATTCGTGAAATAAAAGTATGGAAACGGAATATGGTGTAAATAAATACTTAGCTATATATCCCGTTTCCCTATTTCTAAAATCAAACAATTTCATTACATTTTATACATTAACTACTATGTACATATAACATACATATAATCACGCCTGTATCCCATAAAGGGGTAGGCATAGCACATGAACTGCTAAGTTTCGGTGCCACTCTTGGCAACAAGAGGTTGAAAGAAATCCAAATTGTGACATTGCAGTGACAGGTTGCCAGCCTCTCGCCTACGCCACAATTTAACCCATATCCCACAGTCGACTTCTACAACACCCACGGGAAGAAAGGGATTGGTGAAATTCTTAACCCGTCACCACACAGGTATTTAAATAACTACTATGTGTCCGATATCAAATATTGTGACTAAGCTTTAGCTATGTGTATTGAATATGCAATCTGATGTGCTGTTTTAATTTAAATAATAATAAGTAGTATGATGAATATCAAATTAACAAAATACCAGCGATTTATTATGAAAACTGATGTGGTCCTGTCCATGCTGTCGACATGTTATTAGTTAGTAGTTAATTAAATGTAGAACCGGTACATATTCTCGTCCCCACGTAAAGTTAAATAAGGTTGGAGAACTGTGCATTCGCAACAAAGTTTGAAGTCGAAGCTTCGTATTTACATACATATAAATTTAACTGATTGCTTAACCCATTTTCGAAGAAACACTAAGCTAACCAAGTTTATAATACCACAATCAGAAACAGAGAACTAGGGTGGTTTAGCCGGTTATCCGACCACCTCTGGTTGTCGGCCACCACGCAGTTAATCTACAATAACATGACAACTATATAGTATTTCTTCAAAAAATGAGGGTAGATACATAAAGTCACTTGATATTGACATGTCCTACATTTATTTTCTTGGTGACGTATTGATTCGCTCGTCAGTGTACGGAAGCAATTTGAGCAGTGTGAATGGTGGACAAATTTTATAAAAAAAATTAGGATACAACATTTTTCGAGGTATGTAAACATATTGTTTTCGTGGCTTTGAGACCATTGTTGAGGTTAAAGTAGATTGTGAATAAGTTGAACTCATGTTATTTCAATTTAAATGTTCAAAATATGTAATATAATTAAATTAAATTGGGTGGTCGGGTATCTAAATGCAATTTTACAAAGATATTTAGTTGTCGGCCCCCCGGCCAAGAACGGACTTGAAGGACGTCATTTTTAATCGATTGTCTTTCCTATATTATTAGAGCAAATAAAATAAATACTTCAAAAAACACTTATTTTGAACAAAGTTGATATTGCATTTAACAGCCGGCCACATGCTTTCTTGGAAATAATTGGTTAAAATCTGATTTATTTTTTGAAATATTTGGCGGCCGAGAACAGGCATTTTTAAAGTTGATTGTCGGCCTAGCCAATTTATGACGGCCGAGAAACAAATAATTTGAATTTAGTTGTCGGCCCTGCAATATATTCTCGACCCAGATTCAAAATAATTTGTCTTTGGGGGTCAATTAATTGCGTTGTTTGTAAGTTACTGCTGTCTGACCTCCCCTTTTTTACGTCGACTCCTGTCTTAACGAAATTTTCTGTCGACAAAAAATATATTATTATGTAATAATAAGTATTTCCTATATTTGTTCCATACAAACTATTGACATGAGCCGTAGCCTAAGGATGCCAGCAAATTCAGCGTGTCAAATGGACGTTACGGACCATTATAAACCTCATTAAATGTAAAATATTACTAAAAATACATTGTGACATTGACTATTACTTGTTTTATTCCAAAATAAATCCTGTTAGTTCTGACATAAGATTCATTTTAAAACCCTAATAACAGTGGCCGACAACTAACTAAACAAGCGGCCGAGAACCAAAAGAAGTGGTCGACAACCGGCTAAATTGCTACTTTTTCATATTCGGAGCTATATAAAGAAAACTAAGTTAGTTAGTCATAATTTTTTATACCAAAAGGAAACTGTATTAAATTCTTTGCCTAAAAATCATACAATGACAAAATTTTGTCGAATATGTTGTACAGAAAATCCATTTGAATGCGTAGTTTTGCTAAACTGGCCGACAACCGGCTAATTCACCCTATTAACCGAGCACCTGCAGGGTTAGCACATGATTGCCGCGGGACTATGTCGCCGCGAGATAGACTACCCGTCCTTATGTCATTTAAACAGTTAAAAGAAGACGTGTGATCTATCTCGCGGCCATCGTGTGCTAGGCCTACTGGGTCCCCACCCTGTATGGGGGCTGTAAAAAAGGAAAAAAATTAAACTGTAGGCTATACTCATTAAACTGACCAACATTTGTTCAGTGACTTTAAATATTATGAAGTCTTTAATTTTCTAATTTCCCATACAAAATAAATATTAGCTTCAATGTACGTTATTATTTATTAAACATAATATTTACGATTAAGTGCCTAAAGTATTTACTTACCGTCATAAAGTATGTACTATACAATACTTGTATAACGTATTTTCATGGCAGCCTAATTTTTGAGCTTAGTTTGTGTAAGTCTGGCTTGCGGTAAACACAAACAACGTCGGGATC
Source organism: Leguminivora glycinivorella (assembly GCF_023078275.1). NCBI lineage: Eukaryota > Metazoa > Arthropoda > Insecta > Lepidoptera > Tortricidae > Leguminivora > Leguminivora glycinivorella. The sequence goes on along the minus strand of NC_062974.1, from coordinate 18,284,351 downwards.
GAATTTTACTGCCACAACGAACTAAAAACGATAAAATAATCCAGGCTATCAAGGAGCCTTTGGAATATAATCCACAGAATTTTCTACTAGCAAAGAATAAAAAATATCAAAATGCCGTCTCCTTGGGAAAACCCAATTAAAATCGAATAGACTACTCAAATAGACAAAGAACTCGTGAATGCTGAAAGGTTCGGAAGAAATTGGATAAATACGTCGACATTAATGAAACCGGGGATAAATATTTATCCTCGCTGAGCCTGTAGTAAGCCTGCATTCTGTTTGTCTTAATGTCATTGAAATCGAATTTCAGTGTAATCTAATTAAGAATTCGCCAACAAATATTTTTTGTCTACAATCCAAATAATAACATCATCTGCGACGACCGGTCTGGCTCAGTCGGTAGTGACCCTGCCTGCTGAGCCGCGGTCCTGGGTTCGCATCCCGGTTAGGGCATTTATTTGTGTGATGAGCACAGATATTTCTTCCTGAGTCATGAATGTTTTCTATGTATATAAGTATGTATTTATCGATTTAAGTATGTATATCGTCGCTTAGCACTTATAGTACAAGCTTTGCTTAGTTTGGGCCTAAGTTGATCTGTGTAAGGTGTCCCCAATATTTATTTATTTATCTTTTTATTCAAGTGTGTAGAAGGTCTGTTCACTCACCGGAAACGTTATGGTCGCGCGATAAATGATAAAACATCTGGCACACACTTACATTAACGCGATAGGGACGGCCTGATGTTTTATCATTTATCGCGCGACCACGCTTGCCCGCCTGCTGTTGCAGCGATACTGCTATAGCGTTGACGCCTAGGTTGTCACTATGTTGTCACTGGCAGTTTCTATTCTGAAATTAGTGACGTTTGTTACCGCTTTACAGCCGCGATCCGCGAATCTGTGACGTATTTTATCAATGAATTTAAATCACAATCTTCATCGCTGCAACAGAACTCTTGCATAAGTACAGTCAACCAATTGGAACCCTAGGCCACTGTAGAACTATGTCTTAGTGACGTTATAAATCAGATTGTAAGAAATCTGTTACTGCTTGTCATTTTGACATGGTTCTAGTGTGGCCTAGGGTTCCAATTACAACCGTACATAACACCGCTGCAGTTGCAATCCGAATGTCACCTTAAGCCATATCCTGGCTTTTAATCACTTAATCAAGGAGTATAAAATGAGACTAGTTATTCGCCGCTGTCTGTTTGTTTACGGGTCTGTGCAAGTCGTAACAAAGTTATTGTTCCCGGCCGCTATCGTCCGTTCCACTGTGTTCAATCCATAGTACAATAAGACAGTACAGTCAGTCGCGAATTCAGGCAACCGCAGTCAGTGATAAATAAAAGAAATCGATAATCTCTTCAGACATTGCAAGTTTCACTACCGCCGTCGTTAAAATAGCCACCCGGCGCTTCAGACAGATCTCAATGATGAATGGCCTTAATTAGTTAAGCTATTATCCACTTGGCGCCCTCGTGACTTATGTCAGCTGTCATCCAAAAGTCAGTTTTATGAAGTTAATTTTCAATTTCAAAATGTACATAGGTAATATAATTTGTATAATTCATTTGTAATATAAAGCGTCAATCGTAAGTGGGATTTTTTTAGCAGTCGGAATACTGATATTAATATTTATACTGGCATAAGCGCTTGGTAACCGAGTTTCTCTCTGCTTAGCTCTTTATTGGCGCTTGATAAAATTATCCGGTTAGCACTGAGTGGATTGTAGGCTTTGAAAATGTGGTTTAAATATCTCCTGTAAGTAAAGGATTAAAAAAATGTTTATAGATATAATAAAAATGTATAGAAAAATAAATATCAAAGTTTAATGCTTATAAAATAAAACTGATGTTAGAAACCTAGCAAGTATTTAAAATAATGACATGATCATGGGTTTTTATTTTTATTAACTTTACGTGACGTTATGATGAATAAGAAATAACCAAAAGTATCATGACATATTTTTCTTATATTTTTCAGTTGGTTGCAATAGGTCCCAAATAAGGCTCTTGTACTTATGTTACCTTCTTCCATTATTATTACAACTCTACTAACGTCCTATGGTTATCGGTAAAAACAAAATATATTATGACTTATGGCCCTATTTTTAATTATATCTTATGCAATATAGTTTAAACACGAACCCGAAAGTCAGATTGCGATTCTATAGAGCAGCAAATACACTTTAAATTATTATGCGTCGTGTAATAACATTATTCATAAACTAGGGTCACTTTCGGTTTATGCAGCCATACTGGTCACCAAGCGTTCCCCTTGAGCCCTCACAGGTCAACGATATAGCCACGAAGCGCTGTAGCGAGCAAATGTATTCAGATTAACTGCTACAATGGTGCTCTCCAAGCTTTGATTACATTTGTCTGACAATATGAAAATAAATGGATTGGCTTTCTCAAATAGAATTATATTTAAGACGATACGGTAGGGGTCAATTCTCCATACAAACGCTCTCGACTATTTCCTCCCTGGTTTTTGAAGATAGAGCAATGATTTTTTCAACACAGATTGTTATTATTTTTATCTGTGTCGGACCGTTTTGATTTTTTTGATATTCTGCTTTTTAAAGACTCTAGAGCCAATCAAAAATTTCCAAAAACGGCCTTTTTCATTGAGGCGCAAAAAAAGGTGTGATACTCAAGATTGGTAACAATTAACCAAAAAAGCTAAACGGTCCGACATAGATTATTTCATTGTTATTCATATTCTCAAATTTCGTTCCGATTGATAAAGTTTTGAAGGAGGAAAGAGTCGAGAGCGGAACCTCGATTTTAAAGATTTTTTTAAAATATCTTTTGACTGAGTTGTTCTTAATGGACAATTTTTTTTCGATAAATCTAGTTAATAACACTTGTATATTTAACTAAAATTCCCAAGTTCAAAGAGGGGCTCCTTTCCATTTTAGCATTTTCGCTACCGTATCCTCTTAAGACGCACATGTAACCCTCGAGGGTCATGTCACTGTCACAGTATTTTTAGATTTTATTTAGTTAGATATACTAAAATCATCCTCCTCAAATATCCCAACGGACACCCTTTTAAATTCTCTAGACTTAAATCCCGCAAGAATCTTTATAGACGTATGTAGTATTGGCCATGTTTTTAATTTCTAGTAAATAAATCCTTTTTCCAAGCCAAAGCTAGACTTTGAAAGTTATTTTGTATTTGACTGTATTTTTCTGTGTGCCAGAAACATTAATAAAAGTTATGAGGTTTAGGATAAACAAATTGCTTTTAGCAAATCAATGTTTATTAGAATAACTTTTTGAAATTAATTTACAATTTTCAGTCACACGTTTAGTTATCATGCAATGAGGTTGCAATTTTGCCTTTGAAGGGACACTAGTACGCCATGAAAAAACAAACCTCTACATTACTCATATGAAAATTTATTAAGGTACAGCGGGGCAAATCTCGACTGGGGGCAAATATAACTGGTCCATTTTTCCATGTTTTACAATGTTTGCAATATTAAATAGAGTGTCCATCGGTTATATATATGAATAGGCGTGTTCAGTGGATACATGTAGAACTCAACATTATAGTTGTAATAATGGAAAAAAATGAATGATAAAATTGTGCCCCAGTCGAGATTTGCCCCGCTGTACCTTACAACGAACGGTTTATGCCAAAGCTGACTCGACAGAACCTTAATATAAGTGCAAATAGATAGCGGAAATCCCGCTGAGTAGAATGCAAAATTGGATCACTCTGCCCATCTACGTTATATGTAAAAGACATAATACGCAGAAATTCAATAACGGTATTCCCTTGCAAAGGCCCGCCTGGTCCAGTAAAGCTCAGTGTCTCTGCATGTTCGGCGGTCAGTCCATAGTGCTTAGCGATGGGGCAAATATAATCATGCTTTTGTTTTTTTTTTATTGGTAAAATATTTATTTACAAATAGATAGTTACAAATACATATCACGCAATCAACAAAACAGGGATGCTTTTGCTGATGGTGGATAAATTCATGTTAGACCTAGGTACGATAGGTACATATGTTGTCCATAAGACAAGTTAACAGTAACTTTAATTGGCCTTAAAATGGTTATTTTCTGTACAAAATACGGGGAAAATTATTCAGGCAGGAGTATGTAGACTGAAAATGTTTAAATTTGACTGTTTATTGAATAACGGGAAAATTAGATTTCTTTACGATTTATATTCATATTCATATTCTTTATTTGTATTGATCATACATTGTCATGGATACATTCATAGAACTTAGGTATTAAACAATTTATTTACAATATTTGTTATTAAAATTTAAAAATAAAAAATAAAATTTAAAAATAAAATTAGTTATCATTTTAAACATTGAACATTTCTTATTGTGTCTATATAGCGTCCATTCCAATACGTCAGGGTAATGTAAGATAACCATAGGAACTACCCTTCCATGAATTCTTTAATCGAATAAAATGCTTTCTGGGTTAGGAAACACTTCAGTTTCTTTATAAAAATGATATCAGACGCAACATCCCTTATGTCCGACGGTAACCTGTTATAAAGGCGTGGGCCTATGATCGTGAAGAAGTTACCTGTTTTAGCAAGTCTATGTTTAGGTATTACTAGTACCTGCGGTCGCCTCGATGACTCGCGCGCTGTGCTGGCGGTGGTGGTGTATGGTATGCTGCGCCGGATTAGTTTTGCCACTTCGAATATAAAAAGTGAGGGAACCGTTAAGATTCGCATTTTGATAAAGAGGTCCCTAGCCGGTTCGTCGGGCGGTACGCGGCACATAGAACGGACGACTTTTTTTTGTATTATAAAAGGGCGATCCCGATCTGCAGCCAAACCCCAAAGGTCGATTCCTTGAGAAATATGGCAATGGAAGTAAGCGTAATAGGCAGAAAGCAGATTACTCTGTGACAGGGAGCCTTTGAGTCTGGTTACGGCATAATAGGCAGAATTCAATCTGGCACAAAGGGAATCGATGTGTTCCCGCCACTGCAGTTTACCATCCACAGTGAAGCCTACAAATCTAGCGCAACTCACGGCCTCAATTTTGGTACCTTGTATTACTACAGGGGCTAAACTTGTAGTCCCCATATGTGGTCAGCGAGAATTCAAGGATATTCGTTTTTTCAAGGTTTAGCTGCATACCGTTTGCGGTGAACCAACGCAAGAGCTTCATTATTACCGCTTCGACATTGATGCGGAGCTCACCCTCACATTCCCCACTTACTACAGCACAGATATCGTCTGCATACATAACGAGCTGCGTGTGAGAGGACAAGAATGGCAAGTCATTCATTAGTAATAAAAATATCGTATTACCGACGTTGGACCCCTGAGGAACTGAGCGATCGCCAATATTACCTGGTTCCGAAGCGTCCCCAGCCACTTCCGTCCTTTGTGAACGGTTGCTCAGGAAGGAAATGATGAGATCTAAGGTTACCCCTCGTACACCATAGTGCTCAAGTTTTACTGCCATCAGTTTGTGATCCACAAGGTCAAAAGCGCGAGATAGGTCAAACAGTATAGCAGCGACTCGTTTTTTGCTTTCTAGCCTGCCTAGCACACTATTGATCACCTCACGTGTAGCCTCCACCGTCGATCGGCCAGCCTGATAAGCATACTGCTGAGAGCATAACGATTGATTCGATCTGAAGAAGTGCATCAACCTATCACAAATTCCCACTTCGAATATTTTAGAGATCGTGGGGACCAACGATATCGGACGATAGTTCTTCAATTCCGTCTTGCTACCCTTACCTTTATACACAGGTGTTACTTTTATTCTTTTTAAGGCGTCAGGATAAGAACCGCTCGATATTGATGTATTAAAATGGTCGCATAACAAGTTTAGGAAAGTAATAGGTAGTTTGCGCAAGACGGAAGTTGGAACCCCATCGACGTCCCTGGTGGCCTTTGATTTAATATTTTTAATAATTTTAACTAACTCAGGTGTCGTAAAGGGAGTCATGAATTGTAATATATTGTAATAAGAATTTGTTTTCGTCGTTCACAAGGAAGCTCCAAAATATTTGAAGCTGCCCTGTATTTGTATAAGCTTTTATGTCCATATTTTCACCTAAGCCTTTGTCTATAGGTATAATCAATCCCTATTCCCAAATGAAAACTTGAAAGATTGATCATATACCTAACATAAAGGCATAATTATGCCAATTGCCCAATTAAGTATATTCACAAAAACTGCCGATTCGCTTAAAAAAATGCAGTGATAGAAATAGTGGTAAACCAACGTTTTTCTTGATTGTTTTTCGAAAACCAGCATTTGACCGACATTTTTGTTGTTTAAGCACTGGTTATAGAATCTGTACAAGCAACGGCAGTGGAGGAGGCCCCCATAGGATCCGCTAACGTGTGTTTGTTCGTCGCAAACTGTTCTGTGCGAGCACGGGCCAATATTAGCTTGACTATTATGTATACCTGATACTTTTTCGTACATATACCTAGGTACATTAAAATACATTGAAACGCAGTTGACAAGTTTCAAATAAGACATATTTTTATTGAAGCTAAATAGTCTAAATACATACATACAACATACATACAATCACGCCTTTATCCCATAAAGGGGTAGGCAGAACACATGAAACTACTAAAGCTTCAGTGCCACTCTTGGCAAATAAGGGGTTGAAAGAAAACGAAACTGTGACATTGCAGTGACAGGTTGCCAGCCTCTCGCCTACGCCACAATTTAACCCATATCCTATAGTCGCCTTCTACGACACCCACGGGAAGAAAGGGGTGGTGAAATTCTTAACCCGTCACCACACAGACTAAATATTCTAAATATTCTTTACAATTTTACGAAGTCATGAAACAATTTTTATTTTTCGTATTGAGTAGGCAAATAGGAATAATGCAATGTCGATATGTGTTCTGCGTTATTCAATGTAAGTACTGTCTAAACTATACCTAAAAATGAGACTTAGTACAAGTTTGCTCGACCTATTTTCTAATTGGGAGCATAGGGAGCCTATCCCACAGTAACGTTGCCAGAATTAATTATGTCTTTCCGTCAGGCCAACCAACCATGCTATCTACATGACAGCCTATGTGTACCGAGTCTAGCGAGCTATGAGAGACAGAATCGACTAACAGGCCTATTCTAATTGTATCAAACGTCAAATTGCGTTCTCGGTACGTTATGAATAGGATTTGTCAATGCCAAAAGTGACGTTTTTGCGAAATACGAGTATCCGAGCCATGCGGTATCGAGATTGCAACGTCGACGTTTATTAAAATTGTAATAGGTCTCCGAGTGTCGTGACAAGCTAAGAATTTCACCACCCCCTTTTCTCTCATGAGCGTCGTAGAAGTCGACAATGGGATATGGATTTCATTGTGGTGTGGGCAATGGGCTAGCAACCTGTGACTGTAATATCATAATTCGGTTTCTTTCAACCCCTTAATTGCTAAAAGTGGCACTGAAACTAGAGCAGGTTCATGTGCTCTGCCTAATCCTTTTGAAAATACAGCCGTAAGAGTATGTATGTAGAAAAGGCCTGTATTTATGCGTCCAACTCAGTCGCCGATGGACCGATGTCACAGCCACGCTTTTAGGAATGGATAAACATTGACATGGGAATTTTACAGCTGCTCTTTTTCATTACGGGCTTTCCGTTTTTGAGGCCGGCATTTCCAAGCCAGTTTTAGATTAAAGTGGTAAAAGCTTAAAAGATGAGCTAAGAAGTCCGTTTTTTTTTCATGCGAATCTTATACTATTAAACGAGCAATTCTTGTATATTTATTTATTTATTTATTTATATATACCGACGATCTCGGAAACCGCTCTAACGATTTCGCTGAAATTTGTTTTGTGGGGGTTTTCGGGGGTGAAAAATCGATCTAGCGTAGCCTTAGATCCCGGAAAACGCGAATTTTCGAGTTTTCATAAGTTTTGCTTTCGCATTTGTAAACGTAAAATATGGTCCTTAATTTCGCCGCGCGCGCATCGATTCCGCTTAGCTCAGTCGCACGAGGTCGGTCTACTGTACGCAGATAGATCGTAGGTGTCAGGGTTTCGAATCCCGGCCAGAAATTAAGTTTTTGTTTTTGTCTTTTTTTTTGTTTTTGTATTTATAAGAGTTTTTTTTTTATCTAAAGACGTGATATATTAAAGTAGAACCGAGCGAAGCTCGGTCGCCCAGATATTAATAGATTTATTTAAAGTCACACACAGGTCGAACGCGATTAATTAACATTATTTTACCTTTTTTCCCAACGTTTCGGTCATTTTGCACTGGTTCGACCTGTGTGTGACTTTAAATATGAGTACAAAGCGCAAGAACTTAAGTGTTATCATAATAGATTTATCGGATAAATTGTGGCTCTCTATCATGGAAGGGACGTTATTCTTTAAGTTAAATAAGAATACAGGTTTTCATCCTAACCCACAAAAAGAAATTCGTCCTTTTTGCAGATGAATCACAAGGACCCTTTATGTATAGAACGTCACGATGTAGGATAAACACTTGGTTACACCAAAACTTCTAAGTGTTCGCACTTGTTCACTAACCACAAGCGTTCTAGTCCCATTAAGAGGCAAAATGTTGCCAGGAGCTGAAATATAGCTATAACCAAGTCTGAGAATATACATGAGGCTAGCAGTTCAAAGTTAGCCCTCGTAAATCATAATTCAGCCGGCAGTTACGGTAATGGCGAAGGTTTACGGCATGACTAAATCATTCATCACCTTCAACTTGGGGATAGTTCAGCGTTACGAGCCTTGGTTTAACTGGCAATTTATGGAGTGATAAGTTTGAGTAAAGTGACATGTATTTATAAAGGTCAAGGGTTTTTTAGGGTTCCGTAGTCAACTAGGAACCCTTATAGTTTCGCCATGTCTGTCTGTCTGTCCGTCCGTCCGTCCGTCCGTCCGTCCGTCCGTCCGTCCGTCCGTCCGTCCGTCCATCCGTCCGTCCGTCCGTCCGTCCGCGGATAATCTCAGTAACCGTAAGCACTAGAAAGCTGAAATTTGGTACCAATATGTATATCAATCACGCCAACAAAGTGTAAAAATAAAAAATGGAAAAAAATGTTTTATTAGGGTACCCCCCCTACATGTAAAGTGGGGGCTGATATTTTTTTTCATTCCAACCCCAATTTGTGATATATTGTTGGATAGGTATTTAAAAATGAATAAGGGTTTACTAAAATCGTTTTTTGATAATATTAATATCTTCGGAAATAATCGCTCCTAAAGGAATAAAAAGTGCGTCCCCCCCCCCTCTAACTTTTGAACCATATGTTTAAAAAATATGAAAAAAATCACAAAAGTAGAACTTTATAAAGACTTTCTAGGAAAATTGTTTTGAACTTGATAGGTTCAGTAGTTTTTGAGAAAAATACGGATAACTACGGAACCCTACACTGAGCGTGGACCGACACGCTCTTGGCCGGTTTTTTTATTCTTAGTAAACTTCTCTGAAACACCGTTATATTTTTTTGTTTCTAGAGGTGTTTATAGTACTTAGTATTACCGCCTACAACCTCTTGCCTTTGCTTAAAATTTTATTTAGTCCGCCTTTTTATACTATAAGATGTATTTTGTTCAATAAAGTTTAAATAAATAAATACAGTTTTTTACGATTCATGGTCCAAACCGTATCCTATTTACGAGTACTCGGATTAGAAATATTAGAATACCTAGTCGACTACAAGGAATGGAACTAAAAGTTTAGTTATTTACGTTTACGACAAAAACGGCATAATGTTTATGTTTTCAGTCTTCATGTGACTAGGTTTAGTATTCGACTAACTGCATTGTTATGTGAACAATACACAGTTGCAAAGTTCTAGTCGATTGGTACGGCAGGTAGAAGTACCTTAAAATAGACTTCCTAGACTTGGTTTCACACTTACTTCGTGACATACATTTGAAACTAATTAAAGCTAGTTAAACTGACCTAAAACGATTTGAGCAGTGTGCCAAATAGGCATGTGTACTCTGATATGCCAGCGGCACTGGCATAATTTTGAAATATTATTATATAGGTATTTTAGCTAGTTAGCGAGAATTAGACTTCATTAGTTACAATACAATAAATAGAGTTCGACCGATAATCCGTTCCATTGCATTTGGTTGCGTAACGAGTAACCATCAAGCTTTTGCGGCTAGCTCATTTGTTTGCTAGTTCATTTGTTTATAACTAAATAAATTGATGCAATAATTAAACATTATGTACTTCATACAGCGTGTAAGCTTTATACGGACGGACGATAAATTAAATCGGACATAGAAACCAAAGCGGGCCGAATTATTTTGTATGGATAACATTTTTATTCCAATGTGAGGCAAAATGTATCTACTTAAATTTCTTATGTCCTTTACTCACCACCGTTAAAAGATTGGCCCGTATTAGCTTTACACACTATTATATTTTGTGTATCATGTATACTTTAAAACAAAGAATCATCTCTGTTGAGATAACAGCGTTCTGAGCATACAAAAATAAAATATACAACTATGTTGAAATTACTTGATTTTCAAATTTCACTTAAAAACAAGACTAATAACAATATTGTAAAGGGCCAATCATTGAGTGCTTTATCCTACCACATCGCATTGTTACTCAATCAACTAACTTCCAACTTAGTTACAAACCAGAAAGCGAAGCGAGTCTAATAATTTCAAAATGTAACTTTTCATATTTGATTACATTTTGACAGACCCCCTGGAACTAGAGACTGAACCAGGACAAAAGCCGTCAGGTGAAAGTAATTACGTAGCAACTACTGATCAAAATTGTTATAGGACCGAGAGCTTTCCATCGCCGGAAGGAAGTGCAAGTAGGGGAGGGAAGTTAGTTTATGCAAAGTTGCCTGCATTATAGTCGGCTTTCAAGCCAATACTATTAAATGTTGTCCTTTAGTTTTATTTTAGAATATGTCACAGGAGAATGTTTACTATTAAGAGTAGATTGTTCATAGCATAACTAATAAAAAAAATAAAGAGAAGTAAACTATGAGATGATATAACATTGGACAATTCTATAACCGATGAGCGTATGGTGACGTTTGCATCTTAGGTAATACAACGAACAAAATATGAAGGTTTACTTTTGGCATACCTACTATTTTTCTTCGGCTTAAAATAAAGTGAACTAATCAATTTTAATTTCGCACCCTTTATATACCGCACGTAAGCTAATAATTCAAGCGCCTATCACATATTCACGACAGCGATTGCAATGAAGGAGTAGATTCATTCTTCACACAGGCGCTTGTTTTTATTTCTGCATTCCCTTGCATAGCAAGCGATGGCTTATTGAAAAATTGCCGTGCCCACAATGATAGGTAGCTGTTTGTGTAAATATACTCTATTTAAGTACAAGTCGTCTTCTTTCTTCCAAGTGCAGGGTTGACTCCGAGGGTTAGTTAGATAATTACATTCAGCTAATACCTTCTGGTATTTATTGGACGGTGTTTATGTTCAGTCGCTCGAAGCTATTAGAAAAAAAAAAAAACATACGCACAAGGATATAATTATGTACCAAGCTTACATATAAATCTACTTTAGCTATGGACATATGGACAAGTTGTCTTCTTTTTCTCAATTCTCCAAGGCAAGGTTGACTCCTTGGGTTCGTTAGGTTAGTTCGATAGCCAAACATTCAGACAATCCCCGAAGACGGTGTTTACTCACTCGTAGCTACCCGCCTAGATTCCGTGCAGATTGCCTGAGCATACCAATTTGTCGAATATGCACTATTCGTTACATGTGCGCCATGCAGTGCGCCCATGCATTCGTGCGATAGCTGACAAACATTTAACTGAGTTATGTTTATCTAATACATACCTATAGTTAGTTAGTTAGTTAGTTTTATTGGGCATTTTCCGCAAGTCGACAACTATTGTGCCTATTTTGCGTGAATTTGACGAGGTAGCACTACTCTAGCCACCCCAGCTCCTCTACAAATCCTAGCAGTGTTTTCAGGTTGCTAAATACCTCTTTTAGTGTGTTCGGCGTACCTAGGTACTTGTTCCTATATAATTCTACCTGTTTACACTCCAGAATAAAGTGTCTCTTCTGCTTCCATGCACGCCCTGCACATGGGGCTATCGGTTATATCTATGTTATTGAGGTGTTTGTTCAGTGTATTGTGTCCTGTATTTAATCCTACTATTTTGCACAGTTGCCGTCTGGGTACATACTCGTACCTAATATGGCTTCAGAAACAGACATTATTATTACATATTTTTGTTTCTCTACTCCTATCGTGGGTCATTCTAGTTCGTGGGATTAAGCAATGAATAAACAAAATATTTCGTCGCATACAATAATTTCGACGTAACTTTTGTCTACTCTTAATTAAATTACAACGTTTCAATTTCTGTTGCACACATAATTTTAAAGTGAACAAAAATCTTTTAATTTTGAAATGCCACATACACTATCATGTCTGATGTGTAATTGAAGAAAAAGAGGAAAATACGCATTAAAAGCTTTAAATTAAACGAACCGCAGATGAGTAAGAAAATAATTAATTAAAATGCAAGGTTTAACTTAAATAATGGGGATCCATTTAAAAATATATACATTTTTATTTATGGGCCAGATTCTCCTATCTGCCAACGCTTACTTTTTCGTAAAAAACGTTCTTCTATTTTTCATAATCAGAACACGATACCGAAAAAAGTAAGTACCTAGGTATAGGTTGCCCTTTACCCTTACATGGATCCTCAATGTTTTATACCTTGTATACGGTATGGGCTGATGACCTGGTGAGTCCGCTGGATGCTAATGGCGCGGCGGGACAAGTCATTGTGGCAATCTTTGGGGGAGGCCTATGTCCAGCAGTGGACGTCCTTCGGCTAATATTATAATGATGATGATAATGATATTGCCTTCGGTTACCGCGATAGTTACTCATGAAATAAAACTATGGAAACGGATTAAATAGCGTATAATGAATTTACAATTCATCCCGACTTCCGAATACTTTACACTCTTTACAGCGTTCGTGGTCAACGGGTGACTGAGGAAAAATTACAATGTGCAAAAGCTACTCACATACAAGAAATATTAACTAACCATGACCATAAATAATATACCTCTAGATTTCTAAGGCAGGTTCACACACTATAAATAAAGCTAGTTATACAAAATTCAAAAAAATTAATGGTAATTTCCGACTATGTTAAAGAACAATTAATCAATTAATCTACACAAAATTAACAAAAACAAACTGCAAATGTCCAACACCATGTAGTCCATGTACCTAAAAAACCCACGTTGTACCTAAAAGATTTTGACTGGGATAAAAATGTATGTCTGTATATCTTTTTATAACTTCTTTTACCGAGTCAAACATGAGCACGAGTAAATGCCACAGTCTTTCCATTGGACTTGTACGTATGATTATAATTCATAAAGGGCACTTGTTGAGAGACGATAACAAATCAATACAGCTTATTATACTCAATTGGCTTCAGTTGCGCAACTGGTAACGTTGACTAAATTATTTATAACCCGAACAAAGCACCACGTTCTCTTTTCTTGAGCGTTTATTTTATTGGTTCAATATTTTTGCGACTAGTAAAATATTGATGACGCGATGTAAGAGGAAATCAACAAATTGACAAAAATAATATTAACGCCTATTTGACTTTCAGTTTTTACCTGCGTTCGATGGCTTGCCGGAGCGATTTAAAGACTCGTGTTAGACTCGACATAATTGCAATAAAAAAATATGTAAAAAGATAAAAATAGTGAAATGTGGTACTAGAAATATCATTAATTCCTAGGAAAAAGGTTTTTTCTGTAACTTCCAATGTACTTGCACACTTACTGAGCAAGTTACGACCCCAAAATACTAGCAAGAATCATGAATATCATGATCAAAAGCCGATCAACGATATCGAATCTCAAGGATTGCATTGTTCTGAAAGAGCTTAACTAGAGTCTGAATATAAGGCTATGGTTAACAAAGCCACATAAGTTTTAAGTGGCCTCCGGGCTCCCAAGTTTCGTTCGTTTATCCTTCACAACAAAGTTATCTGTTAAAGTGTCTACCTAAAATGTTGCTGATGCTTACACAAGTTTAATGTGGAGTTGTAAAGTGAAAGTATCGAGGTTTCTGAATCCGCAAATGTTCTCTGTGATTTATACGAATAGCTTCACCTCTAAATGACTCATCGATGTTCTTGTTACGATACGAGTTTTTTTAATATAATTACGTCTTTTTAAACGGGCAAATTATTCATATAAGTATAATAAGAAAATACAAAAAAACTTGAGACATACTTTACATTTCTTAAAAATCTAGGTACAATTTTATAAAAATATTTTCGTGTATAAAAATATTTCTATTCATCCACATCTTGTTACGGGGTGAAGCTGAAATATAAATAGAATGAAGACACAATAAGCGATACTATATGGATCAAATATATCAGGTCAGCGTCAAAAGTGACATTTTTAATAGGGTTTTTAACATTATCTTGAAGTTCGAATCGGGCTCATTGTGCCGTGCAGTTCATGCTTTAAAGATTCTCAAACTTGCAATAGTCGTAGATTTGCTCTGAGAATCCAATTATGTTCTGAAAACCATTAATATTAAGGGCACTACAAAGTTAGACTGCTTACATACTAGGACATCGTTCCGAGCGCGCAGAGTTCTAAATGTCTTCGAAATGTTCTTGTCCTGTTTGTTACTTGCTAACTGTCTTCAATTCTGCAACTAGTTTCAGCCGGGGGCTACAAGAGCTATTAGATAATGTATCTTATGATATAATGAAACAATTAAGCCTCCTAGAGAAAATGTTTGCGCTAAAAATAGTAATTTTAGGTACTTAATGAAAATGTAGACAAAAATATAATAATCCTGCACGGGAAGCATGGTCGCGCGATAGACGATAAAATAGCAGGCCGTCCCTATCGCACTATTTGTAAGTGCGATAGGGGACGGCCTGATATTTTATCGTCTATCGCGCGACCATGCTTCCCGTGCTGGTTATCTTACGCGATTGCATAAGATAACCAGCATTATTATATTTAAGTATAAGTTTGCTAAACTGTAGACAACTTTTTATAACTCGTTTCTAGACGATTCCTCTTGCGCTTTATTTGCTGCGACTCGATGGACACTTTAGTTCAAGAAGGTATTTTACATACCTTCCTTTTCATGTAATTGCCTCGAAAGGTGACATCGGGACAAAATCCTTTGGGTGCGCGAATAAAAGACGACCTCCATCGCTTTTTGTCATTTCTTACCCTTGTCAGGATTGTTAGGAGACGTGTAGTGCTTTTAAATGTAAATAAAACTCCTAAGAAATTACCACTTTTAATGTAAATGCTTTTTTCATGAAGTCTGTTCATTTTATATACTTGTGCAATATAGTTTCAACAAAAAAGAACTAATTTAGCATGTGCCCCAAACAAAAATACCTTGACAGCATCAATAGCATGTAATAATTTTTCTTAGTAGTTCTTCGTAACTACAAACTAAGAACCATTTCCTATGAAAGAAACTGCACAACTTAGGTGCAATGAAAGCATAAATCCGATTACAGGATCTTGGAGAAATCGCAACTATTCAATTGTAAAGGGAATTGTTACCTTACATAGACACAGTAAATGCAACCTTTTAAAAAGAATGTCGTAGAACTGCTGATGTAGACCATATACCTAATAAAGACGGTCTACGTTTATAATGGCAAGTAGTCTAAGTATACAGACTGTCCAAAGACTATCATAAATTAAGGGCATAAATAAGATATACATTACTCGAAAATTTTACCTTATTCCTTTCTTTTCAAGTACCTACTAAAGATGCTTAAGAAGATTTTTTATTATTATTATAATAAATGGGCTTGCTCTTGGCCACAGACTAGTCAAAGAAGGCATAGACGTGGCCTACGATGGATTGAGCTCGACCAGAAGATGCCTGTTCACTCATGATTTGAAGGTTGCCGGGTTATATGAGCTCGGAAATATAGCTTTCTTTTCTTATGCGCACTGCTAAGGAGTGGAATTCCTTGCCGGCAATTCCACTCCTTGGCAGTGCGCATAAGAAAAGAAGCAAAACGCTTCGTGCTAATTCGCGAGTAAGGATGGAAACCGGCCGTTATTATTTTTTGTCCATCGTTCAATTAACATCATAAAAATGGGGCTGATTATTTTTTCATATTTAAGTGGTTTAGATTTCCAGACAAAGCAAGTATTTTTTTAAATATCTTTCAATGCAGTATTACTTTAAAAATAAAAATAAGTCTTCCAGCAAAATATCCGGTCTCAAGTAGTAGTTCCTTCCATGTCTCATAGTCTTGCAATGTCTTGTATATTTAAGTATTATTTTACTACATATAAAATTGAAGCCCATATGTATAGTGTTGAAATATCATTTTAGGTTTCGTATTGCTGGTTCCGAAATTAGGCAAAGGGCTAGTCTGTTTCAAGCGTATTTTGATAAGGCGAGATAACACGAGGTTACAAAGGCAAACCGCAGAGGGATCCTATATCTAATTGAAGGAGATATCGTTGCCTAGACCAAGCCAAATAGATGATGAATGTCGTGTTCATTTCGTAGTAGAAAATTTATATTTGTTGGGAATCGTGGGCGTATCACACTGGAACCATGTCAGGACCTTCAATCTTAGTTTTCAATAGCTATTCAATTTCAAATACCATATTCATATCACAGAGCAGAGTTTACTGAACAAAACTGATTACACATCATAGAATACATTCCACCTGTTATTTCAAGCAAACTGCCAGATTTGGTTCAGAAACTCGCACCATTTATCTAAATCGACTGACAGCCTCCCGTCATCTGTTCTTTTAATTTTGTTAGAACTGAATCGAATACCAGCCATGCTGCACATCGAAAAACTCTCGTTTGCTCTATTTATCAAGTATAGCGTGATTAATCAACATGTTATATTAATCGTCATTAACTTAAAAGTTTAGGTAAAGTTTGTTTCTATGTACGTCGGCTGCGCTGTGTTGTAAGTACGAAGAGATTTTGAATGCTGCAATTTATAATAAGTATAATAACACAAAATCGAAATTGCTACATCACGCGGCTAGAGATCACATCGGTCGATCGCTGCGTCTATCCGGACAGGATTTTATTTTGTGTGTCGCGTAATCAAAGTGAAAAGCACTGTTAGACTAATATCGGCCTCGTTTGGCTACCATGAGTATTACCGATAACGTAAACGCCCATGGCATAATATAATTATGTTCTTGTGGTTCAGTTCAAGTAATAATATAAATGTACTTTTGGTGCAAGTAAATAACCGTATGGAGTTTTCTTTGTTCACTTTCTCCACACAATTTCCAGAGCAAATTCATAAAAATTTAGATGAAATCTAGATGGATGCGGCAACAGTCAATTTAACACAGACCATGCTCTTTGCTGGAAGACTGGCGGGCTAATCTCAAGACGGCACAACGAGATAGGAGATCTATTTGCTGAACTATGTCACCAAGCATGGAACAACGTCACAATAGAACCGATAATAACAGAAGGGGACCTTGGATTACGCGGCGACTTATCTTGCCGTGGCGTTTGGAATGCTCAGAGGGAGGCGATTTTTGACATCCGTGTCGTAGACACCGACGCTCCCTCTTACATTCCACGCCATGTCACTTCTGTTCTAAAATCTGCAGAGACTGAAAAACAAAAGAAATATTCTGCTGCCTGCGAAGCGAAACATTCTACCTTCACCCCTCTCGTGACTTCCGTCGATGGAGTATTCGCACCACAAATGAACTCCTTCGTCAAACATTTAGGCGAAGCCCTCGCGGACCGTTGGAATAAATCGTTAAGTACGATACTCGGTTGGCTTAGAACAAAGGATATGCACTGCTGTAATTCGAGCCACCAGCATGTGCAAACGAGGCACACGTCACAAATTTAAACCTGCAGCGAGAATGTTGGGTTTTGATAACGGAACAGCCATCCCCAACTCCAACTGATTGCGAAGATGTGAATTAATTGTTTTGTTTTTATAATTTGTTTACTCTATAATTGTCATGTAGTAAATCTAGATGAAATTCAAAGCTATGATTTAAACATTCCTAGTTTCTAGTTTACGAATCAAAACAAATATACAACAGCAAAAGCGTGATATGAGCTTTTATTAAAGTTGTAGGACACATAATTTCGGTTTCATGCAATAGTATCATATGTCCGCTTTTCATTTAGAATTCACCAGAGTTTGCGTTTGTCTAAAAACGCTGATTTGGCGCAAAGACCCCGCTCCATAGTGAAATATAGCCTGCAGCTTTTTAAAACCTCACAGATTCAGTACGTATCCTATTGGAATATAACCTTTATTTGTCGTACAACAGGTTTGGTTTTGTGACGTTCCAATGGGTTGAATACGAGGTTGCGAATGTCACCAGTCAATATTAAAAAGTCAAATGGCAAACGCGGACTGCCGAATACTCGATGCGAGGAAGCCGAGCGGAAAATTGATTTCCCGCTGCACATATCATTTTCATTTGTGAAGATTAATGACGTTGGGAGTGGTCTGGTTCAATCAAGGCAACTGAAATAGTGAGCTTTATTAGTATCAATAACAAGGTAAGATTTGTTAGAGGCTAATGGTGAGGAACAAAAAAATTGTTTTACTTATTTAAGCAAAATCAAGAGGACCTAACGGCAGTTACTTGGATGCCAATTTCTGATAGGATTATATTATTATTGTAACATAATTGTCATAAGACCCGGCACATTGAGAATTTCCTGGGCATATCGTAAAACTTGAAAATCTCCCATTCTCTGACTTGGCTGAAATGGGTGGCTCAATTCGGAAAGTTTTGAAAGGGACGTTCACGTTCAGGGCACGTGATGTCACTGACAGTTGTGCACCAAAATTCACAACTTAAAAAAATATGCGGCCCCTGCCGTTCGTTTATCTTGCACAATGCACATACCTAAGTTTTCTATTAGATCCGAGGAACAGAATGTTTCATGTACAAAATTCTTCACCTTATTTCTACACGCTGACAATGTAGGTGTACACTGATGCTATTCACCCACTTACACTCGAAAATTGAATACCTAGCAAACTTCAAAATTAATATCACTAGAAACTTCGGTCGTTATCAGGCGATCTAATTGATAAACATCTATCTCTGCACCTATTATAAGAACACTAAACTATAGATGAGACCTATGCTGAAGGTAATCGTAGCACCGTCAGAACTTAGCCAAAACAAGGAGTTAGTAAACTTGTCCAATCTTGAAGTACATAGATTAGTCTGAAACTTAGTGAACCCTGACAACGAATTCCCGCTGAAAGACGTTCATAAAATAGTTTAGAAACGGCTTCAAATGAATACTCGGTAATCAATCGAAGGAGCATTTGCCAAGGGATAGGTAAAGGGTTTGATTAGATATTCTGAATAGATATGCTTTGACTATGAAATGGAAGGGTTTCATTTATCTGAATTAATCACATTGTGCTACTTCAGATATTGAAAGATCTGCCAGCAAATTATAAGTTTACATGACAACGAAGAAAGTCAAGTCCTATACACAAAATAGAGCATTATTTATTATCAGTGTAATAAAGGACAAGAGATCGGAAAACAAAAAACAACTCATCCGATGTCCCAAAGTGATGTGTGAGTGTTATCACATCACACCACAGACCAACCCCTATAGACATCTATTACAAGACGACTCGCGGTCGCCAGCCTTCCTAGTATTTGCACTGATATAAGCGCGGGCGCTCGCCGTGCCCGATCAGTATCGACCAAGTAACAGACCCGAAAGCAGCGCGTGTTTTTCGCACAAAAAAATTGGAAAAGGGTTGTGGTGAACTAGCCTAGCGAGATAAGTAAAACAAGCTAGTTTCCACATTAATAAGTTGTATTGTATTGTCAAATAACGGCACACAAGAGTCACAAGCACAAGTAGAGAAAGAAAGAGTACAAAGCACAGCACAGTATAGTAAAAGAGGAAGTCAGAAATAGCACAGAAGATAGGAAAAGTACATAACGAAAGCACACATTAAAAGCGTAAGCTTAAAGCATTAAGCGGCGCACAAGCAAACCGAATATTATAATGCAAGCGAGTCGGCGCGTAAGCATTAACCGTTAGCTCGGGCGGCGCGAGCGCATGCGTCCAGCCTCGAGAGTGATAAATTGCCGACTGGCTGGGATTTCCGAGCGCACACGAAAGCGCGCTCGCCCGCCGATCTGCGGCGGAGCGGCCCGAGCGATAAGGCAGTACCTCAACGCCGCGCTTGCGTCGCGCGAAGCGTAACAGCATTTTAAAACATATTATTGTTCAAATATTGATTATTTATTAACAATATATTTAATACACCTGTCGCCACAGGGTATTTTGATGCCTTAAAGATGTCCACCTGTAGTGTGAAATGGTGTGGAAAGGTAACAAGAAGCTCAAATTTAAAAACAGACGGCATTACATTCCACAAATAAGTCATATTTATAATTTATTCAGAGCCGGCATAGGTCAACTTACATTGGCCACTTACGCGTCAGTAGAGGGACAGTCATACTTCTGTCCCTTTTCATCTGGCGCGACTGCCCGCCGTCCTTGAAACGGCCAATCACAGCGCGCTTAATACATTCCCCGCCCGCTCCTCGCACCCCAAACACTGGTGACTCGTATCGCGAACCAAATATACAAGACTGCCACTCTATAGGAGGTTCTCTGTGCATCACACAAACGGCATCATCAGTGTCTGATATTATTTTCCAGCAGATCGAGGAAACAAATCGTCAAGCTCTTAAGCTTTATTCTTTGATAAAACATGAGTACCTATCTATACAAAAACATTCACTTGATAAATAGATCAAAACCATTCTATACTCAATATGTATACAGAAACTATTATCGCAACTTGCTGCTATTCTATGGAAACCAATACAGACTGGGAAACCGCCAATTTAAAGTTTTTCGTCGCTTATAGGCAGGCACCTATTTGGAACGTTTTAACTACCTAGGTATATAAAATTCGTTGAATCGGGTAGGATTTAAGCTTTTTTTTTGTAAACTCAAAGTTTATTCATTGGCGAATGCTATGGAATTGGCTATGCAAAAAAAAAGCGCTAAGACGTGTTATGAGCAAATGGAAGAACGCGGATTGCGAAGCTACAAAACATTCAAAGCAGCTACACAACACAAACAAGCTACAAACGCGGATTGCGAATGAGGAATCTATTTGGTCAGAAAATTGAATTCCAGTTGTTATTACGCGTAGGGAAAAAATTAAACCATTATGTTTCCTTTTAAGTTCATTGCCCTGAAATCGCGTATTAGTCTCAGCCACATTTTGTCTTTATTATCCTCCTACATAAGACAGCAACGACGTTACACAACTTTGTATATTTATTAAACCTTTGTTATGAATGAACTTAAATTTAAATGTTGACATAAACACAAAGGAGGTTATAAATATGGTGGCAAAATTTCATTGAAGACAACGCCAGTGGTAATTCGGGAAGGCTTTTGGTTCGCATGCCACCAGAACAAAGGACGGTCTCCAAAAGGAGGCATACAAATGGCAAAACAAGGGCAAGGAATTTTAATAAAATCCTTATTATCTATTCACAGCAGCAGTTACGTACTTTTACGAGCTAAACGGCCACGACGAAGTTCGGTGTCGAGATCACGCGCTTTCTTGTCGCAACTTTGCTAATATTATTAGAAACGTTAAGTTTACTCATTGCTTTCCGGCTACAACCTCATCATCGTCCTTGCGTTATCCCGGCCACGGCTCATGGGACCATGGGGCCCGCTGTAACAACTAATCCCAAGATTTGACGTAGGCACTTTTACGAAAGCGACTGCCATCTGACCTTTCCACCCAAAGGGTAACCAGGCCTTATTGGAATTAGTATGGTTTCCTCACGATGTATTCCTTCACCGAAAAGCGACTGACAAATATCAAATGACATTTCGCACATAAGTTCCGAATAACTCATTGGTACGAACCGGGCTTCGAACCCGCGACCTTCGGATTGAAAGTCGCACGCTCTTACCGTTAGGCCACCAGCGCTTGCTTCCGGCTAATTAAGAGTGTAGTGGTTGAAATCTTTATTGCCCACATGAACACGCTTCGAATTTTATTGTCTTTTCCTATTCGACTTTCAATACCCATGAAAAACTAATCTCACGCAAAGGGAATTTATTTTCTAATTCATGGCACCAGACTGGCCGATTCTCAATAATTTAAAGCCATAAACTAACATTTTCACATTTTTATAGCAACCATAGTGATTTCAGCTATGTATATTATGTATATTAAATCTTCTACAGCCATAAATATGGATGAACGAAGAAAGACTTGGTTTAGCAGGTATTTACATAATGCTGCGATAATCTCTCGCATTTCGAATCGTACGACCGTTCAGCGATTTCATTTAAACAATGGAAATTTCAGTTAAAAGCACCAATTGAGTATTTATTACAACAAAGATACCATTTAACTCGATAAACGACGTCACTTGGGTCGAAAAATCAAAATGAACAGCGAAACAAATGGTTAGGATGAAATTTCCGCTATTTGCCGGCCATGTCTCATTCATCAGTGTCACAAATTCTACAGAAAGTAACCAGCTTTTACGCACAATACCAACCGTACATAAAATATGAAATTCATTTCGGCAAGAGAAATATTACATTTGATTTTTGGAGTCGCTAAATTCGGTGGTCCGTTTAGGCTATTAATAACGCGTTTGTTTTCAATCTAAAACATAAAATACATATTTCCTGTGGACTATTACCTATATTTAAATTGAAATTGCTGTTTGCGTAAATTTAAATTTACCACCGTCGTTACTGAAGGAGAGATATAAAGTTCCGAAGTTAAAAATAAATTTGACCTGCGCGTACGAGGGAGGAGAATAAATTTTTGATTACGGCTCTGAGGTTCATTGGTATTCTTGGGAGAGGCTACCGATACGACCTTCAGGCCGGGTCCGCACTTAGCGGTAATTTACAGTTTAATTACTGGTCCTCCGGGCTGCCGGCCGGGAAGGGCGTGGCGCGAGCGCAGTGAAGATGCGATGTTTTATTGATGTCCACTATCTAATGATCTCTGATAATCTTCCATAGAAGAATCTCGAAGATTCTAATAATTTAGTTTTCTACATAGGTATTATTATACATATACGTTACAGCATTAATATTTTTTTGATTCATTATGCGTGTTTACGAAATTACAGTCGTAAATATACCTACGTATGTAAATACAAATTCGCAGGAAGCAATTACGCTGCTATTTGATTTTTCAAATGATTGGGCGAGATTACATTTTATATTTCCTTTTGATGTCGTTATCCCATACTTTATTCAAAGCAATGAAGATATTAGAAATGGGAGTTAAATGAGGAAAGGTCGTGTTCGTGCGCATCGACGTTGAAAAATTGTTAGCAATAAGTCTCGTTTGCTCGCACAATCGTTCGTCACTGTCGCCGGGGCGACCAATAAACGTCGCATGTCGCGCGCTACGTGACGTCGCGACGCGTCATTGCCGCGCCAACTAACCACCGGCACATAAGGGTACAGACGGACGTCAGGTTCCCATGTCATGTTAGGAATTTCGATCATTTGTAAGAACTGCGACGTATAGGTACCTATCGAATATAAATTAGCGACGAGTGTGTGTAAGAGAAGTTAAAGATTTTGTTACAGATATCTGCACATATCTAAAACAACTACAATTTTTTATCATGTAAGAGTCTAACGAACGGTCTAACTGTTGGATGCTGTAGTAGCCAGTATGGCTTCGTACTAAATATTTTAAAATCTAACTTAACCAGAATCAAGAAATAACTTTTTAACTTTGAAAACATTTTCTTGGCAAAATAATTCACACACAGTTATCTCCAAAAACGTAGTTGAAGTAGTTTTTAATCCACGTTATGGAAAACGTCCGAAAGCCGTAAAACAGTATGCTAGCGGGTTTAAATCCCATCCCAGATAATTGCCTAAAGATAGGCTGCAAGTTAGTGAGCTAGTCAAATAACTCAGCAGAGATAGTATCCGGAGCACTGCGAACTTCTTTCCACTTTAATAAACGTGCTATCAGCTTTCCCCAATTTTGTCTACTCATGATAATGAAATCCTATTAACACAAAGACATCTAATAAACTTTCAGTAACCTGAAGCTTTTACACAAGAATATTAGAGTCAATTATATTTCATACTCCAATTCTCCGATAGCACAGGCAAAGCAAATTCAAGTTTTGCAAATTTGTGCTTGCAACTGAAAACTTCTAAAGCAATATTTTCGAATAAGTTCGTAGAAATACATTCCACGAAGAGAAACATTTAATCTTTATTGCACAGAAAGAACATTCAAGTCGCAATTTGGTGTTATAGCGAGGCTTACCAGCTTACACCGGTGCTAACCGAGTGCGAACGAGATTTAGTCCTCAGGTACGAGACAATGGTGGCGCTCAGTTCAGGGAACAAGGAATGGCCGGCGTTAGCATGCATAATGTGCACGGAGAAAGCAAGATTTATTCCCGTGCTACACTAACGGATCTACGGCTACAAGAAGAATAATAAACAACGCTGTGTCGTCCATATCATGATAGCTGGCTTCTTTGTTTCAGCGTGTAAAACATGCTTTACGAGTATTTGTCACGCGCTGGCACATACTACTGGCACACAAACTCATGCAAATTAAGGCTATAAAAGGAGAGGCTATAAATTTAAAGTGTATTCTGATGTAAAATGTAGATTTCATAGCGGTATAAATAACTTTATACTAACTATGATATGACAAAACTTTGGAACTAAAAGTGTTTTCCTATTTCAGTGCTGGGGTTGACTTGACAAATAAACGATATATTTGTAAGTATACAATATTATTTTAGAGATTGCGTTGTGAGCGATGGGCAGTGCGCTAGCAACCTGTGAATGCAATATCATAATATCCTTTCAACCTCTTTATTGCTAAGAGTGGCACTAAAACAGTTTCACGTCCCCTGCATACCCCTCTTGGGAATAAATGCGAGAGTTTATGCTTGTAGTATAAAATGACTTGGCTAAGGAGCGGACGTCACGGCTTGCCTAATACTATTTTTCACTGTAGCTTGGTGCCGGATAGTAGCTGTCATCTCACTACGCCTACGCCTAGAGGTTATTCAAGTTATAAATTATCCGGAGAGCTTACACGCGCGAAACAGTGTGATAGTACCTTAATACCTGTAGTGACCCTCACTGAATAAACGCCCGGGTTCGAATTATGTACATTTTAATACATTTTCAGTGTGGGCGACATCAGAAACAAACAAATAGTGAAGGCATAAGAAGATTAAGGTTTAAAGTTACATTCATCCACTCGATATTTATTGAACTGGCCATAGCAAATGCTCGGACTTCATATCAATTTTTTTCGAAGTTCAATGCACCTAACACCCACTCAGTCGCGCACCGTTTCAAACGCCCCTACAAGAGAATATGTTTGTATGACTCACTGATGTTATACCTCACGGTCGAAAGAAAATTTAAAAGTCAGCGGTGTGGTGACTTGGCTGCATCAAAATAAACAAAAACTTATTCTTCAAAATTATATATAAACGAAATTGTGATAGTAGAGAAAATAGAGAATGCACAATGCAAGCAGCAATAACAAGACGAAGTTTGTTGCAAACGGTTGAAAAAAAGAACTGCAGCACGATGTAAGAGGGAAGGAAATGGCTCTGCATTGCACGGAAACGCTCCCCGCTTGTACGAGGAAACAAACCCTATTTGTTTTAATTTTAACGTCGCTGCTGTACAATGCAAATATTGTACATTTTATATAGACGGAGAAAGTTTAACTTTCAAATATTTGTAGGTAAAACTACATACTATAAACATCCTTTGAGATATGTTTGGTCATCAAATCATGAAATGAATACACTGAGCGTTTCAATCAAAATCGGCTCCCTATTGATAAAACAGAATTCAGTCCTGGGATGTGGCCTACTGTGGTATCGGTCTTTTGATTGATAACAGAGCAGATCTACCTCTACATTTACCGGCGACCGGGCCTAAATGCCGCTGGACGGCAAATACCGAAACGTGAGCTACGTCAAACAAGTTGGTTTGACGTATGGGATGTGGGATGATAAACAAACTATCTAGGCATAGCTTTATTAGGTATTGGAAATTCTAACCCACCCTTTTAATGGGACTGAATCTGTAATATCTAGTGTAATTAGGAAGGTGTACCTACAGAGCGTTTACATACTCAGAGATGTAGTTACACGTAAACATTTGTATTTTACGCTTATTTTAATAAAGCAAAAGTATTTCTGCGATTAAGTATACGAGTGCGTCTAGGCTTTATAAGAAACAATAGCTTTTCGGGTTTGACCACAAAGAAAAAGTTGTTGAATTATCTCAGACACTCGGATCAAGATCAGACATAACAAAAACAGTCTATTGGTATTTCACGCTGTCTATATTTTTCGCATGTACTGAATATTTTCACGACACAAAAAAAGGAATTAACACTGCTACAAACGCAATTGAGGGGCCCGAAAATATTAAATTTCTTTTCTTTGTTATTTTCTAAGCAGCTGCCTTTGTTTCACGACTCGAGTTCGTAAGTCGTCCGTTCGTCGCTTCCGGAACTTTTTGATTTATGGAGTCGCCCTGT
Organism: Leguminivora glycinivorella; assembly: GCF_023078275.1. Taxonomy (NCBI): domain Eukaryota; kingdom Metazoa; phylum Arthropoda; class Insecta; order Lepidoptera; family Tortricidae; genus Leguminivora; species Leguminivora glycinivorella. Next base: position 18,257,766 of record NC_062974.1, on the reverse strand, counting down.
GTTTCGCGCACTTACGCCCCGCGATGGCATTACTTACAGCAAAAGTAACGCTTTACGCGCACATTTACAAATCGTAAACATTTAAGTAGATCCGGCAGGCAAGGCAGGATTACAAAGCCTCGAGCATCGCCGTCGAGTTGCGTCCTTGTCCGTCTTCTACCGGATACATTCTGGAGAGTGTGCACAGGAACTGCATGACCTGGTTCCTCCTTCCCCGTTCCATCACCGGACAACCAGGCGCGGGGAGCGGTTTCACCCTTACGTTGTCGACCTACCTTTCATTCGCACGAAGAGGTTTGCCTCTTCTTTCCTAATGCGAACTGCTAAGGAATGGAACATGCTCCCCTCATCTGTATTCCCGGGCGAATACAATCTGGGTGAATTCAAGTCAAGAGTGAATAGGCTGTTACTGAACCAGTGAGCTACAACCTCGGCCTTGTCGTCACTTTCCATCAGGTGCGACTAAGGTCAATCACTGGCCAGTTTATAATAATAATAATAATGTGTCCCTGCATGGCAAGTACGGATCGAGCGTCGTATCAACTCGTTTAGGACTCTCATTGCAAAGCTGATCTGCTTCAGAGGGGGTAATAATCGCCCCCGAGTAATGCGCTTTGTGAACCAGGCGTTCGCGGGGACGGACATCAGGCCCCGCGACTATTTGGCCAATGTCACAGAGCGCATCGACTTCCTGAAGCAGAAAGTCTATGCATGGGCAAGCCGTATTCGCCGCTACAGAAAGCGTGTGGACCGATTCCAGCAGAATCGTCTTTTTCAAAGCGACCAAAGGAAAGTATACCGAAGGTGGGAGGAAACCGACCCTCGTGTGTCTGACGTGCGGCTGCCGGATGCTACTGCCATGTCTGATTTCTGGCGTAGCATCTGGTCGGTGCCCGTCGAACACACGGAGGGTGAGTGGATGACCGTTGTCGAACGCGAGTGCGAGAGCATCGAGCCTATGGGGGCTATCACCATCAGCCCCGACGACGTAAGTTGTGCTACCCGTACGGCCCAGAACTGGAAAAGTCCTGGACCGGACGGATTGCACAACTTCTGGCTAAAATGGTTTCGATGCTCGCACTCGCATTTGGCAACGCAATTTCAACAAGCCCTCGATCTTGGTTCTCTCCCACCTTCCCTAACAACTGGTGTTACTTTCCTGCTCTATAAGTCCGGTAGTACCACGGAAGCAAAAAACTACAGACCCATCACGTGCTTGCCTACACTTTACAAGCTCCTTACATCCATTTTGAGAGCAAAAATTAACGCACATATTGTCGCTAACAACATTCTGGCTCCCGCTCAAAATGGATGTAGGGTTGGGTCCCGTGGTACTAAAGAGCTCCTCCTCATAGACATGACCATCTGCCAACAAGTTCGGCGGAACAAGGGGGCCATTTCGGCCGCTTGGATTGACTATAAGAAGGCCTATGATTCGGTGCCTCATTCATGGCTGAGAAGGGTATTGGAGCTGTATAAACTTGATGCAGCTTTAATATCCTTCCTGGCTGCATGTATGAGGCAGTGGACCACAGTCCTTCGTCAACCAGGAGGCAGGGATGGCCCCCTGGCCCGCAGGACTTCATAAGGATTGAGCGAGGAATATTCCAGGGTGACAGTTTGAGTCCATTATGGTTCTGCCTAGCTCTGAATCCCCTCAGCACGCTGCTGAAGGATTCTGGGCTAGGTTGCCGGCTTCGGAGAGAGGGTGAAGTCATCTCTCACCTTCTGTACATGGACGATCTCAAACTATTTGCACCGAACACCCAAGACCTGATGGTGCTATTGAAAACCACAGAAGTTTTCAGTACCGCCATCAGAATGGAGTTTGGTGTCGATAAGTGTGCGGTCATGCATGTGCAGCGGGGGGAGGTTGTAAATTCAGAAAATTTACAACTTTCTGAGACGATGTCGTTCAGATCTATCTCTGAATCAGAAACCTATAAGTACCTTGGTATGTCACAGTCGTTGGGTATTGAGGATGTTGGCATTAGACGGTCGGTGAAGGAGCGCTTTTTCAGTCGGCTGACAAAAGTCCTTAACAGTCTTTTGTCAGGAGGCAACAAAGTGCGCGCCTTTAACGCCTGGGTAATGCCTCTACTCATATACTCCTTTGGCATACTACGGTGGACCCAGACTGAGCTGGACGCCCTGGATCGGAGGGTCCGCTCACTGCTTACCACACACCGTATGTTACACCCGCGCTCGTCTGTTATGAGATTGTACATCCCACGGAAGTGCGGAGGTCGAGGCTTCCTAAACGCCAAAGATCTCCACAACCGTGAGGTGTACAATCTCAGGAATTACTTCCTTAACAACGAGTGCGGGATGCATCGTGATGTGGTGGCAGTGGACGGAAACCTCACGCCGCTCTCCTTGGCGAAACAGAACTGGCGCAAACCTGTGGTACTAAGTACTGCAGACCGCAAGGCGGTATGGGAGAGCAAGCAGCTACACGGGCGGTTCTACAAGGCCCTCACAGGACCCGATGTAGATCTGCTCGCATCGGTGAACTGGTTACGATTCGGGGACCTCTTCGGAGAAACCGAGGGTTTTGCCTGTGCAATTGCGGACGAAGTTATGATGACGAACAACTACCGGAAATATATCCTGAAGGACGGTACGGTCGACATTTGTCGGGCATGCCGCCGTCCCGGAGAGTCACTCAGGCATATTATTTCCGGTTGTTCTCATCTTGCTAACGGCGAGTACTTGCACAGACATAATCTCGTAGCCAGGATTATTCACCAGCAACTTGCTCTTCAATACGGCCTTGTGGACCGCGAAGTACCGTACTACAAGTACTTACCTGCGCCAGTTCTCGAAAATGGTCGTGCCACGCTCTATTGGGATCGATCTATTATCACTGACAGGACTATTGTAGCCAATAAACCTGACATTGTGATAATAGATCGACTGCAACGCCGGGCAGTGCTCGTTGACATCACCATCCCCCATGATGAGAATCTCGTGAAAGCCGAGAAGGACAAGTCCAGTAAGTACCTAGACTTGGCTCACGAGATAACCGCCATGTGGGATGTTGAATCAACGATCATTGTTCCGATAGTCGTTTCAGCGAACGGTCTCATAGCGAAGAGTCTCGACCAACATCTTAAGAGACTCTCGCTAGGTGGCTGGATCAAGGGCCAGATGCAGAAGGCGGTGATCTTGGACACAGCACGGATAGTTCGACGGTTCCTCTCTCTGCAGCCCTAACCACCGGCAGCTTGGGCCCTGCCCCGCTGCTGGCGGCACCCTAGGTTAGGTTTTTTATAATGTGTTTATATGTGTTTTATATTGTTTTGTATGTGTTTTTGTATTTTACTTTTATATTCATATTATAAACAGCCTAGCCTAAGAAAGAAAATAAATAAAGAGAATAATAATAATAAGATGCTTCATGTAATGTATAAATATACATACATACATACATATAATCACGCCTGTATCCCATAAAGGGGTAGGCAGAGCACATGAACTAACAAGTTTCAGTGCCACTCTTGGCAAAAAGGGGTTGAAAGAAATCAAAACTCCAAAAAATATATCTACATTATATACCGGCGAACTGATAATCAGTGGGCTACTGAAGTCACTGAACTGAAACATATGTTACAAAAACATACGAGGGTTGCTCCGAAAGTTGTTAGGCTCTACTCATGCGATTTGAATAAATGTTCTACTATCCAGTGGGATGTTTTCAGTAGTGAAAGATCATATCCAAAATAAATTATGAGATTAATGTGAATAATTAATTTACAATAATTTTTTTTACCAAAAGCTGTTTTGTATGGATTTTCCGACTTCTTAGAAATAATCGATTTTTTTCTATAATTTATCGAATTTGGTATCCAAAAGGTTGTATAACATGCTTAGATCCCCGGGATTGATCAACTGTGTCTTTCTGCTATTTTCCATTCATAAATTACTAAACGTAGGGTTTATTTGATGTACTTATTTGTGTAAATAAATCTGATATTCATGGTTTTAGGACATGACTCATTTGTCACCCTCCACTAAGTCACAATTATATTTACGTAATCAAGCTCAATTATACGTAAATAAACAGTAAAGATTCTCAATTAGTACCTCCTATAAATACAATAAATAACTCTTGCAATGAAAAAACTAATGTTAAATCACAGTACGAAAGAGTCTTGAGAATTGATCATAAATGTTGGCGCTGGTTAGGCGTCGACGTGTTCTAATTAAACAAATATAAAAAATAAACTTATCTCTTTATAAACCCAAATATAGGTACATCACCTTAGTCAATAATGAAAAATCCGTCAAAACAATATAATAAGCATAACAAAAAATAAAACCGCCTTCAAAAATAAGCGCGTTACAAAACACGGAGAAACTAAAAAGCAAAAAATAATAAACCTTTGAATTCAGATTTCTTATCGGATTGCAATAATCTAAACACCCAAATTATAAACAAATCAATTATTTTTGTAGTCGGTACCAGACCTGTTCGTCGCCTTGCTAGTTCCTGTTTGCCCCACCCAACCATACGCAGGCTGGCCCTGTACTACAGAGATATACAACGATGTAAGGTATCATTTTTAGGGTTCCGTAGTCAACTAGGAACCCTTATAGTTTCGCCATGTCTGTCTGTCCGTCTGTCCGTCCGTCCGTCCGTCCGTCCGTCCGTCCGTCCGCGGATAATCTCAGTAACCGTTAGCAATAGAAAGCTAAAATTTGGTACCAATATTTATATTAATCACGCCAACAAAGTGCAAAAATAAAAAATGGAAAAAAATCTTTTATTAGGGTACCCCCCCTACATGTAAAGTGGGGACTAATATTTTTTTTCATTCCAACCCCAACGTGTGATATATTGTTGGATAGGTATTTAAAAATGAATAAGGGTTTACTAAGATCGTTTTTTGATAATATTAGTATTTTCGGAAATAATCGCTCCTAAAGGAAAAAAAAAGTGCGTCCCCCCCCTCTAACTTTTGAACCATATGTTTAAAAAATATGAAAAAAAATCACAAAAGTAGAACTTTATAAAGACTTTCTAGGAAAATTGTTTTGAACTTGATAGGTTCAGTAGTTTTTGAGAAAAATACGGAAAACTACGGAACCCTACACTGAGCGTGGCCCGACACGCTCTTGGCCGGTTTTTTTAACTTACAATGTTCATTGTAGCCTCTAGTCACGACTGATTTAAATCGTTGAAGTGCCTATAGCCTTTTGTTTTCACTTCAATTAGGACAAATGGAAAATGCTTGTTAGCGCTCATCGAGCATTGGCAAAAAATCCGATCAAACGTGAAACTGGCTTGACGCCAGTTTTCAGGGAAAACTTACCTCCGTGCCAAAACCGGCTAGCCTAGTTCAGCTCAGAAATCTGACAAGAAGGCTTATAGGAAAAAAGAACTCGCACCGATCGTGTCGATTTTGCTATGTCAGCAACTTACAAAGAGCTCGCAAAGACAATCTGCAGCGTTTGACTGTTGTAATGTACTTAGTCTTAAAAATCTTTTTCTCATTACTGACTGACATAATTCAGTAAAAACAAAAGATTGTATAAAAGAGCATTCACTTGTTCACAACTCCAAGTGCCCATGAACGAGAATTACTCGAATAAACCAGCCGTCAAAGTCAGCCCAGCAGAATAAAAAAATCTCTAAGCTTGAATTTACAGTAACTGACCCTCCAAATTGGATCGTGACTTACTCCTTAAGAGAGCACCATTTCGGGTGTGAAAAAATAAAAAGTAAAGAATACAAGTCATAACGCGATCCCGGCAAGTTTATGGCGCCGTTACCAAGGGATAATCTAAACAAACGCGAACTCTATTCCATCCAATGGCGTTCAATCAGACTAGACGACGTAACTCGCCCTGGGTAACGTAACTTTATATTCGCTAAGGAGGATATTTCCAAGTTTACGCATTATGCATGCAAAGAGAGGTCGCTGGGACCAGGAGCTCTATATTGGCGAGCGGATGTGTAAGTAGATATGATATTATTGTAAATTGGATGAAAGTGTCAAAGGTCTTGCAATTTCTATGTATAAAGTTGAACGAAAATAGAGGTATCTAATATCTGAGACGATAAGGAAAATGGTTTCGCTATCAGAAATAATATTTTCATGATTATTTGTTTGTTTTACCTGTGATGTTAATGTTGCGGAAAACAGCTTACAGTATATATTTATTATGCCTTATGTAGTAATTTGTTCTCAGACAGAAAATATGTAATCAGTAAATGTTGCGTAGGAGGGACAAAATCATTTCCAATTGGCCCATGCCTTAATTTATTCTGATACAGATGTACCTATTACATTATGTACCTATTATAGAAACTTTGAGCCCTACCCATTTGTATTTACAACATCAGCTGCATTTACTTATCACGCCAACTGAAATGCTTCCCATAGCGGAAAAATTGATATACTCCCGAGATAAAGTTGTCAGCCAAAATTACTTTTAAATTATTCATCGAGCACTCAAACTGCCAGGAAACGGGACTACCAAGAAATATTCAATTAGATAAGTAAAAGGCTCTTAAGGAGAACGAGGAATTAAAACAATAACAGCCTCACACAGGTCACGAGTAATGCGTCGAGACGAGAAACGTTTTCCTTTAAGTTAGCTAAATGGAATTTTTATTTTTCTTTTACTCCGAGTTTGGTAATATCATATCAACATTAGTTGTTAGAAGATGACGTTCGTTGAATAAACTGTTTAGGCGACTTTTAAACAGTCAGATTTACGAAATCGATGAGTGTAATGCACTTTGTTTATGACTACGTTAGTTTTTGCCTAGTGTAGTAAAATAGCTTACATAATAGAGTTAAACGTAACGTAGTTGTTTAACTCAGGGTACAATACAGAAAGTACAAAGATCGGATAGCTGTTAATGACCTATAAAAATACTATTTCAGAAAACTGGTTAAGTAGGCAATAAAAAACTTAGGCTCTAAACGAAGCCAGCCAAAGCCTTCACGGCGTTATCCCGTTTATTTACTTCATGATCTAAATTTTATTGAAACGACCGAACTTTATTATTATGACTTCATTCCAGCTACAGTTTTTTTTTAATAGCATCATTGGTATGCATAAATCGGGCGATGAGTTGGCTTTTATTCGATAATAGGTACTATATATATACACAGTCGAATTATGTGTACCAGGTACCTACTGTCTATAAGAGCAATATAAATATATAAAGTGATGTATGTACACCTCAAACAAACATTTAGTTTATATTTTTTTTATATGGTCTCAGACAATGTCGTTGACACAATAAGACTACGTTCTACGCTTACGTACGTACGTATAAATTTATTATATACATCTTTATATATACAGGGTGTAAACCTAATACGGGCGAACCTCTTAACGGTGGTGAGTATAGGACATAAAAAATGGAATTAGATAACTTTTACTTAAAATTGAAATCTTTTTTTATCCATACAAATTAATTCGGCCCGCAACGTAATGCAAACACACTCGCGTTAAACGCTCGTTGACAGTTGTCATTGATTGTCATCGCAACCACGTTTACAGTACATTGCTGCTGGGAATTTTTTCAAAAAATAATTATGGGCTGAAGATTAAGAGTAACTCAAAAACACCTCTTAATTAATGATAACAATATTGAATTATATGCCTGGTTTCATTTATCGCCCTTATTAAGTTTACGCACTGTATAAATAACTATAAAAATAAACTCCTATAACTGAAGAACAAATAATAATCACTCGAATAAAAGTGATGATCGAAAATGTATTGTAAGTTTTATTTGAAATGCGATCCCAAAACAGATATTGAGCAAAATATTCATTGCGATATCATATATCGTTAAGAGCCGAGCATCGAATGTTAATGGCCCCGATGCAATATTTCAGTCGTACATGACAGGGGGCAAGTCCAATGCGATTCTCCGGAATTCAACATGTGTTCGGCCTGCAGCGAACGGATCACGAAATGTAATTTCGGTTAACACAATAGTCTGTCATCGATAAAGATGACTGCCGGAGAGAACGTCCGTTTTTAAAAATATGTACACAATCATGTGTTCATATGTCTTCTTTCACATTCACGCATCTTACTTTCATAGTACACTCTTTATATTTTGACTTTACATTGTCTCATATCGTAGACAAACCCAGTTCGCTAGTGAAGATTGATGACAAAGAGAAAAGTGAATTTTATTTGACATCCCATTTTAAATCTCAAAGAAAAAAGAGGTACCTACTCTATTAAATTGTTGATACCTAGACAAAGAGCGATCTTAAAGTAAAATCATAAATTTACAGAAAACAAATAAACTAGAAGTGAGACAGATTTTTTCGACAATATAATGAACCACTAGCACTCAGGTACATGTACAATCTATAATTAGATACGCATTCCTAAGGTAGTCCACAGAGACCCAATGCTTTATCATCACAGTTCCCTAATTGCAAATACCCTGAATTTCGCTCCCACGCCGATAATCGCATCGTACATAATATAACATACATATATTTATGTTACCAACACTTTACATTTCAGTCAGTAATTACGTCATATCATACATAAGGTGAACACGGTTTTCCCGAAAAAATAATCCAGTTTAATTTGAAACCGTTTTTAAAGTTACTCGTGGTTTTTCGCAAAACATAATTTAGTTTAAGTTGAACGTGTTTTTAAATTGCTCTTCATCAGTAAACCTTTGCTACAGGTAAATATTGGAATAATTAACACTGCGCTCGATACAACTCGATTTACTTTCGTGAGTGCTTCCCGTCTCGGAACCCTAGTGCCAGTGTAACCGAACAAATCATTTAATATGTATAGATTCCAGCTGACAACTCTTTGCTGTGTAGATTCGAGATGATCTGGCTATAGCGGACGATCCAATCATTGACTCAAAGGAATGAAATGAAAAATCAAATCAAATTCTCCGCGAGTAGAGAAAAATGTACCCACTAAAAATATCTTTCAAATCGAATTCTCTACACTCGTTCTAGCCTGCCCTGTCGGTTTGTGTTAAGTTTGTTTGAGCGCTAGGGATATATACTTCACGGGATCGTCTTTAGCACGGGCGGTGATGAATCTCCGAACATTAGTTTCGATGACTAACAGATTGCTGCGCTATTGAACCCGGGTCAAGAGAATGCGAGGCGAGGTCACACCGGAATGAGCCATCACAGTTTTACGATTCAATTACTACGATGCGATATTCATGCCTTATTTTAAATTAACTCCTATTCCTTGTCTTTAAGATGAGGATAAAGAAATTCCTTGTGTTTATGCTTATCTCAATTTCCATTTGTATCACGTTTTAGGCAAAATAATAAGTTATTCATAAATCTAATACAATCTGAATAACACTGCTTAGTTTGACACAATTGGGTATTGAGAACAACAAACAATCACGCATATGTAGCTATCGCATCGCGCACAAATTCTATTAGCGCGATACAATAATCTACTATAATTATAATGTAGTTTCCTTAGTAAATTAGATTGGATTGCTTACCTAAGCCTGAGCTGATTCAAATATACAAAGCATGTTTGTATGTACCTTACACGTAATGCAAATTTAAAGTTGGTTTACTGTAAATTTGCGTAAGCAAATCATAAAGGGTTAAGCTACTTTATTGTGCCATGCTCCACATTTTGTGTTCAGTTATGTATATATGTTAATGGGACATTAAATATAAGGGTTAGTGTTGCTTTCACATTACAGCAAATCAACTTGTAGTTAAGATAAGTCCTTTGGAGCACTAAGTACTAATTTAACACGGAATGTGCCAGCTTAAAATATAGCGGTTGACCGCAGTTGAGAGAATTGTTGGCATAGTTGAGGCACTTACAAATAGGGAGCTAAACTATTTCATTTCCCTCGGGCCCAATTGCCGCCAATCAGTGTAACCTTAGCCCATTAAACTTACAACAAAAAATATCAATGTTAGCACTATGTAAACTTTGCAACTTAGCCGTAATCAACTGCTATTTGTGATGTAAAGAATAGAGTATAAATAATATCTTCGTAAACAACGCAAGGAGGATGATGAAACACACAGAAAAAGGAAAATTATTAAAACAAATTCAAGGATTTTTAGGAATTCTATAAAGGTTCAATACCATCAGAATTCTAAAGTGAATATCATCTGTGACAGCACGAGACTATCGTAAATATTAAATTCCTAACTGAGTCCCGCTCCCGCTACCTACCTTCAGCGTCCGAGCGTGCGATCAATATTACCGAAATATTCTAATCTGTATGTGTATACTTTGCAACCCTTTTTATAAGTTTTTTATAAGGGGTATGCGTAGGAAAATGAAAGTTTGGACGAACCCGGCTCTGAGGGATAAAAGATAAAGTTTTATTCAAACAAACCGACAGTTTCGGGACTGGCAGTGCGCGCTGTCTGCCAGATGTTACTTAATTTACACCGACTATGCGACTGCCACCACAACATTCTACTCTTCGTTTCCAACTAAACAAATAATTTACATTTTGTATCCCCAACTATTTCAATAACAAAATATCTTTAATATTGTTTCGGTTCGGTTTCGTTAAATGTCTGTATACATTTTTGGTTTTTCTAAACTATTTCTGTCGTAAGATTGTTTAAATTGAACAATATTAGAAATAGTTGTAGCCTCTCATACAAATACATTTTCATCCAGTTGATTGTGGTTGATCAACGACTAACCTCGCTTAAAAAAAAAATATAAGTAACTAATAATCAAGAGGTAAGGAGGTCGTAGGTAGATTTTAACCGTGTGTTCTTGAGCTTCTGTTGGGGTTGGCATTATACTCGTATTTTTAGCAGACTTGAATTATTAGATTTAAGGTCATTAAGAAGCGAACTCGATAAATCGCTAAGTAAGTCCTTAGAGAGTTATAGAGACGTGATTAAATAACTAAATGTTAGCAAAGAGGATCGAGTATTATAGAGAGTTACTGTCAAAGTAAAATGTGTAATCACTAATCACAGTGCATAGACTGCCATCTCTCGACACAGGCTTAAAACTTTTGAACATCAGTTTTGACAATGTGGCCCATATTGTTAGCTTGATATGTGTTAAAATGTCAAATATTAATATTAGCGCCACCTAGCCGAGCATTCCCCAAAGGTGTAACGCCATCTAGGCCACTGTACCTTTTTCTCTATGGCTTTGAGGTATTAGGGTTCCGTACCAAAAAGGTACAACAGGAACCCTTATGGTGCGACTCTGTCCGTCTGTCTGTCCGTCTGTCACATTCCTATTTTTCTTAGACTTTATCCGTCTATACAGAGTTACATATCTCTTTGATGTTAGTGATAATAACGTGTAAAGCTAATATGGCCCAATCTCTCAGATCACTACATATTGGACACGAAAAGAAAACACAAGACCATTGTGCAAGAAGTTTGATTAAGAGAGAACCGTCATTTTCATTGTGTGGCGAGTTTGTGCGTATCAGCGGACGTGTCCAGAATGCAGGAGAGCTTGGCCGTCGCAGAGGCAAAAAGGCCAAGTAATTAAGTCTCATTAATCCCTATTTATGGCATCAGCTAATCCCTGCGGATAGTGTTTTCCGCTGAATTTATTTTCATTAAAGCAAATAGGACGTGACGCGAATGTGGCCGTGTCAACCATAAATGATTGCATCGAATATTCCCGACTGCGTGCGCTATTTTATTCATAACCGTGCTCGCATTTGTACCCGTCTGCCGTATTAGTATGCTTGTAATTAGCGATGTGCCGTCCCCGAAATTTTACCGAGAACTGAAAAATATATCGGAAAGGTTAATTCTTTGTGAGCTAATCATAACGTAACTTCGACAAATTCTTTTGTTTAATCATGCACTTAGTAATAGAGATAAGACAAACACGACAGTTATGTGTAATAAAATAATTTTTAACTTTTAACAACATTTTTAATTTTTTAACAACAGAAGTGTGAAAGTTTGACTTAGTATTTTTTTAATTGGCGGAAATATGGAAAATGTCAAACCTAAAAGCTTTGTTAAGATACCGGTATATGTCGCTATACTACGCCACCCTAAAGCGTTTAATAATCGAGGGAACTCATGGATAAACTCGTACATATCCAACAAGCCTCAGGAGTCCTGCGGGAGGTGTGAATTTTCCATTTTTCTTTCAATAATAAAAAAAACTGTACTACTGCCCGCGTTTCTGCATGATACAAAACAAATTTAAATACGTTGTAATTTTCATGGTAATATTTAAAAAAACTTTAAAATTAAAATACCAGCAGTGAAACCTCGCCAAATTTCCCAACAACAATAAGCCATTTTCCTGAACAAATAAGATAGTGCATTTTAAGTAATTTAACGGAAATTCTCAGAATCAAGAACGTTCTCATCGACACAACACTACGTGTAATTAGTTGAGTAACCCCCTTATTCATAAACGCACACTAAAGTTATCAAGCCGATAAAGTTCGTTTGTCCCTTTTCGGCGTATTGGTGTGATAGAAAGGGACAAACGAACTTTATCGGCTTGATAACTTTAGTGAACGTTTATGAATAAGGGGGTTAGTGTTTACCGACAGCTTGTTGGGCTTAGGCGCGATTGGTGTAAATAGGTATGGTTGATTCTGTTTCTAGTAATTCATATGCGAGAGCTGACTGCAGTGCAGTTCTATATGAATAGGTATCAGTGGCGGCTGGTGAAAATTTCTGGTAGGAAACACCAAAGCAAAAAGAAACCTACCTTAACATTAGGTACTTTGTGGGTACTTTACTAGTAATAAATTTTAGGCAAGCCGGTGGGAATCGGCTTGTATGGACCAGCCGCTGCTGATAGGTATTACCATTAAGTAACGTACGTGTACAAATTAAATATATGATTCATACAGTAAATAATAATAGAATCTGGAGTATCCTTATGCTGTCTATCCGAATGCTGAATTGTTATATTTATTTGCGTACATATTTATTTTTGCGGTGGGAAGGCCCCCATAGTACAAGCTTTGCTTAGTTTGGGGCTAGGTTGATATGTGTAAGGTGCCTCCCAATATGTGATGTTTTCTGGATCTGGATAATGGGACCTTGTTGTCGATGGCGCTTACGTCCCGCGGTGTCGTTTTTGTACACGAACATCGCTCATAACGCCGTAAGCGCCATCGACTATAAGGTCCCTTTACCCAGATAATGTCGAATATTTTTGAGCTATAGGTTAAAGCTAAGCAAGCGCGTAGATTTCTTGCATAAACTTTTTTTAAAGTGCTTGCTATTGCAATACAAATCTAACTGTAAGTCTAAGTAGGTTTAACCTGATCATACTGCTTCATCTGATTTACTAAAGCTAAAAATTACCTAAATATAATCTCCGTGACCAGCTAAGCTAAGCAGAGTCTACTAATAAATATTTCCTTTATGTCCCCCCGCAATAAATAAGGCAGTTTGCAGTAAAAATGGGCAATAAATACCGCGGAAAGGTGCGTTTGCGCTTCAAATTTGTCCCCGGCGTCCTCTTTGTCACTTTCAGCAACGCTGTAAAGTCCTAAGTACCCGTGTCGAAAAGTACACTTTACGTCCTTGCAAAGTTTTGCGGTCCATGGCGGATGCTGTTCCCGCATATTTTATTGCATCCGCATTAATTATTTACCTCATTAATGCTTAATTTGGAAAACAAAATGTATGCGGCTAAATTGAAAAGCGTTTAATAACACTGGCATAATTTGTTCAATGTTTATGGGTAAGTCAAATTCCGTTTTAATTGCAACAACACATTACTATTTAAATACTGACGGGTGTTATAATTATACGTGGGTCATGTCAAAGCAAATGAGTAATCAGCGCGACACATTGTTGCGGAATGAAGTTTGTATAGGTACCTAAATAGCAACATTAAAAATATTATTTCCATGGTTATTTCCGTGTGGTGACGGGTTAAGAATTTCACCACCCCCTTTCTTCCCGTGGGTGTCGTAGAAGGCGACTGTGGGATATGCAGGGGTAAATTGTGGCGTAGGCGAGAGGCTGGCAACCTGTCACTGCAATGTCACAGTTTCGTTTTCTTTCAACCCCTTATTTGCCAAGAGTGGCACTGTAACTTTAGCAGTTTCATGTGCTCTGCCTACCCCTATATGGGAAACAGGCGTGATTGTATGTATGTATGTACATGTAAACGAATCCTTCCTCTTGAAACAAATTTCGTTTAACAGTTACTTTTGTGTTTTATTTTAATTCATATAAACTATAGTGACCATAGTTCATCGTAATCAAAAATCATCCTTTAACACACATAAATATTACGTATTGTATGACGTGATCGTTTCCTACTTACTTTACATTGAATTATTTTATTAAGTACTTGATATTTTAGGTCCTTAAAAAAGACTGACCGGTTATTGGCCTTACTTGGCCGAAGGTGAAGGCAGGGCTTATTTTGCAGTTCGCCGGTTTGGTATCAGTAATAGCCTATTTACTCTTGCTTGAATCCTATTAACTATTTGGCCAGGCAAGCTTTGGCCACAGCTAAAATCTAGACTTAAAAAACTAGCACGAAGCGTGCATTTGTTTTCACCTTATGGCAAGAGCTGGAGATGAATCAATATTACGAAATGCACTGACAAATTTAGCCATTTAAAAAAATTCTCAATTTTAAAAACTGTAGAACATACATTGAATAACGCTGCATTTAATGGTACAGAGGAAGTGTATGCCTTGCGTATTTTAGAGGAAAAATTCTTAATTTGAGAGAAGAATTTTATCATGTTACTCGTTGTTACTCACCATTTTTCAAAGATATACCATTAATTTCACGTTCGGAGCCTTACCTGAAACAAAAAGGAATTTTCAGCTCAATATTCATCAAATTTTAGTTAGATACATGCCCCGGTTTAGGTTGACTTTGTAATTGTATGCAACAAATATAACATTGAAAAATAACAACTAAGTACAGAGTATCTAACAAAATATATGTACAAAACACTTATCCCGTTGTTACTCTACAATATCTGTTAACCAATTTTTAAAAATATCTTATTTTTTATTGCATTATGATTTAACTTATTTTATCATGCTTTAGGACAAAATGTTGTTAAGTATGTCTGAAACATGACCAGGAACGAGCAAAATTTTATAATTTCTAAAAGTAGATACCTAATCAAAAAATATACCATTTTGAGGAGCACAAAATAATAATATTTGAATTGAAACACCGGTATAAGAAAAGCCACGTCATAAACACAAAATATATGTAGGTACATGCGAATTGACACACTCGCCAGTATGTGCACGCAGCAGCAAATAAACTCAATATTATTGCGCGCTGTCTCGTAGAAACACGCACGAAACGAAGCTCAGGTCCTGTCAATAACAATAAAAGTCAATTTATTTTGATTTACCGTATGACAACATCAACGAGTTTAAATGAGCTTCTTGTAAAGTTAAATATACCCGTATTTATGAACATTTAAAAAAACAAACGGCAGTTGGTTTTTAGTAATTTCACTTGTGGCGAGATTGTAATAACCGTGTTATAAAATAAATAGATTTATCATGACACACGCGCCAACCCAGCGTTATCGAATTCACTGATAGCACGACCACCGCGGCAATAAAATTATTCCAAACGAGTTATCCACGGAAAGGAAAAACCCGCAAAAACGGATGGCTACAAATAATTAAATAATAAAATTCGGGCAGCAGCAGATTTGGAATTACGGCTGCAGACGGGAGAATAAATGAAACATTTATCAATGTCGGGGTTTACACCAAGCCAACCCGCCTTACATCAGGACTTAGGGCACACGCTGCCCGTTCAATTGGCTGCTCATGCATTTGTCACTGCTCTGGCTAGACAATTATGCCACTAGCAAGTTGACAGTTGGATTCATATATGTAGTTTATATTGCTGTATGTATTCTTTAGAATGGAATAGAAACCGGTTATTCGTAGCATTCTAGTATGTAAAGTAAATACAGATAAAAAAATACGGAAAAAAACAATCAACATAGAACACTTAATAGAATTCCTCATTCACTTTATATTAGGACTTACTTTATTTAACTTGTATGTGGATATTTTATTATAGATTTATTATTTGTACTAGGTTAATATGCCCTCAGGTTCCTGTTTGACACGACTGACAGAGATCAGCAATTTATATGTATTTATAAATACCGGTAGGTACATCTCTAAAAAACATAAAAAGAACTTAAACTACAACACTTAATCTAACACAGAATAAATATATGTACATAAACAATATTTACAAATAAAAGACAGGAGTAAGCTCGGCGCCTGATGGTAGGACGTCTAGAAGGCTGGTAGCATTGCCGCGCTGGATCGCGATGCTTATTCGCTACGCAAGAAATGAACCAGCCCTCTGGTCACCCGTGGCATCAATGAGACGCTTCGCCAGCTCCCTGAAAACAGGGTCAAAGGGTCTCCACCCCAAACGGCTCAAACATGCAACCAGAGTCTATGATCGCAATCGTAATTATCGACCCATAATTATTTTAATTTGTTAGTATCTTTCACAATGGCGAAGTGGGGGTTCACTAGGGGATAGCACACAGGTTGTTCCATACTGGCAATGAAATCTTAGTCCCTACTTGAGTCTTTCTTAAAATGTTAATGGAGTGGTGTAGCGGTCGAACACGTAAGCCGCGATAGCTGTAGACCCGGGTTCGATTTCCGGCTTCACCAACAGTGCACTTGATCGCTTCTTATGGTGTATGGTTTCTATTTCAGTTTATAGTAATGTTTACTCTGACGTCTATTTTTAAGTTAATTATAAGATTAGATATATTGTTCGTAGTTGTTGCTTAAATGTAATTTGTATTTTTATCACTTTTAAGTGTGTTTGCTTTTATTTATGTCAATTTAACATGTACATAATTATATTACCACATAAGTGCTTTGGTGAAATACTGTTAACTTTTGTGTATTTTTAATAAACTGACGTCTATTGAATTTGTTCCATTGTTAAGATGTCTCGTAGGTACTGTCATAATATGTTTCAGTGTTGAAAAAATTAAAAATAATCGTTAATTAGTCGTGTCATTGGTCAAGTCACGACAAGGTTAATTAACTTTGCGGTAAACGTTAATTTCATTCAGCAACTTTCATTAAAATCCTTTTTCAGTGGTCATGTCAGCACCTTGTTTTAAATACCGAGCTGACGTGAAAAATGCTTAAAACAATTTCGCTTCATTGCGAGCGCTGAATTAATAAAGCACCTGTCTGATAAAGTTATTTTTGAGAATTACGGATAAAATCGTTATTTAGAAATAAATACGTGCCTATTCATCACAAAAGGGTTCTTTCGCTTCAATGTCAATACTCATATTCATTTTTATTAGCATACATTGACAATAGTATTCATGAACAATAAAAACAAAGTCATTTGAAATGACAACAGAAATATGTCTGTATAATTATGGTGAATGCCACAAATAGAGGTATACTACTTCAGGTCATAATATTAATAATATTTCTTTTAATAATTAAGTTATTAAGTACCTCTATATCTTCATTAGGTAATTATATGAATTCTTTACATGGTTCGCAGAGAAAAAAGTTACCTACATAATTTTCACTTACCAAGGAAGCTCAGAATGACGTTTAGGAAAATCAATTGGTATCCAAAAGAGACAAGTTACAATATATTTAAATGTATTCGCAGCAAAGCGGAGCGACCTCAGCCCTAGAAAGTTTTCGAAATAAAATCCGCTCGAAGCTTGGGAACAGTCTTTTCATCCCAGAGGATGCGAGCATTGTTGTTGACAACCTTACACGAGCCAAAGCGAGGCGAAAGTACAGATCGACCAGCGAGCCTAATCAAACCGAAATAACAATCGTTCACTGGAAAGCGAAACGGGACGCTTTCTGTTTCTATACTACCTTTTATAGGGTTAGGGACAACAGTGTTTATTTTACTGCAGAATATTTTGTATGTACGTATACGGCGCCAGATAAATTCTGTCTCTTCTTCTTCAACCTACCGTGAGGGTCCACTGTCCTGCTCAATCTTCTCCACTTTGCCCGGTCTTCGGCATCCTGAGGTGTGAGATTGTTATAAATTCGCTCACTAATTAAGTTTTTTCAAGGGCTTCTATTAGCCTAAACGCCAATATTGCAAAAGCTCGTTCGCAACTGAAATATGAACAGGTTGAAATAAACTTGCCTGGAACCTCGTATTTTTATCTCCGGGGAGCGTGGGCGTTGAGAGGTGTTATTTTGTTTGACACATAAAAAGTAATAAATAGAGTTCGCTTGATTGATTTACTTGCCCCAATCGATATTATTTAAAGTGACACGATTCTCACAAAACATTGTTGTCATCATGACTCAGGAACAAAAATATCTATGCTCATCACACGAATACATCCCCGTACCAGGTTCGAACCCAGGACCGCGGCTTAGCAGGGAGGGTCACAGACGCTAGACCAGGTCGTCAGACTTTTTCTAACATATAAGCCGTAAAAATATAGAATAAGGCACAATATTTTGACTTCGAAGTCTTTTCCACCCAGGCAATATCTTGAGTGAGAGTCCAGGCCTATTCACTCTAGCTTTAAAGAGATCAACGTCATCATATATCTCAGGAGTACTTGCTAATAACAGAAACACATTCCATTCCTTAGCCTTCTTAACGTGCTTAATACCTACGTGAAACTAAATGCCAAATTATGTTAGTGAAATTAAAAAGTTATATACGCTCAAAATAGTCAAGGGCAGGAGTATTAGCAGGGCGAAGACCGGCTAATCCCGTCGGAGACTCTCGATAACGCCACTGATCGTTTATTCTGCTCTTGAATACAAACAATGGCCTTTGCAAGTAATTACGATAAGGCCCTTTCATACACAACAAACAACGGGAGGTTAAGGGGTCTTGTTACACGTGATTTTATGCTAATGTTTGATCTTATGGAATGTTAGCATTAGGGAGATTGAAACCTTATAAAGTATTTTACATTTAAGTTCCTAACAGCCTAATCCTAACATACGTTGTTACATATTGAAGGATGTCATTCTTATATCGTTCATTTCGCTTGTGCTTGTCCGTAGCTGTAGTGCCGCGCGCGCGACGGACACACCTTTCGGATACCGTTCGTTCCGATATCGGTGTACGTTGAATTTAGCATATATATAAACCTTTAAGCCCATGGCTGGTTTCGTAGCGCGTAGCAAATACATTATCGTAGCTGTTTCCCGTACCACCAACTGTACAATGCAATACGCGCGTAACTACATATGTATGTAGTATAAAACTCGTTGGCATAATTGTGACTGTGCCAAAGAACGAGCATTGATGTCATAAAATCAGATATGCGTTTGCCAAATCATTCTGATTCGCTAATTCCTTTTAAACTGCATCGTACCAAATTATGTGTTATCAGCTTGGAGTTCTACCGTACTAGTTTAGATCAACGAAATAACAGTTTCAAGCTTAGATAGCGCTTATGATTGAGATCTCAAGAGCATGGTTTAATTAATGGGTGCACGCAACGTTGAATGCGGCTTGAAATGGTTTCGCCTGGGATATTATGTAAGTATTATTGGCATTTATTCATATATCACTGCCACGCGACTTTGATCAGGAAAAACTAAGGTAACACGAAAATATGGACATACTAGAGGGTTAACAATGAATCTTGTATGTATTCATACAATAGGTACAAATAAAGGAAAACAACAACGACGACCGGTCTGGCTCAGTCGGTAGTGACCCTGCCTGCTAAGCCGCGGTCCTGGGTTCGAATCCCGGTAAGTGAAGTGTGATCAGCACAGATATTTGTTCCTGAGTCCTGGATGTTTTCTATGTCATATAAGTATGTATTTATCTACTTAAGTGTGTATATCGTCGCTTAGCACTCATAGTACAAGCTTTGCTTAGTTTGGGACTAACTAGGTTCACCTGTGTAAGGTGTCCGCAATCTATATTTATTTATTTATTTTTATTAAGTAGTCAATGTAATAATATGATGATATGATGATGATGATGATGATGAAGCTACTTAGTCAAATAATACTAAGTAAGTATATTATGTAACCAAGTAGCTTAGATGCTTGGCAAAATAAGATCAAAAGTCTGTCTGATTAAAAATAACGGATTGCTTTACTCAAAAACATTTCCAAAGTTAGCTTAAGTGATTTGAACCAAACTAACTTGTTAAACTCGTTTATTTCTTCAAAATTCTTTACTTTCATTAAATTTAAATGACTTCTTATTTAATTCAACTAAGACTGTATTTTTTAAAGAGTAAGAATGAACATCAAAAGTTTCCACGTCAAAAATGTTAACAAGTCCGAAGAGGAGCGTAGTTCTCCAGAAATGTTTTAAAGTAGCGAAAACTCATTTCTCGTCTTGCGAGGGTGAAACAAGCCCATAAATTCACGTTAGCGTGTCATTTTCCATAACAATGTCAAAACTCTTAAGTTATGAACACATTATTTTGTTTGAGGGTAAAAATTATGCGGAATGGCTTCAGTAACTGCTACGGCTGCCGCCGAATAGTGGCATAGAGAGCTTTTGTTGACCCGACTGTTCAAACAGACATAGAACTTGAACGTTTTGACAAGGGTTCAAGTCAAATATCCAGGGAAGGAAGTAATTGACTATATTGTGCTCTCGGCAAACAGCTCTGTCATACTCGTGTACCACTGAAAGGGCACAATCTCCGCATCATTTCTTGTAATAGAATATACAAACGCAGTCTAATGTAATAATGTGAAGGAGCGGGCGGAGGCAACATTGTAAACAAAACATATCCTGGAACAGTAATTTTTAATTACTTATAAGAGACAGACTTTGACCAAGAAGGAGGTTGAATAGACAAATAATAGTAGGTATATACATACCTGTGTTACAACCTCATATACCTTTATACAAGTGAAAGTGAGACCAGATATTTTACTTGAGTAAAACGTAGCAACCGCAACGCATTCTCGGGCACATCACGTTTGGAAAAATCTTTTATGGACAACGGAGGGTCAACAAGGGCGCATAAAATACCTAGCTACGTGTGTGTAGGTGCGTGACTAGCGTAACATTACCGGGCTTCTGCCAAATTATACCCTGACTAACTTTTTACCACATCCGTTTGCGACGACGGTCTGAATACCTCTTAATTATCGGCGATTTCATGGACATTAGTAGTTTAGTTCAGACTAGTTTGATCAAGATGTCGACAGTTTGGGGGCTGATCTCGGCTTTCTGGTCACTTCATGAACGAATGAGTCACGAACAAATTGGAACTGACTTCGCATTAAATCCGAACACGCATTTATTCAAACCTGATATTTATATTTTTATTTTACAATGCAATAACAAAAATATGTTTTTTTCATAAATGACATCGTGTCAAAACAAATAAAATAGATAAGTAAATATTGCGCAAAATTCGCTATGGGAGAATACACGTGCAGGATCAACTAGCACTATACACAAATCCTTTTCATCGGGGCCAAAATATTGGAGAGGTTGAGGTATTTACAGGGTACACCGTATTTGTCCGACCGTACCATGCGATGGAAATATTATGATAATAACTTAGCAGTATTGAAAAACGTACATATAGGCAAAGAGAAGGCTTACATAAATCATATGAAAGGTTATTCAATGGTCAACTACACATTCCACGAATAGATAATACGCTCGGCAGTCACAAATCTACAAAATATATACTTCGTAATCCACTAACACATAGTGAAGATTTATGTAAGTTCGGAATACATCGATATTGGCAAAATTATTATGTAAGAAGATAGCAAAAATATCTAGAGCTTGATAGCAATTATGCTTAGAAAATTATCTCCTGGTGTTACCTATAAATTATGAATACGCGTTTCGATTTGTGCCCCTGTCAGAATATCGCTCCCGATAGTTATTAAAGCTGACATTCGTGACAAACACTCAGGCCAAGTCCCGTTTTAGCAGTTGAAACTCCCACATCGACAATCCAAGTAATCGGACGGCGGAGCACTTAACGAGTGGACATTTCCGATGTAGGTACGAATTGAAAGATATTTTATCGCTTTTTGAGTTCTAATTCTAAGTATTACTCAAATAAAATGTAAGTGTAAGTTCATTATGTGCATGCCTGTTCAATTATAATTGATGATATTATTGCTAACGTTAGGTATCGAAACAAAACTTGTTGCTTGTGTTTAGCTGGTATTGTGTAACTTAAGTTGAGATTATTGTTTGTATTTTTTTATACTACGTCGGTGGCAAACAAGCATACGGTCCGCCTGATGGAAAGCGGTCACCGTAACCTATGAACGCCTGCAACTCAACCCAAAATAAATCAAAATAACTTCGAAATAAAAATAATTTAACTAATGAAGAGTTTGGTAAAAAATACTATTCCGATTTTATTTAAGTCATATTTTCGATTCAATTTAGTAACGCATTGCAGGTGGGATATATTTTTACCGTCATAAATGTCATAATTCAGTGTCACACAAAGAAGTGTCCTCGTTTTGACGTTTTGTATTTTTCCACCGTTCCCAAAACCTAGTATGTCTTTCAGTCGTCCTCCGGCGTTCCATCCTCTTTGCCGTTCGTGAGGGCGCGCTGGGATCGATGTATGTCATTCACTCACCATGACGCCCTCCGGCAATGCCCGAGCTTACGGCCAAGGAACCCGCATGAGGAGTCTTTCAGTCGTCCTGCCGTCTTCTATTTGGTTTGCTTGCTCCCTCTATGGGTTCCACACAGCACCCATCTTGGACTAATTTTCTGACACAGGACCAGCGTAATACCGCTAACCTTAGGTCGTCATTCAATTTGTTCAATTCCTACGCAAAAACATATATTTGTTCGATGTTTAATAGCATCTCTAAAACTTAAATTCAACAGTCGCTGAGGCTCGCATTTGAATACAGAATAGTCTTTAGTGTACAGCCGACCAGATTAAAGCTTATCGCTCAATCGAATCCAGACGTAATCAAGTCAAGTAGAATCGATTCCAATTAATATTCAGCTAAGTCGATAGGCACTGTTGTTATCAGGAGTAATCTGGATCTCTTAAGCTTAGAGGCACTAATTCTAAAGGTAAATTCCAAAGTACCTAGTTATAACTTGAAATGGTTATTATTAGTTAACGAGGTGAACACATTTGGTGTATAATTTCATTATTAGTATTTCGTAAGTGGCCTATAAATTTTGCAGAGGAGTTGCATGCGTCCATCCATGCAACCGTTGCATGAGTCCGGTCTTATACGCACTATATATTATAGCTACTGTTAGTTATACTGACAAGGATATGTTGATTATTTTAGTTAATTTTCTCTGATCATGATCATCATCCGAGGCCTTGATGCTCTATGCGATAACCGCGATTGTTTCGTAGCTTCATAAAATTAAAAAAGAGAAGACTAAACCAACCAACGATAACCCTAATTTTAATGCAGGAAAAAGTTCAACTTTGAAGCTTTCAAAGCCGAATCATATATAACTAAAATAATAACCGCCATTCAAGTGTACAGAACAAAATAACAAGCATTACTCTTAGGTGAAACAAATGAAAATAATAACGCTTCCGAAGATTGATAGCGTAGCAAATGACACCATTTTTATTAAGACAAGAAATAAATTATCATGAAGACCGGGCCACAGGAATAAAAATGCTCGCGATATATGAAATTAATGGTCGATCATAATCTCGAAAGTCGCAATTACTTTGGCTTAATGCTTTTGGGTTTTGATAATACCTATATTTTTGAGGTTGAATTAAAACGGATTGCATGATGTTGTTTAATTTTTGTTTGACTATAATTAAACGAGAATATATATGCTGTTGCAGCGCAAATTACATTTTTACGAAAAAAGGCCGACTCAGAGGTGAGTTAAAAGTCTCTTTTTAAAATGTAAGCGTGGGCAGACGTTTTTGCTTGTTAAAAATTAAATTAAACTAAGTATTACAGTTTATAAAATACAAACCTGCTGTGACCGATAAAAAACATACAGATATGTACAGTGAGCTGCAAAATTGCATGGAGAAATTATGAATGAATTCATTGATAAATTCGCCTTGCACTTTTGCAGCTGATACATGGACTTCGATGGTCAATGTCTTCATGTCAGTGGACGCTCGGATTGTCCTGTGAAATAGGGCATGTTTACACTGCGCGCGAACTCGCAGCACGCGATTTTAGTTACATTGGGGACTGTTGAGGTTACATACAATCCAGCACACCAGTCAAATACGGCTATGTAATGAAGTTCTCATGCGAGTTCTCGCACAGTCAAAACAGGTCCATACTGTCGGAAGGGCAACAAAGGCGTGACGTGAGGGTTTAGTAGACGCTCCCCATACGGAACCCGGAAAATGTAATCTTACAAATCATCACATCACATACAATATGGTCAGGATCAACCCGTCACCTTTATTAAAATGAAATTTAATATTTCATGTTACAATTTTACGCCAGGTGATATTATTCCATCACTACTAAATAAGCAGAGGTAAGTGATACCCACAAATCCAGTTTATAACAGCGAGTTTTCATTCCATTTCACTGTCAAAACGTCAAAGCCATTTTTAAAGGTGCTGGTTGATTTTATTTTATAAATTTTATAATTCACCTCAAATTGACGCTGGAATAAAAATACAAAAATAACAATTAGGTACTTATCAAGTTTCACATTAAGCGATACTTTCGGGGTGAATTTAAGGAATTATTATTGACTTTCTCAAGGCAAAGCCTATCTGACAGAATTTCTTCAGATAAATTAGCTACCCACGTACCTTCTGCCACTAAACTGAATGCGGACGTGGAACAAAATTGCTAGAAGTTACCCCACCAACAAAGTTACTTTGTTATTTTGTATAGAGATTGAATCTTGAGTCATAAAGTAACTGGAAATCAAATTTCTCCAGCAGCTTCCTACGTCAAATCGAGTGATGAAATTCATCATTCATCCGTTTCCCTAGAATAGCAACGTCGTCTAGCACCGGGTTGACCCAGAAAGCGCAGTTTCGGCATGAAATATGTTTAGCCATCAAATTTGAATAAAACAAGCTCAGGCGAATAGAGGAGCTGCAAATAAATTAACATGCCCTCACGGAGATGGCCTGTCAAACAGAAGCTTGATATTACATTTTGCAAAGAGCATATGCAGAACTCCGTTTCATTTTATGCAATATTCTCATAAACATAAGTACATACATACTCGAACTGTCTGAAGTTTAACATTATTCTTCTTTTATAAAAATTAATTACTTTAACCCTAAATGTATAGAATCACACACTTAATTATTAAGGTATTGTTAAGAATAACAAGATTAGATTATAAATATCCATTTACTTACTATTTTCGTGCTAGCAAAACTAATTTTCTTTACATGAACGAGATAGAATTGATATTTCAATCTATTTCTAGATCATACCAGCCCACCCTTGCCAGCCAATAAAATGAATTCTTTATAAGCAATTCGGCAATAAAATAATGCTAGCAGACAGCTAACAGTACACCTGATCACGAAATTGAATTCTGAATGCTTACTTGTAGCTTCGGTATTGTTTTACCGCTGTAGGTCAATTTACTAATTTATTCACCTGAGATAAAGTGAACATTCAGTAATTCGACTCGGACATATATGATATACATTTACTTGGTTCAGAGGCAACATAGATGGTTTAAACGGCGAATATAAATAAATAGCACAGCAAAAACTGTTGTGGTTGGACTACAGTTGGGTGGTTTTACCATACCAGTTACTACACTAGTATAACTACGCAAGTTAACAATGTTAGCATCAAAAGCAGTACCGATTTACCCAAAACTCCTTCGATAACCTAACCTAACCGCTAAATTAAAATTTTGAAAAAAACCCCGACCGCGACGTCGTGGACCGATTTTTATGAAACATGGCTAAGAACACTCCCGACTAACTCAGCTTTCAAACAAAAAAAACTAAATCGAAATCGGATCATCCGTTCGGGACAGACAGACACACACACAATCAAACAGACAGACAGATACGTCAAACTTTTATAAGTTTTATAATTATAAGTGGGGGAAACGAGTGTAATTAGCCTTCGCGTCCCCTTTTTTCAATATCGCGACTTGATAACGCGCATATTTCTGTGCACGCTCGACTTGAACAAGGGCCCAGGAAGCGGTAGTTAATAACGATTTATGGAACCCTCTTGTTCCATGTCCCTTATCTACACCGTGTGTGCTATTCACGGTTGATTTATTAGGCCGCGGTGTCAGAGGCGAGCGGAAAGAACAGGCCTCTCTTTATCCTCATAAACGGAATCATGTTCGGGGACATAGCATTTTATGAAACAGTAGCCTTTCCAGTCAGTGCCGCAGCGATGAGTTTACACAAAGAAATTCCGCAAGTAACTTCAAGTAACTTGACGACAATGTACCTACAAAGTTGCTAAAGATAACAAACTGATGAAGTTTTGTTTGCAATTCGCCGTGAAAAGCGACGACTTAAATATAAAGGACGTAAGGCTAAAACTAAAAATATTTTCAAACATCCATGACAAATTTGGCTGTGTAAAACGCATGTTTACAGTTTACACATTCTCACATAATTTCTCTTCTTTATTCTATACTTTTTAATCCAGCAACTCCCCGCTATCTCAAGGAGCGTTTCTCTTATGTTAATTCAATTAGATCCTCTCAAAATTTCCTTCTATCTGTGCCATCTTCATCTTCCAAATTTTATAATCGTACATTTACTTTCCAAGCTATTCGACTGTGGAACTCTCTCCCTGTTGAGTTAAGACGTTCTCAATCTATTGCCTCTTTTAAATCAAATCTTAAAGAACTATCTTTCCCTTCCTTAGATTTTATGAATGACACTGTTGTTTGTTTCTTTATTAATATTAAACCTTTTTATGTATGTATTTATGTGTGTATGTTTATGTAGGTTTATGGTTATACTTATTTATGTATGTCTATTTGCATGAGTGTTTTGTGTTGTTTGGTTGTATTTAAATTCTACTTCTCGTATTTCTTAGAGCCACCTACCATATATTCTGATTATATTAACTCCAGTACCCAAAGGTTGTCTGGAAGAGATCGCTCTTAAGCGATAAGACGGCCTGTTGTTACCTCTGTTTAATTTGTTTTTGTTTCTTGTGCATTACTTGTAAACTATGTGAGGTGTGCAATAAAGAGTATTGTATTGTATTGTTTACGTCATGCGTTTTACACAGCCATTGATAGGGCCGTATTCGTAGCCATTCGCTACCTTCACACGGGAGTGTGTATGTAGACGACTATCTACGCTCGTACCGCGTAGCACCAGGGGCGGCTCACTCCGCGATCCTATCGCCGCGCTACAAGTATATCCTGGCGGCCGCGAGTTCGCGGCCTACTCAGGGGTGGCGCGCATTCTCACGGAATGCACATTCGCACTTTCTATTGTTACTTTACGTCGCGAGGTTTTTTTAAGCGATGTCCGCGGGTGGAATGGCTAATAATAATACTTAGTTAAATAGACATATTGAATAAAATAAGTACTAAAAGACATTCTAATACAGATCTACTACTGATTAAGTACCACGGAAAAGTTCAATAAGGCTTGTGAAGTTGTGATGTTGGAACCTTGAACAAAAATATATAAATACAGCGTATATACCTAGAAAATACTCAAGACTTGAATATAATAGTATAACATTTAATGTGAGTATTAATTCGTTTGGATCCATTGGTAACCCTATCACCGGACGCCGCGCAGGTGCGGCTCGTTTCTTTGTAAGAATGTTGTAGGTATTTAAAAGGCGGCATTTCGGAAACATCAAAGCAGTGGGCCTTCTGTACTTGTACTATTATATATTCTGTGGTAGCACGCACATGCACTGAAAGTGAAAAACTCATTCAGACATTTTGTACACTACATTTTGAGAGCAATTAACAAGCTTGTTGAATTCTGATAACTAAAAAATATTCCGTAACTAAAGCATAGTTATGAGGACCATACGGGACGGGATATCACCATACGGGTCATATGACATGTACATCTAAGTATAAATTATAAAAATACTTTTAAACGAGCAATTCTTGTATATTTATTTATTTATTTATATATACCGACGATCTCGGAAACCGCTCTAACGATTTCGCTGAAATTTGTTATGTGGCGGTTTTCGGGGGTGAAAAATCGATCTAGCGTAGCCTTAGATCCCGGAAAACGCGAATTTTCGAGTTTTCATGAGTTTTTCTTTCGCGTTAGTAAACGTAAAATATGGTCGTTAATTTCGCTGCGCGCGCATCGATTCCGCTTAGCTCAGTCGTACGAGGTCGGTCTAATGTACGCAGATAGATCGTAGGTGTCAGGGTTTCGAATCCCGGCCAGAAATTAAGTTTTTGTTTTTTGTCTTTTTTTTTTGTTTTTGTATTTATAAGAGTTTTTTTTATCTAAAGACGTGATATATTAAAATAGAACCGAGCGAAGCTCGGTCGCCCAGATTATAAATTATAATGAAGCAACCGAAGTCGCATTCTGCTTTGCAATCTTATCCGCTCGTACACACCTGCATATTGGGAACCAAACGATCGGGCATGACCATTGAATACTAACTAAGATTGTCGCATTCTGCTCAACAACATTGTGTACCGTAAATTATAAACTGAAATTACACTTTTCTGGCTTTTGAATTTGTTAATTTTAATTTGTTTCTGATACGAGATAGTAGATAGACTTTTAAAATATTGTAAATTTTAGAATTTTTAGTTCCAGTACAATTTAATATAAATGAAAATATTTGTTTGTTTGTAAACCGTTTTACATACAGTCAACTCGCACAAATAGTTCAAAGCAAACACGTATATTGATGACTTGCCAAATGTCCTGAAGATTATATTTTTAAATTTTCCGTGTATACGTCAATATGTGGATGTTCGCGAGTTTTGCGAATCCGTACCGTTGTCCGCTAAATAATTTATAAGCGGATGAGCTTGGCACTCGTATTTCAATGGCGGGCTGCGAGCGTTCTTGCCACGATCCGTATTTTTCAGCTTTTAGAACGATCGTATGCTAATAAGACCCTCGACGAACATCGTGCGCGTCAATGGACTGTATACGTAGAAAATTTTACAGAGAATGTGAAGAGAGAATATATTAGAGAAAGCGAGTTTTCCACTAGGCTATGAAATGTTTACAAGTTAAAAAAACGAGAGTTACCAGCAGATTGTTTTTGCTCTTTTATTAAACACAACCGCTGCTACGGTCGTAGCGCTACGTCACAGATAATATCTGTTTCCGCGTAGTCTGTGTGCGTAGCCGAATGCACAAACGCTCACGAATCACGATAATATCGCTTTCGTAGCTATTTATTCCCTCTTGCATATTGGCGCGACAGCGCCAGGATACACTTCTGCGGCGTGGCGTCGTTTGGTTGTGCGTGTGGCGTTTCGCGTCTTCGGCTACGGGGCCTGGTCGGAAAGAGAAGATTCGTGGAATGTATAGAGCGTTATACATTCTATGACTCTCTTGTCGCACATACTTAATATGTCGCAAATCATTTCGTAGAAGCAAAACAAAAGGGGTTCATGATTCGTGATTATCGCTGAATAGGTTAATTAAATAGTTACTTAATTACTTATGAGTATTAACGTTCGAGTACGTATTTAGGAGCAATATTAAGCGGATCCAGAGGTTGGGGGAAGTAAATAATAGACGGAATAGCGAACGACTAGCTAAAACATTAAGCAAGTGGATCACGAATTCACGAGACAAGACAATCAAGACTATTTAAGTTCTTTCAGAATGCAACCGAAAGTAATAATAACTTAGGGATTTAAACGACAGATGGAGATGGAGACAAGACTATTAGGATTCTTTAGGGCACAACTAAACGTAGCTTTTAGGGATCTAAATGACAGATGTAACTGACACGACACTGTCGTAGTACAGACAAAACCGCAAAGATAAGAGAATACTACGATTTACGTTTTATTTACGTTTATGTATGAGTGAGTAGGTAATATTCGTAGAGAAAACAAAAGCCAACTTCAATAGGTATATGTTGCCAGGTGAAGTCATGTACAAAATGAAATTGCCCTTTTCATTGACATAAACCCACATAAAGTATAGCATTGGACCGAAAGTGTGGCGATGTTTGTCGTGTAATGGCGGTTATTTTGTAGCACTCGTCGCATAAACGTGACGGAGCGTGCACAATAACGGGACTGAAACTTCAAAACGACGTATGTACGTTAGATCTAAGGGCGCATACGCTTTTTTGAGTCAGAATACATATTGGACTGCGGTAATAGCTGCCGGCGCCTTGTATTTACACTTATTTGCTTTATGTGCCAACAATCGGTTTTCTTGCGTTATGAACGTTGTGATATACCTTGGTATAAGATATAGAAAAGGTCTCTAATGTCTCTATAATGCTTGAAGCACTACTTAAATATTACAATTTACTTCTTAAGACAGTTAAATTTTAGCTGGGATCATTTAATAATATAAAATAGGCTAAATAAATACGAGTAGGTAGGATTATTGTAAAAAAAATTAAACTAATAGTTTTTGGGCATACCGGGAAAAAACTTTTAACAAAATCCCTAATATCTGAACTGTCTAAAAACAACCCTCGCAAACATTTTCTCAGCAACAGAGTGGTCAAAACATGGAACAAATTACCAGAAGACGTGATCTCAGCACTGAATGCCAACCAGTTTAAGAACCGACTAACAGAACTACATATCAGTTGTTACAATTGCCTGCCTGGTTAATAAATAATAATAATAAGAATCTCGTGAAAGCCGATAAGGGCAAGTCCAGTAAGTACCTAGACTTAGCTTATGAGATAACCGCCATGTGAGATGTTGATTCGACGATAATTGTCCCGATAGTCGTTACAGCGAACGGTCTCATAGCGACGAGGAGTCTCGACCAATATTTCGAGAGACTCGCTAGGTGGATGGATCAAGGGTCAGATGCAGACGGCGGTGATCTTGGACACGGCGCGGATAGTCCGACGGTTCCTATCTCTGCAGCCGTAACCACCGGCAGCTTGGGCCCTGCCTCGCTGCTGGCGGCACCCTAGGTTAGGTTTTTTATGTTTATATTTTTTTTATTGTTTTTTATGTGATTTGTATTTTACTTTTATATTCGTATTATAAATAGCCTAACCTACGACTAAAATAAAGAGAATAATAATCCTAGAATGCATTTTAAGAATCGTATCCTTGGTGAAATTGAATGAAGAAATGTATCGTTTCAGAAATACTTTCTTTCAGTTCAGTGATCAGTATGCGGGGCGCAGCAAGACGCAAGGTCGGATCCGCCTTAAGAGAATGTGGAACAATTTGTAGCAACATTTTGTCTTTACCACATTTCACTCGCGCCGGGTGTCGTTTTACTGTTCTCGAAAATTCTACACTTGTTAACTTGCATTGCACGTACAGTTATAGTTAGCATTAGTATAATTTGCAAAAAAAATATAAATAGACCTTGTAAACAACATACTGTCTTTAATTTACATTTTACCTTCACTAGTTAAACAACGCGCTAAACTACCCCTAACCCATTAAAACAATAAGTATTTAACAATTTTAATTGATGCTTACAGTTGACACTTGTTGAATTTTAGTGCCTTGAAGGATTATATTGAGTACCGTATCCGATCTGCCAAACCTTAGTGGCATCGTACTCTTATCTAACAAACATTGTTCGAATACGACAGTCTTATACTAATTTTATTATAAACTGGATTTATTATAAAGAATAGATATATTTACAAGAATAGGTGTAATTATTACGTCTCAGTTCAGTAGATACCGTACAATGTCGAATTGCTAATTAAATTTCGAGTGGGCTTCTTCCGAGTTTAATTTCGAAAGGGTTGCCTTTTAATGAAATGATTGTCTTATTGGAATTTCATTTGCGCTCCAAGAGATTAGATAAAACAACTTTTCCTCCAATTCAATCTCTTCAGGTGACGTTCATTTTCCTCATTCATTACTTGAACAAACAAAATTGCATTAAAGTAGCTATTCTTCTTGAGATCTTAACGAGTGATCTTTGCAAACCAGTTTGAAAGCAAAGCCGGGAACGAGAAGGACTCTTCTGAACGGTTGAAATTACTCTTTTCAGTTCTGAAATCACTTGACTTGAATCGGTATTAGAGATTAGAAGCGCCAAAACAATAATCGCTACAGTTGCGCACACTCTGAACAATAAGTCCTGATCAAACTCACTATCTGTCAATACAATCAGAGTTTGCCTCATTTTTTTATATTATGAAAATGTCGTCAAATGAAGTTATGGCTGAGAAAGAAAACAATCAATGTTCCTTCCTGTTTCTCTTCTAGATATCTAGTTTCCAGTTCTTTGTTCCCGCTTTGGATATCATCTCGTGAATATGCTATGGAATAGTCCATATTGTAAAATAACTATGGTACTAACCCTGTTTTACAAAGAAACATCTAGGATGTAACAAAGCTCGCCAAATATTTACATACTCTTTTACAAAGCCGTGCCAACTTTGTGGAATCGAGCTCAAACACCAATAGGGTTTTAAAAATATGAAGCCTTGATTTCCGCCGGGAGTAGGATTACCGAGTTTCAAACTGTAGGGTTGAATCGTTTCATTGTTTGTACTTTATTGTTTATTAGCTACTTGACTATTTAGGTTACTAGGTCATAATGTTCCATTATTTGCATTAATTTAATGTTCGACTGCTGTTCGTGATTTGCTACTGAACAATCGTTGCAGATAATTTGGTCAATATTTGTGTTGAATTCTCTTCTTGGCTTTACTTTATTTGTAATTATGCAAAGTGCCTTTCATCTTCAATTTAAATTCAATATGATAAATTTAAGGACGCGTAAAATTTTGTTTTTAAAATATTTTTGGTGAATGGTTCTGTTATAAAGATATTGACAGACACTTGGGGATTGGGCGGTTGAAAATTGGTACTTCACAATTTAAAATCATCCAACGCAAAGATTTATAAAACCGCCTTCAAAAAAAAGCGCGTTACAAAACACGTAGAAACTAAAAAGCAAAAAATAATAAACCTTTGAATTCAGATTTCTTATCGTATTGCAATAATCTAAACATCCAAATTATAAACAAATCAATTATTTTTGTAGTCGGTGCCAGACCTGTTCGTCGCCTTGCTATATTGCCTGTTTGGCCCCACCCAACCATACTCAGGCTGGCCCCGACTCCAAAAATAATTGATTTGTTTACAATTTGGATGTTTAGATTATTGCAATACGATAAGAAATCTGAATTCAAAGGTTTATTATTTTTTGCTTTTTAGTTTCTACGTGTTTTGTAACGCGCTTTTTTTTGAAGGCGGTTTTATTTTTTGTTAAAAAGTTGATTTATTTGTTGATTTTTAGTGGTTCCTATTGATATTATATGTATCAATCCGAATATATGTACAGTAGTGAAAGAATTATCCTTTAACTCCTAACCATTGAGGAGTTGACCTTCCATCATCAGCTCAGCCACATAAAATTATTACCATCAGGCGTAAATACTGGTGTACCTTTGAAAAATACATTAAAAACATTACATGTGCCTATAACATTTGAAGAGTTCCCTCGATTTCTCCAAGATCCCATCATCAGACCCCGACTTGGTGCCAATGGGACCATCTAGGGGTTATACCCGTTCGATCAAAAAAAAAATTTTGAAAATCGGTCCACGATTCTCGGAGATATCGAGTAACATACATACAACAAAAAAAAAAAAAATAAAAAAATAAAAAACATTCAGTCGAATTGAGAACCTCCTCCTTTTTTGAAGTCGGTTAAAAATAAAAAAAAATTAAAAAAAATTCAGTCTAATTGAGAACCTCCTCCTTTTTTGAAGTCGGTTAAAAATAGAGCTGACATTTATAAAAGTTTCCTCGTGCCGAAGTAGCGGGCGAAGGCTAGTTGTAATAATGAAACATGTTGTTATGTGAAAGTCCCATAACAGATTATTTCCTTTCGGGAAAGTCCACGCATATCGATATAAGTTAACCCTTTTGTTATCGTAGGCAAGATTTTCATTATTATTCGGTATAATGGTTTCTGTTGTCGCTAAGCGAATAAACCCTCATAAATTCTCAACTCTAGTTATTTCCCTATATGTACAACCTGCTGCTTATTCCTTAATAAGCAGAAGGTTGTGTTTACACACCTCCAGATTTCAGGAAATAGATACATATGTTTAATACTGAATTATCCCTTAAAATTATTTCAATGGCTTACCGTGACGGACAGACTGTGTATGCCAATTTGGCCATTGAAATGTGTTATTTTGAACTATTTCTCGTAAAAGTTCGTTTACAATGTTGATTAATGATGGTGAATGGAATTTAAGTTTTGCACACTCTTCCACGAATAACCATGATTGTTCTGGTCTGGTTTAAATTTAATCTACAGGAAATTTGTCGCTGCAGAAATTGCTTCATGTCTCTGGTAAATCGATATTAGGAACAATGTTGTGTATTTGAGACCTGTAATAGTCCAAGGTAATTTCATATATCGTAGTCTAAAGAATGTTACATTGTATAAGAATTGTGTATCGAAACAATCGCAAATGTAACAAGATGTTCCGTGGGCCGTTGTCACCCCGGTCACGTCGGCGGTGCCCGCTGTAAAACCGTATGATTGCACGGCACACGCAGCTGCCTCCGGTACCCAAACAAACTCATAATATCACGTTATTGCTGTAATATTTACCAATTTACAACCCCGCGGGATACCGTTCGTCAACTCTCGACGTAGAATATTTCTTAGTATAAAGTAGCGTTCCTCGTCGTAGATCCTCATTTTGCATTATGGCGCCTTCACCTCGGCTTAACTTCGTAAAATAGGTGCCACGTAGAAAGTACCTCAGCACTATTACTTATTTTGTGTTTCAACATAGAAAAGTACCTATTATGTGCGACAAGACAAAATGTAATTTTACAGTAGATGGTGTTACTAAAGCATAACGAATAATGTCTCTTTCTCTAGCTAGACAGAAACTTAACTACTGTTTCGAGCAGTCGCATGTCCAGCGGTCAAGAAAAATTAACATTTTTGTTCAAATTGTAACTGAAACGTTCAGTCTCGATGTTTATTAGAGAGCAACGGAACGTTATAATCGGAGGACGCACATCATAATAAATATATGGGCATAAGGCATAATAGTCATCAAGAAAAAGTGGGCAAAGCGAGTTTAACGAATGCACTAGGAATTAACTCTTAAGACAAATTAGCCTGACTGAATCCCACATATTCGTACTGCAAGCCTCAGGAAACCCACTAACCCTATATATACCTAACCTAAACTAACAAGGACGTGTGACCTAGTTTCATGATTTTCTACTTTGCTCATTTTTCTCAAAGTCGTGATATAAAGTACTTAGTTGGAAATTGTCAGCGCATTAGCGAACGAATATCAATCTTTCCCAAGTGGCGGGCGAGCTACTACCTCCTCACTTGCGAAGAAATTTTAGACGCTACTTTTATAACTTGCCAAAAGTATTTTATGTGAAAATTTAAAGTATAAAATAAACCTTTCTGTTCATATCAAACAAACTTGAAACAAGTTCTTTGAATTTGTTTTTTCGTGTAACCTTATAACGTTATCAAAAAATGCAAAAGCAAGTTAACAAACGTAGCAAATTAACTTTTCCTTGTGTTCGAGGGATCGAGGTCCAGACAATAACAAGAACCATCATCGTATTCTATTTGACGTCTACCAAATTTTGAAGACGTTATTTTTACATTCGTACATAGAATAATATGTTTCCAATCCTCAGATATTTCCGAGCATTGGCTGAGGATGTATTTATGTCCAGGAAAATCTAAATATGGTAGGACTTTATTTTAAACATTTTTTATATTAAAGGAAAAAATGGAAAAATTTACGCTTCCGGCGGGACTTGAACCCGCACCATTTTTGCAATCCGTGCAATGCTCTTACCAATTGAGCTACGAAAGCCACGCCGGACCTCGCAAATCTTTCCATGCCTTTCCTTTTTGTACACACGTCTTGGGGTGACGTCTAGCGCCATCTACCGACAGACTATTACATCTTGTAACGGCACTGGAGTCTCAAGTTATATTGAGAATTCACCAGTAACAATGTGCTAACCCATACTAAATTAATTTTTATTAAGCAGAAACGTCTGCTAACGATTCTAAACATTTTTATATTAAAGGAAAAAATTGAAAAATTTTTCCTCAGTCACCGGTTGACCACGAAAGCTGTAAAGGGTTCGAAACTTCGGGATGTACTCGTACCTATATTAAATTCATTATATTACGTGTCATAATCAGTTTCCAAACAGAACAGTGTACAATCGTTGACACTCAGTGAATAACAATACGCAACTGACCTGTCCTAACAAAACGGAAGAGCGATAGAGGGAGACAACTAGGATATGCTACGATTCTAATAGGCCGGATGAACCCCTAACATTTATTTAACATTACATGGCGCTAGTACACATCTGGATCTAACCCAAATTAGACGTAAAAAACAACAGCAAGGCCTTCAGTGCTGTTTTTTCCAAGAATTTCATAACTATACATTTCCAAATAATACCGCGCCGTCAAGAAGTCGTTTCGTCTGAGCTGTAATAATGTTACGCTGCATAATCCGGCGTTTTGGTAACCGCGCTTACGCGGAGCCCGGGAATTTTCCGTGTCATTAAGCGCCGCTTGGCGTAACGTAGCCCGGATAACGAAACAAACCCGGGCTTTGTTTCATAGATACAAGTCGCGTTAATACAGGTGTTTTGTGCTGGAATGCTGTATTTCAATAAGGGACTCTCGATGCGATTATTACAGTTACATTCATGGTGACATCGATTAAGCTCTATCGCTTGAACTAGATTTTCGCTAGGCACAAGTTCAATTTTAGAGGAGTAAGCTGGGATTGTGGATTATTTTGTTTAAAAACTACCTAAGAATTATGTTTTAAACATTAATATAATGGTTAATTTGTATTATTAATTTATCTGCACATATCATAAGTCCTCTATGATGCTTTCAAAATTCGATAATTATGAAATAATTTCTAATTTACAAACTCACTCGCTCACTTCGTTCATTTCTTAAACCCACATTCGTGCTCTTAATGTAGCAGTCACATAAACTACTATTAAACTGCACGAGTTATATTACATAGATATAGAAATTATACTGACAGTTGATATACGTTCTGGTACAGCCCATACTAGTAATTCAAAATTGAGTGGAATTATCGGTAATTACTCATCCATCGTTACTAAGCAAACAGCCGGTCGTTTTATATTTATAGAACAAATATGTAATTGACATAGCTCAAACATTACATTAACTTTTAAATATTTACACAGAGGATAATTAACATAAAATTATTCAACATAGTTAAAAAGTATTTGAAGGGAAGACATCAAATTATTTTATGAAATATCTTGTTAAGTAGTTACTCTAAACTATGTGTACATTATAAACAGGTGTCGTATCGGTCGGGTGTCGACGTTAGCTGCTGCATTTGACGACCGGTCTGGCCTAGCGGGTAGTGACCCTGCCTGCTAAGCCACGGTCCCGGGTTCGAATCCCGGTAAGGCCATTTATTTGTGTGATTCATGGATATTTGCTATGTATATATGTATTTGTATATTATTATTGTGTATATTATCGTTGTCCGAGTACCCACAATACAAGCCTTCTTGAGCTTACCGTGGGGCTCAGTCAATCTGTGTAAGAATGTCCTAAAAAAATGCTGTATATAGATCCGGGTTCGATTTTCGATTCGGCCATTGGTGAACTTGGGTAACTTACTTGGCTTATGATATATATTTCAGTTCATGTTTAAAGAACCTTGCCACAGTGTAACCACAGGAAAAATACAGTTCAGCGTTGGCTGATTTTCGACTCACGTTTCAAGAATGTCCTCGGGCGAGCAAAAATTCGGCTCACTCCGTATTTCTGCAAAATACCAACACTTCGAACTACGAGTGCTCTTATAAATTAAACAAACTTAGTTTCAACTTAAGTGGCTTTCTCTTTTATTTATTAAAAAGTTTCCCCGAGTGTATTATGTGATGGCAAGTTGTACATAATTTTAGACTAGGTTCAAACTTTATGGAACGAATTATCAGTTTTCAAAGAAGTCAAAATTTAAGCGACTCGTTTCGTGAGTTATAAACTATCTGTTAGACTTCTTTTACGTGAATATATTGCCCGATTTTAATTTTACCACACGTCAATAATTACTTCTAGGTAAGATATGAACCGGATATGGCTGTCACTGTCAAAAGCGTAGACTCTTCAAACAAAACGATGATCTTGACATTAACATTTCCGACATCCGACCCATATCGCACTTAAGACAACTAACCCATCCCTGACGTATATTAAAATTGTGTAGTAAGTAAACCGCGCTGCTACTTAAAGATAGAATAGTTTCTTCAGAACTATACAGAATAATGAAAACTGGGGCAACAGCTGAAGAGCTAGTAGGTGAAGACCTTATATTACAAAACGGAATCCTGCACGGGAGTTCTTCAACACAGGGAATTCACTGCCGTACAGAACGCTACGTACAATATTTTTGTGATTCAAGTAGAAAACGCAACTTTTGCTACGGCGTAGAAGAGCGTAGCGGGAAACGCGTGCAATACTCCAAGCTCGATTCGACTATGATGCCTACATACGTCAAAACGATCTGGTTTGTTAATGTGAAAAATGTCCTTAGCACAAACAAAAACCTATTTTGAAATTTGAATCGGGCCGTGTGGGTGTAAAAATATGTTGAATAAAGTAATAATTATTTAAGCGGTAAATACGAAATTCAACTAGTATGTAAACCGATGTCTAACAATGGTCGCTAAAACAAACATTGCCTAATTCGTAGAATAAAACAAAAGAGGAGTATTGTAAAGAAAGGTCGTGATGAGGAGCCTTTTAGGAGCTCAATTACATGATTCGGTCTAGTGATAAGGAATTAAAATAAATTAAGAGTAAAAAGTATCATTTATTTTATTTATTACATTCGTGTCTAGCACATGCTATCCATCATCTTTCCAGATGATAGTTGCAGCGACTTACTAAAGAGGTAGATATTCTGAGTAGGCAGTCTACAGCCTTCAACGGTTGTGACGGACTTGTAATATATTTCATTTAGTATGACTGCAGGTTACCCAATCGAAAGAAGACTTTTATCGCGGAGAGCACTCAGGCAAATTGAAATTAAACAAAAACGATAGCGATCAAAGAATCGATAAGAAATTTAAGACCTGAAGTTGGGGGCGCTAAAATTTAATATCGGACGCTTAGTTCAGAGGACACCAGACTTTATGGCGGCAATTACTAACCTTCATCTTGGAAATACGGAAGATTGGTTTCGTCCTTTATAGGTTTTCGGGAGTCATGGTTATTGCAAACGCATTACTTTTATTTCTTTATTGGATAGGAATTAAAGTTTACCTTGCCATTGAGCCACCGTGAACTGTTTTAAAAATCGACGATAGAATTTCGATAGATGGTATGGATATTTATTAATATCAACACAATTTCGTACGTACCATTTACGTCCAAATAAAATGCCGTCTGGTTTCTGGACTTGTGTAAAGTTGATATGGCTTTATTTGTTACATGTCTCATACTCCCTCCTTCCTACTTTTAAAAAATCTTAGAGTATCATTATTTTTAATATCCTTAAAAGTAACGAACAGTCTAGAATCAAAAGAATATCTTTCCTCTATGAAAGATGTTTTACAAAATATCACGTCTATGCAAGAGTCAAGCTAAGATGTAAGCCAGCTTCAATCCCGCACTAATTATGAAAAGAGCACAGAACTCGTGAATGGACCAATTGTTTACGGATATAAAAAAAATTGTCAAAGATAAGACCTGACTTATTAGCATAAGTTGTTTTTTGTTGCCAATACGTATATCTTGGTCGATTTCAAGTATGGCCTCGTCCCGCGCCAAATCACGACATATGCGAGCCCGTCAGCACAGTATAATAAAGAGTACTATCGTACAGTATGGCCACTCCCGCTCCCCACTGAAAGTGCCACCCACCCCGTCTCGGTTACCTCACAGTTACCGCATGTCAAAACGCGAACAGTCGTCCTGTCATATTTCACTCATCAAAGCATGGTACGTGTTCACCTACACGAGCTTATACTGTGTGCTAGGAACGCGCCGCTTTCATATATTTGATCGCCAGTGTCCGAGGTGTGCCGTCAGTAAGTAATATAGTCTCCAATCATAGGAACCTACATGTGATCATGATGTCGAGGATAGTGCACGCGCCTACTACAAAACAAAACTACATTGAATTAGTCAGAGGGGACTACAACAATAGTTTTAATTGGATAAAAACCTTCGCACGTACGGCAC
The DNA here is from genome assembly GCF_023078275.1 of Leguminivora glycinivorella. Lineage (NCBI taxonomy): Eukaryota > Metazoa > Arthropoda > Insecta > Lepidoptera > Tortricidae > Leguminivora > Leguminivora glycinivorella. Next base: position 18,217,535 of record NC_062974.1, on the reverse strand, counting down.
GTTAGGAACTTTTATCCAATAAGGCCCACTGCACCCAGCACTTAACTCAGGGTTAGTGGGCTGTCATCTATCAAATTCCATATAAAATGGTGGGTTAACTCTCTATTTTCGTTGGTGCAAGTGGCCCTAAGAGACATAACTTGTGTACATGTACAATATTATAAAAATGTATAGGAACTGTATACATTATACAGAGTGGGGCCTGTAACAAAGGCGAAGAATTGAACTCTAGGCTATTCTCCTTATACTGATCAACATTTGTTCGGCGACTTTTAAAAATAACTTGTATTTTGATTTTTATTACCCTTGAAAGTTTTTTCTAAGAGGTAATGTATTGCGAATTCTGTTAAGTCTAAAGTGTGACAGACAACGTCAATGACAACAATAATGGCGTACATAAGCTAATATTTATTTTGTATGAAAAATTAAAAATTTAAAGACTTTATAATTTTTAAAAGTCACTGAACAAATGTTGATCAGTATAAGGAGAATAGCCTACAGTTCAATTCTTCGCCTTTGTTACAGGCCCCACTCTGTAGATACAGCATTAAAATGCTCCCAATGCCAATCGTTAATAGCAACGCTTTTAGATCAGAAAGGCGGTTAATGGCATTAATAAAACCAGGGGAAAGATGTCGCTTTCGGTCAAACACTTAAGTTTTTATTACTGGGTCTGACGCTGTTTCGGTTTCGTCTTCAGGCCCCGTAGCCGAATGGCATTTCTCCGACGCCAAACGAAAACGAAACGTAGTCCGGCTCTGTCGCGCCAATACGCAAGAGCGATAGGGATAGATATCTACTAGCGTTTCGTTTCGTGAGCGTTTGTGCCATTCGGCTACGCACCCTGGGTCCTTACATTGCATAGAGGAATAAGTAAGGGAAGAGTTGTATGTAACTCCATACATCAGTAAATGCAAGTTATTTCTAGTGACATCTAGCGTCATTCACGCGTCAACTAGCGTAAATTATCAGTACTGCTACTTGTTAATAGATGTCGCGTCGAACAAAAAGTCTAATGCTCAACAATTTTAGCTAAAATTACAATAGTATTAATCAGTACTCTGTTTTCAATTCCTTCTGCTTGTAATATAAGTTGTAAACTGTTTTTTATAATACATTTTTAGCAGACGTGATACTGTTGGCACCTAGTGTCGAGTAGTGGTACTGATAATGATAATTTACGCTATTTGACGCGTGAATGACGCTAGATGTCACTACAAATAACTTACATTTACTGATGTACGGAATTACAACTCTTCCCTTACTTATTCGCTTTGTTACATTGCAAATGTGCTAATATCAAACTCGAAAAAACATTTAGTTTCATTTAAATAAAAACCGGCCAAGAGCGTGTCGGGCCACGCTCAGTGTAGGGTTCCGTAGTTTTCCGTATTTTTCTCAAAAACTACGAAACCGATCAAGTTCAAAACAATTTTCCTAGAAAGTCTTTATAAAGTTCTACTTTTGTGATTTTTTTCATATTTTTTAAACATATGGTTCAAAAGTTAGAGGGGGGGGGGGGGGGACGCACTTGTTTTTCCTTTAGGAGCGATTATTTCCGAAAATATAAATATTATCAAAAAACGATCTTAGCAAACCCTTATTCATTTTTAAATACCTATCCAACAATATATCACACGTTAGGGTTGGAATGAAAAAAAATTTCAGCCCCCACTTTACATGTAGGGGGGGTACCCTAATAAAACATTTTTTTCCATTTTTTATTTTTGCACTTTGTCGGCGTAACTGATATACATATTGGTACCAAATTTCAGCTTCCTAGTGCTAACGGTTACAGATTATCCGCGGACGGACGGACGGACGGACGGACGGACAAACAGACATGGCGAAACTATAAGGGTTCCTAGTTGACTACGGAACCCTAAAAACCGGCCAAGAGCGTGTCGGGCCACGCTCAGTGTAGGGTTCCGTAGTTTTCCGTATTTTTCTCAAAAACTACTGAACCTATCAAGTTCAAAATAATTTTCCTAGAAAGTCTTTATAAAGTTCTACTTTTGTGATTTTTTTCATATTTTTTAAACATATGGTTCAAAAGTTAGAGGGGGGGGGGACGCACTTTTTTTTCCTTTAGGGGCGATTATTTCCGAAAATATTAATATTATCAAAAAACGATCTTAGTAAATCCTTATTGATTTTTAAATACCTATCCAACAATATATCACACGTTGGGGTTGGAATGAAAAAAAATATCAGCCCCCACTTTACATGTAGGGGGGGTACCCTAATAAAACATTTTTTTCGATTTTTTATTTTTGCACTTTGTTGGCGTGATTGATATACATATTGGTACCAAATTTCAGCTTTCTAGTGCTAACGGTTACTGAGATTATCCGCGGACGGACGGACGGACGGACGGACGGACAGACAGACATGGCGAAACTATAAGGGTTCCTAGTTGACTACGGAACCCTAAAAAGGTCAAGTGAGATATATTTCCGAAAATATACTCCTACATTTATATAAGCAGTGTAAATTCAAGCTCGGAAAAAATGATATTCGTCCTTTTCAATAAATTCTTGGAAAAATTATAAAGATCTTTTTTCGGCGCCTTTTGTAACTAAATCGTGACATGCGCGATATCAAGCCAATCTTAAAGAAATATCCAAAAATAAGTTTAGTATAGAAATTATCTAGGAGCGCCCTTTACAGAAAGGTAGTAATATTATAAAACAACAAAGTGAATCTTTTAACACCAGGAAACAGTGTAACTTAAAGTATGAATGTAAGGTACAGCGGGGTAAATCTCGACTGGGGGACAATTGTAACTAATCCATGTTTTCTATTATTTCACTATGATGTTGAGTTCTACACGTATGCACTGAACAGGCCTGCCGGTGGACACTCTATTTAATAATGCAAACATTGTAAAACATGGAAGAAATGGACCAGTTACATTTGATTGACGCCCCCAGGCGAGATTTTCCCCGCTGTACCTTAATACGTTTTTGATTGATATTTGATATTGAAAGAAACGTCACTTTGTTTATCAACCATGGTTTTGAACACCATAAAAACACCGCAAGCTTCTACCTATCCCATGTGGTACCTCACTGTAAATATTTTTACTGTAACCATTTTTTTATTGTCATGGCTATGTAGGAACGTATTTATTGTAATACTTGTACGTTTATTGTACAACTCGTCCCTGTAAATATTATCAAAAACCTAATACATATTACACCCTTAAATAAACCTTGAATCAGCAGCATTTTGAGCTTCAATTTGGATTCATGCAAAACTCGGCCCTATCATTAACAGAAGTGTCCGAGTTCTGCCTCATTACTCCAACCTTACCTTTTTCACTAAGCCGTATTGGAAAAAGGGCGTCTCCTAATAACATTTTTGAATAAACGCTGCAAGGTAAAAGCAACCCTTTCCCTAATAAGTACATGGGCCAATTTAGAACGGCAGTCTTCACGGTATCCCTTGGAAGGGTTTTTACTTTGTGTAATGCTGACGCTGTCATAAACGATACTTAATGACGCATAGCATTCAAAGTAAAGAGCGCTAAATATAGGTTTTTGTACAAGCAGAACTAAATATATTAAAAACCTGTCTGGTTGTCTGTAATAGAAATGAGTTAAAAATATTTATCAGAAATCTGTATGAAATGGTTCGCAGTCTCTTTAAAAAAATGAAACTTAAAATAGGGACGCGTTCATTGCAGGAAAGTTCATAAAAACACAATTGTGTTTGCAGTAATTGGAAAAGTATTTTTCTATTATATAAATGGACAATTGTAACGTAACAAGCACTAGTTTTTGAAGGTATACTTACTGTATATAAATAGGTAGAATGATTTGTTTCATGGATGTCAACAGTACCTGCATAAAAAATGCTGACTTATCTTACTATATAAAACAATTAGTTAACAAGATCACTACGGCGCTAATGTCATAAATTATGAGCGTTTCTGTGATTGTGTTATGATTATGACTCATAATCATAACACAATCACAGAAACGCTATTATCTCTACTATAATGCAGTGCATGGATGAAACTACAAGCGGCAAACACACCGAATAAAGGCTCATTTTCCGCCCACAGCTTTTCATTATCGCTCTTTGAGCCTGACAGCGCCGTACTTCAACTAAGGCCAGTAATGCAAGTATTCATGGCCGTATCTAGGTGTACGCACAATTTCCCGGCCCGCGACCGATTGCCGACGTGAGCTGATTGCATATCGGGTATTGTTGACTACAAAACGTCGTGTTGGACATTCTGCTACGGCTACACGGGTCATGTGCATTTTGTTTATGAATTTTAAAGGGTGTGTACTGTGTAGCTAATACTAATTCTAATTCCAGCAACGTGCTGCAATTATCACCATTTGCAGCATGTTCGGCAGAGCTTTTAATATAATTTTATTAAGACTTTGATAAAATTAATCAACCTAACTCCTCTGTAGAGCATATTTTTAGATTTAAAATTGTCAACGTCAGATATATTCCTGGTACTTTATATTTAGATGAAATACATTAGAATTTTAACATAAAACTGCTTCAGATTTAACTTTCGAAATTAAACGTGCTCCTAGAAAACTAAAAGAATATTTCTCACTAATGTAATAAATAATTATCTACAGAGAAATAAGTACAAAAACGTGCCATGGCTTAACAAAATGATTTGAAAATTCTTAGAATCGCAGCGACAGAACTCCGATGAAATTTGTAGCAGAAAAAGGAAAGGATGTGAATGTGATTTCATAAGGGAAATATTCTACATACTTACTTATTTCTAATAAACATGCCAACTTCGAATTACTAAGACGTGGGTTGAAAACATTAGGGCTACGTAAATTGTGCCTAGTCGTACAGTCAAGTGCAAAAATACGTATCGAAATAATCGTCTCATAAATATGGTACTACGCTCTTATTACACCGGACTAAGATGCTATAGGACATATTTTTGAGTAAGATGTGTACACCCATATTTTTACACTTGACTGTACTAATAATATTTCAATTTTTCGTCAACAGGGTAATTGTTTCTCAGAAATAAATAAAATTCGGGAGGTGAACACGTACCTGAAGCCATGAAAGTCTATTCGCAATTAAATGAGTATACAGCGTGGGGATTCCATACGGGCGAATAATGAATGTATCGAGATGATATCTGATCATACGAATCGTATTGGATAATCATTTTGTTAAAGTGTTATTAATTAAGAGTAATTATTTTTTTAAATCTTACCAATGTACGCCGTCCAACTTAATTTGACATGACATAAACGTCATGTCGTAATGACAATTAGGTAGGTACGCCAATTGATGTGGACGTAACACATTGCGCGCTGAATTATTATGTATGAAAAAAAAATCTCGTCTATTCAAAAAAAACATGCTAGTTAGGCTCCTTAGGTCCGATACTAATCGTTATTAAGATATTCGCCCGTATGGATTAGACACGCTGTATACAAAACAGTATAAGAAATTATTTGGCACGAAGATATAAAATGGTAAAAAAAACCGGCCAAGTGCGAGTTGTACACGCGTTGTAAGGGTTCCGTTCACTACAAGAAGGGCTTAAGCGCCTCCTTTTTAGTAGGAACTTAAGTAATTTTTGCGAATAATCGATATTTTGAACAAAACGAAACAGAAATGAGTTTAAATGTAGGTAATATTCAATCGCGCTCACACAATTTCAAGAGATTTGGTAACTCCTTGCAGCGGCAGTGAGTGAAATTCGTAATTAGAGTTTTTTTCTGTTAAGTCCGACTTATGCTTTACTGTAGATTTCTAATTGGTTTTCCTGTAATATATAGACTGAAAACTATCTCGTGTATTTTTTGAAAATTTTACGCTTAATAGTTTCGGAGATAAGGGGGGAATGGTCATTGTTTGCCTATTTTCTTAAATAACTTGAAAATTACCTTACTAAAAATAGTAAAAATTATTAAAAAATATTTTTGAAATACTTATAAAAACCTCTTTCATTATATATGTACCACAATATAGTTCTAGAAACTTAAGACTATTAATTTTCACTTTCACCCCCCAAAAGAGGCCCCTGTAATTAAATTTTCGTAATTTAAATTACATGTCCGTCTTTGGGTCACAGGTTTACATATGCGTGCCAAATTTCAAGTTAATCGGTTCAGTAGTTTCGGAGAAAATTGACTGTGACAGACGGACAGACAGACGCACGAGTGATCCTATAAGGGACTAAGGGTTCCGTTTTTCCTTTTTGAGGTACGGAACCCTAAAAATACAATAATTATAATACTTTTCACCACACCAACTGGTAAAGGCTTACTTTGCTGTTCGAAAACAGATAGCAAAATTGCATATCCACAAGAAGGCAAAGTAATTTCATACAAATTTTAACTTGACATCTTGAGCTGGCAAATAACTATTTACATACATAATATATGCGCATAAACTCACGTCTGTGTACCCAAAAGGGGTAGGCAGAATACATGAAACTGCTCGACTTTCAGCAGTTAAGGGGATGAAAGAAAACGCCTGTCAAGAATAATAGCATCTACCATCATATCAAATTGTCTCTAAAGAATTACAGATCTTTCATATCTTAAGACACCTTATTTTAATCGCGAGGTTCAGCTCCATTAAGGCAACAAGCTTAACATAATCTGCTAATAAGGGGACTAAGCGTTCAGGGGCGACCGGCAGATTCGTTTAATGAAGATTATAAACTTCGACGTTCCTAGGTTAATTTCTGTGACGGAATCTGTTTAAATTGATGGTAGAGTGTGCTTAGCGGATAATATAAGCGAGTAAAGTTTCTTAAACCACGGAAATTTAATATTAATAAGTAAAGTAAGTCAATTTGCTAAAGTCTAAAGTGTCCTTACTTTAAAATGAAATATTTATGGGAATAATTACCCGGCTGAGTCTCCATTGACGGTGGTTACGTCCCGTCATCCCGTGTATGTATGGGTTTTTGCTTATCCATGTTGTTTACAGTGAACAGTGGAAATTTACAGATAATGACGGATTGATCTTGAAACGCGTTCAACCATTCTGGGTGCGTAGATAAGATGCGAATTGATCAATTTTCATCGTATTTCGTAGTTCTGTGCCTCTCTCGGAAGAACAATAGTGAGATAAGTAACCACGATATGCTATAAAGAATGAATGACGAAACTGTCGAGAATTGTCGGAGCTCGGATCGTCAACATCTCCAGCATCTTCTAAGGATGCCTACGTAGAGAGACGAAACACGTATCGAGTTTGATCTTCTTGAAGGTAGTTTGTTATATTAATTTGAGTACAATAATAGTATATTATATAACGGTAACGTTATGAAGGCTATAAAAGTTGAGTACCGCGGTTAGGTCACGAGGCTTGCCGAGTGGCCTAAGTAAGGTACGAGACTTTTATAGCCTTCATAATGTTACGATTGTATACTATACTTTTTCTACGACAGCCAAATACATACCTATTCGAGAATAATAAAATGGGTTGCTTACCTACTTCATATAATGAATGGGAATATTTGTGTGGATCTTAACTATTATATTCTGTCCACAATGTTGATGGCGAGAACTTGTTGCACAATTATTCAAAATATGCCAACAACAGAGAAAGTTGAAACATATTTTTGCAATTTCCATTGCAAAACAATCATAATTCATAACATTTTTGGTACGCTTTATCGACTTTTCAGGTAACAAATTGTCAGTCTCTTTAAGCGCCATAGCCTTGATTTCTTCGGAAGTATATTGTTCACCAGAATCACTCATAATTACTTAAGTTTTTGCACAATAACGTCGAATTAAAACAAACTACACAACACCGAAATAGTTCAAATACTTCCGTCAAAAGTTTACAAATGTCAAACATACCATAGACAAGAGAAATAGAAAATAAGCCGGTTTTCAATTACGAAAAATGTGGTTGCGTTCAAGAATATTTAAATGTGGAATGGAACATTATTGGATAAACTTATGATTTTTACCTTTGTTTTGCAATATCTAATAATGTAAAACGCATTTCAGTTTATTTTTTCATCTTGATTTAAATTATGAACCTAAATATTTTATTATTTATTAAAAGTTACTTATTACTGCAAATGAAAACATACCTGATAAATGGAAGTTGTGCTTTTAAAAAAAAATTAACAGAACTCCTATATTCATATGAATACTGCTCAGCAGTTATCATATGAACCTATAGACAAATAGACTTTCTTATCGTTACTCAAATGAACTTAATTTGGATACCGCTGACAATAATCTAATTGACAGATTTAAGTGCTGGAGTAGAAAATAGTAATTTGAGTAGTAGTTACTTTTTGCGGTGGAAGGACAGGTTAGCACTGATCGACTAGCACATTATCTGATCGCGGATTGCGGGTCATTCTCTAGATGGATTCTATTGATTATCATGGATTTCCGCAAAATAACGCCTGAACCCATCGATTATTTTACTCTTGGCAACGGGTATTAAAGTAAAGATTTACAAGAGTTTATCTGAGTATATCTATTTTGTACTAGCCCTACACTGAAATAATTTTCCTTGACGATGAAACTCGACTACACTAGGTTAGCTTAAGTCTGGAATAAGAGCAAATATTTGTTTGATGGCCACGTTATTTGTTCGTTTATCTGGAATGTGTGGTATTGAATTTCCTGTAAGAGTACTGTATTATTTACATCTACCTATATTGGTCGTTGTTAATCGTGGGATCTTATTAACACAGAATATTAGGTACACAGATTTCACTTTAACTGAAATACACTTCCTCTCAGCTACATAATTATATTCAAATACTAGCAACCCGCCCCGGCTTCGCAAGGGTACTATACCTACATGTAAACCTTCCTCTAGAATCACTCTATCTATTAAAAAAACCTCATCAAAATCCGTTGCGTAGTTTTAAAGATTTAAGCATACATAGGGACATGGGGACAGAGAAAGCGACTTTGTTTTATACTATGTAGTGATAGTGATGTTTTTAATAGCGTTAGCGGATAATCTGATATGGTGAAAATAAGGCATTTGTATTAACTGAAATATCACCAACATAGGGTGTAATTTGTATAACTGGCTACTGCCATCAATAAGTGATTATACAGGTTGAAAAAATCGAATGCCACATATATGGCAACATTTTGTGTAAGGGAGACTTTCCTTTGTTTTTAAAAATAATAAATTCTGCATTTAAGGATTTATGAAAAATCGCTTACCTCAGTCGGGACTCGAATCGATCAAATGTGACAAAAAATAACGTGCCAAATAATGTGCCAAATGTTCATGGCCTTCCGTTATTCTGATTGTATTTGTTATTTAGAGAACAATAAACCTTATCAGTAGCCCTTTCAATCTGCATCATAAAATACGGCACGTTATTTTTTGTCACATTTCACCGGTTCGAGTCCCGACTGAGGTAAGCGATTTTTCATAAATCCTTAAATGCAGAATTTATTCTTTTTAAAAACAAAGGAAATTCTCCCTTACACAAAATGTGCTATTTACAATATTTAAGGTAGTTGCCATTGATGTGGCATTCGATATTTCCACACTGTATGTATAGCTGATATACATAGTAGAACTCAAAACAATAAAAACGTGTTTGTGTTACCTGTCTAATCAATTACACTACATATTCCAATTTGATATACTTTCTAAGGCTTTTCTTTTCACAACCTAATGCATGTAAGAAATAAAAGTAAGAAAGTGACTGAACTAAAATTCAAACAATAGTTGTAAGACGTCACTGCCTTTATGATACCGATATGTCAGTGTCAAAAGTAGCGTATTAAACAGATACGTACTTTTTGAAACTAACATATCGGATCCAATATTTGACGTCAACAATGAATCAGGCCGTGTGACATAGATCTACCTTACCCCCTTTTTAGGGTTCCGTAGTCAACTAGGAAGAGGAACCCTTATAGTTTCGCCATGTCTGTCTGTCTGTCCGTCCGTCCGCGGATAATCTCAGTAACCGTTAGTACTAGAAAGCTGCAATTTGGTACCAATATGTATATTAATCACGCTAACAAAGTGCAAAAATAAAAAATGAAAAAAATGTTTTATTAGGGTACCCCCCCTACATGTAAAGTGGGGGCTGATATATTTTTTCATCCCAACCCCAACGTGTGATATATTGTTGGATAGGTATTTAAAAATGAATAAGGGTTTACTAAGATCGTTTTTTGATAATATTAATATTTTCGGAAATAATCGCTCCTAAAGGAAAAAAAGTGCGTCCCCCCCTCTAACTTTTGAAACATATGTTTAAAAAAAATGAAAAAAATCACAAAAGTAGAACTTTATAAGGACTTTCTAGGAAAATTGTTTTGAACTTGATAGGTTCAGTAGTTTTTGAGAAAAATGCGGAAAACTATGGAACCCTGCACTGAGCGTGGCCCGACACGCTCTTGGCCGGTTTTGTAAAATACCAATCAAACAGTAATTTACTTGGCTTGAAAATACGTCACGTGTCCATAAGATGCTACCACATAAGGATACCGGATGAGACAGCTGTCACTCTCGCACTGACATACTTGCCAGAACGTGACGGATGCTTTATCCACGTAGATAAGTGATAAAACTGGAAGATATATATAGGCCTGCTGATTGGAAACCTTCGACCTATATATATAAGTAGTAGTCGTTTAAGATTTCTTCAAATTACCGTGCCCATTATATTTTATCTTATTACGCAAGCATTACCATATCTTTATCATTATGCGAGGGATGCAACCAGCCGCGAGGAACTCTGCATTGATTACATGAAAAAGTTATATCGTAATAACTTTTATATCGCGAGATGAAGAAAACTCCAGCGAAATCGCCCTCGCCGAGCATAATGAGTTAAATTTTCCAATTCGGTTTGAAGTTTCTAGAAAGTATTCAATCTAATTGCGCCCGTCATCTTTTATGCCTCTTGCAAAACATGCTGATTAGTTTCCCAGATCTAATAATAAACAAAGTGTGTGTATACTGTGTATTGTACTACGATCATAAACTTGCATTCAGTAACACTACCAAAAATATTCTGAACACACTTTTATTCTCATAACGCCTGACCAGGTGCCGTAGCCGAATGGCATTTCTGTGACGCCGTGGCTTGCGTGGCCGACGGTCGCGCGATGGTCGCGCGACGGCGATGCGACGCATATGAAATCAAACCTTATCGATATGGAAGTATGAGACGCGACGGCGACGGTCGCGCGACCGTCGCCCACGCAAGACACGGCGTGACGCGAAACGAAAACGAAACGCCGCGAAAGGTAGTCTGGCTCTGTCGTGCCAATACGCACGAGCGATAGAGATAGATATCTACGAGCGTTTCGTTTCGTGAGCGTTTGTGCCATTCGGCTACGCAGCCAGAAATATATGACTACGCGCCATGTTGAAGCAATTCATTAGAACTATTTTCTTCATACTACTGAACTTTCACCGCATACATCAATAACAGCGCCCTCTTGACATAGTCATATATTTCTGGTGAAGCTTTAATATTATACTCTTGTTTCGATATTTTTGCTCGCGTAGCTGTCTACATGTAACTGAAATCTACTGTACAACAGAATAGGCTTGTGTAGTACATGTACTAATAGTACAAAAGACACGATTCCCTGCACTGTACTAGACCGAACTACTCCCAAATTATTCTGCTCTCTAGTACATTTAGTACACTCACACACGCGCAACAGAATGGGAGCGAAGAGCCGAGAAGTGACAATGACAGCTAAGCGATCCGTGTGATCCGACCGCAACCGAACTAGAACCGACTGACTCGGACCGAGAGCGCGCGAAGACGGCCGATCAGCTCTCGGCTAGTACGAGTGAACGTTCCTGTACGACATATACACAATTTGTCTCTCGCTCTCTCGGTGTACTACTGTACTAAATGTCCTAAAAGAACGAACTAGTACACTTCGGAGATCGTACTAGTTGGGAGCGATCTTTTCAGTGAACGAGCAGGCACAACTCTTAAACAGAAACAGCCTTATGCCGTTTTACCTATTTGAGTACAAATATTTCTGCCATATTTTGTAGGGAACTGAAGAAGTTCCGTGTAATAGTTATTTGTTATACAAGGGGGCAAAGTTGTATTTTAACGCCGAGTGTGGAATTGAAAAACGAGCAAGTGAAAGGATTCTATAGTTGAACCACGAGCGAAGCGAGTGGTTCGAGAAGAGAATCCGGAACTTGCGAGTTTTTTTAACATACGAGAAGTAAAATACATTTGCACCCGTGTGTAACACAAAACTTTTCCCCTCACTATAGCGAGGAAACTACAACGCAAAAAATGCGTTTATCACTGCTTCCAGTAGTTCCACTGCTGGTAAATCATCTTTATTACTAGATTCACCTACTTTTATCAGATTTAACGCAGTTAATTTGACTTTATTCAAGGTCAAATTACTTTACCCACTAGTGGATAAAATGCGTTTATACCCGCTGGTATTAAACGACAAAACACGTGTTTCCGAGCTAGTAGGGGAAAAAGATTTCTCTAATATCATATCATATATGATATGTATCATATATACCTATTTGTCAACACGAAGAAGCAAAAGAACATTTAAATAAAAATAATACAGGGTGTCCACTACTAAACCCAAAAAAAAATCCCTGACTTTTCCCTGACTTTCCATGACCATTTAAGAAAATTTCCCTGACCAAATTTTATTTTACCGCTTTTGCTTAGGGTTGCAAAAAAACGTTTTTTTTCTCTGTCTTGAAAAAAACCTAAAAGTTTTTAAGAATCACTCGTGCGTCTGTCTGTCCGTCTGTCAATCCAATTTTTTTTTCCGGAATATGTTTGTTTTCTAAAGTACGAAATATTAAAATTTGCAAGGCAGTTCATACTTTTGTACCTAAGGTTAACTATTAAACTTTAATTTCTGGTTTTATAAAACTAACGTAAACGAAATTTGTAGTTGGTAGTTATCGCCATTTACTTTTGGCTATACCAGTGCCGGCCCGTGCATCATGGTAGAACGAGTTTGGGTTTCGGCGCCCTTAGATACCCTACACCAGAAAAAAACATCTCGCGAGCGCAGCGAGCGCGAATTTTTTTCCCCTTTTTTACGTCCCTGGGACTGGTAGTAATTATTATGTACATAACATAGGAAACAAAATGGAGTACCTAGTCTATCAGAGCAGAGTAGTTATGTGCAAGTTGCGGAATGATTCCAAAAAAATCTTAAATTTCATGAAAAATTCACGAAACTTTCTCGAAAAATAAAGGGAATTTAAATTTATGAAATGAATAATAGTAAACGCGAGCGAAGCGAGCGCGAAATTTTTTCTTTGTTGTCAGCGTCGGGATGCCCATTTAGGTGTTTTGCCACTACATGATGCCTTTAGGTTTCCAAGTGTTTGAAGTTCTCTCATCGTCACGCTTATTATCCTCCTATGCTCCTTTGACTCATACAAATTGCGCCTCTATGTGATGTTTTGCGCCATTAGCTTTATGAGGAACTCCGCTTTGAATTGTCGAATAGATACTTGGACAGCGACGTAACTTTATCTTTGTCGTTTTCACATCGCCCTAACAGAAGCACCTGACTTATGAATGTTGTACACGGTGACATTGTGGTGCAACTTTCTAGTTAATCTGAATCACAATAACTGAATTTATTCCCGACCCCCTTCGCCATTTTGGAATATGTGGGTAGGGCACGCAATGTAAAAAAAAATGTGGATTTTTACACATCTACGATTTTGGGCCAGATAAATTAAGGTCAGCTAGAGCATGAAGATATATCTCGTTAGCAATCACTGGGATGGAGGCCAGGTACTATACTTGTCATGAAAAGTCTAAAGAGACAATTTTAAGTGGCCTTAAAATCACTACCGGGAATCCATCTTTGCTGTCATGGATGTGGCCAACCCAAGAAATCATATTATTTTTTCAATACTTTTTGATTTTTTTTCTTGGTGCCAAGTTTTTCCCTGACCTCCAAATCATTTCCCTGACTTTCCCTGACTTTCCATGACCACTAAGAGCTTCCCTGACTTTTCCCTGACTTTCCCTGACTTTCCAGAAAGTGGACACCCTGTAATATAAGTAAACTCATCTAGACAGACCTACAATTTTTATACTGTGCAAAGTACTTGACTGAAGGGTGTCTAAATTCCTGAAATGTCGTCCTACTTACTATCCATGAATAAAAGCCTAAGGTATTGTACTCGTATTGTTAAGTCCCAAATCCAGACGAATATGATAAGCTTAAATCCATAACTTTCCTATTGTATTTGCCGTAGTCGAGTGGAATAATCATCAATCATCGGCTCGATCAGAAACAAAATACAAATAATCTCAGGATTAATGAATCACTTAAATTACTGTTAACACTTAAGCAAAACACCGATAATGTTATCATTGTTTTATATTTAACTAGCTTTTACCCGCGGCTTCGCCCGCGTAATAAAAGTATTCATTAAGATTTTCATTTGGATCCTTAGGTTTCTCTGGTATATTTATCTGCGATTATTTCGATTGCACATAATACTTTTGCTTGCAATGATTGTAGAAATATTACACATCGACCACAGCGTAGGTAATTCTATATACGCTGGGGAAACCTTTATAAACATCCCACATAGCCCGTATTTCGACACTATATGATCGGTGGGTAAAAAGTACTTTTTTCTATTATCCCTTACAATTTTTTACATTTTGCTTATACTTATCGCAAACGTAATCTTCAAGCAAGCAAACAACGATCGTCTTAGAGCACTTTGATTGTAAGAGACCGCCGACCGATTATCCGTATCCCTCTAACGATACCCATATTATCCGTATCCGTATCCGTTTCCGTATCCGTATCCGTATCCGTTTCCGTATCCGTATCCGTATCCCTATCCGTATCCCTATCTCTATCCCTATCGCTATCGCTATCGCTATCGCTAACGCTATGGCTATCGCTATCCCTATCGCTATTCCTATCGCTATCCCTATCCCTTATCAAGATAACACTAAGTTCTCGCGCTTTGTACACATATTTAAAGTCACATACAGGTCGAAAGCGATTAATTAACATTATTTTTACCTTTTTTCCCAACGTTTCGGCCAGGTTGCACTGGCCGTGGTCGCGGAAGACTGACGTCCCAGCAAAATGTCACCGGAGATGTAAACAACACAAAACTACCCGATATTAATTTATATAAATGTTCGGGGTAGACAAATAAATATAATTTACCCGCATGTAATTATTTACGACATCACATTAGAAACCTCAAAAATAACAGTACTTCTCCACTATTTAATGGATGTTATTATACATATAAACCTTCCTCTTGAATCACTCTATCTATTAAAAAAAACCGCATCAAAATCCGTTGCGTAGTTTCAAAGATTTAAGCATACAAAGGGACATAGGGACATAGGGACATAGGGACAGAAAAAGTGACTTTGTTTTATACTATGTAGTGATAGTGATTCGCCAATTGAATTCAGACTGATAATACTATCGGAATGGCTATCGTACATAAAATAAGAAACATACGACTTTTATCGCTAAAGCCTTGGCATTGTTTTGTACCATCGATTACTGTGTCGGTATGCCGAAATGTACTCTTAATCGTCGGAGAAATGCCCCCATATCGGCATTTTCCCGAACGTTTCAACCGCTTTGACTCCGGCCCGGAGACATCATTTTTCCCGATTCCATAGGAGTTGCATGGATTTTTAAAGTCGCTGATTTCTGCCAAAAACTAAAAACTATTCGACGCTTACGGGCATCGGTTAATAATGTTGCCGAGTTTTTATTTAAATATTCTGTACGAATAATTAATTTCGAGTAAAAGCACATAAATGTTGAATGCATGTAAAAAGTACTTTCGTGTATATTATATATTTTCAGTTCCTATTTTGGTGGGAAAAGAATACATTATTTTTAAAATTTTCGCAAAGTGTACGAGTAGGTACTCGATAAATTAATATTTTATTCATTTCGGAAACCCTATCAGGTCGAAGAAGTATAGATATAAATAGGTAAATGTTAATATTCCATTCACCATTATATCATTGTTATTTTTATTAAACCGTAGAACACGTTATAAGTTTTCGATATAAACCAATAAATAAGGGTTAAGTACTTAATCGAAATTAGGTTGCGTCGCGTGTCTAGGTAGAATAATTAAATTGGATGATAATTTTCTATACGCACGAGACGAAAAACCTGTGTGCCTACACTAGGACATATGTACCTATACGTATGACACGAGTATATTTTCGGGTTTGTATAAAGAATGATTATACCTCAATGACGGAGGTCACACGTACAACGTGCCTACTCGTATTTTACGTACGAGAGAAATGTTTATAACCTCAATGTTGTTCTCTCTTCCACTGTTAGTCTGTTACCATTTCCAAATATCAGTAGTTATGTTATATGTATTCAGCGTTCATCGCTTGCGTATCATCAATTCATCAGTAGGTATGTATGAACGAGAGCGGACAATAATATCATGTTGACATTGGCAATAAATCAAATCACTTAAGATTCTAAATACCTCTTCTATTTATATTTTTTAATCGCCATCAATTTCAAGAAGGAAGTAGTTATGTTCAAGTGTTTGCATATTGTCGCTTTCAGTTCAGTACAACTCCAACGAAGGTCAATTACCGATTTGCCCCTCATGTGTGTCATTGAAATCAATGTTTTAGGTCATGTTTGCTTTTACTAAAACCATAAATTAAATATAACAAGATCATACCATCCCATACATTAAAATGCGACCGCCTACGTACGCGCTTACACTCCACCACACATAGATGGCGCCACAAAAAATGCCTTGTTGCCACCGATTATTTGTAGATTGGCATTAAGTGACAATTCCGAGCCGTAAATCTATGTCAAAAGTGACACTTAAGTATAATCGCAAGCTACAAGACATTTTTTTGTGGCGCCATCTATGTGTGGTGGAGTGTAAGCGCGGTCTTAGGCGGTCGCATTTTAATGTATAGGATGGTATGATCTTGTTATATTTAATTTATGCTAAGCTAAAACTCATAAGAAGACCAGAACTTTGTCAAATAAAAAATACCACAAGGGTAAGTCAAAGCGCATCTTTGACAGTTTAGCCAATGAGATCGTTTAGCGAATAGCGTATTCTCAAGCCAAATCGGCCTCCAGCATATAGTGCACACAACCGATGTGTTTACCCGCGGCGCCATAGCGTCGCGTCTCGTCATCCCTATCAATGGAAGCCAACAAATGGCAATCAGCGGAACTCGTGCAGTCTTTATAAACTATTAAGGGTATCATTAACGTTCATTAATAAATACGGCCTTCCTTTAATGGAAACTGATTTGGTTTAAAAGAACAGAGTGCAGAATGTGGTACTTTCAAATTAATACTTCACATAAACAAATACTGACTTCATATGTGCTTTTGTGTGAATTATAATGTACTTTTAACCTTGTCACTGCAATAAACAACTAGTAGCTCAGTAATGAAATGATATTTCTATTTCCAAATCATGTTTTTATATACGATCAAATTAAGAACCTAAAAATAGAGTGTCCTGGGTCACCTTAGAACGTCCGTCGCGAAGATCTGACATATACTCGTACATAGGTCTGAATTAAACGGTAATTCTACTCACCATCATTCTGTCACCATATTATCATGCATGTCACCGTAATATCATGAGAATTTCTCTTTCAGTATTAGATATTATTTAAACTATAAGGTTGAAGAAAATTGTTACCGCAGCATTAAGAAAATGCGGAAGTATACAAATTATCCGTCACGGCATTAAAAATTAACATGGAATTTAAATCTTTTTACATTAATATTCAAGGCGGCTGTTTGTATAATGAATGTAGTCTCACCAACTTTCCTGCCAACACTTGTCCGGTACCTAAATAATATTTAGTAAATATCCTTATCTAATTTTAGTAAATATCCTTATTAACAATTAAACGAATGATCAGTAAACATAAATTAGACAGCATTTATTCGGCAGCAATTATACATAAAATTGCTCGACGGAACTCGGTTGATTGAACTCCAGGGAGCCTAATTAGCGTAAAATTAGGAGTTCTGAGCACGTTGACGTTACAGAAGCCATTCCCCTCGAATAAATGTTAATAGGCTGTCAGGACAAGGCTTTGTCGAGCCTTCATTTTGTACACAATAACAACAACACAATGGACGCCGATAAATCTTTTCCATCGGGATCTGATTGATGCGGGAACATTAATTGATTGAAATGAATACCATCCCGTTTGTACTAGTGTAATGTATCTTGTGCTCGGGATGTGTTCTGACGCAATCTTGTACAGTTAGCATGAAAACTAGACGCGTCAGAAATAGATAACTACTATGCTTAAATTTAATAGTTAAACTTGAGTAAATATACTTAAATAGTTTTTGTGGTGTATATCTATACTTGGAAACGTATTCCAGGACGGATTCAACGCGATTGTTATACAGCCATCTAACAGTCAACTGGAAAATAGGGATAAGACTACTCGAATAATAATTTGCTTTGCTTTTAATTAATTCCGTAACATTTTTTCTGATACTTTGTTCATAATAATCAACATTTTAACCTTCTGCTATCCACTACTGATTTTGCCAATTTCTTAATCATTGGATTTCAGAGTTAAACATCTACAGGAGAAAACTTACTCCCGAAAGTAGATGTTATAGTCTACAAGCCTAGACGTGTAAATGTGAACTTACCTTTGCATTGGTCCAAAGCTTCATCAGATCCGTCCTGGCAGTCCGCATGGCCGTCGCAAAGCCAAGTCTGAGGTATGCATTCCTTGTTGGCGCACTGGAACTGCACCAGCGAACAACCTGTACGATAAACATAGTAAGTGAATCTCATTGAAAATCTATGACCACTCCACTCTTATTGTGTTCGCCGTGCATCTAAGTTTAAGTGGTTAAAAAGAGGTAATGATAATTTTTCTTGTGTCGGACACCCAGATCGTTTCATCCTAATACACACATCAATTTGTGGTTAGTGTGCAAATTATGTTAGTGCTAATCACAACATTGTGCTAACATGCTTACCTTTATTTCAAAAGATAGATTTAGATTTAGATTTATTTATTTCATAATATAAAATTACATTATAAATTAATTCTACCTTAATCTACCTATACGAATTTATATTATTATTTATATCTGATTATCTGTGTACGAGTCACACAGATACCTACACACTAAAATAATAATAACATAATTCTCTTACTTCAGGTAAAAATAAAATAAGAACGATTCTTCGAAAACTACTTTGATACGTGTGAGGTCAAAAGAGTTTTTACGATAAATTACGTAATATTTCTTACATCATGAAATTCAAACAGCTTATTTATCCACTTCGATAGTATCTTCAGAAAAAATGTAGCCATTCTTACTTTCAGAAGATAAACGCACAATCGTCGGATATCGGCCATCGAAACTTGTCGTATAACTCAAGCGGGCTATCTGTGACTCCATTGACCGTATATTTCCATGATCCTAAACAGCCTTCAGTATATTACTGGACACTGAGTCGGGACGCCAATACAATACTACAAACTATATCTTTGCCGTCCACTCGCTTGATTTATAGGGCAATATTTTCGTGAATGCGTTCTATTCCCGTGAATGGAACTTGGACTATTTCAATGATTTACACGTTTCCTGTTGCCACAAAGGTAGCGAATGTAGTTACCAAAGTAATTAGACTGTGTTGAGGATAAAGTCGCAATTACTAAATGTCGATGACACAATGGACTTCAACTTGCTACTGCAAAAGGTAATATATTTAGTTTGTCTGTTACTAACTTCCATAGCTCTCCGTGTTCGTGATCGTTCGCTATTTGAATTAGAATTTACTATTGGTTGAAAATGTAATTCATCTTGCTAAGGCTCATGCACATGGAACATTATATTAAGGGACTATTACGTATGAAGTGTCATTTACGATATCTTCTTCAACCTAGGGTTTTCCCGGCCTATAGCGCCAGGGTTCACTTTCCTGCTCAGTCTTCTTCACCTTTGATATGATGAGGAAAATAAAGATTGTGTTTACGTTCTTTAAATTAATAAAACAGTCGCGCAAGATTCCAGTTACCTATTGAAAGTTTTCATTGTAATTGCTGACGACTGTTTCATTTGATATTCACGAGAATGTGACTTCGTTTTTTTTTACATTATTCTTGCGGCGTCATGTCACAGTAATAAAAATCAACTACGTATAAGAATTTTTGGAATTAAATACGCAAGAATAAATACTTTCCAATACATTAAAATTTAACCTTAGCACATTGCTGAATGTAACTACATAGTACCCTCATTTCATGTAAACAGTTAAACACATTGAAATCAAACAATGTAGATAAAACCAGTTCAATTCATATTTATTTATTCCGACATCCGGCAGTAACAGTGAAAAGCAGCCTTAACTAATTGAAATATAGTTGATTCAATTTGCATACAAATGGCTCGCTTTTTGGCAGTTTTTCACGAAGTGATTTAAATGAATGCGGCATTTTTGGGAAAGACAAACAGGCTATGAGAGTGGATATCTGTAAGGGACACTAATTTAATTTCATTACTTTGGGTAGAGGGTGCTTATGAAACGCGTGGTGGACCACGGGCCGCGGCGGCGGGGTGCTGGCAATACCGCCATCCAATCTGGGTGGAGCACCCTCGAGTCTGTCTCATTGAGAGCAAATCGCTCGGCTAGGGGAACGAATCTGTAAATAAGTGCCTAAACACGTTTCGCTTACCCTATCTGGCATTTGACGTGTAATTTCAACGAAAACTCGTACACATTTAATTATGTTAAGCGGGGGAGGAAAAAGCTGAACGAATATCATGCTGGCATCATACTTTATGTACATGAATTGAATTTTATTGATTGAATTTTACATTATGACAACAAGTGTGTTTTAGGGTTCCTGGTTTTTCGCCAAAAACGATTTGCTCGTGGTAGATAACGTCACACACGTGTCGGTTCATACACGGAAAATATGCGTAAGGTCAACCGATACATTCGAACGGCTGTAATGGCTGTATCTACATTATACTGTTGAGATATTACTGCTGCGGCCTTAACGCGGTCTCTGTTGATATCCTCGATAAAATTATATACTTGTAGACAAAATAACAGTGTTAAAGATATAGGCGGATTTGTCTTTAAACTTCCAATGTTTATTGTTTCTTACTGTTACGCCGTACTTAGATTAATAGCCTTACAAACACATTGATAATGATGCTAATATCTGACCTATAACTATTCCAACTATATTTGGGTTACGAATAATTGACTAGAATTGCCAGCTCATTCAATTACTCGTGATTAATAATTTAATAACACAATTAGAGAGAACGTGCGTAATGGTCCGTACTCGCTAATGTTAATTGATTACATTTCATTATGCTATCTTAATAGAGTTCGTTTCGCTAAAGCTTTTTAGGATTTTTACATATATTGAAAACTAGCTAGGCTTAATAATTGTTATTTCAGTAAATACGAATTAAAAGACAGCTACAGTGCTAACACTGCCCCAATGTAAGTCATTTTTAAAGGCTAGCCACAGTGAATATGTGTGGGGACTGTGGGGTTTCCCCACACTTACATATCCATAAGGAATCGGCTATAGCTGTAGGGTAAACTCGCCTCATTCGGTGACACGCCTAATTCGGTGATACAAGCTTTGAAGCATTCCGAAAGACGGTTTTTGGTTGTTTCACCGAATTAGGCGTGTCACCGAATGAGGCGAGTTTACCCTAGATAGCCTATAGATAGAAAAAAGCTTTGCGGGGAGGCGGAAACGTCGCTTGACGGGTTGACGCTTCGATGCGTGCACTGCAGTGATAAAGCGCCGGTGTGTGCAGTGATAACGTCCCATGTGACGGCTTGAAGTTGGCGAGCCGAGCAGAAGCTCGTCAGTCTTAGTTCAAACTGAACTAATTGTCAACAAAGTGGCGTCCGGAATATAATGTAACACTTGTGAACTGAATAAATAATAGTTCTACCGTACAGAAATGACGCTTCCTATAATCGAAGTTTGACAGCGATTCAGGGTCGAATCGTGTTGTATTTAAGTACTTCTGCCACTTCTGGTACTATCCCTTTCGACAATCTAAGGCAGCGTTCCCACTTATGCGTCGCGTGTCTCGGGGCGCGCAAAGGGCGTCCGCGCCACGCCACCTGAGTGTAATTCAAAAAGCGTCTCCTCAGTACATTTTGTATAGGAAGGACGTAAGGCGCGCCGCCAAGCGGCGCGGCGCGCGCCCCGCCGCCGCCACGCCACCTGGGGCGCGTCTTACGTCTTTCCTATACAAAATGTACTGAGGAGACGTTTTTTGAATTACACTTAAGCGGCGTGGCGCGGACGCCCCTTGCGCGCCCCGAGACACGCAACGCATAAGTGGGAACGCTGCCTAAGGTTCTTCTAAAATCAAGTAGGAAATTAGAATGCAATGGGGATAAGGTTGTACCCACTAATAATTGCTACGTAGCAATTAGAGCCGAACTGGACGGTGATCGACTACTAGTATTGGGTATTGGCATGTCAAGCTCACCTAATTTAGGTACAATGTATATGCACGAGGATGATTAAAACGAGTAACTGTCAGAATTTTGCCAATAAGACAAAATAGTCCCCCACACTCACGTACAAACTCGCCGACAAAAGTTGGTTATCCTACTGTAAAATTACACCAATATCAAAGTTATACTTGTGTTTTACTCAAAAGTTTCCTATTTCGTTTCGGGAACAACTTCATTTGTTAACCAAGAATGTTGGGCGTTTGAAATATTTTAATTAAAAAAGTCCGCGAAGTGCGCACAGTGCCGGGACTCAAACCCTAAACTAATATTTAAGTAATTATAATAGCCTGGTTTATGTATACTTAATAGAAGACGGAAGCCACGGATACCAATTAAAAGTGAACTTCTTTTACCAAATACCAAAAGGTTTTATACCATAGTTCATAGTTACAAAGAAAAACACGTCCCTCGGAACCATCAAGAAAAATGTATGGTCGTCTAGATGGCGCTACACCTTTGGTTAATTCTCCGCTAGATCGCGCTAATATTAATATTTGACAATAATAATACATACCAAGTAAAAAAATGTGGACGATATTGTCAAAACTGAGGTTTAAAAGTTTCAATTCTGAGTCAAGAGACGACAGCATACGCATACGCACTTTTTACTACACATTTACTTTGCCTGTAATTTTATATATTATATTCCTCTTTGATATAAAAACATTAACCGATATTCCTTTAGTCTTTAATTATTCGAATGATAATTTGATTATCTTTGGAAACCTGTAAGGTGAATCAGTCTGAGTCTTAATTATTTCCGCACTAGGGACTTATAACCAAGTTACGAGTAAAATTCAAGATATTAAATTACTCAGTAATTAAGGCTGGAGTTTTGTGTGTGGCGGAACTCGGTATAGACTATTGAAGACTGGCAACACAATGTAAGAACGAACAACTCATAATTCATAATTCATAATTTATTGCATAATAATCATGTGGTACAAGCAGGTGTTACAATAAGGTAAGTTCACACATGAACCCTGTTAGGGCACAGCAAGTATTCCTTAAAACTAAATTACAGCTAGGAAGTGCAGGTACATTCATAAAAATTACAATTATTATTCGCATTTTACTACTTATGTTTAAAGCATAAGGCTAAGCTGGTTTTATATGGTTTTAGTACATTTATAATTGCATTATATTCGATAATTATTTATTAAACGACTTCAAAAAAGGAGGAGGTTCTCAATTCAACTAAGTGGTCTGAAGATCCAACTAATTTTAGGATCGCTTCCAACCACTGAGCCAAAATTAATTTGTTAGGTAAATTCGGTAATTCTTCATTAATACTGTTGAAATATAAATTTCCTACTTATTATTTTAACCATTTATCTTGGGCGAGTACGAAAATAGATAAGGTACAGGGGGACAATTTCGTCTGGCTGTGCGATTTGTGGTCGATACTAGTATAAGTACCTACCTAAACCTACATTTATGTATTCTAGTAAGATACTGGTATTTTCCACATAACATAATTCATAAACAATGATTACATTCAAGAGCTACATACATAAAGGTGCAAAAAATAAAATTAACTTCATCAGGTCCAAAACATTTTAAACAATTCGAGATTTTGCACTACGTTATCATTTTAAGAACCGTTACCTACTGAAAACTGAAAACAAAACATAAACTATACAGTTTCTGAATTAATTTCTTCTTTGCCAAGGAGCTTTAAGCGTTATAACGATCAACATAGGAAATCTAACTGTTAATGTCCATAAACACAAAGAAATCAGTGCAAATGGTTCCAAATGAGTTTGTTTATGGTCCAACTTCCCCTCGCCTATTTGTCTCCCGTCAGTCATTCACCTCGAGCACATCTGCGACGTTCCACGAGAAAAGGTACCTTGTGGCGGTCGGCGCTTTCGTCGCACAGAACCGCGATAATATTGGAGCGTCTTTACTTATAAACAGCGAAACCGCCATAAGGTACCTTTTATAGTTGAACGTCACATTTTATAGTCCTCCATCTAGCACAACCGCGTAATAATGAGTAGAAAAATGTTTTTTTTATGACGGACATCAAAGGAACTTATTAACTTGTAGGAAAACACTTTCAATTTTCTCCTGACGACGTAAGTATCTACTAGGTACATTTTTATGATATCATGTAAACCAAACGGCTTCCTTTAGAACAAGTTCAGTGAAAAACTGTCAGTCCTATCAATGAAGTTGTGAGGCTGGTAGCCACTGATATCGCGGTTGATTCAAATCCGAAACTGGATAAATGATCTTCAGCCACTGAACTGAGATGCTGCGTTTGAATACAAATGAACCGTTTATCCCTGAAAGCCAATTTGTATGCAAATTACGGGTTCGTTTAACTATTCTCGTTAGTTGCTCATTTTCAGAACCCTCGGATTATCAGTTCGTTTAATTTGGAATCTTTTCAATTTATCGATTTCTACTCGTTAGCTTCTGATATCGTTGTCGATACACCTGGTGGTTTAGCACAACTTGCGTTTTTGCGCGCAGGGTTCATACACGAAGCGCGATTCCAAGTACGGAGTCGCGGGCGAGAGTGCAAGTTATGCAAGACCGCTAGGCGACGAATGTTCCACAACACGTAACCAACGTTCAGTTCAGCCCAATACTAGTAATACGCCTCTGTATATGGATCGGATATGCCAGATTCGAAAGTGTTTTTTTTTTTTAAGAATCTTTATTTTTGGTCACACAATATCTAATCCGTATCGTATCCAGAGCCAAAATGAACGCATTTCAGTAAGAACGCTCGAAAACAAAAATGCAACATGATAATCAATGAAGAAAAACTTAATTAATGTCACCGACACACCTTCCTCCTGTTATAAATATATCCCAGTAATATAGGCAGGTGTGTAAATTATGCTGTCACAGTCATTATGCTTTCAAACGCTGATGGAAAACAAGAAATTTTAAGTACCTTCTTACGTCAACAAGCGTTCAATTTCCTCGACTCACACTTAGGTAAAAGGTAAAGTATTCGACTCAATTCAAAACAAGAATAAACAATCCCTTATTACCTTCGCCTGATGCATAACATTTCTCTTTAAAAGTAGAAAGAGATGCCTCGTCTAAGTAACTTTCATTGGAAAAAATACTTCCGCTTGTGATACAAATTCTAAACTGTTATGCCGATCCACTAGAGTTATCACTTACCTATCAGTAATAATTATTAATAATAATTATTTATTAATATTTTAACATGTCATGCTAAAATGACTAATCCGCCAATTACCAGTCGAACTATCAATAAATTCAATGATGTTGTAATAAAATGAAACATTTGAAGAGCGGTTTATGACTTCATCTACTACGAATAAAGAGGTACTGTGTTTAATTCTGATGCCGCAGCGCAGGTCTCAATTAAATCTTACTTGACGATACAATTAAAATCTTCAATGCCGTGTAGTCGTCAACTTTTCTCATCTCTGGCTTTTTCCCGCGTCGCTAATGCGCAAACTTCTCGCCAGATTTACAGGCGCGCCACTGCTCGGGAACGTGCTTAAAATTTCATATAAAGCTCCCTTGCGTAAGGCCAATTCAAGGTTCGGCGTTTTGCCACTCTGTCGCACTTTCAAATTCGCAAATAAGTGGGACAGGGAGGCAATACGTCGAACGTAGTCACAGATAATTTGTAAGCATTTTTCGCCTTATTCCAATGAAATAAGTTCTTCAACTGTACACACATTTGAAGGAGACGGAACCAACCTGAACTTATTCCTAATAAACAGGCGACGGTCTTTCAGTCTTCGGACATGGTTTTTAATTTTAAATGAAGAAAGTCCGCCAACTGGATTAAGACGATTGGGATGTTTTGGGCGTTGGGCTTGGGAAGGTGAATTAGAAATGAGCATTTGCTCTAGTTATTTAAGTTCAGTAATCACAGGAAGTGTTGAGGACAGAGCTGTGATGTGACATATCCACTCTTCAAAACTACAGCTAAGAATTTCGAAATCCTAAGGTAAACTAGATGTAGCATCTGGACTGGACAAATTGTTAGACTTATTTTTTATGGGTTTGACCTTAACATAATTTTCTTTTCTTGACGACCGGTCTGGCTCAGTCGGTAGTGACCCTGCCTGCTGAGCCGCGGTCCCAGGTTCGAATCCCGGTAAGGGCATTTATTTGTGTGATGAGCACAGATATTGGTTCCTGAGTCATGGATGTTTTCTATGTATATAAGTATGTATTTATCTATTTAAGTTGTATATCGTCGCTTAGCACCCATAGTACAAGCTTTGCTTATTTTGGGGCTAAGTTGATCTGTGTAAGGTGTCCCCCAATATTTATTTATTTATTTATTTATTTTAAAATCTTTTAAAACATTAAACAAGGAAGATATCACTGGAGACAGTGGAGACAAATAGTTAAGATAAATTAAAATATTCATTACGACGTTTTCGCGAATTCATTATTTAAATAGGATGATAATTACGAATACTGTAGGCGGATCCGACACGAGTTCAGCGATTTGTACCTAACTCAGCGCTCTTCGGCAAGTTTACCTGAATATTGAGTTCGCAGATTAAGTTCGCCATAGCCATACTACTAACTACTCCTACTTGACTTTGGATTTGGAAAAGTGGACAGATTAGGTATATTTAACTTAGCAAACCTTTGTTACATTTTCTTCCATTCTAACAAACACAAAGGTGAAAATGGCATAAGGACAAACGGCTGTTAGGCTTGCGAAGCATTTTGTATAACGCCATATAGAAGCCATTTGTAGAAGTAAAGCTAACAGTGGGAATACAACCGTACTAAACAGATTGCAATATCAGCGCCAACAATTAATACAGGATCGAAACCAATCACCCGTTATCGCTGCACATGTCCGACAGGCGCATGCAAAAAACAAACTTAACAGGCCATCAAAAGCTTTACAGTCAAATAACAGATGCCTATATTCAGCGCAATGTTCCCTATCCAACCCTCGTTGATCGAACCACTGTCTATCTATATCATCAGTAGGGCAGTGACAGTCAGGCTTAATGACAACGGTCCAATACAGAATTTGTTATTTAGAGAACCTAGATTGCGCCACGACTACCAAACCAGTATACGAACGATCTCTGATTAGGTATATTTTGATAAGGTTTGTAGTCTCTAGTAATGCTAGACTATTAGGATCGGCATTTGAGACAAAATGGTGAGTGAATTAGAGCAGGATCGAGGTCAGCGCTAAGTGTCGCATTGGACTTGGCAGCGGACCTCAATTGAACGGTTATCATACTATACGATTTGGTACGTACAATTATCTCTGTGTATTGAAGCACTTCAATTGAAGTTACCATGCTATCATCCTATAACGTCATCGCACGGTATCTTTCCAACCTTCAGAGTCCTCATAGGTATAATTACCATGTTCTTTATGAAAGTTTAAGAACAATATCTGCCTGTTTGATAAGAAGTACTTAAGTGAGATAGGACTTTGCGAGTGCAGCTACAGTAGCTGTATTTTACTTATAAATAACAGATTCGAAGAAACAACGGAAAACATTTTCTTATTGATTTCTTAAGACGAATTTATTTCATACTATTTACATCAATCAGTAGATCACCTTCCTTCGGCAATAGTATAGCTATACTCAAACCCAATAGAATATTAAGAGCGAAATTGCTAACCATCGATCGTTGGCAATGCTGGAAGTTTTCTTGTGTCTTTTACGTAACATCTAAACGTGAACTCATAAACAAGTTTTAAATAAACACGGAAACAATGTAGTAAATAAGCAGAAAAAACGATTGCGATGAATTCTTTAATACTTACCATTGGAAAATATTGTACACTGACAGAGAGGTTCGTACTCTACTAGCAACTGAAATAAACACGTCGTCAGAATAGCTTATAATAATAGTACATTACATCAGAGGCCGGGAAAATGAGGATTTCCGGCCAAGTGGGTATATACGGCCGAGCGAGCGTGCGAGCGAGGCCGGATAGGGATACGAGGCCGGGAATCCGTTTTCACGCCGAGGCATGTATAGTGCTTTTCTCAAACATACAATAAAATAAAAAAAAATGCTCTAAAGGACAATATTTTATAAAAAAAAGTTACTTTGCAGGCCTAGGCCTGAAAAATAATATGAAATCCCTTTACAGTCCTCTCGAGTTGTTGCGCCCAAAAAGCGATACTTCCCAGCCCATTTTAAGGAACGTAAAGACAATATTTCATTGCATGTTTGAGAAAACGTATTTTTCAGTACAGATGGTACTTTTTTATCGCAATAGTGCGGGAAGTGGGTAATTTTTTGTCAGGTCGCAACTTGAAAGGGCTATCTGTACTGAAAAACGTCGTACGATACACGTGCGAAAAGGAGATTCGTAACTCCATTCGATCGTGTTTTTATTTATCGCCACTCGTTTCGAACTTCCTCTTTTCCGCACTTGTATTGTAATGCTTTTCCGTAGGCACCTATTTAACACATACAATGATGCATATAACTAGTCCAAATATACCCAAATAATTATTCCACGTTAATTGTGCACAATATTTGCTTGAAACATCAAGAGAAATAGAGAATACAAGGGTATCATGATAAATTAAGTTCCATTTCACTTAATACAACAGCGAGTAAGTTTGCAAGTAAATTGGATCCTCTACGCAGTCGAAGTACCGAACCAACCCGGGTGCAATTAATTAAGGACTTGAAACGCAACTGTACTACATTCTCACAATTGGTTTCAAGTTCTGAGAATCCTTAAATTAACGAATAGCTTCTGTGAAATGTACCTAATCATACAGAACTAGATTTTTAAAAAAAGTCGCACATATACGAGGGTCATGCCAAAAGAAGTTAGATACTCCATGGTCATTTGATTGATACTGGCCAGTTATACACCAATGTAAAGGTAGGTTATCTGCTTATAAATTTAAAAATGGAACACTTGGAAATTCTTAGGATTCCTTTTTAGGGTTCCGTAGTCAACTAGGAACCCTTATAGTTTCGCCATGTCTGTCTGTCTGTCCGTCCGTCCGTCCGTCCGTCCGTCCGTCCGTCCGTCCGTCCGTCCGTCCGTCCGTCCGTCCGTCCGTCCGTCCGTCCGTCCGTCCGCGGATAATCTCAGTAACCGTAAGCACTAGAAAGCTGAAATTTGGTACCAATATGTATATCAATCACGCCAACAAAGTGCAAAAATAAAAAATGGGAAAAAATGTTTCATTAGGGTACCCCCCTACATGCAAAGTGGGGGCTGATATTTTTTTTCATTCCAACCCCAACGTGTGATATATTGTTGGATAGGTATTTAAAAATGAATAAGGGTTTACTAAGATCATTTTTTGATAATATTAATAGTTTCGGAAATAATCGCTCTTAAAGGAAAAAAAAAGTGCGTCCCCCCCCTCTAACTTTTGAACCATATGTTTAAAAAATATGAAAAAAATCACCAAAGTAGAACTTTGTAAAGACTTTCTAGGAAAATTGTTTTGAACTTGATAGGTTCAGTAGTTTTTGACAAAAATACGAAAAACTACGGAACCCTACACTGAGCGTGGCCCGACACGCTCTTGGCCGGTTTATTTAATTTTTTTTTTTTCTAAATAATTTTGGCGGGAATTTTCCGCAACAATGGAGCTTACTCGACGTGATTTTCGTGTTATGATATATTATGACTTTCAAAAAGGTTTAACACCTCAAGAGTGTTTTGAACTTTTAGTCTCGACTTTTGGAGAGTCTGCGTGTTCACGTGCAACTGTTTTCAATTGGTTTGCTAAATTTAAAAGAGGACGGGACAGCTTTGAAGATGAGGCGAAGACCGGACGGCCGCCAACCGCAGTCACTGAAGAAAATGTAAAGACTGTGGAAAAAATATTCGTGCGAACCGACGAATTACATATGTAGAGCTCGAGCGTGAACCGGGCATTGGATCAGCAGCATTGCAAACTATAATTCATAGTAAACTGTCTCTTCATAAGCGTTGTTCAAGATGGGTGCCGCACAAGCTCACCGATTTACAGAAAGACCGTCGCGTGGATTGGTGCAAATTTATGATAGATAAATTCGACGCAGGCGAGAACAAAAACGTATATGATATACTTACAGGTGACGAAACATGGCTATATAACTACGATCCCGAAACAAAGCGACAGTCCACAGCATTGAGGTATAAGTACTACGTACTAGAGGCGACGTTGCCAAGCGAAAACTCTGCACATGCTGACAAATGCGCGGGGTGCGGGGAGCGGTTATTTACGCGTAGAGTAGGTCTACCACCAGATGTGACACATTATTATATTCTGCCTAACGGGAATTTTACATTATAGTTAAATAAAATACGGATATTCTAGTCAAACTTATTTATTTATTTACAACTTAAACAATACAAATTAATACAAAATAATTGTGCTGTATTTATCTTCTTCTTTAAAATACACAATGAACATATATATGTGTGGTCAGTTGGTAACCAAGTTTCCTCAGCACGATTTTTTTGGACAAAGCGTATCAATTGTTTCCTTTTTTCATGACCAAGCCGAAGAAAACTGCAAAAAGTGAGCGTGCTAAAAATACAATTTTACTCAAAAACTATTAACTATATATATTAAACAAATAAACTTTTTTTATATTTTAGTAACATAATTAATGAAATAGTAAGTAGTTACTTAATAATTTTCCAAATAGAAATATTTATATTTCGCAACTCTATTAGAGGTGAAACACATTAGTAGGAACAGTGTAAATGGCACATCTGCGCGGTTAACTTTTTATAGTCTATGATTGCGTCACCAACATGGCGGCAGTGTCGCTCCCGCTCGCGAGTTTGTAGAATATTCAATCTTAAAATATTATAGACGAGTTTTTTGTTTAATTTACCGATGAAATGTCACACCTTGGCTTTTATTTGATTTCCTCGAGTGATTAGTACAATTTTTAAGCACACAAGAAGGCATTATTCACGTGGAAAGTAAATGCATCACGGCACGTCACTGCATCGCAAGGACCTGGTAAGGACTGACAACGTTGCGGTCCATGGACCGCAGTGCGTTGTGTAAAAATTCTCTTAGCAACGTCGCCTCTAGTACGTAGTACATATACCTCAATGGTCCACAGTATGGTGTTTTGAAGATGAGCCGACGCCAACAAAATGTCGCCGAACCCGAAGCACACAAAAACAAATGGTTGCCTCATTTTTCTGCAAGACGGGACATATTGCTACAATAGTGCTAGAAGATTAAAAGACAGTTAATTCAGAATGGTATGTGACAGTTTGTGCCCCAAGAGTACTGTCAGCTTGGTGTGACAAGCGGCCGAAGTCAGGAACCCGGCACCTGCTCTGGCACCACGACAACGCTGCCCCGCACACTTCCGCTAGAACACTTGACTATTTCAGCTCAAAAAACGTGACTATTCTGCCCCACCCCCCCATATTCCCCTGACCTAGCCCCCTGTGATTTTTATCTTTTTCCTAAA
Source organism: Leguminivora glycinivorella (assembly GCF_023078275.1). Classification (NCBI taxonomy): domain Eukaryota; kingdom Metazoa; phylum Arthropoda; class Insecta; order Lepidoptera; family Tortricidae; genus Leguminivora; species Leguminivora glycinivorella. The sequence continues at coordinate 18,185,612 of NC_062974.1, read as the reverse complement.
ATTAAAGAAAAATTAAAAGGAAGGCGATTTGAGAACAAAGAAGATGCGTTGGCTGCGTATAATTACGAAATTTCTGAGGTGTCTAAAGAGTAAAGAAGAGTGGTCATCGGTATTTTCTAAGTGGTTTAGACGGATGAAAACGTGTATACGTGTTCACGGTGAATACTTCGAAAAAATAGATAGCTGTAATAAAGAATAAAGTATGTAAATTTTGAGTATCTAATTTCTTTTGGCATGACCCTCGTAAGATGGATTCTGTTGTTTTATTTGTTAGAGAAACAAAAATAATTTACCTTTGTTATATGAGATTAAGAAGCACAGTAATAATAAAGAGTACTATCGTACAATATGGCCACTCCCGCTCCCCGCTGAAAGTGCCGCCCACCCCCTCTCGGTTACCTCACAGCTACCGCCTGTCAAAAACGCGAACAGTCGACCTGTCATATTCCACTCATACAAGCATAGTACGCGACACGCGTTCACACACACGAGCTTGTGCTTAGGAACGTGCCTCTTTCATATTATTTGATCGCCAGTGTCCGACTTATGTTAGAAGTGTAGGAAACGATCTGACAAGGTTCCAATAAATTACAACATGAAGTTGAAGAGTTTATGACCTAGCTCCACAAAACTGAAATGATAAACGCCAACTTTTCTATCAGCACGCTCAAGAACACTAGACGTCTTCTGGGGGGTTACCATGACGTACTAAAGACGTTCAGTTTAGGTTGAGAGAAAGGGACACAGCTATATCAGTTACATAGCTCCGTCCCTCTGTCTCAACCTAAACTGAACGGCTTTAGCACGTCATGGTAACCACCCTGTTTTTTCTATTGTGTCTGGACTCTGGACTGTCTGGCGTAGTGACCACGAACGACTAAGTTAATGGTTAATGCACTTTCTGCCTGGCGGTTCTCACTGCACATCAATTTAGTCATAGAACTAAAAGTAATTTATTTATTTATTTATTTGAAAACATATTTCAATGACATTAGAGATAAATCCAATGCGTCATGAAACTTAAATTAAAAAGAAAACAGTAAATAAGAACATGAAAAAAAAAACAATACGCAAGTTACCTAATTTCTGAGAGGTCCATGCACACTATCATTTCATCGTACACATTTTTCGTTTGTACTTTTGTAGTATGGCAATACAAATCTTTATTGTACGGCCTACAACTCATGATCCGTGTTTGTTTTGTATTTAATTTCGTCGGCCACCTTTATTGGGGATCCAGAAATAAGCAATTTTGGGACCGTCATCCGTGCGTCACGAGTAATGGATGGCGGTGGGCTGACTGCTGTGATGATATTGGATACCGTCGAGAAAAGGAAAATATTCCACAAAACGTGCATCTTGATGTATTCAATAAGCGTTTCCACGGAGAGCGACTGATGTTTTCGGTGGATGAGAACAATCAAATAAAGTCGACATTTACTCATATCACAATCTTGTCGAAATTAAACTAAGCCAACGAAAAACCTTCTCACAGTCTCTGAAAAAAGAATAGACGTTATTAGAATATAACAACGGATAATAAGATACACAAATTAAAATAAATTGAAACTGTGAGCAGCGTGATTACACAAAAGATGAAACTTTTTTGTTTATAGAGGCTTTGTTATTCTGATTCGTGTCCTTTATTACAATTGGGGACAAAAAGTCAGACGGTCTTATCTAATCTACAGAGTTGACCCTCCGGCGCAGCTGGTGCCTCCAAAAACGACGTCATTTTTCATCTCAGAAATTTCGTAAAAACTTTGCGTCTTTTGCGAGTTAACGCAATTAGGTATGATAAATACGCACGAATTACTCGAGTGCATAATTATTAACATTGGTGAAAGAGGAAATTACACCAGATTTCCATTCGAATCTGCAGACAGAATAGTGAACAAATCCCAGCGTCGAAATACACGACAGTTTCACAGCGGTTGTCAAAGAGACGTGCGAACGTCAGAACCAATATCACGCAATCAATCAACAGTCAAATTCCCAAAATCACCTTCAACATTGGCAGTGTCTACGATATAACAATTCGACAAAATATGACAAGTGAGATTCGTTTTTCCTTTTTTTTTTCACATAATGACGCCTCCTTCGGACATAAAGCCGGTTTTATTGGGATCACAATGGGATTGTGCTCTTTCATCAGCGGTACTTTTATGGTCGCCGCGTCAGCTGTGGGCCGCGCCACCATAATTGAGACAGTTAAAACTAGGAGTGGATTATTCGGTAAGCGCACGGCCGCGCAGCCACTCGACCACCCAAAGCCGTTGCATTCGTTCTTCCTTTGTTTATTATCTCACCGAAAGGCGAGATGGTCGATTAGATTAGATGTAGCGAAAATAAACAAACGCGCGTCATGAAGATAAAAAACCCGAAAGTGTTTTATTTTTTTATATATTTCTTGACACAATGATATGTGTATTGGAATTCACTGTTTCATCTGCTACTTTTTTATTATTAGGTATAAAAAATCTCTCAAACGATTTTTTATGTTTGTTAAAATTAAATGACATATACCTACCTTGTTTTAACTCCGCATGTTTATGAAAAGTGACATTGAGTTTGACTTCATAAAGACGAATAGTTAAAAATAGGGGAAAGCTCAAGGTGGCTAAATGACAAATTTGGATTTATTTTGTTTTAACTCAATATATATGAATACTTATTCGAACGAATTTGGTTTATTGAATGACCTATTTTATATATATATGTATGTAGCAGTGGCGGCAAAAGAAACCTACCTTAACTAGTAATCAATTTTAGGCAAGCCGGTGGGAATCGGCTTGTATGGACCAGCCGCAGCACGCTGCTAGTATGTTGGTATCTACCTAATATACTTCCTGTCAGGTTTTATTAACCGTTAACATTTTTGCCCTTGTAATTATTCATATTTTGTAATGGAATCCATACTAATCCATCCATACTAATATTATAAATGCGAAAGTAACTCTGTCTGTCTGTCTGTCTGTCTGTCTGTCTGTTACGCTTTCCCGCTTAAACCACGCAACCGATTTTGATGAAATTTGGAACAGACAATCTTTAGACCCTGAGACAGAACATAGGCTACTTTTTATTTCGAAAAAAAGGGATGAAGGGGTTGAAAAAGAGGTTGAAAGTTTGTATGGGATTTCTTAATTTTAAATGATAAAACCATGAAACTTTATATTTTAGCACTTGATAAGAAATCATTAACCATATATTTAAAGTCACATACAGGTCGAACGCGATTAATTAACATTATTTTTACCTTTAAAATAAACATGGTGGGAAATAAACATTAACTAAAAGCGGGTAGATTATATTTATTTGTCTACCCCGAACATTTATATAAATTCATATCGGGTAGTTTTGTGTTGTTTACATCTCCGGTGACATTTTGCTGGGACGTCAGTCTTCCGCGACCACGGCCAGTGCAACCTGGCCGAAACGTTGGGAAAAAAGGTAAAAATAATGTTAATTAATCGCGTTCGACCTGTATGTGACTTTAAATATGTGTACAAAGCGCGAGAACTTAAAGTGTTATATCATTAAACATCTTGATAAGGGATAGGGATAGGGATAGCGATAGCGATAGGGATGGCGATAGGGAAAGCGATAGGGATAGCGATAGGGATAGCGATAGGGATAGCGATAGCGATAGCGATAGCGATAGCGTTAGCGATAGCGATACGGATACGGATACGGATAATATGGGTATCGTTAGCGGGATACGGATAATCGGTCGGCGGTCTCTTACAATCAATGTGCTCTAAGACGATCGTTGTTTGCTTGCTTGAAGATTACGTTTGCGATAAGTATAAGCAAAATGTAAAAAATTGTAAGGGATAATAGAAAAAAGTACTTTTTACCCACCGATCATAGTGTCGAAATACGGGCTATGTGGGATGTTTATAAAGGTTTCCCCAGCGTATATAGAATTACCTACGCTGTGGTCGATGTGTAATATTTCTACAATCATTGCAAGCAAAAGTATTATGTGCAATCGAAATAATCGCAGATAAATATACCTACAGAGAAACCTACGGTCCCTACGGATCCAAATGAAAATCTTAATGCATACTTTTATTACGCGGGCGAAGCCGCGGGTAAAAGCTAGTACAGACATATGTAACGTAGTTCATACATAAGACACAAATTACAAGTATCTAGAACTATCCCCAAAGCGATATTTCTTACTTCGACATATCCAATGAGGTAGTCGTTTAGTAGTTATTACGCCGTGTCTTGCGTGAAAATGAAAATGAAAATGAAATGAAAATGAAAATGAAAATGAAATATTTATTTTTCAAGTAGGCATATTACAATGCGCATATGAACGTCAAATAAAGCTACGCCGGCTCTAACCCTACGCCTCAGCCTCGAGAAGATTTCAGGGCGACAGTCGCGCGACCGTCGCGTGACCATCGCCTTAGCGTCTCAAACTTCCATATCGATAAGGTTTGATTTCGTATGCGTCGCATCGCCGTCGCGCGACCATCGCGCGACCGTTGCCCACGCAAGCCACGGCGTTACCAATTATATTATATACCTGTCACTAATATTATATTAAGGTTGTCATTATTACATAATGATAATATGGAACGTATTCTCGATAGCTTTTGTCTTCCTACATTTCTGATTAAGGATCAACCTTGGTACTCGTCTGAAAGGTCGTTAAATAAAATTGTCCGCGGCAAAAGTAAACAAAGTCACCAGAATAGCCCCACCTCAAAAATTGGCTTTCCGCCACAACTGTTGAACTTTGTACTGATTCAGGAAAATATCATGCCATTCAGTCCCTTTCGGTTGTTGCTATTTTAGAAACTTGGCACGGCAGTAGCGCCTGCACCATGAACAAATTGCAATAAAACATGGATTGTCCAGAATTTTTATCAAAAAGTTTTATCACATGTTTTTTTACCATATATATACTTGTAAGTAGTTTCCAATGTTGACTGAGCTCCGACTCCGGCCCATCTAACAAATTTGGCACCCTAAAGCCTCCGCCACACATAAAGCGTTTTAATAGCGTAGCGTTAGAGGAGCGCAATGATAGCGCTCTTTAGTTCCCGCCGGCGTCCGCTGGGCGCAACGCCAGCGGTTCGTCCGGCGCACCGCTATCGTTGCTCTCCGTCTACGCTATCAAAACGCGCATGTGTGGCCGAGCTTTAAGTGATTACCGACGCCGATAATCTGCAACACCCACAGACCAATACAACAAGACGGCCCTTACAGGGCGACTCGCGGTCACCAAGCATACGAAAAATAAGGTGTATAAAAGTTTGAACGCGCGCGACACCGATCAGTAGCGCCCAAGTATACGACCCGCTAACAGTGTTCGTGTCCGCTCGGGAAAAAATCTTAAATAATTAAATTTGGTTGCAAACAATGGTCTCTTGCAGCATAAAGTGGTGTGGCAAGTCTTTTAACTTCTAACACAAGTAGCTATATATTGGGAGTTCTGCCCCACTCCTAATGCTCCAGCTTCGCTTCGCTCGCTGTCGCAGTCGTGGTCCAGAAACCCCCAATATATAGCTCGTATCAGTGCGGTAGAACCCGTTTCCCTATACGTAGTCGTATCATTGGGGTAGAACACCGAGATGCATTTGGATTTTCTCGATACGTAGCCGTTAACGTTGTATTCAGCTAAATCCAAAATATTATGTTAAGTGAGGGTTGATTTTATGTTACGATAAAAAAATGCAAAAGGCTTAACACAACGGGTACTGCTAGCATTGCACCCACCAGATCTTGTTCTATTTGAGAACCAGATCTCGTAACGCACCATCATAGCCCAGATTTGCATCGGGTAGAGGTTTGCCGGGCTAGGTTTATTACGGTGTTTTTCACACTCTCACAACACAGACTTGGCCAGAGACTGTAATGTTAGAGTATGGATGGGATCTCCAACGTTACTACGACCGTCTAGCAACATGGATCACCCGTGTAATACAGCACCTACCATGAGACAGGAATTTATCGCTGTATACGTCATCACGTATGTGTTTAACCGTCATCACGTTGTAGTGTGTCATGCATACATACCCTGCCCAAGGTAGGGTTATTAGAACCAAGTATGTTGCACACGCCACCGCGTTACCAAGTCAATGTCACAAGGTTGGCCATGCCTCGCAACATCGAAGAGGTAAGAGTACCTGAGACTATCGGTCGGTATAGCCACAGTCACTCCGACATGCCTTTCATTGTAAATTGTATATATACAAACGAATACAAAAAACTTCAATAGCGCGATGTAGACCTGACAATGTGATTGGTTGTTAAATGTGACGTTGGTGTTACGAGATTTAACGTAATTTGCCTTTACTAGTACCGATTTCAACCATAGTCCGATCGTATTCAAGTTCAAAATACATTTATGTAATTTTATCTTCATGTAAACTTAGTTCATAATGTAAAACCAACAAAACTTAAAGTAAGGTTAAATCAAAAAACAATGTTATCCACTGAAAATAAAGCATAATTTTTATTTAAGTCTATAGTTACATACATACATATGATCGTAAGACTAACAAAGTACGTATGTATTAATACTCTAAATTGTTTATGAAACGTAAATAGTCGAACCTGCTATGCTTTGTCTTTGTCATACTTTGGATATAATATATAAATAAACAAGTGACGGAACATGCGATAACAGGTAGTCGAGTCCGATATGTTGATATGTAATAATCCGATTAAAGAATAAAATAAGAGATTGGTTACTGTTTCTACCTAAGTCATATACGCATCTAAGTTTATGAACATAATACTGATAAGCTTAATGAATGAAAAGTAATGGTAATACAGACTGATTAAATAAAAGATAGGATTTAAACCCTTATTTTTGAAATGATCTACAGGAAAGACGCGAACCTTTTTGCTTTTCACTATCGCAAATTCAAATTATTTTGACAAATAAGTCTATTGAAAAGAATAGTGTATTGAATTTAAGTTAATTACATTTATATATATATATAATAGTAATAATTTTTTTCTGCATATCAACAACTATTATTCGAAATGACGCTTCTGTTGTGTTAATCACAATGTGTCGAGGTATTTTATTTCAATCAACAATGTCGCTGATATGAGAATTGCATGTTACTTACTGAAAATGATGACGCTGTGTTTATTGTCCTATACCATGATATTATTTAACCAACATTCTATAAAGGTGAGTTGTGTTTTATTGTATGAAACATTGTTGTTCTTTAATGATTTTATAATAATTTAGTGTAAATAATTAATGCATATAATATGTTAATACATATTATATGCATTGAAGAAGGTTTGTTTTTAAGTTGTTTTCCATAAATGTTCAAAAATATTATAAGTAGTCTTGTCCTTGTATAGTGTGTCACTGACTTTCTTAATTACTCTGTGCCTTTAATTGTATAATAATTATTGTATTGCACTATCGCCCGACCCAAGGCTCCACGGAAGACCAGCGCTGTGCCACCATCAGTGTCAGAGCATATGTCGAGTGGTGTCCTTTTGCAACCACAAACCAAACCCAATGTAACTGATTTTGTACTGTTTAGTATGTAAGCCTCATATTGTATATTTTATTTGGCTGCAATTAATGTCTTTATTTTCTTACTTTCTTTCTTCTTTCAAAAATGTTTAATACTTACGTAGGTAGCACCCGAACTAACGAAAAACGATAGTGTTGATGGTATTTGTCATATATATATATATATATATATATATATATATATACTGAAATAAAAAATAAAAAACATTTTGAACTTAATCGGTAAGTACTCGTGGTAGCGGTCATATTTACACGTGTTGCAAGACTTGCGGTATTATTTGTTAATTCGATACTTTGTCGGCGCTTTGTGAAATACAAGTGGTAATATACTTTGAATATAAATTATGTGCTTCAATTTATAAAAACGATAATATTTATTTAAATTTATAATATTTAGATCTAAAGTTGAATGTCAGAACTTGGTTCTTTAGTCATATATTTATGTTTCGATTTAATATCAACTCATCAAATATTTCACTATAAAATAATGCGTTTTTATGCAACAATTTCTTTACTATTCTGTATTGCGACGTGAAGCTGCTCGTTATTTTTGTTAAGTGAGGAATCTGCAACTTTCAACTTCATTTAAAATGTTAGTAAGTATTTATAACCCTATATATCGAATCTCTTTAAAACTTTGATTTAAGTATTGTTGGTATATTTTTATTCTTTTTGAAGGTCTGACTCCGAATGTTCAGTATACACGCGCACGCCCTCACCTGAACCGAAGAAGATTGCTACAAAGAATATCAAGAAAAGGAAATCATCCTCAGCCGCAAGGTAATTCATTTATTTTATATTAATTAAAATAATCCTTAGAGTTATATTTAACAGTTCCTGCTAGTCTAGTCGTTAGTGACTCTGTTTTCTAAGCTTGAGGTTACAGGATTTAATCCTGGTAAGGCATATCTGTGTGTTTATCACGTTAATTTATTTCTCAGTTATCTTATTCTCATCTATTTATAACGTTGTCAGTCATAACTATGAACTTGGTTTAGTTTTGTGTCAACATAATTATTATTAATTGACATATATTTAATATTGTTTTTCTTATTTAAGGTCCGAAGTTGAAACAGAAAATCGACGGGTACTACATTCATCCTCACCAACACCTTGCGCGCAAAAGAAAAAAACAACCAAAAAAGCACGAACGTCAACCAGTGAAAATAAGAATGTTGGCTCTAGGTACTACTTATTTTTAGTTGTTTTTAAAATTAAATTACTTTATTGTGATTGTGCAACTATAACATAATGTATTTGCTTGAAATATTGTAATTCTGTTTTATTTTTTCAGTTCTTCCAAAAAATCGCCTGAAACCGATATCTTCAAAATCATAAGAGAAGAAGAGAAGATCACCAGCGAGGGCAGTTCGAAAACCGTCAAGACAACATCATCGTTTACCAGCCGCGTATCGACAGGTTCTAGTCGACGCACTACGATAACAGACGGTAATTTTTTCATTGATTTAAAAGTGTATAACATTAATGATTACCAAAAATCTGAGCCTGAAGAACGTTATAAAAAAGCATTAGCGTCGGTTAAATTGCAATGTCAAGAGAATTCCTCCGAGTGGAATCAAATACAAACGTTCTTAGGTCAAGCCTTTAATATTTTTGGAGAATGTGAACCTGTTTATTATAATAATTATAAAAAAATTAGTTGAATATTTTCAAATCTCCCACAGTAAGAGAATTCTATTTAAACAAAATTTTGTTATTTTTTATTCAAAGTTGTTGACAAAATCAAGTTATAGTTAATAGCAAAGGTAGATACCTACGTCTATAACTAAATCTCGAATATGGTTTTTGCATTAAGAATATAATATATTCGTATAGCGTACGATATTATCGTACGCTTATATAAATAGTTTGTGTACAAAAATAGATACTTAAATATTATAGGTTTTCAATATTTTATGTGCGAAAAAGTTTTAATGAATAAATACAGAAATTAATTTTTGTAAGATAAAAGGTTACTTTCTGTTAAATTTAAAGAATATTTTCGAATGCGATAATTTAATACTGCGACTTTATTTGATTTATATTTATAGACTTATACTACCATACTTTGCATAGTGTTAACAATTCATTGCATTCTTAATGAGAAGTCAGTCGAGTCAACTGTTTTGATTAATACAACGTATGCTAATAGTAAATAGATGTATTAAATTAGTGTTTGACAAATTACGGTTTCAAAATAGCCTAGTGAGTTTAGCTACATCTTTTGCATTAACATAATTCATTATGCCTTTCTGTGTACCGTGTAGTTCATCTGTAGACAAAAATAAATGGACAGGTCATCTTCGAAGCACTGCACATAAAACAACTGTATGTTCTAACAAATTACTTAATGATGGTGTTGAAGTAGTAGAGTCTGCATTTCGGATGCGCATTGCCACTTATCGTATATCAGCAACCAACGACCAAAGTCTGGCGTCTGTCGATGCGTTTATGAACTCTATTCGAAACAAAATAAAACGGCTTTTAGATAATTCACTTACGAAACATACGTGCGTAAAAGTAAATTTCGAGCTCTTTGGATTGTTTTTAATGTTCAAAGATAATAGTCAATCAATAAAATCATTTGGAACTAAAAATAAAATTTTATACTTAAGTTATGATTTTGAGTCACTGTTTTGCGAAGTTGTTAACTGTCTAAAGAAAAAATTTGAGGAATTTCAAGACCGTGATAGTGGATGGGCTTTTGTTAGTAACTCTCATTTAGAGATCAACATTAACAAGTATCAACCATTACGAGGTTCAAGCTATGTTGACCTGCCAAAGTTCATAAAAAACAAAAAAGCATGTATAAATATACAAAACAACGATCAATGCTGTTTTTTATGGTGTGTAACAGCGGCTTTGCATCCTTCTACAAAACACCCTGAAAGAGTATCATCTTATCCTAATTTTCGAGACGTTTTGAATATTTCTCAAATTTCTTTTCCAGTCACATTTGATGACATAAGAATATTCGAAAAAAATAACCCTATGATTTCATTGACGATTTTTGGTTTGAAAAATAATAAAATTGTTGTGGGCCCCTTTACAAGTCTAAAGTATCTAGTAATCAGAAATGTAGAAAAATATAAACCTACTTTTAATAGACGATGGTAGTCACCCACCACATTATGTTCTAATTAAAGACTTGAGTCGTCTTGTGCGCAGACAAGTAACAAAGCATAATAGTAAGATATACTTTTGCGAAACCTGTCTGTTATTTTTTCTCACGCAGGAAGAACTCGCAAATCACTTGTGTACTGGAATAGTTACCGTTTTACCAGAAAAGGGGACAGTAATTAAATTTAAACATTTCGATCGTAAACAGAATGTTCCATTCGTTATATATGCAGATTTTGAATCGTTACTACAACCAACTGAAACTAGTGACTCTGATACTGATACTAGTGATAGTCTTACCCCTAACACTACAACTTTGCATCATCATATACCAGCTGCCTTTGGGTATCATATTGTTTGTAACGCAGATCCGAGTCATAATCGTTATTTCTCTTATCGCGGTACTGATTGCGTCGATAAATTTATTGAGGCAATCTACAAAGATGTTGCTAAAATTTATAAAATTGTGAACAAAAATACCCCAATAATATGTAATGAGAATGACGACCAAAACTTTTTGAACGCTAAACGTTGTCATATTTGTAACCATTTTCTATTTTCTGATCGGGTTCGAGATCACTGTCACATTACAGGAAGATATCGGGGAGCGGCACATAATATATGTAACTTACAATATAAACGTCCTTGTTTCGTACCTATTTTTTTCACAATCTGTCTGGTTATGATTGCCATCTATTTATCAAAAAATTGGGGGAGGCACCTGGAAACGTCAAAGTTGTACCTAAAACCAAAGAAAACTATATTTCTTTTACTAAATTTATCCCTATCGAGAATGAGTATTTTCAGCTTCGTTTTGTAGATTCTTTCAAATTTTTAGATACAAGTTTAGAAAAACTAACTACAACTATGCAGAAATCTGACTTTGTTCATTTACATAAATATTTTTGTAATGATGAGGAGTTTGAATTACTTACACGAAAAGGTGTGTTTCCCTATGAGTATATGAATAAATGGCAATGTTTTGAAGAAAAATACCTGCCAAGTATTGACTGTTTTCATAATTCGCTCACTGATGAGAACATTTCTGTAAAAGATTATAATCATGCGCAAAAAGTATGGCAACAGTTTAAAATTCAAAATTTAGGTGAATATACAGACCTATATTTGCAAACGGATGTTCTTCTGCTAACCGATATTTTTGAAAAGTTTCGCGCTACTTGCAAACAACACTATGACTTGGATCCTGCTTTTTATTTAACTACACCTAGCTTATCATTTGATGCCATGCTTCTGAAAACTGGTATTGAATTAGAGCTTATAGATGACTTTAACATGCTTAAGATGATCCAATCTGGAATAAGAGGGGAGTCTGTATGACCTCTCTACGATATGCAAAGGCTAATAACATATACTTACCTCACTATGACTCATCCCAGATAGACTCATACCTAATTTATATCGACTGTAATAATTTATATGGTTACAGCATGTGTCAGTATATGCCCCTATCAGACTTTAGGTTTCTAGAAACCAATGAAATAAGTGCTTTAAATATCACTCAAATCCCTGATGACTCGGATTATGGTTTCATTCTAGAAGTTGATATTATTTACCCCAATGATTTACATGATAAACATAATGATTTACCATTTTGTCCCGAAAAATGTGTTCCACCAGGTGGGACGCATTATAAACTGGTACCTAATCTATATGACAAATATTTGTATGTGATTCATTATGTACATTTGAAAACGTGTCTTAAACATGGTTTAAAATTAAAAAAAGTACATAGAGTAATTACGTTCAAACAGTCCCCTTACTTAAAACAATATATTGATATGAATACAAGGCTACGTCAAGAGGCAACGTCTGTCTTTGAACAAGATTTTTGTAAATTGATGAATAACAGTATATTTGGTAAAACTTTAGAAAATACTGAGAAAAGGGTTGATGTGCGCTTAGTTAATCAGTGGACAGACAATGATAACACAACAAAAAAGAAAATCACCGCTGACAGATTAATTGCAAGGCCAAATTTTCACAGTGTATCAGTTTTTACTGAAAATTTGGTGGCAGTTCAATTGAAACCAGATCTAATAATTTTAGATAAACCGATCTACATTGGTTTCGCTGTACTAGAGTTATCTAAAAGTCATATGTATGATTTTCATTATTCAGTATTTAAACGTTTTTATGATACTCGTCTACAAATGTGTTACACGGATACAGATAGTTTTGTTTATTATATACAAACAAAAGACTTTTTAAAGATTTAAGAATGCATTTTTTAACATATTTCGATACTAGTTGTTACGATATTGATAATAAATTTTTATTACCTGTTCAAAATAAAAAAGTGCCAGGACTTTTTAAGGATGAAATGAAAGGAAAAATGATTAAAGAGTATGTTGGACTTCGTTCTAAAGTGTATTCTATCAAAACAGTTGATAAAATTATTAAAAAAGCTAAGGGTGTGAGAGAACCTGTAGTATGCAAATTTGAGTTTTCTCATTACGTGAAATCATTATTTCAAGGAGATGAAATAAAAAGAAGAAACATAAATTATTTAAGTCGATTAAGCACAATATATTTACCCAAAGTGTAAATAAAGTCGCCCTTTCAGCTAATGATGATAAGCGTATGATATCTGACAACCAAATAGTGACGAAAGCTTGGGGGCATACCTCAATACTTAATGTTTAATTTGTAATCAATTGTCATGTTTTGTATAAAATAAATTGTACTATATGCAGTCAGAGGTCATTAGTAAATTGAATAGCACATATAATTGAAACAACATTTTGATATTAATTTTATAAATCTATTAAAAACTATAAATATAAGTTGAAGATAATAACTAATTCAATTATATGTCCTAAAAATAAATCTTTCTTCTACTTATTATACTTATTGTGTTTTTATTTTAACAATATTATTCAGTGATGTCTTATGATAAATAAATATATTATCTTATTATTTTCTTGTTTTCATTTTAATTTACCTTAAACATTTCTATAGATAGTTTATTCATAAACGTGTTCATAAAACAAGTTGTGACTTGTTTAGGTAAAGACATACACACGTGTAAAGTTAAAGCTATCATATAACAGGATTGCGCATTTATATTTTGCTGAACAAACAATAGCTAACCTTTATAAGCGCAAAGTAATTTTTAATTGGTTACATTCGAATAGCATCAACGCGTCTTTATTATCCACTCGCAGACATAGACCTGGTAAGTTGTTTTTTAACTAACTACTTATTAAAATTATATATATATATATATATTATATATATATTAAAATTATATATTATATTTTACAAATCAAATAAACATTAAAATTAATTTATTTGTGGTTATATACATTTTTGTTCGTTGTGTAATCTGATTTATCAATATTATATAATTTTTCGTTTTGTCTTAGGTTTTCAAAAAATGGCAGACAGCGAAGACATCCCAATTCCATTTTCGCAATATGCACAAGAGTTTGAGCTACCACAAGAATTTGACGATAGCGACTTATATAAAAAAATTAAAAAGAACATCGAAAACCCTAAAGCCAAGAAACGTAATAAAGTTAACATTCATAATAAAGTAGTGAAAAGGACTCAAGGACACCCACCATCTTTTGTGATAAATAATCATGAGATCAAAGGCAATAAACTGATCAAAATTCAAATAATCAACATAACAGAGGATGTAAGGGATCAAAACGATGAACAGAACGAAAATGTATTACTGAGCGCGCAGTATGTTGCAGGCGATAATTTTGATGAAATTATTGACAGCACAGAGGCTTTAATAAATAAAATTTCAAAAAAAATTTGTGGATACAGTACTAGTTATTAAAGTTGTATTTTAAATATTATATAAGTAATAAATATTATATGAGTAAGTTGTCGTTTTATTTATATCCATACTAACTAATAAGTTTTTCTTATGCAAATTATGTAAAATCTAAGCTAAAAATTAAAAATATAACATTTACTATAAAAAACTTATTAGGTAGTTATCAGTAGTTATATAGAATGGTATAAAAAAAACTAATATAATTAATAACAAACATTTATTTTAAGAAACACATTTTGAATACAAATTAAAATTAGATTTGTCGATTGTCTAAATACCATTTTTTTATACATAAAACATTTTTTAATGCACAAGATTTTTATGATACACACAGTTAAAAATACATTCATTAGTACAATATTTTTTATACAGTTCTTTTAAATTAGGCACATCTTTTTCACCCAAATCTAAAATAGTGCATTTTGGATATAAATCTTTAATCCATTGAACTTTTTCCAAACCTTTAACGTAGATTGTCTTATCTTTTATATGGTTATCAATAAGTCTTCTAAATTCTCTATAATCAACATAACCTTCGTGCCATAAAATACCTAAATGTTTTTCAATCCATCTTGTCTGCCTCTTTTCACTTTCCGCCAATTTAGAAAAACGAAAAGGGGTTTTATTAAGAAAACTTGAGTGTATTCTAGCGTGCTGTATGCAAATTCTTTGACAATAAATTCATTTTCTTTTGTTTTAAATCCTTGAAGGTCTACAAATATATGCTGCATTACGATACTTTTTTCGTAATATTACTTAAGGGCTTATATTCAAATATACTATCATTTAAAATCAGACAGTAAGCTGCAGTGTTCTTTGGTATATCAGATTCACAATCCAATTCAACTCTCACATCTACCGATCCGGTTTTTAAGGTTTCGTTTTGACGAGAACAGTTGATAACAAATAAAGGAGCTATATCTTTAAAGTCTTGAGGACTTAACAACGGCGCTTGTAGACGGTTATAATAAGACTGCTGAAATTTCGCATACTGCTCGTATAATATAGCAAACTTTCCACCCGAAAAACTAACATCAAAACTTTCGTACGGAAAGTAGACTGAATTCAAAAAAACTTTAACATCTCTCAAATTACAGTGATCAAAATGTGTTATGTCTTTATTAGCGTCATTTTTTCGTCCCGTTTTCAAACCAATTATAATATAACGCGGCTTTTCAATTTGAGATGAAGTTTTGATAGACCAAGAATGTTTTGACGTCTCAGGCAAGAGCGGATATTCATATAAATCCCAAGTCCTAAATGCTATCTGAATGGCACGATCACTTTCCAAACATTTGAGTAAGTTTAATCTTTCTCGATCAGACACTTTAACATGAGGCATGCGCCATACTATTTTAGATATAGTAATATTGTCTATATATTCATTCGCATTTAGTTTAACGCTATTCAAATTAGTATTGGATCTTAAAATAATGAGTTCATGCTTGCAATTAATTATGATTTTGTTGTAATCCTCAGCAAACCCGAGAATCTTGTTTAAGGGTACAGACACGGAAAATGAACCTTGCGTGTTTTTTATGCCTTTGACATCAAATCCCCATAACTTAGACATAGATGCTTCCAGTTCATTCATAGATACAAGAGATTTCATAGTTGTTGTAACTCCTGCGTTTTTAATTTTGTCAATTTCGATTCCATTTAATTCATATCGAATATCTTGAAATAGATGAAGTATGGGGTTGTTTGTAAAAAGAACACTTTTTACCTCGGCTTTTGTTTCTCTATTGAATGCGGTTATAGTACCTTCTATATATAAAGAACTTGCTGATGGTAGTACATAAAGATCTTGTTGGTTTATAGGTATACGTATTTCATCGTTGAAATTAAAACTTGTTACGTACGGCTTATATGAATGATATTCAAAGCTCTCGATAGAATTATCAAAGACAAAAGGTTCTGTTAAGTTTAATATACTCATTTTAATAGCCGTAAGCTTTGGAGGAATTGCTTATTTTGTTTCGTAAGTTTCACTTTAGGTCTTCTTTTTATGATTGCAGGATGAGTACTGATAGTTTTTTTAAGAGAGATTGAAGTTTTATTGAAGTCTATCATTTTTTCCTTAGATGTAAGTATATCTGAATTTCTTCACCTCGTAAATTAACTAGATTATTTTTAACGTCTAAAATTCTTATCGTAATTGTATTTAAGCTGTTTTGGGTTACAGGGAAATAAATAACGTTTTTTGGTGTTTCTATAATCCGATAACCAGGTGCCACATTTGGTACAAACTCGTGAATTATATGACTAGGTTTTCCGTTAACAAATGAACCGCTCACTATGTCACATTCAATGCGTACTATAGTTGTCGACAGAATGGAAACAGGATAAGGGGATTCGGTTAATATATTAGCTTGAATGGATTCTGAACCGAAGCCAAGTAAATTACCGATAGAGCCTTCTTTGTTGAAATGAATATTTTCAGAGCATAAAATAGATGTTTTTAAGGTATTATTATTGCATGTTAATGCAAAAGAGCATCCTTCAATATGTTCTTTAAGGTAATCGTCAATATCTTGAAGTTCATATGATCCTTCAGGAATTTTAATTACTTTGTTTTTACCATAATATAACTTATTATTTCTGTTGTCTATGTTGGGTATAGAATTAAAAGTTGACATATACAATAGCCCACACTCATATTCACCATCCAGTTGAAGAGCTGGTGAATAGTTTGTTAACAGAGTGGAAGATGTTCCAGTTATAGACAAAGTGAAAGACATTGTGAGAATGATAAACTGTTTATTGTGCGATGATATTTAAACGGTTATACCAATATTGTTTTAAGTATTTTAGACATAAATGACCACAATTGACAGTGTTAAACTTTTGGTACGTGTCATAATTATAGTACATATCATATTTTTTTAAATACCTCTTTAATTCTAGCGGAGGTGGAAGGTCTCCATAACTATTAAAATATTCACAATAATTATTATCTTTTACATAGGCTACCCAGTGTGTACCATTGTTTTTAGAACTGTCCAAATTAACAATTCCACATTCTACTTTTTAGGACTCTTTGGTAAACTGTCTCTCATATAAACTCCTCGAAAATATGGAATATCAGATGAGTGTTTTAAAATATCAATATTTGAAAGAGCGCGCCTGGGTAACCTCTCATTTAGTTTTTTGAAATTTTCAAACATAATCCTTTGCCATTTTTATATGGTTTAATGTGTAAGCCTTTTCCTAATGCAATAGATTCCATCATCTTGTTATGTCGCTCTGATTCCGCTAAATTTTTTCTGGCGGCTTTGTAATCACCTACAGCTTTAGCAATTCCGGCAGCTCCTCCTGCTAATGATCCCAGCGCAGACAGACCGGCAAAAATAGGTATCAGCGGTAAGAAGCCTCCAGTTTTTGGAATTGGTATAATACGAGGTACCCGTACCTTGGAATTGGTATTGAAAATTTTTGTCGCAGCAATAAGAGCTCGATCAATTATATTACGTTTTGTTTTTGGTTTCTTTTTTAATTCAGTGCGTATCTTGGACACAAAACGTTTAAAAGGTTTTATACCCGCACCGGCCTTTATTTTCGATTTCATCACTTTGCTAACTAACCATGAAGCAATTTTTTCTCCTCTCCCTGCATCTTTCGACTTTCTTCTTTGTTTCGCCATTTCGTATAGTTCTAAATCAGCACGATGTCTACCAGCTAAATCAGAATAATTATCATATGCTATGTCGTGTTTCATACACGCATTATCTAGCGCATTAATTCCTTTATCACCTCTTTGTAACCTTTTGCGCAATTTCGTTCCCGGACCACAATAGTTATAACCAGGTAAGTGTAATTCGAAGGGCAAATTATTAATAGCGCTGTTTAAGAGTCCTCTCCCTTTCATATCCCGTAAGATAATAACACTATCATTAAAAGGATATTATATAAATAACATTAAACAATGGCACTTTTATCAATCCAACTGTTTTCGCTATCATCAAGGCCTAACCATTTAACATACAACTTTCTACCCTTTTTTTAATAACCTTTTCTACAAGGTAAACGTTTGGATGGTTGGTTTTCAGAAGTTCTTCTTCGTAAAATGTACCGAGTATAGTGTTTTTATGCTGGTCTTGAACGTGATACGTAACAGGTTGAGTGCGATTCACATGAGTAATAGTGAAAAGTTCTGTTGACCAATTAGGTGTGTAACCTTTGTGAAAGGCATTTTTATACTTACTAATGCGTACACAATCTCCTTTATTAAATTTGTTCAATTTATAAGACAAAGTGGCTTGTGATCTTTTAATATTTTTTAATACTTGCATTTCATTATCAACATTTACATCAATAGGTTTCATTTTTGTTGTGCGATGTACGGTCTGATTATACGATTTTACTACATCGTCTAATGGCTTACCAACCCATTTATAGTTACCAACTAAACTGAAATGTTTGTAGAGTTTAAACTTAATGGTCTTTATCAGCCTTTCAACGATAGATGCCTTTTTAATTGAATAAGTTGAGTAATGATTTACGTTTAATGATTTTAAATAGAAATCAAATTCATGATTGTAGAATTCTTTTCCTAGATCAGTTTGTAAGTTATTAGGTCTCCGTTTAGATGTTTTGATTATTAGTTCGAATGCATCTTTGACTTCTGTTTTAGTTTTAGACTTAATAGGTGTACACCATGCATACTTTGAAAATGTGTCAATAACGACTAAAATATATTTATATCCTCTGTTAACAGTATGAAGCTTTTGTAAATCTATCAAATCAGCTTGCCATAAATCATCAATTTCTTTTAGTACAACCGATCGTCGCTTAAAATTTCTTCGCGCTGACCGGTGGATCTCGTTCACTATTTGTTGTTTTGCCATTATTTATTTTTTTTAAAATATCATCTACCTCCTTCTTCGTGTAAAAGTTCAGTTTTAACTGAGTTACGAGTTGGTGAATTTGATTATTTATTGTGTTAAACAAAGAGTCTATATACTTCTTTTCGTACATGTTTTGAATGTATTCATCAACGTACTGTTTGTTAACTGCATCATCGGAAGATAATGGTTTAACAACTCCTTTTAATCTAACAGTTTTTAGATCAAAATTTCCTGCTTCTGTTCGAAGCAAAGCTTTGTACTTGAGCTCAGAGATTTCATCAGTACGCAAACGTTTATGAACATGGTGTCCGAATTTGTCTATATTCATTTTTTACTTGAAAGTCAAACTTCGACTGATTAGAAAGGTAAGAGTATTCACTTATATATTATTTATCAAGCCTGCTTCACGTAATTCTTCAATTATGGATATGATTTCGTTATCTAACCCAGTATTACCAGCGTCTCGCGATGCCATAAGCAGTTTTAATCTGTCTACTAATTCGTTTGGATCATCCCAATATACATATGAAATATCTCTTTTTACTTTTTTCATTGATGGTAAACCTTCACCGGATACACATAATTCTTCACTTACTGTGCGTTGTTTGGATAATTTGAAAAGGGGTTTTATAACGTTTAAATATTTCATACCCTTGTTGCTTTTTATGGGTTTATTTGGATCAAAGTCACGTCTATGTGCATTCGTTTTCAATAACAATGTTTTATACAATCGTTTATCATCTTCAGTTACTAGTTTTAAGTCAGGTACTTTCTTAAACAACAAATCATTTAAGCCTCGTGTTAAAAAATAGCTTTCTCCACCTATTACGAGTTTGTCATCATTAACAGAAATTGGGTAAGATCCAAGCATTAGCTTTCCGCGCTCATTTCGTACACCGAATGGAATATTCATGATAAAATATTGTTTTTGCCAAGCAGGATCATCGCGAGGAGAATAAAACGAGTCTGACGTTCTAAATGATACATTATTTGTTGTATCAGAATCACTTTGGTTCCCACTTCTTTGAGATGAAGAATCACTATATTCACTATCATTTAATTCATTTTCACTATAATTTGGTTCAGATTCAAATGACTTTCTCAGCATTGTTTTATTATCCAAACTTTCTTTCATCCCATCTTCTGAAGGACTATATTTCAAAGTTTTTACCGACTTATTCCATTTAAACCTATCGTTATCGAAATCTGAGGCACTAATATTAAGATTGTTATCATTACTACTATGTTTTTTTACCATTTCACCAAGTGGGTCTGTGATTGGTTTTAACATTGCTTCCAACATCATATTATCGTTTGTTTTAACATCACGAATGCGTTTAACTTTTTTCTTACTGCTTCAGCAGATTTGAGTACTTTATGTTTAAATATTTTTTCTTCGTTAATTTTATGTTCCATGTCTGAACTGGATGGTTTCATTTTCAACAATAAGTTTTTAATGTAATACTATCCTTTATATATCAAGTTAATCTAGAATTATAAATGTATCAAATCCTTTTCTATAACATCCTGAATTTCTATTACAATCTTTATTTATGACTAAGTAATCAAACGGTATCTTCCATACTTGTGCACACATTTCACGAAATTGAGACCATGACATATCACTTCCTACATGTTCATCATAAACATGCTTTAAATTAATATCATCCTGTTTAAAAAGAATGATTAAGTTAGCATTATCTCTTATTAATTGTTTAGGTATTTTACTATACGTTTGATTCAGATAAAAGCTATCTATATTTTTATGTCTTCCCATTGCGAAGTAATCTCGTATATTATTTTGATTTTCACACGCAACATCATCAAATATTATAATGGAATTCATGTTTGCTATATGAGGACTTAAGATTTCATCATTTACACTATATTTTTTAAATGAAACTGATGGAACTAGTTTTAAAACTTGCTCAAGAAATTGGTACATTGGTTGAAATAAGGTTTTAGAGTATACATAAACATTTTCAAAGCGTAGACCTTGTTCATGTAGCAGCAAACCAACAATTAAATTTGTTTTTCCACAGTTGGATGGGCCGCATATTATACAGCGTATGGTGTCAGGTAAAAGTGAGCCATGTCGAAAATAGCGTTTCTTGGACAAAGAACAAACAGCATCCAACTGCAATTTCTGAGACTGTTTTACAAACTTCATATTATCAATAGACACGTGCAACTAACTTGAAAGACAATATGCCAGTAGTATATTTTAATAAGCTTTAGAGTATATATTTTATCCCAACGTTGCAAATGATGGTTATATACTGAGAGTTTCTGAACCACGCACGTAGCTATATATTGGGAGTGTCTGGACCACGACTGCGACAGCGAGCGAAGCGAAGCTGGAGCATTAGGAGTGGGCCAGAACTCCCAATATATAGCTACTAACACATATAAAAAAGATGGAATAACATTCCACAGTTAAGTCAAATTAATTATTTCGTTGAATATTGTTTATTATCCGCGGAGTTCATTTATACTGGTCAATATGGTTGTAGTGAGCGGCGCCGAGGCGCGTCCATCCCTTTTTGCCTAGTTAACAATGCGATATGCTATCCCTTTCACGTAAACGACTAGGGATGGGGCCATGTTAGTTTATGTCTGTTGCGGGAACTTCGTACTACCGTTCGTACCATGTGCTACCATTTTATGAAATATAAAAGAAAGCAGATTTGTAATTGTGAAATTATCTAGAATCTGTAGAGTTTGTAGTGTTATTTAGTTAATTGATTAGTTTAGAATATTTAGTTGGTAATTTAACTTAGTAAACGTAAGTAAAAATGCACAGTTTAGTTATTAGTTAGTAGAATGATTTTTATTGAGGTGCTATCACAATCGTCATCCTCCTTGCGTTATCCCAGCATCAGCATTCGCCACGGCTCATGGGAGCATGGGGTCCGCTTTGGCAACTAGTCCCGGGATTTGGCGTAAGCACTAGTTTTATGAAAGCGACTGCCATCTGACCTTCTAACCTGAAGGGTAACTAGGCCTTATTAGAATTGAGGTCAACATCATAATCAGATATGAAATTTAATCTATGGCCACGTTTCTGGTCCATCAGCAGATCAGCTCCATGATACCATAATATTGCATCGTCACATGATTTACACAATTATGTGTGCAAAATTTCAGCTCAATCGTTTAAAAATATCTGCTTTAAAAGTCGCATGATACTAACATTGCAAGTTAAATAAAAGCTTGCAAAAACGCCTAACTTGCGCATTTCTTACCATTACTTGTAAAAATAATACTTTATAACTAAAGAAATATAAATAAGTTAGAAAAACTGCTATAATATTATAATTTGTTGCTAAACAAATTCACCACAGTACTGGTACCGGTACCATTGTCTATAATAGACATGTCCCATTCCCATCCCTACGGCTAAGCGTAAAGGTGCGCCATTATTTGAAACGACCAATGGCAGCACCGGGCGCTCCCGCCTCACCCCGCAAGGATTGGTGATTTGCGTCTCGAACAATATCGCTTGCAATAGGCTTCTAGTGGGGTGTTCTGTGGCAACACCAAAGAACCTGAAGTGCTTCGCCGGCCTTTGAGATGATGATCAAGAACTACCTAACCTTCAAGAAAAGAACGTACATCTTTGAGAATCTTCATCTTTGAGATGGATGTATACGTTCTTTTCTTGAAGGTTAGGTAGTTTCCGGAAATACCACAGGCGAGGCGACACAGTTCATTGTTCATTCCACCAATAACATTATTTTAATTTGTTGTACCAAAACTAAAAAATACGTATCATGTCTAATTATAGTTTATTTTCAAATGTAAGGAAGTTATCGTTTTCCGGCATTATTCATTGTCAGTAGAATTTTCACAAAATATCTAGTATATCCGAAGATTTTTCTAGCACATGGGAAATTAAAAGGTGAAAAAACTCACGCGATAGTTCATCTTCCGCCGCAACTCGGAAGTTTCGAGTGGCGCCCCATATATTTTGTTTTGTGTCTTAATAGTCTTAATACGGATAATTAGGCAATAAGGGCAACATTAAATAGTTCTACTTAGTAAGTAATCCGTTATTTGTAAAATAGTAAAATGCTGTCCGAATCTAAATACTTGTTTAGTAATAAATAAACATATGCGCCTGACTGCCTGACTCGTGGATAGGAATGCCAGTGCAAATTCTCTAAAAATAGATAACTAGACGTCAGCAATGAAGTTACGTCATAACATAGGTACAAGATGCAAAATTGCATATTTTGCATCCATCGCCTATTCTGAAGGCAAGTCGTAATTTTATCTGACATTGATTTTATTTTATTATTTTTATTTTTTTATTACATACATGGAAAACCAACAGCTGAAATTATCAATACAATCCAAAATAAAATTACAAAGCCAATTACAGGTTCTCACTTATAAAAAACAGATTAAAACCAAAATCTTTCCTATCTTACAAACGTGCAAGTACCTACAGCCACAGCCAAGCTTAGGAATGTGTACAATGTATATACCTATGTAATTATTACAATTTGATGTCAAGATACGCAATAGCGTGTCCAGCCAAGAAGAAGAAGAGAAAAAAAAAGGAAAAGAACTAGTGTCGCGTTACCTACATTTAAATTTAATAAACCGAGCCCAAACCTGCGCTAGAATTATCGCCCATATAAAAACTAATCAACTTATTTCTTATTACTGATATGCTATCACTGAATATATCAAAATCTACTTCACGTATTACTTTATTTACACTAATGCCTGCCCTGTACAAAAAACTGTTCCTCCTATAATTGGTGGAAGCCTGGTTAATATTTATGGGACGAAAATGTCTTAGCCTCCTAGTTGGAATAGACAAAGAGACTTTACTAAGTAAACTAGGGCAATCAACATGGCCCTTAATAATACCTATGAAGTACAATATGTCCGCAATTTCACGGCGCTTGACGAGCGGTATTAAATGATGTTTTTTACATAGTCTAAAGTAATCGGCAGATCTATAATTTATATGCATTTTAAAGCAGAGAAATTTCATGAATTTAGTTTGTAATCGCTCAATCCTATCAACGTATATTTGATATTGAGGATTCCAAATCTGAGACGCGTATTCAAGCTTGCTTCGCACGTAAGCACAATATAGAATTTTAAGGGTCTTAGGACGAGTGAAGCTAACAGAACTACGCATTATAAATCCAAGTGATTTAGCGGCTTTAGGCAGCGTTCCCACTTATGCGTCGCGTGTCTCGGGGCGCGCAAAGGGCGTCCGCGCCACGCCACCTGAGTGTAATTCAAAAAGCGTCTCCTCAGTACATTTTGTATAGGAAGGACGTAAGGCGCGCGCCCCGCCGCCGCCACGCCACCTGGGGCGCGTCTTACCGCTTACGTCTTTCCTATACAAAATGTACTGAGGAGACGTTTTTTGAATTACACTTAAGCGGCGTGGCGCGGACGCCCCTTGCGCGCCCCGAGACACGCGACGCATAAAGTGGGAACGCTGCCTTAGACACAATACTATCAATATGGTCATTGAAAATAAGCTTGGAGTCATGAATGACTCCTAAATCTCTCATACTCTCCACTTTTTGTAGTTTCTTACCTTTTAATGAATATGAAGCATCAATTGTGTTACGTTTGCGAGAAAAGGTTACAGTAAAACATTTGGAGGGGTTTAAGTCTAGCTTATTTTCCGCACAATAGCTGTCAAGTCGGCATAGATCGGATTGCAGAGCATGTGCATCAGCGAGCGTATCAATTTTGGCAAAAATTTTCATGTCATCTGCAAAACTAAGCAAATTAGAATGAAGAATTGATGACTGAATTGTCGGCGGTCGATTGTAAGATCCGTCAGATCAGATTGTGTTGCGGTGTAATGTTTTGTCAGATCTGTTAAATTTACACCACGGAATATTCACTGAACGTACTGGCAGGTTACTGAGAGGGAGCTGTATTAAAGTAAAGGCGCCCTCTGACTGTCAGTTCGTCGGACGGCGAGAACAGAACGTCTGCCTCCAAGGGGATAGAAAAAGTGGACTGTCTGGAAAGCTCTCAATAGACTTAGAAATCCTTCAAAGAGATAAGTTCGCATTTGTACTTCACATCTCAATGTATGCTATTTTTTAATGTGTTTTTGTACAATAAAGAGTTACTACTACTACTTAGGACGGGTGTTGGTTAGGTAAAAGATAATCTCCATAGATGGTGTTTGGGAGACAAGTGTGTGTGGCGTCCTCCATACAAATACACAGAAGACAGTGTCCTCGGTACTCAGTGGCGTGCTCTATACTAACGGCTACCCCTCGAAGGCTTGAAGTGGCAAAGCATTGGCAAACAAAAATGCATTGTCGTTGCTGGCCATCGGACTGATAGTGGGTGCCTGGAAGAACTTAAGAACTTTAGAGAGCTACCTAATAGCCTCATCGTCAGACACATGGAGATGGTTGAGAAGCTCATGAATAGCTGAAGGATCTTAGGATCGTAGAGGGTAATTACACAAAAGATCTTTAAGATAAGATAGTGGGTGCCTTAATTTTCGCAGAGGTTAGCGAATAACGTCAATGCACCCGTGGTAACCATATTGCCTATGAAATTACGTAATCCAGGCAGAATAATACTGACAAAATTGTTGTATGACTTACGTGATCATAACAACTATTGATACATTGAGGTAAAACGCAGAAACGAAGTGGCACGCCTTGTATAGTTACTTCCTTTATCAGTTCATTGCAAAGTGACACCGCGTCTTGTTGACTCAAACCACATGAGGCCTTGAATGGGAACATCGCACGATTTTGCTTTATTCGACACCTTAGCCTTGTGTTTTGCAAACTAGAATTACATAAGTATCCTATTATGTGACAGTCTGAATATTATAAACCTTATTCCAATGAAATAAAACTATGGAAACGGATTATATCGCGTATCCATAGTTTTATTTAATGAGTAACTATCGCGGTAACCGAAGGCAATATTACTTATCCCAATGTTATATAAAGCAAGTAAGGTTCACATATCTTACTAGCCAATATTATAGGTAGGTATAGGTACCTAACACAATGCCTTATCTGTTAGTTATGCCTCACCTATTTAGCAAACAAGTTACTACGAGTATGTTCTGACATAGTACCTATTAAGTATGAACATGACACCGTATCTAATGTGGATTCCTAGATAGGGTACCTATTAGACAGATTCATTTCATCCATTGTTATTTATGGAGTAAGATTGCCTTTTTTTGACATTAGTTATGTGGTCATTACCATTATAATTATTACTTTATTATTTAGGTACTTACCTACGTTTTAGTACTGCATCTCTACGACTTATTACGTAGGAAAAAACAAGATCGAGTAAAACCTAGCTACGTTGGCAACGATATTGATAGTTACCAGTTAGGTATTAGTAGTATTTTTAACGTCCAAATTTAATACGATTTTGTCTAACTTGTAATCGCTGCCAACTTAGCTTGGTCAGGGCCTGTTTGATAAAAAGTTGAAGGTCTCTATTTGCTCAAATACGTAGGTAGGTGTCTAGACTTTGAGAAAACAAGCGGGAAAAAACTGTTCTTCAACTTATTTATGTCTAAAATCTAGATTCATTCACTATCCCGTAACATTCTTCTTCAAAAACAAGGGTTTTCAACTGTATTATCATGTATAAATTGTCTAGAACCTACCTGCATAGTCAATTAATGTCTTTATGAGGATCTCGCTCTCGCGCGTATCTTTATCAGATTCCAAGGGACTAGTTTATCAATGTCGAATTACGCAGAGTGAACACCGTCTCCGCCAAGGCTCAAGTGAGAATCAAGAATGTAAATATCGTAATGACGATAATTACAGCACCACGTGTATGGCCGCAGGTGAACCAGTTATCTAGCGTAAATATACAAACTGTAACAATAAAAACTACGGTAAAATAAAAGGTGTATTCGTTACAGACGTAACTTCTACCTGGTTGGGTACGCTTGGAGGTTGTCAGAATCAGAAACAAACAAGATGCTCATATCCGAACGATACTATTATCAGACCGCTAAAGTGCATGGTCAGGTTATTTTTGAAGACAACGTTATTTACATACAGATGTTCACAGCGCGCTTGACTCATTTGCGTGCGATCAGGTGATGTTTTTAATCAGATTCGTATCTAATTATTTACCTAATAAATAAACAAACAACAACACTTACTGTTTGATGAAATCAATCCAATATCGGCTTTAACTCCAAAAGTCTGAATATTTATAACACAAAATAAAATTAACCACCACATATTGGCACAATATTTTGGGGGGGCTGTCAATGACAGCCCACCGATACGAGTAACGTCCTCAGGAAACTTTCGATTGGCCAAAAATCACTAAAACGTACACTTTTGAAACATTCACAGCAGCTGGTCTTTAGTACATCACTAGTATAACACTGTTATTTTCCACAATAGTTGTTGTCACTGTTAGTACTGTGCGAAATAGCAATATTTTGGTCAGTGATTAGGTTTTTGAGGTTATTTTTACGTGCCCCTGGTGCAAGCGCGACAGAGAATGTCGGCTGGCGGGCAGCAGCGGGCAGGTGCGAGCGGGGTGCGCGGTGCGCCGCTAGATGGCGACGGGATCGGGCGCGCTCGCGTGACGTTCGGTTAGTTTCGGCGACCGAACCGTGGCGCGGCGCTGCCGATTCTAGCTAGAGATTTTTCCAACGCATCCTACGTACGAGACATCATAAGGGAGCGTTTACATGTGCACGGTTCGATGTACTGTACTGATTGCCAAAGAATATCATCGTGCGCAGATGGATCTGCAATCGTTCATTTTTTGGGGGCGGGCCAATATTCGTTTGAGGTGTTTTGGAGAAATTTTTACTTCATTTAATTCTGTCAAATCTTTGTAACTTTTTTTCGTGCTTAGACAATTGGGTTAGGACTATCAAAATTAAACTTTTTATAGGTACTGTTTGTTTGCCCTTTTATTATTAACAATTTCAGTTCATAATAAGTTATAGGTAGGTACTTAAGTCATTCATACCTATGTTATGTTAATCAATTTACATATTTTACGTAAATCAGAAGTCAAATTATTTTCCGCTTCCGGAGATTTGTTTTACAATTATCCTCATTAACACCGCGCCCATAATTACATCAATACCCACGTAATTGTTTAATTCGAATCAGCTTAAAGGTACCAGAGGCGGCTGATAAAAATCTGCTAGGCAAGACTGAGCAAAAAGAAACCTACCTTAACATTAGGTACTTTATTAGTAATAAATTTTCGGCAAACCGGTGGGAATCGGCTGAACCAGCCGCTGCTGCTAGGTACCTCCTTTTTTTTCAACTTATAAGATGCACCTAAACTATCTTTATTGTAATAATTGTAAAAGGTTACAAATGCCAGAATGAAAGGGTCATAGTCTGATTCTAAGCATATCTAAAATTTTGCGGTTTATCACATGGCATCACAGCGAGATAAAATGCTGCTACAAATCGCCTAATATACCTACATGGGGTATATTCTGATAGCCCACGATGTGAGAAATCTAAAAAAAAAATCTTGACGTCAAGGTTTGGAACATACATACATACATGCCATCCTTACCTTAATATACGTGACGATCATAGTATTTTACATGTGCACATCTGCTTTGTTTGCTTTTTACAATGTTTTTAGTGTTAGGTGCCTAACTTAGCATTTCATTCTCTTAATTATAGGTACCTATGCATTTTAATTCAGCTGAACATTTGGATAGGTTAAGGTACATAAGTAAGCATCATAATGCGTTTTTATAATTATACGTATTTTGGAGTTAGGAGCTTTGACACTTGTCTTGTTCTAAAGAAAAGTCACTTGAAAGGTTATTCGTAAATTTTTCGTGTTTTTTTAAAAATACAAATGTCGTGTTTATAGTAAGCGACAAAGATAAATCTATGGCTAAACTTCGGCATAAATATAATATTGACTTGATCATTTTAGTACAAACTTAAACTAACGTCAATCGTGATTCTTAAATACCTATAGGTTACCTACAGCCAGAGATAGTCCATTTATGCACCTGTAAACGGCCTATCGTAAATCCAACACCTCGCGTAATCCCATGCAAATTGCATTTATTACAATTATTACCCTAATGTCAGTAACAACAATCTTAGCTCCATGTATCCTCGCCCTAACTCAGGGGCAATTGCGCGCGCATCTTTCAGTTGCGTTCACAGAAGACGCTGAGGGGGCGTGGCCCGTCGTTACGCACGTCCTCTGCTACGCAACGGGCGAGATAACCCTGTAATAAAAAGAGACGTTATTGTCTATGCGAGTCTCAGTGAGATACGACCTTGTATAACTAGAATGATGAAGCGAGAACGCCGATCGACAATGATTCAGCGTCTTTCAGACACAGTGTGAGCGACCTGACCTGACGTCTGAGATGAGCTTATAGATGGTCTATCGTGAAATTAATGCTGATAGCTTTCTGATAAGTATATTATGCAGTTAATCTCATTTCTATTGCCTGAACGAAACTTATTTTTAACCGACTTCAAAAAAGGAGGAGGTTCTCAATTCGACTGAATTTTTTTTTTTTTTTTTGTATGTATGTTATTCGATATCTCCGAGAATCGTGGACCGATTTTCAAAATTTTTTTTTTGATCGAACGGGTATAACCCCGAGATGGTCCCATTGGCACCAAGTCGGGGTCTGATGATGGGATCTTGGAGAAATCGAGGGAACTCTTCAAATGTTATAGGCACATGTAATGTTTTTAGTGTATTTTTCAAAGGTACACCAGTATTTACGCCTGATGGTAATAATTTTATGTGGCTGAGCTGATGATGGAAGGTCAACTCCTCAATGGTTAGGAGTTAAAGGATAATTCTTTCACTACTGTACATATATTCGGACTGATACATATAATATCACTAGGAACCACTAAAAATCAACAAATAAATTACTTTTTTAACAAAAAATAAAACCGCCTTCAAAAAAAGCGTGTTACAAAATACGGAGAAACTAAAAAGCCAAAAATAATAAACCTTCGAATTCAGATTTCTTATCGGATTGCAATAATCTAAACATCCAAATTATAAACAAATCAATTATTTTTGGAGTCGGGGCCAGCCTGCGTATGGTTGGGTGGGGCAAACAGGAAATAGCAAGGCGACGAACAGGTCTGGTACCGACTACAAAAATAATTGATTTGTTTATAATTTGGATGTT
Organism: Leguminivora glycinivorella; assembly: GCF_023078275.1. Taxonomy (NCBI): domain Eukaryota; kingdom Metazoa; phylum Arthropoda; class Insecta; order Lepidoptera; family Tortricidae; genus Leguminivora; species Leguminivora glycinivorella. The sequence goes on along the minus strand of NC_062974.1, from coordinate 18,155,148 downwards.
TAGATTATTGCAATCCGATAAGAAATCTGAATTCGAAGGTTTATTATTTTTGGCTTTTTAGTTTCTCCGTATTTTGTAACACGCTTTTTTGAAGGCGGTTTTATTTTTTGTTAAAAAAGTAATTATAAGTATTAGTTCTACTGTAACGGTATCACGATAGCTTTTTTAAATTATTTAAATTGAAATGATCTTATATACCCATGAACAGAATGTTTATTATGCGAGTGAATATAAAAAAAAACTTTGAGCCCATAGTACATTAAATAATACAATATAATTAAATCTAAATAAATTAAATGTATATGTAAGTAATTAAATTAAATGTAAAAAATAAAAACCGGCCAAGTGCGAGTCGGACTCGCCTACCGAGGGTTCCGTACAAACTTAAGTTGAATCATCTCTACAGACTTGACTAAATCCCTCAAGATTCAATTTCCCACATAAACAAGTAATATTTTAAGTAAATAATAATAAATAAGTATACAATTTCATTGTTGTTAGACATCGTCCGCTCCTGCTCGCTCTACACGCTCCTGAACCGACCTTATTATATCAGGAAAAACGCGATGTAGGAAATGAGCGTTCAACGTACAGCGACATCTATCGGCAAATTAAGTAAACGTGCGCGAGCTAGTATGGAAGATGATTCTTATAGGCTAATTATATATTGCGTGAACCGATTTTAATAAACACCCGCAAGGGTGTTGAAATCGAAAATGCAAATCTGAAAGGTTTTTTATAAATAAATAAAAAAGTTTTCAAGATAACTGGACGAATTTATATTTCCTGTAATATTCGTTATAATAACCACGTTCGATAAAAAATACATAAATTTATGTTGGTAAACTTCGGAGGTAAGGAGAGGGGGGGGGGATTGTATGTATTTAGATTTTCCTTCAAAAAACATTTCCACAACAAAAAAAATTATAAAAAAATAGTTATACATATCAAGTACAGTTTAAGCTCTTTCTAACGATACCCCACTTGACCTAGTAACTTGAAATTTACAGTTTGCCCCCCTTTCATTTTGGCCATTTTCTGTTAAATTTAAAAAAATAATACATTCAATTTGTAAAGGTTAACAATGTTCATAACTATATCAAATTTCATACCGATAGCATAAGTAGTTCTCGAGATGTTTAGTAATGTGACAGACGGACAGACAGACAGACGGACAGAGCGGCACCATAATGGTTCCTTTTGTACCTTTTTGGTACGGAACCTTAATTAAGCCAAAAAATATCACTATATGATATGATTATAGGGATATATGATGAAGATTTGATGTATGGGATTGGATCTCTGCGTGGATAAATAGGAACAACTATTCGGAAATGTTACTTGTTAAAAATAGCTATCCTTTTAAATACTGAAGAGGATTTAGATAAATTGCTACTGCTAATATTTCTAGGCATGAAGCTCCGGGAACTGAAAATAAGCAATAATCGAAACTTATAAATAAATGACATTTCGGGTCGGCTTAGGAGCCCCGTTAACGTAACCATGGCTACCTGGGGCCTCTTGTACAATATTTCAGGGTATTTATTGGCCACTCAACCGTCGTAGTTCATAAATTTCAAATTAGTTTTGAACAAGGGTACCAGTTTCCAGATCCGTTCTAACCAAGGCTTTAAATTTTATCCATATCAATATTTAATGAGATCACGTTTGACCATCGTCTAGGTTTTCTTAAATTTCCCATCTTACACAGCGTCCCAAGACATGACACATGAAGGAAAAGTAAAGTACCTAGATAGGATAATTAGGATATATTGCTAAGAAGACTATGTTTTCAAATGACGACCGGTCTGGCGCAGTCGGTAGTGACCCTGCCTGCTACGCCGCGGTCCCGGGTTCGAATCCCGGTAAGGGCATTTATTTGTGTGATGAGCACAGATATTTGTTCCTGAGTCATGGATGTTTTCTATGTATATAAGTATCTATATATTATATATATCGTTGTCTGAGTACCCACAACACAAGCCTTCTTGAGCTTACCGTGGGCCTCAGTCAATCTGCGTAAGAATGTCCTATAATATTTATTTATTATTATTATTTATAAAGATATTCTAAAAATTACTTGCTTCGTGTGTAAATGAAAATGTGAAAACCCCCTATCCCTGCGGCTCACAAGTAGACAGCCTAGGCTCGCATGGCCTCTCCTGCCGCAGGAGTGCCGGCCGCCTGTCCCGCCATGCCAGTCTAAATGACGTGATCCGTCGGGCTCTTGCTAGCGTAGGTGTGCCGGCCACATTGGAACCACCTGACCTGGCGCGCGACGATGGCAAGAGGCCCGATGGAATAACACTCATCCCTTGGCAGATGGGACGGCCGCTTATCTGGGATGCCACGTGTGTGGATACCTTAGCGCCATCCCATCTAGCTTCCACTTCACGGAAGGCTGGCGAGGCGGCGGCAGCGGCCGAAGCTCTCAAACGTCGCAAATATGCCGGTCTCCTGCACAACCACATATTTGCGGCGTTTGCGGTGGAAACCCTAGGGCCATGGAGCGGTGATGCCCTTAAATTTTTTCCGCGTATTAAAAAAAAACTCCGGGAGACCTCAGGTGACCCTAGGGCTGGCTCATTCCTTGGCCAAAGAATTGGCATTGCTATTCAGCGAGGGAATGTAGCCAGCCTCATGGGCACACTTCCACAGGGGACGGACTTGGGGGACCTTAGATAGTTTTTATTTATTTTAATTTTATTATATCTTTTCATTTTGCTAGTTTTAAGATTTAGTTTAATTTAGATTAGTTTTTGATTTAAGTGCATTCTACTTAATTATTATTCATTACTTTTTATTACTTAATGTATTATTATATTGTATTTTCCATTTATGTTATTAAAAATATCCAATCGAAAAAAGAATCAAAATACACAAAATATTTTAATTAAAAACCGTTATAGGAAATATACTTTATAAGAAGGTTTTTATTTGGCAGTTCCGAATTCTCAGAAAGAGTCATTTCGGGAATGCGATTTCGAAGTGCGGCTTTTAATAAAAACAAACATAAGCAAAGACTTCATTTTGTAAAAATAATATAATTACAGTATTCTCCTTCGATAAATAATGTGTCTCGCTCTTCCTGATTTGGTAACCTTTGTGCGGAAGTGAGACAACACAGAAGCAGCATGTCAAATTTCTTTCAATTCGACTATGAGAAAAAAAAACCCAAGGAATCCCAGGAATTTTAACTGAGATTAAAATCACTGCGTTGTCAGTTATTTTGATCCACACATATATATTTTTTGTTTTATTTTTGTGACTTTAGCAAGTCGAGGTATTTTTTTTATTAACAAATCCCAAATGGTTTTGACATTTCAGAACTTTGACGACGGTGGAAAGGACGGTTATAATATTTGAAATTGAAATTCTTTATTTCAGGTCTATCGACCCATATTTTTGTTAATAATACATTTAGCTTAAAACTAGGTTATTTATTATAGATTAGGCACATACAATTATACACTAGAATACAATAGAATAGTTAAAATAAAGTACATTTTTTTAAATTATACATCAGATTAAAATTTTAAAAACTTAAAACATTTTGATTCATATAAAATTATAAAATAAAATAAAATTAGAACAATTAACAGTCACATTAACATTGTATTTATTTCCATTTCTATTCATATTTATATTTCATTTGGCTTCACAGTTATATGGAAACATGAACAGATATTATAACATAAACTAACAGTTATAATATCGGTTTGAAGTCAGAGACACTGAGAGGCACTGCACCGCACTAAAAATCAGCGATGTGCTACGAGCGGAGGCGATAACATTTGAAAAAAAAAATGTCATTTATATAGGTAGCCGATTCATTGAGCCAATAACTGCAAAAGTACCCTGTTATACCTATCCTCAGAGTTTTAAGGTAAAATGTAAAAATCCATGCATTGTATTTTTAACCCCCGACGCAAAAACGACGGGGTGTTATAAGTTTGACGTGTCTGTCTGTCTGTATGTGTGTCTGTCGGCGTGTGTGTCTGTCTGTGGCATCGTAGCTCCCGAACGGACGAACTGATTTAGATTTAGTTTTTTTTTGTTTGAAAGCTGAGTTAGTCTCGTGTTCTTAGCCATGTTTCATGAAAATCGATCCACTATGTCGGGGGTTTTTTTTTCAAAATAATTTTGTGGTTAGGTTATGAAAACTTAGCGTCTACAATAAGTTTTTGACGTGTTAAAGTACGTTACTCGATATTGTAAAGATGACGGAAAATCCATATTTGATTCTAATAAGTAACAGATTAGAGGACGCTGTCCAATATCTCCATACGGTGGCGTTTACGCTATGGCCGGCAACGCGCCTCCAACACCTCTGGTGTTTCGGGTGTCCATGGGCGGCGGTGATCGCTTACCATCAGGCGACCTGTCTGCTCGTTTGCCTCCTATCCCATAAAAAAAAATGACCTACCCAAAGGGAGGAAGCGATGAGCTATCGGCGATAGAAAATAACAAAATATGGTCGCTCCATTGAGTAAAAAAAAAGAAACGCGATGGCATCGTTTAAGTACTCGCTTTTGACGTCACCAGCACCTAACTTATTCTAAAGCGTCAAAAAGTCAAGGGGCCCATTTCTCAAAACTGAAAGTTACAAGTTACAAGCGGACTTCCGGTACGGGCGCCATCTTAGCGGTATTGTGTCGTGAATAATTTCTCCTTCTTTTGCTCATTAATGTTGTTTAAAGTGTAATATCGATAGCTTATTATGCAGTAAACTAATGTTATAGTGAGAAGCTGATGAAGAATTAATCTCGAAACGCGTTTAGCCCCTTTTTTGTCGTCAACGGCCGATAGTCCACGTGCCCTTGTAAAATCTAGCTATCAATTTACAAGTGCCAACTTACCGAACACTGTCGTACTTACCGTACCAAAATCTTAAAACAATTAGCTTATATCACCTTGACACTGGCAAAATAGTCCCACCAATGGGACTGAGGCCATTTAATTTTAAAAATCTAAAATCTAAGTTACAAGCGGAAGTCTCATTCCAACTTGTCATATTAAACATTGACTTCCACTTGTAAATTGCAACTTGTAGCTTCGTGAAATGGGCCCAAGCTAGGTTCTTTAGATAATTGCGTTCCTCTTTTTCAAAAAATAACAATGTAAATACATACTATGATACAATTTTGTAGGAAACTAATATGTTACATAATAGAAAGCCGTGTTTAGAGCACGTGGTCGCGTTAAAAGCCTCGATTTGCCCCATAAAACGGGAACTATTATTTATGGCCGGGAATTTACGAGCCTAACGGAAATGCGGCTGTTACTATTTTTTTATTAGAAAATGGCCATGGGAACAGTTTTTATGCTATGCAAGGACAAATTCTGCTGAATTCTAAGTTTATAATTCGGGTTAATGTTTAGAAAGGCCGAGGAAAAAGTGAAAATGATTCTCGTGTTTTACCCATGTAACCGAAATAAAATATTACCATAATTTTATTATGACTTAAAAACAACAAAAAATATTTATTTAAATACTTTTACATAATCAGGCGAAAACAACACAGTCATGTTAATTTATAGTGTATCAGGTCATTCTACTCGAAAACAACATTTTCTGACTTTTTAAGTATGAAGGCATAAAGTTCAATATGTCAGTGATTGTTTTGACATGCAGTAAGGTTTGAATTCGATGACGTCACTACATCGCTGACAGCGTTTTCGGTGGCCAAAATAAATAAAAAAATACACACATTTTTAATCGAAAATACGTAGTCATCATACACTTTTAACACCCAAATTCTATAAATATTGTTTTTTTATGTCAAATGCTACAAAAGATAATCATTTATTATCCCAAATTCGATATGAGTCTAGTAGCCTATATAAATATGTAAGGTACAGCGGGCCAAATCTCGACTGGGGGACAATTGTAACTAATCCATTATTTCCATTATTACACTATGATGTTGAGTTCTACATGTATCCACTGAACACGCCTACCATACATAACCACTGGTCACTCTATTTAATAATGCAAACATTGTAAAACATGGAAAAAATGGACCAGTTACATTTGCCTCCCAGTCGAGATTTGCCCCGCTGTACCTTACTGTAATTACATTAAAGTACCTACCTACGAGTACCAACATATGTCCTTAATAATCCATATAGGTATATAAGTACTGTACAGCAAGCTGCAAAATCATTACGGACGCATACTGCTGCTGGGTGACGTTAAGTCTCTCTGCTAAAACTTTTTCAAGTTTTAAAAATAACATAGTCTACTTTCAGCAAAATATTTAAGGTACTTTCCCTCCATGTGGCATAGCCGTGGGACACCCTGTATACTGTGCAACCTTTTTTTTTCTGTTAGACATTTTTTTATAAATAACATGATATTATTTAATTTAAAACGGCTACCCGTAATTCAGTTCCAGTAACAGCAAGTTTTGTAAACAGTAACTTTATTGAGTATTTAAAACGCCAATTTCACCGAGTGTCTAAACCACAAATAAGCTACCTATACATCCAATTAGGTAGTATCTATTTCAGTAAACTTACACAGAAATTCTATTCCACCAGATTTTTCCGCTTCAACAATCGTAGTGAGCAAATAGCATCTATTTCTACTTGTTAAAGCGCTTCCTCCATTCATAATAATTAATAACTATTATTAGAACAAAGCGGCCAGCCCATTACGTACTTTTACTCAGAAACTACAATTAAGATGTTCATCCCATAACCAGGATTGTAATGGGCGTCAATTAAAAGTTGAAGATGGGGCAGTTTAAAGTTGCCGCAAGAGCGCTTGTGCATAACAGCTGTAAGCCAATTTGGACAAACGATCGTTAAGCGCCGCGGATGCAGTACAAGGGTGTAACCTGGGTAATAAAATCTTGGATGCTGCGAGGCTGCAGTTTTTTTTTACATCATAGAGACAACTTCTCTCAACACTTAGTACGCGTATCCACTGACCGTGAGTGTGGAGTTACCTAACATATTTTTTGTACCTTAGCTTCGAGCGTCACTAAGGCAGATGCTCCGCTAAAAAGCATGTTTCTGCAAAAAAAAAACAGTAAAAAACTGAGCATTATTAGCGGATTAAAGGCTTCTACCTACTTACCTAACCTAACCTACCTTTCATTCCAACATTACTTACAATTTTCTTGTGCGGCAAAAATGTTAATTCGGAGATAATCCCTTCAGTTCAGAGGCTTCAAGGCTTCATCCATCCGAAGTTTTTGTATCACAGTTATAATATCTAATTAAAAAGCTATCTCTAATCGACAACATTCCGCAAGACAGTCCGCAATTACGTTGATTGTGGAGACAGCGTATAATTAACGATATCTGTACCTACCAGTAAAAGTAGTTAGGATTCTACAAACTGCTACTAAATCAGAAGCTCACAATTGAGACTGAAAACGATGTAGGTATCTCTTCAGGCATTAATTCTCCTAAGTATATGTATGTGCAGTGCAGTGTTAAAATTCGCTACATAGTCGTTACACGCGGTCCGCAATCACGCTGATTATGAAGGCATAAATAATAGACTACTAGACTCATATCGAATTTGGCACAATAAATAAGAATAAGAATTTATTTATTGCCTCAAAAGAAAAAAACTTAAAAGTAACCTTACATGCTGTACATATTTTAATACTTAATGTTACTTAACTAAGTAGACAAGTAATATATACATACATATTGGCAATAGGTTCCAATCTCAACATGTGCCAAACCGAAGGCCTAGCGCTGGTTTTCAGACTGGACCTTCGAGATCGATCGGTCGCAGGTTAACAAATTACCGTGCTGATAGTCTTTTAAATTACATAACATAATACACGATATTGATATTATAAATAAAAGATTTAAATATAATAAATGATTGTCTTCTGTAGTATTTGACATAAAAAAACAATATTTAAAAGTGTATGATGACTACGTATTTTTGATTACAAAATGTGTGTAATTTTTTATTCATTTTGGCCACCGAAAACGCTGTCAGCGATGTAGTGACGTCATCGTATTCGAATCTTACTGTATGTCAAAACAATAACTGACACATTGAACTCTATTCCTCCAAACTTAAAAAGTCAGAAAATGTTGTTTTCGAATAGAATGACCTGACGCCCAGATAATCTATAGATTCACATGACTGTGTTATTTTCACCTGATTACGTAAAACTATACTTTAAAAATATTTTTTGCTGGTTTTAAGTCATAATAAAATATGTTAATATTTTATTTCGGTTAATTGGACAGTACTTAATCATATATCATATAAGACAGACTTTAAAAAAGGGTCAAGTAGCCTATTGACGCCTTCCGTGCCGGTGAACGCGGTTAGGATTCTAAAACTGCTTCTAAATTAGAAGCTCTCACTTTTTTACACTGAAAAAGAAGGCATTAATCTTCCTATGTTTGTGTTATGAGCTGTTAGAAATACTTAACTAAAAGCGATCTCAAATCGACGCCCTGAGTTTAGTGTAAAATTCGCTGTACTGTCGTTACACGCGGTACGCAATTACAGTGATTGTAGAGACAGCGCATAATTGACGCCTTCTGTACCAGTAAAAGTAGTTAGAATTCTAAAACAGCTCTTTTATTAGAAGCTTACAATTTTTAATACTTACATAAAAATAAGTAACCTTCTAGGTCCTCATAAGTTTATGTATCACCAGTTAGAAATACCTAATTTTAATCGACACCCTGAGTGCAGTGTTAAAATTCGCATCACTGTCGTTACACGCGGCCCGCAATTACACTGATTGTGGAGACAGCGCATAATTGACGCCTTCTGTGCCGGTGAAAGCGGTTAGGATTCTAGGACTGCTTGCAAATCAGGCGCTCGTTTAGTTGCTAGAGAGATTATTTCAGTTATGTGCATTAATGAGTTGCCTTAGGCTCAAATACTAACCGATTACAGAATTTAATTAGTACACTATCTTGCGGACCGATGAATATGAGCTTATGAATATAAGGTTCAATATTAGTACGCACCCATCCTGACTTGCAGTGCTAGCTCAATATAGCTCGACAGTCGTGTGCTAAGACAATACATAGGTACCTACAATTTATCAGTATGTCATTAGGTATTACCTAACTCGTAATCTAGTAAAATAATAACATATTAAAATATGTCAAAATACTAATGTAGTACATTAAGTACATATTTAAATATGACACAATTTTGTCCCAACAGGATGGAATAATTACGTCACGTGTATGAAGGTTACTTTGATGGTTATTGATTCAGTGTGCAAATTGCCCTATAATTTATATTACGTAATTTATGTACTTATTAAGATAATCCAATGAACTTTTACTCTAACAAACAACACACCATCACAGATAATTGATGGATTAGTAAATTATATATGGATGGTATACTTAGTAAAACGTACCTACTCATCGTACTAGTACATAAGTGTAGGTATGCAATTTGCGTATTAATGGTAGGGAACAGAGACCCTTCGGACAAGGCGTCGCGCGTCGTGCCGGCTTAGCAGAAGTGACAATCGTTGACGCTGCCGACGCTGGCGATCGAAACGCTGCCTGGATCTGTCGCTCTGTGTATCCGAATGCACAAACGCTCACGAAACGCTCCCGATAATATCTCTTTCGTAGCTATGCTATCTATCTCCAACGCCCTTACGCATTGGCGCGACAGAGCCAGACTACATTTCTGCGGCGTTTCGGTGGCGTTTTGCGTCGCAGAAATACCATTCGGCTACGTACAGAAGAGCGATAGGGAGTGCTACGAAACTTACGAAGCGTTAGCAATCATGAAGTTGGCTAGACACTGTGACCTTTAGTTTTGAAGTCGGTCCTAGTATTCGTGGGATAGTGGATTAAATCATTTGACAAAGGTAATTAAGTAATTTGACCCTTTAGATAACATGAAATTATACCCGACCCAAGGCAAAGGGCTTACATGAAAACACGTACGATTAAATCAACAAAGGCACCGTATTTGGAATGAGGAACCCCGTAATTTCTGGAGTTCGTTTCGTTTTTGAAGTTGTTAAAGTATCTAGGCGGATCCAGTGTTGGACACTATAAAAATACTATTTATTATAGGAAAATTTAATGATATTTTCCAACTAAGAGGAGAAATTTGGTTCTATGAATTAATTCGGTTTCCTCTTGATGTTTTTCTTCACGGAAAGCGACACAAGTTCCAAGAAACCGCCGCCATCGCCGCCAGGCTACCAACAGTTGTTGCCTGACGTTCAGATAAACTAAACTAAATTTAAGGTAAAATAATATTCTCATTCGTAGGAAAATGTTTTCAAAACACGTTAATAGCTTAATGATAAAAGACCGAATTCCCACCAAGTAGTAAAAGCTTTCTTTGGCAAACTATAATTTTATTTTATTTCATGAAATCATAATAATAAACTTTTTTGGTATTCCTTTGTTCCTCAAAACGTCTAGGAGTTCATAGCGATTTTTATTTATCTCGTGCACTGTGCGCAATGTTCGTGGCTGCTTTGTTTAGTGTTGGACATAATTTAGCAAGGTACTGGAAGAATAATAAGCCTGGCTTTGTTAGTTAGTGTTCCTGGGTTGTTCCGCAAGTACTTAGATAAGTTATTGTTGAAGAAAAGCAAAGTTACTCTAACCCCACTAACCCCAGATATGCGTCGCGTCTTGTTCTTGTAACAGGAGCTTTATTTGACTTGCCAAAATGGACGTTTCATGTTGATTCTTCGTTGATATAGACAGATTAATTCGCAAGTTACCTGTCAAAATAAGACATCAAACCAAACTATTTCCATGTAGTAATAAACAAAATTAATTTGTGGTATCTACGTGTTCATTGCACAGGTTGATCGAATTAATGCTTGACAGAATCAACATGCGGTAATAATATCCACCGCTAATTTTAAAATCATGTGACTTTCACTATGTGATTCAAATAAGGCACCTACTACAAAATATTTATCGTTTAAAATCATCGTTTAAAACTAGATTCTACTAGCCGAAATAATGACACAACTGAATATTTGCATTCGATTACTTTTCCCCTCTAAGAGGATATACTTAATGCAACTTGCTCATTTTTGTACAATCAAGTGAGTCTTTACCAATGTGGTGAAAAATAATTGGTTAGATTATCCAAAGTGGAGCACAAATCAGGATAAATTGGAAGCGAATTAATCTGACGGTGGCTAGGGACCAGGCAACAGCCGACAGGTGGGCCTCTCTGGGGAAATCAGCACCGTCAGTTTACCTCCTTTAAAATATTAGCCCATACTTGCCCTTCATTTTTTATGTACATGAAAATTCTGGTCTAATCTTATGAACTACGATGATTTCCACTTTGATAAAAGTCCCGCAGCGTGCATCTTAGAAAAAGTGCGAAAACGATTTTGACATTTTGCTATGACCAATTGACCATTTCGCTCCTCGTTCATAAGTATAAACAACCTTAAAATAATTGTATTAATATAAAGAAAGAATAATTACAAACAAGACTCATACTATAATATACTAATAACTAAATAAATTAATAATTACAAATAAAATTACAACTAAACTACTAACTAAATCCACCACAAGGAGCCCATCACGCTCGCCGAGTTGCCACGTTGAACCGCGATGGACAACCTTTGCAACAGGCTTTGAGGCAACAGGAACGGAACGGAAAGGGGTCGTGACCACCACCATAAAATTACTCACCTACTTGTAACAATCAGAAGGATTTTGAATTTTTTCTGAATAAGATGTAGGTAATGAACTTCTTTGATGTGTATCACTTATCTACCTGCATGGACAAGACACAGTATGTATGTACGTGAAGAAATCTTTTTACATTTTATAGTATTGGAAACTGGAATCGAGTAGCCTAAGCTAAATTGACAGCTATTTTAGTAAGTATCCCAGGCGAGGCTGTGTGTGTTAGTTTTGTTCTGTAAAATGATGTCTTGCAATGCAACCTTCTGAGCTATGAAAATTGCTGTCAAGTTGGCAGTAGGTACCAATTTAGCTTAGTCTGATCGCTAGAGAGCGAATCTCAGGTAGCGATTTTATTTTTACATCTCACACCGCATACTTCGGTGAATAATTAGATTAAATAATAATTAATTAATTAGATAAATTGATGTTATTTTTGCAACAAGCTACAGAAAAACTAAAGAAAAGTATTTTATTCTAAATAAAGGAGTTTGTATACAGGAAGCGAATTATTTTCATTTTTCTATTCTATGAGTGGTAATAGAAGTGTGCAATGCGCATGCGAAATATATTAAAGAAGAGGAACTTAAAAATTAACTATTTAAAAAATTAACAAACACTTTTTTATTTATTATCATCATAATCATTGCCCAATATTCACAAATGCATCAAAAAGGGTTTTATTTTTATGTTCCGATACATTTTTTTGTGTGTAGAAAAAATAATAAATGATGCGAGTTATATCCATATTAATATTTAAATAGCTACCTGAAATCCGCTCTCTACTGATCGCAACGTTCATACCTTCCTTTAACTCCTAAGAAAAAGGGAATCAAAGTCCGGAAAAGGATTATGTACGTTTAAAGTGACAGTGGTAGAAATCACAAAGGAAACCCTTTCAGGAGTTGACCTTGTCTCCCTTAACTAAGTTCCTACTTAACGGAAGTTGTTTGAACAGAATTTGGTAAGAGCAAGCACTAGAGACAGTATCTCGCGAGGCTCTATTGTACGTTTTCCACTCTATTCAATACTGTTAGAAAAGGAGGGGTAAACTATCTCGTAGCCTAGATACAGGCGCCTATAACGTACTTGTACTTGCTAACCCCGGTTTAGCCGAAGTGACAATTGTTGCTTCTACGTAGCAATCAAATTGCACTCAGGCTCTGTCGCACCATTCTTCTCCTTCTTATCGTGCGAAGGGATCATAAGTTATAAACTAAATACTTAATATTTTGCCAATATCTTGCCACCTCCAACCCTCGAGGGGTAGCTTTTATAAGGTCTTCTGCAGTGCACTTAGCTGGACACAGTGCATCATATGTTGCGTTGTTTGTAGAGGTATATCACCACATTCACATAGTGCATCACTTTGTCCCCATTCCCCATTTTAGGAGGTTAAATATTAGCTTAATATCGCACCATTACAGAAGTGCGATATTAAGGTCGAAACGGAGTGTAAGCGGCTGTAACGTTGGCTAGGTACCCTGCAAAGAGATTAGAGAAGATAAACCCCCTTGGAATTAAGAGATTTGTATTTACTTAAGACTTAAAATAACTCTGACCGTTCAGATTAAATTTCGTCCTCGAAAATATGTCTGATTGTACTAGTAAATTCTTGGCATAGCTAAATAAATAAATGGCGGCAAAAGCCAGGTTTGTTTCAATTCCAGATAATTTAATTTATCTCCGGTATTTCAATTGTTTCCGTTTCCTCTTTCCTTTAAACGAAACCTAAAAGATAGGACTTTTATTGCTTTTAAGTACGAAGATATTTTTTATCGTTCTATTTGTTTATTAAACGTAGACGTAGGTATAGCTGATGTTTTAAAGTTAAAACCGTCTAAAAAGTCCGCCATATGTATATTTCTTTGGTTGTGCATTAAAGATTAAGTAAATAAATAAAAATGAAAATGATACACGTACGTTCAATGAAAACCTATAGCTAGTGAGATCTAAGCACAACATTTCATGTCTTAAACTTAACTTTCAACAGTTTAAAGACGTGTTTTACTTTGAAATAATGTTTACTTGTTTTTTTTTTGTGTACTATGCCCTAAAAAAACCCAAAACATTTAACTACATATTTAAATCTAACGAACTTATATGTTCACACATGTAAATATTTAATGTGAACCTATTGTCAAAGTAAGTACCTTGTTAGAATCGCTTCTTCTTTTATTTTGTGGCCATGACCATACATGACACGTTTGCACTTTTAAGTATGAATAAAAAATTTACAAACATTAAATGTTGTCCTCGAATATATTATGTTATGTCCAAATGTACTAGTAAATTGTTGGCATAGCTAGTAATCTTCTTCGTTTACAAGAATCCAACATTTTACGAATACCGCAAAACGTAATAATGCACGGGTTGAAGTATTTTCCCGTCGTACCCGCTTCCAGTCGACTGGCTCGCAAAACCAAACGCCGCTGTGACAAACTTCATCTTCTGAACCCCTTCTGCTTGAGCGGCGCTGTATTGTGGGTATCGCGTGCTTTACCTGTTTACTGAATGTTGACCTTCAATCTAAGGGACCGTCCATTACTTCCGCGAGGGGTTTCTTCGTGCAATGTCGTAAGAGTTGTTCTGACCCCGTCTCTCCCTCCTTAATTTTAATTTAAACTTTATACGAGCATTTTAAGGATTAAAGCATTTGATTTAGTGAATTTAACGCTTACCGACTTTAGCGTTTGCAAAATTTTTCATAGACTTTTTCAGCGTAACGTTGACCTGTCTGTTAACTGTAGTAGATCGAGTGGATGTAACTGGCCCTCAGTCTCTAACAAATGAATTTCTCTTTCAATTTTGCACTACTTTTGTATTATGCCCTAACGAAATCATGTAATATTTCCAAAATATTTTAATAAGTACACTAATAAAACACGGGTTGAAGTATTTTCCCGCCGTACACCCGCTTCCAGTCGACTGGCTCGCAAAACAGAACGCCGCGGTGACAAACTCCGTCTCCTGAACCCCTTCTGTTTGAGCGGCTCTGTATTGTAGTAGTATCGCGTGCTTTTACCTGTTTACTGGATTGACATTCGATCTAAGGGGCCGTTCATGAATTACGCGAAATGGTGAAATGTCAGGAGAGTTCACATCTTTTTAACATAAGTATATAATAGAGTGTGATGTTGATGATGATGATGATAATAATAAAGTATCAGATTTTGACAGGTTTCAGTCTCATATTTGAGTTCTCAAAATCTTTTTTTTTATTTATTTTTTCTTTGTCTCTTAATTATTGTTTGTACACATAAAGCAATAAACGCCTGTAATAGAATAAGAGCATTGTTGTTCATAGGTGTTTTATTTCGTAGGTATTATACCTAGAGGTCCTCTATTTATTATATACTAGCCTTTGCCCCGCGGCTTCGCTCGCGTTAAATTCGAAAATTGCGGAATGCTCCATGCAAACTTCCACCCCCCATTTTTAGAAAAGTGGGGGGTTAGAAAGAGACAAAAAGTAGCCTATGTCACTCTCCATTCCTTTGTCTCCACTTAAGAAATCACGTCAATTCGTCGCTCCGTTTTGCCGTGAAAGACGGACAAACAAACAGACACACACACACTTTCCCATTTATAATATTAGTATGGATAAACTTTGTAACGTTAGCTTGATAAAATATGCACCTACTGGTGTAGTTTCCACTTCTGTACTATTATATATTCTGTGCTTCTAGCAACTAACGTAATTGCAATTTAATTTATGAATTTTCATTGCAGGCCTTTTAATGAGTGCTGAAATGCGAACAAAGTTGCACTTTAAGTATTTGTATAGCATGCATATTGGATAACAAAACGAAACAGAGCAACAAAGAAAAATTTATTTTAATCCTCACCTTCCAACTCGCCCTCAGATTTAATAAAAATAACTAAATTAACATTCTACGGCAGAATTTCATATCGTACGTTAACTAGCATAAACAAATTTGTTGAAATACTGTTTTGGGATTTATTTTCATCTTCATTTTGCTCATATGAAGGTTTATCATACTCGTATTGTAGATATACTCCGACCGTTTTAACATAGGTCCTTTGACACTTCGAATGACATTTTTTAAAGTGACGACTAAATATCGATCAAGATAACTGTATTTTAATTACACAGCCAAGTTGTTTTCATTCAAGGTATTTTTACATTCAGTGTAAGGTCACATCTCGGACACTGGCGATCAAACATATGAAAGAGGCGCGTTCCTAGCACACACTCGAAGCTCGTGTAGGTGAACGTGTACCATGTTTGTATGAGTGACATATGACAGGTCGACTGTTCGTATTTTTGACAGGCGGTAACTGTGAGGTAACCGAGAGGGGGTGGGGGGCACTTTCAACGGGGAGCGGTAGTGGCCATACTGTACAATAGTACTCTTTATTATACTGTGGTAAGGTGTAACAAAGGAACCAACATTTTTTGCAAAGGCTCTGTAACAGGCCGGTAACATAATTATTATTGTAAAACGTGGAGCCTAGTGATTTCTAATTTGGATTAAAATCGTTAACTATCAGGTGGATTCGTAATTAATTAAATGCGGGAAATTAGTTAATTCATTAGGTACCTACAAAACCAAGGATTTTCATTATAATATCCATCCAAGGATATCAGTCGCCAACAAACTTTTCCTCAGTTTGGCGAAGTTATTGTAAGAGTTAAGTGTTTTGTTTTTACTTAGCAATAAAAAAAAAAGTATCAATTTGGGGGAGTTGTTTACCTATTGTCATTGTCAATATTATTTATGTCCTATGTACTTAACATTATGTCATTTGAATTAATAAGCAGCGGTGTATTGTCAGTAGAATATATATAAAGAGCTACATCAAAAACCTTGCATAAATAATCAATATTTACTTGTCAAAAAAGATCTTACACCTAGTATCATTACCATAAAACATCCTCGTGATAACACAAACAATACCTACCCATACGAGGTCTATATACACCGTGTTTTTATTGAATTCCGTTAACTTCGTCATATAAGTACATAGTTAGGCCTATTATAGGAAATGGAATGGCATCTATCGCATGTGTATTTTTATACCATACACATGCGATAGATGTAGTTCAACTTCTGTTGAGAAACGGGCATTACAATTAACTCACACTAAGTAGGTGTCAAAACTATGACATGTCAATCGCATATCGAACACACAAAGCCCGTTTCTTAACAGCATTCAATGTAACATGTATCGCAGGTGTATAGTATTTTTCAGAAAAAAGTGACGAATTAAAAAAAAACTAACTATGTTATTCTGTTTCCTATAATGGACCTAACTATATGCCGAAGTTAACGGAATTTAATAAAATCACGGTGGACAAGGTAAAAGTACCAGTGCTCGACACGCTAATGCCACAGTATAAGAAAGAGTACTATCGTACAGTATGGCCACTCCCGCTTCCCGCTGAAAGTGCCGCCCACCCCCTCTCGGTTACCTCACAGTTACCGCCTGTCAAAAACGCGAACACTCATACAAGCATAGTACTCGTTCACCTACACGAGCTTAGACTGTGTGCTAGGAACGCGCCTCTTTCATATATTTGATCGCCAGTGTCCGAGGTGTGCTAATGCCCAATATATGACACCCTTCTGTCACATTTATTGACAATGACTTATATTGAAAGTGACATCTACTCGTACACTTGCTACCGTCGAGCACTTGTACTTTTAACTTACAAGATATAACAAAAACAGGGGATCCATTTGTTGGTATCGTGTTCTGTTCAGGAAAAGTAGTAATTTTATTTTAACATACAGGAGTAGGTATAGTATGAATTTTCTGAGATGAACTTTTCGGTTTTGCCCTAATCTGCTAAACAAAGGCCTTTTCTATTATTCGCCGCGGTTAGCTCCCGTTTCCACAGCACGTGCTAAAGTCTCAGTGTAGTTAAAAAGCAACTATCATGATAGCAATAAGGTTCAAATTTATTAAACAGTTTACAGTGTGCAGGTATCTTTTTTTGAAGATGACAAAACGTGTTATCTCCGAAAGGGCTTTTTATGGATTTGAACCTTATTGCTATCATGATAGTTGCTTTTTAACTACACTGAGACTTTTTAGCACGTGCTGTGGAAACGGGAGCTAACCGCGGCGAATAATAGAAACAAAGGCCATTGTTTAACAGATTAAGGCAAAACCGAAAAGTTCATCTCAGAAAATTCATACTCTACCAGGTCAGCCAACCCTAAATTGCCCTTTGTTAAAACAAAGGGCAATTTTTTACTTCAAAATATTTTCACGTAGGTACGTAATCTCCACTATTTTTGTTACAACTTATATTCACTAAATTCAAACTGTATCGGAGAATTGCTAGAGGGTAAGCAACTAAGCAGTAGCAAGAATTTTTTACTGTTTCCCTTGCGCTATGATATGGGGTTCTTCAAGAAGCAGGTATTTAGGGTTCTCAAAGGTCGGCAGTGCGATTTCGTTCACCAAATAAGAATATGAGAATTCATGTAACAGCAACAAAGTTGTAAGAGACAATAATTATAAACGCCATCGCTCATGCAAATGAATTACAGTGTTTATAAGAACGACGGCGTAAAAGATCAAGGTTGAACTCAAAATTATACCTATAATAATAAGAAATATAAACTATAATAATAAGAAACCAGTTATAACCCAACAATTTATTACAACAATTTAGCACAAAATTAAAGGGCAGTCGCATAGTGTAGAATCACCTGGATTCCCATGTACCACTTGATCAGGTATGGTACGCCGAATGCCATACCGCGAGCAGGTTGCGGCATCGGCACTATAGCGTAGACAAAAGTATGAACCAAGCGGCTGATGGTGTAGACGCGGAACAGAAATGTAGCCCAGGTGGCCACAGGCCCGGTAGTCACGTACAGTGCCCCCAACAGCCAGAACGCTGGAATATTCTCCAGGTCGTTCAAATGCGCCCGCCGTACGCGTTCAACCTCTGGATCGTTCAGATTCACCTTCCCTTTAAGCGCGGCTGCGTCCTCTGGATTCGCGTACACTTTCCTTGACAATCTCTTCATACTAGTCAGTGTAGACACTGCTATCAACTTTAACGCCAATATCGCTGAATATACTATGTACGATTGTACTGCGGGATCTTGCAAGAGCGGAGCCATTTCGATGAACGAAAATTAAAAGGACTTAACGATAACGATGCGCTCAATGCAGCGGTCGAGCCACTAGTGAATTTTATTGCACAATGCACATTATCTCCACTACGAGTGTAATGCCTCAAACCGGTTTAGCTGTTGTTTTCTAGTAGTTTGTTATTGGCAGAGAAAATCTCAAAGCGGATACCAAATGTGTGCGAAACGACATAAAAGCAAGAAAATGTGACTGAAAGGTACTTGTCCTCCTTTTACAAACAATGCATATCCATATGTCATGTCATGTTTGACACATTGCATGTTATTTTTATTATTTTTGTAGTTGACTTACCAATTAGTTACGTACTTAAATTATAATATAAGTTACTTAAGAGGATACGGTAGCGAAAATGCTAAAATGGAAAGAATTTTAGTTAAATATACAAGTGTTATTAACTAGATTTATCGAAAAAAATTGTTCATAGAACAAGTCAGTCAAAAGATATTTCAAAAAAATCTTTAAAATGGAGGTTCCGCTCTCGACTCTTTCCTCCTTCAAAACTTAATCAATCGAAACGAAATTTGAGAATTTGAACAACAATGAAATAATCAATGTCGGACCGTTTAGCTTTTTTGGTTAATTGTTACCAATCTTGAGTATCTGATACCTTTTTTTGCGCCACAATGAAAAAGGCCGTTTTTGGAAATTTTTGATTGGCTCTAGAGTCTTTAAAAAGCAGAATATCAAAAAAATCAAAACGGTCCGACACAGATAAAAATAATAACAATCTGTGTTGAAAAAAACATTGCTCTATCTTCAAAAACCAGGGAGGAAATAGTCGAGAGCATTTGTATGGAGAATTGACCCCTACTGTATCGTCTTAAATTACTTTAGTAATCGCAAATGCAGCATCGCTATTTTTAACCCCCGACGCAAAAACGACGGGGTGTTATAAGTTTGACGTGTCTGTCTGTCTGCCTGTATGTCTGTTTATGTGTGTGTCTGTCTGTGGCATCGTAGCTCCCTAACGGATGAACCGATTTAAATGTTTTTTTTTATGTCGCGGTCGGGGGTATTTCAAAATTTTAATTTTGTGGTTAGGTTATTATTGTAGTAGCATTAGATTGGTGGAAAAAAGAGTATACTTACTGTCGCTTCCCTTCATATAGGTATTTCGTTTTGGTCTGTTTCGCGGATTTGAGCAATTCGAGATCACGTATCAAACCACGAAACATTTTGAGACTGGTATCAAACCACGAAACACATTAGCACTGTTAGTACCCAGTAGGCTAAATTTACACCGACCGACTGGAACTGAACGCAGAGAGGATTTCAAATAATATTTTCGTAGCCCTTTGACATTCATAGTAAATTAAACATACCATGCAGAGTTATTTTAGTCAAAATCTAGTCAACAGTTTTACATATCTTTCTGAAGCGCCTTTAGATATTATACGAGCAATGTTTCTGATTCTGT
Source organism: Leguminivora glycinivorella (assembly GCF_023078275.1). Lineage (NCBI taxonomy): Eukaryota > Metazoa > Arthropoda > Insecta > Lepidoptera > Tortricidae > Leguminivora > Leguminivora glycinivorella. Next base: position 18,134,954 of record NC_062974.1, on the reverse strand, counting down.
CATTGGGTTTGTTATTGGTTGCCATTAAGGCCCACTTGCACCAACCACTTAACTCAGGGTTAGTGGGCTGTCATCTGTCAAATTCCATATAAAATGGTGGGTTAATAATCCTCGGGTTAACCCTCCATTTTCGGTGGTGCAAGTGGCCCTATATAAGTAGATTGTGTCGATTGCGTATACGCACGCCTTGACTCGTAATGTCATGTTATTGAAGGTTAGTTTTGACAAATCTGACTGTCGTCTTGGATGACACGACCAATCATCATTTATTTATGAATTATCGCATTAATTATTCAGATAAGATAGCATAATTCGATTGTGTGGATGTTAAAAAATAAATTATAGCTTCGTGTAAAAACTACTATCTCTGAGAGATAGGTAACAATTTTTACTGAGGATAACATGTCATTAAAGTGTTATACTGTCACGGTTTATACCTCAATAAATGCCAGGAAAGGTATGGTAGGTATATTTCAAAAACACGTCACATTATATTAAACCTTTATTAGTAATAAACAGTCTTATGGTTTCCTCATCCTTACAAACATTTAAAGAGCTGCCGCGTAGTGTAGAATCACTTGAATCCCCATGTACCATTTGATCAGGTATGGAACGCCGTAGGCAATACCGCGGGCAGGCTGCGGCATGGGCACAACAGCGTAGACAAAAGTATGAATGAAACGGCTGACGGTGTACACACGGAACAGCAAGGTAGCCCAGGCGGCCACAGGCGCGGTAGTCACGTACAGTGCCCCCAACAGCCAGAACGCTGGAATGTTCTCCAAATCATTCAAATGCGCCCGCCGTACGCGCTCAACCTCTGGATCGTTCAGATTCACCTTCCCTTTAAGCGCGGCTGCGTCCTCTGGATTCGCGAACACTTTCTTGGACATCCTCTTCATACCCGTCAGTGTAGAGAGCGCTAGCAACTTTAACGCCAATATGGCGGAATACACGATGTACGATTGTACTGCAGCATCTTGCAAGGAAAACGCCATTTTGGTTTGTAAATTGTTCACTGAACAGAACTGACAGCCGTTCGGAGTCACGGGCGGCGCGACACTAGCGTGTTATCTGTAGGTATGTCGTATATTAAGGTCAACAAGCCGGCCGGCCTGTGCCGGTGTTTATTATAAGTTAGCTTGAGCATAGAAACTGCTTCGTCACTCTTATTTTTAAAAGTCCTATCATTGTTTGTCCAAACGTTTCTGGATATGTACCTAAAAGTTAACTACATAATACATTATTAATTATGTAATCTGTTAGTGACAAGTTTATATTTATTTCTTGAGCCACTTAACCACACACAAACTATTTTGACCACTTAAGCTTTTAACCATTTTTACAGTCCTGAATGCGTAATATGCAAACGTTTAAATGAAAGTCTAATGTGTCAACGATAGAAATTATTTGACTATATTCTTTCATTACTAAGCGAATGTCTAGCAAGTTCACTCTCAGGTCAAATATCACAATATTATTCATAAGTTTCATAACCTGTTAGTAACACGCCATGTCGATGCCTCGGTTACTCGTCAGTACCTACTGTGTGAGTTAGTTGCCTTAAGTGGATACGTAATACATTCCTTTGGCTTCTTCCTTTGAGTTATTATGACCCCCACCATCTACCTTGATTTCATTTTCATACAACACTTGTCATTTTATTTACACCTGACTTTAAGAGGCCGTCAATATCAAAAAGTAGAAAATCGTAAAATTGGTAGTTTTCTACGCCCGGTTTTAGTTTCAGTATATACTTATTGATAAGAAAAGCACTTGTTTTAAACAGCGCGTATTCTTATCTACAAAACTTTTTTAACAAAAAATAAAACCGCCTTCAAAAATAAGCGCGTTACAAAACACGGAGAAACTAAAAAGCAAAAAATAATAAACCTTTGAATTCAGATTTCTTATCGTATTGCAATAATCTAAACATCCAAATTATAAACAAATCAATTATTTTTGCAGTCGGTACCAGACTTGTTCGTCGCCTTGCTATTGCCTGTTTGCCCCACCCAACCACACGCAAGCTGGCACCGACTCCAAAAATAATTGATTTGTTTATAATTTGGATGTTTAGATTATTGCAATACGATAAGAAATCTGAATTCAAAGGTTTATTATTTTTTGCTTTTTAGTTTCTCCGTGTTTTGTAACGCGCTTATTTTTGAAGGCGGTTTTATTTTTTGTTAAAAAAGTTTATTTATTTGTTGATTTTTAGTGGTTCCTATTGATATTATATTATTATGTATCAGTCCGAATACATGTACACTAGTGAAAGAATTATCCTTTAACTCCTAACCATTGAGGAGTTGACCTTCCATCATCAGCTCAGCCACATAAAATTATTACCATCAGGCGTAAATACTGGTTTACCTTTGAAAAATACACTAAAAACATTACATGTGCCTATAACATTTGAAGAGTTCCCTCGATTTCTCCAGGATCCCATCATCAGACCCTGACTTGGTGCCAATGGGACCATCTCGGGGTTATACCCGTTCGATCAAAAAAAAAATTTTGAAAATCGGTCCACAATTCTCGGAGATATCGAGGAACATACATACAAAAAAAAAAAAAAAAAAAAAAAAAAAAAAAAACATTCAGTCGAATTGAGAACCTCCTCCTTTTTTGAAGTCGGTTAAAAAATAAAAAAAAAAAAAAAAAAACATTCAGTCGAATTGAGAACCTCCTCCTTTTTTGAAGTCGGTTAAAAATCAGTAGTTAACATCAAGGAAAAGTTACTCCCTGAATTAATTATGAATTTTTTTCTACTCCAGCACTTAAATCTGTCAATTAGATTATTGTCAGCGGTATCCAAATTGAGTTCATTTGAGTAACGATAAGAAAGTCTATTTGTCTATAGGTTCATATGATTACTGCTAGCAGTAATCATATGATTATAGGAGTTCTGTTAATTTTTTTTTAAAAGGACAACTTCCATTTATCAGGTATGTTTTCATTTGCAATAATAAGTAACTTTTAATAAATAATATAATATTTAGGCTCATAATTTAAATCAAGATGAAAAAGTAAATTGAAATGCGTTTTACATATTACATATTCTAAAACAAAGGTAAAAATCATAAGTTTATCAAATAATTTTACATTCGACATTTAAATATTCTTGAACGCAACCACATTTTTCGTAATTAAAAACCGGCTTATTTTCTATTTCTCTTGTCTATGGCATGTTTGACATTTGTAAACTTTAGACGAAAGTATTTGAACTATTTAAAGTGTTTTGTAGTTTATTTTAATTCGACGTTATTGTGCAAAAACTTAAGTAATTAACAATGTACTTCCAAAGAAATCAAGGCTATGACGCTCAAAGTGACTGACAATTTGTTACCTGAAAAGTCGGATAAAGCGTACCAAAAATGTTATGATTGTTTTGACATGGAAATTGCAAAAAAATGTTTAAACGATCTCTGAAACCGCGTTGTTGGCATATTTTGAAGATTTGTGCAACAAGTTCTCGCCATCAACATTGTGGACTGAATACTCAATGCTGAGATCCACAAAAATATTCCCATTCATTATATAAGATAGGTTAGTAACCCATTTTATTATTCTCGAATAGGTATTTATTTGGCTGTCGTAGAAAAAGTATAGTATACAATCGTAACATTATGAAGGCTATAAAAGTCTCGTACCTTGCTTAGGCCACTCGGCAAAGCCTCGTGACCTAACCGCGGTACTCAACTTTTATAGCCTTCATATCGTTACCGTTATATAATATACTATTTCCTGACGCTAGTTTAAGAAAACCCGCAAATAGTGCTCACGTTTGAGTGAGCTGAGCTCAATTTTGTATACTTTAGGCTGCTAAAATTGATGTTGTCGCATTACTTATATCCTAAACTAAAAATTCAGTAGTTTACATGTGTGTTATCATGCTACTAAAATACAGTAAATGGAAGTTAAACGACATCAATATTTGTCTAAAAATACTTGGAATCAAATGGCAATTACTTCGAAAACCTTTTAGGCAAACAAAAGGCTTTCTTGATAATTATAAACTTTAAGTATGTGTATGCAAAATAGTGTGTAATACAAATCAGGAAACACTTCCAATTTTAGATACATACTTACTAAAAGTTGTAACTAAAATGCGGTCGGCCCCTGTCGGCATCTTCATAAATTTGAATATGTACGACCGTGTTTTAGTTTTAAAATAATGTTATTTTACCTTTTCATATTTTTCCTTACAAAGAGAACGAATAAATCAATGTTGATTATAAACTTTCGTAAATTTTCCATACAAACGTCAAAACTGCGAACAGATTCTATTGAGTCAGACGCCCGATCGGGCTCGTTCGGAGCAGACGTGTCGCCAAATTTGCTCCAATGACATTTGTTTTTGACACTGGAAATCATATACGGATACAAAAAGATTGCCAGTGCTATGAATGTATTCAAAAGTAATAAGGTAAATAAATATCGTCACGTCTAAAAGAGTCTCAGTTTAAAATCGTTTTTATTAGTGTTGTTTACTACTTATTATTGTTGAGAAATAAAAAAATATATGTAACTTTAATACAATGATAAGAAATATAGGTATTTTTTGTCTTCTAAACTTTATTAAAATGAAAGAGTTTTAAAATTAATTTTAACTCGTTGGACTTTATTTTCATTATACTGGTCACATTGGTTAGTGTGTCAGTGTGTGTAACATTCTCTTTTGCGAAGAGACATTCAGTGTGGCGTATGAAAAAACTAACAGAACTAATCATTATAATTATATTCTATAAACGATTATTTACGTAAATGGCGAAATTATTAATTGTAATACTAATTATCTTATCACAAAATTGTTCTGTATGACTTAACTTCTTACGTTCATTCAATATAATTTTTAAATGGTGTTTGCACACGGGGCACGTAACCTTAGATTCAGACAACTTTAACTAAATTTTGAAAATTATTATTTTAATGAAGAATTCTATATATGGCAACAATTTTACATGTAAACTGACTGTCAACCTCTGTTCATACATAACCTCAACCTTTGTCTCAGTGCATTTATAACGGATGTTATAATGGCTAAACCGATCAGGAACAGTGAATTATTTTAATTCATTCGGAAAAGGGTTTAACCATTTATAATTAGAATAAACGAAGCACTGTTTTTTACACCAGAGTTGTTTTGATTTTATATGGTGTTTGCACACATTTATTTTGAAAAATAATCGGAGTCAATTGGTGTGAGATAGTAACACTAAATTGACACTGTCCGCAATCTAAACACACGGCAGCGTGTCAAGCCAAGTTCAAGTAACCGAACTGGCAGACAACATCGTGTATAATATTACACGAACTATTTGGAGCCTCTATGGGCGTCCTCACAACAAAAACTATTTCACATAAATGTCTTAAATTTGGCTCTTATATTGATATTTGTGACATACATATGTGTCTGTCGTGATTGTTTCACCGGATGGTCTGATCGGAAGATTAGACCATTTCGTTGGATCTCCTTCTTGTTTATGTCTTATTATTTGTAACGTTTATTTTGTGTGTGTTAACGAATAAATTAATTATATTCTATTATAAAAGTTATAAGAAATGATATTTTATGTCATCAATTGTCATAAAACATTTTGAGGACTGCCATTGAACTTGGCACCCGTTTAGATCTCACTGCTTTTGTCGTTGACGCCAACAACCAAGGCATATAATTATAATATTGAACTTGGCTCATATTTCCCTTTTTTGGTTTTGATGGGATTTTAACGTTACAACTGATCTTCAGTGAAACTATAGACCTGTCTTAAGTTCCTCTCACTTAGGTCACTGACCTTTTCCAGTAAATTGCGGTAGTGTGCGAAAAGTATGTTGGTGAGTGTGACGTGCGTTAGTGTGTGTAAATGGGGTAATTTGACAGATACTGAATTTTTACCCATCGTGACGGGCTCTTAACAAAATCAAAATTACTTAGGTACATTTCAGCTTGCACAGTATGAGTACAGCATAAGAAATGAATGTATGTAGGTACTTAAACTTAAGTCAAGATGGGATTTTTTTTCCTTTTACACATAATCCACCAATAATTTTGACATAATCCAACATTAGCAAGCATACTTAGTTACATGTATCACGATCCAGGAAAGGTGTATAATATTTGAAAAACCACATAACATTTTATTAATCCTTTATTAAAATTATTAGTTTCTTCCTTCTTTCTCCCTTCAAAGTATATTAACTCAAGGTTTCGTTGTAACGTTTGCGAATTTGTAGTAGGTACCTATAGTCATATTTGTTATGGAGAATTTTTGGCCAAAAGCTGCACTTTTGGATGGAAGCAAGCCGCTTTGCATGGTGATAATAGACATCATAGTAAACGATTTTTTCCGAGATATCGAAATTTCATCCCTTAGGAAGCCGAGCGTAGCGAGGTGTTTTATGAAAATGAAAATAATTCTATCTTTTTATTGTATCGTCCGATTTTGACAAAACGTATCTCAAATGAAAGGTATTGATTTGTGTAATTTAAAAAAAATACAAAGAAAAAAAATTTGAAAGAAAAGTAAGAAAAAAATAAAAAAAGTAAATTTACGTCTCGCAATGAATAACTTCAAAGAATGACAGACAAAATGTACAATGTCGATATACAAGTTTTTTTTAATCGAAGACAGATCAATTTTTAGTTGAAAACTGAAGACCGCATCGAAATCAGATTAGCATTTTTTAAGATACAAGTTGCCAAAGTTGGGAAAGATCGCTTTATATGGCCACTTTGAAATTCCTTTGCCAGAAAGTCAGAAATAATATGTTTTTCTGACACAGAAAAATACATAGTAACAGTACACATCAAAATAAAATTAAAAATTCCGAGGATATTATAATTTCATCCCTTAGAACGACGAGCGTAGCGAGGTCGGTTACGAAAACCGAAAAAAAAATCTCATTTTTTTTTACCTCGTCCGATTTTGACAAAACATGTTTCATTTGAAAGGTATTGCTTTATGTAACTTAAAAAAAAATATTGAAAAAAATTGGAAAAAAAATGTAAGATTTTTTTAAAAAAAACCTTAATTTTCGTATCACACTGAATAACCGCAAAAAACGGTAGACACGGTGTATAATTTCGATATATGATTTTTTTAAATTAAAGACAAATAAATGCATGATTATAAACTAAAAACCGAATCGAAATCGAATCAGTAGTTTTTAAGATGCAAGTTGTCAAAGTTGGCTTAGTTTGTTTATATGGTCGCTTATAAATTCCTTAGCCAGAAAGTCAGAAACATTATATTTTTCTTACAGTTAAAAGTATGCAAAGGTCCTCGTAAAAAAATGTTTATTATGATGTCTATTACCTATTAGCGCGCTTAGACCAATGTCGTGGCTGAGCCGTAACAAACAGTTAAAGGGCTGTAGCGTAGTGAAGAACCACTTGGATCCCCATGTACCATTTGATGAGGTATGGTACGAAATAGGCGATGCCACGAGCAGGCGGCGGAATAGGCACAACAGCGTACACGAAGGTGTAGGCGAAGCGGCCGATGGTGTACACGCGGAACAGTAGCGTAGCCCAAGCGGCCACGGCCACTGTACGTGACTACCAGGTCACGTACAGTGCCCCCAACAGCCAGAACGCTGGAATGTTCTCCAAGTCATTCAAATGCGCCCGCCGTACGCGCTCAACCTCTGGATCGCTCAGGTTCACCTTCCCTTTCATCGCAGCTGCATCCTCAGGGTTCGCGAACACTTTCCTGGACATCCTCTTCATAGCCGTCAGTGAAGCGACCGCTAACAACTTTAACGCCAATAAGGCGGAATACACGATGTACGACTGTACTACGGGATCTTGCAAGGAAAACGCCATTTTGGTTTCTGGAATTGTACACAACAATACTGAAAGCCGTTCGGAGTCACGGGCTGCGCTATACTAGCGTGTTATCTGAAGGTATATGGTATATGGCCCGCACTGACAGTTTCGGTGCTATAATACGCAAAAGAACTACCTCCCTGATGCGTCGCGTGCGAGACAGCTCCAACAGCCTTGTGCGCCTAGTGTTGGAATCGCCTGCTTGTGCTATCTGGATACACTGGGATAGTGTACATATGGAATCCAGAGGCCAAGTGTATAATTTATCATAGTTTTAGTTGTTTAGATGTAATAAATAATATGTAAATGTAACTAACATAGGTTTAAGGGAATGTACACTAACACTATGGATTTTTTTCCGAAATAAAATTATTGAATTGAATTGAATTGAATATAAGGTCAACAAGCCGACAGACTTGTGTATTGAAACTGCTCTGTCATCCTTAGTTTTGGAAGTCCTATCGTTGTTTGTCCAATCATTTAAGTAAGTAAGTAAGTAAGTAAGTAAGTAAGTAAGTTGTGCATATCAGTTTACAGATGTTACAGTATTAATAAACAATTATAGCTTGTGTCACAATCAACCGTTTTACGGTATACAATATACATCACTAGCTTTTACCCGCGGCTTCGCCCGCGTAATAAAAGTATTCTTATTGAAACGTTTACAAAAAATAAGATTTTCATTTGGATCCGTAGGTTTCTTTGTAGGTACCTGTCAGCGATTATTTCGATTAAGGTAAAGCGGGGCAATTCTCTACTGGGGGCCATTGTTACTGATCTATTTGCTGTACGGTCAGCCAAGAAAGTGGTTTACCACTTTTCGACTCTATTGATCGAAAAGTGGTAAACCACTTTTTTGGCTGACTGTACCTTATACATATTACTATTGTTTTAAAAGAAATTTTTGCAATGATTGTAGAATTGTTACACAGCGACCACAGCGTAGGTAGTAGGTACGATTATGTATGTATTTTACCTATATAAATATTTATACTGGGAAAATTTATACAACCCACATAGCCAGTATCTCGACGCTATGGTCGGTAGGGTAAAAAGTACTTCCTTGCATTATCGCTTACAATTTTTTTCCATTTTGCTTATACTTATTGAAAACGTAAACATATAAAAGGCAAGCAAACAACGATCTTCTTACAGCACATTGAATGTAATAGTTATTACGGATGCAGGATACTCGCCGATGCCTACTTACTAATCCCTTTCCACTGAGCCACCTGCATTTTACACTGCCTAGATATCGATTGCCGACCGATTATTCCGACCCCAATCCCTATTCTTATCCCCGTCCCTATCTCTATCCTTGTCCCCGTCCTCGTCCCATCCCTGTCCCCGTCCCCGTCCCCGTCCCTCCCCTATCCCCGTCCCAGTCCCCTATCCCTATCCCTATCCCTATCCCTATCCCTATCCCTATCCCTATCCCTATCCCTATCCCTATCCCTATCCCTATCCCTATCCCTATCCCTATCCCTATCCCTATCCCTATCCCTATCCCTATCCCTATCCCTATCCCTATCCCTATCCCTATCCCTATCCCTATCCCTATCCCTATCCCTATCCCTATCCCTATCCCTATCCCTATCCCTATCCCTATCCCTATCCCTATCCCTATCCCTATCCCTATCCCTATCCCTATCCCTATCCCTATCCTATCCCTATCCCTATCCCTATCCCTATCCCTATCCCTATCCCTATCCCTATCCCTATCCCTATCCCTATCCCTATCCCTATCCCTATCCCTATCCCTATCCCTATCCCTATCCCTATCCTATCCCTATCCCTATCCCTATCCCTATCCCTATCCCTATCCCTATCCCTATCCCTATCCCTATCCCTATCCCTATCCCTATCCCTATCCCTATCCCTATCCCTATCCCTATCCCTATCCCTATCCCTATCCCTATCCCTATCCCTATCCCTATCCCTATCCCTATCCCTATCCCTATCCCTATCCCTATCCCTATCCCTATCCCTATCCCTATCCCTATCCCTATCCCTATCCCTATCCCTATCCCTATCCCTATCCCTATCCCTATCCCTATCCCTATCCCTATCCCTATCCCTATCCCTATCCCTATCCCTATCCCTATCCCTATCCCTATCCCTATCCCTATCCCTATCCCTATCCCTATCCCTATCCCTATCCCTATCCCTATCCCTATCCCTTCCCTATCCCAATCCCAATCCCTATCCCTATCCCTATCCCTTCCCTATCCCTATCCCTATCCCTATCCCTTCCCTATGTCCCTTCCCTATGTCCCTTCCCTATGTCCCTGTCCCTGTCCCTGTCCCTGCCCCTGTCAAATTATCATGCTAGGAGGTGAACTTTGAAAAATCCTTTCTTAGTGCTCCTCTAAGGAACTTTCGTGTTAATTTGAAATCTCTTGAACCAGAAGTAAAGATAAAAACTAAACCTATACTTATGGCTATTTTGGATATTTTAACCCCATTGTACAACAACAGGGGAGAAAATTTATTTTCCACTTCATTAGATTTTAAAATCGTTGTATTTATCGTGATCAGCGACCCGATAAAGTATAAAAACGATACCCATATTGTGTTTTTCACTTTACCCCCTTTGCACCCCTTTAATAGGGGTCAAATTTTCAAAAAACCTGAAACATGTATTTAGTCATATGTCTTTAGGAATCCTCCTGTGAAGTTTCGAATAAAATAGTCAAACTAATCTTGTTTCCCCATACAAACTTTGAACCCCCATTTCACCGTTTTAAGAGGAGAATTTCGAAAAATCCTTTAGTGCTCCTCTACACTATATAAGGAACATATGTGCCAAATTTGAAATCTCTAAGACCAGCGGTTTCGGCTGTGCGTTGATATGTCAGTCAGTCAGTTTCTTCTTTTATATATTTTTTTGATATTTAAACCCCATTGCATCACAACAGGGGAGAAGGTATTTCACTTCCGCCTCGTTAGATTTTAAAAACGTTGTATTTATCGTGATTAGCGACCCAATAAACCGTAAAAACGATACCCATATTAGTTTTATGACTTTATCACCCCCTTTTCAAACTTTTAGGGGTTAAATTTTCAAAAAAATCTGAAACACGTCTTTAGTCATATGTTTTTAGGATCCCTCCTGTGAAGTTTCGAATAAAACAGTGAATCTAACATTGTTCCATCATACAAACTTTGAACCCCCATTTGACCCCCTTAGGAGGCGAATTTTGAAAAATCCTTTCTTAGTGCTTCTCTACACTATATGAGGAACCTACGTGCCAAATTTGACATCTCTAGGACCAGCGGTTTCGGCTGTACGTTGATATGTCAGTCAGTCAGTCAATATCTTCTTTTATATATTTTTTTGATATTTAAACCCCATTGCACCACAGCAGGGGAGAAGGTATTTCACTTCCGCCTCGTTAGATTTTAAAAACGTTGTATTTATCGTGATCAGCGACCCGATAAACCATAAAAACGATACCCATATTGATTTTTTTACTTTATCACCCCCTTTTCACCCTTTTAGGGGTTAAATTTTCAAAAAACCTGAAACACGTATTCAGTCATATGTCTTAAGGAATCTTCCTGTGAAGTTTCGAATAAAATAGTCAAACTAATCTAGTTTCCCCATACAAACTTTGAACCCCCATTTGACCCCCTTAGGAGGTGAATTTTGGAAAATCCTTTCTTAGTGCTCCTCTACACTATATAAGGAACCTACGTGCCAAATTTGAAATCTCTAGGACCAGCGGTTTCGGCTGTGCGTTGATATGTCAGTCAGTCAGTCAGTCAGTCAGTCAGTCAGTCAGTCAGTCAGTCAGTCAGTCAGTCAGTCAGCTTCTTCTTTTATATATTTAGATTATTCCTATAACTAAATAAAATTTAGGTATCTATAATAAAAACAGTCAGGTACATTATTATCTAGGAGCTACATTATTATTCAATATCTCATTTCATTATAAATCTATATTACATCAGCTCATTTACATAATAATTAATGTCGAAAATAGTCAGAGTAAGTATACATCCGTGTTAATCAATAAAAATTGTGTTTCATGAAAAAAGTCCTCGAGGTTATAAAAACATTCGGTTACTAGATAGCTTTTTAGCTTAGAAAAAAATTGATGGTTCGGCAACTCAGTCCACGACATAGGAAGTGCATTGAAAATACATGCCATGTGGTAGCAATTTCTGCGTTGGTACCTACATAATTACCCTTTGAAGTAGTAGAATATCCTTTGACTTTTTGTGACCTATCTTGACATCCTTTGCATACAACAAAGTGTCATTTATTTGCACGTGACTATGGCATACTAAAAATTATGTAAACAAAGATATTTTTTTTAATATCATCCTTACCACAGTATAAGGAATATTCAGTAGTTAATCTCCGGCAGGTAGGTGCGGGCGGTCTCTACTGCGCAAGGTCACGCAGGGTTGAACAAAATTACTATAAAGTTAATCAATCAACTTCGTAAAAAGTAAGTTGTTGTTATCTAATAGGTACTATTAGGTAACTGTAAGTATTAGTATAACAATACCACACCAGTCAATATTGAATACACAAAAAAATATTATTCATATATTAGTCTCATAAGCGCAATACTAGATTGTGTAACGATCCCGAGCAAAATGAGATATTCACGGGGACGGCTTTTCACATCACGTATGTGGTAATTTATATGTTATACTTAGATATTATTTAAAACAAAAACGCACTTTCTACTACGTACCATTCAAGTAGATACGTGTTTTTTCTTAAATACTGACGAAATAGTATTTACATTAAATGTCTGAATAGATGGTTCCACAATATTTAAGTAGGTACCAAACTTTCGAGATAAGATAGATCGCATCATCTACCTAAATAAAAAACAAGTATTTGGTTGCAAAGTAATTAATGTCGTTACAGGTAAATCCTTATTGATTTTAATGCATCACTATATCTCACTTTTACCTAACGCTGCAAAAATATAAGTATAAAAACCACTTACTTTTCTGGAAGTCTAGGAATTGTGAAGAATGTTATATCCGGATTTTAGAACTGTTCTCCATACATCCATAAACACTACAGTAACGAAATGACCTCGGCACTGACGTCATTTTCACACACACATCAAAACAGCGCGCAAACGCGGCCCCGACTGTCCAGCCCAATAATTACCAGTTTCGCATGTTTTCGCTGCATGCGAGGGGAGGGAGGGGGACACACCGCGCGGCGTGAAGTTTGTAAGAAGAGTTATTACTGGTTTATACTGTGACAAAAGGGCACAATTTGAGTCACCTCCATTAACTTAAGGAATTTCTCGGAGCTCGTGGAATTTACCTATTGCCAGGGTTGTAAAACTGACGGCAATAAAAGAACTTTATTCCTCGATCTTTTGGCTGTAAAAGTGTATGAGCAACTTGACTATGTACCTTTTACGCGCATTTGTGTGACGCTCGCAGAAAGGAAACTCGTGTCCCTGCAATCCGAGCATGTTGTGACAAATTTAAATTGGCATGCTCTTATTCTAGCAGTTATTTCGGGGAGCGACGAGCAGGCTGCTTGGATTATAATGCTGCAATTAGTCAGTTAGGCATTTTTGCGCAAATTAACAATTGTCTCCATTTTTCGTTAAAACGAGATAACTAGTACCTACTATTGACAACCGTTTATAGTCTGAAATCCGTACTAAGCTCGATCTCCACCATCGTGTTAACCAGATGAAAATAATATTTTATTAAATAAAATAAGTTTCTGAACATGACGCAACCTCAAGAAAAAAGATCAAGATTATTTAAAAAAAAAATGAAAAAAAAAATTCTTAATTTCACTGACGTGTTTACCAAATGAAACAAACTTTTCAGTAGAAAGTATACCCTATACACAATATACATACAGCACCTCAATTGCTTGACCTTAGTATCTATCCTTTACTATTAGGACGGCGCCGCAAGCGAAATCGCTGTGTGCTCGTCAGTGTGATATAGCGCCTTGCCTGCCGCTCCAATATGTACCTATGGAAAAAAGTGATATTAAAACAAACCATACGAAATATTTTATTGTTGTCTAAGCTAGGCCGATTGTGACGTTGGCTACCCAGTCGGCTCCTATACGAAACATACTTAGTTAGTTAAGTTTCAGGGTGCTTTCTAAAATTTTTTTTGTTTTAGTTTGAATAGGTACCTAGAAGTTTGACCACGATCACAACTGATGGTAAGTGATGATGAGGTCTAAGGTGGAGCACGCTTACCTGATATACCTATTTACTCTTGCTTTAAAGAGACCTGGATTGTAGTCATGCGGAAACACAGACTCGGGCAGGGCATTCCAGTATTGTGGGTAATTCATGTATTTTTAGTGTGTTTAGTTTCCCTAGTTATTTGTTCCTGTCTACTGTAGGTAGATGACGTTGTCATGGCGCTACGCAAATAATACCTAATCAATATTCAATACTATACTATACCCCTAGTTATTGTTCAGGTAGAATATAAAGCAAACTTCTATCCGTCAATAATTCAGTTAGGAATTAACAGACAAGAGATATCTTCCTGGAACAAGTTTCAAGTATCGTATTAAGAAGTTTGGTTGCTCGGGCAATTCTCTGCCATAGTTTGACAAAGACTGATACCTATTTCAAACATTTGATTCGTTTGCTGTGCTGCATATACGATTAGATACCTGTATTCGAATTACAGACACGAGAAACAAGAAAATCTCTCAAGGGAATAAAGGGAACGAGGGGAAGTGAAGTGGTAAATGAGATAAATTCGGATCAATGTGGATTTCTCGGTAAGTATATGAAATATACTTATATATTATGTATGAACTTATCACTTTATTTTTGGATTCTCGTGTAGGTAAATATTTTGTTTTAATTTATTTAAACTTTATTGCACATTTTAAAATTACAATGCCTCCTCCTTGATACAATGCCTCAAGGGCCTATTTTAGACATTAGCTAGCTTTTAAGTTTAGTCTTAGTTTCTTATATAATTATGTAAATATGTTCATGTAAATAAAGAGATTTAACTTAAATTAAAGGAAAAATGGAAAAATTCACACCTCCGGCAAGACTCGAACATGCGACCTCTGGCTTTGCCGGCACAAATAAACAAAAATGTACAAATAACAAACTTAATGCCTAATGACATTCTCTACCAGTTAACCATGGGCCAAACAGAGACCGGTAATGGTGCATAGAGAATGAAAAATGACAATGAGACATTTAAAGTAATTTAAATTTAGAAATTTAAGAAATAATTGTATACATTGACATAAGTAATTAAATTTACAAAATGTTTGCGATCTAGATTTTTGCAATCATAGTATATTGATACCTACGACCTATATTGTGTTTTATTTTCTTTTTTGTTACCTGACCAACCCTCACTAAAATCCTACGACACTGAAACAACTATTGAATAAGTTTACCTTACTGCGTTTATGGGTCGCCTAAGTCGCCTTAGTAAGATAGGAAATTGATACGGCGTACAATTTTCATGTGCCATTCCCATCGAGCCCTGAGGAAGGGTCGAAGGATGGGCGTCGATCCCGCGCATTGATTTTATGGTTCCACTAAATCTGCCTCTCAATCTGCCAAACTGGGGTATTCTGTCTTAGGGTGTCGAGTTGACCCCATTGCCGCTGTAGGGTAATTTGTTTCCTACCACTTTGATCATTACGAAATATTAAGAAATTTTCATTCAATAAACATTAATTGGAACTTGGTTGAACGGAACGAACGGAGACTTGATATGAGTGGTGTGGTGTGAACGATTCACGCTATAGGTACTAGACGTCACACATGCGGTAGTCTGTAAGTAAAAGTTTTTATGATGAAATGGTTTCGAAGGAATTTTGACGTCAACACCAAACACAGACACAGTTATATTCAAAGGTTTAGGTTTTTAAAGGGTTTGAGGTTACATTCAAAGGATACCCTAGAGTGCTACCGTTTTAGGATTAATGCTGCAGCGTTGTTGCAGTAATATTATCTTCGTTAGATTCGTTTCGATTTAATTTCGTATCATGATTAAGGTTAAAATAATTGGTATTTTGAAGCAGGAACAATAAAATAACGTCTAAGTTTTGTGACAAGAAGCTACCGTGCAGATCAATACGAAATTCCAATGCACTTATATCAAAGGAGCTTTTAAAAATTTTCACGAAAGGCGTCCAAGGTCAACTATTTATGAATTGTAAAATTATTGATCGCTTTATTTAAATATGTCAAAAGATGTAAATGTTATAGGGTGTTATATATTTTTTAAATGCTAATACAGGTATACGACGAGGCAGCGAATATTAAATAGACCCTCCAGAAAATTATATTTCTGCATGAATGTGCGGGAGTCAGTCGGAAAATTTCTCGCAAGCACGAGTATGCTCGAAGAAGAACTTTTCTGAAGACGTTTCGCTCGTTCGGAATGTGTCCATTCAATTAAAAAAGATTCTCAATGTGTAGGTTTTTTTTAATTTGAGGCGGCAATAAGATTTATTTAATCGTATGGCAATTTACTTATATACAATACAGCGAATTCATAATCATCTAAAATGTATGTTAGGCTACTAGACTCATTAAAAGCAGTGTAGCAGCCAAGGATTATTAGTCTTTAGCACCTAAACTTTAACAGCTAAATACAAAAATAAAAATTAAATCCATTTGAGTAATACGCATGTCTGTATATACATATATATGTGTGTATATATAGGGTGAAATCGGGGTCATAGAACAAAATGTTGAAAAACTTGTTAAGATGGATCTGAATAAGGTTTCCCAAAAAAACGCCCGAATATTTTCCCTCTTTTTTAGACTACTTCGTGTTCAAGTTTGTTAATGTGTATACATTTCTCTAAACCGATCCCATGTAAAGGTGTTTACATATTAATGAAACTTTACTGTAAATCATGAACACTCCTGCACCGGTCGGTATGAAAACTGTTAATTTTTTTTTCGCGATTTTCATATTTGTTCCATGGGAAACCTTGTTCAGAAACACCATCTTAAACGTTTTTCACAGTTTGGATCATGACCCCGATTTCACCCAGTATATGTATTTTTGGGTATTTTGACCCTAGGTTGAAGATGAAGATAGGTTGAATCATCAAGAAACTCGTGAATTTTAGATTACACAATATAAACTCGGTTTACGTAGTACTTATCGTAATTTCAATACTTCATCATGATTTGCATGATTTGAGTAACTTACAGCACCAAATTATGAGTGATTGTACTCAATTAAATATTGTAAATCGTCATGATTTATAGATACATTTAAGCCCTACTAATATTATAAATGGGAAAGTGTATGTATGTAAACACTTTATTGTACATAAGTCAAGTTAGGACATAGAAATACAGTATAGTTATGGTGTCCAGAGGCGAACTTATCCCTATAAGGGATCTCTTCCAGTCAACCTTTGAGCGAAAGTGTGTCTATTTGTTGGTCCGTCTTTCAAGGCAAAACGATAAACAATACCATAACTGTGGTATTGTGGTTAGTATTATATGATAGGCATTCTGTACCAGTATACTGGTACTACTAGTCTGTACTGGTAAATACAGAATGTTTTTCGGTATTAAGTCCGCAAGTTGTAAATTTTTGTGTATATTTTGTGCAACAATGTTTAAATAAATAAATAGCAGGCCTTTGAATTAATTTCATACCATTGAAACGTGGGTCTTCATTGCAGAAAACAAATTCCCTCATCTTCACTAATATTTTAAATGAAATTAATGATTCGAACCCTTCTAGCCTTTAATGCTAACTTTGATAAATTACCAAATTCCAAATGAATATGAATAAAGTTCGTGAAAATACTACCCAAACTAATCTTGTTAAAAGAATTCCAATATTTTTTTCGCAAACTAATGAGGTCTTATTATATAAACGATTTAATTTACTGAGTATTAATTTTCCCATTAGATAATACTTTTTCGTCGAATAAATCGATGTAATTTTTTCAACATACGCGCAAACGATACTTTGACCTGAATATTTTTTGCAATTTTTCCTTCCATTGTCTATTCAATTTTATTAAAATTATACATTTTTTGATACAGGCCCATAACACAAAAAAAATTAACTGACACATCCTGTCCATATCAAAATTTGAATCAGGCAAAAAATCTCCATAATATAATGTATCTAATCGTTTGTCAGATTTTGTTTTCATTGAGGGTGCGGCCGTGGCGTCGAGTTGTGCACGTCGCAAATTATTATTAATCCCCTGCTTGTAAACAACAAACATTGCCGACAAGACATTCATTAACGAGCTCTCATTTTATTTACTGAATGAAACATTTGGGTGTTCTTCGTTAATATCTAATGCATATTCTGTTAAGACGCATTGTACATTTTGGTGGCAGGTTGGTATAGGTATATTAATTATCAACGCATTCACAAAACTCTGGAATCGTTTCTTATGCCATCGACTTCATTTCTGTAGGTTAATATAAATCGATAACTTGTTTAAAATCTCTGTTAATAGAAATTGTTAACAATGTAAACAAATTTTTTTTTAAATAACAATATTCTAGCATAATTTTATTATTTTAAAGGTTGAGGATCATAATGTGACATGAATTGATTAAATAACACATGGATTTGGCCAGTATCTGTCTAGAAGGTTTGTTTAAACATTGTTCACAAATTATTAAGCAGAGAAAATTGTGCGTATCATGAAGTAAGGAATGTTTATGAACAATCAATGCATCGCTTTATAGGAATATTTACATATAAAAGTAAAATCAAAGGAGGTATGAAAAAATGTCTACGTCTAAAATGATGTAGGTAAAAATATCCTAAAGCTACGTGTCTTTTATTAGGTATAAAACTGGGGCGCCCGGGAAGAATACCAATGAGTTCAATCACATAACTTGAGAATAAAAAGGTAGCCCTGTCAAAGTTTGTCGCCTTTCGAGCCGTACACGGGCCGATGTAGGCTCGGTGAATCTTCGTGCCGAAGATTCTCGCCTGTTACTGAAATAACTCCACTATAAATAGCTACACAATTTTATCGGCCTGCTTGTACGATAATTATAGTCTGAAAAGAATAGATATAATTCATTATCAATTAAAGATCAATCAATTTAAGCAGGCAGATATTGTAGCCACCGTTGTACCGATTAAAGTGTTATTCAATTATTTCTTACAGCTTTTTCTGTAAGGTGTTAGTCATAACGATTTAGGTCACTCTTGTTACCAACACTGCCTATTTTTAAGATCTTTCTCCGCCAGCAACATACCATTAATGTATATGCATCATATGCATGATGAATAAAATATCGTGACCCATTTTTACCAGCTTAACTACTTATAAAAATGTATAATGCAGTCCGCTGAGCAAACACAGAATATTATTATAATAGCCTGCAACTTCACCCCCGTAGCGGTGGAGTAAAACCCACACATTTTAATTCAATATTCATGATTTCTTTTAGGTGGTTTCTTTTCATTAGCAGCCTCCACGGGCAGTTCCTAACAAGTTGAATATTTCACCAGGCAGCGCATCGGGGAACTTTTTACAGAGAAGTCTCGAACTACTTCTACGGGTAGAAAATAGTTAAGTATTCTTTGCGTTGTTCTTCCTTAATAGTAGTAGGCGTGACTCCGTCTGTTGGTTTGTTACCTAGATAAATATATGTTCCGAATTGGGGAACGCAATTAAAAGTTTTATTAACGAGATACTTTTATTCTACATAGTCTCGTTGAATAATGTTTGAAATAAATAGCTGATGACACGAGACGTAGAACATATTTTGTTAAGATTGTTCTTTCGTTCATTAATCTTAGCTGAGAGTCTAAGACTGTTTTCACGAAGTTGCTTATCTTAAATCCGATATGAAAGTGCCAATTCATGACACGACAAAGTTAATCGTCAGCTAACTGTATTTACTAAAGTTTAGCGAAATAAGAAAGCAGTTATCAGGGAACCCACTTATTGAAGATTCAATAAAAATATCTGGAGCATAGCTTTATTATCTCGTCTGAAACTAACGACTTAACTCACTCATCGTTGGGTAGTGAAAATACAATAACGGCTTATGGATTTTATTGCTACAAACTCGTGGAGGATTAATCGTGAATTCGACTGTATGTATCTGTATGTTTTATTTATTTTCTTCACGTGCAATATAACCTAAGCACAAAATTAAAATTTTGAAAAAAAAACCCTGTAGACCGATTTTCATGTAACATAGCTAAGAACACTCCCGACTAACTCAGCTTTCAAACAAAGAAGACTAAATCTAAATCGGTTCATCCGTTCGGGAGCTATGATGCCACAGACAGACACACACACAGACAGACAGACAGACAAACAGACACGTCAAACTTATAACACCCCGTCGTTTTTGCGGTTAAAAACAGGACAAGTAGCCGATTTAGGAATACTATGATACAAACTATAGTAGATATTACAGGTATTGTTATTTAATAATAATAATAATCTTTATTGCGACCATGGTATTTGACACAGTTGTTATAATAAAAATGTACAGCAGCTCATGGACCCTGATAAGGATATAGCAATTTATCAATTAAGCTATTTAGATAAGTGTACAATGTATAAGTGGTGTTTTGTCTTTACCAAAAATTGACTGACTTAGAAATTTTCTACGGATAATTTTGTTTTTGTGTGAGTTGTGGGTTTCAGGTTGGTAGGATGTACCTATGACGTCACCCCGTGAATAATTCCAAGTGACCAAATCAACACCTTACAAAACATTACGAGTGTAAGGGGAATGAAAACAATTTATAAGCAATACCATACCAACTTCCTTAAAACAACCTTAGCGTTAAGGTATTTTGACCAAAGAGTGGTTCCATTTGATCCCTAGTTGGCAATATCACGTTAGCTGACCGTACAAAGGTGACCAACTAAACGCTTTCCAATACTTTCCTGATTGCTTCGTACGATTGCTTTTTGGTTACTTTACTAAAATATTTTATTTCATTCTTTATTTTGAGTACCTAAGGTTATTAGAACCTATGTTATTTTTTTCCTTTTTTTTTACGTTTAGTTTGTACTAACGGTTGGTCTATTTATTTAAGTAGATCTTCTGTTATATTTAAGGTGCATTAGGGTAATTTCGAAAGTCATCTAATTTCGAAAATCGCATAAAATCACCATTATTTTCATCATATCAAGATTCCCCTTTCGAAATTACCCGAGCATTTCTGTCATTCGAAATAACCCTAATGCACCTTACTGATAATAACTTAAAAAAGTGACTTCTACTGGGTCACTGTTGAACACTGGTACGGTCACGGTATCACGAAACAGCAAAACAAAATCACAACTGATAAAGCCATCATGCCCTTAGCGATATCCTTATTGTCTACGCAGAAGCAACCACAAAAACACAATTACACCAAAAAAGTGTAAACGCCCTTAAAGAAACGATATCTCATCCCTTTAGGGCTTTAGCGCCCTGTGGTAATAACTCAAGCCAGACCAGCTATATTATTCACGACATATACAGGTCAATTCAAACGTACACAGACATTATAACGATATCCGTGAGAATCATTCAGTTATCGTGTGTCTCGCGCATTCTGATGAAAGGCACGATGTCCGAAGATGTCGGAATGTCATCCTTCATGTAAAATTCGCCAAAATAAATAAGGTTATTCATAAATAGGTACCGGCGATGTCATGGTCGATCCAGAAAAATGTACACAACGGCAATATACAATACAACACAAAGAGATCCTTAGGCCCACTTATACCAATCACTTAACTCGGGGTGTGGGCTGTCATCTGTCAAATTCCATATAAAATTTATTTTTAACAAGCAGAAACGTCTGCTAACGATTCTAAACATTTTTTATATTAAAGGAAAAAATGGAAAAATAATTTAATATAAAATAATAATTTAATATTAAATAATAATTTAATATAAAAAATGTTTAGAATCGTTAGCAGACGTTTCTGCTTGTTAAAAATAAATTTAGTATGGGTTAGCACATTGTTACTGGTGAATTCTCAATATAATTTGAGACTCCAGTGCCGTTACAAGATGTAATAGTCTTATGAAAAATGCTTAAAGAACATTATTTATCTCTCCCTTAGTGATCGTATTGCTATTTTTACTCTGTGGTTGGTATGATTGCTGTATATTGTTGGTTTGTTACTATATATCTGTCTTGCTGTATATTACTATTTAAGTATGTTTATGTAAGTCTATTTATATTCTCTTATATGTGTATGTTTATTCAATTTGTGTGTTGGAAATTAGAATAAGTATGATTTTTCATTTCGAAGCACCTACTCTTTCTGATTATGTTTTTTATTTCCGCTACCCAAAGGTTGTCTGGTAGAGATCGCTCTTTAGCGATAAGACCGCCTGTTGTCTGCCTCTATTTATAATCATTTGTTTTGTCTCCGCTGTATCTTTTTTCTGTATCTCTTGCTGAGGTGTGCCAATAAAGAGTATTCTATCTATCTATCTAGTCTGTCGGTAGATGGCGCTAGACGTCACCCCAAGACGTGTGTACATAAGGTAAGGCATGGAAAGATTTGCGATGTCCGGCGTGGCTTCCGTAGCTCAATTGGTTAAGAGCCTTGCACGGATTGCAAATGATGCGGGTTCAAGTCCCGCCGGAAGCGTAAATTTTTCCATTTTTTCCTTTAATATAAAAAATTCCATATAATATGGTGGGTTAACCCTCGGGTTAACCCTGCATTTTCGTTGGTGCAAGTGGCCCTTAAATTGCTGATGACGATTTTGATTGATGAGCTGCATTGTATGGAATCTCAACATTACGAAATTTACCTAACTAACTTTACATACCGAGTTCGCGCGCCCTAAGTATATGAGACTTTGCTGCTTTAATCTCTTTTAAATTAATAATATACGCATAAGTTTTAAATACACTACCATCAGGCTGCTCGCTTATTGCCATGATCATGGTATAAAAAAACCTGCCAAGGGCCCCAACAATACCCCACTTTAAGTGGGCGGTTCTAAGCGCAATAAACCACAGCGGTGCGTTGTCTGCGACAGAGGTCGTGGAAAAGTATTAAGCAAAGCCCTATTGTAAAAGTGGCATTTACAAAGTGTAGAAGGAAACCGACCCCAGCTCTGAAAGTGGTAGATTTAACTCCATAAAATACAAAGCAATGCTTGCTTACGGATCCTTAATTTTATTAATGAACAATGTTCCGGGGCTTAACACTTTCGCTACCAAGAACCGGACTGTCGGGCACACCGCTCGTAGAAGCGTAGCCGATTACATGGGTTTCCCCGTATGTAGCGAAAATGTCGTAGCGCCGCGTAGAGCCCGGTTTCGAAAGTGAAAGTTGGATGACGTGAACGTACATTTATTTTTACTTGAGTGGTGAAGCAGCTATTAATTTCGGCCGATGCTACATCATGGCACCTTGAGCAGATAGTTTAGTGGGTGGTAATGATTTCTTAGTCTAGGCGCCTTAGACATAAGCTTAAATTCCAACGAATTCCATTATGGGTTAAATT
This sequence comes from Leguminivora glycinivorella, assembly GCF_023078275.1. NCBI lineage: Eukaryota > Metazoa > Arthropoda > Insecta > Lepidoptera > Tortricidae > Leguminivora > Leguminivora glycinivorella. The sequence continues at coordinate 18,111,677 of NC_062974.1, read as the reverse complement.
GTGGCGTAGGCGAGAGGCTGGCAACCTGTCACTGCAATGTCACAGTTTCGTTTTCTGTCAACCCCTTATTTGCCAAAAGTGGCACTGAAACCTGAGTAGTTTCATGTGCTCTGCCTACCCCTCCATGGGATACAGGCGTGATTGTATGTATGTATGTATGTAATTCCATTATGAGGTATACCGGGACAATTTCGACTGGTAACATGGCACGCGTGTTTAGTGGGCACAAAACATGGAAAATATTTCAATAAGTTGAAATTGGCCCAGTGCACCGTAACAAAGAAAGCGACAAAGTTCTCCAGTGATTCTGAAAATTCTTGCCTTTAGCCATGTTAGCTAAAGATACTGTTACTAAACCGGGCTTCAACCACCTTTGTCAATCGAAATTTAATATGTAATACCTATGACAAATAATTCAGTTTACGTTTATACTTTTTATAGTGAACACACGGTGCGCGGCTGCACGGTGGCGCGCTGTCCCTGTCACACCATGTTATACTTATAACATTTATAACAGCCACTGTGGGATCACCACTACACACATATATAAATATTATTATAAATAAATAGGTTTGATCTGAAGGTGCAGTTCTATGCATCTCATTAAAGTGATCAAGCGCGTGCCCACTCGCAACCAGCGCCGTGCAAGATTAATGATCACGTCTGAAAGTTGGAGCTAATCTCAACTTAGCCTAACCTAACTAGTTTTTAAGTCAATCGGGTAGTAATGGATCTTTTTGATGTAGGAGCTCTCACTTCACATTTTTATAATCGAGTGATTTAAAAGGGAGGATTTGTTTCAAGGGTTTATTTCTATTGATTACTCGATACAAGATAACTTTTTGACCAATAGTTACCTGAGCTACTTGTTTATACTTTTTCGAAAAAGTTTACTAATCAAACAGTCCATGTATGTCATTAGTGTAGGTACCTACCCGAGTTCTCAAATTATAATATAAGGTGAATATTGAATTACGTTTTTCTAACATCAACCAATGTTTGACCATAAATACTCAGTAGCTTTTTTTAACACGCTTTTATTAGGTCGTCGTGTATGTAACTAACTATGTAATGGAATCTGCGGAGGCTAATTTAACCATCTTCCAGGAGTCGTAGCGTAATGAAAATTGGCAGCTATATGTAGTTCCGATGACAATACAATAATATGGTACTGTTGAGCTGATCTGATGATGGAGTCGGAAGATATGAACTGGAACTACATGATGGAACATCGTATCATAGCTGTTTTTGGGTTTCTTAGAAAAGTCTTGTAATGAACTTTGACTACAATTAGGTTTCAGGGTCTGATGATGGAGCCGGAAGATATGAACTGGAACTACATGATGGAACATCGTATCATAGCTGTTTTTGGGCTTCTTAGAAAAGTCTTGTAATGAACTTTGACTACGATTAGGTTTCAAGGTCTGATGATGGAGCCGGAAGATATGAACTGGAACTACATGATGGAACATTGTATCATAGCTGTTTTTGGGCTTCTTAGGAAAGTCTTGTAATGAACTTTGACTACAATTAGGTTTCAGGGTCTGATGATGGAGCCGGAAGATATGAACTGGAACTACATGATGGAACATCGTATCATAGCTGTTTTTGGGCTTCTTAGAAAAGTCTTGTAATGAACTATGACTACGATTAGGTTTCAAGGTCTGATGATGGAGCCGGAAGATATGAACTGGAACTACATGATGGAACATAGTATCATAGCTGTTTTTGGGCTTCTTAGAAAAGTCTTGTAATGAACTTTGACTACGATTAGGTTTCAAGGTCTGATGATGGAGCCGGAAGATATGAACTGGAACTACATGATGGAACATCGTATCATAGCTGTTTTTGGGCTTCTTAGAAAAGCCTTGTAATGAACTATGACTACGATTAGGTTTCAAGGCCTGATGATGGTGCCGGAAGATATGAACAGAAAAAAAGGGGGGGCTCGAGGGGGAAGCATGAAAGAAAGATCAACGTAGTATTTAAAATAAGTTGGGTTAGCGTTTTCTTGTGACCTTTCAGAGCAAACAAAGGGGGCTCGGGGGCGAAGCCCCCGCATAAAAGAAAGATCAACGTTGTATTTAAAATAAGTTGGGTTAAGGTTTTCTTGTGACCTTTCAGAGCAAACAAAGGGGGGCTCGGGGGTCAAGCCCCCCGCATGAAAGAAAGATCAACGTAGTATTTAGAATAAGTTGGGTTAGCGTTTTCTTGTGACCTTTAAGAGCAAACAAAGGGGGCTCGGGGGCGAAGCCCCCCGCATGAAAGAAAGATCAACGTAGTATTTAAGATAAGTTGGGTTAGCGTTTTCTTGTGACCTTTAAGAGCAAACAAAGGGGGGCTCGGGGGGCGCAGCCCCCCGCATAAAAGAAAGATATACGTTGTATTTAAAATAAGTTGGGTTGGGGTTTTCCTGTTACCCTTAAGAGCAACGAAAAGAGGGGCTCGGGGGGCGAAGCCCCCCGCATAAAAGAAAGATTAACGTAGTATTTAAAATAAGTTGGGTTAGCGTTTTCTTGTGACCTTTCAGAGCAAACAAAGGGGGGCTCGGGGGCGAAGCCCCCGCATGAAAGAAAGAACAACGTAATATTGAGAATAAGTTGGGTTAAGGTTTTCTTGTGATCCTTAAGGGTAAAGAAAAGGGGGGCTCGGGGGGCGAAGCCCCCCGCATAAAAGAAAGATAAACGTTGTATTTAAAATAAGTTGGGTTAGGGTTTTCTTGTTACCCTTAAGAGTAACGAAAAGGGGGCTCGGGGCGAAGCCCCCGCATAAAAGAAAGATTAACGTAGTATTTAAAATAAGTTGGGTTAGCGTTTTCTTGTGACCTTTCAGAGCAAACAAAGGGGGGCTCGGGGGGCGAAGCCCCCCGCATGAAAGAAAGAACAACGTAGTATTTAGAATGGGTTGGGTTAAGGTTTTCTTGTGATCCTTAACAGTAAAGAAAAGGGGGGCTCGGGGGCGAAGCCCCCGCATGAAAGAAAGATCAACGTAGTATTTAGAATAAGTTGGGTTAGCGTTTTCTTGTGACCTTTAAGAGCAAACAAAGGGGGCTCGGGGGCGATGTCCCCGCATGAAAGAAAGATCAACGTAGTATTTAAGATAAGTTAGGTTAGCGTTTTCTTGTGACCTTTAAGAGCAAACAAAGGGGGCTCGGGGGGCGAAGCCTCCGCATAAAAGAAAGATCAACGTTGTATTTAAAATAAGTTGGGTAATGGTTTTCCTGTGACCCTTAAGAGCAAATAAAGGGGGGCTCGGCAAAAAAGAAATACTTAAATTTTGTTTGAATTAGTTGAAATGTGACAATATTTTCTAATCGAGTCAAACAAAATCCCACTAGCTGAGAGCTTCAAAACAATGTATGGCGAAAGTATGTCTCTCTAATGTCTTCAAAAAGTCCGCGATGGCACATGTCTATATTGTCTATCTTTTACGCATAACTTACTAGGTATAAACATTTTTATGATAATACCGTAATAAGAAGGTAGCCGCTAGTTATTATTAAGTAGCAATTAGCAATAAGTACACGTTAAGCCACAAATGGCATGTAAAATCCGCCTACTTGAAATAAATTTATGTATAAATGTTAAAAGTATTTCATTATTAATGACTAAAAAGTATAAAATAAATTAATAGTTTAAAAAACACTATAAAACACGCTTTTATAAATGCACGTAAAAGCCAAAAATAAATTATGGATCGTTCAAGTTGTCTCTATTTGTGAGCTGAAGTTTAAAAACTATGTGCTTTTAATTATAATATTTGATTGTAAAAGCGTGGGGCGCTGGAACAGGAAAGACTTTCTTGTAAACAAATACTAATCCGAACTTCCTGGCGAATGAAGTTGCATAAGAACATAACGTTTACATATGCCGCCTAAGGGTTACCAAAGAGAACCAAAGATATCTCGTCCACGAACAAGAACTCTGCATCCTGTCACTGTAGACACTTTCCCCATTTATACTTTGATTACCGGAAAAAAGCGGCGTTCTAAGTGTGGGTGACTGTCGACTCTCCTCGCTACTAGCGCATATTTTGTCTGAGTTCGACAAACTGGTACCTACTTTGAACACTGACTTTTAATTGATTTGACTGTTTAATGTAGAACCTACTAGTGATACCTAGGAGTGTAACTCCAGTTAGCGCGTCAATCTGTGTAACCTCCTTCCCGTAACATAGCATAATTTGATTTATCAGCAAGTTATACAAAAAGTCTTTCCTGGCCCCGTAGCCGAATGGCATTTCTCCGACGCCAAACGAAAGCGATACGCCGCTGGCTCTGTCGCGCCAATACGCAAGCGCGATAGAGATAGATATCTACTAGCGCTTCGTTTCGTGAGCGTTTCGTGAGCGATTGTGCCATTCGGCTAGCCACCCTGTTCCAGCGCCCCACGCTTTTACAATCAAATATTATAATTAAAAGCACATAGTTTTTAAGCTTCAGCACGGGAAGCATGGTCGCGCGATAGACGATAAAATATCAGGCCGTCCCTATCGCACCTACAAATAGTGCGATAGGGACGGCCTGCTATTTTATCGTCTATCGCGCGACCATGCTTCCCGTGCTGCTCACAAATAGAGACAACTTGAACGATCCATAATTTATTTTTGGCTTTTACGTGCATTTATAAAAGCGTGTTTTATAGTGTTTTTTAAACTATTAATTTAATTAATACTTAAATTATTTTCTTTACTCCAGACTTTCCTGATATAAAGAATAAGAATTAATAAATCCTAAATAAAAAAACCGTCCAAGAGCGTGTCGGGCCACGCTCAGTGTAGGGTTCCTTAGTTTTCCGTATTTTTCTCAAAAACAACTGAACCTATCAAGTTGAAAACAATTTTCCCAGAAAGTCTTTATAAAGTTCTACTTTTGTGATTTTTTTCATATTTTTTAAACATATGGTTTAAAAGTTAGAGGGGGGGGGGGACACTTTTTTTCCTTTAGGAGCGATTATTTCCGAAAATATAAATATTATCAAAAAACGGTTCTAGTAGTAAAGTTAGTAGTTCTAAAAATCCGTTTTTAAATACCTATCCAGCAATATATCACACGTTGGGGTTGGAATGACAAAAAAAAACACTCCTCACTTTACGTGTAGGGGGTACCCTAATGAAACATTTTTTCTCACTTTTTATTTCACCACTTTGTCGGCTTTATTTATATATGTCGCAGGGAAATGGCCAAAACAGAGATTTGATCAAATCTCTAAAGGATATGATCAAATCACGCAGGATGTCAAAATGGCGAATCCATTTCATCATTTCTCTAGAAAATTTCAGTCACTTGACTAAATCCCTGACTCTGTTTAATGAAATCACAAAATCGGCCAATAGACATGGCACGTTTTATCATTTCACTAGATTTGTTTAGCGATTTGATAAAATCCCTGAACCAAAACAGTAAGTTGACGAAACGAGCTTATAAAGTCAACTTGTTTTATCATTTAGCGACGAAACCTGTCGAGAGATTTGATCAAATCACCATATTTATTATATGTCTACTATATTTCAGTTAAGACTTTTATCATTTCCCTAAATTCGTTTAGCGAAATGTTAAAAGAAATTGACTTTTTGAGTTCGTTTCGTCAACTTACTGCCGTGGATCAGGGATTTTGTCAAATCCCTAAACAAATCTAGTGAAATGACGAAACGTGGCGTGTCTATTGGCTGATTTTGTGATTTCACTAAACATAGTCAGGAATTTAGTCAAATGACTGAAAATTTCTAGATAAATGATAAAATGGATTCCCCGTTTTGGCATCTTGCGTGATTTGATCATATCCCTTAGAGATTTGATCAAATCTCTGTTTTGGCCATTTCCCTGCGACATCTAAATATTGGTACCAAATTTCGGATAGTCCGACGGTTCCTCTCTCTGCAGCCCTAACCACCGGCAGCTTGTGCCCTGCCCCGCTGCTGGCGGCACCCTAGGTTAGGTTTTTTATAATGTGTTTATTTATGTTTTATATTGTTTTGTAAGTGTTTTTTATTTTTATTTTATTTTTATACTCATATTGTAAAAAAACCTAGCCTAAGAGAAATGATAAATAAATGAAAATTAATAATAATACACATTCATAATTTCCACAAATGTGTCGTAGGTATTTATGTATAGTTGCCCTGCAACTAGTTCATACGTCCAGTGTTTATCTTGCTTTGGATTGCGTTATTCCCGTGCGCCAGAAGTGAGTCAAAAGCTCCTCTGTAAATTTTAGCATCTCGTTATGAGTTCCTGCTATCAGATTGAACATTACTAACATGCATCAAACACATCTAGTTTAAGTATATTACAAACAATGTAGTCAGGGCACGTTCATTTATTCCGGAGTATAATGGTATAATATGGTCTTGAATTATTTGTTCAAAGTTGTACTCCCGAATTGTAGCTCAAGTTGAGACAAAGAACATCATGGTCGTTGAACCACTTTTCCTGACGGAGTGTTAAGCGGAAATTAAGTATGCACATTTGTCCATAATATGTTTAATGACCGGCTGGAAACTACATATAACATTTTAAAAGAAATATAATATGTGTTATTATTTGCAATTTTCTCAAAGGTACTTGATACTCAAATGAGAAATTTTTGTAGGTCAGTTGCAATAAAAAAAGTAGGTGGCATTGGAGCCACTAAGCTATAAGCCATAACTGATTTTGAGTACAGTTCATAGATAGGATACGGTTATTATGCAATACATTCAAAAACCCGCATACATTCTAACTGCAACAATTTACCTTTAATTCTAACTTTAACACAAAGATCATAAACCATCGCAGGGTTGCTAAATTTTGCAGGAAGTTCCGTTGTGAAGTAAAATGCGATGTGCAGCGCAAAGGGAAACCTAAAACAAAAGTTTTGCGGCGCGCAGGCGCACAAGGGCGGCCGGAAGGAAGCCGTCGGGGCAAATTTACGGACTAGCCGCTAGAGTTGGCATAGACACAGAATAAATAATAATAGTACAGAAGAGACACTTCACAATAATCCGATGTTTTCGAGCGGGTCAGGCTTCGAATCGTGATGTCTCTTTCTAAAACATGCCGCTGTTCCTTTCAGCCATTTAAGGGTGTCAAAAAACAAGTGAAGTTTTACAAGTGTGTAGTGTTCGCAACGGACGTCTGCAATTTGTACGAACCCTAATAATTGCTACGTAGCAATGCGGTAGACGTTGCCGGAACCGCTTGATGGGTACCGTGGCCAAACCAGTGGCATAGAGTTGGCATTCCGTACTTTTTCAAATAATAAGTAAGTATCTATTTTATATCGAAGCGCTGTATTAGAATTTCTAATTTAGAAACCACTTAACAAAGTACAAAAAAACTATCAAAGATGGCCATAATTATCATAATGATACATGTCAATGTTGTTAATACCGGCAATAATAGCCATATCAAGTTATCAACGTTTCTAGTACCTAATACAAATGTGTTTCAAGTAACTATCCTTTTTTCGAGTGTAATTTGTATTCATAAGGCCCACTTGCACCAATCACTTAACTCAGGGTTAGTGGGCTGTCAACTGCAAATTCCATATAAAATGGTGGGTTATCCCTCCATTTTAGTTGGTGCAAGTGGCCGTAAAAGCTTTTTCATTTAAACGGCTAATGAAAACGTAGTCATCATCATCATCCTCCTGTTTACCCGGCATTTTTACGAAAGCGATTGCCATCTGACCTTTCAACCCGAAGGGTAACTAGGCCTTATTGGAATTAGTCCGGTTTCCTCACGATGTTTTCCTTTACCAAATATTTTACTATTTTTTTAATACGTACTGTTGTACAAAAAAATCCTTTCAAGCGCAACATTTTTTTAATTCCCCGCTAAATCTTTGAAATCTACACGTGCGTATGTTGTTCAAGGTCTCTGGCGAACAATGTAACTGAATATAGGCTTCTATAAAGCGAGGTAGCTTTGATGTTACACACGAGTGGAAATTCTAAATAAACAGTAAGGTACACGTTTCCGATACTCTCATCATCATTTTTTTAAATTCTGATTCCTCTTAACCCATCGTATGCTCAGGCAAGATTCCGTGCGTAAAATTAGGTCATCTTTTTGCATTTTTCCCGAACTATTTTTTTTCTACATGGCATAGTCGAGGTTAGAACCCATGATCTTTTGACGCATCCGCATACGAGGGGTTAAGTCCGAATGTATGAATGAAATTAACTGAAAAAACGAAACGCCGCGAAAGGTAAGTAGTCTGGCTCTGTCACGCCAATACGCAAGAGCGATAGAGATAGATATCTACGAGCGTTTCGTTTCGTGAGCGTTTCGTGAGCATTTGTGCCATTCGGCTACAGGGCCTGGTATATCTATAATTTTATATTCCCAATATTTGTTTTAAAAACAGATCGTTGTTGCTGTTTCGTCCTTCTTTCGCCAAACGATAAACCGGCCCTGCCAAGCATGCAATCGTTGGCGCTCCCTATCGTTTCCTAGTTTTCTCTTCTCCGTATGTAACAGAGTTCATTGCGTATCGTTCGCCAAGGAGCGTCAACAATTAATTGTACGTTTGGCTAGAGGCCGAGACCGGCTACCTAATATGTATTCTGTGGCTACAGCTGAAAGCTCCGTCTTCCTCCCACGTACCTACCTCCTGGATTTTACGTGTAATAAATTAAATCTATTAATTCCATTATTACTGCAAAAATGGTCTTTCAGGTGTTGTCGTAAAATATATTAAAATTGGTTACTTTTGCCGCTTACCATATTCAACACCTTGAGGTCTACATTAACATAGGTGGATTAATTTTGCATGTATTGTGAATTACAGTTGCTTTTAGCCCTTTTGGGCTTTCATACTATGTATTTACATTATGTGCGTGGCGTGGAGTGGCGCAGGTTGGGCAGTGGCTATCTCTTGTGCCAGAGGCCAAGATCCTTTTGAGTCACTTAGCCAGTAAAGTAAAGTAGTAGTAGGTACTAGTTTCATGTGGGTGTTTTTTTTTTCTTTTAAATGTGTGCCCACGGGGCTATATTCTTCCAAACAAATAATATTTTGAACCTAATTTTAAGTCTCAGGAGGATAGTAACCTACCTAAGTATTATATTTTAGAGATTTAGAATAAGTAGATAGTAGATACATCAAAATTATTTTAGTGGCGAAGTACCTATATAGCTGTAGTCAGTGTGCGCTTCACGTAGAAATAACGAGCTAACTTATACAAGTATATCGTGGTCCGGAATTATGATCCAGGTGGAATTTTGGGAGATGGATGCGGGCTACTCGACTAGTTTAATGAAAGGATAGTTTCGTAACTTTTATAGCTAATGTTTACTTTATATTGAGCGCTTGTACAATATTTTAGTTTATAAACTTTGAATGCTTTTGTGTGTGTGTGTTTTTTTTTTATGTAGTTTAGTATGAGTAGGTAGACGTTTGACCACGATCACACCTGATGGTAAGTGATGATGCGGTCTATATACAGTGGAGCACGCTTACCTGTGAGATACCTATTTACTCTTGCTTTAAAGAGACCTATCATTGATATTTCTTTAAGAGGTTGTTTTAGTGTTAGTTTATTGTTTTCTTATCACTATGACAAATTGAACTCACGTCGGCAGCGAAAGTTGTAAGTCGTACGCTTTTACCCACAGAACTGTTATCAATTTTACCGCTAGTCCACCAGCTTTACCAGCCAATTTTGTTATATGTGTCATTTTCAAATCAAAGGTACAACATTGTTGCCTACCATAAGGACTAAATTTTCTCGTATCTTTATACGTAGAAACCGTTGCAAAAGCATCCTCACTTACTTAAAAACAAATGTCATTTTGTATGACTCTCTTATCAAATGATGTATTGCTCAGTTTTAAGCTTTTGTTCATATAATAGGCGCAGCGCTTGTTTAAATATTATAAAAGTGGTTTTATGGTACCATATCAAAAAGGTACAAACGGAACCCTTTTGTTTTTATATGATACTATTATCTAAATGTAATTTATATAGAGGTACATAGATACCTACTTAATATACAGTTAATATACAGTTTATCAATACATCGGGTAAAGTATCCTTATAAATGCAGTGCAAACCGCCAAAACATTATGTTAATTAGGTAGCACAATTACAATAGAGCCATAGCTGCATCATTTATTTGGCTAACGAATATAAATTGGTTTGTGGCCGAGCCGGTACGTTGCATCGGTCATTAGGCAGCCGCCGTGACCACCAAACGCGGATGCAGTAATTTATGCCCACATATTATTATGAACGAATTACTTTGCCCATTCGGTCTGGGGATCGGCTTATAATGGGTCGGGTCTAGCAATGCACTGAGGAGAAGTTTCATAGGTTGAGAATCTTCAATGGAGAATTTCTGGAACTTAAATTTAATAAACAATCTAATCATGTCAGGACCTATTTCGCCTTCCTGGTTTGATAATGAGTGACGTTTAAAATTATATATTACAAAAATTACTAAAGTGCTTATAAAAACATTCTCAAAGAGAACTTTTTATAAAGGTTTCATGAAATTTCTCGGAATATTTTTGCAATTTGTACATTTTTAGTCGGGTCACGCAGCACTTAGTAACTATTTTATTAGGATTTGGTGCCGAAATACGTCTCAATTTTACCTACTTAGACTCTAAAGGCATACGCATGTAACCAATAAGACGAGACTTTGATATCGTTATCAAATAGAATATCAAAAAGATATCACAAGCTTTTCACCAAGAACAGAATAAAGGTCCACAATGACTGAGTCGAAATGTCTATTCAATTTTTAGCCCCAAAAATAAGATACGAAAATACCTCATTGCCCTATTCGAATTTAAGTTATATGATCAGTGCCGATGTAATAGATATTAAGTCATAAATAACATTGAATTCACACTGACAGATCAGCGCGCGTAGACGAATGAGTTGTTTCTATTGGTTTTCTGTATTAGTGCGACACTTAACTAGAGTACGCTACGGATTGCGAACGATTGACTATTGGTCTACGCTGCGGTCTACGCACTCTGTATCATATCTGTAACAGATCGAATAACTCAAACTCGAATCGGGCAGTAAGTATCGTCACCAATATCTTGGACTTATTGTATCCTAATCTTAATATATACGATTGTATACCTACATTTGCAAGTTACGTATTCAGTAATTCGAGAATAGGATCGAAAAGGTTTTATTTTTATTAAAAAAGGGGAACGTTTTTGCGGCTTGCGAGTAATGCTCGGGCACATCAGTTTTTCAGGATTATCGGAGAGAAACGGGGGCATTATCGGATCTTAGCCGAGTAATAGCTGGCCCCGTGACTGTTTTCTCATTACAAATTCCATTTTGCTGCGAGATTACTAAGACTTTTGCGATTTTATGCTATCGAATGTTTTTTACGCTCTGATTTGGTGCATGTACCTTTAATATCGTGTTATATTAGAGTTAAAAGTCAAAGTCAGTAGAATATAGCATTATACATCAAGCACTTTTTAATATTCAACAATATGACGCTATGATACAAGCGCGTATCATAGTAAAGCGCCTGAAGTGACGTAGACAGTTTTTTTTTCTAAAACATAAAGTTCTCAATTCGTAGGCGCTTTTCAACCGTAACGTTTTTTTTGGCTGTACACTGAATTCGAACTTTAAAATACGATGTGATAGTGTCAAAAGTTTTTTTTTTGTTTTGATAAACGTCATTGTTGACACTCACATATACGATCAGTATCTTATCTAAAGCTAGATATATTTTTGGAATTTTTGGTGTTCCTTTCCAAATATACCTTAAATAATTTAACTTCAATAGCACATCTCGGACACTGGCGATCAAATATATGAAAGAGGCGCGTTCCTAGCACACATTCTAAGCTCGTGTAGGTGAACACGTACCATAATATGCTTGTATGAGTGTGATATGGTTGACTGTTCGCGTTTTTGACAGGCGGTAACAGTGAGGTAACCGAGAGGAGGCGGGCGGCACTTTCAGCGGGGAGCTGGAGTGGTCATACTGTACGATAGTACACTCTATTATACTGTGTCAATATTAGTATGAATATTTTAATCACGGTATTTATAAAACGATTCAATATAAAAACAAATATGGCGTTAGATCCCCTCTCAAAACGTAGTCTCAAAAAGCCTCGCAAATAAATTGTTAACAATAAATCATATTTTTAAAATTAAAACCCGAACAGGAATAAAAACAAAACAGCAGACTAGAGTTTTTTGCCGATAGCCGCGGCTAAAGCCAATAAATTGCGGTGTTCTGCCGGCCTAGCCGAAGGCACAATTGTTGATGCTACAGTGGCAACCGAAACACTATCTGGCTCTGTCGCACCTCTCTCCAGAAAAGCAATAAGGAAAGATTACGCTTACGAAGCATAAGCAATTGTGGCTAGGTAAGCAACACCCTGCTCGCAGTGAACTCACAGTTTTGTTTATCTCGTCGAAGACGCTTACAGAATAGTGAGAAGCCGCTTACCTGGTTAGCTAACTTCTATAGAAACAATAAATATTTTCTTTAACACCTACACAACATCTTGAAATACACGCGTAGGTGGCTGAAAAAGTACAAAGACAAATAATACTGCACGTTATGTGGGTGTTGTTGCTTTTATTTTTATTTTTATTCAGTACCTACACTTAATGGATAATAAAAATACGGGAATCATTTTTACAATATTTATTGTTATTTAAATTTGATTTTTTATCATGCAGAAACGTCTGCGAGCGATATTACATATTTTTAAATTAACGGAAAAATAGAAATTTCACACCTCCATCAGGTCCTGTGACCTATGGCCTTGCCGGGGCCATCGCGCTCCCAACTGCGCCACGGAGGCCTGCTGGATGTGTGCGAATTTATCCATGCCTTCCCTCAATTATTACTGGTGAATTCTCAATGTAAAATTGAGACTCCAGTGCCTGTTAAGATGTATTCATACAGTTACATGTTTGCTAAGGCGTTTGAGAATTGAGGGAAAGCATGGATAAATTAGCACACAACCAGCAGGCCTCCGTGGCGCCGTTGGGAGCTCGATGGCCCCGCGGGTTCGAGTCCTGCCGAAGGTGCGAATTTTTCCTTTAATTAAAAAATATTTATTGTTATTTATTGTAAGAGTCATATTGTCACTACTTTTAAAAAAACTGGTATCTCCGTCTGTCAATGAAAAGAAAATTGTAGTAAGTATGTATAGAATGCATAATATAGACTTACTGTGTTTTTATATATGTATTTGATAGTAGGTATAGGTACTATGCTTAGAGATTATTCAAGCGTTTTTGATTGCAAGTCGCCTGTTTGTAGATTTTTATTTTATTAAATAAGGTGCATGTTTTCCACACAAAGAAATTTGTAAGTTCAACGAAAATTACTTACGTCAAACATCCATCAAACAAGTGCTAGTATCCAGATTTCCTTGAATGTGGCCATAAATCTTATGGAACCTTCGCATTGATAGGCAATAACGGGACGTAAACGTAAAATTTACGACCGTGTCCGACAGTCCGACTAACACTTCAAATTTTATCAGATTGCTGAACAATGTCATGTCACCAATAAATGCTGTCGGAAGTAAAATAAAAAAGTAAAATAAAATGGCTATCCCGAAGAACACAAAAACAAATCGAAACTGTCGACCGCTCAACAAACAAGGTTATTGACAAGAAAAATGTAAACAATGATACCTCAGAAACGAACCACAAGCTGCAAATAAGTACCGCGCACGAAGTAACCGAACGATCGGACGCAGATAACTGGGAGGTTGCAAAAAACCGTAAACATCGCCACCGCAAGCACAACGCCGCTATTATGTCTATAAAAGGTTCCGCCAAAAATACACAAATTAGTGGAGTTGAAATCCGCAAGTACTTGCACGGATGCTATTTTAGTAACGACTCAACACCAGACAGTATAATTCGCCATCTAAACGGCATATGCGACGGCTACTTGTATACAGTAGAACAAATCCCATCAAAAAGAAATACCTACAAATCGTTTAAAATAGGTATTCCAATGACCGTATATGATGACTTCCTAAAAACAACGGCCTGGCCAATAAACACCTGCATAACGGAATGGCGGCCCTTTCTGCGACCCAGGGAGACCGGGTCTCCCAACACCAAGTCAGCCAGTACTGTACAGTGAAAATAAGGACATCCAAACCTCCCAAAACCCCGTTAAAATAAGTATAGTACACCAAAACATAAATAGACTTGCGAATAAGACCTATAAAATTGAAGCCGAGCTCCAGCTACGAGACCAGGTTGAAGTGCTTTGCTTGACGGAACACTGGCTACAATCCAACCAGATAGTATCTACCAACATACGAGACTACCAGCTGCGTGCTCACTGCTGCCGATCGTCCCGGGCGGGAGGAGGAAGCTGCATCTACGTGAGGCCGGACATCCCATGCATAGAACGGAAGGAAATAACGGACCTGTCAGTTGAATCCCAGTTCGAAGTATGCGCAATTGAGTGTATAGGACTTGAATTAATCATCGTATGTATATACACCGCCCAGCGGCGACATATCGTTATACCTAAATATGTTAAATAATTTGCTTAGTTTAAATTTAATACAAAATTGTAATGTAATAATAATTGGTGACATTAATATTGACCTTATGAATAAATGTAATACAAATAATTCCAAATATTTATTAAACACATTGAAACAGTTTGGTTTTAGACAGTTAGTTAATGGACCTACTAGAATAACGAATAACAGTAAGACTTGTATTGATCACGCCTATTCAAATGTAATTAAATCGAATGTAAAATCTATATCTTGTTATGATATGCATGTCTCTGACCACCTATGTATAAATATTACTGTTGACATTCAAAATAAAGCCTTACTGCAAAAATCCCACATCTTAAAAAGAACTTTTACCGAACAACGGAAGTCTGACTTTGTCGAGTGCTTAGATTCATATCAATGGGATAAAACATTGAATAAAACAACATGTCCAAGCAAAACTATTGAACTAGTTATGAATGTAATCAAACATCACTTTGATATTTATTTTCCCTTAAGGAAACATCTAGTAAAAAAACCTGTAAGTAAGTGGGTCAACGACACTATACGGAAATTGCGTAAGAAAATAATAACATTAAAACACAAGTTAACGACACATACCGACAGCGTCGAGTCTCGTGCTGACCTGCAACGCCTGGAAACTGACTACTGGGCACAGTTACGGCAGGTGCGTAGCAATTTTATTAACGGCTACATATCAAACTCTAAGGATGATATGAGTCGAAGTGTATGGCGTGTTATTACAGCGGAAACGTGTAAAAGTAGCAAGGGAAACGCCATCGATGTATTAATTAGTAAGTCGGCGGGCGACAGCGTCGGCGCTCGCGCCGCCGCTGCCGCCGCGCTATTAAACCGGTATTACATCGACGCGAACATAAACAACGCTACGCCGTGCACCCGGACCGCATTAGCTTATCTCTCGCAATACCTACAAGATCCGTGTCCGGCTTTTAGATTTGAACCGTTTGGGCTGGATGAGATGACGGTCGCATGCAAGAAAATAAAGCGTAAGGAATCCAAGGACATCAATGACATGTCGACCCGCATTATCGATTATTTGCCTCCGACTGTGATCTCACTACTTCTCATGTTATTTAATAAATGTGTACACTATGGGATTTATCCGGAAGCTTTTAAACAAATAAAAGTGCAGCCTATATACAAGGGGAAGGGTGAAATGCACTTACCCAAGCACTACCGTCCTATTTCACTTATACCGGTTGTATCTAAAATCTTCGAATGTTTACTAAGTTATCGACTAATGAAACACATTACATCAAATGGTCTCCTAAATAGTCAGCAATATGCGTACCAGCCGGGACGGTCCACCGTGGACGCAGCGCGCGACGTCGTGACGCGAGTGATGGCGCACCTCGAGGGCGGGCGGCAGGTCGCCGCCATCTTCTGTGATCTGTCGCGCGCCTTCGAGATGATTGACCACGAGCTTCTCCTTGCTAAACTCTCTTTTATGGCATTTCGGGAAGTTTCCATGACGTCATCGCCTCCTTCCTGAGTGGCCGCAAACAAAGCACATATGTCCTCGACACTAAGTCTGACCTTGAGCAGATAGGAAGTTGTGCAGTACCGCAGGGCTCGGTAATGGGAAATAACCTATTCTTATTATTGGTAAATGATATTACTACTGCCTGTGGTGACCCTGAGTTTGTGATGTTCGCCGACGACACTTGTCTCATAGTGAACGCGGCTAGTATTGACGCCTTGAAATTGAAGCTAGGGCATGTAATGGGCCAGATTACTAAGTGGTTTTCGACAAATGGGATGCTGCTTAATGTTGAAAAGACTAATATAGTACATTTCAGGTTAAGAAAAAGTAACATTCCACTAAACATAGTAGTAAATAGCTGTACCGTCCCTCAGGTTGACGCAACCAGGTACCTGGGCTTTGTAATCGACGCCGGGCTGACGTGGTCCCCCCACATTGACTACGCGTGCGGCAGGCTGTCCTCGGCGTGCTATGCCCTCTCGAGACTGGCACCAACGTTATCAACTGAAAACTTAAAGAAAGCCTATTTTGGCTATTTTCACTCCATTTTGATACAAGGTGTAGATCTCTGGGCGGCATCCGCTGGCCGGGACAGGCTGTTCATTTTACAAAAAAAAGCTTTACGCATTATAGATCGAAAACCAACAGATCACCCGGCTCAGGACCTATTCAGGAAACATAAAGTGCTGACTTTGCCCTGTATCTTTATTCTATCAGCTTGCAAATATGTCCGGTCTAACCTAAATGACTACAAAACATACGGTGAATCAAGTCAAAGATTGTCACGCAGACATAACCTCCTAGTGCCACCGCGACGCAGACTAGCAAAGGCCCGCAAGATGCTCGATGTTGTCGGACCTAACCTATATAACTGTGTACCCACTGACATTAAGAATGCTCCGAGTGATGCTATATTTACTAAAAAACTTAAAAACATGCTTATTGAATTAGCATGCTACAATATAAACGAATTTCTGAATAGGGGTCGTTGCACTCACTGAAATCATGTACTAAGTAGTTTGAATATGCCTATATGTACCTGTATGTAAAATATATTTCTGTAAAATAACACGTTTTAGTTATAAGATATCTGACATGTAAACTTTATTGAATGTTTATAAATAAAATATCTGAATCTGAATCTGAATCTGAATCTGAAGAGGATCGAGTATTATCTACCATCTCTTAACACAGGCTTAAAACTTTTGAACCTCAAGTTTTGACAATTTGGCCCATATTCTTAGCTTGATATGTGTTAAAATGTAAAATATTAATATTAGCGCCATCTAGCGGAGCATCCCTCAAAGGTGTAACGCCATCTAGGCCACCGTACCTTTTTCTGTATGGTACTGAGGTACGTTCTTTTCTTAGACTTTATCTGTCTAGATGGAGTTATTGCGTTTTTGATTGCAAGTCGCCTGTTTGTAGATTTTGATTTTATATGTAGCTGTCCTAAATAAAATCGAAAGGGCGTGTCTAGGTTTTCCAGTGGGACGAAGGCCAAGCGGACGACCCAGATATCGTTGGGGAGATGCCGTTGAAGCGGATCTGCACGATCTCCAAGCAGACAACTGGAGGGACGTCGCTAAGGATCGAGATAATTGGCGAACACTCGTGTCGGAGGCCGAGACTCATTTTGGATCGTTGCGCCAATAAGTAGTAAAAGTACAGGTAGCTTAGCTGCAGTAGGGGGTAGGGTTTCACGGGTTAGGTATCATACTTGAAATTTTTGAGAGCACGTTATATGAACTCCGGAGTTTACTCATATCATATAGTTTGCTATTGTGGAAGATCCTGTTAAGAAAGAAAATTGTGAAATTCCCGGTAGATGATGGACTGAAAAATTGGCTTGACGGCGTGTTACAAAAGTATCAAGAGAATTTCAGTAGGTTTGATGAAAAGTCTCTCATATGTTTAAGTACTTAAATATATGTATTTAGATAGCATAAATATAAAGTAATGAAACTTCGAAACACCCCCACGCGGTGCGCTCCGATAATGAATTTAATTGATCGAACTGTAATTGACTATAACGAGGTCCCCGAAGATAGATCGTAATTGCTTTTCAATGGATTTAACCTTTTAAGCCACCCAGCTGACTGGAGGCGCCTGGTTTAATAATTAATAAATTGATACTGTTGCGGAAATAAATGTGCGTTCAGTAGACAACTAATAGACGGTCTGTAGATATAATAAACACTTTGACGTGACCTGAGTTTGAGTGAGTTTTTTCACCTCACCAAGTGGTAAAGGCTTTCTTATAGCTATTCGAAAACAGTAAGTCAAACAAAGTAATTTCATTTTTTTTTTAACTCGATGTCGCTAGATTTTACCCGTAAACAATGATTTTGAATCATAAATATTGAATTAATTGACGGATTTGATTTATTTTGATGTTTTATAGTTATTTGTTTTACAAGGGGGCAAAGTTGTTGTTTAACCGCACGTCACGCACGTGCCAAAATTGATACCCGAGCAAGCGAAAGATTCCAATATTGAACCGCGAGCTTAGCGAGTGGTTCAAAAAGTGGAATCTTGAGCGATGCGAGGGTTTCAAGGCAAGAAGGTTAAACAAACTTTGCCGCCGAGTGAAACACAAAATTTTTCACCACACCAACACGAACAAAATACTGACTATAAAACATCAAACTAAAACAAATCCATCAATCTTTTCAATATTTATGATTCAAAATCATAATTTATAGGTAAATTCTACCAGTCAGCTTAAGACATCAAGTTAAAATTTGTATAAAATACTTTGCACTCTTGTGGATAAAATGCAATTTTGCTATCTGTTTTCGAATAGCAAAGTAAGCCTTTACCAGTAGGTGTGGTGAAAATTTAATTGTAATATTATAATAGCTCGTCTTCGAATGTACCATGTGGTCAGGGAGCAAAACATGAACACAATAAAATTATAGAAACTTGCATTATGTACATCCTGACGTTTCGAACCCATTACACGCGATAATAATCCGTTTCCATACTCTTATCTCATATCATGCGCAACTATCGCACTCACAGAAGACAATAGGTAACCGCTAAAATAACTACAGAAGTTCCAAAACATCAAGTCCAAATTTGCGAACGTTGATAAGGCACTGGTCCCAACGCGAGCTTGTAAACTGGGCTATAAAAACGAATAAAAGATAATCACTCCCGCGTAAATAAAAGAGACACGGCGATGTTTATAGTTACTCGCCCAGCGGTGAGCTATCAATATCGCCGTGTCTCTTTTATTTGCACGGGAGTGCTTATCCTTTGTTCGTCTTTATAGCCGATAGTTCATAGCTTACTAGCTCGCGGTGGGACCAGTGCTTAAGGAACCTACGGCAGAGTTGAGAGTAGTTTGCGAGCAGGTGGCGCGTCTATTCCACTGTCTCCTGATAATAACAACTATGTTGCACTCGAACTCGCCTCACTGACTAACCGGACTAACTTCTATCCGGCTGACGATATTAGAGTTAGTGTGTGGATGCGGTCGGTCAGATAATTTAATCTAGGCACATGTGCATATTGGAATCGGTACGAGTCATAGAAATAATAGGTCTATTGTAGCTATACAATTATATATTTATTAAAAGAAATACATACTTACCTAATTTATTAAAATAACAGCTGGATTCTGACCGTTTTAGAGTTCCGTAGGTACATACCAAAAAGGTACAAAAGGGACCCTTATGGTGTTTGTACATCATGTTGTACACCCGCCACTCAATGTATTAATACGCAACATTCTGCATGGTAAATAAAACTGCAACTAATTGCAAACGGAGATGCTATTGTCATAAGTATGGTATTTTACAAAATACGGACTTTATACAAATAGCCTTCGGCAATTTTCATGACGACTCCTCACAACGCCGTTTGTAAAATTCCAAATTTGTCAGCGATATATCAATTCTTACCTTTTCAGATAGTAACTTCGCTGCCATCTTATTCGGCAAATGAAAAAAGATAGATTTGAGGTTTTTTCACATTTCGTTGACTGACTATGCCGCGTTTCGGGTAAGGGAATAAAGTTTACGCTTCACGCGACCGAAATGGGATTGGCGACGGGCAGCGAGCATTCAGAAAAGTCGCCACAAGCCAGGGATAAATTTATGTGATAACTCTCCTTGGTGTGCCTTGGTGCTGACTTGGTGACAGCGTTTACGCCACGTTGACTACACTTTAAGACGATGGTTATTTTTAGTTTATTAAATTAAGCGCAAAAACACCGTTTTATGCAAATATTCCTCAGATTCCTCTTTGTATATTGAAAATTTATAAACATTTAAAATGTTAAATATTTGTTTTTTCTTAACCAGTCATGAATTTGTAATAATAATTTCTATATATTACGTCAGCAGAGGAAATTGAAGATGTCGTTTGTGTCCCTTTCCTCTATAACTAATGAAACATACGAGTATCTAATCTGCGCACTTGCAGGCAATTTTCTACTAGTTACAATTTTTTCAATGGCGTGTTGTTTTTCTCTTGCTTAGGGATATTTATTCCGATATTACCTACAAACATTCACGTCAGGTTCCACACTCAATTTAATCTCCCAATTTTTCCGAATAAATATCAGAAGTCAAGTAGCTTTTGAGTATCGACGAGCAAGTTTAATTCTGGGATCATAACATTCTGAGCACACGCGAGTAAAATAAAAATTTCGTTGCCTAAGACGCTGGTATCGCTCAGAGTATATATGCAAATATGCTCCTCCGTTTTCGTAAGCAGATCCGGTATCCTATGTTAAAATGTTCTCATCGTAAATCTTGCCCTTTTTGTGTATTTTCTTATCGTCACTTAACATATTAAAGTAGATTCAATCCATAAATATGAGCAGCAGTTCGAGACAAAGGTAGCAAAATGTATTCGTTGTCAATAAAAAAATGACTGTAGTCTGTTAGGAAAATATTTGTATCGAACTATATTCTAAACGATTAGTTTATTTTTCCTTTTTGTAACAGCGAGCGCAAGTATTTCTAAAAGGAAGCCTCGCTTTTTGATAGCTTTTCCCAGAAGAACACAAAGCACTGCAATGTTGAAGTTTTTTACTTGCTTTGTTTCGTGGAGAAAATATAGCGAGCTAAAAAAACAGACAATACCTTTTGCGCTTAACAAGTTCATAATAAATATAAACTGTTTATTTCACAAGCATGTATGAAGTTAGAAACACAATGATTGATAAAGTTTGTTGCATACTAGGTACTATGGGAAATTAACAAACTTCAAGCCCCTCGTCCTTTCTCCCGAAGTTCATGCTCTAGTAGCGGCAGCGTTAGATTGCATATAAATTGTGCTTTGACCATAAACTGGGGTTACTTGCGCTTGCCCTATTAGCAGGGGTGACTTGGCTTTCCTGTTAGTGCATAAAATTTCATACTTTATACTGATGCCTTCTCAACTTATACGGCTTACAATGCTAACTTAGTTGCTGGAAATAATGTTTGTGTTAATAAAATTATATTACCAGGAGATCTGAGTGGAACATTTATTTACTTGTAAAATAATAAAAGAAATATTTTCTTGAATAAAATAATTAGTTATTATAATGTTTCTAAGAATAATTCTAAAGGAACGCCGCTCGAATGTTGTTTGCTTTTCGCAGAAATAACAACTACACAAAGCAGCAATTTTGAAATTTTAATTTGTACAAAAATTGTGATTGCGACCTTTGTATGTTGTAATCCTGTTACAGAATAATCAGTTAAGATAACGATATTTTTTTTTAAGAACCTAATGTTGTTTTTTTTATTTCTACATAAGTTGCATCAAGTTTTTTTTTTTTCAGTGCAAGCGACCAAGAAAATAAATATGAGTGAATAAGAAAGCCACGCCAGAAGTTTTTAATTAAGGCCAAGCGTAGGCACCGAAATGGCATCAAAATACCATTCTTAATAAAAAAGTTGGTAGGAAGCGAGAGGCAAGTGGGTAAAGAGTTCTCAAGCCGAGTGTTTGCGCAAACGAAGTTAGTTGCCGAAAGCGATGTAGTAGTGGGACGGAGTCTTGCATTTATTCCGACTATTGGATTTGGATCGAATCATACCCGCTCGAACCCGCCTCCCGGTCTGGGATTTTATTTATGCCCCTGTACGAGGACACATAAACAAGTAGCGAAACGGTCTTGATTCAATATTCTGTACGGAATAAATATTCAGTAATGATTTATATATAGTCAAACTGAATTTAAACAAGTGTTTTTTTTATAAATGGGCTTACGCATGGCCACAGACTAGCCGATGGAACTAGTGCGTGTATGCAATGAGATAAACGTAAATAAAAGATGGCACAATATTATGTCCAAATTAGGTCGTAGGTCGGGACTCGGGCCATTTTCATACCAGTTTTAACAAATAAATCTCCCTCCCTACCAAGAATTCAATCATGAGCCTCGTGGCATTTGTGACAAGGCAGTAAGAGCATAGAATAAATAAATAGCTATTGCTATATTTATTCTATGGTAAGAGTCACTGCTGACTAGGTAGAAACGGGTTCTTTTGAATTGTTGCTTAATTACTTGAATAGTAAACAATGTTACCTAATAACCACATTACACAAATACGAGATAAACAGCGAAGTCGAAAACTCTCATTTTACAAAATCCGCTAACAATGCAACGATTGTCCATTTCCCCTTCATAACTCAGCCTTCTTGTTATCCTAATGGAAAATAGCTGTTTGTTCACTTACACGAGGTTCTACAAAAAAGTTCATTCTTATTCTTAAAAGTCGGTACTATGAATGTTGTCTACCAGTATTGCAGGTTTTGTGATTTACCTATGTTGTATTTTATGTATGTCCAATTTTGCTAGACTGATTGTTGATTAAACCCCATACAAGTCACTGAAAAAGGAAAATTAAAAGTATTTAAGGCAATTATTTGTACCGAATTTAAACTTCATGTACCCACCGACTGTTGTTTTATGCAACAGCAACCTTCATTAAGAGTTTTTTCTTGCTTATCTTAAAAGTAAAATTATTTCAAAATACTCTTTGCAAGTCGAAGATAGCCATGGTAAGCATACACATTTCAGCTGAACAAACCGTTTACGTAGGACGCCAAATGTTGTTTTAGGCTCGCCGTGTTTTTAACTTCCCTCGCTTTCGTTCCAGAGCTAAATGTGCCTTTGATATTGGAAATTTCGTGAGGTGAACCTAAAGCCTTGCGGGACACGTGCCGCGTGCATTCTTTCGGGCGCAAAACAACACCGGCGGCAAAATTAAGTGTCACTGCAAAAGTTTGCTCGTTCGCGTCTCTGTCCCGCTGCTATTTTCCAAGCTCCATTATTGCCTTAAAAAAGTAACAAAAACCAACTAGCCGGGATTTTCCCGTTTAATTTCGTCTGAATGCAATTTGGTGGTAATGGAAGCAAAAAGAAATAAACCCCTACAACTACCGATAAATATTACAGGATTTGGTATGGGATTTGGAAAACGATTTTGCATTTTTATTGATGTCCCGTTGTTTAAGTTTATGTTTCCGTGCAATTTAGCGTGTGACAAATTGCTTGGATATATTGCAGACAAAACATGAAATCCGTTTTAAATTTAATATTGGTAACAAACTTTCTCAATTTCAGGGATGGCTTAAAAGGTTTATGTTCTGGCGTATAAATAAAACTCGGGTACATTGTTTCCCAGCTCGATGGTACTGTGGCCGGTAGTATCCCAGCGTTGTTCCAATCACCATAAACTTAAAACGTACCGGCTGCAGCCTCACTCGGTGCACACACGCTTAAATTAAAAATTCATCGCAAACTCCAGAGCTCATGCAGAAACAGGAAGGTTATTTAATTAAGCCAAGTCTCCGGGTGATGAAAATAAAATAACGAAATGGGTGCAAAGGTCGAACCGCCGACTAAAGATACTTAGCGCTTTAATTAAGGTCGACCCCGCTCCCGCAAAAATCATAGCTGGAATACAGCTATAATAAGCTTGCTGTGTGGCCACAATGCACAAAGGCAGTCAGGCGGACTCTCTTCATTTTGATGAAAAAAGAATTTGAGGATGAGAGCATATTTTTATTAAGTTTCTTTTTTATGATTTTGTTTAAGACGTGTTGATAAAATATGCAAAGCTCACACAATATTTTAGACACCGGGAGGTTATTTTCAATCACAACGATAACCATAAACCATGTCACCTTCACTATTTAAAGCCCTCAAGCCTTATAAATGTATATGCACGTCACTTTATTGAATTTATTGCCCGTGGCTACACAATACAATGTATTATAATGAATTAAATATATTATTGTTCAAGTACTAATAGGTAATAAATAATGGCCTGAATTTTGAAGTAGGTATTTACAAAAAAACATCTATTTGACATCTGGTCTGACCTTGTGGGTAGAGAATCTTAGGTACTGCTAAAGCGATGGTCCTGAGTTTTTTCCTGAGTCATGGATGTTTTCTATGTACCTTTGTAATAATTAAAGTAAAATAAATATCTATATAAATACGTATATTATCGCCTAGCACCTCGTACAAGCGTTGCTTAGTTTGGCGCTAGGATGATCTGTATAGATGCCCCTCAATATTATTTATTTTTATTGAAATAACCTTCAAAGCTTTGTCTTTGTACGACGGAAGTTAATTTAATTTCCACCATTCCTTCCAATATACATTCCAAGAGTGCTTAATCTTAATATCCTTTGCACGCACTCGCTTGGTATCTCCGGATTTACGAGTCTTTCGTCTTAAAACATCGCATCGTCACGTGCTTCTTTTACTTTGGCTAATAAATATTCGATTTGTACAATAATAAATATACACGACGACTGTTTATAATCGATTTTAGACAACAATCTCAAATCTCGATACATTTTTTTTGTCTCATATTTGTCCGCAATAAGATTCGTCACATCATCAGCCCATAAAATTTATACTCCTTAATCATAAATTCAAGTAGGTACTTATTAAATACTTCTTCAAACACAAAAACCGTTTTGACACTGAGGTATCGGATTCGGATCCATATCGTATTTTGAGCTGTTTCTTAAAGCGGTTTGGGCAGTGTAGCACAAATTCATGAATTGGGGACTTTATACACAAATTCATCTTAGAATTCACAGTATGCGTTAGATTTCCAACGAAAGAAAGTTTCGAAAATATAAATACAATATATAACTAATTTTTCTGATAAACTTGTAAACTTCTTGAACAACCTTATTCGTCTATTGTCGAAGTATCTTTGTGTTGCGTAAATACCTACCCCGCCTGGGCCAATAAGGAGCCAGGATGTAATCCTCTTTGTGTGTTCTTATAGCTCTCTCATAAACCCTTTACAATGCATTATTTACGATGCCAACAATACGATATCATGGCAAGGCGTAACGAAATTTCTTCCTATAAAAGCTTAGGATACAATATAACCGTCGTATCGTCAAGTGCGCAGTTAATAAGACGTTTTGTGCTACCTACCTTTATGCAGTAAAAATATAAGCCCTATTCAGATGTATTTTCCTAAGTTTAATAACATTCTATGGATTCCACTTAAATTACTAAAAGTATAAATTTATGTATCTTTAAAATTATAAATTTATGTATGTATATTGGGGCCACCGACCCGAACCTACCGTGACCGGATGGCCGAGCGATCTAGGCATCTGTCCGGTAAACAGCGGACGCTCGCTGGTTGGATTCCAGCTTTGGACACAGGAGGCTTTGGCCCTTGATATATATTTTTAATTGAATTCGTTTTTAACCCCCGACGCAAAAACGACGGTGTGTTATAAGTTTGACGTGTCTGTCTGTTTGTCTGTCTGTCTGTGTGTGTGTGGCATCGTAGCTCCCGAACGGATGAACCGATTTAGATTTCGTTTTTTTTTGTCTGAAAGCTGAGTTAGTCGGGAGTGTTATTAGCCATGTTTCATGAAAATTGGTCGGCGGTTTTTTCAAAATTCTAATTTTGTGGTTATTCAGAAGTAATATTTGATGTATGGAGAAACCTTCAATACTTTCTTGAGTTTCATGTGTAAGTATGTACATATGATCTTAATCTAAGTACAGTGTTGTCTCAACATTAACGCTACGAGGGCAATGATGGTATAGCAATCTTGGCCATTTTTTTTTTCAAAGTTGTCCACCCCACTTTTTTTTTTATTTAGAAATTTTTATGTGGTTTCCACTCAAAATCACGAGTTTCTTCAATCCCAATAGGAGAAAAAAAAGTATTCCAAGGTTTTTTCCCCATTCCGTTAATATGTTTTCATAAATTTTGTATGGCGGTAACGGGATGGAAAGTTTGATAAATGTATGGAAATCTTGGAACATTTTTTTCCTCGCGATTCTGAGTATGAATCGCGTATAAAATACCCATGTTACAAAAAAATGGGGTGGTTAAAAAAAACTTTGAAAAAAAAATGGCCCATCTACATATATGCAAATTAATATTAACGATATTTTTAACACCATATTTTAAACAATTACCTACCTATAATACTCTGTATATCGCGTTTTCCTTCTTTCCTCGACCCACCATTTAACTTTAAAGTATAGGTAATTATGTCATTCAAAATGAATCTACCCTCTAATACATACTACCCTATTTCTAAA
Source organism: Leguminivora glycinivorella (assembly GCF_023078275.1). Taxonomy (NCBI): domain Eukaryota; kingdom Metazoa; phylum Arthropoda; class Insecta; order Lepidoptera; family Tortricidae; genus Leguminivora; species Leguminivora glycinivorella. The sequence goes on along the minus strand of NC_062974.1, from coordinate 18,085,148 downwards.
AAGTCGTTCACATTCTATTTCCACTACGTTGCCAAGTTAAAAACTTCTAAGTTTTCGAGACATTCAAGCAATCGTTTATAGCACAGCCAAAGTTCAGTATATGCCTTGCCATTTCCCTGTTTATATACTGAGTGGGGCCCTCACATAACGCCTAATGGGCCACTTCTAGTTCCCCCATGTGTAAACCTAACTACTTTCACATTCCCGCCAACGGTGTTTACCTGTCTGCCGGTATTTCCTCGTGAGAGGATACTATCGGCAAAGTGATTTCATGAACTCCACTCATTCAGTGATAGTTTTACTATTTATTTACCTACATAACTAGACTATAGTACCTACAAACAATTAAATCTGAAAACAATATCCTATTTTTTGGGCAGTCGTGTGAGTAGAGTAACTACAGCTACAACTCGAATATTTATCTTCCTCTCTTTTTTCTTGGAAATCTTAAAATTTATGTCGATAAGGGACAGTCATATCATTAATACTTACTAATAAGTATTAAAGTTTTTCTTTAGTTTTTTTATTGATGTTACTCTTTTTATTGATCAAAGGATCACCGTTCTTAACACAGTTTTAATTTTAATTGAAATGTTTTTTGTTTTATATATATTGTTCTTAATACCTTACCTTCATTAAATACCTTCGATCGGAGCTTTATTTACATGCACGTCTCAGTGTTTCTGCAATCATAGAAACGATAAACAGGATTATCTCGACAGTACACATTAACATAATAATCTGTTACACAACGATAATGGCGGTAAGATGCAAATCCTTCTCGAGGCCACGGAAGAGGGATAAATTCTAATGTATCCCGGGCGGGTTGGGCGCTTTCGCTATCACAGATCGAGCTGCGAGTCATCGCTTTAGATTTGGATAACGCGCGTTATACTTAGTGGCCTTGCAGGTTGGAAACATCAAAAATTCAGACGAATTAGACGAATGATTCAGAGGTATTACGAACGTAGAGTCAATTAAACTAAGACAACATCTTTATGCGATATGAGACAAACGAGAACAGGGTGGCTAGCCGAATGGCACAATCGCTCACGAAACGCTCACGAAACGAAGCGCTAGTAGATATCTATCTCTATCGCGCTTGCGTATTGGCGCGACAGAGCCAGCGGCGTATCGCTTTCGTTTGGCGTCGGAGAAATGCCATTCGGCTACGGGGCCAGAGGTGCCTGATGGTTAGCGATCACTGCCGCACTGGGACACCCGAAACACCAGAAGGGTTGGAGGAGCGTTGCCGGCCTTTAAAATGAGTGAACGCTCTTTTCTTGAAAGTGTGGAGGAACTTTTGGCGCAGCAACCCAAAATGAATTTTGGCCCCCGACACGAGTGTACCAGTGATATCTATCCTGAGCAACATCCCGCCAGTTATCGACTTGGATATCGTCCCAATAATATCTGGGTCGTCCTCTTGATCTCAGCCCTGCTGAGAAGCCTAGGTAGGTAGCCCTTTTCGTGCCACGATCTACCTCAATTCTTAATATGTAGGCCATTCTTAAGAGTCAACTAATGTTCAAGAAACGTTTTACACTAATAATGCATAGCATAGGTTAGGTACCTATGCTTTATCTATATCTTTATATAGATAAAGCATAGGTACGGTACAGTATCTAATACGTACCTAAGTTTGAATGTAAACATTTATTTGGGATTTCGGCAAAGAATTATGTAAGTACTTAAATGATGGCTACTACTTGGTGAGAAATCACCTTAAACTAACACACCAATAGATACGCGGAAACTACGTGAATTACCATAGCAAATAAAATAAAACTCTATTCTTGGAATACCGATTTAAAAAAACCGGTCAAGTGCGAATCGGACTCGCTCACCGAGGGTTCCGTACAAACTTTCAATAGTTGAATCATCAAAATGTTATTCATAGAACTCTACAGATTTGACTAAATCCCTCAAGACTCAATTTCCCACATAACAAGTAATATTTTAATATACAATTTTATTGTTAGACAACGTCCAAATAAAATCAAGACTATTCGACTTCAATAGTTTACGACTTACGACATGTCGCAAGGACGCTCTTGAACCGACCTCATTATATCAGGAAAAACGCGATGTAGGAAATGAGCGTTCAACGTACAGCGACACCTATCGGAAAATTGAGTAAACTAATGCGCGCGAGCTCGTATGGAAGATGATTTTTATGGAATAATTGTTTATTGCGTGAACCGATTTTAACCATTTTGCCTCTATTTGAAAGCAGGTAATTTCATTGTTATTTTGTTAAAAAATACAGGTACAATAAATACTCGCAAGGGTGTTGAAATTAAAAATGTAAATCTGAAAGGTTTTTATAAATAAAAAAAAAGTTTTCAAGATATGTCTACGATTTTATTTTTCCTGTAATATTCATTATAATAGCCATGTTTGGTGAAAATTTCATAAATTTATATTGGTAAACTTCGGAGATAAGGGGGGGGGGGAACGGTATTTTTTTTACATTTTCCTTCAAAAAACATTTTTTTTTCCACAACCAAAAAATTATAAAAAATAGTTTTGATATGTACAATTTGAGCTCTTTCTAACGATACCCCACTTGACCTAGTTACTTGAAAGTTTCAGTTTGCCTCCCTTTTATTTTGGCCATTTTCTATCATTTATATTGATTAATTAAAAAAAAAATACTTTCAACTTGTAGAGGTTCACAATGTTTATAACTATTCCAAATTTCATATCGATAGCATGAGTAGTTCTCGAGATATTTAACAATGTGACAGACGGACAGACAGACGGACAGAGTCGCACCATAAGGGTTCCTGTTGTACCTTTTTGGTACGAAACCCTAAAAAGTAGGAGATGTTTTAAGAAAATTTATGACCTTTAAAGATTTTGAGTTTTGTTTGAAATCCAAGACAAAGCAATACAGTATATTGAAAACAGCATTGTTAAGCAATAAATCCGTTTGCTGTAACTCGCCTCCAATGCGACAGGCACCAAATTACAGGCTGAGGTGTTTGCGTGGAAAGAAATTGTAGGAATAAATACGAAGGTTTCCATTCGAGGTGGACACGCTGGAGCTAGAAAGTTCTATAGAGGTCCCGAGGGATGCTTGTTCAGAGCGTCCGGCTTCAGAAAGGGAAACTACTTTTAGATAGGTACTACAGGTACACATTTCGTGTACCTTTAGGACCGTTTCGGATGTACGAGTACAAGTAGGTACTAGGTACTATAAAATATTTAGAAGGTTGGCTCAGAGATCGGTCTTAGGAATACATAAAATATATTTTTTTATAAAACACTATTGTGGTAAGGTGATTTCTTCATTCAAAGATAGTTTATTGCCAGTGGTACGGTCGGAAATGCCAATCGTATTAGGTAAGTCTCCATTTAGACCGACATTCACCATTCTTTCTGTAATAAAATTGACTCAATTGTATGTAATAAATTTCAGTAGCATATTGACACAATAATAAGAACGATAAGATTTTCGTTTTTACACAATCGAGCCTCTGACCAGGGTCATAAGAATTATGACGTACAACTAAAATAAATAACTACTCAAGTCCTCTTATCACATCATCAGCAAATAGGCTATCAGTAACGCTGTCGTTTTACCATTCTTTTGATGTTTACCATGCTCATTTGGATGTAGGTTAGTAAGAACCTTAGCACATACAGTTTTTCTCTGTGACTTCTGATATAAAAGAGCTCACTCCACCGTAGGCCACGTCTTTAAAGGCCTTTGGCTAGTCAAGTGGCCAAGAGTAAGCCCATTTATAATTAAAAAAAAAAAAATAGTTCAACCTACCTAAAATTTTGGTGGTATCAAAAAGATACCTACCAGAATTAAATTCAGCACTCAAATTTATACGAAATCGATACCATACGTAACCTAGTAAATAACTTTAATGATAGAGAAATCAAGAAAAGTTAGGAATTCGGTAGTCTTGATGACCCCACTTCTTAAATCTATTCTTGGGTCCTAAAGACTAATTCTGTCAAAGAAAAACGCCTTAATCTTAGACCTACACAATACAATAAATAATAAATAATACGTACACAGAATTTAAGTTGGACGCTACAGGAGCGAAAATTTCCGCGAAAAACCTTTCAATTTGGGAATTTTAGTTGAATATACTAGTGTTATAAACTAGATTTATCGAAAAAAAATTGTCTTTTAAGAACAACTCAGTTAAAAGATATTGCGAAAAAATCTTTAAAATCGAGGTTCCGCTCTCGACTCTTTAGGTTTAAAGATCTTTATTTATCTCAAAAGAATACAGAACATATTCACTTACATGAGAATTTGTACTATTTTATCATGCAACTATAAAAATATTCGATGAGCGCACATTATATTCTTATTTACAAAATACACTTATTCTAAAACTTAACTCTTTCCTCCTTCAAAACTTAATCAATCGGAACGAAATTTGAGAATCTGATTAACAATAAAATGATCTGTGTCGGACCGTTTAGTTTTTTTGGCTAATTGTTACCAATATTGAGTATCACACCTTTTTTTGCGCCATAATGAAAAAGCCGTTTTTGGAAATTTTTGATTGGCTCTAGCGTCTAAAATAATAATAATCTGTGTTGAAAAAATCAATGCTCTATCTTCAAAAACCATACGAAAGTCGAGAGCGTTTGTAAGGAGAATTGACCCCTCCTGTATCGTCTTAAAATCTTATTGAATCTCGCGTACTTCGCGTTAGATGTATGTCACCCAATAAAACAATGAATGGCCAATTTCGTCGACCCTAAAATTTATGTGTTCGAGGGACAAAATGACAGTTATTTCGTGGATTGAGTAATAAATTGCGAAGAGTTTCATGCAATAGTACTTTGGCACCAATATTTTATTTGTGATTTAAATTAGCTAGTGAGCTACGAAATTGAATGGAGAAATTATGAAAGAAATCATTGATAAATACGCCATGCAATTTTGCAGCTCACCGTACAAATAAATTGTAATCGATTTAATTTAAAGTGGAAAAATTGTAATCGATTTCATTTTCGCTGTAATATTTTCATTCTCTACTGACAGTCATACACGAAAGGGTCCTATAAAATTTCTAAATACATATAGGTACTAAACTGTAATCTTGTCTAATAACTAGTCATTACAGATTAACGTGTATACCTACTTATCTCGTATCATTACATTCATATGATACTTATTTTGAAGACGGATAATGTGTCAACTGCGAAAACCGGGAAGTGCTAAAGTGGGAAAACTGTGACGCCATAATAATATCTTGCAAAGGAAATGTTATTTTCCTTAACCCTCCCATGTAATCCAATCCAACTGTAAATATATGAAGATGGAGATGAATAAATGTAAAATTCAACAACAAAAAATCGAAAAAACTTGAGCTTCAGTTTTAAGTAGGGCAAACACCAGCGATACAGCGGGGCAAATCTCGACTGGGGGGGCAATTGTAACTAATCCATAGACCAGTTACATTCCCCCCCCGAGATTTGCCCCGCTGCACCTTACTTATAAGACACCCTTACTGGTGCCGTAGTCGAATGGCATTTCTGCGACACGAAACGAAAACGAAACGCCGTGAAAGGTAGTCCGGCTCTGTCACGCCAATATGCAAGAGCGATAGAGATAGATAATACGAGCGTTTCGTTTCGTGAGCGTTTGTGCCATTCAGCTACTCTTTTATTATAATCCCGCAACATTCATTGAAATGTTAATATAAAATATGCATAAATACATTTTAACAAAAAAGCTATTCTTTTTAAACATTGAAATTTAATATGCCTACAATAACAACTGCACGGGATGTTTATGTTCCGCTTATTTGCTGGATGTCGGCTGCAGTAATCCCGCATTCATCCGTGAAGCACAAACAATTTGCTAATTAATATACTCCACGTCATCCACCGAATATTTTTCTACTGTGTAACAAAGAAATGCACATATTTAATTATTTATTTATGATATAAGACGACTATGGGATGTGGGTTGTGGGTGTGTGGTATATAGACGATACAGTAGCGATCGCTGAAATATCAGAATATCATGATTCACTATCCGGTATCCGGCCGAATATTAAAATAAGGGCTGGATAGGCCGGATACCGAAAAGTAACCGAATATTCTGTGCATCTCAAATTAGCAGTGAAACTTGAGCAAATTCATGTGTTCTACCTAGTGTACACCCTCAAGGAAATACAGGCGTGAATTTCTGTAAAATGTAGTCATTTTGATGGCATCACACCCTCGGTTTATGCTCAGTTAAATGGCAACACTGAGTATTAGTATTAGTGAATACCGCCTCGCAATTGTGGCCGCGTTCAGATGTTTCGGAGGGGCAGGCCGTACAGCTGCGTTCGTGGCCCACAAAGTGGTCTCGCCGGAAGATCAGCGCTGACCCCTGGGTCAGCATCTATGCTGAGGCGGGACCATTTCGTGGTAAACCCGTCATACATTTTTTTAAATATTAATTGTAAAATTTATGAAATACTTATGTAGATAATTATGTGTTTACCATGAATAAACTATTGAATCTGAATCTATTATTATATTCGTAGGTCAAATTTTAATCACAGGATTCAAACAAAAAAAAAAATTTCTCTCAACACAGGGTAGACTGATCAGGGATTGACCCTAGTCACACCTGATGGAAAGTGAAGACAGAATGGAGTTCGCCGATTCAGTAATAGCCGATTCACTTGAGGTCGTATTTTTCTGGGAACACAGATGGTGGGAGCGCATTCCATTCCTTTGCAGTCCGCATCACAAAAGATAAGACAAATCGTTTTGTGCGGACAAATGTAATACTACCCGCATACGGGTGCATTCGTTCTCCCCGCCTAAACGTTCGAAGATGGAAAGGAGAAGGAGGGATTAGGTCGTGAAGTTCTTGAGCGCCAATCATTCATATTTGTAATTTATCCATACTAATATTATAAATGGGAAAAGGTGTGTGTCTGTTTGTTTGTCCATCTTTCACGGCAAAACGGAGCGACGAATTGTGGTGATTTTTTAAGTGGAGATAGTTGAAGGCACTGAAAGTAACATAAGCAACTTTTTGTCTCTTTCTAACGCTAGCGAAGCCGCGGGCAAACGCTAGTCAGAAATAATTGTTAAAAATATCCAACGATTAAACGACGTATTGCAATTTCATCTAAAGTAGGTTAACTTTGTTTAATTAATCAATGCAATGTCATGTTGATACTTAATAAATAAATTCGTAAAGATACTTAATAAATAAATTCGTACAGATACTTAATAAATAAATTCGTAAAGATACTTAATAAATAAATTCGTAACTATACTTAATAAATAAATTCGTAAAGATACTTAATAAATAAATTCGTAAAGATACTTAATAAATAAATTCGTACAGATACTTAATAAATAAATTCGTAAAGATACTTTATAAATAAATTCGTAAAGATACTTAATAAATAAATTCGTAAAGATACTTAATAAATAAATTCGTACAGATACTTAATAAATAAATTCGTAAAGATACTTAATAAATACATTCGTAAAGATACTTAATAAATAAATTCGTAAAGTGATCGTTAAATGCGAAAAATTTTAATCTTCAGATATCTATTAATATATGTACTTATAAGACATAACTACAATACCTATATGTATGTTGAAAACTAACCGACTTATAGGTTGGCTATATATTTGTGAAACAACTATTTAAACAGCTGCACTTCCATACACTCATAGGTAATGTTAATCGTTCAAAACAAAGTTTTACATAATCTTTCTGATTTCCATGTACCTATTCAATGAATTTGTGAAAAGAAAACCAACAAATATTTTGATTAATTGTTTGCATTGCTACTAACTAAATAGCAGCGTGTTACCTTACAAATCTTACAATAAAACGCATATTAAGCGAAGTACCTTATTTGAAGCCTATTTTATTATATTTGAGAGAGCAATCCTGTTAACAGATGACGTAGCGGTTCAAATATTAGCTGACAGTAGTCGCCATTATCCCCACCACCAGTTTTACCCTTCCAGTTTTATCCCCTCGCCACCGGGCGGTGGCGCCTACGGGCGCCGTTTGCCTCATTGGTTCTCAAATTATAACCAAAACAAAGTTGCAATAAGTGTACAATTTACTAAAAGGTTGCAATAATTATTTTTATTATGTACATTTTAAATAAAAACAGGGACATCATCAGTATACATTGGAGTGTATAAGTGTTGGATTTTGCAACCTGAATGGTGAAGGTGATAATAGTACATTACTACAGAGGCCGGGACAAATGGGGTTGCCGGCCGAAGACATATAGACGGCCGAGCGAAGCGAGGCCGAATAGGTCTGAGGCGGGCAACCCCATTTCCCGCCGAGGTATGTATAGTGCTTTTCTCAAACATGGTATGAAATAAATAAAGTCTACTGAAAATAGTAACTTTGGATGGCTGTATCTCCTAAACGGTGCGTCGTAGCGCAAAAATAATCGAATTTTCGTTCCCCTTTAATGCCCCGTATACGCCTATAAAAAAAAAAAAAAAAACAAAAAAAATAAAAATAAAAAAAATTTTTTTTTTGTATGAAAACGCACCCTAAAATCTAATATTGTCTAGAGCCCGTGCCAGTTGCAGTCGGCACGTCTATAAAGCCCCTTATAGTTTTTTTTTAATTGGCTAAATACCTGGATGTTATGTCACAATTATCTGTGTTTGGAAATTAAAAAAGAAGACTTTGCCGGCCTTGGCCTGTGCCGAATTTCATGTGCCCACCTAAAGGTGAATAATAGTAGTATACAGAGCGCAGCTATTTAGGCAATAAATTATCTTTTAATTTATAAGATTTTCGTTTCAGTCCATTTTTAATATGTACCACCCTATAAGTGGTTTCATTTTGTTGTACTTATACGTATTTGCAACTAGTTGGGTTGATATGGTAAGCAGCACTACCTTTGCTAATAAGTTGTAGTATAGCTAGAAAAACACTGGTTTTCACTTATCATTGTAATATATAAGTACCAACTATATCTGCTGGATACCCATTATGGTAAGATAAATAAATAACTTGGACTGTAGGCCTAACTGAAGTTTTAGTAAAAACAAACTAAAGCGATATGTAGTTGAAAATATTTCTCTTAAATAAGTAGCATTATACATATTACATATTTATCACATTAAAAAAAAATATCAAAAAAAAAAATAGTTTCAAATACAGCACCACTAAACCCTAAAATTAAAAAAAAAATACCTACTTAAAGTTGTAATTCATAACATTGTAAGTTGTAACCCATATAGGTACATAAGAAGCATGATACTCGTATTATTGTACAATAATAATCGTAAGTTACTGCACTCGCAGAGTTATGCATGTTGTTGTTACGCTACCCACTCCTATGTAGTATTAGTTAATATTGTATAGTTTTTGCATCGCACGGTCGCGGGTACAGAACGAATACCAACCTTATTCCTATACAGATACGAACTTACTCGTGTTTCCCTGAGATGCAAAAAACACCACGTTATTGTACTTAAATAGCATTAAGTTAAATTTTAATTCTCATTTTAAGTGAATAATGTATATTCTTATGAGAATAAATGTCTTAAACCATAAACCATAAACTTGAAATGTTCGGTATACATGGGGATTTGCTGCGATGGCTCACGTCGTATTTGCGGGATAGAACACAAGCGGTAACTATTAAAGGGTACACCTCTAGCTTCGTGCCTATTACGTCAGGGGTTCCGCAGGGCTCCCATTTAGGGCCACTGCTATTTAACATATACATCAATGATGTAATTAACTGTTTTATAAATTCTAAAGTATTATTGTATGCTGACGATACCAAGATATTTTCTGTTGTGAAGTCCGAGGCTGATTGTGTCAATTTACAGAATGACCTTAACAGATTAAGTAACTATTGTTTAATTAATAACCTGTATTTAAACATAAAGAAGTGTTCAATTATTACTTTTACACGTAAATGCAATCCTATAATCTTTAACTATACCATTGGAAACCAGCCACTTACTAGAGTTACTGAGGTTAGAGATTTAGGTGTATATTTAGACAGCGAAATTCAGTTGGTGTCACACGTTGATAAGATAACATCTAAGGCTTACAAAATGCTAGGTTTCATTTTTAGGCAAAGTAAGGATTTCAAAAACCCTACGACGCTACTTCTATTATATAATGCATATGTAAGGTCAAATTTGGAATATGCATCTACAGTCTGGAGTCCTCATTTTTCAGTACACATTAATTCATTAGAAAGAATTCAAAAAAAAATTCTTCAACGTATGAAGTATAAGTTTCAGTCTTTTAAACCCGAGAATTTTGAGTCCCTTGAAGTGCGAAAAGAAAAACGTGATGTAATTTTCTTGTTTAAATTATTGAATAATTTAACTGACTCAGAAGAACTATTAAGCAAAGTCTCATTTAAATGTCCCACGTATCGCACACGTTCCACCGCTTTGTTATCTGTCCCATTCAGTCGCAAAAAGTATGTCAACAACAAATATCTATCAAGAGCCTGCAATACATACAATAAGAAGTTTTCGAAAATTGATTTGTTCCAGCATAATTATAATAGATTTGTTTCTGCCATTAAACAAAATTAAAAAATAAATAAATAAAATAAAAGAAAGAAAGAAAATAATAATATTAACAAATTGAGTTAAATTATATCTTCCTTTTATACTCAACGTTAAAATTAAATTGATGTTGCCATTGTATAACGTTAAATTTATGTTGCAATTGTTAAGTTGTTTTGTGTTAAATTGTAGATTTGTATATTCATATTCATTTCCAAATTCTAAATTTGTGATTGAATACTTTACTTTACTTTAATCATGCATGTAAAACTATTTATTCCTGCTTGTTGAAGTCAACTTTTTATTATTATTTTACTTGTATTATTTTTCGGAGCAAAGAATTCTGTAATAGCTATAAGTGGAAACTGTTTTGGCTCATGAGTTAACTATGTTTGTTTACCTTAATGTATTATTATGTTCTGTATGTTTCCCAAATAAATAAATTAAAAAAAAAAAAAAATTATAGCCTGTAAAAATATCATAAATTATTTGCAGAGCCATAACAATATGTGTCATATAGATATGAGCCTCATATCACGTGTTATCCAGCCCTTGAACAGTGTCATATAATGGCTTGCGACTGTACAACTATAGAGGTAACAATCAATTTTTAAGTGTTATAGCTCGTTGATGTTTCCGCCAACGTCAATGTTTAGGAAGGCACGCGTTTTATGAACACAATTGGCCAGTGAGCCCTACATTTTTTTTAAATTATCGCCTTTTAGTGCCAAGATTTGGTTGACCGATAATTGGACTTAACTGATGATCAGACCTACATAACTTTATGGGTTACCAATAATATATCTTAGTACGTTTAGAGGTGCCAAACTGCCAAAAACATACTGTGTGTATCTTCGACCAAAGCATTTATGGGGAATAGACTCATCTAAGGGTTTTAAAGATCGTGCACGGACCAAGTCCTTTAAATCAAGGGTGAACAGGCATCTTCTGGGCGAGCTCACTCCATCGTAGGCCACGTCTTTGCTTTTGGCTAGTCTGTGGTCAAGAGTAAGCCCATTCTTTTTTTTTTAAACTCCACTAGTGGCAGAGCCGGGGAACGAACCCGGGTCTTCAGCTTACACGGCAAACATGCTCACAACTACACCCCGGCGTCGAAAAATTCTGAAAGGGTTTGGCTGAGTGCGACCGATCTGGACCTATCAGATAATTAAGCATTTCAGACGTTAATAATAGGGATGTTAAGGGTCTTGAGCCTAAATAATGGCCGTCACCAAACAATCGATATTTCGCTGAACTTAGGACGCCTGGTATACTAGTACTCGTAAGTGGAGCGCAAATTCATTATTAATTTCTTCTTTCTGGGTAATAGTAAGTTTATTCTCAAATACCTGTGATTGTTCCTATTATTTTTATATTTATACCCCTGGGCTTAGCTGATGACAATCATTGATTAAACTAGTACCTTTTAAACGTAAACGCCATAGTACATTACGATACAAGTGCGTAAAAAAGGAAGTTCGAAACGAGTGGCGATAAATTAAAACACGGCCGAAGGTAGTGTTTTAAATCGACACGAGTTACGAATTTCCTCTTCGCACGTGTATCGTACGACGTTTTTCAGTACAGATGACCCTCCGAAGTTTCGACCTGGCATATAATGAACCACTTCTCGCACTAGTGCGTAAAAAAAACACCATCTGTGCTGAAAAAAAAATTAATTTCATTCATAGCCACGTGTTTGTTTATATCGTTTGTCATCATGATACTTGTATCTTTCATTCGTTAAATACATCGAAATCAAGTGAAAAGAACTAATTAAATTATTTTCATAGAATATATTTTCATTTACATGTATTTTTTGTACTCACACTACTATTAAACTATAAACTGAAATATCTTATACAAAGAAAAAAAATTCAAGGCCTCCAAGTGTCCAAAGTTGGATACGAACCAGCGTCCTTTGTTTCCCAGGCGGATGCCTAAACCACTTAGCCATTCGGTCACGATGACAAAGGTCGAAATTTCCATGTGTCTATATGTATATATAACAATTTCCCGAAGGTATTTCGCACCCAGTAGAGTAGAGATAGCTACTCGTAAGAGGTATAAGTAATCTTGTTTTTTCAGTGTCTCATCTAATGACTAGCAACCTTCGCGCTTGGCTGACCCCCATTATTACTGCGGTGCTTATCTGTCATAATGTATGTTAGGTGCCTATCATGTAGCATTACTCCTCGACAACGTAACACGATTCTCTGCACAGACTGCACAGTCATCTTTTACCGCAACAACATATCAAATAGCAAGCATAATGCTATTGCCATTACTCATTAGCGAGGCGCCAAAAACGTTATTTTAGTCAAATTTACAATTGAAGTTTACTATAACCAATTTGTCGACCTTTCAGAGGATGACGTGTACGCACATATAACGTTATCAGAGGGCTTTGAATGATAGCGTATGAGTATAGCGAGACAGAAGCGTGCCGGTGGCGCCCGCGGCGGTCGACGGTCGCCAGTCTTGACAGTATTGTCAACAAAACGGGAGCGTCGTGTGGTCGGTCAGTCATCGCAGCAGCATTCACGCCGCCGACGAATCGCGGCCAGCACGTGGCGGCTAATATTATCGCGGACAGACTGCGCGCGCCGCTCCAGTATCAACACATAAGCCTGTTCGCGCGCATGTCCGAGTCCAACAAACAACCATAAATGTTTATTTTAAAATTCCGAGTGAACACCAGCAATGAGCATCAGCCGCAAATGGAGGGAATATGTGGCAGCACTCAGTGGTTAGTTTTTTTGTTTTGCTTATTATTGCAATAGGTATCGGGAAAGCTTTCCAATGACACTTCAATTGTAGACATGTCTGTTGTCACCGAACTGTAGATGTATCTGATCTATTATTCACAAAAATCGTATAATTGCCATAACCATTACCCGCATGACAATTATGACATGAACTCTCCATTAAATCACTTGTGCTGAGTGGGTAACTTCTAGGTACGAGTATGTTTCGACTTTGGACTTACCCGCTCCTTTATAATTTCAGAATAAGTCTAGCTATTGAATTCCCGTCAAACTATACGGGTTAGTGATTGGCATTCGGCATAATGATTTCATTGTCAATTCCGTTTGTTGTGACAACAAGTGTATAGATTTCGTAGTCAGTTGCATTCCATTTAAAATAAACCTTAACACAACTGGAAAATGGAGTTTTTTTAAGTGTAGGCATATTCGTGATATGATAAGACAAGCCGCGTCCATGGCAACTTATTTGTTTTACAAGGAGGCAAAGTTGTTGTTTAACCGCACGTGCCAATATTGATACCCGAGCAAGCGAAAGATTCCAATATTGAACCGCGAGCGTAGCGAGTGGTTCAAAAAGTGGAATCTTGAGCGTTGCGAGGGTTTCAAGGCACGAAGGTTAAACAAACTTTGCCACCGAGAGAAACACAAAATGTTTCACCACACCAACACGAACAAAATGTTGACTATAATTACTATAAAACATCAAACTAAATCTAATCCATCAATCTATTCAATATTTATGATTCAAAATCATCATTTATAGGTAATTTCTACCAGCCAGCTTAAGACATCAAGTTAAAATTTATATCAAATTACTTTGTGAATAAAATGCAATTTTGCTATCTGTTTTCGAATAGCAAAGTAAGCCTTTACCAGTTGGTGTGGTAAAATATAACATACACGGTCTAGTGTTGAGCTTCTAATTATCTACCTACTACCTACGTGATATGTGTTTATCTGTGAATCGGTCATTCATAATTTTACTCGTATATATATTGTATATTTATGATAAATTTGTCTCCCGTTCCTCGTTACCATGGATAGGTACAAAGCGTTATATACTCGATCTAAACATAATTATCTGGAAATTTAAATAAATGTATATTGTGCCAATATTTTAGTCAGTTTGTCAGTTCAATGACAGATATATGAAATCTTAAAATGTATACGGGCACATCTGCTCCATACGCGGTATTTGTACCTAATAACTAATTCTTCGACCATAAACATTTTCCTGTTGGAAACATATGTATATAGCTATCGGGTATTAAAACATTCCTCGCCCATAAGTTGCCATAACATTACGATAACTGACGAAATGTCCTACATTAAACCATATAGCAGTCTTGAATATATATGAGCAAAATAGCCATTACATAGCTGTACATAAAGCTCATAAATACTTGACCACCACTGCCATTGAATGAGAGGTTCAATTACGATTTCAATTAGTATAAGTAGAAGTCAATTGTTTGCTTAAATGCTTACAACGAATCCGTTGCTCTTTCACTATCACGATCTGCTATCATAAACCTCTTATCGTATTTTCACACCACGTTTTTGTTGATCAATGATTCTATACGTAGATCACTAGATAAACTTTGCAATAGACAAATATAAAACAAAGAAACGACCTGTCACATATATCCGACCAAATAAGTTTGTTCCTAGATATTCAAGATTTCTATTGAATTATATACTTTTTTTTTATTTGGCGCTTTTTCTGATGACCGATTTTGTGGACAGACTTGACCTTTTAAAACTATGTATATTTCCATAGACCATAGAACGTTCACTATTTGTCGGAACTGTAGTTGTAGTATTACTTGGCCTAATTCCTACTGTTGTTACATACATTTTACTAATAGATTTTTACAAATAGGTACATATTTTGAATTAACAACTTCATTTACATACATAGTTAGTAAGTCATAAAATACAATTTACATATAAGCCAATCAATAAGCATATAACTGAAAAGTGATAACTTTACAGGTGGATTGGTTGTTAAGGGTTACGGATATGTTCCATTGCAGCAATGGACCATCAAAAAGTTGATAAACTTAAAAAGTCTCTCAAAAATTACTCGATGGCGTCACACCACGCCACGTCACGTCACGCCATAAACGACTCTCAAAAGACATAAAGTTTTAACTATCCAGTTCCTAGCTATCGAACCATATTGCTCTTTCAGTCAAAAATATAAGCATCAACCTACCTACTTACAGGTTCACGCAATTCAAATAATATTATTTGCGTAACCAAATACAGTGGATATCCCATGATGGATGTTTGTTGACCGAGTGCCATAATTCATAATAAATTGAACGGATAATGTTGGATGTTTTCTATGCATATAAGTATTTGTATATGATATATATCGTTGTCTGAGTACCCACAACATAAGCCATCTTGAGCTTACCGTGGGACTCTGTGTAAAACTGTCCTATAGGTAATTTTTATTTAGAAATAAAAAAGCATAAATAAACATAATATTTTAAAAACGCTAAGTAAAGGTTTATACATAGGTAATAGGCAAATGTTTTGTATTATATGTTAAGTTCGTGTCCCATTTGAGTAGAGATAGAATTTTACATATTTATCTACCATACCTACCTTATCACTTTGTTACAGCATATTCATGCTCATAAATATTCTTATAAGACCCCGCATTACTTTGAATCGGATAGTATTGTTGATCAGGAATTGATGAATTGTTTGTGTATATTTACATATTACAAGTACGATTTTTAATAACACGTGAACTTGCTACAATAAAAATCCCAATTTTATATATCGCGACGTAACGGTTTTACTTATATTTTTATGACCTCAACATTGGAATACCTCCTGTCCTACACAATGTTGTCTGATGACATTTGCAACAAGTCTGACCTGGGTTCCTAACCAACGTTACAATCACTTACACTTCGTAAGCATTTCGTGTGTAGCTCTCCCTATCGCTCTTCTGTAGTGGCGCGACAGAGCCGGACCGTGCTTCGATCACCACATAGCGTCAACGATTGTCACTTTGGCTATGCTAGCTGAGATAACAATATTTTGCATGGGCTGTGATAATTTTATAATTATTGGTCACTTGTTGTGGTGTCACTTGTAATCAAAGGTGCCGCATCTACTGGCGACCTTTGGACACAAGTGCACTGACCTTGTAAATCCGGAGACAGGACACGAAATATATGTAATTAGGAACATACTGCCTTAAGGTGACCCTTTGTATGAACTTTATCAACATGGACATAGCTGTTGGTATGATTATTGGCAGATATCATTTATTAATTGAATTTAATTTTCATTGAGCATCATCATCATTGGCCTTAACCTTCTGTTGCAGACGATTTATGGTGTAATATTCGAAGAGCACCTTTTCTGATGACTTATTAGACCGATGCGAGACCGACATAGTCTACCGCAGGACTGATAAGAGAAGTTTGCGGAAATCGGCGCTGAAACACCTTGGCGTCGTTTCTGTCTCTTATCAGCGAGTGCAGCAAACCATGACTCATCGCAAATTATGCGACCCTCCACAATGCATTTGCGCCACTCCGTTCGTTGTTCTGCAACCTTCTCCCAGAGTCGATAGTCAATATGAAAGGCAATCATGTCCCTCTTTGCGCAGTCTTTAAAACGAAGCAACGGCCTTCCAACGCTACGCTTTGCATTCGCAACAGCACCAAGAAGAACACGACGAGGTAGTCGAGAGGGTTCCATCCTGTGCACATGCCCTAACCAACGTTGTCGTCTCTGTTTAAGAAACGCGGTTAAGCTAGGCAACTGTGCAATTTCTAGAACCCTCTTGTTTGTCACCCGGTATTGAGCATTAGGTACATACATATATAGCTCAGGAATTGCTTCGCTTAGGAGCCCAAGCCCCTGCAGCGATAGAAGAGGATTTTTTTCAGAGTTCGTTTCCACTGTTTCCAGCGCTGGAAATGGAGGCCTTCAAAACTTTTTCCTCCTATATGCAGTGGCAAATAATTTTTACCTTACATATCAATATGTAAACATACCAAGTCATACGACAAATAAATAAATAATAAAAATATTATAGGACATCCTTACACAGATTGACTGAGCCCGGTAAGCTCAAGAATACTTGTCTTGTGGTGTGGGAACTAAGATCAGTAAGTATACATATAAATATGAAACATACAGATACATACTTATCACATAAATACAAAACTTGTTACAAAAATTAATACCCTAACCGGGATTCCAATCCAGGACTATCGATTAGGTACATAGTAGATAGTGACCCTACTAGATAAGACTTGTCGTTCAGACGATAAAATAAATAAATGCGATCTTAGCCGTGTAAGAAAATCCACAGACTCCAAAATAGAACACAAATATTTACAATACGCACATAAGTGATTCCTGGCACGCCCATAAACATGGCCGTTTTCTGTATCACATGAACAAAGGTCAGTCTGTAGAGGTCTTCAAGTTCCCACCCTTGCTTATGTCTTACCTCCTGTCTACATTACGAGTACTTACATATCGAGATATATGTCTTATTCAATCATCTGATATTATGTTGACCCTAGACTGCACATGGCACCTTACTTACCTACATCTGTATGTTTTTAATTTTTCAAGCCAAACTGTATCTAACGACGGCGGAAACTATAACGATATTGGCTTGATTGGTGACCAATTATTGTGTGTCTATGGTACGAATTAAAATAGGTCAATCAGCTCGTTATTGTAACGTGATATTAAATATAACTTTTGCCATTGGTGATACCATATAAAGACGTGTTTAAAATGAACAAGGTCGATTGTTGCCTGCTACAGTTCGATATTCGATAACCCCTTTGCTGAAAGTATAATGCTGCCAAGTGCCAACCCCGAACCTTCGGTCAAGAAGTGTAAACACACCCTAAGCTCAATAGAGGTGCAGTAGGTTCAGAGAGCGAAATATTTTAAAAGTCGTGGCGCCTTTTCTATTTTTTTTTAATTTAGATCAGAATACGGCTGTCAAACATGTAATTCGTTTCTCGACAGACTTCAGCGATGCGTATCAGGATTGACATACGCTCTATAAAAAAAATCACTAACATAGGGCTAATATGCAATTTATACGTTTGTAAATTTACTGATTCTAAAATTGACTCTATCGGACTCAACGATTTAACTTTTATTAAAAATGTGTATGTAATTCAAAATTTTCATTTAAAAGCAAGTTCTAAGTACCAGCTAACTAAAAAAAACAAGTGAAAATTTGTACAGAATCACTTTGCACATAATATGGATAAATTGCAATTTTGCGTAGGTACATGTGAATATGGTGTGTGGTGAAAAATCCATGGATTTGCTTTGATGTCTGCGTGACATCTTCTTATTCTAATTTCTAACGGAACAGATTGATTTGTATGCGGCAGCCGATCCTATTGTATTTAAGAACAATAACTGGCTTTTGTTGTCGCACATTTTTCTTTGAAGAATCCGATTCTTTTCATTGCTAAAATTATATTCGCATTCCGCCTGAATTTAAATTAAACGATATACCTAGATGATATATATAAAACAGGTGTATACGTGAAGTTTCTAGAAATACTAGGTTTACTTTCACGTGTTAAATTCGCATGGCCCAGTTAATTTTAAAATCCATGAACTCTCAAATAGCCACTTGCGGCTGCTGATTCTGACTTGAGTTCGTCCGATGATACGGGCAAGCGCAGTATACTTGTATCCGCTCGGTGTACCCCTTACATCGCCTCAGATTAGATTTAGATTTAGATTTCTTTATTTCATGATAAAAATTACACTATAAATTTGTTATATGCCAAATTAAGTTATGTTTATCTTCTCATCATGATCGTCGAAACTTACATTATAAATTGAAAATAATAAAATGAATATTTTCTCCCAATAAGGATCGTCATTTACAAATAGAAATACACAAAACACAATAAAATTAAGAAATGAAATAAAATCCGAAGTCAGTGTAATCAAATGCATGCTATCACAAATTCAATTCCATGTACTCATTTACAGAGTACAGAGGGTTATCTAACAAAAGGTTTCTCAATTTGCGCTTAAATGCTTCGTCATATGGCTCATTCCTAAGATCGGCAGTGTCAAAAGCATACCTACGTGTTGACTTTAGTTCCACGCAAGCCTCCCTAAGGTCCAGAACATTACCTATTGTTCCGTGATGTGGTAATATACAAATATGATGCAATATATGTAGACGTTTGACCATGAATATTCTGCTCAATCTATCGTCACTACTCGTACTTTGAAAAATTCTCGTGTCTCACACTGCTCCTCAAAGTTAAAACGCAGTAACTCTAATACATACTTACATGCATTCCATACATACTACAGTCTTTTCTTCTTCTTTATCGTATCCTCATGGCTGAGGGAGGGATTCTTTTCTACATTGTCAGAAGAAGATACAAGTTTTTTTCAGAGTAGTGACGCTATGTTATGTTGTTTGGATGTCTAGTCCAAATTACTCCAAATCCATTTCTTGATTTTCGGAAGGAAAAAGGTGTTAATAAAATAAGATGGAGAAATTGAACTAGGTAATTAGAAGCTTGCCCACTGATAAACATGCCTACAACTCCTACAAGTACTTACTTTAGATTATATTTCTCTGGCTCAACAACAACATGTTGATTGATTTCACATGTGTCAATATCCTACTGACATCGTTAATAATCAAACTCATTGTACCTACTCGTACCTAATAACTAATTGTAACCAATAGAGAGTTACTGTCAAAGTAAAATGTGTAATCACAGTGCATAGACTGCCATCTCTTGACACAAGCTTAAAACTTTTGAACCTCAGTTTTGACAATTTGGCTCATATTGTTAGCTTGATATGTGTTAAAATGTCAAATATTAATATTAGCGCCATCTAGCTGAGCGTACCCCAAAGGTGTAATGCCATCTAGGCCACCGTACCTTTTTCTGTATGGTACTGAGGTACGTTTTTTTCTTAGACTTTATCTGTCTATACGGAGTTATATATGTCTTTGTTGTAACTAACATTCCCGCCATAAGTTATATGAATATTTACAAAAGTTTTCGAAACCAGACTGAGTTGTAAAACTAAAAGATTTAGGGAAAATACGTTAAACTACTAAATCTATGATTTTTCTTTGGAATACATAAATGCTACACTTTTTGTAAATGAAAAACACAGAGTTACCTATACAGTTTCGGGTGGTTTCGGGTTCCTAGTTTAATATTGATACTTTTGCAATTGAAATACATAGGTACTTAGTTTACTTGTTGGTAAGGTATACTAGTATATGTAACCGCATAAAAAACGCCAATCAAAATAATTGACATAAATGTAGGTACTTGATTTGTTCTCAAAGTTCTAATGTCGATTTCATATAATCAATTGATCAGTCCTAATCAGTAATCATGGTGCTTATGCTTAAGTACCTATGTGCAGTGTACACATACATCAATTTGCATTATTTACTAAGACAGATATACAACAATGTCAATGATAGTCGTAATCGTAAAGAAATCGTCGCACCTTATGCGACCGGCTTATCGGTTTAAGCACTTATGTGTGTGGAATTTATTAGAACTAAAAACCCAAGGCGAAGATCTTGAGACCAAGGATCTTGTAATCTTGAAAAGATTTACTGTAAAGATATAAATGGAGTTACATACTAAATGGTTTTTATGAGTGATCTGAAATAAGGACGATTTTGAGTTGAAATTGCATATAAATATGCCCTTATCGCACTGACAAAATTTACCGTATTAGCATGTGCAGGTATTGCAAACCCTTCTGTATGGTGAGCCACATAATATGTCATATCATGTCATGTAATTTAAATTTAGAATTTTTTAAATTTTGGGTAATTTTTACGGCTTAGGTATACCCGCTAACTACCTGAGGAACATGTGGTCGTGTCAAATATTTTATTTTTTCTTTATGTACACACTTATTTTGTCGTTTTTAATAACATGATCAGGTTTTGTTTTTTTATGTCAGGTTCCTTGTGCCTCAATTTTTTATGACAAGTATTTAAGTAAGAATATTAAATTTGACATTTTAACACATATAAAGCTAAGAATATGTCTGGTCGTATGTGTGGTTGTCTGGTAGAGATCGCTTTTTAGCGATAAGACCGCCTGTTGTTACCTGCTTCTTAATATGTTTTGTTTTTGTAATCTCATTGTCAATAAGTGGTGTACAATAAAGTATATATTTTTATTTTTTTTAATATGTCAAATATTAATTTAAAAAAAATTAAAATTAAAATTTATTTATTTCAAGTAACACAACTCATAATTTACAATAAAATATAAAAAATACACAGACACAACACACATACTAAAAAGTCAAGCAGCTGTGATTGACACACTGATAGGATAACCCTTATCTATAGTTATTCCTCACTGTGTCAACCACAGGTGCATGAAGCCCACAACAAAATGCGACATAAGGGCAAAACCTGTTCGCAATCATTGACATGACGCTGTTGGAGCTGGAGCGCACACGCCGCACCAGAGATGCAGCCCGCAGGCGCATAGTAGCTTTAAAACATGCCACACGCGCCTCCGCGAACATCCCCGATGCGCTGCAGTATCGCGGCAGCCCCATCAGCGCCCTAAATGCATTATTATATTGTACTTGTAGGGCCTTATACGATTTAAGATTGGACTTTCGCCATAGACTGCAGGTATAAAATGTTGTACAAAAAGCTCTAAACAACGTCACTTTACTGTCATTTGAACACCGAGCAAATCTTCGTGCAATCATATTAGCTCTGATCGACAAGGCCCTACGTTCCCGCTCTATGTCATCATCGTCCTTGAGGTCGGACCTAACTATATGACCTAAATATTTGTACTGGTATACTCTTTTAAGGCAACCGCGTTAAGTCTAATAGGTGGTATCAATGACGGAATTTTAGACTCGACCCCAAACACCATGTACTGACTTTTCTCAACATTATACTTAAGTCCGTGCGAGTGAGAATACTCCTCACATACCTTCAGTAACCTTCTGATGCCACAAACTGACGCACTCAACAGCACCATGTCGTCTGCATAACTCAAATTGTTCACATTAACCCCATCTATATGACAGCCGGCATGCATGGTGCTGAGCGCTACAATAAGGTCATTCATATACAGGTTGAAAAGTGATGGTGAGCTTAATCCCCCCTGTCTCACTCCACACCTCAACCTGTACGGCTCAGACAATGTACCTGCCCATTTCACGTTGTTGATCTGGTTTCCATACCAATATCTGAATATACTTATAAGATCAGGCGCTAAGTTAATTCCCTCTAGTTTCTTCCAAAGCAATTCGTAGGAAACCAGATCAAACGCTTTCGATAAATCAAGGTAACAAGCATAGACCGGAGTATTCCTATCAACATAGTACGCGGCAGTATGCTTAAGGCACAGGATAGCGCTTTCAGTTGACAGCCCAGGCCTAAACCCGGTCACGCAACGAAAGGTTTTTACTCAACTGTACATTAAGCACACCGTCCAGTACCTTTGCAATAACAGTAGCAAGAGATATTGGTCTATAGTTCAATAATATTAGCGCCATTTAGCCGAGAGTCCCCGAAAGGTGTAACGCCGTCTAGGCCACCGAGGGCCATCGTACCTTTTTCTTAATGGTTCTCTGGTTCTGGTACGTTTATTTCTTAGACTTTCTCTGTCTATACAGAGTTACAATATGTCTTTGGTTTTATATATAATATTTCAGATGCTTAGAGAAATGACCTTAGACAAAATATTATGTCGCATACTTATACTCGTAGGGAAGTACCTCATGTAGTATTTAAGAGAAAATTTAATACAAGATAGCATTAACTATCCACGAAACTCATAGTTACTCGTATTGTTTTCAAGTATTCAGACAAGCGATGCGGTTACCGGCAGATAATGTCAACTTGAAATAGACAGTGATTCTGTTTTATTTTGAGAAATACATTTTAGTCCTAGTCGACAACTTTAAAGCAGTAGACATGCTGACATTTCAAAATTCTTGTGTATTTTTTATTTGCATATGAATCTTGACGAACATGATAATTTAAGTCATACCTAGTTATAGTCGTAATTAGTACTTTATTCATGAACAATACGACGACAACAACGTACAAGGGGAAATCTGCGATTTTTTTTTTGTATCAGATAGCACCTTGTACGTTGGTGGATAAGGTGCAATTTTCTGAAAAAAATAATTGCAGGTTGCCCCCTATACGTTGTATAATTATAGCACTGTGTCTGAACATATAAAATAGTACATGAAAAGATAGGAACAACAAACACTTCCGAATCTAGGTATAACACAGTATATAGGTATATAGGTATCTAGGTATTATACAGTTGTCGTACTGTTTTGACACTCGCGTCTGCGCTCATCTGTTTGTTCCTTTGTCAATGTTATCTCGTTTATACAGCGTGTGGATTCCATACGGGCGAATAATGTATCCAGTTAAAGTATCTGATTATACGAATCGTGTAGGATAATCATTTTGTTAAAAAGTGTTATTCATTAAGAGTAATTAATTTTTGAAATCTTGCCAAACAGCAATGTACACCATCCAATTAATTTGACATACATAAACGTCATGTCGTAATGACGTTTAGGTAGGTAGGCTAATTGATGTGGATATAATACTTTGCGTCCTGAATTATTATGTATGAAAAAAATATCTCATCTATTTAAAAAGAAAACCACGTAGTTAGGCTCCTTAGGTCCGATACTAATCGTCATTAAGATATTCGCCCGTATGGAATACACACGCTGTATACCTGCGCTCAATGCACTTTACCTGGTCCCCAGAACGAAATACGATAACAGGAGGGAATATCAAACGACCCAATTAAAAGGAAAAAAACAGAAGCATTAATTAATGCATTTGTGAAGTTATTGTAGTAATTTTACCTATGAACACAGTGGAAAGTTACCACACAGTTATGAACTTATGATGAACACAGTAATTATGTTCAAGAGCCGTCGCGTTTTTTCACAGGCAATTTGGTCGTTGCCATCGAAAGATAGCTACCAGTCCAATCAATAGTGCCTTATCTCTTAACGACGCTTGCAACCACCTTAATTGATCTTTTGGCCCTAGTAGTTTAGTAGCCTATGTTTTGGGCGCCAAGGGACAAGTTCAAAGCAGGCCTAACCTAACCCTGTCGCCATCCTTGACTAAAAACTTCATTAATCTCCTTATTATTTCTGCGCTAATTGCAGATTATTGTAACAATATTCACAAACAAATTATATTGATAACGTTGCTGTATGGGGTAACCACGCAATTTAACATACAAGCCAAAAGGTTATCACTTATCGGGCGCCGTGTTGCGATTAGTTATGGAAATTGCTAGTCAATACATTTTTTATGGCTAAAAGTAATATTAAATATAAATTGTAATACTTTTTAATCCCGTAATTTTTCTACCTCGCCTAGAATTAAAAAACGAGCATAGATCCATGGTTGCCAAATAAACTTAATAACTTCGCGTGGCATAGCTTCCACTCCTTATCCAGATGCCGAACTTGGATTTCATTTTTTTTTAATCTAACTGCATAATTCTCTGTGCTATGCGACCTGATATTACTTTTACACCATCATCATCTACGTTCGCCGGAAGGCAACAGCTGCAGTCGCGCCGCTACGTGCACTTCAGCTCGTTTGTTGTGCGCATGCCGCGGCCGCTGCAGAACACTATCGCGAGCGCAGACTTCTGGCCGAAAGGTGTGGTTTTTCGGCGGTTCCGGGGTAACCTGCCAAATCCCACACCGGGGCAAACGACGCAACGGAGCCACGCTGTGACGTCATCGCCCAAATCAATTGTTTAATTTTATTTTTATTATTGTTCTCTTTATTTTCTCTCTTTTTTGTTATCTAAGTTTCGTGACGCATTGGTTTTACTGTAATGTCATGTAAACATGTTTTTACTAATAAATAAATAAATAAATCATCCTCCCGTTTCCGCGTTCCGCTTTCCTGCTCTTTTTTCTTCTAATTCTATCTATTGGACATCGTTTTTTGCCTACCCACAGGCGTCTAAATATTAAGGCGATGATAGTGCACATACCAAGTTTTAAACTCTTAATTTCTAAGTTTATTTAAAAAGATAGAAATTCGAATATTGGATTGAATACAATGGAATCTTCCAAATTCAACATCGCAAAAAGGAAGGTTTCAAATTCAACACTGCAAACAAGTCTGGGCCTTACAAGGTTCATTTAATAGTACAGTCAACCAATTGGAACCCTAGGCCACTCTACAACCATGTCAAACTGACAAGCAAACCCTCTTGCACGACTTGCCTTGTCGCGCGCGAGTCCATACTCGTAGTCGCGTTTGATGTTGGACTCGCGCGCGACAAGGCAAGTTGTGCTAAAGGGTCTGTAGGCCTAGCACATGATGGCCGCGGGAGTATGTCGCCGCGAGATAGATGCCACGTCTTCTTCTAACTGTATTAATGACATAAGGACGGGTAGTCTATCTCGCGGCGACATACTCCCGCGGCCATCATGTGCTAGGCCTACTGTAAGAGATTTTTTCCAATGTGATTTATAATGTCACTATGACATAGTTCTACAGTGGCCTAGGATTGCAGTTGGTTGACGGTACAAAAACATCGTCTTTAATCGTATTCTCATCGTTTTTCAGCTACTTTGATCACGGCGGCGGCGGGCACGACCGTGGGCTGGACGTCGCCCACGCTGCCCATCCTCATGGCGCACGACTCGCCCATCGAGACTACCGCCGACCAGAGCTCCTGGATCGCCTCGCTCATGATCCTGTGCTCAGGTATACTAATAAACCACACACTACATGATATAGGGAGTTAAGAGGGTACCACCTCGAGGCCGCAGTCATATTCGATGGTTAGACCAGGCCCCGTAGCCGAATGGCATTTCTACGACGCGAAACGAAAACGAAACGCCGCCAAAGGTAGTCTGGCTCTGTCGTGCCAATACGCAAGAGCGATAGAGATTTATATCTACGAGCGTTTCGTTTCGTGAGCGTTTGTGCACTCGGCGGCTATCAAAAAAAGAAGAAGAAATACATGCCTACCAACAACGAATACGAGCGTGTGAAAAGTTCTGTTTGGTGTTTGCCAGTTCGGCATAGGTGTCCTATTTTTCACTAACGTTCCGATCCGAAGCAGATACCTTGTTTGTGTTCGGTGTTTGTGGGAAACACCAAGCATGTGAAGCCACTATCATAGTCACCTAACTATTTCAAAAGTAGGAGCAAAGTATTCATATTTTGACTGCATGAAAATTCTGGTTTGATATGGCTTTAGACATACGTTTCGAACAGCGTACAAGGACATAACGGTGGCTTCAAGATCTTTATACTTATTCCTACGTAATAAAATATGAATAATTAGTAAGTTCCGCTAATATCTGAAACTGAACAACCGTATACATGTTAAATTAGTCGAGGCCAGTTAGTTATTATCTTCTTATTTTCTACAATGACAAATAATGAACTAGCTCGTAACAATAGATCGACACTGCGTAAAAAGTGTGACGTCTAATGATAATAGGATATTATTCAATTGTACAGACCGTGTTTAAAGAATTGGACACATTATCGAACAAATATAACAAAAAAAAAATTACCAAATTTCATAAAGTACCTACTAATGTTTAAGCGAGATACCTACCTACAAAAAGTATTAATTAACACTTTTTTCGTAAATTACACTTCTACTTATATGACCAAACTAAACTGTGAAACTAAGACAAATAAATAAATACGTAAATAAATATTGGGGACACCTTACATAAACAGATCAACTTAGCCCCAAACTAAGCGAAGCTTGTACTATGGGAGCTAAGCGACGATATACATACTTAAATAGATAAATACATACTTATATATACACACAGAAAACATCCATGACTCAGGAACAAATAATTAAATATCACACATTTCTCAAAATCTACAAGATATTTGTATTACCTATAGATTCCTAACTTCCGTCAAAACAATAACAAAATGTGATGAAATATATGTTTTTTGTGATGAAACAGATTTATTTTATCACAAATTGTTGCAGCCAAGCCAATAGCCATTGGCGTGTTCCTAATTAATCGTACCGGACTGATGCGTGGAACCAACTCATTTATCTCCTATCGAATTTCTACGTCACCCATCAGTCATAATCTACCTACATTATCATTCGGCTGAACCACAAAACGTAATATGAATAAATAATAATAGGTACCTAATATTGGCTTTTATGCTTAACACATTAGCGGATTACCAGAGTTTACGAACTCTACGGTGTCAATCGTCACGCTGCGAATTATAATGAATGCCAAAACGTCCGCAAGGACGTGCTGTGTAAAATCTCATACAAAATAATGTACATACCAAAGTAACAAATCAGAAATGGTAACGGTGCCGACCGAATAATTGACAGACTGATATCGTCCCGCCACTCGCTCGTCGTGGGCCCCTAAAGTATAGTTTAGTTCAACAGTTATTATATTTATCACATGATAATTATGTTAAAAAGTTAATGGACCTTATCAGTATAAACTATGCGGCAGATAGTAGGTAAGTCTTTAGATTTTTTTGATAACTATACTATTTCATAGATTAGCAATGGATCAACCATTAAACCTACTCCTCTGTTTAATGTTGGATAACATTTAAGGTATGGTCGGATGTATAAGAAGTTAAAATTAAATATTTTGAATAACGTTTAGGCCTTGGATATTACCTTAATACCGATAACCATTTGATAACTTACATAGTCTATATGCACATCGACTTTTTTATTTTATTTAGTAGGTTATATTACCTACTACGTACATTAAAAGTAAAGCTAAATAACAAACTAATACATTTAAAAATACTTAGGTAAGTAGGTACCTACAAGTTGCTAGAAGATGACCATGGCAACCTAATCACAGATACTGCAGAGATAAAAAACACATGGCGTAACTACTTTCAGCAACTGCTTAACTGCCCTGAACTGGATGAGGCAATTCCCGCTACGAGAGAAGATAACCATACCCAGGTGGATCCTTTGTCTTTCGATGAGGTTCGGGGCTAAGAAATAACAATGCTCCAGGAATTGATAGCATACCATCGGAAGTATGGAAATATGGCGGAGGAGAGGACGCATGCATACGCAGTTATATGAATTAATTCATAGAATCTGGGAGGAGGGGCGACAGCCTCACGAGTGGAATAATTTGCGCAGGGATAATTTGCCCGATCCATAAGAAAGGCTGTATGTAGAAAGAAGTGCACAAATTATCGCGGGATTGCTCTTCTTCCATCTGCATATAAGATCCTATCGTATGTGCTGTTGAAGCGGTTGGAACCACTTGCGGAAAAAATCCTGAGTGATTATCAGTGTGGGTTTCGCCGCAACCGCAGCACGGTTGATCAGATATTCCGTTTAAAATTACTAATGGAGAAGAAATGGGAATACGCGCAGAGCATTCACGTATTGTTTGTGGATTTCAAAAAAGCATATGATAGCATTGATCGGGGGACCCTGTACACCATTTTTAGGAATTTTAGTGTCCCGAATAAGTTGGTGGATTTGATTGAAATGGCGACCAAGGAGAGCAAAATGAGGGTCAGGGTGAATAATGAGCTAACGGATAAATTTTCTGTTATAACGGGATTAAAACAGGGCGATGCTCTGTCACCGATGCTTTTTAATTTAGTGCTGGAATATGTGGTTCGGAAGGTACTTATGCTGGATAACGGGCTAGAGCTGAATGGAAAGCATGCGGTGATAGGGTACGCAGATGATCTAGCCCTGCTTGGCGAAACAAAACAGCAAATTGTCGAGTCCGTAATAGTGCTAGAAACCGAAGCCAAAAAGGTAGGCCTAAGTATTAGCAAGTATTAGCCATGAAAAGTCAGTGTCTACACATGAAGCGCTATAAGAACACACGCGTCAGAGGAGAAGATCTCCATGTTGGAGATACCGTTTACAAGGGGGTGGCCAAATTCAAATACTTAGGCTGCATCGTCACGGACGCCAATACCCGGGAGGAGGAAATTGACATCCAAATCCAAAACGCCTTGCGATGTAGTGCCGTCCTTCATAAGGTGTTGGTGTCCAAGCTCCTGAGTAAGACCACAAAAATACGTATAACATATAAGACCGTCATACGACCAATACTCATGTACGGATGCGAGACTTGGACACTGACCCTTAAAGAAGAAAACAAGTTACTGGTGGCAAAAAGGAAAGTGCTAAGAAATATCTTGGGCCCTGTGAGGAGAGCGGATGGTAGTTTTAGGCTCCTCAAAAATGTCGAAATTGAAGACCTTGGGGCTGCACCTAACATCATCGGCGAGACTAAAGCCCATGGTCTCCGTTGGCTCGGTCACGTTTTAAGAATGGAGGATGATCGTGGCGCGAAAAGGGCATACCTAGGTCTCTCTGTAGGACGCAGGCCAAGTGCACGACCTAGATATCGTTGGGGTGATGCCGTTGAAGCGGATCTGCACGATCTCCAAGCATACAACTGGAGGGACGTCGCTAAGGATCGGGATGATTGACGTGCACTCGTGTCGAAGGCCAAGACTCATTTGGGGTCGCTGCGCCAATAAGTAAGGTACCTACAAACATAATCCAGTGGTATTTTTACGTGCACTTGAAATTGCGATTACTAAAAATCAGTGAGAAAAAGCCAAATAACATTTTTCTAACACGAGCGCTAGAAATTGCGATTCTACTCGTAATGCTTTTAGTATTTACCACTCGTTTTCAATTACATATATAATAGAATTCAAATTGCTCGTAGCGAAAGTATTATTGAACAAAAACTAAACAAAATGGAGGGGTCGATGTTGAAAAAGCCGGCCCATGGACCCAATTGCTTTATAAAAGTCAATTGACGAGAGGTGTCTTTTTAAAACAGCTTATGTTTGTATGGAGATCGTGGAGAAATGGTTCCTTTATAAGAAACTCTACAATTTGCATTCTGTGAACCACTGTCAGTATTGTAAACTTGAGACGTAAGCCCTTTCGCATACTTAAGTTTTAAAATTTGGTCATCCTTATTGCACAATTTGAGAAATATTTGCATAGTTCCAAAACCGTGGCACTGGGAGTCGGTGCTTGCGCTCTTGTTATGAGGAACTGTTCTATTTATAAGTGTCACTCTCATACTACGGCTCAGACGTACATTCCCCGAATAAACCATAAAGATACAAAGGTAAATCAAATACGTTCGTTAAATGCATAGTTACCATTCTTGACGTAAGTTGTCCAAAATTAAACCTTAGTTCGATAACATAGAGATCTAAGAGCTGTTAGTACACAGGTGTGAACAGCAATCACATTAACAAGTGATTGCTGTTCACAATTTCAGTACATGCTATACAAATAAATCCCATACCAAAGATGTACATGTTTTGCATGTGTAAATCACACAACGTCGAGTAAGGAAATGAATAGTTTTATAGGTAGTTTCAACTCAGTTGAGGCCACGCACACTATAACACTGTCATGTAAAGACAACGAGATTTTGAAATTAGTGTTCTTACCGTGTACCGACTGCAGATTCAACAGTGAATTGCAAGAAAGACCAAAAAGTTTCTATTAACTATTTTGTTAAGAATTACGTCTATAGAACAATTTTCAAACAAAACAGAAAATAAAATATCTCGTATGTGATTAATTAATTGTCAGATTATGATTGTAACATTAATCGTAGAAATCAAAGATAATATGTAATAGATTGCCTTATTTTATCATCGTAGCTGTTAAAATGGTGTTTACCTATTTTTTCATTACTTATTAGCAGACATAGAAGTCGCGGTAGCAATAACGTCAATTAACATAGGGACATCCTTCCGATATAAAATATATCGATAGCTGAATACTTATTTGGAAGTGAAATTTCATAATGAGCTATAAAGTTCACCGGATAATACCATTACTGCTTTTAATACCATTAATGATAAGTATATCAATAAATAATAATGTTTTTCAAAAATATATTAATTGGTTTTTTTACATTCACTCACTCATTTCATTCATTCATTTTTTTGCAATCAGTACTAATCTTCATTTAGCTGTGTGTGTTATCATTCACTTCAACCTCCGTGGAATTACCTATACATTATTTAAAATAGTTAATTACTGTTTACTGTTAAGAATTACACAATATTTACAAACGCAATTACGCAAGCTATAAGTTACAAGGTATTTTCGATTTCAATGAAATCTTCATAATTTAAATAGGACTTAAAAATATATGGCTCTCATTACGCGTCTCGCGAGCGTAGCGTCGCGTCGGGCCAACTGTATGGTCTGTATGGCAAAACCTGACGCCGCATCGACGTCGTATCGTCTTTTTCCGTAAAGTTGGCCCGACGCTACGGTCGCGAGACGCTAAGTACGAGGGGAGTTACATCGCACAAAAAGAATACCTCAAAAATATTTGACACAATCTTATTTCTAGAGCCGTGTGTCAGATATGTATGCATATATTTATTTCATTTTTGTACAATGTTATTGCCGGTGACTGTACCTCTTTCACACCTATATTTCCTTCTATTTCCAGCCGCCAGTCCAATCCCCGCGTCGTACCTAGCCGACAGAATCGGCACGAAGAAGACGCTGCTGCTCGCGGCGGTGCCGTACATCATCGGCTGGGTGTTGGTCATGTTCGCGGGCAACATCCCCACGATCTACGCCTCGCGGCTCGTGTCCGGCCTGGGCTATGGTATCGCGTATACCGCCGCTCCTATGTACTTGGGGGAAATCGCCTCCGATGAGGTGCGGGGTGCTATGGCGACGCTCATCACTGTCATGTCTAAGGTTTGTGCCAGTAAGATGGTAAATTATACAAATTAGCCGTCATCATCGGTGCCGTACACCATCGGCTGGGTGTTGGTCATGTTCGCGGGCAACATCCCCACGATCTATCTCCTATGTACTTGGGGGAAATCCCCTCCGATGAGGTGCGGGGCGCTATGGCGACGCTCATTACTGTCATGTCTAAGGTTTGTGCGATTTGTAACTCTCTTCCTCCTTCTAGTGTTATCCTGGTATTTTGCTATGGTTCATAAGAGCCTGCAGTTAGTTCATTTTGGCAACTAAACCCATGATTTGGTGTAGACACTTAGACACGAACACGACTGCCATCTGACCTTCCAACCCAGAAGGCAATCTAGCCCTTATTGGGATTAGCCCAGTATCCTCACGATGCGATGTCATTTTGCGAGTTGTGCAACTTAAATATTTGATGTTTAATGACATAAATTAGATAAAGTACTCCCAGTAACTATCATAAAATAATACAACACCACTGTGAAGTACGAGTACGTAAATAAGACCTATTGTCAGTTTTATAAGATCAATAACGCTTAGTAAAAGTGATAATCAAAAACACAATTTTTCTCATCTATAAATTATGTATTTCAGTTCGGGATCCTGTCTCAGTACGCCATCGGGCCATACGTTTCGATGTTGGGACTGGCGAGCTTCAACGTCGCGATACCGATCCTGTTCGTAGTCACCTTCAGCGCTATGCCTGAATCTCCGTACTACTACTTGAAGCAAGGGCAGCCCGACCAGGCGGAGAGGTCCCTCAAGAAGCTCCGAGGACGACGTTACATGCGGGGAGAACTGGACAGCATGACACATCTGGTGAATGAAAACATGAAGGAGAAAAGTCGGTGGAAAGATTTGTTAATAGTCGGCGGGAACAGAAAGGGGCTTATAATTCTCTACGGCATATACTTCACACAGCAGTTCTGTGGGAGTACCGCGATCATTGCCTACGCCCAGCAAATCTTTGGTGCCGCAGACGGGGGCCTGGGGGACAAGGAGTCGTGTATCATATTCGGGACAGTGCAGTTGTTGACGTCTGCTATTTCGTCGCAGCTAGTCGATAGGTTAGGAAGAAAGCCGCTCCTCCTTATTTCATCGTGCGGTGTCGGCTTAACGAACATCATTGTAGGGGCATATTTCTTCATCAAGCATGAAAACAGCGAGTATGTCGTTAATTTAAAGTTCATTCCTATTATTGTGATACCAATATTTATATTTTCATACACCATAGGGTTAGCGACAGTGCCTTTCGCTATAACATCTGAAATATTTCCTACAAATATAAAATCGAAGGCCACGTGTGCTATACAGATATTTGTTGCGTTGATGACGTTTGCTGTGACCAAGTTGTACCAGGTGGTGGCGGACAACTACGGAACCCACGTGGCGTTCTGGTGCTTCGGGGCGTTGTCGGTGGCCGGGGTTATCTTTATTCTGGTCCTGCTTCCTGAGACTAAAGGCCAGTCGTTCGCAGCCATTCAAGAAAAGCTTTACACCAGTGATAAAGTGGTTTACGAGAAACGAGACGACCATGTTGACAGAGTGAGACTTAGTATTTAGTTTAAGTCAATCAGTTTCTACTTTTTGTGGCTTATAGTAACAGCTAGTTGAACAAAATAATATGTATCGTATTTAAAAACTGATTAATGTGTTTTAAAATATAAAAATAAAACAGCTTTTGTAAATAAAAACCGTAAAAAAACAATACGATTAACATTTCACAACTTTTTCACTAAAACTTTGATATGATTGACTTTATCATAATTTTTAATGCAACTAACAATTAGAAAGTAAGGAAGTTTTTACGATAATGTTAAGTTAATTTTCAGTATTCGTTATTCATACAGTTTTTATTGAATAAATGTGCTCTCAGCCAGTGTGATATTTAAGATAATATACACGGTATACTTAATACATTTTTCCCCTCACTAGCTCGGAAACACGTGTTTTGTCCTTTAATACCAGCTGGTAAAAACGCATTTTATCCACTAGTGGGTAAAGTAATTTGACCTTGAATAAAGTCAAATTAACTGCTTTTAAATTGATAAAAGTAGGTGAATCTAGTAATAAAGATGATTTACCACCTGTGGAACTACTGGAAGCAGTGATAAACGCATTTTTTGCGTTGTAGTTTCCTCGCTATAGTGAGGGGAAAAGTTTTGTGTTACACTCGGGTGCAAATGTATTTTACTTCTCGTGTATTAAAAAACTCGCAAGTTCAGGATTCTATTCTCGAACCACTCGCTTCGCTCGTGGTTCAACTATAGAATCCTTTCACTTGCTCGTTTTTCAATTCCACACTCGGCGTTAAAATACAACTTTGCCCCCTTGTATAACAAATAACTATTAATTTTTGTACGTACAATATAACTATAAGATAAACAAAAATAAGTGAGATGTAACAGAATAGTGTATATTTTATACAATAATTAATTAATGACGCACAGGCAACATTTCGATGTTTTGATTACGGCCGGTAATATTATGTTCCCTTGCTGTTATTGAGTAAATAATACGTTACCTATTAGGTTAAAACACGCTAGGTGCAATAATGAGTAGATATATAAAATTCCGTTGATTTCGTATCGAAAGTAAAATAACTCAAAAATATAGGTAATTAATATTAGTCTTACTTCAACATATAACAATCGAAACAATCAATGTTATTATTCCGAATTAGCTTGAATCTCTGCTTATTCCATTATTAAATAAACAAATATCCACTAACACTAAAAGTACTTACCAAATTCTGTACTTACTTAGAATTTACACTAAGTTCTTAACAGAAGTAAATTCAGATAATTAAGTGCCTAAAATTCCGTTAATTACCTACTTACAACTAAAATCCATACTAATATTATTAATGGGAAAGTGTGTGTGTCTGTTTGTTTGTCCGTCTTTCACTGCAAAACGGAGCGACGAATTGTCGTGATTTTTTAAGTGGAGATACTTGAAGGGACGGAAAGTGACATCTTTTTGTCTCTTTCTGTCGCGAGCGAAGCCGCGGGCAAAAGCTAGTATAACATAAACCCAGCCACCTAACTATATTTATCTAGTTGTATCGAATGTAAAATTACAACGTTATCTTTTCTACAACAATATACCTACTAATTTTATTGTAGATTAATTGGCAATAGATATGTTACAATCGACAAATTTTAAATGATTTTGATTGGAATCATTTATTTGAGTAGGTATTCAAAATTAAGATGTACGATCTCGCAAACAGCCTCAAACTCCCTTGCTTATGTACCTACGTTCCATAAAAATTAACATAATAAAAAATTTACCTGCGTTCAAAATAAAGTCTGAGGATGGATCCCTTAATCGTAAATATCGCGGTTGTTGTATACCTACCTACCTACATAAATGAGCAGTTCTCAAAAATCGTTTTTCAATTCCACACTCGGCGTTAAAATACTTAAAATACAACTTTGCCCCCCTGTATAACAAATAACTATTAATTTACTTTGTATGTACAATATTGTTTATTTTCACAGTACCTTCATAACTTTACTTATATTCTGAAAACGTTTTAATATCGTTGATATCTGAGCCTATCAAAAGAGTTCGTTTACTCGTAGAACTACAGTCGCTACTCCGGTTATGGGACTGAAATGAAAGTAATTACCGTCTGACTCATTCTCATTTTTCGTTGGCCTTCTTGAACCACGCTCCGAGCTCGTGCTCCGATTTTAACAGAGTGCGACGACCTGTCGCAAATAAAGAGCGACTCATGAAGTTTTTTCATTCGCCTACTTTGATTCAATGTACGCTGTAGGTATTCACTTAATCTACACAGCAGGAATAAATAAGAAATCTTTATCTAAATGTGCCTATAGTTTTTATAACTGAGAATAAGGAGGTTTGCTTTTGGCTGCGTTTGCTATAACAATAATAATTACAAAGTTGTAGTTCTACGTGTCAAGGACTCTTTTCTTGACTTTATGTGAAGTGTGACGCTTTATGTGAAGTGTTACATGGATCTTGTCAGAAATCATCACTGTCCTCAGGTGATTATTGATTAGTAAGCAAGTGATTGGCAGTTCAAACTAGTTCAAAGATGAATATTAGACGCTGAAGAGGCATAACCTTTCAGTACGTTCATAGTTTTTTTTTGTTTGTTGCTATGGTTAACACAGTTGAATAATAGGTTTGCAAATGTTAAGCAAAATTATCTGGTGAATGAAAACATGGAATAAACATGTTTATTATACCTAAATACATAGCCCCGACAGGGCAGCGGCCCCAATATAAGATTATGAAGCCGTATCAAATACTATGTAAACTCTACGAGTTAATACGTGCAGCTCGGTGCCAAAGTTGGCAACATGCACACTAGCGCTCCTAGCGGCATGAATTGATCAAAATAGTTTAGTTTCATACAGCATAAAATTAAAAAAAATTACAAATTCTTATTTTTTTGTTTTATTCCGTCTAAAAATGTTAAAGTAAATCAAGTAATAGCATTTTCCATTTTAATTTACTCAAATAAAAGTCTGAACAACTATTTTGATCAACTCGAACCGCTAGATGGCGCTAGTAAAATTGTTGCCGCTCAATTGTATGGGAAACGTCAGAAGCTGCACGTATTAACTCTAGAGTTTATATAGTATTTGGCCGTATGTTGTAATTTTGCACTTTTTACAGGCACGGCAAGGTAATGCCGATGACAGACCCCATGCATTACGTAACTATGCATACAAATATGTTAGTGTATTTTATGTCAGTTTTTTTATTACCTGAAAATATATTTGACTGCTTGCTTATTTTGTTGAATTCTGCTATTTATCACTAAATATACATTCCGCTAGAAATACATTATTGTTAATTTTAAATACTTGTGATCTAACATTGAGAATAAATATTATATTACTGTAATTTTTATATGGCTTGTATACAGGAAAGAGTTAATTTGTTTTGAATAGAACGTCATTTATGTTGTCTAATAAAGCTAGGTAACTTATATATCGTAGCAATAATCACAAATACCTACAGCCAAAGTCCAAACGCTAAACATCACCTAGTACCTATACCTACTGTCCGCAAAATAGCCTGGCAAACCATGAACAAAGAAATTTAAATAGGAATGTAATTTAAGGTCAGAGACATCTTTTTGCTCCTTCATGATAATATCTACTCTACTTTTCTCTATTGAAAAAATCATTATTTCAAATTCTCTCTGCAATTGAACCCGCATCCTCAAGTTATTTTTATACTAGTATCTTCTAGATTTACACATATCTGAACTAATTAAGTAAATTGTACATTTCATTTTCATTCCATTTCCCTATGCATTCAATTTAGAATATTTGTGGGTGTGGTAAGCAACGAAAACACAAGTGAAGTGTATTTCTTACTCTACAGTTACCGGCATAAATAAGTGATGATTTCTGTACCTTGTTATATGAACGTCTTATTTTTTTTTATCAATAAAATATTTATTTACAAAAAGATAGTTACAAATATTACAAATACGTATCAAGCATCAACAAAACAGGGAAATTTATCAAGTGGAGGAAGGATTGGGCAGGGCTGCGCCATCATTTAGGCCAAAGAAGTTTTTGAAACGTCTTATTTGAAATGTCATACGAAATGGTCAAACGATTAAGGCCCACTTGCACCAACCACTAAACTCAGGGTTACTGGGCTGTCATCTGTCAAATTCCATTATAAAATCCCCTCGGGTTAACCCTCCATTTTCGTTGGTGCAAGTGGCCCTAAAAGCGACAAGACAAGGTACAGAAATCATCACTTGTCTTATTTTTATGCCGGTGACTGTACCAATCTCCCAGATATTATTGAGTGTTATATGAGAAATCAAATAACTGATCTAAGGCCTACCTATAGGTACTTTACGCTCTGTGAACAGATGCAATGTACAAGTTAATATGTAATTATTTTGTTGTTGTTGATTTTAAGCATTTATATTGTGATGTTATTAAAACATTCCTATTTATGTTAACTAATGGCTTTGTGCTTAACAAATGTGTCTTAATCTATGTTTAATAACTGTAAGATTAATGTACACAATGTCGACCGATTTTAACAAAGAATTTACAAAGTGCCTTAATAAAGAAACTGTTGAAATGTTTTTTTTACTTACCCTTTATCTTACATATAAAAAAAGTTTCATTAGGTACTACTGACAAATAAAATACCATTTAACCCACTGCCAGGGGGCGCGGCCTAGAAAATACTTGTACGACAACTAAAAAATAAACATACTATTATACATAGTGTTGGTATGAACGTATGTGTTGCTACCTATTAGCGATTCTATTAAAGGCCTGAGAATGAAAAGTGCGTCCAAATCTCAAACGAATTGATGATGTTGATAAGTAAACATTTAATCAATATTAATGACTTATACTCCAAAACTCGCATTGCTGATGTTGGCAAAAAAACCTCCAGGCTTAAATGGAACTGGGCCGGCCACGTCTATCGCATGCATCCGGATAGGTGGGCTAACATAGCCACCAAGTGGATGCCGACGAAGAAGCGAGGGCCGGACAGGCCCAGGCAAAGATGGCGAAACGATCTTGACGCCTTTCTGAAGAACTGGCCGGAGGAAACAGAGAACAGGGAGTCATGGAGAGCCAGGGGAGAGGCCTTTGCCCAGCAGTGGGACACTCAAATAGGCTAACAAAAAAAAAATGACCTATTATTTTATAGTCGGCAAGTTTGTATGTACTCGTACACTTTATAAGAAAACATATTGTTGTTCGTACCGTTATCAAAATAATTCAACAACATAAGTAAGTATGTTTGTATGATACTCGCACACCCTTTTAAACGTAGCAAGTATGTTATTAAAATAAATATGATTTAAACACCGATAGATACATTGTATAAGTTAAATATGTAATCTACAGGAAAACCTACCTATAACATCCGTACACATTTCCATTGATGGAAAATTCTCGGGATGTGATAGGCTTATCGCAATACAATTTTTTATTGACAAATGCGCCGTAGTGTTTATTTAGGATTGCGATGTAAACTTCTAGAGCCATCAATGAGGTCGGCTCGGCTACAAATGATAGCTGACTGAATAACCCAAATAACATTCTGATTGAAAATGTTTATAATAATACCTGTATTGTGACGTTTTTCTTCATCTTGATCCTTACATTTTTCCCACCATTTTGTCATGAAAGCATTTTGACAACTCGTTCCAAGATTTGGCGTAGCACACAAGACAAGGTTTATGAAAGAGACTGATATCTGACCGTCCAACTCAAAGGACAAACTAAACCTTATTGTGATTAGTCCGATTTCTTCACGGTGTTTTTCGTCGCTGAAAAGGGGTAAATATCAAATAAAATTTCGTAGGTATATTAGTTCCGAAAAATTCATTACTGTGCCGTTGATTTCTGTACCAACATAAATAGTTTGAAGTTACATTGTATTTATTTTCAACAGTCCGCCGTCTAAATCAACCTAAAATGTTCGTGATAAAGTTTACTACATTGATTATTGATCTGACCTTACCGTTGACAACTAACTTCTGATAGCAAACAGTAAGGGCCACTTGCACCAACGAAAATGGAGGGTTAACCCACCATTTTATATGGAATTTGACAGATGACAGCCCACTAACCCTGAGTTCAGTGGTTGGTGCAAGTAGGCCTAAAGCCTCCGCCACACTAAAGCGTTTTGATAGCGTAGCGTCAGCGGAGCGCAATGATAGCGGTGTGCCGGCGGAACGCTGGCGTTCCGCTGACGCTCCGCTAACGCTCCGCCTACGCTCTCAAAACGCGCATGTGTGGCCGAACTTTAATAGAGGTACGAGTCCCCAGAGTTAGTGCATTTTCCGAAATTGCTCTTTCTTTGATTAACTGCAGAATGGCATAATTAGATAAGTTAGTCAAAACTTTTCTTATTTGAGTAGGTACAGTACATTAGTGTTGATTCAATTCATTTCACGTTGTTCACTCACGATCAGTGTTTGTTACCATGAGTTCAGAATACGTTACTCGATAGTGAGTACATCGCGGAAAATACATGTTATTTTGCTTGCAGTAAAAGTAATAGTTGGGGGCACTTTGTGTCTCTTTCTTTCTCCATAAGTTATAAGTTTTCCGACTTTCCCGTACCGTTTTAGCTATACATAGATATTGTATACATGTAGTTTTTTTTTTCTTCATTTTTCACAACGCCAATACGTAAACTATTTGTGTACTAAAGCGCAAATCACAATCCAAACGTCAAATATAATAACAAGATCTACAAGAAATAAGTAGGTACTATCAGCTGCAAAAGTGGATGGCGAATTTATCAATGAATTCATTCATAATTTATCCATGCACTTTTGCAGCTGATAGTACATATTGCCACAGGCGCTATTTTCAAAATAAACATTGGGGCAGTTCCACAGAACTGTAACATAAGAAACCACTTCATTGCATGTTTATTTATTTATGATTATGATGCAAATAAAGTGTTCATTTATCTCTAGATATCAGAACTTTTCCAGATATTCTTTAGTAGTTAATGGTTATAATACTGTTCGAAAGTGAATTTAGATTTTAATAGGTAATTACTTAAGTACCTAGCGTACCAGGAGCAAGCCAGTTTCGACCGGAACTGACGGAAATGGGTTATTTCTAGAAAAAGGCTCCTATTGGCAAATGTTTGAATATGGTTTACTGACGATTCGCCAAAAAACGTTTCCCAAAGTTTCACATCCCAAACTATTATTCCCAAATTATCATTTCCCAAATAAACGTTTGGCAAAACAACTTATCGCAAATTGACATTTAGCAAAACTTTTTTTGGCAAGTATTTGTTTCCCAAAATATTTACTTGGTCAAATCTTATTTTACCAAATATTATTTAGTCTAATGTATTGTTAGGCAAAATTTCCATTTCCCAATATATTGTAGTTAAATGGCGCACTAGAAATTTGTTTGTTGATTTTATACTTTGCGTCCAAGATGTATGTGAAATAATGCGTATGTCGTACTTTTTTGTCAAGGATGCAGATGCATTTGCAGATGTCAAGGATGACATTTTCACTTACATGTCCGGATACATTTTATTAAAAAGAAACCTGACGTTTTCAAGACCATTATGTTCTATTAATTTTTAATTACATTAATTACTCAGGTTTCAAACAAAAAAAATTAAATCTAAATCGGTTCATCAGTTCGGGAGCTACGATGCCACAGACAGACACACACACACACAGACAAGGAAGGACAAGGAAGTCATGATCATAGTTTATCACTTGTAAATAATACATACGGCACCAGATCAGTAACTGCAGGCAAGTACAATGTGCCAAGAGTATCTTAATCACTATGGTGATAGGTGTCTGACTAAACGTCTACCCTACATCTTAAACAGTCTGCCTGCAGATATCAGGTCGGAGGCCAATAGAAATATATTCAAAAGAAGACTATTTAAGTTCCTAATTGATACTTTGTAAGTGTTATTTTATTCTTAGTTATTAGCGAAGAGACTCTGATCCCACAGTCAAACTGTGTAAACCGTTTTGTGGGACACGTGTTACTGCATAAATGTACCTTTTTCTGATAATAAATAAATAATAATAAGACCCGAGAGTTTAAAAACGGAGAAACAAATAATAATAATAATAGACAGACAGACAGACACGTCAAACTTATAACACTCCTTCGTTTTTACGTCGGGAGTTAAAAATCTTTCCAATACGTACTCACCTATGTTCAGTTACTTATATGTGAAAGATGTAAGAGGCAACAGCGTGCAGCGGGCCGATTTTTGAGTCTCAGTGCGTTTTCACATTATCCGATCCGATATCGGATGTCGGACCGATATCCCATACATAACAGGTGCCATCTTGGATTTTTTCCATTGAAATCCTTCCGACATCCGATATCGGATCGGATAATGTGAAAACGGCCTCACGCGTTCGAATTCGGAAAATTGGCACTGAAAATAATAAGCAAGTCACCGTTTTCAACCGGTATTTTAGTGACAAAATCCCGTATGCGAGATTCAAAAATCGCCCTCCAGGAGCTCAACTTATGTAATGTTTAGTCTGGCTCTGTCGCGCCAAAATTTTGTGTTTCACTCGGCGGCAAAGTTTGTTTAACCTTCGTGCCTTGAAACCCTCGCAACGCTCAAGATTCCACTTTTTGAACCTTTCGCTTGCTCGGGCTTCAATATTGGCACGTGCGGTTAAACAACAACTTTGCCCCTTGTAAAACAAATAACTATTTCATCACACTTCCACAGTAAATATGCAATTGCATACAGCGGCGCGGGAATTACAGAAAAACCGTTCACCCAAGGGAGT
Source organism: Leguminivora glycinivorella (assembly GCF_023078275.1). NCBI lineage: Eukaryota > Metazoa > Arthropoda > Insecta > Lepidoptera > Tortricidae > Leguminivora > Leguminivora glycinivorella. Next base: position 18,042,765 of record NC_062974.1, on the reverse strand, counting down.
TATGATATTTCCAGTAGCGTATTTAACTTTTTACATATTTTTCATATCGCAAGTGTTCTGAAAAACATTCCCGGGGCGTAATAATATTGCAAACGTAAGTCTTTAAATTTTAATTGAACTTACTCTAGCAATATTCAACTTTCGCCCCGCGTTGCACAATGTACAACATATATGATGAACCGAGCTCGCTGCGGACTCTTAAGCCAGCCGGCGAGACTCCAATCTATATTTTTCCATATTCAAGATCTGTATCACTTATTCAGTTGATAAAACATTAATCCCGTCATCATTACTAATCTTATTTTAGTCAAATCATACAGTATATGCACAAAGAAATCTAATCTAATCTAAGTACATACATAATATAAACAAAATCGTGAAAAAACGTGAGAGTCAGCTTGGCAGTAAAGTAGGTTGGGTTACGATGAATTGAATACGTAATTCAGTTATCTATAAAACTGCGATTCTAAGGCATTGGCCACAAGTTGCACATCTTACCACATTTTTTGTCTTCTACACAATACTTATTACATACGTATTCACATAAATTGTGCATAACATTTTAAATGAGTAGGTACCTAATGTCTATCCATATAATCCGTATTGGTGAAGTCATTGTTGAAATTATTTGTATAACGTACAACATAATAAAAACACCGTAAAACACATACACTAAAAACTTACAAATAAAAAATAATTTGAAGTGTTTTTTTATTATATCATATATTCAATTTCCCCACTTTCCCCACGAAAGATATGTCGACAACACATCATACAAAAATCGATCTTTGATATCAGATCGGATAGATAGAGATCTACTTATTGGAATTATTTTCTAGCTTTCCAGGTTATCTTGGCGGCAAGTTGTACTCAATGTGATACAATACAGACACTTTTGACACTGCATGATAATTCAGTATCATATCGGAAACAAATCTAATAATAACACTGCCCTTTTAAAATGTTTTCAGGTAAAATTAAGCCCCATCATGCTTTCAAATAAATGTAATAAAATGGATGACCTCACTAAAGCGGGCGGGTAATACAATAATTTGAGTTTTAAGAATCAATTGAGTCTCCACTTTATCAAGATAACTATCCTCTTCCTGGCCTCTTCTTAATATTGAGGCGTTTCTCTAGGTACTTCAATCGCTGAAGTCCCAGCGATTCGGTTCAACATTTTCAACAAGCCTGTCGCACCACCACGTGGGAGCTCCGCGCCACAATTTAAAGTAAAACTGTACACAGTACCTATTGCCAAAAACTATACATTGTTCTATTCCGATTTTTTTTCTGATTTTTTGAACTTGATGTAATATAAAATATTCAATTATTTTATTGTCCTTCTTTAATTTTTGTTGTCCTTCTTCAAAAAAAAAATATTATCACACAAGTACGAGTAACCCCTATAAAGCCTAGTGTCTCCTTTAGATTGAATGGCCAGATGTTTGTCGCTATCGTAAAAACAACTGCGTCAATTCTTGAATTTAGATTTCCAACAGACTACCAGATACCAACGTTCGCCGGAAGATATCGCGTTTGGATTTTTATTGTATAGGTATAGTTATCTGACTTGAACGCTCCCCCGTGCTACGTACGTGCTTGTTGGATACCTTTAGGCCTTGAGAAAGGACTCTTGAGAAAGGTTCTCGAAATTGAACCGAAACATGTCGAACGCTATATCGACTTAATACGTGAGTAACCCGCTTAAAATATTTTTAAATACCTTTAGGCCTCTTTATGATTCAACCCATATAAGCACTGGAAAAAAATCTCCGTATAATAATAATTCTAAGTAGGTGTATTTATAAATACATGTAACATAAGATAGCCATGTAATTTAATTAACCTTAGGCGTAATATACCTATCACGGGCATTAAAAATGATTAACACGCCCACCCATCCGTTTTACATAATAAATCTAAGTATTTTCAGCAGTGGGTGTGTACATTCAACGTCACTATTATTATATTTTTGCATCAGTGCTGATAAGCGTAGACGTTTATCACTACACTACATAGACAAGATCCACGCACACATGCTTATTTTATTTGCGTCGATGTGTTCAGCGATGAACGAATTGAGTATGAAGAATTCATAGGGACTATTATGTTATTAATCGACATTTAAGTATTCGATATAACTTACTTACTTACTTACTTGGCTGGCGCGATAACCCAAAATGAGTTTTGGCCTCCAACACAAGAGCATGCCATTTTGCTCGGTCTTGGGCGGAACCCGTTAAAAGGGACGATGGCAGTTGGAGGATCCGCAAAAATTCCGAAATTGAAAAACTGGTAGCCTAGCCAAGTATTCGATATTACTGTCCCTTAATTATGCGGCAAAAACACAATCGTATTAGGTACTTAATTTATCTCTCAATAAAATAGCGTAAACTTAAATCAGCCTGATTGGTCACATCTTAGGTTTATTATTTAAGTACATATTGCACGAAGTCTGGTTTCACCCTTTTATACCTAGCGCTTCAGAAAGATAGTGCAATAATGCAATTTCCATTTCAGTTTTTTTTTTTTAATAAATGTAACAATTGTTTCTAAATTGATATCCTGTTTGCTATATATGTAGGTATTTTGAGTTAGGTGCATGTTTCTTGCGCACATTTGAGCGTGTTAGCTTTAGGGATTGCAATCCGGTCCGGCGGATCCGGTAATCCGGTGCTTTTTTCATGCTACCGGATCCGGTGAAATTTGCCGGATCCGCTACCGGATCCGGTAATGTAATTTAATATGTTAGAATAGTGCAACAGGGGATTGCAATCCGGTCTGATTTCCGATCAAAAAATAATTTAATATGTACGTTTTTTGCACTACTAGGCCGTTTGGAAGTAAAATAATGTGCTCAAGTGACGCGTCAAACTTTCCGTCTTTGAATCTGTAGTGAAATTTGTGCAATTGTTTGCTTGGATGCAAAATGTGGAATAGTGGAGAGTGACAAAGGGCCATACGACAAAACTTTTCGTTAACATGTCACTGAGGTCGATCCGTCACGTTTTCTGGCCAAACACTATCCGAAATCAAGACCTATTGAGTATATGCCAGCAAACACCCATTAGTGAGGAAACCGCGACACAAAAAGTACATTGGTAGCACACAATTCCAAGAATTCCCTCTAACGAAATAACGCAACCATTTCTTTCGGCTGGAAATCGCCTGCCGCTGGAAGGAGTCCGTTGAGGTCCGTTGAGGATGAACTACGAGCAACCGGGTCGAGCTGGAGCGAGGCCAAGAGGGTAGCTGAAGATAGGAAGGCATGACGCGAGCTTGAGAAGACCCTTTGCACCTCTGTGGTGACGTAGGACTACAAGAACAACAACGTTTTCAGTATGATATAAGAAGTATGAGGGCACATTGCTACAAGAATCATAAAAAAACAATTCAAAGCTTAAATATGAACATTTTTAAAAGGTATCCAGTAAGATTGTGGTTTCAGCAATAGCAAATAATACTAAGGTCAATTACTCTTGATGACTTCAATTTAGCTACTGTAGTTTTTTTAGTTCTTCTTTGCGTGTGAGAAAAGTTAACTGTAAAATAACACAAAATAATAATATCTTTTTTTAAATAGTTATCTCATAAATGCATGTAGGTAATATTATAATGTCCGTTCTTAATTGTATCTTAAAAGCTCTATAGGTATTACTGTAAAACAATACAGTAAAAATAATTTTGTTATCCTATGAAAGTTTAAAAAGAACGACAGAATTTTATTTGCGACTGATTATTTTAGTAAAATTTACTCGTTACCTGTTAAAAATGTTGATTTCTAAGCTTTCCACTTTTGGTTTATTAATCGTGAAGCAAAATACCATCATATTTCTCATATTATGCTGAAAACATACAAAAAAAGTTACTATTTGGGTACTTTTAATCCTCAAGGCCGGATCCGGCCGGATTGGATATCAGACCGGATTGCAATCCCTAGTTAGCTTACCTCAAACAGAGCTAGAGCTGTGTAATATCTCCTTCCGCCTTCCGCTAATTATGCCACGACTTTTACCCTTTATATGTGCATGTAATTTATATAAATTCATATTTTTATAATCCATTGTCACCCTATTTAATAAATATCAGATTATTATTAATTTAGATCTCGGAGATTTACGTTACATTCATCCAAACCGGAGATAGACAAATTACTAATCCTTACTAATCAAGTGATAAAACTTTTCCGGTTTTGAAAATACACCCGACCGACGGTCACTACAATGTTCGGCAACACGTGTCTCATAATAAAGTAGCCTTTATTTAAATCAGCATAAAATATATTTCAAACTTTAGTCCAATCATTTAAGTTCCAAATTCTAATTTGTTCTTTTTTGCCTTGCTACGTTTTAATTATAAATGTGCTATGTTGCATACGGACTGTGAAATACATCACACTTGTAAAGCTGCCAGCGTGTGGGTACACGCTCCCACACGCGCGTGGTGGCTGTGAGTGTGCGCTTCACGCGGTGCCCTGCTGATCACTTGTCGACATTCCAACGTGCTTCGAACTGCCATCGAAACTCTACATAGCATTTTTTCATTTGACAGGCTTTTGTCCTTGAAATTATTTCCATTTATAAACATTGGTAATGTTACCACACCTGCATTACATGAGTAATGACAAAATTTCCATACCGATTCGTGTACATAAAAAGATTATTAAATAAGTATCTTGTTAGATTCAGTCACGTGCCATAAACTACATTCAGTTTGGCAAAATGATTGCGGGAAGTCCATTTAGCTCGAATCTTTTAAAGTGGGATGTGAAATTTAGTTTTGTGAGGATGGAGTTTTATAATATTCGTGTTTTATTTTTATTTTACAAAAATATGTTGAATATGAATTGCAAAAAATATCTACACTGCATTTTTTTTATTGTACTTCAAATGCCCCATCGAACGACGAGATCTTGCCGTGGTGACGTGACAAACTACTGCCCTAATAGATTTCCTGAAGGTTTTATAGTCTTAGTTTCAAGATGTAAATTTTCTATGATTTGGTAGATCTATATTCAGAATGCTGGTACATCTATATTCTACATTATAACATCGTCGTAAAAACGCTTTATATTATACAGATTATACTTTAAGTAAACAGCCTCAATTGCTGATGCAAAATAAATGAGGTTCAAACCCCGAAAGTTTTGTTCAACAAGCTGTAACCAACAGCAAATGGCCAATTAATACGGAAGGGATGGCACTTTGTTAATACGGAACTCGGTTCTAAAATTTATAAACCGTTTCCTGTATAACTACAGTATGTAAATTAACGAAAACCATTTACTGAAACCCGTATGTTCAGGGTCATACTGAGCAAACGTTTACTGTTGTAGGACCAACCCCGAAATCGACATTTTATTTCGCGCTTTGGGGGTTTGTCCCATGTGTAACTAAACCTCCGCTCACCTTACTTATTTACTTACTTACTTGACTAACCATTAGTATAACTAACCCCCCTTTAAAAATACCCCGTAAATTTGGCCTTGTGATCGTCTAGCGTGAATAAGTAGAACCCTTCGATGTGAACCGCGATAACTTAGATCCTTTAATGAGTATCAGCTGTATTTTTGACTAATGTTTAAAATTTTATTTATTTATATTTTAAAGAAGAATAAAGGTTATTGTAGCATAATAATATAGTGTTATAGAAGAGTATTTTATCAGATTTAGGCCTAGAATGTTATATGTGAGAAAATTAATGACGTGATGAAGAAATTTTAGAATAAAAGTTAGTGAGTGAAACATACATGAAATAAATATTAAAAAATATTTTGGTAATCATCGGCTACGCTCTATTTTGGATTCCGGTTTGGGGTGAGAACTTGCGATACCGTCTGGAATCCTTAGGCCCAATCAAACCACATTATCGGGCATCCTAAGCAAGTAAGCCTGAAGGGCTATCTATCTACAAACTAACCCCTTTTTTATTTTTGTTTTCTTTTTCCCTAGCTAAACCCCCCTTTTCCCCAATACTGCTAATAGACCATAACTTCTCGATCTTTCTAATGTTTTAACGAAACACCGAGCAGTCGCTAACTTTTATAAGCACTAAGTAAGTCAAACTTTTCTAAGCTTTTGACTTTCCATCAGTGGACGGCGCTCGCATGCCACTGGGCCCTATAACAAACCTATGCTTTTTATTCCAAAGAATAGTTTGTTTCCCTAACCAACTTGATAGAATTTACCTTGAAAAACCAGTTAGCAACACTAAGTGTCCCGCAGCCACACCGAAAAATCAGAAATTGCTACCACAATTATTAATTTCACTCAATTAAATTAAGTAATAAGAGTTTTATAAATTACCAGTTTTACCACATATTTTAAGATAGTAAACACCACATTTAAAGTCAATTTTAACCATATAAATAGTAGTAGTTAAATTATTTCTCCACAATACACGTTGAACAATTATATTTTAAGACCAATCATAATAGAACTCTACTTTCATAGAAATAGTGTGTGACTTTACCCTAGTCCTATCGTTTTCCCTACTCTAACATATCTGAAACACAGACCCTCACTTACCATAGATCTTGTGTTCAAAATATGTACAAGTGTATCCCTACTAGAACTGTACAGTTCAGCCAGCGAAGCTGAGATAGGCAACCTATAGGCTTGTGTTCTGATCCCCCCCTCTGCTCTTGCCCGCGGGCTAGGGTAGCAGAGAGTAGATCGCCCTATCCGTGTATATATCCAGTATTCTAGGACACACCAGTACCAGCCACATGGGAGACCCAGCTGCGATCAGACTTTACTTAGATATGGATCGATCACAACCGAAATCTCCAGCGACCAACGCCAGCATGAACCAGACCACCGAGTAAATAAATATATATATATATATATATATATATATATATAGGACCCCAGCCTCAAATACTGCCGACTTCAGTAAGCAAGGATTACTCCTAATGTCTTTCGTCAATCGTGAAAGTCCTCACTTCCATCTAACAGTTGGACTCTTTGAGACCGGTGAGAAAGTACGCCTTTTGTAAGTAAATAAAGACGCCCAAGCCTCCACTTGGAACAAAAAGATCCCTAAACGCCTTATGTTTAACAGCCGCAAGGTATAAAGCGCTTAGCCGGACAACAGTCTGTCACAAACAATGATCTGGCTTATAACTTTCACAAAATAACCCCATAGAAAATAACTAAATTCAATTTTACTGACCAACTAAATAAACGAATGAAGTTTCCTTTACGTGCTATAATCTAAGCTTAGTTTTACAAGAATTACTTCCTATAAAACCAAGCACAGACTTATCTCCAAGTACCAGCTATACATCGACCCAGTCTTTGTATTGCTTGACGGCACTCATGAAACAAAGCACAGAAAACTTCACTATACACATCAATTTAAATGTAACACTACACTATAAATAGAACACTAAAATAACCCCCAACTGACAGTAAAGCAATTCCACTACAGGTCTAAGTTCAACTGTACGACGATATTGTCCCCGCACAATCAAACAGAGACACAATTTCAAAGTTTACAATCACTTAGAATAATTTCCAAGTAAAAACAAACAGAGAAATAATAGCAGAACAACTTCACTCACCAGTATAACACACGAAAGCCAGAGACACTATTAGTCTTGTAGATATTTTAAGAATGACGCGCGTCAGCTCGCTCCGACCCTTTTATAGATTCTATCTCCGACTTCCGACTTCCGACTTCTGACATTCGACTTCCGACTTCTGACATCCGACTTCCGACTTCTGACATTCGACTTCCGACTTCTGACATCCGACTTCCGACAAGATGGCTACTCAATCGTGTGCTTTGTTTACTAAGTCTTATGCCCTATGCATTAGAGTTCACGATTAAAACACGGATGTTTGCTTATCAACACGTGCCGAGTGCACGTGTTTTAGAGAGAGACAGAGCTATTGATATTGATACCTATGTAGTCCAATAGTGGAGCGATTCGCAAATATTTTTACGTAAATATTATTTTGTGGAACATTTTTATTTATTTTGTAAGTAATTTCGCAATGAAATATTTTATCTGTTACTAAATGTTACATTGAATGATATACTCAAGAAATAATAATGACTAATATTGGTTATTATGCTTATAATAACCAATATTAGTCATTATTATTTCTTTGACTTGTAAATGAAACCCAGACATAATATCGGAACGTTACGCAGCTGACAACTGTCAGTGTCAGTATTCCGTCCATGTGAACGTAGTTTGTTGATAAATACGTTTTTCCAACCTGTTTTGCACCAAATAGTAATTAACCATCAAAGATATTATTTGTTAAAATATTCAATGAAATCCCGAAGGAAATATGCACCAAAAAGTTGGTCAAGGAAAAGTTGATTCGCCGTAAGTTTTATATGTAATAACAAGGACCATTTAATACTAGACTGATATAGCCCATACAAAAAAGCGTACCCCTGAAAAAAGCTTAGTTTTTGCTTTAAAACTAGATGGCGTTGTTTCGTAACCCGGGAGTGGAAAAAAACATATTTTCACACATATGTTTACTTGTTTTTATATTATACTATGAATAACTATCAAAAAACTTTATTTTAATATCAAAATATTGGCTCAAAACATAATTTTTACAAATTATATTTTTTGGTCGGCCTCGACGTAGTTGTGATCGCTTCGCTGGCTAAGTTTGTTCGCATGTTGTCTAACTATTGCCAAATAAAATGACTAGATGACGTTGGTGGACTAGGAAAATGTCACATCCGTTTCGTTGTTCATTAATATAATATACTTAGTGATAATGAACCTATATGTTGAGCTCAAATACGTTCAACAAAACGCAATCATTGTGCCAACAGATGTGACATCCAGTGACATCTGACATCCATGTCACATCACAAATGTCATTGTATGATTTATTGAATATTCATAATATATGGATATTAAATATTTTAGAATCGCAGCAGCAATGCGAGTAGAGATACAGAATTAATAACTGTATAAATTAATAATTGTATGACCAATGACCTCATACATAAAATTACCAGTTTAGGTGACAGAAGGCGAATCCAATTTGTAAACATTAAATTTAATGTGCTAAGGAAAAGAATCTTTCCGATTTTCAACGGGACATGGCTGAAGGGGCGAGCTGGTTTCGACTGCGCCCATGCATCTCAATTGTCCAGAAAGTTCATTCGAAGATCATTTTTAACCGACTTCAAAAAAGGAGGAGGTTCTCAATTCGACTGAATGTTTTTTTTTTTTTTTTTTTTTTTTTTTTTTGTATGTATGTTACTCGATATCTCCGAGAATCGTGGACCGATTTTCAAAATTTTTTTTTTAATCGAACCGGTATAACCCCGAGATGGTCCCATTGGCACCAAGTCAGGGTCTGATGATGGGATCCTGGAGAAATCGAGGGAACTCTTCAAATGTTATAGGCACATGTAATGTTTTTAGTCTATTTTTCAAAGGTACACCAGTATTTACGTCTGATGGTAATAATTTTATGTGGCTGAGCTGATGATGGAAGGTCAACTCCTCAATGGTTAGGAGTTAAAGGATAATTCTTTCACTACTGTACATGTATTCGGACTGATACATATAATATCACTAGGAACCACTAAAAATCAACAAATAAATAAACTTTTTAACAAAAAATAAAACCGCCTTCAAAAATAAGCGCATTACAAAACACGGAGAAACTAAAAAGCCAAAAATAATAAACCTTTCAATTCAGATTTCTTATCGTATTGCAATAAGCTAAACATCCAAATTATAAACAAATCAATTATTTTTGGAGTCGGTACCAGCCTGTGTATGGTTGGGTGGGGCAAACAGGCAATAGCAAGGCGACGAACAGGTCTGGTACCGACTACAAAAATAATTGATTTGTTTATAATTTGGATGTTTAGCTTATTGCAATACGATAAGAAATCTGAATTGAAAGGTTTATTATTTTTGGCTTTTTAGTTTCTCCGTGTTTTGTAATGCGCTTATTTTTGAAGGCGGTTTTATTTTTTGTTAAAAAGTTTATGCTTATAATAATCTGAGTAATCACAGTGAATGGTTTGACAGTATTTCAGCTAACATGTAGAGAGACTTGCTAGCTTCGTCGGTCAGGCTTCGTCTTGGACACAACGCCGATAGTTAGGCCGCCAGGTGTGGCACTTTGGATTACGTTTTTATAATAAATTAATGATAGTTTGTATTGTTTTGGTAATATATTTTCTACTCGTATACTATACTCGTTTGGTACTCGTATAAACCTAAACTGAGATAATAAATGAATAAAAGGAAATAATTAGTGAAACTCTGATATAAGTAATAATTAATGAGACTAAATGCGTTTTCACATTATCCGATCCGATATCGGATGTAGGACTGATACCCCATACATTACAGGCGCTATCTTGGATTTTTTCCATTTAAATCCTTCCGACATCCGATATCGGATCGATAATGTGAAAACGGACTAAGACAATAGATACCTTGTTAGTGTTATATACCTATGCCTATGTATATCCCACCAAAAACATTCTGTAAAAAATAGCCGTCTCGATGGAGCTGCTTGTTTATCTCTAAAAAGTAATGAAATCTACATAAAGTTCCTTACTGCGATTTCTTTATTATTATAGTTAACTAGCCTTTGCCCGCGGCTTCGATCGCGTTAAATTCGAAAATCTCTCCACAAACTTCCATCCTCCATTCTAAGGAAGTGGGGGGATATAAAAAGAGACAAAAAGTAGCCTATGTCACTTTCCATCCAGTCAACTATCTCCACTTAAAAAATCACGTCAATACGTAGCTCCGTTTTGCCGTGAAAGATGGACAAACAAACAGACACACACACTTTCCCATTTATAATATTAGTATGGATGTTGTGTGACTTGGCCGTTGAAGTGTAGCGGTGCTGGCGACAGATTGGTGCAATGGTGTCATGGAGCACCTGGTTATAAACTTCTTTATACCCTTGTGTATAAAGAAGTTTATAAGTTTCATATTCGATGGTCCGAGCTAAGGTTCGTAAAGCCATGAAGCCGAGCTGATAATCATTGACGCTAAACGCCGATCGAAACGCAGTCTGAAGTGGGTGATAAACGTACGTTACGAGCAGGTATGCGTACTTATGGCTCGACCACCTTTTTCGATTGTGTGTCACCGTAAGTACGCGTAAAAACCGCTGCGCATAGTAGTCGACCATCCAACGCGTACTTGCTCGTACGCCTATCACCCACTTGACGTCGCGCCAACACTTTATGGAAAAAGCGGGTTTTCGACCACTAAGTACCAATAAGATTTTAGACATTGAAAAATCTTCAATAATACTCAACTGTTTCGGTCGCACTCGTTCAAATATAGGATAGGATTGGTATGAGCGAGACGGTCAGGAGATTGATTGTCAACATGATATCTATCATAAACACCGTTCGAAATGGCCTCATTAAAATCTAAATTTTAAATATATTGAAAGTAATATTACTAATCATTGACGTCACGCTCAAAATGAAAGAGATAGAAAATTTGACAATATGGTACTCTTTTGCATGATTGTCATAATTCAAAATAAGAACGATGGTTTGCGTTGTAAACAGGGACTGAAACATGACACGGGCCCCTAGCGTCATCTATATACTTTTCACTGTATCACTTGTAATGCCGTTGAACTACCGCGTGCGTATTTTAAAAAAAAACGACATTTTTATTCAAATGACACTCTTAGTGACATCTAGTGACATAGATTTACGGCTGCCAACGGGGTACGGTATTTAGTATGGACTCTGCTGGTCCTTTATAATCGTCCTTGGTAATAACGAGTCCATTTCCTCGTCATAGACGCTTGTTCTGTTACACATGGTAAAAGGTAATCAGGCTTCACAGTTCACACATTTATACAAGAAAAGCACATCTTTTGCATGTTTTTGACATGATAGAAACTCGAGAAACAACTACATGACACAGTAGGTAAGTACATAAGCTCATGTGTTAGACGTTTGAAGATCAATACTTATTTTCACTTGCAATTTCTAAGCAATCAAAATTTCAATTGCTCAAAGGTTAACTGGAAGAGATCCCTTAAAGGGATAAGTTCGCCTTTGTACTAGTGTTAAGCTCTTTTTCTTGTGTGTTGTATTATTTTCTGGTACAATAAAGTGTTTTACTACTACTAAGCGGTGGTGGCAGATTCTTCCAACACTTTGTGGCGGTTTTTCAAAAGCTATTGCGCAACGCAATACCTTCATAGATATTTGACGTCACCCAAACCTTATCTTATCCATAAAGAGCAAAAAAGTACTGTCACTACTGTCAGTATGTCACATTGTCAACAAACCGACTAAGCTACATACAAGATGTCGTCATGAAGTATTTAGAGACTGGATAGAGCTTCATAGCACCTAACACAAAAATTCGAAATGTTTTTTCTTACCTAGCAAACGAGATATAGATTACTGATGGAATCTGCAATGGAGCCCTCAAGTGAACCGGGACAAAAAAGGTTTGAACGTTTTGCTTACCCAGGTGCAAGTTCCTAAGTCAAGTTCCATAGAAATCTTTATATATTTACGTAGTATAATGACAACAGTTATTTGTTTTACAAGGGGGCCAAGTTGTTTCTTTCGCTTGCTCGGGTATCAATTTTGGCACGTACGGTTACGTGCCAAAATTGATACCCGAGCAAGCGAAAGATTCCAATATTGAACCGCGAGCGTAGCGAGTGGTTCAAAATGTGGAATCTTGAGTGTTGCGAGGGTTTCAAGGCACGTAGGTTAAATATAATTTGCCACCGAGTGAAACATAAAATTTTTCACCACACCAACACGAAGAAAATACTGACTATAAAACATCAAACTAAATCAAATCCATCAATCTATTCAATACTTATGAATTTTATGATTCAAAATCATCATTTGTAGGTAATTTTACCAGCCAGCTTAAGACGTCAAGTTAGAATTTGTATGAAATTACTTTGCACTTTTGTGAATAAAATGCAATTTTGCTATCTGTTTTCGAATATAAAGTAAGCCTTTGCCAGTTGGTGTGGCTTATTTTTAAAAGAAAGTGTTAGAAAATTATATTTAAAAGAAAGTGTTTTTCTTGTTACAGTCATTACTGTTGACAGTTATTATCATTACGTCCCAAATTACAGTTTTCAGGCACCCAACGGCGCGCAGCATCGCTTCTTGGTTTACAATTTATTACTTTACCAAATTACGCATATTATAACTTGGAATTTCCCTTCGAAATTATGCTGCGGATACTTGGAAGATTTAATCAACTTAGCAAAATTAATCAACAAGCTAAGAAAATAATATCGTTAATTCAATAATCTAGACTGGTAACTAGTTATTAAAAAATAGGTTAATTTGTTACAAATTACTAAAACGTTTCTAAGTAGGTACTTATTTTGTCAATAATACATACTACAAGATGTGCTGTATGTATGTTTATGTTTCAGGTAATTCATACCTATGATATGATGCTATGCTGATCTGAACCACAATATAATAAAGAGTACTATTGTACAGTATGGCCACTCCCGCTCCCCGCTGAAAGTGCCGCCCACCCCCTCTCAGTTACCTGACAGTTACCGCCTGTCAAAAACGCGAACAATCGACCTGTCATATCTCACTCATACAAGCATGGTACGCGACCGCGTTCACCTACACGAGCTTAGAATGCGTGCACGGAACAGTTTCTCTCCACTGTCAATGCAAGGGCGCATATTCACTATGATTGATGATTATTAATTAATAAATATCATACATTTTTTGAGAAATAATGTTTATAAACCGTGTTTAGAAACAAGAATGTTTATAGTGAATACGCACCTTTAATATCGGCAATCGAATCTCCTATCACCAAATAAGGTAGTACTAATTTACTACTACATAATCATATAGCCTATCAGTAATAAGGTGTTAATAAACATAAGTATTATTATTAGCTACGTAAACAGACAGGTAAGATAATATATTGATGCGCATGTGATATGACTAATTGAGATTGATTAAGATTGAATTAGAGATACATCAGGTCATTCTTACATAACACAAATTTAGGAGTTACTTTTTGAAGTTCTAACAAAGAACGTCATCAACATTAAATTAAATACATAATTTAATAGAAAAGACAATAGTTTCGATAGTAAGTGTGTTAAGTTTCGATGAAATATAAATAATAACTACTTATTATAAAAATTATATAATATCACGCATCGTGGTCCTTGACCAACTGACCACGGCGAGTAAAGATGACCTGTTGGTATACTTGGTAGGTACAAATAAATAAATACGCGTATAAATATAATATAATATAATATATTTATACGCGTATATTATATAAACATAATATACTTATACCATGGAAAAATGAAACATCTTGTTAAAATGTTATTTATAATAATGCAATGCATGCATTCGTAGTCATGAACTCAGTATTTATTTTGTAGTGATATTGCGAAATATTTTCATTTTATTTTATTTATAGTATTTTTTTTAATACTACGTCGGTGGCAAACAAGTATACGGTCCGCCTGATGGAAAGCGGTCACCGTAACCTATGGACGCCTGCAACTCAAAGATAGATAGATAGATAAGTCATTTATTTGGCAGACTGCAAACACACACAATACAATACACAATTTAAAACACACAAATTAGGCGTATCAAAGAGTGTCACATGCGCGTTGCCACCCCATTAGAAACATGTACACTCCCCTTTGCTGTGTTAAGTATAAGTACACAGCAAAATAATTTTTAAGAAAAAAAAACCGTCGCCTTTCGGGTTCTGGTGAAAGCTACTTGCGAATGTTGGATTATGTAGAAATGTGTAAGTATTTTTTTAAACTGCTTTTAATGCTTTAATTATTAGATGGCAACACAAATGAATATACATATAACGTTAAGGTTTGAGGAGTTTCCTCAATTCCTCATGAATCCGATTATATTATAAGAAATCGAAGCTTGACAAACTTTGACTTGAAAACTCAATATGCTAAATAAATGTCACTGTTCTGAACATAAATGCATGATTTTCTTACAAAAATTCCAAAGTCACTATGAGTGTGCCGTTCAGATTTGAGGAGTTCGGTTCTGACCATCATCAGCAGTTCCACTGCACCAAATGTCACTGTTCTGGACGTAAGTGCATGCTGTTCTTATAAAAATACCAAAGTCACTTTATAAGCGTGCCGTTCAGATTTGAGGAGTTCGGTTCTGACCATCATCAGCAGTTCCACTGTACCAAATGTCACTGTTCTAGACGTAAGCGCATGCTGTTCTTATAAAAATAGCAAAGTCACTATAGGCGTGCCGTTCAGATTTGAGGAGTTTTGTTCTGGCCATCATCAGCAGTTCCACTGCACCAAATGTCACTGTTCTGGACGAAAGTGCATGCTGTTCTTATAAAAAGACCAAAGTCACTATAAGCGTGCCGTTCAGATTTGAGGAGTTCGGTTCTGACCATCATCAGCAATTCCACTGCACCAAATGTCACTGTTCTGGACGAAAGTGCATGCTGTTCTTATAAAAATACTAAAGTCACTATAAGCGTGCCGTTCAGATTTGAAGAGTTCCGTTCTGGCCATCATCAGCAGTTCCACTGCACCAAATGTCACTGTTCCGTACCTAAATGCATGCTGTTCCTTTAAAAACACAAAAATCACCATATGTATGCCTTTCAGATTCGAGGAGTTCCCTCGATTTCTCCAGGATCCCATCATCAGAACTGGGTTCTGAGGAAAAAGGGGACCAATCTGTATGCATATACATTCAATCAAAAAAAAAATTTCAAAATCGGTCCAGTAACGACGGAGATATCGAGGAACAAACATAAAAAATAATAAAAAAAAAAACATACAGACGACTTGATAACCGTCCTTCTTGAGAGATATGAGGCGACGGTTAATGATGAGTAGCCTTCAAAAATATGTTTCAGTCCCTATTCTAAACTAATTTCTTTTATATCCGAAATGTAACGTTTTTAAATAATATTTTCACAAGGTTCTCAGAATGTGCAAGTTAAAATAGAAGTTGGCTTCACTTGCTTTTTCGTTCCTTATTTAATCTCAACAATTTTCAGAAATAAAAATTACTAACCGTCGCAGAAATCACTTTGTATAACAATTTTACCCAATATTTTCCTAAACCATAAATTATGAATACCAAGCGTGGTGGTGGTGTAATAGGGTAAAAGATATGTCTGATCACGCGATAGGCTTTTTGAGACGAATGAAAGGGTTAAAACGTCTAGATTAAATTGAACGATAAAAGTTTGATATTTTATGACATTTATCTTAGCCAGCTCATCATATCCCGAAAATACTTCCGGTTATAAATATAACACTCTGTATAGTTTTTTTTTTTATATTAGGCCTTCGAAAGTATTAGTCGTCACTAATCGGTTGAAGGTGCTTTTCCACTCACGTTATCGATGATATCGCAGAGCTTATATTGTATAGGTACCTACGCAGGTGACACTCGAAGTACTAAGAATTGTGCGTTTCTCTTTTGTCAATTTTTTTGTGAATTTCAGGTCAGTTCTACTATGAATGACGAGCACTAAATCCCAACAGGAGAAGAAAAGTGTCCCAGATATCCATACATTTTTGTTACGTTCCTCTTTTGTTACCCCCAAAGCCAAAAGGAAAAACTCGCATGTGACCGTTTTCCCCATTTAAGGATTGAAAAAGTGATGTTGAGTTGAAATAAAAAAAAAATATCAAAAATAATAATTCGAGGTGGGCACCTCCAATGGCTCCGATTATTTTTCACCACACCAACTGATAAAGGGTTACTTTGCTTTTCGAAAACAGATAGCAAAATTGCATTTTATCCACAAGAGTGCAAAGTAATTCCATGCTGGTAGAAATTACCTATAAATGATGATTTTGAATTATAAATATTGAACAAATTGATAGATTTGATTTAGTTTGATGTTTTATAGTCAGTATTTTGTTCGTGTTGGTGTGGTGAAAAATTTTGTGTTTCACTCGGTGGCAAAGTTTGTTTAACCTTCGTGCCTTGAAACCCTCGCAACGCTCAAGATTCCACTTTTTGAACCACTCGCTACGCTCGCGGTTCAATATTGGAATCTTTCGCTTGCACGGGCTTCAATATTGGCACGTGTGGTTATACAACAACTTTGCCCCCTTGTAAAACAAATAACTATTATAACACTAGATTATTTATATGATTATTAATGTGATGCGGAGGGATGAAAGTCATGTTACGAAACAACTAACAAGTATTACGGATGAGTGTGGGCGGAGGAAGCGGGAGAGGAGACCCGAAGAAAAGGTGGAAGGACTGCGTGAGATATGACAAGGAACGAATGCAGGTGACTGATCAGATGACGTCCGATAGAGAGAGATGGAAGAAAAAGACATGCTGCGCCGACCCCAAGTGATTGGGATAATGGCAAGCGAATGATGTTGATGAGATTATTAATATTAAGTATTTACTTAATGCAAAAGTTGACTGAAAATAGCTGCCCTGTCTTAAATAAATCAAAGCAATTCCTATATGTTATATGGATTTTGTACGTTCATTTCTTGATTTCTGTGGGAAATAATAAACGGTAAAGGGGCCAGGGCCACCATTAAGTGACAGTTATTGAATCTGAAGTCACCCGTATTAGTTTAGATATTAAACAGTATGTACTTAATGAAAAAACCGGCCAAGAGCGTGTCGGGCCACGCTCAGTGTAGGGTTCCGTAGTTTTTCGTATTTTTCTCAAAAACTACTAAACCCATCAAGTTCAAAACAATTTTCCTAGAAAGTCTTTATAAAGTTCTACTTTTGTGATTTTTTTCATATTTTTTAAACATATGGTTCAAAAGTTAGAGGGGGGGGGACGCACTTTTTTTTCCTTTAGGAGCGATTATTTCCGAAAATATTAATATCATCAAAAAACGATCTTAGTAAACCCTTATTCATTTTTCAATACCTATCCAACAATATATCACACGTTGTGGTTGGAATTTAAAAAAATATCAGCCCCCACTTTACATGTAGGGGGGGTACCCTAATAAAACATTTTTTTCCATTTTTTATTTTTGCACTTTGTTGGCGTGATTGATGTACATATTGGTACCAAATTTCAGCTTTCTAGTGCTAACGGTTACTGAGATTATCCGCGGACGGACGGACGGACGGACGGACGGACGGACGGACGGACGGACAGACAGACATGGCGAAACTATAAGGGTTCCTAGTTGACTACGGAACCCTAAAAACGCTCACGAAACGAAACGCTCGTAGATATCTATCTCTATCGCTCGTGCGTATTGGCGCGACAGAGCCGGACTACCTTTCGCGGCATTTCGTTTTCGTTTCGCGTCGCAGAAATGCTATTCGGCAACGGCACCTGTAAATGCAATCGGCCACCAGTACATCTAGCGAGGGCCACTTACTCTCATCGCTCATGAGGTTGTGGGCACATCGCGAATGTGGTTTAAGATACTTTTTGTCCCGCTATATTTCACGAATAGAGCAAACAAGGGTTTTACACTTCTTACAACGTGGCTGGTATTCGAATACAATGTCGACAGAGTTCTGCCAAAACTTCAGAGAGGACGCTACTGTCTAAAAGAACGGAATTGAAAAAGAGATGATAGAAGGCTGTCAATCGATCTGCAGGAAAAATGGTTGAGGAGTCCTGGCGTTGTTGGAGATTCATCAGTCTAATCCGGCGGTTTGCTCGAAATAACAGGCGGAACGCGGAATGTATTTTATGATGTGATTTGATGTGTGAACAGTTTTGTGAATTAAATTCTGTGATATGAACATAATTCATTGAAAGCTCTCATAAACAACTACGGGAGGCCTTGACAATGGTTCTAATATGATACACCCACGATCCGACACGTATATAAAACATTATAGCTAATTTAGCTGAATACCTTTTTATCTCAAGTTTCATGTTGCTTTCAGCTGATTATCATGCATCGACATACAAAAACACATTACACATCGACAAAACTCATAAATGAGTCATTAATTCATTATTTATGCTGTAAAAAGTTGTGCAATAAATAAGCAGAAACGCAGCTACGTTAACATTAAGAAGAAATGTTGATTTTGTAGTTTCCATTTTTCTAAAAGGACAATTTTCTCAGAGCAATTTAAATTTAATTTTCCTTTGGAGCGCACTTATTGCTTTAAATATTCGTTTAAAAATCAAGTCCGTGGTTGTAGCTGTACAAAAAAAAGTAGAATCCAAGGAACTGTACCGCCGCTGGCGACCTACATAGTAAAAAAATAAAATTATTAAAAATACCCTGACATAGTGGAGCAATTTTCATGAAACATGGCTAAGAACACTCCCGACTAACTCGGCTTCCAAATCCATCCGGGAGCTACGATGCCACAGACAGACACACACACACACAGAGACAGACAGACAGACAGACAGACAGACAAACAGACAGACTCGTCAAACTTATAACACCCCCTCGTTTTTGCGTCAGGGGTTAAAATTAAAAATACTGTACTTCAAACTCACAATTAATATTTATCTCTCAAGACAATGGAAGGCTTTTAGGACATTTTATATAATTATGGTATTTAACATGGACTGTACTTTTTGTGATATCTTTTTTTTTAATTTTGATAGTCTGCTATACTTTTACGGACTAACAATACGACATCGACAGTGGACGACCGGGATTGCCCGCGATGCACATTTTCAAAACAGCTGCAACTGCTGCAAGTATACGCGTAGCCAAACGGGTACACTCGTAACGTAGTGTACGACATGCAGCCTTATGCATTATGCATCTTATGTGGTGTGGTGGCCTTTAATTCACTTACGCCGCTAAACAGCTAGTTTCTACATAAATTATATCCTATTTATAATATTTGTATCTTTGCAGACCTTGTCTAATCCACTAGTGGGTAAAGTAATTTGACCTTGAATAAAGTCAAATTAACTGCTTTAAAATTGATAAAAGTAGGTGAATCTAGTAATAAAGATGATTTACCACCTGTGGAACTACTGGAAGTAGTGATAAACGCATTTTTTGCGTTGTAGTTTCCTCGCTATAATAGTGAGGGGAAAAGTTTTGTGTTACACTCGGGTGCAAATGTATTTTACTTCTCGTGTATTAAAAAACTCGCAAGTTCAGGATTCTATTCTCGAACCACTCGCTTCGCTCGTGTTTCAACTATAGAATCCTTTCACTTGCTCGTTTTTTAATTCCACACTCGGCATTAAAATACAACTTTGCTCCCTTGTATAACAAATAACTATTTTATGGGGACGATTGAAAGACTATAATTACTCTTAAGTATTTCCGCGAATATTTTGCGCGTACACTGCCATTTCAATTTTTTTTTTTATTATAAATGGGCTTACTCTTGGCCACAGACTAGCCAAAGGCAAAGACGTGGCCTACGATGGAGTGAGCTCGCCCAGAAGATGCCTGTTCACTCTTGATTTGAAGGTTGCCGGGTTATATGAGCTTAATTGCTGAAATAAGAGTTATTCCATTAGATCCCTTGCCTCTTATCTTTTATGGCACGCCCGTCAAGACAGTTCCATTTCCATGCCACCGACCCTTCCACTCTGACACAGGCGTCTATTTTGCCATAGCAGCACGGCGCTTCTTTGATAGGGGTGCACGTGGAAGTCCATTCTACTTCTGTTTCGCAGGAACAACAGAGGGAGATTTCAGCAGTTCAGCACCTAGATGAAGGAGGCCAATAAAACCAACAAATAGCCAATAGAATAAAAAATAATGGTCTAAAAGGATTTAAATATATAAAATATTAAATGAATAAAGTGTTCCGTTGCGCAGTTACTGAAAAGAAAGCGAGGTGGCAGAATATCTGGATTCATGATTGACAGGACAGCATCATATTGCGTAATAATTATGTAAATGTAGGGACGGAAAGAGAAAAAAAATCGAAGTCTTTTATAAAAACTTTATCGAGAGGATAAAACGATCTTTTTGTAATGCCATTACCACAGAATATATAATAGTTGCCATTACTAAAGTCGTCTAATATTCTGTAATTCGTATAGATATCTCTTATAAAAAGCTCATAAGAAAAAGAGGAACATGTTAGTAGACATGTGTACAAATCTTTTATAGTTTAATACGTAGATATATAGGATATCTACGTTGCAAGAACAGCTGGTAAGCTTAACCTTCTAAGGGTCAGTGAGATCTCAATGATTACGTCATTTATGTCCCACACACATCCAGGCGCTCTTGGCAACAGTTCGGCTTATTCCTATAATATGTCACTTCCTTTTAGATGTAGGGGCGAATTCAGGCATGTACAACATGATGCTTATTTGACTTTTATATCTCTCTATCCCTGACAATGATATTGTAGACAGAAAATCCATTTTATAGAGGTAGACATCAACATTTCTAATTCTAATTTGTTAGGGTTTCAAACTCAAAATTAGACCTTTCGGTAGTAGTTACCTCTGTAGGTGTGATAATACGTATCACTCCTTCTTATTTCAAGAAACAGGGAAACAGATAAAAAAAAACCTGTAAAAAAGTGCATTGCGGAAATATTTACCTACATAGTTACACAAAAGTTTTTTTGCTTGCTAGAATATTAATATTATTGGTTATACGTTTCTGAAAATTATGAAAATATGTAATGAGGACCTGTGGGTATCATAATTAATATCTGGATCAACCTTCCTTTTATAATTAGGCGCGTTACGCAACAGACTCCGCGCAAAACGCAGCCTTCTCGCCGCGTGCCCCAGTTATTAGGGTATTCCCGTTGCTTAATTATTGCATGCGTGTGCCAATGAAACGTCTCGTGCAGTACAGTTCAAACTATTGTCAGTATTATTTTTGGACTAAAGTCTAAAAATACTAATGTCTCCACAAACATTCGGAGGCACGGTCGTTCCACCAGCGAGCAACGTGCGCGGGAGCCGCTCGGCGCCGGCGGCGAGCCGATGTCGACCTTGTTGTTATCTCGACAAGAGCTACTCCGCGTAGAGACGCGCACGGCGCGATAAACAGAGAGCAAAAACGTGCGCCCGCGCCGATTTACCTCATTCCGTTGTACTCGCCGCGCCGC
Organism: Leguminivora glycinivorella; assembly: GCF_023078275.1. NCBI lineage: Eukaryota > Metazoa > Arthropoda > Insecta > Lepidoptera > Tortricidae > Leguminivora > Leguminivora glycinivorella. The sequence continues at coordinate 18,020,757 of NC_062974.1, read as the reverse complement.
GATACGTTCGCTTCGCTCGTTCGACTCGTTCAGTCGCTCGCCCGCCGCCGTCGCGTTATCACGACACTCGTTTCGCCGCACTATGAGCCAGCAAGCCAACACATAAAACATCAAAAATGAAGCCTAATAAGTTATAACGTTTTTCTTTCAAACCCAATTTAATTTTTAGTTCGAAATATATAACATTGTGATATTTAGCTAGTTTCCGTTAATATTATTATATATTTAACATTCTAAAATGGATACAAATTATTAGTATATTTTATATATTTATAAATAATCAGTGCTCAAGATAATCTCATTCCAAAACGTCCAGTAAGAAATTAATAGTCAAGAAATAACTAGGAACACATTTACAATGACAGCCAAAACTCGTTCACATTGGAAGGAATATGCAACAGCACTATGTGGTAAGTTAATTGTTTAACATAACCTATCATTTTTCGCCACGCCACGCATGTGAGCCATGTTGCGCACATCCATGTAAATACTCATGTGGACTCATGTACACACACATTATTCTAATCATTAATGCATAGCTTTGCTTATCGTATGTTTGCTTACACGCTTGTCATAATTATGAAACCGTACGCCATAACACCTTATAACCTCAACATATTCGCAAATGAATGGTAACAATCTTAGTGAAATATGATTCAATATACCTACAACTATTTCAATATGTTTAAATATTCATGAAAGGAATCTGGCTCTACATGACCGTTTCAGCGTAATTTGAGGTTATTAGAGGTTATCATCAGAGTCAACACGAAGCAATACTTTTTGACACTTAGAAGTCTCTAGTTATAATTTGTATATCCTTTTGAAAGTCATACAACCTAATAACACGCTTCTTGAATGATAAACAAAACATACATTTGAGGACAATGAAACAGTTTTAATTTCTCGGTACACATACAATGTAAACAAGTACCGTAAGCAGTACGAGTACGAGGTTAGGCATTACAAACAATTTAGATCGCATCAGATTGATTACAGGAATTTCATCGTGACTCACCACAATAATAACAAATGCAAAACTTAAAATACTTCAAGTCGAAATAAAAAAAATAAAAACGTGGAATTAAGTCAATTAGGTTAAAAATTTACCTACACCTCCATCAACGGATTTATTCTGATTAGCTTTTTAATTAGGTCTATATAATTATGTACACCGCATATACATGTTGAATAACTGTGCCTAAATTCCCTAGTCCCTTTACCTTCTTGGTACAATGGTAACAGGGTTGTACTAAAATTTTATTGTTAAATACTAACGGACTAACATTTGCCAAATCAATTCGTATTGCTAATTTCCCATTGGAGCTGTATCCATTTCAGCTTAGAGCTAACCCTTACCCTAAGCGGAGAAAAATAGGACCCTAATATGAGTAATATACATAGTTTGCATCTGTATACATATGTAATTCAGTAAATTCTTTAATCGTGAAAGCTGTCGAGTGCGGTATCATCGGTTACTGACTTCAAAGTAGGCACATACCATATATTTTAACTTTACAAAACATTACTTTTAAGTTGTATTTTTAAAGCTATTTTTTTCTGAAATAACCGTTAAAATTGGAAATAAATCTCTTTAAATTACATATACATACTTAATAGAATAATGTAAATACCGAGTATTGGAGTAAATTCAAAAATCATTCCCTGAGCTACACACACGCACACATACTAATAATTCACTTGCATACTAACTATATTAACTATGTCAGACTTCATTGGAAAATCTACCTATGAAAAATTATTTACAGATATTTTTAAATATAATATATCCAATAATTTATTAAAACGTAGCATTTTAAACATAGACGTCAATGTCTCATTGGGTCCGATATCGCGCGTTATCATTAAGGTCGTGGGTTTCATTTCAACCGTTATTCTTCCTAAAAGCAAATCCGATTGGAGCTGCAATTCCCGGAACAATTTTTAGGGCAGGTATAAACTCTACAAAGGACCCGCCGTTTGGACCAACAAATCCTTAGTGATGGACGAACCATTGCTGTATTTAAAATAACTTAATGGTTTCTTCGTGGGGTACCTCTAATACTCATGCTTACATTACAAGTCCTGCTTAAGATTAATTGGTTCAATCAGCTATAAGGGAAAATAGGACTTTGTGTGGCGGTTTCAACTTACATGCCTACTATATACAGTCAAGGAAAGTGCAGATTTACGAACAAAAGATGGGCTTAAATTTATGGGTCGTTATGTCGTTAAAGTTCTTCATAATCTGACCTGAATAGCAAAACGTTAAAAAACTACTGAGGATACCACTGCTGAATCAATATTCTCCACAATAGCATAGTGTTCACGTAAATCCTTGAAATAGCGCTCACGTTGTAATTTACATTTGCCGGAGCCGTTCGATTCCCGCTTAATGGACACCTATCAGGCCAGTAAGAGCGTATGTCAATGACATCAGATAGCTCGCAGTCCTCGATGTCGCGATTTCGTGCGATTCGCTCGCTCGAGTGGCCAAGAGAGAGCACTCCCGTCGGCGAACTGACGACTGCTGTTTATAAACAATGCCGTTGCAATGACTCGTTTCTACTCCGACAATTCCTTCGTAGAATCGCTTGTGGAAATGTTTTCTATTTACTTCAAAGATCCCGTAAAATTCATATGAGTATTATACCTCATTAGGTATACTTAATGAGGATTGTTTGTTTATTTCCTTAACATATATATATGTATGTTTCACGCATCAGACTACAAGGCTATAAAGAAACAAATGAACGCAATATATTCCAACTTGTTTACGAGAATTACGGGCAATAGATTGAAACACTAGAGTTTCCAATTACAGCGGCTCATTAAGCAGATGCCTCCCGTGCAATTGTTGATAAACCAATTGACGTCATCAAAGTTGTTAACTATCGGGTAATAACGAGAAAATACAACACGTATATACAATACGTATTTAAAGCACTGAGCTGAAGCGTATAACTTTAATGCCTTTCAATCTACTTTTCATGTTGTAGTTTATTCAGAAACTGGGTCCCGACCGCAACTGCCGGCATTTTCAAATAAATTCGCCGGCTGAGGTTAGCCAGCAATCGTAGAGATAAACTCTCTTTATTAGCGCGGCCTCAAGCCGAATGCAGTGCGCAGCGATGCAGTGGGAGATAAACGGATTCAACTTAATCATTGGTTGGCATTATGCCATACGACACGGGTACTTAATCCTTCTGATAAGGTTGCCTTATCGAATTGGTCCATAGGAAATATACAAGAGCTGTTAGTTTTTATGCTCGCAGATTATCGCGCGAATGAGGCCGTCGAAATGTATTTCTGTGTAGTCGGGTAGCAGCGCAAGGACTTTTTAAACTACAGAGCTGCCAATTTTTTCCCAAAGTCACCCAGTTTTCCCATCGTCTAAAGTCTAAACTGACCAAAAAGTTTCGTCTTAGGAATGTTAATTAGTTCACTATCGTCACAGTCGCGCACTTGAAAGCAATTACATAGTAATTATGTATTCATAATTCATGAAATGTTTATAATATTTTTACAAAAAACTAATAATTAAATGCTAAACACACTCTCCGTTCAATAGTTTGCAAATGAAGCAGACTTTCTTAATCAAAGTCTACATATTAAAATATTAATTATTGACGTCGTTACACGTCAAATTAAATGTTTTAACTACGTTGACCGATTTAAGAAAATATATTGTTCAAAAACAAAAATATGTATGGAGGGACAAATATATGAAAGGTATAATAATTAATAATATACGAAGGCATTATTAGAATGTTGTACATACAAATATATGTATTGTATTTATCACAAAACATATATTAAGCATAAAAATACCATATACAATAGTAGTTACCTTCGTAAGAAAGTAAAAAGAGAGGATGGAAGTCTCTTGACTAATAAATTATCCATTCCTTTAGAGGTAATGGGGCGGAGGTATGTACTATCAGCTGTAAAAGTGCATGGAGAAATTATGAATGAATTCATTGACTAATTCACCATCCACTTTTGCAGCTGATAGTACCTATAAGAGATCAATAAAAAAAAAACAAATTGAGTAAACGTTGATACGTAAATAACATAAATGGGTCATTCTACGAGACAGCGTTTTTTGTCTTATTCCTCTGTCCTTTTTTATTTTTGAAATTTGACCAATAAGGACATACTCTTGTGAAAATAGATTTATTTTTAGACATAACTATGGTTTTGGCCCATATTTTTGTGAACTCATTCATAAAATAAATTCATTTTAACTTTTTGGTCCAGAGGAATAAGAAATTTAGGCCCAGAGGAATAAGATAAGTCAGGATAGGTTAACAAAAATGTTAAAAAACCGTATATTTATAAATTATATATTGTACTTTTGTTCACAAAACTATCAAAAAAGTATTCTAGAATATTTTTATATTTATTTTTATTAATAACATTCAGACTGTAAATGCACTAGGTGCTAAAAAGGTCTAATTTTTTTTATTACATACATACATACATACATACAATCACGCCTGTATCCCGTAAAGGGGTAGGCAGAACACATGAAACTACTAAAGCTTCAGTGCCACTCTTGGCAAATAAGGGGTTGAAAGAAAACGACAAACTGTGACATTGCAGTGACAGGTTGCCAGCCTCTCGCCTACGCCACAATTTAACCCATCTCCCATAGTCGCCTTTTACGACTCCCACGGGAAGAAAGGGGGTGGTGAAATTCTTAACCCGTCACCACACAGGTACAGGCACAGGTTTTTTTTATTAATATTTTTAAAAAGATGTAAGTTTTTTTTATTAAGTTACTTTAAAATATAGGAAATCACTTGAAAACTACTCTTCTTTTTGAAAGTCAGTTAAGAAAAACAAGAAAAATTTAGGAAATTCTTATTCCATTGTCCAAAATCCATAGGAATAAGGGACAAAGGAATAAGAAATTATCGAAAAAAAACCAATGATTCATAATGTGTATGTACAACGCGGCTGTCGTTAATAATATGACTAGATAGTACGTAAAGCAATTAATTAAGCAAAAAAGTACATTTTTAAAAGTTACACAAATCCCAAAAAACCGAACAGAGTAATAAGAATGATACCTGAACCACGGACAGAGGAGTAAGATATTTACCTTCGTAATTCCGGAGCCACGTGCAACAGCCGAAACTTCCACCTCGTACCACGTTCCGAACGCGACTGATTATTCCCCGCGGGGGGAAGTTTGTCTACAATCTTCAATACGTTTACGATACAGGCGAATAAAGCCCGCACCAGAGAAATAAGAATTTTGTCGCGGACATCTCTTATTTCCTAAATTTTAAATACAAAATTATAGATAAAAAAATACTTGTTAAATTTTAGTAATGTAGTAACTAATAATGTATCCATGTACTCAATCAAAATATTCGTTAAGATGACTGAATTGAAGTTATCATCACATGTTTAGAGAAAAATGGAGAACGGACACGACAGAGTAGTAAGAATAACGGATATATTTTTTTAATATAAAAAATTACAATGACCTTATACTAAAGCTAATTGATGTCCCAGTCGACTAGAGATATAAAGTATCTCTGAAAAAAAAAACAGGATTTTAAACTAAAGTTTTCAGTGAAATAAGCCTCCGGACATTGAAAATTAGGGTCTCGGAGAATCACCCAAATGCTTATTTTTTTACATCTTTAAGAAGCTATTATTTGATACAGTCTATTAAAACGTATCGAACGAAGTGTTACTAAATGATTCTCCTCTTACATGGTTATTTACGAACTACGTCGCAGGCGACCAGAAATAATGGCACAATGAAATAACCTTCAATCAATTGTCGAATTAACAAACCATTCACAACAGAATTGTTTTCATAATATCACGTGTTTTCAATTAGGTATCTACTTAATTACTACTAAATTTGTTTTTGTTTGTTTTGAAGTTTTTTTTACACAAAAACGCATTCTCTTTTTCAATGTGTATTGTGAACTAAGAGATACGAGGAAAACGATGTGAAAATCAAAAATACTAAAAGCTAAAACACAATTCTATTTTTTACTATGAATTTAAAAGTCCATTATGTAGGTATATAAAATTTTCCACCTCCACCTACCACCATTACTTATTTGTCTGGTTTTATCATTCATTATTTTTATTCTTTAGAGCGTTTCTAAGACAAAATAAATAGAAGAAACTACATTTATACGCAATTTCACACAAATCATGTTTATGTCAATTACTCAACCAACTGGAACAAATTCAACCTTTCCCGTTACAAAAAATATTAAGTTAGGTTTTTCGGCGACGTGTCGACGTACCTAAGAAGCTTATTCTTCGATAAAATAGAAAAAGGAAACATAACAAGCTCTAGATATTTCTAGAGCTTGTTATGTTGGTCGTCTCTACATTATAAACCAATTATTAGAATTTTTATATTAGTTTTTTACTTTAAATATGTGTACAAAGCGGTAGAACTTAAAGTGTTATAATTTTGAGTGTTAATGGACAGATTCTTTTGGTGCATTGTATCACCAGATTCTGCTGATGTCGATATAGGGATAGGGATAGTAATAGAGCAGGGTCGGCTATCGTTTGATGACCGTACCGAACATCTGCAGAGATCGCCACTTAATTAAAAACGCAATTGGTAGTTATTGCAGTCAAAAAAATGTTTACATTGGAAAAACAGGGGGCCGATTTTTGAGTCTCACGGCGTTCGAATTCAGAAAATTGTCACTGAAAATAATAGGCAATTCACCGTTTTCAACCGGTACTTTAGTGACAGTGAGACTCAAAAATCGGCCCCCAGATCAGAAATTCACAAATGCTATGACTTTTTTTTCATTAATGCACTGGCTCATATCATATTGCTTGCACATAACGAGTATTTCCCAGAACGATACATATATGTACATAATTGAGCGCTAATTTATTGGAAGGACAGGAGACCAATTTGTTCTCAGAGGCTCATGCTCGGGTTGTCAATGACAATGGGAATAACAACCGGCAGGCAGATAAACCGGATCCATGGACGGCTAAATACCGTGCGATTCGTGCGAATTATCGTGAACATGCGTTTTTGTGTAAAAAAAACTTGAAAACAAACAAAAACAAATTTAGGAGCGTTTTCACATCCGATCATCGGATATCGGAGGGATGTAAAAAGAAATCAGCATGGCAGTTCAACATCGATCGGATCGGATATATGTGAAAACGCTTTACGTGTGAACTTTTTACGATTATAGTAGAAAAGTACATATTCTGAATATTTCTGAATAACAAGTTCGATCTATGAAATGGAACTGTGAAATTCTTACGAAATAAGTTTTAGTTTAACTACTGCGAAGTACTATTGCGAAGTAAGCTATTGTATTATCAGGTACCTATATTCTAACCATTATAATATTAGTGCTTGTACAAACTAATATAAAACAGTCTCCTTGAGAGATTAAGAATGATTTTTTTTTCGAAATGATTATGGCAATATAATTCTTTCTCACGTAGAATGTCATTGATGAAGGTTGATTGAACTTATTAAATCAATTGCAAACACACAACAATCAATTACAAATAGGTACACTCTGGAGTATGTCTATATTTACCTAGTCTACATAAATGTACGAGTACGAATATGGATATAAAGTCTGACGTTAGTTACTGCGTAATTTGTTTTGATATCGTCTTCTCTTAAAATTATGACAGATAGGTTTATGTTTTTAGAAATAATTACTTACCTAAAATGCTCGGCATGTGTTCTTTCAGACTTTCACTTGAAATTTGTTAAATATATAAGTTTGTAAACATGAACTAAGTATAAAGCAAATGTTTTGAATGGCTTGTTCATAACATTCAGTCTAGGTTTCTAACTTGTGATTTATCTTAGTCACTTTATATATAACATTTTCCTTGAGTAAACATTTGTTCTTTTGACTTCATCTAATGCTGTTCTTGGTAATTGCTGAGTAAATATAATATAAATTTCTAGTAAATTATCTATATATCAATACTGCTTTAAAATCATCCTCAATTCGTATAGGTACTTATATAAAGTATACTTTTGCATATGCATTATTGTAAGTATTGTAAGATCTAAGACACCAACATACATACATAATTAAAACATATGTTTAAGTACTCAAATAAGTAGTGCAGTTAAGCATTTTCAGTAACGTATTAACGCATAAATAATTAAAGAGCGCCCTTTCCGTGGCTATTAATCCTGAACACCCAATGGTGCCTTGTTCTCATGAGCCACTTTTTCGCTTACTATTAGCACAAGATTTGCTTATAACCTAACGAATAACCAGTCAAAGCGTTCAATTATGTCAAGCGACAAAATTTCGCTTGGGCTCGATACAAAACGTCTCAAAGAATAAATTTCGCGAAGCATACCCGTTAAGTAAAAGTAGCATGACACGTCTAGCCGCACGCTGGAGGCCGGTGTCTGAGGAAGCGCGCAGCACGTGCGCGCGTCGGAGTATTTATAACCTGTCTCGTGACTGAGAAGCCGTGAGCTTTTCAAAGAGTTTGCCAGTGCCGTGCCCTTTAACCCTTGGTATCGGTCGGTTCAAATTGATTCTTAGTACTTTTTAGGGTTCCGTACCAAAAAGGTACAAAAGGAACCCTTATGGCGCCGCTCTGTCCGTCTATTTGTCTGTCATTAACATGGACTTATGAAAATATTAATAATACAGAATATAATTTATTTATCTATTCGCAACATATGTCGAAAAAAGAGAAAGTGCCTCAAAATGATCTCACCTCAGCATATAGCTGGCGACTTCCAGCGCTGATACTCCTCGAATATAATCTAATTAAGAGATTAATAACGGTGTGCGTGTGGATTGAGTGAGCACCTTCCGAAAATAAAAAAAAATATGCTGATCATTTAGTAAAAGTTCTAAAACAATTGTAAAACGAATCTCTGAATTTGTAAAAAGATAAATCAAAAGATACAGTCATTAACATGTGCTCACTCAGTTCTCACAAACTACCAACGAAAACAGTGAATTTAACGTCTTTCCTATACAAAATGTACTGAGGAAACGTTTTTTGAATTACACTTAAGCGGCGTGGCGCGGACGCCCCTTGCGCGCCCCGAGACACGCGACGCATAAGTGGGAACGCTGCCTTAGAACCGATTTTTTACATTTACAATAATATGCAAAGCGACTGCCAAATAATGCGAATATGTAGTTGTAGGTACTAAAATAACCTTGATCCAAAATGGCCGCTGCCCGCATTTAAAAAATTCGTTTTCGTTCGCTTGTAAAATTATATTTTTTTTACACTGTTAATTGTTATCTTAAAACGTTGAATACCTATTTAACTATTTATTTGCGTCTACAAAAGGAGCGTCGATTTAATAATAATTCGACAGGCCACCGAGCGAAATAGCCTGGGTACAAATTCTGATGGCGTACACACATCTGTTTATTCTGCCAAGATCAAAGTTCAAACGTATCGAATGTTTAATAAAAGCCAATATATCTTTCAGCATATTACGAATCGTATAATTCATATAAACTGCCACTTATAATGTAACCACTTAACCTAGAGGTATTGGCAACGTGGAATACGTCGCTCTTATTGAGCACATGTTGGTACAATACATAACCTACGTATACATGTGATGTTTCCCACCTAAAAGGTCCTTATGCAATGAGCTTAAGGACCTTTTTGCTATGGAAAAACACATACATGTTCGGTGAAACAATCGGCAGTAATTAACGTGCATTGTTTTGCGGTGTGTATTTTATAGCGCAGCTACAATATATTCATTATAAACAGTAAATTCTTTCGAACGACTATTTTCAGCGGCACAATACCTCGTTGCTGAATGTCATCAGCTTATCTGTCCTGCTATATTCGTCGGAGACAAAGGTTATCTAGTTATTCCATCGAGTAGACTGATTGTGTCTGTAGTTGATAAAATGTGAAAAGTGAGTGACTCTGAGTCACGCGGAGAGAGAATTTACTCCACATTACACATGTATCGCGCTGTAGGTGATGGCTTGGCTTACGTCACCGGCGCGCAGCCACGCCGCTCACGCCCCGCGCACGCCCCGCTACCGCGCCTCGCGCGACCTCGCCACCGCCGGCAGGTCATGTGGCCTGGCGCCCGCCGTCGGCTTTCCTCGGCAACCTACATGTCCTACATACACACAAAATATCTACGAACTTAAAAAAAAGCTATTTAAAAAATTTGCGTCTAGTCTAGACGCCGGCTTTCAACGCCATCTGTCACTTCAATAATTTCCCCACCATCTTGTTTTAACGACTTTGACGCGTCAATCAACATCTTATTTCACATATTCCCGTGCGAACGGAAAATCTTAAGGAAATCTGACTCAAATAATTCACAAACTTCCCTTGGATAAACCCAAGCCATGTGAACGTAGACACCTTGAGATGACATATTTACAACTGAAGACATGGCTTATCCGCCAGTCAATGTCTACGTATATGTCTCTCTTAAATCGTAGATAGAATATATCAGAACATAAGGTGCGCCGCAATGAAGGTGACAAGCCAAAGATAAACATGTAACTTATGTAAGCATGATACTACAATAAATGTCTAACTTTGGAATCTGTTAGGAACTTGAATTTGACAGTCGCTATATTAACAGTCTTCCGTACAGGTAATCAGTAGATAAGTCTTACTCTCTGTATCGTTTTTTACGCTTGGAGAATGTCGGTGGACGATATTCTGAGTGTAGTGAGGCCAACAAATAAACAATATTCCGGAAAATATACAAAATCAAATAATAACAAGAACGCGGTGACCGTCCGGATATCTGCTTATCGCACTCGGCTCTATTAACCACAGTGAACTCGTATCATGCCTAATAGCCAAAACAATAAATACTAAATCGACTACGGCTGTATAAACTCTAATACACGATATATACCATAGAATATAGATATTTATAATAGTACAAGTACGATACCATCATTTCCTGCGACAACATTTATGATGCTAAAATAATGAAACTGCTCTAGGCTAACGTTTTATTTACAAGTTATGTACGATATGTTTTCGTACAGTCTCACCAAGTCACCATACAGAAGTTGAACTGAACTTTGTTTTACGCTATCGTGTGTCACCTGTTCCAACGATCTCGGAAGGATAATAATGTACTGAACTGAACAATACAATTGTCGAAAGAATGTTCTAGGTGTTTCGTTCTGCGTCTGCCATCACAATACGCTATTTTGAAAGCTTTTCCATGTTTGATAATTAGCCAATTTCCTGTCGTACATTTGATACTAGGATTACATGAAACAGCAAGGTGAGTTTATACCATATTTACACACACGCTGATCGTGAACATGTAATCGCGCAAGTACATCGACCAAACGCTGATTGTGCCAACTGGCAAGCGACGTGGCATACTGAATTATATTCCAAAACTCTCGTCCGTCTGTCTCCTTATTCAATTTACACGGATTCAGTCACGTTTTCCAAGTCAGATCTACGCCAGCGTTGTGTTACACCCATGTCATGATTAGTGTGTATTTTTGCAATTATATATTAACGTCCGACAATGAGTACGTGAATAATTAATGTTATACATAGAAATACAATACATACAAACGTGAATTAAGAAAGTTTCAACGTGTCATATAAATTCTACATTCTAATCATAATATTCTCCGCGTCTTTAACACAAACAGATGGATACAGGTCATACAGGGCATAACCTAACTGTATTAAAACATACTATTTTCCTTGTATTCATTAGCCTCAACACAAATAATGCCACATTCCTCAAGCCTTCAAGCTCTCACGTAATCTAACACTGAGCAATGTTGATACTTTGTATATTTCATTAAGACAGATAGCAACTGACGCATCCGATTTATTATCGCCTTATATGTGTGCGGGGAACACATGTCGCGGTGGTCAGAAGTTTCCATAAGAACGGCGATAACAGCGGCCCCGATAACAAGGGAGCGACCGCTCCCAAAACTAACATTTGTCCGTACACACATGCAACCACATTACTCCTTACTATCCCAATGTTTTGAAACTTCTTTTAAAATATATTTTTATGAAAATATCGAAATTGTTGTAGAAGTCGACCTCAATATCTAACACGTTTACCTAACCAATTTAACGCTGTAGAGGTATTCAGTAAAATACTACAAATAAAAACCGGCCAAGAGCGTGTCGGGCCACACTCAGTGTAGGGTTCCGTAGTTTTTCGTATTTTTCTCAAAAACTACTGAACCTATCAAGTTAAAAACAATTTTCCTAGAAAGTCTATAAAGTTCTACTTTTGTGATTTTTTTCATATTTTTTAAACATATGGTTCAAAAGTTAGAGGGGGGGGACGCACTTTTTTTTCCTTTAGGAGCGATTATTTCCGAAATTATTAACATTATCAAAAAACGGTTTTAGTAAACCCTTATTCATTTTTAAATACCTATCCAACAATATATCACACGTTAAGGATGGAATGAAAAAAAAAATCAGCCCCCACTTTACATGTAGGGGGGTACCCTAATAAAACATTTTTTTCCATTTTTTATTTTTGCACTTTGTTGGCGTGATTGATATACATATTGGTACCAAATTTCAGCTTTCTAGTGGTTACGGTTACTGAGATTATCCGCGGACGGACGGACGGACGGACAGACAGACATGGCGAAACTATAAGGGTTCCTAGTTGACTACGGAACCCTAAAAAACTATAATATTCCTATAATGTATTTAAAATATGCTTTAAAACATGGGTATTTTATGACTGGTGTTCAATTTGGACAAACGTTCGTTTCTGGAAGCCAGAACAGAAGTCGTAAACCATCAAACGGAACATAGTTAATTTACAAACAAATCCATCAAATTGGATACATTAATTACTTCTTGTAGGTACCTGCTACAAAAGTATAAGAACCATGGCTGAGTTAATATTATGTTTTAAAATAAGGAAGAACTGACTAAAATTGCTAACCAGATTCGAATATTTAATTATTTAGAGATGAGGAGTTTTACGGGGCGAGTTTACAAATTTAATATCTTTATAGGTCCATGCCACGTTTTGTTATCAGTTTAATTTAAGCGAGGCAATATTACTTATATATATATTATAGGTATGCGTAAACAAATGTTTCCTTGACTGAATTAATGGTTAACTGGGATGTATATAAGTAAAATTTTTATTCGTCCTCACTAAAATATTTTAAACACATATTTTAAAACTTAGCTCGTTCAACTTTGTTTTGAAGACAACATTTGTTTGTAATGCTAAGTCGCACTATTAGCGTTATTTTTGTAATGTTTTAGGAACCTTATGTTGTTGGTAGGAATGATGCCAAACGTCAAATCTCTGACTGATTAGTAGTAGCCAAAAAGCTAGATGCTGTATCTTTATGACAAAATGTATTAGGAACCTAATGATTTTCATGACAATTTTGGCTGTCGTTGGCGGTTTTCACAGAAATACGGATCGTAACATCCCAAAGTTTTGGCAAAAGGTTATGTCTTTGTGACGCACATTACGGCCAGCTGACTATTTCAGTACTTGAATAATTGCTTTCTGCAGAACCCAGTTGGGATTCGATCAATCTTAATAGCCCGTTTCATTGTAACCGCTAAGTCATCATACTACTTATACGAATTAAATTAACCTACTTTGCTTCAAATGGGGTAACCATGGCTAAGAAGTTTCCCGACAAGGAAAACTGATGTGAGTTGTAAGTTGATTGTTGTACCTTCTTATGTGGTTTAACTTATATTAAGTAAAATACAGTTCTAGCTCGCTTTTGCTTGCCTATGTTAAGGAAAAATATACAAATAAAATATTTCCACAAATAGATACATACAGTGGAATGAGATGAGTACTAACAGCCTAGAATTTCCTGTAAGTACAGTGTTTACATGTAGGTCAGACATTCTTGAAGTTCTTGTTTTGCTAAACGCCCTAAAATAACTATTAATTAGCATGTTTGTGTGATATTGATATGTCTTTGTCTTGCCTAGAAGCATAGTTGTATCTTTATATAAGTATATACTGTGGGTAACTTGGTTATGTGTTCAAGATGCCTTAATTGGTTTAATTACAGGATGTTAAAACATGGAGGTAGATCATTATCCGGCAAAGTACGTCAACATATATAGGTAGAACTCTATAGTGTAATTATACACGAGTAAATAAAAAGTATATCCTAAGTAAATAATGTACAGTGAGCGTTACTACATTAAAAAAAGTTAGCATATGATTTTTAAATTATTAATTTTAAACCAGAAGTTAATTTGTACCTACGGAATTCTCGGTGTTCGAGCTCGACTCCCACCTGGACGGCTTGAGGTTTATTGACTAAGCGAGGAATCTACATATTACGTTCGAAAACTAGCGGTCAAATACTTAATAACCCATATTTATGCAAACATTACTAAGAAGGAGCAAACATAATTCACACCCTCGTGGTATTAGTGTCCGGCCGGAAATGCCGAAACCGATAAATTTTCCGACATCTACTTAAGTACGTATTTCTCCCTTGCGTTAAAAGCAAAAATATTGACTGTTGACCTCAAGACACAAAGGGATATCATTAGTTTGTCAAAAGAAGTTCAAAAAAGAAAGTTAAAAAAAGTACCTGATGACCTCCCAAACTTAGAAAAGACCGCATATTGTTTTTAGTCTGGTCTGTTAGCTGTATGGCGAATGTAATACAATTTGCAATATTGTAAGCAATGTGCCAAATATAATTTCCTTATTCAGAAAATTCTCCCGTTCGTGTATTTGTTGTGTTTAAATGTTCGTGGTATTTTTGTTGCACAATAATAATTCCTCCCTAATATAAAAAAGATAAATAAGTACCGTAATTTCATGAAAATTTTCAGGAATTAAAAAAATATACTGTCTGCTACTTGCTATAAAAATGGAGGTGGATCCTTTAATCTGCATTGGATAATAATATCACGAGTAGGCATTATGTATCAATTAGCAATTGCAGTCCCATTAATAGTACTTTACGGTCTTTATCAGTGTGTAAAATAACGATTGTTTTATAACATAATGTGGCATTAACGCACTTGTATTAATTGTATTATCTTAAGCCCATGTTTCATTATTTACTTACTTAACTCCTTATCTATGTAAACAGTCCACTACTTACACTCTAAGTAGGCAGAATTCAGAATACCTACACATTTTACAAGGGTTGCTTGTATTGCGTATTTTCGTTCAATACTGAGGTGTTGACTTAAACAACTAAATATCCATGTCAGTCTCTGTAGGTATATGTAGTTTATCTCTCTGCTAGTACTCGGTATATCGGTTTTTTTTTAACTGTTATTTACCTAAACGTACCTGTCCCTGAATAATTGCTAATTAAAAAAAATACCGACATACCTAGTGGGCGATTTCCAATCAAACATGACTAAAAACACTCGCCTAATTCAGGTCTAAACAAAAAAAAAATTCTAAATAGGTTCATCCGTTCGGGAGCTACGATGCCAGACAGACACACACAGACAGACAGTCTGTCGTTTTTGCGTCGGAGGTTAAAAACTTAATACTCCTGAGGCTCTACCATGAGTTTGACGTTTTCTAATATGTTACTCGATAGCGTAAACAACACGGAAAGCGTATGTAAATTTTGGTTCTAGTAACTGTTTGCGGGCGCTGTTCACTTTCTATATTTATTTTTTCTGTGACGTTTATCATCATCATCATATCATCCCTTTATCGCCCACTGCTGAGCATAGGCCTTTCATTCTAGTACGCCATTTGTCCCGGTCCTGAGCTAGTCTCATCCAGTTGTGATCCGCAATTTTTTGGATGTCGTCGTTATGCTATCAATTATATTCAAAAATATCAAAAAGTCACGAAAATAGTTCTAATAACCTTTATTTCTAATTTAATAATTGAACATCCATGTAAACGTACCTACAATAGTTGGCAACCCTTGAACACCTAGAGGGCAATGCACCTAGTTAGTTTGCACAACTCTGAGTAATCTATTAACACATTACACAGCCATTTTCGAGTGAAATCGCCTTCTTGTTCACTAATCAGTGCCATTAACGTTGCAGAAAACATACATTTATGCACCAAAACACTGACGCATATATTTTAAATATAAGGTACTTAATTTTTAAGAGGCTTTTTCCTGCAACAACTACTTAAGGGAGCAACTAAATGGAGGGTTAACCCACCATTTTCGTTGGTGCAAGTGGCCTTAGGTCTAATAAATGTAACCAACTCTGTTAAATCTGTCTATCGAAATAAAATACATAAATTATTATTATTATGTTAATATTTTATATCGTAATTCGTGAAACATGTCATGAATTGTATGTCTAATTATCTTAAAGAAATAACTTCTAGCGTAATAGCGTTCAACTCGTAGCGTTGTTGCCTATCCCACTTTGAGAGTATTAATTATGAATAAGTATGTCAATGAATGTATAGATGATTTGGATTAATTTCAATTTAGCGATTAATAATTTGGCATGCTTTTGTCATTACATTGTAAACACAAATAACCTTTAGTACCAACGCATGTTTTATTTATGTACACAGGCACACTATTATTAAATACCTACATTTATACCTACAAAATAACATCAACTTCATCGCCTAACCTTTTTCTTATTTTTGTTTGTGTTTTGTTATGATTATCCTCGTGTTATAGAAAAATAATGCTTATTTTTAACGCTTAATGTTTTTAGTAACGTAACGACGCATATCAAAAATTTCAAGGTTAAATATTAGTGTTTTTTTCTGCTATTTAGTTCCTAACTTGCATAAACAAGGTTTAATAAACACAACTGTAAGCTTAAGAAGATAACCTAATGAAAAAGGTTGCTATATTATCAGTATGACATCTGCGCGTTGGTATTTTAGATTCTGGCTTTTTAACGAGAAAGTTTTAAGGAACCCACTGAATATCACGGACAATATCGACATGTCAGTTATATAGGTAAAATGCGACAGAGCCGAATAACTGACATTTAATTATCCTCCAGCGAACTTACCCCTAGTACCTACCCTTAATGCAATCAGACATCGCCTGCATCATAACCAAACTATTATGTTCTTTGTTTAAAATACTTATTAAACATCAGCGCTTCTACAATGATTATTAAGTGTAACTCTTTTCAATTCCAGCAACCCTCATCACCGCAACCGCAGGCACCTGCTACGGCTGGCCGTCCCCCACGCTGGCATACCTGTTGTCCAGCGAGAGCTCCATCCCCACCACCGCCGACCAGGGCTCATGGATCACCTCCATCATGATCCTGTGCTCCGCGCTCACGCCTGTACCCTCCGCCTACTTCGCCGACAGATTTGGACGAAAGACCACCTTACTACTTGGTAAGCTAATCTATCCTCCGTATGAATAAACCTACGCAGACTTTAATTCGTTATTTTTAGATTTTGTCCCTTTATTGAAAATGCTCTAAATGATGAACAAAAGACAAACGATTATTTGTAATGTTTAAACGCTTTATGTTGAAATATTCTTGGTAAAGAGAGCGATGAAATCATATGTTTATCAACTCCAATAAAAAAACAGAGCTAGTGCTATATCTTGCCATTGCAAATCACACATGAGTCTGGTCTGTGCATAATCGGTTCACCTTTTTCATATCACATATGAAACTGGGTTACGAGAATGCGTGTTATTTAATTGCCATTATACATATACTTCTTCTTCTACTTACTTTTAATATATTAGCCTCATCTGTCTACGTTTCACATACAAATATTCTATGTAATGTACCCTAGTGCCTCTTTTTACGTAGAACGTCAACATACACTCGTCACGTATTAAATCAAATCAAATCAAATCAAATCAAATATCTTTATTGCAGTAATATTACACATTACATATCTGTAGCAGGCAATACAGACCCTGTAAGGGCATAGCAACTTACATAGTATAATTATGTAGGTACTTATTAAAAACCTACCTCCAGAATTTTCCCTAGTAATAGAACACCCTGCCTAACTATTCATTCAGCCTCATCTACCAAGTTTCTAAACTCTTCACTCTAAATTTCCAGGGGCCGTGCCATTCATCCTGGGCTGGATCCTGGTGATAGTGGCCAAGTCTGTGCCTCTGCTGTACGTAGCTCGGATGTTCTCCGGGCTAGGTTACGGCATCGTCTACACCGTGGCACCAATGTACACCGGCGAAATTGCCACCAATGAAGTCAGAGGGGCTCTTTCCACGCTCATCACTCTCATGAATAAAGTACGTATATTTGAATGGTTTCTATAAAATAAATATTGAAAATTTGTTACTAGAAAGAGTTCTGAGAGTAGAATCTGTTATTAGAGAGAGATTAGAAAGAGAATGAGAGAAGAACTACACTTTTGTGGGCTCATTCACTATAATAATGAGTAGGTACCTATTCTCCATCTTTCTATTAAAAAGTTGTCCACGGTACGTTTTAGTAAGTATAAGAACAACTTTCATACCATTTTCCCTGTTTTTTTTTTCATCATCAGGGTCAAATCTACTTGACATTCTAAGCTCAAAGAGCTGAAATCAATCAGGCATTAGACGGTAAAAAGTCCACAAATGCACCATAGCCCTCAATTGCAATAGCCAATTTAGCCTTTGTTAGTTTTGTTACCACCATACACTGGCGGGAAAACTTTCAGGCTTTTCACGATCAAAGTGCGTAGATATAAGCCTTTTACAACCGACAGCGTAACGCTAAGTGCAAGGCGATGTCGATTTCAGAAGGCGACAGCCGAACAAATGTCTAATGGGGAAATATATTTAGAATTGCGCTAATGTGTGTTTATTAATGTTTTCGTTCTACAATTACATTAAGTTTTAAATGATAGTATTACTAAGTAATGTACCTGTCGTTTTATCCTAGATCGGAATCCACAAGATTTCGTTAAAAACACAAAACAACACGTGTTTGCTAACGTTTTGGAAGATAACCACCTGAATACATAATAAAGTTAAATACTTACGGCGGACGGCCATAAATAATGCATTGTTCGGTACTAAACAATACGTTTCGCTCCGGCAGGACGATTTTACCACGAACAAGAATTCAACGAATCTCAATGAAAAAGAAATTGTAGGTACATATTAATTTCCACCTAGTACTACAAAAATGCTCTATTAGGTAGTTTAAAATTTATAAGCCTAATTACTAAACATTCGGACGCAAGAAAGTGTTCTACACGCCAAAGAGACTTATTTTAGTCACACAAAAGTCCTCGTCCTGAATTTGTCTTTAGTATCTGGAAACTAGATGTTCAACACCATATGCACTAACGCTTCAAGCGGTAAATGCGAGCACCCTGTACTCACACCTTGCGGCAGATATTCCGCGTCATTGAGGTCAATTGCTTCGAATATCCTATGCACAAGATAGCTCTGAAATTTAGCAATTGAAATGGACCGAATAATATCGAAATTGGGGCAGATACTTACGTAGTTAGGTAATTTTCGGTGAAATTAGATAACAATGTTTAGGAGTAAATTCTTCTCTGTATTTGGGTAGGTTATTTAAGAAGTTATAGGTAAAGTTGTCTAGTAAGTAACTAAAAGTTTAACAATCCATAGGATTATAGTCTAAGTTTTGTTAAGCTTTAAAATTTCCATTTATTGGCGGAAACTGCCGTATTTGACACTTTATAAGCCTAATTAAGGATAAGGGTAATTTAGTTGTCATATACTGTAGGTATTAAGCTTCAGGCTTTTAACAATTTCAAAGGTTCTCATTAGTCGTTTCTATCTGTGTGTCGTTTCGTCGTTTCTATCTGACGCACACGCGCGCAAAACGTGACTCATTGCTTTAATTACATATCGCGCATGACTTGCCGACTTCAGACACAAAGAGTGTAGTGTACAGCTAGTCTTGATTACATTTCGACTACCTATTTACTTTGAAAACTCCGCCTTTGCCGGCCCTGTACCCGGCGGAGAATATGAGACGGATTTTAAACAATAACTATTAAGATATATGGAGTTTAACTCGTTACAGGGATCGAGACACAATTTTTCATAACAGTCAATGCTCTCGATTACGTAGTTGTGTAGGTACACGAATATATACGGTACTTACCGTTGTTCTGACAGCCAGCTTAAATTCCAAGAATCTCAGTTATTATCTAAGTTAATTCTAGTTGGAACTGAAATGTATAAGTGGATTTACTTGTTTCGCTAGTCTTACTCAGATTATTATTAAACTCAATAAATAGTTAGGTATAGGTACCACGTGTACAAAATACGAACATGTATCTATAGGTAATACCTTTCTAATAATTCCGTTTGTTTCATTCCAGGTCGGTATTCTTGCCCAGTACTGTATCGGACCCTTCGTCTCGATGCAAACCCTAGCCGGCATCAACTTGATCCTACCTATATCATTCGTTTTAAGCTTCATATTCTTGCCGGAGTCGCCATACTATTACCTAAAATTTGAACGTAGCGAAAGAGCAGAAAGATCCCTAAGAATGCTACGCAGCGGAGACATAAGAACAGAACTCAAAAACATCGAGATCAATGTCCAGGAAGATATGAAGAACAAAGGATCCTGGCTCGACCTTGTCACAGAAGCGACGAACAGAAAAGCAATGTGGATAAGTTTGGGCGTGTTCACGATTCAACAACTCTGTGGCAGTGCCGCTGTGGTTGCGTACGCTCAGGTGATATTCAACCAGACGGCGTCCACTAACAGCTCAGGCGCCGCAGAATCTGGACACTTGGAACCCTACGTGGAATCCATTATGGTGGGCTGCGTGCAAGTCGCGACATGTGTGCTGTCAGTTTGCCTTGTAGACAGAGTTGGAAGGAAACCACTGCTTCTACTGTCTGCTCTCGGAGTGGGGCTCATGAATGGAACACTTGGAACGTTCTACTGGTTCTACGAAGCGGACAAGGAATCTGTGCAGTTCCTGCATTGGTTGCCAGTGGCCTCTATCCTCGTGTACATCGTGTGCTACGCCATAGGGTTGTCAACGGTGCCCTACGTCATCATCGGAGAGATGTTCCCTACTAATGTCAAATTATACGCTTCCTGTGTGGCGCATATTTACACGGGAATCTTCATGTTTGCGGTTCAGAAACTCTTCCAGGTAAATACTACATAGCAAACTTAAGTAAATACTACCTATCCAAACACTATTACCACAATTAAAAGCAGTACCCAAAAAATCCATTCTACTATGCTCAGGATAAATTTTAAAGAGGCAAATTTACTGCCTCGATTGAGACTTGAACTCATGGCTTCTAGATCAATACTCCAGCGGTCTACTGAGCTACCAAATCTTTATCAGACATTCCCGCTTGATACAAAAATTAAACTGTCCCACAGTTTAAATATTACCTACTCGTATTCTCTAATTGAAATTGCAAAAATACTTTTGTACGAGTACCTATGTTTTTATTTTTATTTCATGTTTAAGGAACCTTATTATAGCATGTGGTAGAGCTATCCTGATGATACATAAATGTATTTATGTTTTAATTTCAGGTGGTCAAGGACGCGTGTGGCATTTACACAGTATTCTGGGGCTTCTCAGCATTCTCGCTCCTCGGGCTGGTGTTCATGCTGGTCGTGCTGCCCGAGACCAAGGGCAAGTCCTTCGCCTCCATCCAGGCGCAGTTGAAGCGCGACGTCGCGCGCGACAACGCCAGCAAGCTTATGACCGTCGAGTATTAAAGCGGCTAGGCCGCCCGGATTCTTCAGTGCTAGCTTAAGCTTAATTTAGGGATCAAGTTGATAATGAATCTTAAGAATATTTAAATGTAATTTAATTTAAAGATTTTTACAAAGGGTGTGTAGGGTAACTAAGGCCTGTAGAGGACTAGGAGGGGTAGCAGAGTGGGAGCCAGCGTGGCGGCTCCGGAGAACGCGGAGAAGTCCTCAGGGTCATAGTCTGCGGGCAGCCGCCGCGAGGCGACCACGTCTGTGTACAGCCGCGCCGAGCGCTTGGGCGTCCGCGTCTTCTTCGGGCTCTTGAAGTCCACCAAGTACAGACCGAAGCGGGACCTGCAAATGCATTTACAAATGTGACGAGTGAAATTATAACACAGAACGTTTGACTGATATTTTGTTTTATTTACTATCCTCGTCTCTGAAATTGGCTCAAGTATTGGGGGCAAATGATGAAATTCTATTGTTAAAGCGGAATAGTACGATACAAGTGCGGAAAAAAAGAAGTTCGAAACGAGTAGGTACCTCCTTTTCGCACGTGTATCGTACGACGTTTTCCAATACAGAAGACTCTCTGAAAACTACAGAATCTTTTACAAAAAATGATAACTAACAAAGCAAAGCAACTCACTTTTCAAAATACATAGATCCATAAATTTCTGTTATTCAGAATTAGCCCAAAGGAAGTTTAGGAAACTGATTTTACTTTACATTCTACACACAAAACTCATGTCATTCTGTCACAATGACTATTAAAAGGAAGGCTATGCTTTTAGTCATTGAATACGACAGTGGCCATACCTATTGTCTTTTGTTCCTGAGAGTACGACGGTCGGCACACACTATACGAGCCACCGTTATCCATTAGGGCTCCCAGAGAGTGCACTTATGTGCTCGTAGCTACTCGTACATGTTTATCTACTCGACAAAGTTAAGGGTTATAGGTAATAAATAGGCTGCTTTTGCTATTCAATGATAGTATTGGGTTTTAAACTTGATTGAATTCCGAACGAAGAGATTGGACGAAAAGTTGTTGAGCGTTGAAAAGCCTATCAGCGCAAAACACGAATTGCCTATTTCATTGACTTTTTTGATTGCAACAAGGCAATTAAAACTTTTAAATAACATATATTATATACATTTTCTTGAATAAGCCTTTCTATTGGCAACGAGCGTGATAGAGTGGCGCTGATTGTCACAAAAATACATGTTATGGAATGTCAATCATTAATGCTACCGGCGACCGTTGGAACTAATTTGACACCATCCACCTATATTTCCGAGCTCATATAACCCGGCAACCTTCAAATCAAGAGTGAACAGGCATCTTCTGGGCGAGCTCACTCCATCGTAGGCCACGTCTTTGCCTTCGGCTAGTTTGTGGCTAAGAGTAAGCCCATTTATAATTAAAAAAAATATATGAAAAAGCCGACTAAATGAGTACGTATCATTTTCGCACATTTAAGTAACATTGTGCGAGTTCATGTCTTGTGTAAAATTTGATAAATCCGCTTAATCTTCATTGTCTCTTTATCTACATTTATATTACCTATTTACTTACGGTACCTGTACAAGTGTACATTATACGTATATATTCGTCTAATTACAATAATCCGCTAGTAGACATAATTCCATTAAGTAAATCCCTCAGCCATCGAGATAATGGCTCCGAGAGATGTCTCTATTAATGGACAAGGTGTGTTCGAGCTCATTACAATTAAATCTGGAGGAAGCAAAGCGCATGAAGGGCTGTTGGCGTCTTGAGAAGGGCGCCAATACTGTGAGGCTATACTAGTATAAACAGTAGGTGGCGCTCAAGTTACTATCTATGAACAATATTTTTATTACAAACCTTGTTCTGTGTACTACTTAAATTCTTTGAGGTTTTGACATACTTAGTATCTACAATTATTTTCAATATTAAACCATACTCGGGTGGATTTCTGAACTTTGAGCGCTGGATTTCGCCGACGTAATACTATTTTTGAAAAAGGACGGCTAGTAATTTTAAATCTAGTGGTAATTTTCACTCGTTTTTGATTTTGAACGAATAAAGGTTGAGGGAGGCGATGGCTGAGATACGCGTCATACTCGTGAACGGGTGCCGTCTGTGAAGACCGGTCTGTTTAAGCTTACTGGGGCTGTTATAACTTAGTAACTTTAATTCTAATTTTTACCCGACTACGGCAACGCAAAAGGAGGGTTATGATTTTGACCGGTATGTATGTGGGTATGTATGTATGTATGTATGTATGTTCATCTGTTCCCTCATAACTTTTAAAGTACTCGTCAGAATTTGACAAACGATATGTCATTCGAATCGTCTTAATCGTCCGCTGGTTATAGGCTATATGACGTCACCGCAAACGAAATAGGGCGCCCTCTAGAGGTCATAAAATAACGAAGCAAAAAAATAAAATAAAGTTAGGATGACATGTTGTATATCATTTGAAAGGGCTTATTTAGCACATTTCAAATATGTACATATTGTTAGCTTTTATTTCCAGCATTACTTGATTACACCGGATAATTCATTAATTTCTCGGAAAAATTGACTGTTTGCAAATCCGCAAGCGCTCTGCCATAGTTCCATGCATTATCCGACTGCGGTTACACAAGAAGGCTTTTGCCAAAGAAACTAATTTGGCTGCTTTATATAATGATTTTATTAAAGACTTGCAATATTTTTTCGACCTAAAGTTCAATTTTGTACAGCAAATTGTCATAATAACAACTATTGTCCCAGAGCTGTAAGAACCTCTTTTTGACACATGACAGCGTCCACAATACGTAAACTCGCGCAACCTAATGAAATTTTAAATAAAATCCTGTAATAACATTTTAAAAAATCAAGTACTTAAAAAACAATATTTCTCTTACTTTAAACATAATCTAACACATGTTATATTTTTGCGGATCTTCGTTAGTGAGTATTTTACGATATTAATTTATCTTGCAGGATTTACTTATTATGTCATTTATCATTCATTTTTATTACCCGACTACGGCAACGCAAAAGGAGGGTTATGATTTTGACCGGTATGTATGTGGGTATGTATGTATGTATGTATGTATGTTCATCTGTTCCCTCATAACTTCTAAAGTACTCATTAGAATTTGACAAACGATACGTCATTCGAATTGTCTTAATCGTCCGCTGGTTATAGGCTATATGACGTCACCGAAAAGGAAACATGGCGCCCTCTAGAGGTCATAAAGTAACGAAGCAAAAAAATAAAATGAAGTTAGGATGACATGTTGTATATCATTTGAAAGGTCTTGATTAGCACATTTCAAATATGTATATATTATTAGCTTTTATTCCCAGCTTTACTTGATTACACCTGATAATTCATTGATTTCTCGGAAAAATTTACTATTTGCAAATCCGCAACGCCGACTGCGTTTACACAAGAAGGCTTTTGCCAAAGAAACAAATTTGCCTGCTTTGTATATTAATTTTATTAAAGATTTGCAATATTTTTTCGACCTAAAGCTCAATTTCGTACAGCAAATTGTCATGATAAGAACTAGATGAAGTTTGACGCTGTTTTGACATTCTGACGTGTATCATAGACTGCAGGAAACCCTAGACGAATGGTATGTTACGTCATCGTGCCAGAATGACTTTCTACTACGACCATATATTATTGAAAGCTAGTTAATCATCTAAAGTTATTATAATTTTCACAAAGAGAGAAAATACGGTACCACGATACTGATTGCCAGCTATAACTGTCTCTATCAGTATACGGTATGCTTTATGAGGTTGTACATACCGTAGACGCGGTCCTAAATCTACTTAAAGAGTCCTTACAGAGTTACGTCCTAAACCAACTTAAAGAGGCCTTCGGCGCCCTCATAGGCTCATATTTAATGTGTCACGCAGTCCTAAGCTCTAACTTAAAGTGTCAGGCGAAGCCCGGCGCACGCGCACCTAAGCCGGGCGCCTTCGGCGCCCTCTAACTTAAAGTATCGGGCGAAGCCCGACGCACTCGCGCCCAAGCCGGGCGCCTTCGGCGCCCTCTAACTTAAAGTGTCGGGCGAAGCCCGACGCACTCGCTCCCAAGCCGGGCGCCTTCGGCGCCCTCAAACATAAAGTGTCGGGCGAAGCCCGACGCACGCGGTCCTAAGCCGGGCGCCTTCGGCGCCCTCAAATTTAAAGTGTCGGGCGAAGCCCGACGCACTCGCTCCCAAGCCGGGCGCCTTCGGCGCCCTCTAACTTAAAGTGTCGGGCGAAGCCCGACGCACGCGGTCCTAAGCCGGGCGCCGAAGGCGCCTCAAACTTAAAGTGTCAGGGAAAGCCCGACGCACGCGGTCCTAAGCCGGGCTAACTTAAAGTGTCGGGCGAAGCCCGACGCACTCGCTCCCAAGCCGGCGCCTTCGGCGCCCTCTAACTTAAAGTGTCGGGCGAAGCCCGACGCACGCGGTCCTAAGTCGGGCGCCGAAGGCGCCTCAAACTTAAAGTGTCAGGGAAAGCCCGACGCACGCGGTCCTAAGCCGGGCGCCGAAGGCGCCTCAAACTTAAAGTGTCGGGCGAAGCCCGACGCACTCGCTCCCAAGCCGGGCGCCTTCGGCGCCCTCTAACTTAAAGTGTCGGGCGAAGCCCGACGCACGCGGTCCTAAGTCGGGCGCCGAAGGCGCCCTCAAACTTAAAGTGTCAGGGAAAGCCCGACGCACGCGGTCCTAAGCCGGGCGCCGAAGGCGCCCTCAAACTTAAAGTGTCAGGCGAAGCCCGGCGCACGCGCACCTAAGCCGGACGCCTTCGGCGCCCTCTAACTTAAAGTATCGGGCGAAGCCCGACGCACTCGCTGCCAAGCCGGGTGCCTTCGGCGCCCTCTAACTTAAAGTGTCGGGCGAAGCCCGACGCACGCGGTCCTAAGCCGGGCGCCGAAGGCGCCCTCAAACTTAAAGGTCAGGGAAAGCCCGACGCACGCGGTCCTAAGCCGGGCGCCGAAGGCGCCCTCTAACTTAAAGTGTCGGGTGAAGCCCTTAGCACTCGCTTCCAAGCCGGGCGCCTTCGGCGCCCTCTAACTTAAAGTGTCGGGCGAAGCCCGACGCACGCGGTCTAAGCCGGGCGCCAAAGGCGCCCTCAAACTTAAAGTGTCGGGCGTAGCCCGACGCACGCGCTCCTAAGCCGGGCGCCTTCGACACCCTATAACTTAAAGTGGCGGGCAAAGCCCGACGCACGCGGTCCTGAGCTGGGCGCCTTGGCGCCCTCCATCCTAAAGAGTCGGGCGAAGCCCGACGCACTCGCTTCCAAGCCGGGCGCCTTCGGCGCCCTCTAACTTAAAGTGTCGGGCGAAGCCCGACGCACGCGGTCCTAAGTCGGGCGCCGAAGGCGCCTCAAACTTAAAGTGTCAGGGAAAGCCCGACGCACGCGGTCCTAAGCCGGGCGCCGAAGGCGCCCTCAAACTTAAAGTGTCGGGCGAAGCCCGACGCACTCGCTCCCAAGCCGGGCGCCTTCGGCGCCCTCTAATTTAAAGTGTCGGGCGAAGCCCGACGCACTCGCTGCCAAGCCGGGTGCCTTCGGCGCCCTCTAACTTAAAGTGTCGGGCGAAGCCCGACGCACGCGGTCCTAAGCCGGGCGCCGAAGGCGCCCTCAAACTTAAAGTGTCAGGGAAAGCCCGACGCACGCGGTCCTAAGCCGGGCGCCGAAGGCGCCCTCTAACTTAAAGTGTCGGGTGAAGCCCTACGCACTCGCTTCCAAGCCGGGCGCAGAAGGCGCCCTCAAACTTAAAGTGTCGGGCGTAGCCCGACGCACGCGCTCCTAAGCCGGGCGCCTTCGACACCCTATAACTTAAAGTGGCGGGTAAAGCCCGACGCACGCGGTCCTGAGCTGGGCGCCAAAGGCACCCTCCATCCTAAAGAGTCGGGCGAAGCCCGACGCACTCGCTCTCAAGCCGGGCACCGAAGGCGCCCTCAAACTTAAAGTGTCGGGCGAAGCCCGACGCACTCGCTCCCAAGCCGGGCGCCTTCGGCGCCCTCTAACTAAAAGTGTCGGGCGAGGCCCGACGCACGCGGTCCTAAGCCAGGCGCCTTCGGCGCCCTCTAACTTACAGTGTCGGGCGAAGCCCGACGCACGCGGTCCTAAACCGGGCGCCTTCGGCGCCCTCAAACTTAAAGTGTCGGCCTGTCGGGCTTCGCCCGACGCACGCGGTCTTAAGCCGGCCGCCTTCAGCGCCCTTATATTTAATAAATAAAATGTAACCCCAAAGTAAGTCAAATAAAAAATAAGTTCAAAAACTAAAACCCGACTACTATAAGTAAAATGTGCTCTAAAAAGTATGAAACAAGATAGAATTAGTTTATGAAATTATCATGCATGATATTCACAGATGTGTATTCTTTTCAATACGTTAATTCAATGTTATAATAAGTTTGTAAATTTTAAATATACTTGCAAAGATGCCGAAGATAACCGTGGTCGTATGCCACTTATGTACTTACCTTTATAATTGTGGCATACGACCACGGTTATCTTCGGCATCTCTGCAAGTATATTTAAAATTTACAAACTTATTATAACATTGAATTAACGTATTGAAAAGAATACACATCTGTGAATATCATGCATGATAATTTCATAAACTAATTCTATCTTGTTTCATACTTTTTAGAGCACATTTTACTTATAGTAGTCGGGTTTTAGTTTTTGAACTTATTTTTTTTATACTAGTGCTGTGGCAGAGTCTGTCATTTCGATTCAAATGACATTTCAGTAAGTTGATAGAAATCGTATATTTGTTTAAGCGCCTCCTTGTACATAGGGCCTAATCGATTCAACCAATTCGAAATTAATCGTTCAGATTTGGCAAACGATTCATCTTAGCCACATCGCAACATACTTCAAAACAAATTTGTCAAAAATGTGAACTTACAGATCCGGGACAATAGATATAGTTTGACACTGTTTTGACATTCTGACGTGTATCATAGATTGTATAGGACACCCTAGATGAAGGGTATGTTACGTCATCATGGCATAATGAGTTTCCACTACGACAATATATTATTGAAAGCCAGTTAATCATTTTCATATTAATTAATATAATTTTCATAAAGAGAGAGAAATGCGGTATCACGATACTGATTGTCAGCTATACCTGTCTCTTTCAGTATACGAGTGAATATACATACCGTAGACGCGGTCCTAAACCTACTTAAATACTCACGCGGTCCTAAGCCGGGCACCGAAGGCGCCCTTTAACTTAAAGTGTCGGGCGATGCCCGACGCACGCGGTTCTAAAACGGGCGCCTTCGGCGCCCTCTAACTTAAAAGTGTCGGGTCGACGCACGCAGTAATAAGCCCTGCGCCTTCGGCGACCTTTAAGGTGTCGGGCGAAGCCCGATGCAGGCTTTCCTAAGCCGGGCGCCTTCGGCGCCCTCATATTTAATAAATAAAATAGTAACCCCAAAGTTAGTTAAATAAAAAATAAGTTTAAAAACTAAAACCCGACTACTATAAAATGTGCTCTAAAAAGTATGAAACAAGATAGAATTGTTTTTTGAAACTATCATCATGCATGAAATTCACAGCTGTGTATTCTTTTCAATACATAAACTCAATGTTATAATAAGTTTGTAAATTTTATAAATACCTACTTGCAGAGATTCAGAAGATAGCCGTGGTCGTATGCCACTTATGTACTTACCTTAAAGTTTATAATTGTGGCATACGACCACGGTTATCTTCGGAATCTCTGCAAGTATTTAAACTAAAATTTACAAACTTATTATAACATCGAGTTTATGTATTGAAAAGAATATATATAAAGTAATTTTAGACTTTTTTTTGTATTTGTACTTTTTATATTTAGTGTAACTTTCTTGGTTGTAATTCGACATTTAGAGACCTTCTACATCTCTAATTAATTGTATAGAGTTAACTTTAGTTAGAAATTAGAATTAGTATATAATAGTATCAATTGTAATTTCAACTCAATTTTAAATATTTTCTAAATATGTACCTACATGTGACGTGTAAAAGTGCCCCTGTGGCCTATTTGCTGAATAAATTATTTTGATTTTTTAACGAAATTCACGAAATCGAATCGGCTCCCTTTTAACGAAAACAGTTATTCTTGTATTTGGCAAAATAACTTGGTAACAAGGAGATTATATAAGGTCCTAATTTATTAGTTGCAGATATTTTAACACATGATACTATACATTAAAATAATTAACTTTAAATATAAATTAAGAAATCTTTTCATGTAACTTTTTTGATTTCATTTTCCTAACAAAAAAATTAATTATAATTTCGTCTAAAAAAATCATCATGTGCATTATCACATGTCACAATAACACTGTCTGTCATGTCAACAATTGTTTGTTGTAAATGTCGTAAAGGTTCGGCGGGAAAACTGCACATGTCATTGAAGTGGCCAGTTACAGTTAAGTGGTACGTAAAAGAGGTACTACAATCTGTTCAATGAGCTTTCATTTAATAATCACATAAACAGGGTGTTTTTACGTAGCAAATTTGTTTTTCCGTTTTCTCCAAAAAAACATCGTAAAAGCTATAATGTTTCACGGTTTAATATACTCCAGAGACCGAGTACTATCAGCTGTAAAAAAATCTGCATCTAATAAATTAGGACCTTATATAAACATTTACATATTTTACAGGATTTTCATACACATAGGTACGTGAGATTAAGGGATTACAACTCGTAAGTCGCAAAAATAACAGAATTCAGAGAATGTTTGGTCATAAAATGTCTGCTACATTTACTTGGCTTATTTAATCAGTTGGTACGAGTACGTTTTGAGTATAAATTTAATACAATGACTTCAAATACCTCTAGATTTACTTCACACAGTGTGTTACCGTTACCACCACCTGGGCATTTATTAAAACCAATGATAATACAGTCAATTAGCTATCCTTTGCGCATATCAGCAAATCATAGTTATTTAACCTAACTGAAAAATCAATTTTCCAAAATTCTAACATTCAATGTAATGCGTGCACTTCTTATTTGTCATTACTCACATCGCTCATACTTATGTTATGAGCTGTCATTGACCTCACTTGACAAGTATGTGTGCTGTGCATTGCTGGCAATTTTTTTTGTTGTAAGAAAGTTTATACTTAAAGTCAAAAGTTTTAATTATTGCTTACACTTTCCTTTAAAAAAAAGCCCACTTGTTGGTAACACACTGTACAACTAGACTTATTTATCTACTAGTACCTAGTCAGCCCCTTTAGCACAACTTGCCTTGTCGCGCGCGAGTCCATACATCAAGCGCGACTTCAAGTATGGACTCGCGCACGACAAGGCAAGTTGTGCTAAAGGGTGAGTATTCTAGTATTTACACAGAAGACTCCCTTTCCAACTCTTGTCAAGGCACGTGATATTTTTAACAAGGCAGTTGGCAATAGCACAAGTGCAGCGGCTTTACCACTAATATTTACAGCCCTTCACCTTTGGCGTAGGTTATGACAATCACCTCACCCTCAACGCATCATTAACGCAATAAACGCGCGTTAAGGCGGGTAATGACCCGGCTCGATATAACTATGTTGATGCTTTTTCCATTACGCAACATGATAAAGTATTTAAGTGTATTATATTGTCCTACGCACACTTTCAAATTGCGCGTCTTATACGTTGCTCAAATGTGGGAATTTTACATACGATGCATTGTAGGAACGAATACTTTGGCAGGGTACGGTCTGAGGTAACATTGTAACACGGAAGATAAAAATTGTTATTGCCCACTTCATTATTCATTCTCTGCACTACGGCGCTGAGAGCAGCAGTAGTGCAACCACCGCCGATGTGTGAGTACTGGCCACGGGACTCTCGACGCAGATCGGAATTCAAATCCTCATTTGAATCCGTCAAACCGACGTAACATTATAATGTTTGTTATTGTTGTCAATTTATTATCTAAACGAATCTGTAGAATAAAGATCTATTCATTGTGCCTGTGATCCGTGACTTTCTATACCAGCTGCCCTCTCATATTCCCTCTCCCTCACAAATGGTAGCAGCGTGCGGTTCCAGAATCTACGCGCCTGAGAATAATCGAGATGGCATCAACGAGTTATAGAAATATTGAACCATTGAACAAGTCAAATTATGACACATGGTGCTTACAAGCGCAAGCGGTCCTGATAAAAAACGACTATTGGGATATCGTTAGTGGCGAAAATAAATTATCGCAAGAAGCAGATGAGAAAACGAAGTCAACTTTCATCAAAGAAGATTTGAAGGCAAGGGCTGAAATTTTTCTTTTGCTGTCACCTTCCGAACTAAAACAAGTGAAGATCTGCACGTCATCAAAAGCCGTGTGGGACAAATTAAAAGCGATTTATCAAAGCACCGGCCCTGCGAGAAAAGCAACCTTGCTAAAACAATTGGTTCTAAAACGGATGACCACAGATGAAGATATTCGTGATCACTTAAATAATTTCATGGATATCGTGGATAAGCTAGCCGACATGGACATAAAAATACCATCGGAATTGCTCAGCATAATGCTACTCTACAGTTTGCCAACTACATTTGAAAACTTTCGCATCGCGATTGAATCAAGAGACGCCCTGCCCGATCCTGATGACCTGAAGGTAAAAATTCTAGAAGAATATCAGGCCAGGAGTGGTAGTGAACAACCAGAGCACTCCGAAGCGTACCATTTCAAGAAAAAGAACTCGAAACCGTACTGCAAGAGCTGCAAAAAGAAAGGTCACACTACTGAGGCATGTTGGAGCAAAAAATAGACTTCAAATGAGAAGACGAACAGAAACCAGACTAGTAACTTCAACGTTTGTCTGAGTACCGAAAATTCAAGCACCGGAGAAGATATTTGGTGTTTAGACAGCGGCTGTTCTTCCCACATTTGCGGCGACAAATCTAAATTCTCCAAAATAACCTCCGAAAACGGCGCGCTTAAGTTGGCATCAAGAAAACACACAAGTAATATTGAAGGAAAAGGAAGAGTAACAGTCAAAACAGAAAAAGGTGATGGTTACAATATAGACGACACCTTATTCGTTCCTGATGTATCAGTAAACTTAATGTCTGTTGGAAAGATCACAGACAAAGGATTTAAAGTCATCTTCGACAAAGATAAAGCTCTCATCACACAGAAGAATGGCAAAATATTACTGAAAGCACAGAGAAGAGACGAATTGTACTACCTTAAATTCAAGAAAGAAGCAACTGCAAACTACACACAAAAAGGACTTTCTGACATCATGGAGTGGCATTTAAAACTTGGTCACATAAATGAAAGAGATCTTAACAAGATGGCCGCAGACAACCTTATGTACGGATTGAACCTACGTAAAGAAAAATTAAATACCTGCGAGACATGCATCAAAGGCAAGATGTCAAGATTACCTTTCACAAGACATGGTGATCTTTATACGACGCAACCGCACGACGCAACGACGCAATTATACACAGCGACGTTTGTGGACCCTTCGAATGTGAGTCACTGACAGGCTCGAGATACTACGTCACATTCATAGATGATTATACTCGATACTGCTACGTATACTTCATCAAGAAGAAAAGCGACGTATTCCAATGTTTCCAAACTTTCAAAAACGAAGTTGAAACGCTCCATAACAAGAAAATTCGACACCTGCAATCTGATAACGTGTCAGAATACCGCAACAAGGAATTTGACAACTTTCTCGCATCGCATGGCATTCAAAGAAGATTGACCACTGCTTACACGCCCCAAATGAACGGCATAAGCGAAAAGAAAAATCGTTCCTTATTAGATAAAACCAGATGTCTGTTGATAGAAGCCAATGCTCCCCAAAAACTCTGGGCAGAAGCGGTATCTACGGCAAATTACCTTATAAACCGTAGCCCTTCAAAAGCATTAAATGGCACCATACCGTTCACGAAATGGATGAACAAAACACCATCTGGAAACCATCTTCACGTTATTGGCAGAAAGACCTTCGTTTTGAAAAAGAACAAGCGAGGTAAACTGACACAAAAAACCAAAGAGGGTGTATTTGTGGGATACTCGTTGACCTCTAAAGGCTACAGAATCTACATACCCGAAGATGACGACGTGGTAATAAGCAGGGATATCAAGATCATAGAGAAAATGTACTTTAAAGACGAAAATACAAGCTATGAAGACCTCGTACGCGAAGAGGAGCGCAACACAAAGAAATCTGAAAGAGGAAACAGAAATAAACATCAGAATAGTCATGGCAGACGACATATAGAGGTAGAAGTCACGGATCACAGGCATGAAGATCCCCTCCAAATTCCAGTGATATCAGCTCAACAAAACAGGCACAATGCAACAGATCCCATTGAAGAGGACGAGCCAGAAGAAGCAGACGACTTCGATGATGCTCCAGAGTTTGCTGAGATGCCCGAAAACGAGATTCAGATGCCCGAAAACGAGATTCAGATGCCTGAAAACGAAAGACAGATACCTGAAAACGAGAGGCAAATATCTGAAAACGAGAGGCAGATACCTGAGAACGAGAGGCAGATACCCGAGAATGGGAGGCCCCAAAGAGAACGGCGAAAACCTTCATGGTGGAAAGACTTCATACTAGGTGACAGAGAACAAAGTCACATGCTCACAGAGACAAGCAACCTCTTTGACGAAAATGAAAATGACGAATACTGGCATGACGCGATAAAAGCTGAAATAAGAGCACATGTCAAAAACGGGACATGGAAAATCGGAAAGAAAACCAAAGACATGAAAGTTGTAGATTATAAAATGGTACTTAGAAATAAAATCGGACCCGATAACAGCGTCACTAGAAAAGCAAGACTTGTTGCAAGGGGCTTCACACAAAGACCAGGAATCGACTACAACGAAACATACGCTCCCGTTGCGAAATTAAGTTCGATCAGATCTGTCATTGGCATTGCTATGGAAGAAGGGTTACAGTTGAACCAGATGGACGTAACAACGGCGTACCTAAATGGAGAACTGGAAGAACAAATCGTTATGAAATACCCAGACTACCTAGAAGATTATCTGACAGAAATTATGGTCGAAGAAAGTACAAAAGATGATTTAACCATCTTCAATAAGACAAAGGACATGTTGATAGAAATAAAGAATACTCCAAAAGAGAAAGTATGCTGCCTTATTAAAGCACTTTATGGACTCAAGCAGGCAGGGAGGCAGTGGTACAAGAAGCTCGACACAGAATTAAAACTCATTGGATTTAAAGCATCAGAGGCTGACCCATGTGTATACGTACTAGAGAAAAGAGGAGCTAAAGTCATAATAGTAATTTATGTCGACGATCTACTAATTGCCTACTCAAGTCCAAAGATACTAAATGAAGTCAAATACCTACTAAATTCCAAATTCGAGTTGAAAGATATGGGAAGACCAAAGAGGCTTATTGGCATAGATGTGTCATATAAGAAGAACGAAATAAAAATAAACCAAGAAAAGTTCATTGAAGACACTCTTAAGAAATTTAGAATGGAAGACTGTAAACCAGTATCCACGCCATTGGAGCCCGGTCTGAAATTAGAAAAAAGCAAAATTGAGGAGACTCAACAACTGTAACTCCCATACAAAAACTTGATTGGTACACTCATGTACATAGCAGTGGCAACACGACCAGACATTATGTTCGCCATAAGCTACTTATCACAATTTAATGATTGCTATAACGAAGAGCACTTCAAGTGCGCTAAAAGAGTACTTCGTTATTTAAAAGGAACAAAGAGTGTGGGCCTGACATTTAAGAAAACCGGCAACGATTTGCATGGAATGGCCGACGCGGACTGGGGCTCATGTAAGCTCGACCGAAAGTCTTTTTCAGGCTACTGTTACAAATATGCTGGTGCATGCATAAGCTGGATGTCGAAGAAACAAAAGAGTATCAGCTTATCAACTGCAGAAAGTGAGTACATTGCTTTAAC
This sequence comes from Leguminivora glycinivorella, assembly GCF_023078275.1. Classification (NCBI taxonomy): domain Eukaryota; kingdom Metazoa; phylum Arthropoda; class Insecta; order Lepidoptera; family Tortricidae; genus Leguminivora; species Leguminivora glycinivorella. Next base: position 17,985,262 of record NC_062974.1, on the reverse strand, counting down.
TGAAGCCGCGAAGGAAGCTATCCATTTGAAGAACCTTTTCAAGGATCTAGGAGCTAACTACGAACGCATACTCATTCTAAATGACAATCAAGCCGCCCTAAAGTTAAGTCAAAATTCAATGGTAACGTCAAAGTCGAAGCACATTGATTTGAAGATGCACTTTATTAGGGACTGCATTCAAGAAGGAGCAATAGAGGTGAAGTACCTGCAAACCGAAGATATGGAAGCGGACCTCCTCACCAAAGCTTTGCCTGGCCCACGGCTAATGAAATTGAAGAGCAGCCTTGGGCTCTACTGATGGCCTTGATAGTGCCGTGAAGAGGAGTGTGAGTACTGGCCACGGGACTCTCGACGCAGATCGGAATTCAAATCCTCATTTGAATCCGTCAAACCGACGTAACATTATAATGTTTGTTATTGTTGTCAATTTATTATCTAAACGAATCTGTAGAATAAAGATCTATTCATTGTGCTTGTGATCCGTGACTTTCTATACCAGCTGCCCTCTCATATTCCCTCTCCCTCACACGATGTCGTTTATATTATAAGTATGTAGGTGACCTGGGTAGCCAAGAGTACTAAAGTCAGGCTTCGTTAATTCTCCCTCTCCATCTCTGTTCCGTATTCGCCATTGGCCTTGGAGGACCAACTACCTATAGTCTCTTGGCTACGGGCCCTGACATTCATTATGAGTAGTGGCTGTACAGACCTGTCCTGTAAAGCTATTGTATTAAGTAGGTACTCGTACTTACACAAATCCACCATCCCAGTTGCCCTTCAAGCTCCTCGTGAAATATCCTTGCACATTGCTGTTGTCCTCATGGATGGCGTGCAACAACGCGTTCAAATAGTGGCTAAAGATACCTATCCTATATCTAAAACCATTCGAAATGTATACGTACTTACGCAGGTCCATCATCCCATTCCCAATTGTCCATCAAGCTCCACGCGAAGGATCCTTGGACGTTGCTCTTATCGTCATGTACCTCTATAGCGTGCAGCAACACCTTCAAGTAACGGCTATAGTACGTCAGCTGTCCTGTGTGTGATGCCAGATATTGTACCAAACGTTCATTAACTTATATACTTACACAAATCCATCATCCCACTCCCAATTATCCATCAAGCTCCACGCAAAGTATCCCTGTACGTTGCTCTTGTCCTCATGTATCGCGTGCAACAACGCATTCAAGTAATGGCTGTAGTAGGAGACACGGGAATAGTCGTCCACGCCGTCGAAGTCCGCGTAACCATTTTCCGTGACAATGATTGGGACGTTATTGTACGTCGTGCTGATCCAGCGCAGCAGTCTTCGGAAACCGAAGGGCACCACCTGGAAGATTTTTATTGTAGATGTTGTAGTCCATAATGACTGGAAAATTGTTTGAATGATTCTTTTGCGAATGTGTCGGATTTTCGAGCTATTTGTCATTTGGCGTTTAACGAGTTTCGAGGACACACGAAGTTCGGAACTCGCACTTGCGATTGAAAAAAATGAAAGAGGCCCACATCCATGTTTGGACAACTAAAAAAGGTCCATGACGATAATCGGTTATGCATGCATAATGGGGAATATAAAGGTACCTAATTTGGCTAAGTTGAGTACAACAAGAAATGTGGAAGGATTTCTTATCTTATTACGTAAGAACTTTATTATCCTGCAGAATATGCGACTTGTCAAAGTAAGTTAACCAGGGTATTTCCCCAAGCGAATCAACTTTGAAATTTAATTGAGGTAACTATACGTAGGTATTACCTACGTGTTTTAAAAAAAACATATCTTGGTCCAAGGACCAAGGATTTCAAGAAATAAGAACTCGCGAGTACATAAGTAGGTACCTACGGTATCTTTAATACTTAAGTTTATTAATTTTATCTCTAATTGTTGACTGATAAATTATAAGGACTAGGCGTTTTACCCATTCATAGTGTGTAATAATCATATAGGTAAGTAGTTAATTTTAATAGTTATTTGTTATACAAGGGGGCAAAGTTGTATGTTAACGCCGAGTGTGAAATTGAAAAACGAGCAAGTGAAGGCATTCTACATATAGTTGAACCACGAGCGAAGCGAGTGGTTCGAGAATAGAATCCTGAATTTGCGAGTTTTTTAACACACGAAAAGTAAAATACTTTTGCACCCCAGTGTAACACAAAACTTTTCCCCTCACCGTAGCGAGGAAACTACAACGCAAAAAATGCGTTTTCCCCTCACTAGCTCGGAAACACGTGTTTTGTCCTTTAATACCAGCGGGTAAAAACGCATTTTATCCACTAGTGGGTAAAGTAATTTGACCTTGAATAAAGTCAAATTAACTGCTTTAAAATTGATGAAAGTAGGTGAATCTAGTAATAAAGATGATTTACCACCTGTGGAACTACTGGAAGCAGTGATAAACGCATTTTTTGCGTTGTAGTTTCCTCGCTATAGTGAGGGGAAAAGTTTTGTGTTACACTCGGGTGCAAATGTATTTTACTTCTCGTGTGTTAAAAAAACTCGCAAGTTTAGGATTCTATTCTCGAACCACTCGCTTCGCTCGTGGTTCAACTGTAGAATCCTTCCACTTGCTCGTTTTTCAATTCCACACTCGGCGTTAAAATACAACTTTGCCCCCCTGTATAACAAATAACTATTATCACTGCTTCCAGTAGTTCCACAGGTGGTAAATCATCTTTATTTACTATAGTCATAGGGCTTACGGCGAAATTCTGGTCAAAAGCTGCACTTTATGCAGAAAGCAAGCCACTTTGCACAGTGATACTAGGGACCAATATAAACGTTTTCATCCGAGGAAACACGATTTTCATCCACTAGAATTCAAGATGGCGGACATTTTCCAAAATGGCGGCCGCATATTTTTAAAAATTTATAGAATCGTAACGGCTGCACCGATTTTGATGGTTGGGGTGTCTATCGCATCGTATTGAAGTGTTCATTAATATAAAAAAATAAAGTTATAAAAAAAATAAGATGGCGGCCGAATAATAAGAAAAATATGAAAATTTCAAACTTTTTTTTTTCATTCTCGTGCAATTTACCAATAAATTTTCTATGATATGGTCACATTTTTATGTATTTAAATTGAACCTGATAATATTATCTACATAATAAAATAAAAATCATGAAAATCCGTTGAGTAATTTTTGAACTATACTCATTTGAAATGGAGCGCGCGGATTTGAAAGACGTTTTCGCACGTGATGTAAACAATTTTGGAATCATAACGGCTACACCAATTTTAATGGTTGGGGTAGCTATCAGTTTGTATTAAAACATTTATTTATATAAAAATTAAAATCATTTAAAAAATAAAGATGGCGGCCGAATAATCAAAAAAATATGAAATTTTCAATTTTTTTTATTCTCACGAAATTTACAAATAGTTTTTCTACCATATGGTCACATTTTTATTTATTTAAATAAAATCTGATATTAACGTCTACAAAATAAAACAAAAAAACATTAAAATCCGTTCAGTAGTTTTTGAACTATACGCATTGAAAATGAAGCGCGCGGGTTTGAAAGACGTCTTTGTACTTGATATGTGATGCATCGTATCGTTTGGTACCGCTATACACGCAAGACTGATTATTTATTTTGGTCACAACTTACTATATTACTATTCAGAATCAATGTTTTTAGTATTTATATACATTATTAGTTTTTTATTCCGAGTTTAGGTATATTTAGATAACCCCCGTAAACTTGACAATCACATAATTTTTATTTTAATACGTAAAAGAACTTAACATAACATTTGTATTAATAGCAATTGTCCTTTCCGAGGACTCCAGAGATAATTTTCGACAACTCCTGTAGGGGCTACGGAAACATATATTAATACAAAACATATTTTTTGCTTCTCGTCTAGGTTATACTGAAAGATAAAAGAGATAGAAAATAATATCAAACAAGGAAATAATGATAACATTATTAATACATTGCATTATTTGCATTGCGCCGCGCAGGGTAGACCCACAACACGTACAGCGTATTGTTTCGCAGCCTTTTTCACAACCGCAATTGTCCAAGTATACATATTCATACCATATCTCCCTGTTTTCAGACCACTGCAGTACCCAACTATCATTGTACGTCTTCCAACCCCAGGATGATGGCATAGGCACAGAAGTAATATCCAGAATATGGGGCGTTGTTATACGACACGGAGTGCTGCCGATGTTGGTTAGGTACTAATTTATTTTCGGTAGTAAACAGTTTCTTGCTCACCAAGTTGAACTGGAGTGAACTTTTCAAGCATGGCGATTATTTCTCCAGGAAGACTTTGTAGTTACTGCGATGTTTCTATCAAAGCTGGTATAACTTAACTTAACGTATCAGACGTAAAAGCGTAAAAACCACGAATAGCAGTAGTACCTTATACTCCGGTAGGTTATTCTCATTTGAAGTCTTAAGAAAATATACTAGATAAGAATTGGAAATTTCCCAATATAATTAGCTCCATAGATCACATGCTTAAATGCCAAATTGGGACCGTTCTTAACACATATTTTAGTGAGCAAGCATGGACTCAGGCCTGTTTACCGGTATGGTTTGGCGACTGAGGCACTCGTAAAGTGTCGTTTTGCCGTCATTCCTGCCTCCATTTACATCACGTCCGATCTCGCACGTAACGCCCTGAAAGCCTCCACGGCTACAAACTGCGAGATAAACTCAACGAAGGGCATGGGACACTCTAGCATCCGTTACCACCCTAAACTCACTCGAGGTCTCACATGAGGCAAAGACCTTTCGAGGCTCTAAGCTAGGTCCAAACCCGAATCTGGCCACTGACTTTACGTCTATCCTTCACCCGAAGACTCCAGTGATTTTTATTTAAATACTAAGACATCTGTATCGGAAGATGTGATGATACGCGTGAGTCCCTGTTCCGCCATATCTTTTGGGCGAGGTACAATGAGGCTATCAGCTTCTTCCGGTTACGTTCCTATGGTTTACCCTGAAATAGCAGAGCAAATGTTCTCTGAGGAAGTAAATTGTTTAGAAAAAAAAAAATCACCACACTTATAACATCAACAGGCTATAGTTTCTGGAAAAAGTATTGTTGGTTGTCATGCTGAACAGTGTATTCCTGGAGAAATAATGGCCATCCTTGAAACCTTGATCCGCAGACTCAACATTTATCGGTTAACTTGGTGCGCTTGGAACTGTTTCCAACCAAAATTAATAACCAGCATCCCACCAACATCGCCAGCACTACAAAAACATACGCTCCTTGTCGCAGAAAACAAGTTATTTTATACATAGATATTTCTGAAGCCCCCTAAGTTGTCGAAAATTATCTCTGGAGTCCTCGGAAAGAACAATTGCTATTAATACATATGTTATGTTATGTGCATTTAAGTTCTTTTACGTATTAAAATACAAATTATGTGATGGTCAAGTTTACGGGGGTTATCTAAATATACCTAAACTCGGAATAAAAAACTAATAATGTATATAAATACTAAAAACATTGATTCTGAATAGTAATATAGTAAGTTGTGACCAAAATAAATAATCAGTCTTGCGTGTATAGCGGTACCAAACGATACGATGCATCACATATCAAGTGCAAAGAAGTCTTTCAAACCCGCGCGCTTCATTTTCAATGCGTATAGTTCAAAAACTACTGAACGGATTTTAATGTTTTTTGTTTTATTTTGCAATGTTAATATTAGATTTTATTTAAAAAAATAAAAATGTGACCATATGGTAGAAAAACTGCGATGGCGGCCGAATAATAAAAAATATTTTTTTTATTATTCGGCCGCCATCTTTATTTTTTAAATGATTTTAATTTTTATATAAATAAATGTTTTAATACAAACTGATAGCTACCCCAACCATTAAAATCGGTGCAGCCGTTATGATTCCAAAATTGTTTACATCACGTGCGAAAACGTCTTTCAAATCCGCGCGCTCCATTTCAAATGAGTATAGTTCAAAAACTACTCAACGGATTTTCATGATTTTTATTTTATTATGTAGATAATATTACCAGGTTTAATTTAAATACATAAAAATGTGACCATATCATAGAAAACTTATTGGTAAATTGCACGAGAATGAAAAAAAAATTGTTTGAAATTTTCATATTTTTCTTATTATTCGGCCGCCATCTTAATTTTTTATGACTTTATTTTTTTATATTAATTAACGCTTCAATACGATGCGATAGACACCTCAACCATCAAAATCGGTGCAGCCGTTACGATTCTATAAATTTTTAAAAATATGCAGCTGCCATTTTGGAAAATGTCCGCCATCTTGAATTCTAGTGGATGAAAATCGTGTTTCCTCGGATGAAATCATTTATATTGGTCCCTAGTATCACTGTGCAAAGTGGCTTGCTTTCTGCATAAAATGCAGTTTTTTTCCGTAAGCCCTATGACTACTAGATTCACCTACTTTTATCAATTTTAAAGCAGTTAATTTGACTTTATTCAAGGTAAAATTACTTTATCCACTAGTGGATAAAATGCGTTTTTACCCGCTGGTATTAAAGGACAAAACACGTGTTTCCGAGCAAGTAGCTCATTAGTAATGAGGCTGTCTGCCCCGTAATAAAATTTATTGTAATACGTGATTTTCTAAAAAGGAAATTTGTATTTATATTGTAGTTATTAATTATACACATTCTTACATAGGAAGAGAATAGAAACTGTAGTTCATTTTCACAGTAAGTAGGTGTCGACAACAGATCCGACACGCGCCTCCTTAGCATAACATTATCGGTTTGTTAGCTGTTGGCTACGGCCATTAACTACAATGGAGCCTAATTGTCAGGTACAAGTGTCCGTAGATCTTACTATTCAATGTGATTGCTTTACCTTGAGCCAGCTGGATGACGACCGGGACGGCCATTTTGGATCTTGAACTCTGACGATGCCTACGTCATTTTCATGAGACGGTATAGCCCCTACTTCTCCATCAGCCATCGTGAGGAGGTATGTCGTGTAATGATTCAAGCCGAAGAAGTCGGCCGTGCCTCTAATGTAGTTGACCTCCTCGGGGGTAAACTTGGGCAAGCGGGACCGGCTGTAGTTCTGCTGCCTGCTCTTCTCGTCGACCAGCTTTATAAGCTCTGGGGGATAATTGCCTTCTGCAGAATAAACAGGGTGCGCGTACCAACCAACCTACAAGAAGAAAAAAGTCAATTATTACCTCCGATTATCGGATGATAATATATGGAATAATTTTTAAGAAAAAAAAAACCGCCGCCTTTGGGGTTCTGGTGAAAGCTACTTGCGAATGTTGGATTATGTAGAAATGTGTAGGTATTTTTTTAAACTGCTTTTAATGCTTTAATTATTTGATGGCAACAAAAATCAATATACGTATACCGTTAAGGTTTGAGGAGTTTCCTCAATTCCTCATGAATCCGATTATAAGAAATCGAAGCTTGACAAAATTTGACTTGAAAACTCAATACTTATGCTTAACAAATATAACTAAATAAATGTTACTGTTCTGAACTTAAATGCATGCTGTTCTTATAAAAATACCAAAGTCACTATAAGTGTGCCGTTCAAATTTGAGGAGTTCGGTTCTGACCATCATCTGCAGTTCCACTGCACCAAATGTCACTATTCTGGACGTAAGTGCATGCTGTTCTTATAAAAATACCAAAGTCACTATAAAGTCTATAAGTGTGCCGTTCAGATTTGAGGAGTTCCGTTCTGACCATCATCAGGAGTTCCACTGCACCAAATGTCACTGTTCTGGACGTAAGTGCATGCTGTTCATAAAAATACCAAAGTCACTATAAGCGCGTGACGTTCAGATTTGAGGAGTTCCGTTCTGACCATCATCAGCAGTTCCACTGCACTAAATGTCACTGTTCCGTACGTAAATGCATGCTGTTCCTTTAAAAACACAAAAATCGCCATATGTATGCCTTTCAGATTTGAGGAGTTCCCTCGATTTCTCCAGGATTCCATCATCAGAACTGGGTTCTGAGAAAAATGGAATGTAGCCAAATACTCACATGTGTTTTCAAATATAACTCCGCCGCTTCCTTATCCTTGGCAGAATTCGTCTTCGGCTCCGCCCAATTGGAATCCAAGGACATGCCGATCTTACCTGAAATATAACGGAGTCGATTAATTTAATGACATCATATTGTGTTCAAGCTTTCTCGAATTTTTATGTCACATTACCTCCATACAATGAGTGGTATTGTTGTCTGTATAGATGATACACATTAGCGTGGGCTTTGAGGAGATTATGCGTGCAGAGGTACTCGGCGATGCCGTGGCGGTTGAGCGCCGGCGCGCGGGAGGTGCCCCCGTAGCCCTCCAAACACGTCTGCATCGGCTCGTTGAGAGTGATCCAATATTTCACTTTATCCGCAAAGTTATCAAACAGAACCTTTGCGTAGTCGGTGAAGTAGTCTACTATATGAGCGTTACTCCACCCTCCCACATCCTGCAGCTTCTGCGGCAGATCCCAGTGGTAAATCGTCACCATGGGCGTGATATTGTATTTCACCAACTCATCGATTAGGTTTTTATAATACTGTATGCCATGAGGGTTGACTTCGTTTGCTAACCCTGTAGGTAGGATTCTAGGCCACGATATCGAGAAGCGGTAAATATCCACTCCTAGTTCACGGATAATTTCAGCATCCCTTTTGTATAAATGGTAGGAGTCCGCCGCAACTTCTGGCGTTGAGCGATCTCTCACAAAACTTCTGTTATTGTGAACTAAGGTATCCCAAATACTTGGCGTTTTTCCTGAAAATATAAAGGTTTTGTTAGAATTATTCCTTTGAAAATTCTTCTTTTCTCTCTAATTTGCGACAGAATATTGTCTCTTACCATCTGTATTCCAAGCTCCTTCAATTTGTATAGCAGCAGTTGACACGCCGAAGACGAAATCCTTCGGGAATGTATAATTAGAACTATGTCCGCCTGAGAAGTTTAGGATCTCAGCGTACCTGCAATAGAAACAAAAAGTAGCTATTAATACATAAATATTTACAAAATGTTGCATTATTGTAACATGAATTTATTCATACAATGAATAGATTCTGCACAATAATTAGTAGTTGCAAATAACGCCACGTTATTAAACCACACTTGTAATAATTTTCGCGTCGCTCGTGCCCTTAAGCGACAGGACAGGAGCCCCTACCATGACTCTTAGACGTTTGAAAATACGTTGCTCAGAACATATCAAACGGTTACTTATGTAGAAACAAAAATTTCATTCATTTTCCGTAACATTTCCACTATCGAAAGTAAAGTAACGTGTTCTAAAATTTCTAAAACATCAACGCTACGACCATCATATACATAATATGTATTAGGGTGCCATATATTAAGTTGTATTGGGGTAATAGTTCCAAAAAGTTTACAGTTATATCGTCGAGCGAAAATAACCGATGATACTGATTTAAACGGTTTGAATGTAACACAGACATTTATAATTCACGCGGATGACATATACGGGCGTATCTCAGCCGAAGCCAGGTCATCTGCAAACATATTTTTTTTTATGCGATATGAGGCAAACAGACAAATCGGCTAAAGGGAAGCGATCACTGCCGCCCATAGACACCAGAAGTGATGGAGGTTCGATGCCGGCCTTTAAGATGGGTGTACAGTTTTTTCTTGAAGGTCATATCTTTCCGGAAATACCAAAGGCGACAGTTCATTCCACAGTTTAGCTGGGTATATTCGTAATCTACAACGATGTCCTATATCAAATAAGTAATAACATTATGATGAAGTCTGAGTAATAAGATATACAATCCGCATCATATTTGAAACCGTTTTACCTTAGATTTAAATATTTGTCTTTTGACTTTTAAGCATTCAACATATATTTAATATTATGCTACATATTTTTGAGATAGTAACTGACAGCAGACAGGCAATTCACAGACATTGCAGACCGTAACAGTGAATCGAGTTCAATGAACTTTACCAAAGCCAAAATCATTAAAAATGACCCTGTAGACAAAATTACTAAGAGCGTTATAACATTTCGGAGTCGGGCGAAATTAGGTATTTTACCCGCCGCGCGAGCCCAATATGCCGACCCTTTCTAGCACGTCTTATTACTCGCTCGCACTACAATAATGGGCAAAACAATCTTGATCCTTCCTATGGAATTTTGATAACAACCACAATCTACTATCTCGATATAAACTTTTGATTTCTAATAAACATTATTTTGTACGAAAATACTAGAATATAGCGCAAAATAATATTAATTATGTTAAAATTTATTTAAAAATTTAAAGTAATAATTATAAACTATGATTATATTTAAGTAGATCCCATCCCAAATATTTGCTTTTGTTATATGATAAGTATTAGAGTATAGTACATTACGATACAAGTGCGTAAAAAAGGAAGTTCGAAACGAGTGGCGATAAATTAAAACACGACCGAAGGGAGTGTTTTAAATCGACACGAGTTACGAATTTCCTTTTTGCACGCGTATCGTACGACGTTTTTCAGTACAGATGACCCTCCGAAGTTTCGACCTGGCATATAATGAACCACTTCTCGCACTAGTGCGTAAAAAAACACCATCTGTACTGAAATAGTACATTACGATACAAGTGCGTAAAAAAGGAAGTTCGAAACGAGTGGCGATAAATTAAAACACGACCGAAGGGAGTGTTTTAAATCGACACGAGTTACGAATTTCCTTTTTGCACGTGTATCGTACGACGTTTTTCAGTACAGATGAGCCTCCGAAGTTTCGACCTGTTATATGTATAATGAACCACTTCTCGAACTAGTGCGTAAAAAAACGACCATCTGTACTGAAAAAGTATATATTAATATGATGATAAAATATGTCAAATACAATTCTAATTACTTCAAGGTGGTACTCAGGGTCTGATGATGGAGCCAGATGGTGGTCACCAGGTACTAATGAACCATGTGACTAAACGACTTCGTGTTTATGCTCGTTGGGTTCGTCTCAACAAGACCTTTGATAAAAGGTGGTACTTAGGGTCTGATGATGGAGCCAGATGGTGGTCACCAATACCAATGAACCATATGACTAACCACTTCGTGTTTTTTTATGTTATTCACATATGCGAGTTGATTTTTTGGTGACCACCATCTGGCTCCATTATCAGACCCTGAGTACCACCTCTTGTCAAAGATCTTATTGAGACGATCCCATTGAGCCTATACATGAAGTGGTTTAGTCATATGGTTCATTGGTACTGGTGACCACCATCTGGCTCCATCATCAGACCCTGAGTACCACCTCCTGTCAAAGGTATTGTTGAGACGAACCCAATGACCCCAAACACGAAGTGGTATAGTCATGGTTCATTGGTACTGGTGACCACCATCTGGCTCCATCATCAGACCCTGAGTACCACCTCTTGTCAAAGGTCTTGTTGAGACGAACCCAACGAGCCTAAACACGAGGTGGTTTACTTACATGGTTCACTGGTACTGGTGACCACCATCTGTCTCCATCATCAGTCCCTGAGTACCACCTCTTGTCAAAGGTCTTGTTGAGACGAGTCCAACGAGCCTACATACGAAGTGGCTCAGTTCCATGGTTCATTGGTACTGGTGACCACCATCTGTCTCCATCATCAGACCCTGAGTACCACCTCCTGTCAAAGGTATTGTTGAGACGAACCCAATGACCCCAAACACGAAGTGGTATAGTCATATGGTTCATTGGTACTGGTGACCACTATCTGGCTCCATCATCAGACCCTGAGTACCACCTCTTGTCAAAGGTCTTGTATTTACCTTTCCAAACACAAAAATTGTAGTTTATAACAGGCAAGGGCGTATTTATTCTAGAGCTACCATGGTCAGGGGCGGTAGACTCTTTTAGGGTGGAAAAGCGGGAAAGGTTTGTTTTCTTAAATTACCTACTTAAATACTTTATCGTCGCAAACGCTAATTACTTAGAATAAGCAGCGCAATAATGTAATCAAAAAATTACATAAAAAATCTGTCAAAACAAAAAATCGTCTGCCATGCCATAGCTGTCAGAATACTCGCTTAAAGTATTATATCCCGATATAAGAGTAGAAAATGCAAAAAGAAAGTCTATTGTGTACAATTTGAAAGTTATACCTACTGTATTAATAAGTTTGCTATTGCAAAATGCTTAGAGAATGCTAAAATGGAAATAAGGTTCGAGTTTTAACTCTACAACAAGTTTTTGCTAAATATTTTATATGCATTAAAGTTGGATAAAAGAATAAACTTTTCCCCTCACTAGCTCGAAAACACGTGTTTTGTCCTTTAATACCAGCGGGTAAAAACGCATTTTATCCACTAGTGGGTAAAGTAATTTGACCTTGAATAAAGTCAAATTAACTGATGTAAAATTGATAAAAGTAGGTGAATCTAGTAATAAAGATGATTTACCACCTGTGGAACTACTGGAAGCAGTGATAATAGTTATTTGACGCGCAAAGCAAATAGAGAATAGAGATAGAGTTAGGGAGCAAAGTTATATTTTAACCGAGTGTGGATTGTGGAATTGCGACACGAACTAGCGAATGGATTTTAGGGTTGAACTACGAGCTAGCGAATGGATTCTATGGTTGAACCACGAGCCAAGCGAGTTGTTCGAAAATAGAATCCTGAGCGAAGCGAGTAGTTCAAAAATAGAATCCTGAGCGTAGAGAGTGTTGCAATACACACGAGGTAAAATAACTTTGTATCCCGTGTGTAACACATAACTTTTCACCTCACTAAAGCGAGGAAACACGCAATAAAAACAACTGGAACATAATTGACAGAAATAAGTCAATGCGTTTATTACAATTTCCACGATGCACCGACCGACCCCACAAAAGTTTCAAATTAAGAATCAAGAAGAAAAATCTATTTGGGTGCGTTCCGTTTCACGCGTTTTGAGATTGCAATGTTACTTAAGGTGCGTTCTGAATAAGTACAATGGAAGAGTCAAAAATACAATTTCTTGTACGATTTCAAGTGTCTTATGGTAAAATCATGTTATAAAATTGTTTGAATTTTATGTTTTTAGACGGATATAATTCGATATGAAATGCATTTTTTGCGTTGTAGTTTCCTCGCTATAGTGAGGGGAAAAGTTTTGTGTTACACTCGGGTGCAAATGTATTTTACTTCTCGTGTGTTAAAAAACTCGCAAGTTCAGGATTCTGTTCTCGAATCACTCGCTTCGCTCGTGGTTCAACTATACAAAGTGTCCCCTTGTATAAACAAATGACTATTTTATACTCATTCTATGATCACGATACTGACCCGTGGTTACCTATTTTTATCCCCCGACAAAAACGAAGGGGTGTTATAAGTTTGACGTGTCTGTCTGTCTGTCTGTCCGTCTGTTTGTCTGTCTGTCTGTGTGTGTGTCTGTCTGTGGCATCGTAGCTCCCGAACGTATGAACCGATTTAGATTTAGTTTTTTTTGTCTGAAAACTGAGTTAGTCGGAAGTGTTCTTAGCCATGTTTCATGAAAATCGGTCCACTATGTCGCGGTCGGGGGTTTTTTCAAAATTTTAATTTTGTGGTTAGGTTATTATTCTATACAAGTGTGCAGTATACCTACCTATAGGTACCTTACGTAGCTAATTGGTCAGAAACAGGTAAGTAGTTACGAATTTTCGCACTTAAACTTTACACATAAACAAACTGAACAGTCCCCGTAGCCGAATGGCATTTCTGCGACGTGAAACGAAAGGTAGTCTGGCTCTGTCGCGCCAATACGCAAGAGCGATAGAGATAGATAGCTACGAAAGAGATATTATCGTGAGCGTTTGTACATTCGGCTACGCACGCAGATTTATATATCGTTTGGTGATGTTGTATTGCTGATAAGATAATTATTGGTACTCATTTTGATAAATAATTGAAGTCTGTTACGGATTTCCCCTTCGTTTTTAGAACGGCAATATTTATAAAGTTACGAAATTATGTGTCCTTGGGTTTTTGAACAATCGCAACCAAATAGCTTTTAAATTGTCATTTTCCGAGATGATGATGATTACTTATTAACTTATCAATTAATCCTTAAATAACGTTTTTTCTTTTCCCTTTTTAAATAACGTATCTACCAATATTCTTAAAGTCTAGTTGTCTGATCTAATAGAAAGTAGACTGTCTCGAACATGATCTTTATCTCTTTTTATATCACGTATATTTTTTTAAATCTATTTGTCTGTACAAGTAATAATAGAAAGTAGATTGTCGAGAGCTACAGTTGATAGCATAGATTGCAATTTTGCGCAATCGCCTCACAGCGGCCACGTTTGCCAAAAACTAATTTGCTTGTCAATCAACCGACTCTTAGGTATATAAGTAAATAAATAGGAGAAAGGTTATTTGTATCACTTTTTTACCACGCCTGTCTAAGATTGCAGATAATAATTTATTATACCTCTTACTCTGTTCTCACTTTGAAGGATGGCGCTACTTATGACCGTTCATTTTATATGGATTAGAGGTAGATGGTAGACGTTTTTTGGAAGTTTATCATATTAATTATATTATCAATAAAACAGGTATATATAGTGAAAACATATGTATAATGATTTAGGTAGGTATTAAACTAGAGTAGTATTAGGGATTATATAGCGAGTCCTAAGTAAAAAATAATACATTATACATACATACAATCACGCCTGTATCCCATAAAAGGGTAGGCAGAGCACATAAAACTACTAAAGCTTTAGTGCCACTCTTGGCAAATAAGGGGTTGAAGGAAAACGAAACTGTGACATTGCAGTGACAGGTTCCCAGCCTCTCGCCTACACAATTTAACCCATATCCCATAGTCGCCTTCTACGACACCCACGGGAAGAGGGGGTGGTGAAATTCTTAACCCGTCACCACACAGGTTAAAAATAATGTATACTAAAATTGTAGCTATTATATAAATTCGATGTGGATTTGATACGCCTGAACGAGTATTATTTGACGTGAGAGATGTAAAATGGTATAAAATGTGTATAAATATGTATACATAATATTGATCACCGAAGAAAAGTAAATTATGACCTTTGTTTTTTTTTTATTTCACGTCATATTTGAAATACGCTTATGCGCTTACGGTTATAGGTACTAATTTATGGGGAAAAAATTTAGTAACCATGTAAAAATACTTCTCGTTCTTATAATCTTTAATTTCAATTTCTGGGGTACCTACTTATAAATCCAGTACCAACGCAATACAAATCATCTTTTGATCATTCATATTTTAATTTTTTTTTCTTGTGGGAATTGTACTGTAAATCCTTATAATTAAAAGTATGTCAATGGCACTACTTGTACTGAGTAACAATGGTGATCCTTTAGGAAAACCTTCGCGGCCTTACGTTTCGCCTTCATAACTAAGGAAATAAACTGCTCTGTACAAATTTACTCGATACCATTCACAACGATTACCTACAGCTACAGAGTACAGTCAGCTGCAGAGAAAAGTATACCCCCTACATAGAGATTTTATACAAGGGGGTATCCTTTTCTCTGCAGCTGACTGTACATAGCCATAGACATTTTTATTATTATTTACTTTTTTTTTAGTTAAATTTTTGCATTAACCACAATTTAGTATGGAAATTCCCATACGAAAAAATTGCGAATGCTAAATTTAATAATAGACGATTTGGCGCACCCGACCTTCAATGTGACTTTCCACAAAAGGGTCTTTAGATAAAACTTTTGTTAAAATTTCAGATGGAAAGGACTTTTTAAATATTTTTATACTTGAAGCATATAAGTAAGCGCTGGTAGCCTAGCGGTAAGTACGTGCGACTTTCGTTCCGGAGGTAGCGGGTTCGAACATCGGCTCGCACCAATGAGTTTTTCGGAATTGATGTGCGAAATGTCATTTGATATTTGCCAGTCGCTTTTCAGTGAAGGAAAACATCGTGAGGAAACCGATTAAATCCAATAAGCTCTAGTTTACCCTTCGGGTTGGAAGGTCAGATGGCAGTCGCTTTCGTAAAAAGTAGTGTCTACGCCAAATCTTGGGATTAGTTGTCAAAGCGGACCCCAGGCTCCCATGAGTCGTGGCAAATGCCGGGATAACGCAAGGAGGATGATGACTTGAAGCATATAAGGATCCTTTTTTGTTGGAAAGTCACAAAAGTTTGATTATTGGCAAAATCGAAGTTTTGTAGGGAAAAATAATTGATTTGTTTATAATTTGGATGTTTAGCTTATTGCAATACGATAAGAAATCTGAATTGAAAGGTTTATTATTTTTGGCTTTTTAGTTTCTCCGTGTTTTGTAACGCGCTTATTTTTGAAGGCGGTTTTATTTTTTGTTAAAAAGTTTATTTATTTGTTGATTTTTAGTGGTTCCTAGTGATATTATATGTATCAGTCCGAATACATGTACAGTAGTGAAAGAATTATCCTTTAACTCCTAACCATTGAGGAGTTGACCTTCCATCATCAGCTCAGTTGATTTTTAGTGGTTCCTAGTGATATTATATGTATCAGTCCGAATACATGTACAGTAGTGAAAGAATTATCCTTTAACTCCTAACCATTGAGGAGTTGACCTTCCATCATCAGCTCAGCCACATAAAATTATTACCATCAGACGTAAATACTGGTGTACCTTTGAAAAATAGACTAAAAACATTACATGTGCCTATAACATTTGAAGAGTTCCCTCGATTTCTCCAGGATCCCATCATCAGACCCTGACTTGGTTATACCGGTTCGATCAAAAAAAAAATTTTGAAAATCGGTCCACGATTCTCGGAGATATCGAGTAACATACATACAAAAAAAAATAAAAAAAAAAAAAAAAACATTCAGTCGAATTGAGAACCTCCTCCTTTTTTGAAGTCGGTTAAAAATACTAATCCACCCACTTTCTTACGCACTTGGAATTCACGTAAATATAATGAAAGATTTTTTTGTTATTTATGGCACTACGTAAACTACCTATCAAGGTATTGCTAACATTGTTATTATGATATTTGTTCTTTGTTTTAGGTACAGATTTTATATAATTGACAAACACTTGTGCGTTATTAACTTATTATTATATCAGCTTATTCGTTCCTCGCAGAATCAACAGACTAATCTCTTAATTACTTATCAGTACGTACTTGCTGTTGTAACCACAATTAAAATCTCAAGCTAATCTTCTCATGCAGACTTGTTATAAACAAGAAAATTACAATTTATTACTCATATTTTTCTACTTCATTGAGCGTAGTTTATGGTAGAGGTATGGATAGAATTTGCGAATGGAGGAATTTGCAATTTTAACGTTTTATTCGTTACTGGTGCAAAAGCATTCCATAGTACTTAATCCGACGCGGAAAGATAGCGTCACGCGTCATAGGCACCTTTGCACCGGGAGCGGCAGGATACAGTTTATTCGTATGATTTTTTTATTGTTAAATATTAGGTATTGTTCTTTTATCAATATTTTCATTAATAAGGTCACAAATTTACAGTCTCCTAAGGCCATGCGGTTCAACTCGTCACAGCTAGCCTGGATGTCGTTATGACGTGTCTACATTGTTGTCCACTATTATGGTGTTATTGGTATATTATTGTTATCCGCTATTGTTAGCCTGTCGCTCTGGCGAGTCGAATCAGCGCTCTAATCAACTGTCAACTCCAGTACGTTTTGTACGCATGTATCATTATTTTTCTGCCGTGTAAAAAAGCCAAAAAAAAATGAAATAAAATATTTATTTTTCAAGTAGGCATATTACAATTCGCATATGAACGTCAAATAAAGCTATGCCGGCTCTAACCCTACGCGTCAGTCTCGAGAAGATTTCCGATTTTCCAAACGCTTAAAAAAGCGCGCATAACGACCCATTTACACGGCGCGCGAATTGCATGCAATTTTGCGGACTGTAGATGTTGAGGTGTATATATACAATTCTTCACACCATTCAAGTACTGCAATTTAATGAAACTCGCATCGTGTAAATAGACCTTTAGAGTTTTTTTTTTATTTCTCACATGGCGGTAGGGCGCTTTTTATTGGAGCGCCGTTAATAAAGTCTTATTGATGTAGTGTTGTAGTGCATAATATTTTTCCATCTTATTTTCTCGGAAACGTTCGCATTTGTTATGCCACTTTAGTTAACATCAATACTCCTTAATCATAATCATAATCATAATATTTATTTCTAAGAATATGGTAGGTACAATGAGATGTCCTTGTACTTAGACTGACTGAAATAGCATGGAACGTTTCCGTAGAAATATGATGGAAAAATATTTCAACTACAATTAAGATAAAACGATTACAATCAAGACTTATACTATATATACTAATAACTAAATAAATTAATAATTACAAATAAAATTAGGACTAAACTACTCACTAAATCGACTCCGAGTCCCTCCCGCTGCAAAGGAGCCCATCACGCTCGCCGCGTTGCCACGTTGAACCGCCATGGACAACCTTTGCAACAGGAATGACCCGGAGCGGGGGTCGTGACCACGCTCGCTCAGTCATATATATATATTTATCCATATATCCATCCATTTAATATATCCATCTATATATTTTGTTTTAATATGCCTGATACTATAGTTTTTTAAAAATGTTTATATATATAAAACCAACATATTTAATTTAGATTTTCGGACGAGAACTAGTATAATATTCTAGAAGTCTTAAACTCATGGATTCATGATATGGTAGGGGCTCTTATGAGGTTGATCATAGTTACGATCGATACGATCGATTGAATTACCTTCGAATCAAACCTATGTCATTAATTACTAATAGGAACATAATTCCGTAGAATTACATGAAGTTAACCTCATTCTCTACGTAATTGAGATGAAGTGGCGTGATATAACTTATTTAATCAGTCAAGGTAAATTATGAATTATTTATCGACAGATACTTTTTAATTTGTAAATTTGATTGCTACTTAGGAATTAAATTGACCCTGATGCTTAGTTGCGTAGACATTTATATAATTTATATTCTTTTACGTATTATTTAAGTACATTTTTTGTACCACATTGTAAATATGACGGAAAATATATTTGAAGAGTTAAATTTTTTATGTGGCTTTCCATTATGGAAGGGTCCTTGTGCTTCAAGTACAATAAATGTGTTTATCAAAAATTACATCATTAGTTCGTCCTTATACAGTGTGTAAGCCTTATGTGTACAATAGGTTCACGAATAGAAGCGTATCGTAATTAAAGCATGGCAAAAAAGATTGACAATAAAAGGGGCGCCACCGTCTATGTAAACCGTTTTGCATGTGGCAACTATTTTGACAGATTTTTGACACAAAAAATTAGTTCCATTTCTACTCTTTTTTTTGACAAGATGTAATTCTCTGTATCGCTCCTTTGATTGACATTATTGTCCAGGCAACTATTAATACCCATAGCTGCTCTTGAGGCCGATTCTGTTATTCTAATTATGATAGTGGAGTTAATCGCTATCGAAATGCCTCTATCAATCCCGACCAGGAAAATAAATAACAACCCTTAACTGCATTTGCTAGAACTTCATTTTCTAGTATATCTGTATTTTAGATGACCACCACCGCTATCATAGTTCCTATGAGAATATTTAACCAAATACTCACGTTTCACTCTGACAGGTCGATATCCTTGTTTGAATACCACCGAAAAACTATTTGTATATTTTCTGTTATAAATATTTTACATACAACACACTGCTTATTATTGTTCATTTGTTTAGTTATCTCTTTGGAACTAGTACACGGAGGCAATTATAAAAGATAACTTTGTATGCAAGTGTACATTGTTACAAAGTTCACTTTTTCATTAAGAACAGGTGTTACTATGTCTTATAACTTTTGATATTAAGTATAGTTCTAAAACTAGTCATTTATATCAAGGCAAATAGTATATAGGTATATTTGAGTTCATATAAAAACAGGGTCAAATGTAACATAGATGTCATTAATAAAATTGTTTTTATCACACTTGCTCAGTAAATTCAATTTCGCACCCAAGGGAGTTATGAAAATTCTAGTACAATATTTAACTTTTTGTCCTTTTCGTTATTCTTTTATCGATAGTGTGAAGATATAATTTGTGTGTAACTTGGGGCGTAAAAATGGCACAAACTCGAGTCTTAAACTATGTTCTGCTTATTTGCAATCTGCGACACGAGTACCTACATTTTTTATTGTATTTAGTAGGTACATACGAGTATCTATGTTTCCCGAAATCTTCTGACTTTCTGGCTTTGCAGAAGAAATACCTGAGTAGGTTCGTACTCCTAAAAAGATAAAAACTTAAATGCCCGTTTTGTAAATGCAATTGACTCATAAGTCTCATGAAGTCATGGCAATGGCAATAAGTGCAATAACTACAGTAAGCGGCACGTGTGGTCGTAAACCATTGAAAAAGTTGTTCTTATTCTTATTATTATTACAACCAATATACTAGAAATACATTTGTTTTTTTCCTCAAAGTCAAACTAGTTCTAATATCTAGTTTCAACTTTGTGATATGTATTTTAAAAAGTGTATTGTGATGTGATAGTACACGCAGATCGAGAGTCAAACTCTCACTTGGCCAGTTTTTTATCAATAAAAAATAAAACTAAGGCATCTAACCTAATTAATTTACCCACTCGGCTCTTCAGTTAAGAGCCACAGTGCTATCACGCACCGACTTGGCATTAGGTTTGAGATCTGACCCCGTAGCCGAATGGCATTTCTGCGACGCGAAACGCCGCAGAAATGTAGTCTGGCTCTATCGCGGCAATACGCAAGAGCGATAGAGATAGATAGCTACGAAAAAGATATTATCGTGAGTGTTTGTGCATTCGGCTACGCACACAGGTCAAGTTTATTACCAGATGCTTACGTATCACCAAACTTGGGTCTGTTCTACATTTGACTTCGACCTTTACCTACAAACCAGAGAATTAGCAACGTTTTATCAAATGACGTCTCATCAGGGTCACGGGAGATACGAATTGGATGAACTCTTGGTGCCCAAAATAAATAACAAAAGATTTATCCAATTTGTCCCACTAAGATAACTAAAGACGTATAAAAACTATACGCGGGTTCAAATAGCAAAGACCTTGACATTTAGGTAATGCGTATTGCAAAATTTGTTGAGCAGTTTTAAAAACTAATATATACCTACAACCTATAAACGTTGAACTAAGTAGTTTTAGATAACCATCGACAACCGGGTAATAAACATATGGAGCAAATATGTATGAACTCAAGTGCACGAAGTCGTTACCTATTATAATTTTATGCAAATTAAACATAAAATATACATCCTAGTTGTAACAAAAATATTGATCGCTTATTGGTTCATTGGTTCTACATAGTTGATAGGTACTCGCTTAAAGTTATCATAAAAACACTATGTGCATAATTTAAAACTAGTGTTTAAAAAAACACAAAAGAAACTGTTACCTAGTCGGTTGACAAAATTTTGTATTTGATTTGATGTATGTAACGTCGACTAAAGTACAGCGGGGCAAATCCCGACTGGGGGACAAATGTAACTCCGGGTCCCGGGTCTATTTTTTTATGTTTTACAATGTTTGCATTATTAAATAGAGTGTTCACCGGTCCCCCCGCAGTCGAGATTTGCCCCGCTGTACCTTATAGGTAAACAGTATCTTCAGTAGCTACCTACTACCTACGTAGGTAATCATAATTTTTTTGTTTTACAATAATCTAAACTGCCATACCATAATTTTATTTAGTGTATCATAAGTCTAATAACATAACTGATCCCATTCATTTCGGTTTGGCAGTTTAGTCAAAATTGCTGCCAACATACCTTGGAATCTCTAGTCGAACTTTATCCGACCTATTAAAAGATACGATTCCAATAGGTTCAAACTTTACGACGTATACTCGATTATGTCAATGGTCATACAATAGATGACGTAATTTAATGGGACAACTGTCCAATTAGGTAGGAAATATGTAGCATAACCATTCTTTTCATGACTTTCGACGTGGCGCGCATGATCGTATCGTATCATTGTCACGTCGACGAAATATTCTGTCTATGTGTAAGCTACAGGACAATTAAGATTTTCGAATCATGAAAATATCCGTGGTTTCTTCATTGAATATCATCAATTTTATCAAACAGAATTAAATATAGCTTTAATTTTTTTTTTTTGAAGGATTTAAAATTTGTGTATAACTCTTAAATAAAAATTTGATGCAATAAATATTATAAACTAGGCAATTAAAAGAAAAAAAGTTCCTTTATTTATGTTTTGTATATTTTGTTATACCACATGGTGGCAAACAAGCGTACCTTCAGCCAGCCTCATAGTAATTTTGAATGCGTATTGCTTTGGTATTGGTCAGTTGTACACATAGCAAAAACTCTTGGCGGGTTTTTCTTGTAGTTTTGTTGCTTTGTGGATTTAAAGGTGAAGTAAATATCAAATTTTAAGGTAGAGAGAGATAAGTGAGAGTCACTTTCAAAATGATGTCTACTCTAAATTCATTATCTATGACAATATCGAACGAAGTGTAAGATAAGAACCAATTCGCCGATATTGAAAACTTGTAACTGCACCTACTAGGATAATTCATAAGTCATGGTGATTTATAAGAAAATATCTATTACATAATATGTTTCCCCTCACTAGCTCGGAAACACGTGTTTTGTCCTTTAATACCAGCGGGTAAAAACGCATTTTATCCACTAGTGGGTAAAGTAATTTGACCTTGAATAAAGTCAAACTAACTGCTTTAAAATTGATACAAGTAGGTGAATCTAGTAATAAAGATGATTTACCACCTGTGGAACTACTGGAAGCAGTGACAAACGCATTTTTTGCGTTGTAGTTTCCTCGCTACAGTGAGGGGAAAAGTTTGTGTTACACTGGGGTGCAAAAGTATTTTACTTCTCGTGTGTTAAAAAACTCGCAAGTTCAGGATTCTATTCTCGAACCACTCGCTTCGCTCGTGGTTCAACTATAGAATCCTTTCACTTGCTCGTTTTTCAATTCCACACTCGGCGTTAAAATACAACTTTGCACCCTTGTATAACAAATAACTATTGTTATACAAGGGGGCAAAGTTGTATTTTAACGCAGAGTGTGAAATTGAAAAACGAGCAAGTGAAAGGATTCTATAGTTGAACCACGAGCGAAGCGAGTGGTTCGAGAATAGAATCCTGAACTTGCGAGTTTTTTAACACACGAGAAGTATCCTTTAACCAAGGCATTTTCCCTCAGAATCTCAAGTTATCAATAGTTAAACCGATATATAAAAAAGAGGACAAAAGCCAGATGAATAATTATCGGCCCATCACTTTAACGCCAATTATCTCTAAAGTTATAGAGAAAGCCATGCATAGTCGCTTATCGTCTTTCCTAAACTGCATTTTAAACAAAGATCAATATGGCTTTCGGAAGGGCAGCTCAACAACATTAGCCTGTTTTAATCTCATAAAACTTGTGACAGACTCAATAAACGACAAAATACCAGTAGCAGCTATTTTCCTGGACTTGAGCAAGGCTTTCGATTTTGTTCACCATTCGATCCTTTTAAATAAAATAGAAAAATATGGTGTTAGAGGGAATGCCCACAGATGGATTGAAAGCTACCTTACAGATCGCAAGCAATGTACAGAAATACAGATTATTGAAAATGGAGAACTTATAACTAAGAGATCACATTATAGTCCCAACATATGCGGTGTGCCACAGGGGAGTATTTTAGGGCCCCTTTTCTTTATTCTTTATATAAATGACATGCCACTACATATTAATCAAAATTGCATCATGTTTGCCGATGATACGACTCTAATAATTAAATCAGATGACATCAATAATTTTAACAATGACATTAATAAAACTCTGGCAGACATCATTGACTGGCTACACATGAATAAATTAAGAATAAATATAAACAAGACTAATTTCATGCAATTTAGGACATACAAAAATACTGACATTAATCTTAATATAAATTACAAGAGTTACCAATTAGAAGAAGTAGAAACAACAAAATTTCTTGGAATAATTATTGACAAATTTTGTAGCTGGAAAGACCATATTGCATCTTTGTGTGAAAGGCTAGAGAAGTTTGTTTTTGCATTAAGGAAATTAAGCAGAACCTCATCTAGAGACTTAGCACTAACTGCTTATCACGGGCACGTGTCATCTTTACTTAGCTACGGCTTGATTATTTGGGGCAATTCCGTAGATGTGAATGATGCATTTTTACTACAAAAAAAATGTGTACGAGCCGTTTGTAACACTCACTACTTAGAGCCATGTAGACCTTTATTTAAAGAAATAAAAGTATTGCCACTTCCATGCTTGTACATCAAACAGATGTGCATGTTTGTAAGAGAACATCCTGAATTTTTTGAAAAGCAAAGTACATTCTATCCTAGATCTACCAGAAATAAAGATAAACTATTCCTACCGTATTCTAGAGTAAAGCTTCACAAAAATAACTCGTTCTGTATGGCAATTCAAATTTATAACCTGCTGCCTAAATCGATCTTAGAATGTCCTACAGATCGCTTTAAGAAATCACTTACAGAATGGCTACTAGACAAATGTTTTTACTCGGTAAAAGAATATTTAAGTTGCCAAGATCTCAATTTATTGTAAATCCTGAAATTAAGTAATTTTTCTATGCCTATATTTGACATCTTAGCTGTGTAATTTATAAAATGTAATAAATTGACTCAATCCTTGTGTTTATTTGTAATGAATTATTGTGTAACAAATTATATTGACATTATATTGTACATACTTGTAAATAATTGTTAAATATTGCATGCCTTGCTTGGTAGAACATAAGAACTGCTTTTCAATGTTATCATCTTATGTAATCTCACTATGTTCTTGCAATAAACTATTGACTTTGACTAAAATACATTTACACCCGAGTGTAACACAAAATTTTTCCCCTCACTATAGCGAGGAAAGTACAACGCAAAAAACGCGTTTATCACTGCTTCCAGTAGTTCCACAGGTGGTAAAACATCGTCATCACTAGATTCACTCACTTTTATCAGTTGTAAAGCAGAAAAAATCACTATATTCAAGGTCAAATTACTTTATCCACTAGTGGATAAAATGCGTTTTTACCCGCTGGTATTAAAGGACAAAACACGTGTTTCCGAGCTAGTGAGGGGAAAATAACTATTCTGGTCTGGCGACGAGTTGATGCAGCTTTGCAACGTTTTTGGTCCCCGTTACTATTTTCCTTGCATACTGAATTTGTCAAACTTAGATAAGGTCATGAATCAAAATCTCACTAAGTAGTTGGTAACATTGAGACTCAGCAAAAAAGACAAACACGCAATAAGTTGATTGCAATCATAACTTTTCAACTGGTAGGTTGAAAACTTAATTCATGTTTGCCAATTCGCAAAAAAAGCAAAAGTGGCAAAACTGGTGGAAGAAATATAATACATTTATAAAGCATTCGATGTGATATCTTGTACAAAACTTATTTTATTTCGAGTAGGGAGTAGGTATCAGAATGATTTAACAATGTTTTATTGTTTAGGTAATATGACATTTTAAGTTTAATCCTTTTGTGGTTATTAAGTCCTGAAATAACGACTCTATTTATAGATTATAATATATGTTATAATCAACTATAATATAATATATGTTATACTCAACTAGCTAATTGAATTACTTTAAATATTTTATTTTCACTTAATACTTTACGTAACTAATTTACTTAACCATGACTTTTTAGGGTTCCGTATTTATTTTGTTGACGATCGCTGAGATTAATTTCGAATAACTGACTGAATCCTTTGTTAATATATATTGATAAAGTCTTACCTAATCTAATAGTTATCGGAAATATACTTATTATTAAGAATTAAATGCCTACTTATCGTATACTTTCACCCTTATCAAGGTTAAAAATAATATATCAATCGTAAACCAAATTATACTCGGAGAGTAAATAACTAAAAAAACTTTTAAATAGGTATAACTTACCCTTTACATATTAAAACCGCAAAAACTAAAAGCATCATTTTCTAAAATTGTTCACTAATTAGGTACTAAACTAATATTTACAGTATCACTTTGCTATCACTTGAATAAAAATACTAAGTTTATAAACTAGTTAATTTACATTATTGCATGTAATTGTAGGAAAGGATCATTGAGCGTAAGTGAGTGATTGTGGTCTCGATCGGGCGGAAGGTCAGACGGTGCGTGTAGTGCGCGCGGCCAGCCTGCGCGAACTGCGCGCGCGCAGCTCAACTCATAGGCTGTAGCTCAGATAACCGACAGCCTCAATGACGTCGATAATTACAGGCTTTACTGGCTAATTGTTTTGGCTAAACTACTGATCATAAAACTTAACTTTATGTCCAATTCTTTTTGAGCTACTCTTTTGTCTCTTTTTGAGCTACTCTTTGTTTCAGGTAACGTCAGCAAATCGCAGTCTGAAGTCGGAACCTCCAATTAGAATAATAAGGCGCGATATAAATATTCCTTCCTGAGCGGTGCGGAAACGACCTCAATTTAACAGCAATGTTGAATTTGCCCTCGAGCTCATACCTTGGCGCTATTTCTCAATCCCATATCCCGTTCTCAGCCCTTAGGAATGAGCTTTTTTTAACCCTTTATCAACAATCAAGTACCTAGTTGTACTCAACAATTTCACACAGACAGCAACATTTTAGGCAAAGCTAACAAAGTAACAAACCTTAAATTGCATGATATATAAAATTTACTTTTCTAGAGTATTTTATTATAATATGACCCGCTCGAATCGGCACCAAGAACCTCTTTAAGTTTTCCTGGGGTTTAAACTTTTAAAAGGCTTTTATAACTTTCTTGATTTCACATAATATTTAGTCATAAGTATAATGGATATTGATAAGCATAAAAGTCATCATCATGAATTTCTCTTCTGAATTTTTCAACAAAATTCAACCTAAGTTTGGTAATATCTTCCTAATTTCGTCCATCAAATTCAATGGTTTCTTAGGTTTATTGATAATCAAGCAGGAAACAAACTTAAGTTTGATTGCTAGTTCCAAATTTCCAATAACTGTCCTCAAGAATGAATCGGATCGGAGGCCCGTTGGAAAAACTGTGAGTGGCTCTATAGACGTCTGAAATGAAATGAAATCCGCTTCGAACGAAGTAAAGAGCAATTAGTATGATTGGATACATTTTTCAGGGAAATAACTTAGTAATATTTTTTCTAGAAAATAACAGCAATTTCAAGCACTATGTAACAACCCCATAAACTAATATCTTGTATTGACTTCCTCCCTGCTCTTATTTGCTAAGTTTGTCTGGAAGGACATTATTAATTAGGTAATAATAACAATTAAAAGATAAATAAATGAATAACATTTAAATTACAATAATACATAATAAAAACAATAAAATGAGGGCCTTAAATAAAATTACAAACTAAAACTAAAATCTAAACGTACAAATTATAAGACTACAAAGTAAAATTACATTAAAATTATCCTCAAAATAACAGTACATATAATATGTAATTATTTATAGTAATAGAAATATAAAAATCTAGGTGACCGCCAAAACTTAGGAAAAATATTTTACTATGGAAAAGTTAAAAATAACCGAATTCATTCTAATGACCCATTTGCACGGTGCGAGAACTTGCACTTCAATATTTTTTTTGTTTCAATGGGGCATACAAACTATTAAATAAAATATCTACTCGTATATTCTAGCACTATTTTATCGTTTCGTTTATGTTTAGGGGTCATCATGTAGTAGGAATGGATAAAAACATAACAGGCGAGGATGTAACTAAA
Organism: Leguminivora glycinivorella; assembly: GCF_023078275.1. NCBI lineage: Eukaryota > Metazoa > Arthropoda > Insecta > Lepidoptera > Tortricidae > Leguminivora > Leguminivora glycinivorella. The sequence continues at coordinate 17,957,551 of NC_062974.1, read as the reverse complement.
ATCGGATGCGAGAAGTGCAAGTTTACGCGCCGTGTAATGGGCCCTAGACTTCGCTCATGAATTAAACCATTCCATTGATACTGGTTTAGGTATTATCAGGGGCGGCTCACTCCGCGATCCTTTCACCGCGCTACAAGTACATGCCGGCGGCCGCGAGTTCGCGGCCCATTCACTGGCGACGACCTTCGCGCGGCGCAATAGAATTCAATGTCGTCTGCACGCGTGCGGTCCGTTTGTTAATGTAGGTAAGAATTTAGAATGGCGGCGTTTTGTGAACATCAAAGGAGTGAGCCTTCTGTACTTGTACTATTATATATTCTGTGGTATTATCCATAGCCGACGGCAGCAAGTCTATAATGATTGATTAGTTTTTGATCTTGTCGAAGCCGCATTGTAGTTAAGATTATTATTGGAAAATTCTGCCAGTAAAATAAGGCCATTTATTTACGAGTATATCTACCCGAGTTATATATGTACGAGTATACCAATCTAGCCATAGTCCTATAGTTGGTAAATGTGTTAAGACTGTTATGTACAATGATATTATCTTAATGTAATTTTCTTTTTTTTTTTGTTTAAAAAAAAACCACCTTAAACTAATAAGTACATAATATCTGGGCGACCGAGCTTCGCTTGGTTCTATTTTAATATATCACGTCTTTACATAAAAAAAACTCTTATAAATACAAAAACAAAAAAAAAAGACAAAAAACAATAACTTAATTTCTGGCCGGGATTCGAAACCCTGACACCTACGATCTATCTGCGTACATTAGACCGACCTCGTACGACTGAGCTAAGCGGAATCGATGCGCGCGCGGCGAAATTAACGACCATATTTTACGTTTACTAACGCGAAAGAAAAACTCATGAAAACTCCTAAATTCGCGTTTTCCGGGATCTAAGGCTACGCTAGATCGATTTTTCACCCCCGAAAACCCCCACATAACAAATTTCAGCGAAATCGTTAAAGCGGTTTCCGAGATCGTCGGTATAAATAAATAAATATACAAGAATTTCTCGTTTAAAAGTATAAGATTAATACAGTAAAAACTTGCCAAACTTTAACGTTTAATGTCAAACTTGTTAGCTTTGACTTTTAATGTAAATCTGCGTTAATAAAAATGGCTAAAAAATGTATAATTAAGGGTATCAGGTGAAAATGTAGATAAAACAAATATCGAAAAACTGGGTCCGCATTCGTCGTGACCCAATTAAGTAAAACAAAACAAATTAGGGCGTTTACCTTGACCCCGTATTTTTGCAGTTGATACGTCGGCAGTAAAATTAGTATTCTGCCTATACATAGAAGGTCGCCTCGTGTCGTGCGTCCTTTATCACAGCGTCTTTAAAAAGTACTGATATAACTCATTGCGTAGAGGAAAACGTAACGTAATAGTTTTCTCGTCACGGGAAAAACATGCGCATTACATGTGGGACATGTGGGTACTCAATTCATAAATGTAGTTGTTGATGTATGTATGACGTGGTGCCCAAAGCAATATGCTAGTTTAAAATATTTCTATGATTTGTTTTATGTTAATGGACTTAATGGTGTATATTCGTTTAAGTAAAAATTTCATATTTGATGAAATGATCTCGAGAGAAAGTCTTCTAAGACCATTTTCTCGTAGCAGCACGATATCTGCTAGCCGCCCTCACCTCACTTGTAAAGAACATACTTCTAAAAGGAATATTAAATTAATTCACACCACAAAATGCAGTGTCTTATTTAATGTTCCACAATCATTTGTAATTGGTCATGATGACTTGATGACACAAAAAATACATTTTGTGCCTTGTTAAGATAAAGGTTAAACAAGTCACCGTGAAGATCACTAAACTTGCAGCCTTAAAACGAGTTATATTTAGTTCATATCTTCCTTATAAATAATAATGTACTTTAATTACTCGTACTTATACAAACATAAACTAATTTAACTATACAACATATTGTTAATGTTCATATGATTTAATACCTACCACCTTTCTATAACTTAATGTATTTTTTTCTAAACATAACTATAACCCAAAGGTTGTCTGGAAGAGGTCGCTCTTTAGCGATAAGACCACCATAGTTATTAAAGTTATGTACTTTATTTTGTATGTCATCTTGTTATAATAAATAATAATAATTTGTACCTATTGTATTGTTGTACCTATTGTATAAAATGTTGCAAAACGAAGACTAATTTATAAAGATAGCACTGACAATAAGTAAGTCAGTAAGTAGTACGTAAATAATTATGCAAAGCCAAGTTTCTAACTCTACAATCCAAGCTCTATCTTCACAAACTCTATAACTTTTTTATACAACGTCGGTGGCAAACAAGCATACGGTCCGCCTGATGGAAAGCGGTCATCGTAACCTATGGACGCCTGCAACTCAAGAAGTGTCACATGCGCGTTGCCAACCCATTAGAAACTTTGTACAGTCACAGACTTTAATTGTTGATTCACTTCTAGCTCATTTTATACTGGAACGTCATAGCTTAACTATGGTTAACTCTGAAATATCCAGTATAAAGTGGATCAACAATTAAAGTCAGTGACCGTACACTCCCTTTTGCTGTGTTAAGTCACAGTATAATAAAGAGTACTATCGTACAGTATGGCCACTCCCGCTCCCCGCTGAAAGCGCCGCCCACCCCCTCTCGGTTACCTCACAGTTACCGCCTGTCAAAAACGCGAACAGTCGACCTGTCATATTTCACTCATACAAGCATAGTTCGCGTTCACCTACACGAGCTTAGACTGTGTGCTAGGAACGCGCCTCTTTCATATATTTGATCGCCAGTGTCCGAGGTGTGGTTAAGTACACAGCAAAAAGGAGTGTACAAGTTCCAAGGAGGGTTCGGGTTGCCGACGACTCAAAGGACAATAGACGGAATAAATTAGTTCCGTAGGTCCCAAGGTCACCAGCACACCCTCGTTGGGCTCTGGTAGTCTACCTCACAGGCAGGAACATAACACTAAATTCAACTTTTATTTAATATGAAATATTATCATTATGAGATCAAATCTTGAATTATGGCATATTTATTTTCACCACACCAACCGTTAAAGGCTTACTTTGCTATTCGAAAACAGATAGCAAAATTGCATTTTATCCACAAGAGTGCAAAGTGGAATTTTGAGCGTTGCGAGGGTTTCAAGGCACGAAGGTTAAACAACTACTTTAACCCCATGTAAAACAAATAACTATTAAATGGCTATTACATAATTATCTCTACAGTTTGTAGTAGAGAGTGAATACTATGCTTACATTTTTCCTCGAGGCGGGTGAATTACCTTTCCACATAATAAGTAAGTGGAGCGGTCGGTATAATTTCGTCGTGGGTATTTTCATGGAAAATCCTTTACCGATTTGTGGTGAAACTAATGCGACACCTACATTGCCTTGTTATTGCCTTTAATTACAAGTAAATATTCAACCTGTTTTGTTTAAGGCGTAATAATAGGGAACTTGACTGTACTTAAAATAAAATATTTTATATCTTGTACGAAATAAAGCATCAGATAAATATAAGAAAAACATGGATGGAAGTTATTTTTAAATTGAATTTCTATTTAATAAGTCAGGTAGAAATATATAAAGTAACTGAGTTGACCGTGACGTCACTCAATTCGATTTCATATTAATTCCAAGACGTTGGAATTCGTTTTGACAGTTCTTAAAAAGAAGCTGATTTGACTAGGAGGCAAGTAGACTATACTAGCTACCTACTTAGGTTCAACTAACGGATTTTTTTTTAAATCGTAGGGCTTTATTTGATCACAAAACGGTTTGGCCTTTTTAGGGTTCCGTAGTCAACTAGGAACCCTTATAGTTTCGCCATGTCTGTCTGTCCGTCCGTCCGTCCGTCCGTCCGTCCGCGGATAATCTCAGTAACCGTTAGCACTAGAAAGCTGAAATTTGGTACCAATATGTACATCAATCACGCCAACAAAGTGCAAAAATAAAAAATGGAAAAAAATGTTTTATTAGGGTACCCCCCCTACATGTAAAGTGGGGGCTGATATTTTTTAAATTCCAACCCCAACGTGTGATATATTGTTGGATAGGTATTGAAAAATGAATAAGGGTTTACTAAGATCGTTTTTTGATGATATTAATATTTTCGGAAATAATCGCTCCTAAAGGAAAAAAAGTGCGTCCCCCCCCTCTAACTTTTGAACCATATGTTTAAAAAATATGAAAAAAATCACAAAAGTAGAACTTTATAAAGACTTTCTAGGAAAATTGTTTTGAACTTGATGGGTTTAGTAGTTTTTGAGAAAAATACGAAAAACTACGGAACCCTACACTGAGCGTGGCCCGACACGCTCTTGGCCGGTTTTTTGGATACGGATTTAAGCCATTCTATTTTCAGTTTCGAGGGTTTTGCTGAATAAGAAGAAAATGTTCGTAAACATTGGGTCAAAATGCACTGATGTTTGATATTTTCCAATCGCTTTTCGGTGAAGGAAAACATCGTGAGGAAACCGGACTAATCCCAATCAGGCCTAGGGCCTGTTTCTCGAAAGGTACAAGCCTTGTATTACAAGTGCGTGAACTGTCAAATCGTATGGGTTGTCATGGAAACACACTTGTAATACAAGGCTTGTACCTTTCGAGAAACGGGCCCTAGAGTTACCCTTCGGGTTGGAAGTTGGAAAGTCAAGTGGCAGTCAATTACGTAAAACTAGTGCCTACGCCAAATCTTGGGATTAGTTGTCAAAGCGGACCCCAGGCTCCCATGAGCCGCGGCAAATTCAGGGATAACGAAAGAAGGATGATGATTTTTCACATTTTTTTATAACATATCTCTCTTACGCTCAGTGACAATAAGGACAGAATAATTACCGTATTATACATATAATGACCTTGCCCGGTTGTGCACTTAAATTTAAATAGGTAAATAAATAAATGCAACATATCTGGCGAGTTTCGAACGGTCACCGTTTGAGTTTATTCGTAAGGTCGACTAGTTGCTGGACAACTATTCGTCGGGGGTTTGGTCAAAACAAAACGTGATCAACTTGCCTCGGTTATTTTGATTTTAACTACGTTTCCATATGCATTACAAAGTCGGTAACTATTACTTCAATTTATTTATTTTTAGCTCAGGATAGATTTTGCGCAATAAGTATCTGTCTGTCTACTTGTAGCACGAAAGTTGGAAAAATTGACCTGACGATCAAATACTTTTTAATGAGTTATGGCTATAGATCGATCAGCAACAAATTAGTAGCTTCAGAAGTTCACATGACATAACTGTACCTCCGAGGTAGTTTTAAATATTAGGCAACTAAGTACTGGAATAATATTCCTCCTCCATTACAGTATACAATGTTTTTTTTTCGGGAAGACTTTCCCTATAAAGACCAAACATTTTTGGCGTTAAAAATGTATTCCTTCTACTTAGTTTGTCCTAAACAGCAAACCCATATCTGATGAACCCAATAACCCCCGTATGTATTTTCTTTGTATCCTAGAGATAGACATCATACAAGTACCTACGAGTATCTCTTAGCAGATAATTTACCGAACATCGCAACATCGAATCGACATTCACTCATTTGCGTTTCATTTTCCTCCTTCCTTCTTCCCTCCGATCTTTTTAGAAGGAAAATAAACTTAAACCTTTACTTTACCCGACCACCAGTTTAACACTTACATAAAGGTATATTCGTTAGCCTGTGCGTACCTTAGGTACAATCAAAGAGAATATAGTCTTCTAGAGCGCTACGGTCTAAGTCAATTGTGTAACGGACTACGTGAATTGCTTGGCTGTCGCTAGATGACTCTAGCAGTTCCATTTCATGGAGTTACGTCCTTTTGCCTCAAATCATTTTGAGTTTCTGCTGCTTTGACAGTTTCGGAATTCACAAGCATTCATTAAGTTGCGATAGCTTTATAGCCAACTAATTATTGTTAAAATGTCACATCAGATGGCGCTGGACTTGGGTTGTCGACAGATTTCATAGATTAAATAAGTTTTGTTCAATTTGACACAGTGACAATAATTGTCATTCTGGTTTTCAACTTGACATAAATTGTAAAAATGCCGTGTACATGTGCATACGTGAACTGCAAAAATCTATCCGGAGAAATTTTAGTGTTCCGATTCCCGGTTAACGAAGAAGATAGGTTGGCGTTATGGGTGGAAAATTCAGGTACCTACAGCTTCATAAAAAAAAAAGATTAAGTTGGTAAGCAAATACTTAAATGGTTGAGCATGAAACCCGAAGCACTTCCTGTCTCGAGTCATTAGACGTGATACATTAGGGGCAGTGTTAGTGATACATTAGTGCAGGTGTTATTTTTAACATTTTATCAAGCGAGCGAGTGCTGAAGAACCATGTTTTTAAATTTGAATCACACGGCTAGGACGCCCAGCACTTCGATGTTTTAAGTTGAACTATAATATTAAATTAACATCTGAGGAAAGTTATATCCAGCAATAAGTTACGTTTCTTCTAATTCAAATAATTATAGTACACTTAATTCTGGAAATTTCATAATTTCAAACGGGTACAATGTTTAGTTTCAGTGTTTGTGTAGGTACACAAATGATTACGTGAATATCTAATAAGAAACTATTCCATAATTCAATAACTCATTTTTAGGGTTCCGTACCTCATAAAGGAAAAACGGAACCCTTATAGGATCACTCGTGCGTCTGTCTGTCCGTCTGTAACAGCTAATTTTCTCCAAAACTACTCAACCGATCAACTTGAAATTTTGGCACAGGTATGTTAACCTGTGAGCCAAAGATGGACATGTAATTTAAAAGTGAAAATAAAAACTGAAGTTTTTTGAAGTATACGTACCTATTGTGTTACATATCAAATGAAAGAGCGTGAGCGAGATACTAAGTTTCAAAAATATGTTTTTAAATAATTTTTTAACTATTCGAGTCCCAGCGACATCATATGATGTCAGTAAAATATAAGTAAATAGGTACATATAGATGCTTGGGACTCGAAGGGGGAAGCCCTTCTTGTAGTGTACGGAACCCTTGCAACGCGAGTACAACTCGCACTTGGCCGTTTTTAGGGGTCCGTAGTCAACTAGGAACCCTTATAGTTTCGCCATGTCTGTCTGTCCGTCTGTCCGTCCGTCCGTCCGTCCGTCCGTCCGTCCGTCCGTCCGTCCGTCCGTCCGTCCGTCCGTCTATCCGTCCGTCCGCGGATAATCTCAGTAACCATTAGCACTAGAAAGCAGAAATTTGGTACTAATATGTATATCAATCACGCCAACAAAGTGCAAAAATAAAAAATGGAAAAAAATGTTTTATTAGGGTACCCCCCCCCTACACGTAAAGTGGGGGCTGTTATTTTTTTTCATTCCAACCCCAACGTGTGATATATCGTTGGATAGGTATTTAAAAATGAATAAGAGTTTACTAAGATCGTTTTTTAAAAATATTAATATTTTCGGAAATAATCGCTCCTAAAGGAAAAAAAGTGCGTCCCCCCTCTAACTTTTGAACCATAAGTTAAAAAAATATGAAAAAATCACTAAAGTAGAACATTATAAAGACTTTCTAGGAAAATTGTTTTGAACTTGATAGGTTCATTAGTTTTTGAGAAAAATACGGAAAACTACGGAACCCTACACTGAGCGTGGCCCGACACGCTCTTGGCCGGTTTTTTGTAACATCTTAGGCACATTTAGACAAGATTCATTTATTTCATAATACAATTTTTTTTATACTACGTCGGTGGCAAACAAGCGTACGGTCCGCCTGATGGAAAGCGGTCATCATAACCTATGGACGCCTGCAACTCAAGTACATTCTTGTCACATGCGCGTTGCCACCCCATTAGAAACTTGTACATTCCCTTTTGCTGTGTTAAGTAGGTACACAGGAAAAAGGAGTGTATAAGTTCCAAGGAGGGTTCGGGTTGCCGACGACTCAAAGGACAATAGACGGAACAAGTTAGTTCCGTAAGTCCTCCCGTCATCCAGCACACCGCACCCTCGTTGAGCTCTGGCAGCCTTACTCACCGGCAGGCACTATGAGTAGGGTCTAGTGCTATTTGGCTGCGGACTTCTGTAAGGCGGAGGTACTACCCCAGTTGGGCTTTGCTCTAGATTCGAGCGAGACGATATCCGCTGTGCTGTGCCCTAACACACAAAGCGGAATATCACTCGCTATGCCCTACCAGCCCTACCTCCTATGATAATTAGACTGTAAATTATTTATTCATAAGCAATACTACATTATGTTTTATACGGAAACTAAAATAAAATTTGCATGACAATCTACGATCGTTTAAGGAATTCATATTATGATCGTCAAGTATAGTACCTACGCTATGTTGTATGTGTTAAATCGTACAGTGACCTGCAAAATTGCATGGAAATATTATAAATTCGCCATCCACTTCTGCAGCTCACTGTGCATAGTTCTTAAAAGTAGGTAAATAATTACAATTCCATACCATTTCTAATAAATCTCCTGGAATGGATCGTCAAATTACAAAGGGTTTATTTATTGGATAGGGTTTCCTCAAACCTATTGGCAAAGCCGATTTCATGGCTTTCACCGACTAAAAATCGATGTCGCGAAAGCATCTATGAAGATGAACTAACGAGCGATTTTTGGTCGGCTAGAGCATATTTCGCGTCGATAGGTTTGGGGTGACCCTTACACATCAATTCACAATGACTACAGTGCTGGACAAAATGCTTCATACACCGGCATATAAAATAAACTTTCGATCATAAGTTACCTTACCTCTTTATACCTACATATATGTACAATTAATGACAAACAATTAATTTAAAAAGTAAAAAGTTACAAAGGTCATGGATTGACTGTGTCTCAAATACAGAGGTAAATTCCTATACCATTCTAAACAAACAATGAAGTGAATGTAATTTTTCAAATATAGTCTCATTAATAGATACCTCTATTACTGAGACTATATAAAAATACACTCTGTCTCACTAGTAGAGGTAAATGTGACTGTGCAGTCGAAAAAGCTTATCTCAGTTATAGAGGTCTTATTTGTCTCACTAATACAGGTAAAGCAGTGCACTTATAGTGACTTTGGTATTTTTATAAGAACAGCATGCACTTTCGTCCAGAACAGTGACATTTGGTGCAGTGGAACTGCTGATGATGGTTTGAACCGAACTCAAATCTGAACTGCACACTTAAAGTGACTTTGGTATTTTTATAAGAACAGCATGCACTTACGTCCAGAACAGTGACATTTGGTGCAGTGGAACTGCTGATGATGGTTTGAACCGAACTCAAATCTGAACTGCACACTTAAAGTGACTTTGGTATTTTTATAAGAACAGCATGCACTGTCGTCCAGAACAGTGACATTTGGTGCAATGGGACTGCTGATGATGGTCAGAACCGAACTCCTCAAATCTGAACGGCACGCTTATAGTGACTTTGGTATTTTTGTAAGAACATCATGCACTTACGTCCAGAACAGTGACATTTGGTGCAGTGGAACTGCTGATGATGGTCAGAACAGAACTCCTCAAATCTGAACGGCACACTCATAGTGACTTTGGTATTTTTATAAGAACAGCATGCACTTACGTCCAGAACAGTGACATTTGGTGCAGTGGAACTGCTGATGATGGTCAGAACAGAACTCCTCAAATCTGAACGGTACACTCATAGTGACTTTGGTATTTTTATAAGAACAGCATGCACTTACGTCCAGAATAGTGACATTTGGTGCAGTGGAACTGCTGATGATGGTTAGAACCGAACTCCTCAAATCTAAACGGCACGCTTGTAGTTACTTTGGTATTTTTATAAGAACAGCATGCACTTTCGTCCAGAACAGTGACATTTGGTGCAGTG